>NC_134101.1:90536689-92004189 GCF_000715075.1 Nicotiana tabacum | reverse complement strand
TGGCGTCGACTGGACTTGCTCCGGAATTTTGAGGGTCCTCAAAATTCTACCCCAGTTTCTGATCTTGTTGGGAAATGGAAATTTTATTGTGATATGACCGAACCCATAAGGCTTCCTACATATTCTCTCTTAAACATGAATCACGTCAAGCGTAGTTCAATTACATCAGATGAGGAAATGTAAATAATCTAAGCATAGTATCTCTTGACTGCGTCTGAATTGATTGGTTTTGGCCAGATTTCTCCATCCATTTCTGCAAGTATGAGTGCTCCTCCTGTCAGCACCCTGTGAACCATGTACGAACCTTGCCAGTTGGGAGAAAATTTCCCTTTGGCTTCATCTTGATGTAGGAATCTTCTTCAGCACCAACCGACCTGGTGCAAATTGCCTTGGTTTGACCCTTTTGTTGAAAGCTCTGGACATTCTGTTCTGATAAAGTTGGCCGTGACATACTGCGTTCATCCTCTTTCCATCGATAAGGGCCAATTGTTCATAGCGACTCCTTATCCACTCTGCATCGCTGAGTTCAGCTTCCTTTATGATTCTTAAAGAAGAAATCTCCACCTCGGCTGGGATAACAACCTCGGTACCATAAACCAACATGTAGGGATTTGCTTCAGTTGATGTGCGGTATCCCAATATCCCAATAAAGCAAAAGGTGGCTTCTCATACCATTGTTTGTGGTTCTCTACCATCTTCCTTAGTATCTTCTTGATATTTTTATTGGCGGCTTCTATGGCTCCATTCATCTGAAGTCTGTAGGCTGTGGAATTTTTGTGCTTGATTTTGAAAGTTTCACACATGGCTTTCATCAGATCACTATTGAGATTGGCAACATTATCAGCAACAATAGACTCGAGAACTCCGAATCGGAAGATAATACGATCTTTGACAAAATCTGCAATGACTTTCTTGGTCACAGTTTTGTAAGATGCATCCTCTACCCATTTTGTAAAGTAAGCAATGGCTACTAGAATAAACTTGTGTCCGTTTGAAGCAGTGGGCTCAATCGGACCAATAACATCCATTCCTTAGGCGGCGAATGGCCATGGTGAGCTTGTTGCATTGAGCTCGTTTGGCGGCACTTTTATCATATTTGCATGTACCTGGAATTGAAAGCATTTGCAGACATACTGGATGCAATCTGTCTCCATGGTCATCCAAAAGTAACCGGCCCTAAGTATCTTCTTAATCAAGACAAAACCATTCATGTGCGGGCCACAGGTCCCAGCATGTACATCCCCAAGTAGCTTAGAAGCTTCCTTTGTGTCGACACATCTTAGCAATCCCAAATCAGGAGTTCTTCTATACAAGTTTCCTCCACTGTGGAACAAGTGATTGGACAATCTCCGGAGTGTGCGTTTCTAAGTGTGGTTTTCATGGTCTGGATATTCTCCCTTTGACAAATACTCCTTGATGTCATAGAACCAAGGCTTTCCATCTATTTCTTCTTCAACATGAGGACAATATGCCAGCTGATTATGGATTCTCACCGGAATGGGATCAATGCAATTCTTATTTGGATGTTGTATCATGGATGATAAAGTGGCCAATGCATCAGCGAACTCGTTCTAAATTCTAGGCAAATGTCAGAACTCTATCTTTGTGAACCTCTTTCTCAATTCCTGCACATGGTGCAGATATGGAAATATCTTGGAATTTTTGGTGGCCCATTCTCTTTGTACCTGGTGCACAAGCAGATCTGAACTGCCGATTACTAGCAGTTCCTGAATATTCATGTCGATTTCCATGTTGAGTCCTGGTATGCATGCTTCATATTCTGCCATGTTGTTGGTGCAGAGAAATCTGAGTTTAGTAGACACCAGATGATGTTGACCGGTTTCTGATACCAAAACTGCTCCAATTCTAACTCCTCTAAAATTTGTAGCTCCATCAAAGAACATCCTCCAACCGCCGTATGCTTCGGTAATGTCTTCTCCTACAAATGATACTTCTTCATCAGAAAAATACATTTTCAAGGGTTCGTATTCTCCTCCCATCGGGTTTTCAACAAGATGATCTACCAATGCCTATCCTTTGATCGCCTTTTGAGTTACATAGACGATGTCGAACTCACTCAATAGTATATGACACTTGGCTAATCTCCCAGTCGGCATGGGCTTCTGGAATATTGTGTGCGGTGAAATCCGGAGGACCGATTTCACCTTGACATAATGCTTCAAAGAGTGACCCCGGAAACACGGGATCTCGGGCCAGTCGCTTCCCTCGAAACCTGTCGATGCTCTGCCAAGAAGAACATCGGCTGAAGCCCCGACGAACGCAGGAATCCCCTCGAAGAATGCACCCGGGGTCGATCAAATCTATTTAAACGGCTTAACATCAGCCCACATGCGACGTAAAGCTAATAGGCTATCACATCTCATTCTCTTTTGTCATACTACACATCTTGTACTTAGTTTGAGCATCCCCTTCCTATAAAAGGGGGATCACCAACATCTTGTAAATCAGCTCCAATCATCCTACTCAAGGGCAATAATATCTTCTCTCTTCCTCTCTTCTCTAATTTGCTTATTCCCCTTGGCTCAAAGCCATTTATCTTCGGTCATTCTTCTTGTTTATCACTTGGTACTGGCTCAAGGTCGTCTCCGTATTCATCGCCTCTTAACTTGTTCTTCATTATATAACTTAATATCGGTTGAAAGAGCCTTGTCTAATTATATCTTTAACTGTTATCCCATCCCTGGCTATCCCTAATAGTTCGAGATCGATACTAATGCCGACCCCGAGGTCTCATCGACCATCTCTGCATCCGGGCAATAGCCCCACCTTCGGTTTGGTTACTGCCACTTTTTACCCCGTATTTCATCGTTAATCTTAGCATTCTTAGCATTAATTGCTTTAACAACTAGCTCGAGAATAGATCACGTATTTTTAGAACCCCATTTACAAATTTAATTGTTGTTACCATTTTCACGGTAAACATTTTAGCGCCCACCGTGGGGCTAAAAATAATAGTAATTCTTTTCTTGCTGGTTTTCATTGCACAAATACACATTAGCTTTCACACTTTTTCTTGTCCAAGATCCTTTGACTTCAGGCCAAAATGTCCAGCTCGGTAAACGAAGTTGAGAATGACAACCTCGAAAATCACGGGGAAAATGGCTTGGCTGTCCCGACCGCTAGAGCACCTCCGCGGAATCCTGATATCGCTCTCGGACCGATCCTAGCGGACGCAGATTCACAGGACACACAACAAGTCGACAAAACTTCTCACACCGACAGGAGCGTACCACACAATGACCAATAGGATGCTCAAAAAACCCTGGCCCGAGAAGAATAGGATTTAGTCTTCATGTTATTTTTGAAATGTTGCAGGCAAAATAACTGCCCATTTCTCAGCTACAAAGCCATCCGAGAACCCCCAGCACAGCGGCGCCAGAGATGGTCTCCCCCCTGTCTAGCGAGCACTCGAAAGGTCAAGCAATAACGGGTTAGTGGCTGACCCCGCCATCATAAAAATGCTCGAGGACCTCACCAAAAGGATCGAATCAGGTGAGAGAATGATTGCAGCCAATGACAAAAAAGTCGAGACCTACAACTCCAGGGTCGAACAGATCCCAGGTACGCCCCCGGTCCTCAAAGGTTTAGATTCAAAGAAGTTCATTCAGAGGCCGTTCCCCGAAGAAGCATCCCAGAAGCCTATCCTAAAAAAAATTCAGAATGCCGAAACTCCCCAAGTACAACTGCACCTCCGACCCTAACGAACAAGTTACTGCTTACACCTGCGCAGTAAAAGGCAACGACATAAAAAATGACGAGACCGAGTCCGTGTTGCTAAAATAATTCGGAGAAACGCTTTCAAAGGGGGCCATGATGTGGTACCATAACTTGGCTCCCAACTCTATAGATTCATTCGCCATGCTAGCAGACTCCTTCGTAAAAGCACATGCCGGAGCCATCAAGGTAGCAACGAGGAAATCCAACGTTTTCAAAATCAAGCAGAGAGATAACGAGATGTTGCGAGAATTCGTATCCCGCTTCCAGATTGAACGGATGGAGCTGCCACCATTCTATAATGACTGGGAGGTGCAGGCCTTCACCCAAGGCCTGAACGAATGAAGCTCGATGGCTTCAAAATAGTTGAAGCAAAATCTAATCGAATATCCGGCCATGACCTGGTCGGACATTCACAACTGATACCAGTCAATGATCAGGGCCGAGGATTACCATATGGGAGCCCCTTCGGGCTCAGTATACCTAAACAAACTCCTCGTAAAAGAGTCAAAACCAAGAAAAGAAAGGTACCAACTATACCTTGAATACAGAAGGAACTCCCCGAGGTGCAACCTACCCCGGAACGATTGGAGGGATAGATCGAGGAAAGGATCCTCGAGGGCTCGTCAATAGAACCAAGTTCGATCGGAACATGGTGCCGACAAACGTGCCCCACTTATCGGAATACAACTTTAGCATCGACATATCAGACATCGTGTTTGCTATCGGCAAAATCAGGGACGCCAAGTGGCCCAAACCAATATAGTCGGACCCTTCACAAAGAAATTATAATTTAGTGTGTGAGTTCCACAACACACACGGCCACAGGACCGAGGATTGCCATCAACTGCAAGAAGAAGTGGCCCAACTACTCAACAAAGGGCACCTTCAGGAATTCCTTAGTGATCGGGGCAAAAATCAGTTCCGGGACAGGGAGGCAAACGAGCCGCAACACGTCAACCGCAACACGTCATCCACATAATTATGGGGGGCGCCGATGCCCCGCAGGAACCCGTGATGAGGAGAACAAAAATATCTATCACCAGGGAAAAACGGGATCGGGGATCCCGAAGTGCCCTCACATTCAGTGAAGAGGATACCAAGGCTCGGCCAATATTATCATGGATCTAGGTAGCTCGGCCAATATTATCAGGTTGAAGGTGATAGAACAACTCGGACTACTCGAACGGATCATGCCGGCCACTCGGGTTCTCAATGGGTTCAACATAGCGAGATAAACAATGAAAGGAGAAATCGTCCTTCCAATTACCGTGGCCGGCACAACCCAACACACCAAATTCCATGTCATTGAGGGAGATATGAGGTATAACGCCTTGTTTGGGCGACTGTGGATACACTACATAAGAGCAGTACCATCCACCCTCCACCAGATGATAAAATTCCCGATGAATGACGGGGTCAAAAACATCTATAGGGAAAAACATGCGGCAAGGGAAATGTTTGCAATACACGACATGTTATCAGCGCCCATACCCCCGCTCCCGAATAAGACAGTAGGCGAATCAGGTCTCAACACCGGTCGGGTTTGACAACATAAAGTAGAAATCTGCATCGTATGTCCGCCCTCGGGCGGTCATAATAAGCCAATCTCAAGGCGCCACCAGCATATCTCATTTCAAGGTACAACCATTCCTTTTGTTTCATTTCGGATTAAGAACTAACCATTGTGTATGCACTCAACTGGAGATACCAGAATGCTAACACTATCAGGAGGTCTCGAGACCCCTAAAAGCGCGCCCATTGCACTCTTTTCCTTCGACCGAGTTTTTATCCCAAAAAGTAGGGTTTTTACCGGCAACCTTTTTAACGAGGCAACGTATGCGAAGCTGCCTAAAGGGGAAACTCCACAAATTGCTCGAAGCCACCCTTACGGTCAACTTTCAAGCGGCAAGGGGCCTTCCCCCCTGGAAGTCACCCGATTCAAAGGAGGTGGGGAAACGCCAAGCAAAGGTTCCCACAGGGAGATGATGTATAGGGCCAAACGGTCGATGTAATCAGACCCCGTCAAAGCGGGAGCATGTACTATTATATCGGGCAATCAAAAAATACCCCTTTTTCCATGAAAAAAGAGAATGGCTCCTTCTCAGAGTAGGGCAACGTGAAAATCATCGGAGCAACCAAACTGGACATAAAAATAGATCGACTCAACACAACAATATGTGTATTGCGCCAATGGATCAGAGAATATCTTCCAAACATCTCATTCTCCAAAAAAGAAAATCACAGTATACTCTCGATAGAAGTCTCTCCGCCAAATACGTCCCGAGATACTCGAAGACTTAAACGATTCAGCGCCCACACGACCCCAGGGTCGGAACCCCAGTCTCACAGAGCACTCACAATGCAACTTCGAGTTCGCAAGAAGTGGTCTTCAAGCTTAAACAAACTCGATAACTCGGAACTATCGCCGATCATCGTACACTGGAAAATCCAAAACTGTAAGACCCTAGCTGGTAGACTCGGCATAACCAGATCTATTCTACGTCACACAAACTATAAGACCTCAATAGGCATGATAAACAGCAGACCTAAATAGGCATGCAAACTGTAAGACCTAAACAGGCATGAAAATCCCAAAGTTTAGGCTATACACTGCATTTGTAAGAATCCCTAAAGGGCATACCCTCGGTGTAGACGCCTAAACTATCACTTGGGATCATAAATAGGTACGACCAAACGCACATGACTACGGTCAAAATGGCTGATACACCCAAAATAACGCGACTCAAGGACGCCCGACTATCGCTAAAAATTGCAGGCCACTACTTCGAATATACTTGGGAAAGAACCGGCTAAAACAGGCTTCCCTCAACAGGCAAAAATGAGCTCTGACCATGTCGGCTCTAAATTGCAAGAGTGTCGATCTACTCGACCTACGAGCTATGAACCTTACGAGGTGCTTGAAACATTGCTGACAACAATTTGAAATCGAGGTTCCTCTAGAACTGACGACGGGTCAGACAAAAATACTCTAAAAGACCTTAACGAGCGGAAACAAAGCCTACAAAAAACCCAAAGGAAAAAACAACGTAAGAGCCATTGTCACTAGATAAGCAAGCCTACGGGCCTCATATTGAAAGGTCTCTACGACCAAACAGCATAAGAGCCATTGTCCCCAGCTAAATATTTTTTGGCAACTTAAGGATTAAAATGAGCTCGAATTGTAACCCGATTCGGAGACCGGACCAAAATAGTTAACTATGAAAGCATTCAGGCCACATACTGAATGGTTTCAACGACCAAGCGTCATAAGTGCCACCGTCGCCAGCTAGAAATTCAAAGAAATTTAAGGGTCGATTACAGCTCGAATCGCCACACGACTCGAAGATTGGACCCGAAAACTATAATGTGCCTAAGGGCACGGCATAAGTGCCACCGTCGCTGGCTAGAAACTCAAAGAAATTTAAGGGTCGATTACAGCTCGAATCACAATGCAACATGGAGACTGGACCCGAAAACTATAATGTGCCTAAGGGCATAGCATAAGTGCCACCGTCGCCGGCCAGAAAATCAAAACTAATTTAAGGGTCGATTACAACTCGAATCGCAACGCGACTCAGAGACTGGACCCGAAAACTATAATGTGCCTAAGGGCACGACACAAGTTCTACTATCGCCGGCCAAGTAATCCTTCGGGCCGCGTGCTCGTAAGGTCATTTCAACCCAAAACACAAAGGGCCATTATCATATTCCCATGCAGATAGGAAAGAGTTTGAGGGTCAATTGAAGCTCGAGTCACAATGCGACTCAAAGATTTGACCCAAAATGATTGGAACGACAAATGTCTAGGGGCAGGAAATAAAAGCAAATACTACCTACCCGCACAGGCACAAAAAATGCAAGGGTGAGGAGGCTCGAGCTGAAGCCTGACTTGGAGACTAAGCCTAAACATCCAGGCCAAGTACAGAAGCCCCGACACTTGCTCACGTCAAGGATCACGCTTAAGAGCCCTCGGACATGTCCGATCAGTCCTGGACCTACGATGATCCCATCGAACATCAAAACCAGCCAGCCCGGTCGAAAACAATAACAAAGAAAAAGGTACAGAAGAGATAAAGCTTCAAATTCCTTCTTATATATTACATGCACAAAAAAGGCGCATTCTCCAAATACAGGCAAATTCTGCATATATCAGAAACAAAGTGACAAAGTGGCAAAATCTACACTCCGCAATAAAAGGGCTACAACTTGTCAAAATTCACCCTCCGCAACTTCAGTAAGAAGTGACCAAGCGCCACAATTACTCCCCCTTACTCGAGCCAATTCCTCTGGGAAAACGGTGCCCCTTGCACCGACCTTCTCGAGTGCTTCTCTTCGGGATCTATAACGAACATATTCCTCGATCCTCTTCTCTCGATCGAGGGTTCACTTCAGCTCAGCTTGGGCATCAGCAGCACCCTTTGTACAAATCACCATCTCCCGATCACCCATGGTTCGGCTTAGTGCCACTTCGGCCCGAGCATCAATTATCTCAGCTCTAAAACTTCAGAAGATTAGATTCAAAGTTTCCCAATCATTCCAGGTCAAACTTTGGTGCTGCCACAAGGAATTGGTCCTCGAAGGCAGAGACCTTGGCCGAGGCATTCGTCCCCTCTGAAGCTTGAGCCTGCACCTAAGCCCTTAGCTCCCCACAAACAACTCTAATGCAGTTGACGTCGCCCTTAAGCCTTAAAGGTAGAAAGGGGAGAAGTTCGTACTACAACAAGTCACTTGATCCACCAAATAGCCCTCGTAGTTTGGGCTCCGATAAGCTTCATATCGCCAATGCTGCAGCTCATCTTCCTTCTCTTCGCTAAGGAGCCTAATGGACTTGCCCTTATCCAGAATTTTTTGAGGCTTGGCCCCTTGACAAAGCAACTCGGACCTAATCCCGTCACAGGCCCACACAAGGAAGGTTTGGTAAAAGGAGAAGAACTCGGGATACCATTCTCGAGACCCATGACTCCACCAACTATCTCCATGCGATTCGGAGAACCCGACGACTCGAGCCTATCAGATCAACTTAGGCTCGATCCAAAGTATAACAACAGGCTCGGAAAGAAGCCATACCAATAAACAGAATTTCGGGAAAAATGCTCATGTCTAAGCTAAGAATTGGCAGCTAAAAACAGAGGAAGGCATCCATGGGCCTCGAAGGGCATGAGAACATACAACAACAAGGCAAGAATTGAAAGTAATAGTCAAGAAAGGGTATATTCATATTCATAAAGATCCATAAATAGCGGCCCTCGATGGGTCCTTACATATGGTTACAGAAGCCCGCAAGGGGATCATCACGCATAAAAGGAAATCCAACAATATACATATAGCAAAAGCCTAAGAGTCTAGCCTACTTTTTATGCGGCATCTCTATCGTCATCCCCTCAGGCATATGACCTCAAAGACAATATCTTCCAAGTCCGAGGCCCTCGAGGACCTTATCTCAATTCCTTAGAATGTCATCTTCAAAAGGAAGAGAGATGAGGGAAGGAGACGAGAATTGGCTGGGTGAAAAATCTGACTGTCATGAACCCCGCCAGTATCAATCCCACCAAGCCACTTCTTAAGACGTTGTCACAGCCCGGAAGGAAACAACCAGCGGGTACTGCCGCCACACCCCCCAGGAATCCAAAAGGGGTGCAACGCGTTGAGCCCCCTCTTGAGCAGCGGTGCATAGTCCAAAAATATCACCCAGGGTCGGAAGGAATCGACCCTCTCCTCATCACCCTGAGCCGAAAGAAACAGCAACAGCAACAACTACAATATCACGGCGGTGCAACTTTGTCCAACCGAAAAGAGACCAAGAAAGGAGTCAAGGAGCATATGGCGTAAAATCTTGAGGCCTCACACCTCAAACACGGCAAGATGGCAGAGATGCAACACAACAGGAAAGGAAGAAGAGATAAGAATCAAAGGGAGTTTGAATAAAAAAAAGCCAGCCACAAGGAGCCCCATTTATAGGGGAGGCAAAGCAACCGACGACGTCATTACCGCCCACTAAAAATGTAACGGCAGGTGCAATCAATGCATTCATAGAAGCTGAACCCTTAGCACTGGTACGATTCCAAAGAGCGAAGGGTCATAACTTTTCGGGTGATCCTGAAGAAGCGAAAAGGCAAAGCACCTCGATACCTGTCAAAGGAGAGCAGCATCATCGGCATGATGCCGCAACAAAGTATCAGGAAATAATATATCGATACCGTTTCTTATCACTTCCCTCTAAGAAATGCGGAGACTATCTGTGTGCGGTGAAATCTGGGGGACCGATTTCCCCTAGACATAATGCTTCGAAGAGTGACTCCGGAAACACGGGATCGCGGGTCAGTCGCTTCCCTCGAAACCTGTCTATGCCCTGCCAAGAATAACATCGGCTAAAGCCCCGACGAACGTAGGAATCCCCTCGAGGAATGCACCCGAGGTTTGTCAAATCTACTTAAGCGGCTCGACGTCAGCCCACATGCGACATAAAGCTAATAGGCTGTCACATCTCATTCTCTTTTGTCATACTACACATCTTGTACTTAGTTTGGGCATCCCCTTCCTATAAAAGGGGGGTCACCAACATCTTGTAAAGCAGCTCCAATCATCCGACTCAAGGGCAATAATATCTTCTCTCTTCCTCTCTTCTCTAATTTGCTTATTCCCCTTGGCTCAAAGCCATTTATCTTCGGTCATTCTTATTGTTTATCAATTGGTACTGGCTCGAGACAATCTTCGTATTCAACGCCTCTGAACTTGTTCTTCATTATATAACTTAATATCGGCCGAAAGAGCGTTGCTAATTATATCTTTAACTGTTATCCCATACCCGGCTATCCTCGATAGTTCGAGATCGATACTAATGCCGACCCCGAGGTCCCATCGACCATCTCTGCATCCGGGCAATATCCCCCACCTTTGGTTTGGTTACTACCTCTTTTTACCCAATATTTCATCGTTAAACTTAGCATTCTTAGTATTAACTGCTTTAACAACTAGCTCGAGAATAGATCACGTATTTTTAGAATCCCATTTACAAATTTAATTGTTGTTACCATTTTTACGATAAAAACATATGTATTTCAGAGGATCCATCCTGGATATAAGGTAGGTGGTGTAGGAACAGAAGTAATGCCTCAATTTCTGAGTTGTCCAGGTCAAAGCACAGCTAGTGCGTTCCAGCAGAGAGTACCGTGCTTCGTAAGGTGTGAAATTCTTACTCAAGTAATATATGTCTTGCTACTTTCTTCCTATCTCTTCATGTTGCCCCAGAACACATCCGAAGGCTCCATCCAAGACAGATAGATAGAGTAACAAAGGATGTCCTAGTTCCGGTGGGACCAAAACTGGTGGTGTGGACAAGTATTCCTTAATTTTTTCGAAGGCCTTCTGAAAATACTCTGTCCAACTTCTTTCGGCATCTTTCCTCAGCATCTTGGAGATGGGTTCACATATGACTGTGGATTGTGCTATGAATTGACTGATATAGTTGAGACGTCTTAGGAAGCTCATCACGTCCTTTTTGCTCCTAGGTGGTGGTAACTCTTAAATAGCCTTGACTTTGGACGGATCCAGCTCGATTCCCCACCGACTAACAATGTATCCCAATAACTTTCCTACGGGAACCCCAAATGCACACTTTGTGGGGTTTAGTTTCAAGTTGTACCTCCTTAGCCTGTCAAAGAACTTTCTCAAGTCCGCTCTATGATCTGCGGCTCTTTTGGATTTGATAATTACGTCGTCCACGTACACCTCTATTTCCTTGTGTATCATATCATGATAGATAGTTGTCATGGCTCTCATGTAAATAGCCCCAGCATTCTTCAGACCAAATGGCATCATCTTGTAGCAATATACCCCCCAAGGTGTAATGAAAGCTATTTCTCTGCATCTTCTTCATCTATCCAGATCTGGTGATAACCTACGAAGCAATCTACAAAGGATTAGAGTTTATGCTTGGCACAATTATCGATAAGGATGGTATATTTGGCAGTGGGTAGTCATCCTTAGGACTTGCTCTGTTTAAATCCTGATAGTCAACACATACTCTCACTTTCTCATCCTTCTTCGGAATCGGCACAATGTTAACTAACCAAATTGGGTACTCAACCACCCTGAGAACTTTGGCTTTGATCTTCTTGGTAACTTCCTCCTTGATTTTCAGGCTCATATCTGGTTTGAACTTTCAGAGTTTCTGCTTTACTGGCGGACACATGGGATTAGTAGGCAACTTGCGAGCCACTACAGACGTGCTCAAGCCGGTCATGTCGTCATATGACCATGCGAAAATGTCCTCATATTCCTTTAGAAAACAGATGTATTTTTCCTTCTCTGTTGGTGACAAGTGAATGATGATGCGAGTCTCCTTGACAGTCTCGACGTCCCACAAATTTACTGTTCGGTTTCTTCCAGATTGGACTTAGGCTTATTCTGAAAGTTTTCAACCTCCCTGACAACTTCCTCAGGTATTTCATCCTCTTCATCCGAATCGCTATTCTCATGTTGCGTTGCCTCATTACATGTCAAAGTCACTGGTTCATTAGGAAAAGTAATAATAACGCTGTAGAAAGAAAAAGTGTAAAAATAGTAATGAATAATAAAGGGCAAATGCATTTGATTAAAATCGAAAATCATCCAAACAAGTACAGCTCGATGAATCGAGCATTTATTTTGAAAAAAGTAAATATTAAAACAAATTACTGAAAATCTTAAATACCTAGAATTGCTAAAGAAGTAAAATCTGCCAAGCTACCCAGGGACTTGGCGGGCTCAGGATAGTGTGTTGGTCCAGTTCCTGAGAACAACTCCCTTCTTTACCGTCTGGATAGTGAGGCCTTATTTCTCCTCCTCCTCAATTATGGCACTGCAATCCATGTCTTCATCCTCCAAGAACAGATTCTTCAACCCAGCAAATGCTTCCTCCTCTACAATTCCCCATATTGTATCAGCTTGGTGAAAATCTTGATCTAAATATGGCACTGGTCACTCGAGAGGGTAATACGGTCCATGCTATTAGGCGACCAATCATTATACTCTTTCCATGTGTACTGATATCCGAGCCCAAAGGTAGTACCATGACCCTTCAGTCGTATTGATTTAGTGATACCCTGGAGATTCTTTCCCAACCCTTTGTCGGGCTCATACCCAGACCATGCCGATATGCTTTCTATTTTGCTGCTCCACCATTTATCTTTCTCGATGGCATTGACACGTTGAATGTGATGATAGGTTTCCCCTCCTAGCCTTCTTTTATGTCTAATGACCGGGATAGTTTGACTGGTATAAATGGGGTTACTCCCATCTCCGTGAATGATCACCTCCTAATGATTCCATTCGAACTTCATGGCTTGATGTAGTGTGGAAGGCACAGATCCAGCGGCATGGATCCATGGTTGGCCCAACAGAAGATTATATGAGGCTTGTATGTCGAGCACCTGAAACTCGACGTCGAACCAAGTTGGCTCCATCTGCAGGCAGAGGTTGATTTCCCCTATTGTGGCCCTTTAGGACCATCAAAAGCTTTCACGTTCATGCTTCCTACCCGTATTTCATGGAAACCTTTGTCCAACTTTTTCAGAGTGTCCAACGGACAAATATTTAGGCTTTAACCTCCGTCAACCAAAACCCTAGCAATGAATTTGTCTTCAAATTGCACTGTAATATGCAATGCTCGATTGTCATTCAACCACGCAGGTCGTAGCTCATTTTCGTGGAAGATAATCTTATGACTTTCCAGTACTTGCCCTACCATATTGGCCATTTCTCCACCAATGATGTTATTGGGTACATAAGCCTCGCTCAACACCTTCATTAAAGCATTCTTATGTGCCTCTGAATTTTGCAACAGTGACAGGATGTATATCTGAGCTTAGGTTTTGTTCAAATGGTGAATGACGGAATACTCCTTTGCTTGTACTTTCCTTCACAGGTCATCTGGCCCTGTCTCAATGATAGGCTTCATGGTAGTGGCATCCTTACTTGATCCCCCCAAGTGTTTAGGTGTATATACTCTTCCAGTCCTAGTCATTCCTTGTGCAGCATTGGATTCCTCTACCTTTGCCTTCCCTTTCGCTGAGCTTCGGCAACGTAATCCTAGAGGTGTGGTTGATACTGTCACTATGAAAGGTGTGGCCACTTCTACTTCAAATAGAGCGAGGTTGGCCGCAGGTGGAGCCACCTCTACCTTAAATGGAACTGGTGCAGCCACCTCAACCTCGATTGGTGACTGAGTCTGTACCACAATAGGAGTAAGTGTGACTGCAACTTTAAAGTCATCACCTTCTCGAATAAGCCCAATCGACCCCTCAAGGTCACATTCTTCGTTTGTCTCTATCACATGTACTCCACCACCTCTATGATTACGGAGGAAGTTTTTGCGGACATTAGGTGCGACTTCCTAGGCCTGTATGACCTTGTTGTTGATTAGCGTCTGGATCTTATCCTTCAATGTTCGGCACTCATCATTGGTGTGCCCCTCCATACTAGAATGGTACGCACAAGTTTTGTTTGGATTGACACATTGTGATGGATTTTCTAATGCCACAGCGGGAACATGAGTGATGTAACCCGCGGCTTTCAGCCTTTCATACAACTTGTCAATGGGCTTAGCAATGTCAGTATATTGTCTGGGTGGCTTACGGTCAAAGTTTGTCCATGGTCTTGGATAATTTTGACGAGTTGGGGGTGATTGGAAATGAGACGGTTGAGAGTTATAGGTATGATGGACAGTGGCTGGTTGGGAATATCTAGGAGATGAGAGTTGATATGTGGGTGGTAGTGCTTGGTATGTTTGTGGAGGTGTTTGATATGTGGGTGGAGGTGTTTGATATGTAGGTGGAGGTGTTTGATATGTGGGTGGAGGTGTTTGATATGTAAGTGGAGATTTCGGGCCCTAGGCCACCATTACTGCCCCAACATCTCTCTTCTTTGATATGCCGCCTGATTGTAATACCTTATTTGTGGCATGCAGTGCCTCAAAGTTCGTTACCATCCCGCTTTTGATGCCTTCCTCAATTCTTTCCCCAAGCGTGATGATATCAGAAAACTTATGGTTTTCAATAACCATCAACCTTTCATAATGCTATGGATCCTATGCTCTAACGAAGAACTTGTTCATCTATTCCTCATCCAAAGATGGCCTGGCCTTGGCCGCTTCCGACCTTCAACGAATAGCATACTCTCAGAAAGTTTCAGTAGGTTTCTTCTTAGGATTCTGGATGTAGAAAACATCCAATGCGTTCTCTATGTTGAACATGAACCGCTTTATGAAATCTGACGCCATACTTACCCAATTGGACCATTTCTTGGGGTCTTGGCTGATGTACCAAGACAAAGCATCCCCAGTAAGACTCCTCATAAAGAGTTTCATTCGGATCTTCTTGTCTTTCCCAACTCTTACAAGCTTGTCGTAATAAGTCCTCAGATGAACCCTGGGATCACCTGTACCATCGAACATCTCAAACTTGGGAGGTTTGTATCCCTTTGGAAGTTCTATATCTGGCTATATGAATAATCCCTCATAGTCAAACCTTCCATTCATTTGTAGCCTTCGACACCCTGAAGTCGACTCGTCAACTTCTTGAGTACTTTAGCCATGTTTTTAATGAGTAGGCCCTTCTCGAAGGATTCTGGTGTATAGGAGATTGGTTGGATAGAGTGAGGTATAGTTTCCACATATATAAGATTGCTTTTATGGGTGCCAGGGACTTGGGTGTAATGGTGGTCATTGGTCAAGTTTTGAGGATCGAAAATGGGTTGTGGTGTATTTTGGGGAGTGTGGTAAGTGGTTGTTGGCAGGTACTTAATGGGTTGATGGTCATGTTGGGGCGTAGTTGGTATTTGTAAGGGATTGAGATTTTAGGGTTGAGTTGCATATTGATTTGGTGCAGGAGGATTTTGTGGATGTTGGTTTGTGTGTTTTGGGAGGTGCTGGGTTCTTTGTGTTCTATTGGTTAATGCCAGGGACATTCAGGGTGAGTGACAAGTTTGACAAGTTGTGAACCTGCTCAAGTTCTCATTGCAGTTCCAGTATCTTTTGTTCCAATCTCAAAACTAGGTGGTTTGGTGGCAGAGTACTCCGTCCATCTGAAGTTTCTGCGTTCTCGACATTCTCCTTTCGAACAACGCTTAAATCGCCCATTTTTGCTTTTCCTCTACCTTTTGTATTGCTTGGAGGAGGAGGACGTGGAGGGACTCTTGATCTGGTATGATACACCGATGATTCCAGTATGGGTGAACCAACCTTAGGGGATGGGAATAAAGAATAAAGAAAAAACAAAAAAGGTAGACAAGTCAGTGAGGATTCTGAAATATTTGCAGTATTTAAACACATATTGCGGGAATGTAAATTTGCATCCTCATTTGGGAGCCTCATTGTGCCCGAGGTAGGCCTAGCGATAGATAGCTTTGGAGAACTTTAGATGCCAAATGCTTCATTTCATAATATGAAAAATAGACGAATCCCAAATGACACTAAGATAATAGAAAAATAAGTTACTATGGGCACTTGTCCTTATTACATTCTAGGAAAGCAAAAAAATCTATCCTATTTGGTCCTAGAAGGACCTTCCCCATATTTAATCTTCCTAACTCCATCATATAGTTCCCCTAGCTCGCGCAAACCTAGCAGCAAGTAGGCTCTGGCCAGATGTCCTCCTTCATTTCCTTCAGTGTTCTGGCAATCTTCGATCCTCTTTATGACTTTACCTTCCAGCTCCACTATTCCTTGCTTCAGATATTCCAATTTCCTATTGGAAGTGACTGCCATTTCTTTCCATTCTTCGATTAGCCTCACATTCCTCTCATCTATTTCCCGGTGCTCATTCTCAGAGTCGTCGACCCTCTTGCGCAGCCTGTTGTATTTGACTTGAGCTTCAGCTTCTTCGTCTATGATTCTATTCGCTCGACCAGCTCCTTGCATCACCATTCCTTTTAGATTGTCCTCTAACCATGCTAGGTAGAGAGGTTCACACCCCGCATGATATCTGTCTAGCTCAATGATGTTCTTTTCCATAATTATTTTGTAGTGCCACATGTGTTGAGCTTGGCACTTGTAATGGACGTCGTTGTCTTGAAAGTCATCTCTAAAATGACTCATCTTGGCGACCCTTGGTACAAGCTATTTCCTGCCTGCTTGCCTCGTAACTCAGATAGGTACATAAGGGTATATCCCTCTCAACCCAATCAGCACCAGGTGTGGAACGTCCCTGAATCTGATTATGAATTCATCTATGGGGAACCATTCAAACATCCATTGCACCTGTTCCTCGGTCAGATTGTGGAAGAACTCTACCAATTCTTTGGCACTTTTTGGCTGAGCAAACCTGTCTGGAATGTAAGTCATCCGCTTGGGGTGATGGAAGGCAATATGGTCATTGCAAGCCCTTCGTAGAAATTCTTGGCGATAGTGACCCTTTTGAAGATGTTCGAATAACCACAACTACAACAACAAGTTATAACCCTTGAAATGCTTGACACCTATTTGACAGTGCTCTAGAGCCCTATAGATGTTGGCTGTGATCATGGGGACTATAGTGTATGTCTGTCCATTGATCCCTTCCATCAAAGTCTTGGCGACTATGACCAACCTAGTGTGGATTCTTTCCCTTTTCATTGGGAATATTATCAGGCGTAAGAAGCATACATTTAACAAGAACACTCTACGGTGGATGTGGCCCAGAGAAGTGAGAGAAAGCTCATCATGGTAGGTACGGTAGGACTTGCTATGGCCATATCTCTCATATAGATATTTGAAGGGTATGTAAGATTCCTTCAGGCATACCAGGTCAGCATTTTTCTTTAGCCCCATCATCTTTAAAAACCCTTTACTAGTATGGTTCTCCAGCACTAATAACCCGGGACTATCCCAAGTCAATCCCGCAAGCCCTCCAATTTTTTCTAGAAGTGGTGTCATTTCTATGTCGCCGAAACGGAATACAAACCTTTCACTGTCCCATAACAAAGTGGCAGCCTCAATTAACTTGTTGTTTGGCTCAATGTCTATCAGGGAAGGCAAGTTATCCAATTACTTTCTTACATGTTTCTTGTTACTTGAGGAAAGGTCCTCCCACCAATCTAGCAGGAATGGTGGAATGTTGCTAACCATATCGAATCTAGGGACCTCCTGCCTCATTTTTTGCAAAACAAAAAGGATTAGGCCCTTCTCCCCTACCAAACTCGACTATTTATACATTCATGATTAGCATATTAGCATTTAGTTCTCCAAATTAATGCACAGAATGTGGTTGTGTCCGTTGGGATTATGGAAACCCTAGTGGACTTTTGAATAAGGCTCATTTTAAAGGATCATTATGTGGACAACTTATTGATCTGACTAGGTTTGACCATGATGCATGCACAATTTCGATCAGAGTAAGGTTACTATATGGGTTTAGACTAGTACCCTCAAGCTGACAACTTGAGGGGTAAAGGCACGGAACTATTGACTGCACCGCTGATCGACTAGTTTTACCGCAAATAAGCCTTTCCAAATTTAAGGGTAATAAATAAGAAGAGCGCAACCACTCATCAAGTATTGCTATATGTTTTAATACGCATGAGTGGAATATTATGTGGAGCATGATTTATGCAGTAATAAATAACATGTTGTCAAGTATTTGCACATAGGAATAGTAAATACAGTATTTAAATAATTGAAAGGAAGTTACAAAAAAAAAGAAAACAAAGAGACAAGTCAGTTTTAGGAATAAAAGAATCATAAATTCTTTTAAAAATAGATAGTTACATCCAAATAAGGGGAAAGGGTACGTGGGATAGAGAATGTTTGGAATAATTCACAAAAGATAAGTTCGTTATGGTAAGATCTTAAAGGTGTCTCCAGCAGAGTCGCCATGCTGTCGCGCCCCCTTTTTTCCCTCCGCAGAGAGAAATCCGGGTTCGACGCTCATAGGGGGTAATAACTCGTTTCCTTTTGGGAATTTAGGTTTTTGAAGAGTCGCCACCTAATGGATTATGGTGCGTTGGGACACCTAAAGCAATTAACTCTTAGACTAGTTTGCATTACTAGAGATTTAGGGTAAGGGCTCAAAATAATCTTGAGGGAAAGGTGTTAGGCACCCCTCTCGGTCCACAACGGTGGGTCCCGACCGAACTTATACTTATGAATTAGTCCCTTTTAACAAATAAATAGTTTAAGCACATACTTGCAAATAAAGGTATGTTTTGGACATTGTATAACTCAACTAATGAGACAAAAGGAAAAAACTTGAACAAGTTGCATGTATAGAGAAAAGTAAAGTTTAAACATCTGGAATTGGGAAAGAGGGGTCCTAGGTTGGTTAGCCTACAGGATCACCCCACATAATGCCCGGTAATCACTCCTCAATGAGGGGCTACATGTGACATTAGCGCGTAATCATCATATCCTTACTACCCAATTCCCTCCCCTTGGTTATAGCCTAAAGCACTCTAGCAACCTTGAAAATGTCCTATGCGTGCACTACCCGTCCTTTCCTCGTGGCCCTGGAGGTATTTTAGGACCTCTACTTTTGGACAGTTCTAGACCCTCCTAAGTTATTTAAAGGAAAAAAGTCTAAGCGCCAATCAAAATAGTTAGGACTTTACATAAAGAAGGAACAAGTAATGGCTCACATTTTTTACCTCCACAAGCAGAACAAATAAATGCACGTCTTAGACAATAGTTTCAGGTATTTAACAAAACTTAAAACATGATATCTAGGTGAGCAGGAAGTATACAACATGAAATAGGACCAAGTGTCAAAGACATATTAGCTTGCCTATTGATTTTTAGACCTGTTAAATATGCACAGTCTCAAATAACAAAGCACGGTTTTATAGTTGCAGAATTTAAATCTCCCTAGAGGCTTGCCTAAACGCATAACAGTAACGTCCTAAAAGCATGGTATCTATGTTGATTAGGAATACAGTAAAATAGTGAGCAGTTTTTAAAACGAACAACTTGAGATCCTATGGACATGCTTTCTAGCAGCAATAATTTAAGGCAGTGTTTGAAAACTCATTTAAAGAAATAGACAGTTAATTAAACCAATTCAAACATGAATTAAACTGATTTGTTTAACTAAACTGAATTTAAGTTCTACAGACATGATTTCTATTGGAGCTGATTTTAATTCCTATAGGCATGGTATATAGTTATTAAAGCTGGCTCATGAACTTGTATGCATGATATCTAAGAAGACGAATGTGAATACATGCTGTAACAAAAACTAAACTTCAATTACCTTACACTTTATAGGCATGATATCTAATTATAAGGTTGATTTTAACCCTATAGTCATGATTTCTATTATTAAAGCCATTTAGATCCTATAGGCATGGTTTCTATTGTGGAAGTAAAGCAAACGTAGCAAATACATTTGAATTAACACAACCCTATATGCATGGTATCTACCCGATTTACCCAACATATATATAATTACCCACCCCTTTTCACTAATCACCCCAATGTTGTTTACAATATTTATTACAGACCAACGAATTAAAATACATAAATGAACAAAAGTTAATCTATAGGGAGCCTGCAGTAGGCCCAAATGACTTCCAAGCCTCCAACAGCCTCGAATGCCAAAGTTCCATAGATAATATTGTCTAGGTGCGTCAAAGTTCCCTAAGGATCTCAAGGATCCCGGGCAGTGCTCACACCTAGACTTTTTCTCAAATAATAACTGATTTAGGTGTAGTGTGGAAAGACCAGCTTTGTCGTGCCAGAGTTCAGAGAGATCTCAAAGATCTCAAGGCAGTACACATGTCAGAGGGGCAAAACCTAGTATTTTAAGAGTAGGGTGAGAGCGCTTAACCTAATGTTGAAAGACTTGGTAAAACAGTTAGAAGTGAAAAGATTCAGAAAAATTTTTCTTTTTAAAGAATACTGGGAGTGACCAGTTTTTTGAGAAGAATGCTAGAAGTAGAAGCAGCAGATTTGAAATCATTCTGAGGAAAATACACTTAGAAAACAACCCAATTAATCAAGGACTACCCAGATTCACTTGACAAGCAGGCTTACCAACAAGGGGTAAAGAGGATTGGGAAACATATAGGGTTGAGACCACATAAACAAGGAAACTGATACAACAAATGTTCGGAACAACTAGGAGTATGCTGAACAAGTTAGTCATAGCAGTTAAGACATAGAGAACGAATGTAACATATTCATGTTGAAAACAAAGATGTGTTGAACAGAATTGAACACAATCAAGACCAATTGAATGCACTAGAGAACTAAATAACTAACATAGTCATACCAATTAAAGGGAGGGGCAAGGGAACTAAGTAAACATGCCGGAGATATCAAAGAACTAAATGAAGTCAGTCATGCTAATTACACATAAGGCAAAATTTAGACATGCTTAATAACAACAAACAAAAAAACCAAATTGAATAACTAATACTTGAACAATCATAAATGTGTAGGCATAGAACACATAAAGTTGAGTTTCAAAATCTAACTGGAGACATACCAGTTAATGAAGAGAGCACAGAATGTAAAGTGATTGCAGTTCAATATCTAGCCTTGGCTTACAGCTGGCTAGATCAGTGATTATCACAAGTAGCAGAGAAACAAAGGAGAGTTTTGAGTTTGAGTATGTGTTCTTGGAACTTGTGTTCGTTGTTTTTTAACTTTAAATAATAGGGGGTTTATATAGTAATTAAAAGCTTAACAAATAAGGTAAGAGATCAATTAAGTAGCAAATCAAGGAAGTCACATATAAATCAGCAAGTTCTTCCCTTAATCAAGGGGCAATTAAATCAACGGTAAAAGCATGCTAAGTATTTAAGGAAAAGAATCAAGTAAGGTTTGGGTATAGAGTAGGTAATTAGGGGTAAATGAACAGAAGTTTTAATTAAGGAAACAATCAGTAAGAATCAGTAAAATACAAACAAGGCAAGGAAAAATTAATTAAGGCAAGCAATTTAATCAAATCGAGTAGAGAGGTAAGAATCAAAAGTTTAAGGGAAAGTATTCAAATTAAACCAGGAAATAAGGGATTAAGAATAATCAAGGGTTCAATCAAAGAGAAAGTCATGAAAGAGTCAGCATGTTTAGCATATAAAATAGGGTAAAACATGAATAGTCAAGATTCCACATAACTTTAACAAAACAAATAGTTAGAACGACACTGATTCAAGGATAATGTTACAGGACTTAACATGAATAGTCAGGACGAGCACAAGCATATGGAATCAGTGAAAGGTCGAACTAAGAAATTTAGTAGAAGAAATATTAGGACAAGAAAATAATGAGAAATCACAAGAACCCAAAGCAAGAACACAATCAAATGTACTAATACTCAGAAACCAAACGAAGAACCCCATATATTAGGGCTTTCGGTACAAACGAGTTAAGGTTGTAGCAGACTTTCAAAATCAGTCAAAATATATCAGAAGTAGAAGATTAAACACAAAAAGTTATCGAACAATTTGAAAAAGAAATTCCGAAAATCCTAGTTTAGGAAAGATGAAAATCACTTGAAAATCGTACGATTCTTGTAAAAAATCTTAAGGTTATTGTAAAACACACATAAAACAAGCCCAAATCACCTCAGATCTGTACTGATCTTAGAGATTTAGAAAAAAAGAAATTAGGGTTTCAAAGAGAACAACATAGAGGTGAAGAAACATGCTTAGAAAACCATAGCTCGTAGTCAATATAGGATGATCTTACACGGAATCACACTGGAACGGACTGAAACAGGCGAGAGAAGAACCATAGATGCATGCCAACTAGACCTAGTCCCTTAAGGGCCCTGGAGATGGAAAGATTAACATGAGGGAGTCCATCGGAGGCCTGGGAGGTGGTGAGAAGTCATCGGAGATGGCCATGGAAGAGGGTCAGTGAGGTTTTATTTAACGTGAAAATGGTAACAACAATTAAATTTGTAAATAGGATTCTAAAAATATGTGATCTATTTTTATGCTAGTTGTTAGAGCATATTATGCTAGGAATATGAAGTTTAACAATGAAATGCAAGCTAAACGAGGCAGTAATCAAACCGAGGGGCTCACTGCCCTGACTTCAGACTGGTCGATGGAGGACCTCGGGGTCGATACTTGGGCTCGATCTCGAGCTATCAGTGGTAGTTAGGAATGGGATAATAGTTGAGATATGATTAAACAAGGCTCTTTATGGCCAATACCAAGCAACAAATAAAGAACAAGCAGGAGAAAAGTGAATGCCAAAGTGGCCTCGAGCCAATAAGAACACGCAAGTTAGAGAGAAAAGAGAGAGAGAGAGAGAGAGAGAGAGAGAGAGATATTATTGATCTTGTGGAGAAAATAGTTGGAGCAACATCAGCCGATTACAAAGTAGTGAGGGTTCCCTTTTTATAGGAGGGGAACTCGGCTATAGTACGACATGCTTTAATTGTAAAGTATAGAGATGGGACGCCTAGACGTGATGCTCCAGCATAGGCTCTAAATAGGCCGGCTCTGTCATACTTAGCCGCGTGCCTTGGGAGCTTCCCCTTCTGTTCTGACCTCGACCTCCGTCATCTACGAGTCGGGCCTCGACGAGCCCCGAGGGAGGGGACTCGGTCGTGGATCCACGTCCTCGAGGTCTCAAGGCATTCTTCTTAAATGACTTGATAGCGAGAAATTAAGCCCTTTAATTTTGCCGCATACAGATAGTCTCTGTGTTTCCCAGAACGAAGCGATGGGAAATGATTCTGACACTTGACTCCTCGAGCTTCTCACAACGATGTCTCACCAATAATGCAACCTGTGGCACAAGCTTTTGTATCCACCAGGATGTCACATGTACATGTGCATCTAGACTTCATTTAATGCACTGTTGATTCCCGTTCTCCAAGGTGAATGTACTGCCGTCGATTCGATTTTTCAAGAATACAGTAATTGCGTCTGCCGGTCAATCTCCTAAAGCCTTGATGACCGTGTCATTACCCCCTATAAATAGCGGTGACTTGGCATTGTTTTTCCTATCCCAGTACCTTCGTTGGCTTGTTTGCCCATTTCTTATTATCATCTTCTTCTATCCTCGAACATCATGCTTGGGGCTCATGGCCTGAAGGCCGTTTGGCGAAACTCCCATAGATTATGTTGTGGACTTTTGCCGGGGCTTCCCTTTGTCGAGCATGATCATGCTGCCCTATCAATGATGTGGTCGTTGATATGTTTGTCATTGCTATTGCTGTTGGCCCGAGACGATGACGGATGGGGAGCCAGTTTTCACCTTTTGTAGACAGTCATTTGAACTAT
The DNA here is from genome assembly GCF_000715075.1 of Nicotiana tabacum. Classification (NCBI taxonomy): domain Eukaryota; kingdom Viridiplantae; phylum Streptophyta; class Magnoliopsida; order Solanales; family Solanaceae; genus Nicotiana; species Nicotiana tabacum. Next base: position 91,980,264 of record NC_134101.1, on the reverse strand, counting down.
GCACCACTGCTCACTCTCCTACCTGGGCCTGGTATGGCACTTCATCCCTTGGGTTTATTATTTCCCAAGGGATAAAATGGCAGTACCAGCTATTGAGGCTGGGGCCCGTCGAATCTTCAACCTTTGGCTTTGGCGGGCCATGTCTCTTTTCTCTGCCTCCTCTACATTCCCTCCTTTTCCTCTCCTTCATCTTTTATGGCGGGAATCCCCTAGGGGATTGAGATGGGAGCCTAGAGGAGGTGACGGTCAAAGAAATCGCCCTCGAGGAGGTGCACTCGAGGGGGAGACGCTCGGGGATGCTGATACCGGAGATGGACCTTTGAGGATGGACTGGGCTCTCTGGTTTCATCCCATGTACATCCTTCAGTTCCTCCATTTTTGTGTATAGATCCTCTATATGCTTTTGTAATTTATGTGAGGACCCCTCGAGGGCTGTTGTACATGGAAATTTACGAATATGAAGATACTTTCTTGATTTTTGTTTTCTGTTTTTGCCCTATTGTCGCATGTTCTTGTGTGCTTCGAAGCCTTCAAATGGGTGCAAGCATTCTCTCTAATCCTTCGCAAACTGACATGGCTCTTTTCCGAGCCCATCGTCATATCTCAGACCAAGCCTGAATTGATCGGATAGGCTCGGGCTGTCGGGACCTCCGAGCTGGGGGCCTGCTTTAAACCTAATGCAGATAGCTTTTTAAAGCGTAGTGGATAGACTTCTGTCGAGGGGTTGACTTATGCTCAGGCAATGCCTCAAGCTCTCCCAGAGTTTTCACGATCGGAGCTTCGCGCACTTATTTATCTTGTAAGAAAGGGAAACCATGAGATCGAGTACTGCCTCGAGTTAAATGAAGGTGTTGAAGGCTTCTTGAAGCCTGACTTCTCTTTTTGGTGGAGATCCTCGAGATCGGGAACTACCTCGAGACTGGAGATAATACAATTGACCTTCTAAGGCCTAACTCCTTGTCGATGCATGCCTCTAAGGTCGGGTATCGCTCCAGGATCTATATCGAGGTCGTTGGCCTGTCGGGCTTACTCTGGACAGGTGAATCGTCGCTGTTTCCTGCATATATGTGTGGTGGCCATTGTTTATTTAGGAGATCTCATTATTCTGGATAGCTATCCCTCCGCCTTGGTGTTGGGTGCTTCGTCTCTTCAGGCGCAAAAATAGTTGGAGCTCGTTTTTGCCTTAATCTGTTGGTTCTACCATAGCCATTGCAGATACTTCGGGGCCGGCCCGGCAGGAAAGGGAGAGTTCCACGCCCAGCATTCAGGATCCGCAGGAGTTTTCTCTGAAGACTGTCTCTTTGATAAAAGAGGAACATCTGGAGATGGTGAGGAAATATTGTGGATGGAACGAGAAGATAACGCTGCAGGCGCTTTCCCCGGGTAAGAGCATTACCGGCTCTACTGATGGATTCTTGAGCGTGTACCAATATCCCTTCACATTTGGCCCCCTTGATAGGGTTGTGCTTGATTTCTACTTAAAGCATCGGGTTACCTTGGCGCAGATACATCCATCATTTTGGCGAGTGGTGTTGATGATGAGGTTTTTTGCGGAGAAGGCTGGGGTTGAGTTCATGCTCAGCCACCTTGACCAATAGTGGATCAGTCAATTTGTCCAGGTCTGGATGGCTAACATTATCCCTGTGGCGCTTATGCCATTTCCCGAGGGTTGGAATCACGCTCATGAGTGAAATGTCTGGCGCTTTCTCAGATTTTGCATATAGCGAAAGTTGAGTAATTGTGTTTTCTCCCTTTTTGCAGCAATTTCATGGATGCCGGGCGAAGTTGCTGATCTACCCGACTGGGTCCGGAGGTTGGTGACCCATTCGACCTGCGACAAGCATAGGTGGTGATCTGTGTCCAAAAATATATGGGAAGAGAAATATCGAGGTATGTCCATACGATGCCTTTACCTGGGTCTTTGTACATTTGAGATGACACATTCCTTTTTCTTTTGCAGTGGCATTGCTGTTGTAGTCATCGATCGGCTCCTTGGGATGAGAATGTGCTCTTCCAGAGAGGGAAAGGAGTCGTCGGCCTCCGAGCTGAGGGATGATGGCAACAAACGGAGTCCGTACCCGTAGAGTGATGGAGTTTTTAGTAGGGCTAAATGGGCTCGTGTCTTCGAGGAGAGGGCATAGTTTGAGCCTGCTATTCCCGAAGTGTTTCATTCCCATACGGAGGTTCCTCCAAGTGAGTATGCATTGCTCGAGGTTGGTTCTCCCGGGGCTGAAGAGGCAGGATCAACAGGAATGTGCTCTGCCTTCGAGGAAGTCCGCCGACTTCACTTCATGGTGAGTTTAGGCGCAGTTCTTCTGTATTTTGCGTCCTTCTTTCTTCATTGAGTTTTCCTTTTGCAGGCCTTTGATAGGCTTAAGTCTGAGCTACTCCATCAAGGGGCCAGGCTTCAGAAAGTTCTGGACGAGGGTGAGTCCCTTAGGCTCCTTAGCGAGGAGAAGGAGGTTGAGTTGCTGCATTGGCGATATGAGGTATATCAGAGATCGAATTACGAGAGTTATTGATGGAGCAGGTAACCTTTTGTAGTACGTGCTTCACTCTTCTTGACCCTTAAGGTTAACTCTATTTCCTATCTTAGCTGCAGAAAAAGACGGAGGCTTTGGAGTACCTTAAGGGCGACACTGACCGCATCAGGAATGCTTGCGATGAACTAAAGGCTCAGGTGCAGGCTAAAGCTTTAGAGGAGAGTGGCACCTTGGCCACAGTTCCTTTCTTCAAGGCCTAACTTCGCTTGGCTCGTGACAACACTATATTTGAAGAGGATATGATCGGGAAACTCCAGTCCAATCTCTCGAAGATCAAAGCTGAGATAATCGATGCCCGGGCTGAAGCAGCATTAACCCGAACCAAGGTTTACCAGGAGATGGCGATTCGTATAAAGGACGCTGCTGATGCCCAAACCGAGCTGAAGTGGGCCCTTGACCGTGAGAAGAGGATCGAGGAATATGCTCATTGTAGATCCTTAAAAGAGGTACTTGAGGAGATCAGCGCTAGGGGATTCATCCTCTCGGAGGAGTTGGCTCGGGCAAGGGCAGATGAGCACGATGCTCGGTCACTTCTTGCTGACGTCATGGAGAGTGAATCTAGGGCTGGGAGGTTGTAGCCTCTTGGAGCGGAGCGTAGATTTCGCCGTTTTTCCGTTTTGTATTTAATACTTTGTAGAGCACATTTGTAAATGGAGAGTGCGCCTTTTGCGTATGTGAAATAAGAGAAAACTTGAAGCTTTATTTCTTCTGCATCTCTTTCTGTATTACTTTGACCAAGCGGGCTGGTTTCGGTGCTTGGCGGGAGCCTCATGGACCCGGAACTAATCAGGCAGGCCTGGAGTCTTTTAAGTGCAATTTTTGACGTGAACAAGCGTTGGGGCCTCCATGCTTTGCCCAACTGTTTAGGCTTAGTCTCCGAGTCAGTCATTGACTCGAGCTTGCCGGACCTTCAATCTTCTATGCCCGTGTGGGTGGATAGTAATTGTTCTTATTTCTTACCCTTAGGCATTTGCCGTTTCAACTATTTTAGGTCCAGTCTCCGAGTCGCGTGGCGACTCGAGATTTAATTGACCCTTAAGATCTTTCTTGCATGCATGGGCGGGCTACGATGTCCTTTTGTGCTTCAGGCCGAAGTGACCATACAAGTGCGTGGCCAAGAGGATCGTTTGGCTGGCGACAGTGTCATTTATGTCGTGCTCTTAGGCATATTGTAGTTAACTATTTTGGATCTGGTATCCGAGTTAGGTTACGACTCGAGCTCACTCTAATCATCAAGTTTTCAACTGGCGATTGTGGCTCTTACGCTGTTTGGTAGTTGAGACCTTTTTAGAGTGTGGCCCGGAGGCTCGTTTGGCTGGCGACAATGGCTCTTACACCTTTGCCCATGGGCTTTTTGTTAGCTTTGTTTTCCTCTTGTTAAGGTCTTTTTTAAATGATTTTGCCTGACCCGTCGTCAGTTCTGGAAGAACCTCAATTTCAAGTCATTAGTGGCGATGTTCGAGCACCTCGGAAGGTTCTTAGTTCATAGGCTGAGTAGCTCGAAGCCTTGTGATTTGGAGCTGACATGGTCGAAGCTCGTTTTTGCCTGTTGAGCGAAGCCTATTTTAACCGGTTCTTTTCGAAGTATATTCGAAGTAATGGCCTGCGATTTTGTTAGCAATAGTCGGGCGTCCCCGAGTCACGTTAATTTGGCTGGAGCAGCTGTTTTGACCGTAGTCATATGTGTTTGGCCGGAGCCGTTTTTGATCACGAGTGATAGTTTAGGCGTCTACACCGAGGGTATGCCCTTTCGAGATTCTTGCAAATGCGACATATAGGCTTAACTTTGGGATTGAGTTTTACGCCTGTAGTAAGGTCTTACAAAATTTTCATGCATGTTGAGGTCTTATAGTTTGTCATGCCTGTTGAGGTCTTACAATTTTTGTCATGCCTGTTGAGGTCTTACAGTTTTTGTCATGCTTGTTGAGGTCTTACAATTTTTTGTTTTCTAGTGCATGGCGATTGATGACAGTGTCCGAGTCATCGAGCTTGCTTAAGACCAAAGGCCGCTATTCGTGAGCTCAAAATTGCCTCGTCGAGGCCTTATAAGCCTGGAGTTCCGACCCTGGGGTCGTGCAGGTGCCAATTTGTTGATGCTAAGTCTCTGAGTATTTCGAGACGCATTTGGTGGAGGGATCACTTCCCAGAGTATGCTGAAATTTCCTTTTCTGGAGCATGAGATGTTGAAAGATATTCTTTATTGTTTGGCGTAAATATATATTGTTTTATCATTGTGAGCTCAGCCTGCGCGAGTGCGACTCTCTGGGCCGATTGGTCCGATACATAATTCCTTATTGAAACTCAGTCTGTCGTTTCCCGGTCCTTCCGAGCGGACGGTGTCTCCAAAGGGGGGGGGGCTTCATCATTTGATTACAGAAGAAGGCATGTGATCTTATCGGATCCTCCTTAGGGGCATATTGCTCCGCTAAGTATCTTGCTAGCGAAACCCTCTTTGGCGCGAAAGTCCAGTCGAGGGGAAAGAGTGCGGCGGCTTCAATTAAGGCCTTGAGGGCTCCGGGCAGAATTAGATCCTCCGAACAGCCTAATCCGGTATCTAAATACAGGTTATTGAAGAAATAACAAAGGAGTAAAGCAGATCTTCCTTACCGGTACATGTAGGCGATGTTTCGAGGTTAGGTATGTTCTTGCCGTTTCGGGGTGTGGACTCTAGTACAGCCCTCTATTGTGTTTAATCGGGCTTGGCCGAAGATGTGGTTCACTTACCCTTTGAATCTTTCGAGAGTGGAGATGTTGATGCTGGCAGTGTGTCATGTGATGCGGAACTTCCCCAGCACAGAAGTTCGAGAAATTTTTCTCTCATTTTTACAAGCTCTTGGGAAGGGTCATCGTTCCTCTATCACCGTGGTGATGCGCTACGACCCGCTTGTTTCGTTCTTCCTAGACGCCTTCCGTGCTGGGGACCGAAATTGAATTCGGTCGCTCGTTAGTTCTCCGGTGATGATTTTTACCGAGCGGCTTGGCATCTTTCCTTCGGGGCTGATGGCTACCTTCGGCACGGCCGCCGCACTTGTTATGTAGTTCCCGTGCCATGCTGGGATTTCTTTGAGGGGAATTCGACCGAATTGATCCGAGCCATTTGGCGTCCCCGGTTTCGCCTATCACGAACACGATGTTTGGTGTAGCGATGTGGAAATTGTACTCTGGTAGGCGAGGCGCCCTTGCCGGCCATGCGTCCTCATCGAATTTGGTTTTGTTAACGATTCCTTGAGGATATTTCCCTCGGGCCATTCCTCGATTGTCGTGAGGTAGATTGCATCTCGGGGCATTCCTCCTATCTGTGACGCACGGGCGGTACCTCGCTCTATTTGGCATTGGTTTCTTTGCTAGGAGCCTGTTTGGGTAAGTTGAGCCCGAGGAGGCTCCCGGATGGTCATCCATGACCCTAGTTTGCGACTGATGTCGGGTACGGTCATCCGACCGGGTCTTGGATGGGTGCTTGATCAAGCTTTGTTTGAACTGCCCTGAAATCGTCGGGCTTGGTTTGTTCAGGCTTTGAGCGAAGGCTTGTATTGCCCAGTAATCTGAGACCGGGGGTAATACCATTTGTTCTATCGGGGAACGAGGTGTGAATCCCTGTAGCATTTTATTCTCCCTTTTCTAGGCCCTGGATACGTCGGGCTTTCTCTTTGTTGTTTCGATAGCGCTGGCGTATGCCTTTATCAAGGAGTCTGATGGTACGGTAGGCGAGTTTATGGGATTAGTCACTAGGCTATGATGCCACATCACGGTCCCATTCGATAATGTTTCCCCGAACCTCTTCAATAAGAAGGGCTCCATCTCATCATCTTTTGGGTCATTGCCTTTTCCTACGCACGTATAGGCGATGATGTGTTCGTTGGGATCTGGGGTCCTGTTCTACTTAGGGAGTTCTGGCATTCTGGACTTCTGTGGAATGGGTTCCGGGGCCACTTCCTTGGGGAACGGCCGTTGCATGAACTTCCACGAACTTGATTCAATCCTTTTGGAGAGATCCCTAAGCCTATTTGCTATGGTAGGGTCGACTACCGATCTGCTATTGCTTGACCTATCGGGCATTTGCTCGGCGGGGGGAGCCGTTTCCGGCGCTGCTGTGCTGGGAGTCTCCGGGTGGCTTTGTAACTGAGCGATGGCCAACTGATGTGCCTGCAACATTTCAAAAATAACATGAAGACTAACTTCCTGTTCTTCCTAGGCTGTGGCTTTTTGGGCTTCCTATCGGTCGCTATGTCGTACGCTACTATCGGTGTGTGAGGTTTCATCGACCTATTGTGCGTCCCATGAGTTCGTGTCAGCTAGAACTTGTTCGGGAGCGTCATTAGGATTTTGTGGTTGCTCTCCGGCAGTTGGTGCGTCCATGCCGTTTTCCTCGTAGTTTTTGAGCTTGTCGTTCTCGATTCTATATATCGAGCCAAACATTTTGATCTGAAATCAAGAGATCTTGGACAAGAAAAAGTGTGAAAGATAACTTGTGGTTTTTTGATGGAACTAGAAAGAAAATAATTACTATTATTTTTAGCCCCATGGTGGGTGCCGAACTGTTTAACGTGAAAATGGTAACAATAATTAAATTTGTAAATAGAATTCTAAAAATACGTGATCTATCTTTATGCTAGTTTTAGAGCAGATGATGCTAGGTATATGAAGTTTAACGATGAAATGCAAGCTAAAACGAGGAAGTAATCAAATCGAGGGGCTCACTGCTCTGGCTTCGGACTGGTCGATGGAGGACCTCAGGGTTGATACCTTGGCTCGATCTCAAGCTATCGAGGGTAGTCGGTAATGGGATAATAGTTGAGATATGATTAAACAAGGCTCTTTATGGCCAATAACAAGCAACAAATGAAGAACAAGCGGGAGAAAAGTGAATGCCAAAGTGGCCTCGAGCCAATAAGAACAAGCGAGTTAGAGAGAAAAGAGAGAGAGAGAGAGAGAGAGAGAGAGAGAGATATTATTGATCTTGTGGAGAAAATAGTTGGAGAAACATCAGCCGGTTACAAAATACGAGGGTTCCCTTTTTATAGGAGGGGAACTCGGCTATAGTACGACATGCATTATTTGTAAAGTATGGAGATGGGATGCCTAGATGCGACCCTTCGACATAGGCTCTGAACAGGCTAGCTTTGTCAGACTTAGCCACGTAACTTGGGAGCTTCCCCTTCTATTCTGGCCTCGACCTCCATCTTCTCCGAGTGGGGCCTCAACGAGCCCCCAAGGAGGAGACTCGGTCGTGGCTCCACGTCCTCGGGGTCTCGAGGGAATCTTCTGAAATGACTTGATAGCAAGAAATTAAGCCGTCTGATTTCGCCGCATACACGTTTGATTAGGGTTAGGTTGAGAGCTTTTTAGAGATGAGAGGAACAGATGACGGCAGTGAGAAGAGGGAAAAAATTAGGGTTTGGGGGGGTATAAGTTAGTTTATTATAGGAAAGGTCGTTTATAGCCGTTGATCTCTATAATCAACGGCGGAGATTAAAGGGTTTTGGGGCCTGATCGGGTAGCTGGGATTTGGGCTGGGTAATTTAAATAGCCACTTTGAACAACTATATAATTTATAAAAATAATAAATAATTTCTAAAAAATATTTTTGTGTACTAAAATGATTTAAAATAGTTTTTAAAAATATAAAAGATCATTTTATGCATTAATAATGTAATTATGCATTAGTAGGGCTATTATTGCAAAGATATGCAATTTAGCCTAAAAATGTAAATGCAATTATAAAAAATGCACTAAAATATTTAAACAATATTTTGGCATAAATGAAGAATTTATATAACTAAATCACCACAAAAATAATTTGAAGAATAATTATTGGAAGTTTTATAAATAAAAAGGGAAGAAATAAATCAATTTGGAGCTTTTAAAAATTATAGAAAAATTATAAAAAAATATATTTATGCATGCTTATAACTGCATATGTGCTATTTTGAAATAATATATATATATATATATATATATATATATATATATATATGTATGTATGTATGTTAAAACATATGAGGAAAAATTGGGTATCAACACTGGTCACTCCAGTATCTTTAAAAACTGTTTCTGAATCTTTTCACTTCTAACTGATTTTACTAAGTCTTTCAACATTATGTCAAGCACTCTCACCCTACTCTTAAACTATTAAGTTCTGCCCCTCTAGTATGTGTACTGCTTAGGGCCCCCTGAGATCTCTCTGAACTCTAGCATACCAGGGCTGGCCTTTCCACACTGCACATAACCAATCCCTATTTTATGAAAAGTCTTGGTGTGAGCACTGCCCGGGATCCTTGAGGTCCTTAGGGAACTCTAACACACCAAGACCTACACTATTGGCTGTGAGATCTTTGGCTTCTGAGACTCTATTGAAGGCCTGGCATTCCCAGGTTTACTTTGGGCCTGATTTAGGCTCCCTATAGTATAGTTTCATTTAATTATGTAATTCATTTGATCCTAGTCTGTAATAAAATTATTTGAAAACAAATGTTGGGGTGATTAGTAAAAGGGAAGGGTTTCTATATGATGTATGTTGGAAACTGGGTAGATATCATGCTTTAGGTTGATACCTAGGAGAAATCATGCTCTTAGTTTATATATATATTTGCAATAGAAATCCTGCTTCGAGTTTATGTTATAATAGAAATCATGCTCTAGGACCATATGCGTCAAAATATGTCATAAGTCTATAATATTTGCATTAGAAAACCTGCATTAGGACACTCACGTTTATATTCTTCATATTAGAAACATGTTATAAGTTCATCACTTCTTTCTCTGACTCTGTATAATTTATTATCACCTGAAAATCATGTCATTAAACTCCTGCTGTAATCATGCTTTATAAAAAATGATCATCTCTGTATGCATTATAAATCCTGATTTAGGACTTTGTTTGCATTGGCTCTAAACCATGTCTACGTCATTTTGAATAAATAGCTGTCGATAAAAAGGTTTAAGAATAGTCTAACACATAGATATCATGTTCTAGTGTAGACATGCATGAAATCAGTTTTGTAACATTAATCACCTAATTCCGTATGCCTATAGGATTGAATAATCTCAAGCTGTCTTAACCAATTCCTAGAATTATGATTGCATACAGGCCCACGCCTAGGCAAGCCTTAGTTAATTAAACAATTGTGAAATCAGGTTCTGTTTATATGTGAAATTGTCCAGGTTTAACAGACTGTAAAATTAATAGGCAAGCTGACTAAGGGTTCTTCCACTTTGCTTTAAACAAAATGCTGAAGATTCTGTATTTGTGATGTTCATCTAGATATCATGTTCTAAGGCTTTCTAAATTTCTTTAAAATCAGTTGTTTGAGACGTGCTATGCATCTGATTATGTGTGGATGCAAACATGAGCCCCCTAATTGCTTCCCTATTTGACAGTCCTATGTGTTTTTTGCTGTCGTTTAGATTTTACCATTTCAATACCTTAGGAGTGTCTAGAACTGCCTAAGTATAGAGGTCCTAAACACCTTTGGGGCCATAAGGAATGGACGAGTAAAGCACGCTTAGAGTTCGTTAACTAAATTCGCTTATATAACCACTAAGGGGAGGGTAATGGGTAGTAAAAGGATATGATGACATGTGCGCTAATTCCACGTGTAACCCCTTTAGTTGAGAAGGCTTACCGGGTATTGTACAGATGTGATCCTATAGGCTAATAAACTTAGGACTTCCCTTCCCCAATCCACATATGTATGCTTAGACTGCCTAAACTTCCTTAGTTTATGTATATATGCTTGGACTGTTCAAACTTCCTTAATTTATGCATTCTTAGACCATCCAAACTTTCTTGATTATATATGTGTGTTTAGACTACATAAACTACCCTTATTTGTAAATGTGTGCTTAGACCGCTTGCTTGTCAAATGACTAATTCACATAACTAAGGAAGAGTCGCCACCTAATGATTAAAGTGCATTAGGATACTAAGAAGAGTTTGATTTAGGAAAACCAGAGATTGAGTAAGGGCTTGAAATTATCCCGAAGGGAAGGTGTTAGGCACCCCTCAGGATCCACTAGTGTGGTTCCCGGCCATACTATAATTGTGACTTTAAGTAAGCAAATAAGAGTTTCAAATATGAGGGGGTTTTCACATAATGGTTGCAAATGGATAAAATTAAAAAAAGTGAAGGAAAGCTGAAATTTGAGAAAAACGGTTTAAAATTTTGAAAGGTAAAAAATGAAATAAACAAGTAAAGGGAAGGGGGTCCTAGGTTTATAAATAATATGGATCACCCCACACAATATCTGGTAATTGCTCCTCGGCGAGGGGTTACACGTGACATTATCGCATGGTCATCACATTCATATCTACCCTTTCCCACCCCAATAAGGTATTAAAGTGCAGAATAGTCTCGTTTACTTATTGCATGCTATTACGCGCCCAAGCCTATCAGTCCCGAAGGTGATTGTGACTACTAATCCTATAATGGTGGAAAAGTTGGCTTATTTGTGGTTTCAAAAGGTAAAAATACTAAGGCGACAAACAAAAACACGTATAACAAGTATGGGGGGACACATAAACAAATAAGGCTCAAGCAGACCTCCTTAAATCAAAGAAAGCATATAGTTTATCATGTTTTGCACGTACTGATTAAGGTATGATTAAAACTTAAAAGGGGAAAGCAGGATGATTTATCATATATTTTCAAATAAGAAGTCCGAATTACACTTGCTCGCTGGTTGTAATTAACAAAAAAAAACTGGTGCAGTCATAACTTTTATCCCAAGGCTTGCCTAAGTGTTAGACAAAAACTATAGGCATGATATCTACTGGTTTCAAAAAAGATGAAGTGTACTGATTTTAGAAGAGGTCGTTAGTTATTCAGGGAAGACGAGTTTTGACAAAAGATTTTGCAGATGTCAAACAATGATATTGCCGATTTTAGACTTATAGGTGAATGAAAACGTTTCATACTAGGTTGTTAATTCTTATAGGCATGCTTTCTAGGTGTTGTTGACTTTAAAAACATTGTTATTGACATGCAGAAATCCTATAGGCAAGTCATCTATATGCAGTATGTTATTTAACTCCTATAAACAGGTTTGCCTAATGATAGATGCACATGCAAATTGCGGGAAGTCCTATAGGCAGATTATCTATAAATATGCAAAATTTCAGAAATGAATTATGGACATGGTCTCTATATAATACAGAAGTGTAGAAACCTATATATATGGTCTATATATAATGCAGAAGTGCAGAAACCTATAGACATAATATCTATATGAAATGCAGAAGTACAAAAATATAATAATTCCCTATGAACATGGTATCTATATGCAATGCAGAAGTGCAGACATATGGATATACTGAAACATTTGGATATACCTGCTATTTTGAAAGATATTTTGCATATACAAAAAATACAAGGAAAAATTGGGTATCAACAGCTGCCCTCTTTACCCGGGAAGGATGAAAGAGTTGTCGGGTAAAGATATGATGACCAATTTTTGACCGAGCAAAATGGTTTGAAGAATCTGACCATGCTCTGGTTCCTGAGCTGCCTACATATCCCTGGTCTTATAGGAATCAGGCCATATATAGTTCAGGATCCGTCGGCGGAATAAGTAGATGGAGATTTTTTCAAGAACGGACGAGATATTCGGGTTGGGATGGATGGTTAAAGTCTAGCGGAACTGCAGGAATTGGAGCAGGATCGCTCCTATTGAGACGGTCGTTGCTCGCCGGTTTACCTGCAAATAAGCAATACAAGTGTATATTGTGCGAAAAATTTAAACATGATGCAATTTCGCATCGGACCATGAATGCTGTCTTCGGACGGTTAGGATGACGTCCTGAGACCATGACGTCCTGGGCCATGAAGCGTGTGATAAGGATTCACAGGCCATGAAATGATGTTTTCGAGATATGAGAATGATGCCTCTGAACCATGATGCCTTTGAATAATGATATGCAAAAGATAAAAGGGGTCTTCATGCCATGAAATGGAGTTCTCAGGCTATGAAAATTGTGTCTCTGAACAATGACGCCTTTTGACAATTTGGCAATCTTTCAGCCCATGAGATGCGATAGGTGGCGATCTTTCAGCCAATGAAATGTAATAAGTGGCGATCTTTAAGCCGATGCAAGGTATAAATGAATCGGCGATATTTCAGCCATATAGATGTAAATAAAGCGGCAATATTTCAGTCGATGCAAGGTATAAATGAAGTGGTGATATTTTAGCCATGCAGATGTAAATATAGCGGCGATCTTTCAGCCGATGCAAAGTATCAATGAAGTGGCGATATTTTAGTCATGCGGATGTAAATAAAGCGGCGATATTTCAGCCATGCAGATGGAGGTAGATCTTAACCTCGGAAGGCAGAATGGTAGTCTTATGCAATGCAGAGAATGCAAATGGAGGTAGAGTTTAACCTCGGAAGGCAGAATGGTAGCCTTATGCAATGCAGAGAATGCAGAGGGAGGTAGAGCTTAACTTCGGAAGGCAGAATGGTAGCCTTATGCAATGTAGAGAATGCATATGGAGACAGAGCTTAGTCTCGGAAGGCAGAATAGTAGCCTTATGCAACGCAGAGAATGCAGATAGAGACAGAACTTAGTCTCGGAAGGAAGAATGGTAGCCTTATGCAGGAAGTAAAATGGCAAATGGCAATAGAGTTTTCTTAGCTGATAGCGAATTGCGATATTGCGACTGTTGGGGATACTATGTCTGCTAGGGACACTACGTGCGGATAGAAATTATGAGTAAGTGCAACAGTTCTGAGCGTAGTATTTCCGAGCAATGTGAGTCTCGTGAGTGTATATTATATTTGATGATTTTGCAACTCAAGTGTCTGCATCCAAAGAAAATCGTGAGTTTTGTAAAGGGGGGAGGTTAGTTCGTATTCCCGCTGGCTTTGCTTGACCTACTCGGCTCTGTTCCGGTGATACTGTGCGTATCATTGAGGTAGTGTTGCAAAACAAAGAAACTTTGGTAACAGACATGCATGATTTAGTAAAAAATAAAGCATAAATACATAATCGAGAATAGTTTTTCTTAGATGAACCTACGACTGCGACTTGGTTCAAGACATTGCAACTTCTCTTGCTCTGGAATTTTGAGGGTTCTCCTCAAAATTCTACCCCAGTTTACTGGACTGCTATTTCTGATGGCTGCTTGTGGCGAATGGCTGAAATCACTTCGGAATTTTGAGGGTCCTCCTCAAAATTCTGCCCCAGTTTCCAATTGCGGGGGAAATGAAAATTTTATTGAATTGTGACTGAACCCATAGGGCTTCCTACATATCCCCTCTTAAATGGGAATCAGGTCAGGTGTAGTTCAAATTACATCATATAAGGAAAGCATAAAGATTACACATAGTATCGCTTGACTGCGTCTGAATTGATCGGCTTTGGCCAAACTTCTCCATCCATTTCTTCAAGTATGAGGACTTCTCCTGTTAGAACCCTGTGGACCATGTACGGACCCTGCCAGTTGGGAGAGAACTTCCTTTTGGCCTCGTCTTGATGTGGAAAAATATTCTTTAACACTAGTTACCCCAATGTGAACTGTCTCAGCTTGACTCTTTTGTTGTAGGCTCTGGACATTCTGTTCTGATAGAGCTCACCATGGCAAACTGCGTTCATTCCTTTTCCATCTATAAGATCTAGCTGCTCATAACGACTCTTCACCCATTCTACATTGTCAAGTTCTGCTTCCTGTATGATCCTCAAAGAAGGAATTTCTACCTCAGCAGGAATGGCCGCCTCTGTACCATAAACCAGCATATAGGGAGTCGCCCCGGTTGATGTGCAGACTGTGGTGCGATACCCCAATAAAGTAAATGATAACTTCTCGTGCCACTGCTTATGCTTCTCTATCATTTTTCATAGTATCTTCTTGATATTCTTATTGGCTGCCTCTACGGCTTTGTTCATCTGAGGTCTGTAGGTTGTAGAATTTATGTGTTTAATCCTGAAGGTTTCACACATGGCTTTCATCAAGTCACTGTTGAGATTGGAACCATTATTAGTAATGATTGATTCTGGAATTCCGAACCGACAAACAATACGGTCATGGACAAAGTCTGTCACAACTTTCTTAGTCACTGCCTTGTACGATGCTGCTTCAACCCATTTGGTGAAATAATCGATTGCCACTAGAATGAACCTATGCCCATTTGATGTGGCAGGTTCGATTGGTCCGATAACACCCATTCCCCAAGCGGCGAACGGCCATGGTGAGCTTGTTGCATTAAGCTCGTTTGGAGGAACCTTTATCATATCTGCATGTATTTGACAGCGGTGGCACTTCCGGACATACTGAATGCAGTCTGTTTCCATAGTCATCCAAAATAACCAGCTCGGAGTATCTTCTTGGCTTAGACAAAGCCATTCATATGTGGCCCGTAGGTCCCAACATGGATTTCTTCTAGTAATTTAGATGCTTCATTTGCGTAGACACACCTTAGTAATCCTAGATCCGGAGTCCTCCTATACAGGATTCCTCCGCCGTGGAAGAAATTGTTGGATAATCTTGAAGTGTACGCTTTTGAATAGGGTTTGTAAGCTCTGGGTATTATTCTTTTGCCAAGTATTCCTTGATATCATTAAACCAATGTTTTCCATCCGCTTCTTCTTTGACGTGAGCACAGTAAGCTAGCTGATAGTAGATCTTTACTGGAATAGGGTTAATGAAATTCTTATCTGGATGTTGTATCGCGGATGGTAGGGTAGCCAATGCATCGACAAATTCATTCTGGACCCTGGGGACATGATGAAACTATGTCTTTGTGAACCTCTTTCTCAACTCCTGTGCATGATGCAGATAAGAGAGTATCTTGGAGTTCTTGGTTGCCCATTCTTCTCGGACCTGATCTATAAGCAAGTCTGAATCCCCAATCACTAGCAACTCTTGGACGTTCATGTCAATGTCCATCTTGAGTCCCAAGATGCAGGCCTCGTACTCAGCCATGTTGTTGGTGCAAGGGAATTTGAGTTTGGCAGACACCGGATAATGCTGACCGGTTTTTGACACTAGGACTGCTCCTATGCCAACTCCTTTGAAATTTGCTGCTCCATTGAAAAACATTCTCCAACCATCATAGGATTCTGCAATGTCTTCTCCTATGAATGACACCTTTTTGTTAGGAAAATACGTCTTTAAGGGTTCGTATTCTCCGTCCATGGGATTCTCGGCAAGATGATCTGCCAAAGCCTGTCCCTTGATTGCTTTCCGAGTTACGTAGACAATGTCGAATTCACTCAACAGGATTTGCCACTTGGCTAGATTGCCAGTGGACATGGGCTTTTGAAAGATGTACTTTAACGGATCCATCCTTGATATGAGATACATGGTATAGGCACAGAAATAGTGCCTCAACTTCTAAGCTACCCAAGTTAGAGCACAACAGGTGCGTTCTAACAGAGAATACCGGGCCTCGTACGGGGTGAACTTCTTGCTAAGATAGTAGATGGCCTGCTCCTTCCTCCTGGTTTCATCATGTTGCCCAAGAACACAACCAAACGCTCCATCTAGCATTTCAAGGTAGAGTAATAGGGGTCTACCTGGTTCGGGCGGGACCAAAACTGGCGGTGTTGACAGGTACTCCTTGATTCTGTCGAAGGCCCTTTGGCAGTCATCAGTCCATCTGGTAGCGGCATCCTTCTTCAACATCTTAAAGATTGGCTCACAGATGACTGCAGATTGAGTTATGAACCTGCTGATATAGTTGAGTCTCCCCGGGAAACTCATCACGTCCTTCTTGTTTTTTGGGCGGTGGCAATTCTTGAATGGCTTTAACCTTTGATGGATCTAGTTCTATTCCTTGGCGACTTACAATGAACCCAAGTAGTTTTCCGGCAGGAACCCCAAATGCGCATTTCGCAGGATTCAGTTTCAGGTTGTACCTTTTTAGTCTGTTGAAGAACTTCCTCAAATCTTTCATGTGATCAGTGGCTTTCTTGGTTTTGATGATGACATCATCTACATACACCTCGATCTCCTTATGTATCATATCATGGAAATGGTAGTCATAGCCCTCATGTAGGTGGCCCCTGCATTTTTTAGGCCGAACGACATCATCTTGTAATAGTATATTCCCCACAACGTAATGAAAGTCGTTTTCTCAGCATCTTCTTCATCTATCCAGATTTGATGATACCCAGCGAAACAATCCACGAATGACTGCAATTTATGCTTGGCGTAATTATCGATCAGGATGTGTATGTTTGGCAAGGGGAAGTCATCTTTCGGAATGGCCCGGTTGAGATCCCGGTAGTCGACACAGACTCTGACCTTCCCGTCCTTCTTTGGTACTGGCACAATGTTGGCTAACTATGTTGGGTATTCTACTACCTTGAGAACCTTGGCTTTGACTTGCTTAGTGACTTCTTCCTTGATTTTTAGACTCATGCCGGGCTTAAACTTTCTGAGCTTTTGCTTTACCGGAGGACATGCTGGATCGGTTGGGAGTTTGTGAGCCATAATAGATGTACTCAGACCAGTCATGTCATCATACGACCAAGTGAATATGTCTTCATATTCCCTTAGAAATTCTATGTATTCCTTCTTTTCTGATGGCGATAAGTGGATACTAATTCTCGTTTCTTTGACGTTCTCTGCATCTACCAGGTTAACAATCTCGGTCCTATCCAGGTTGGACTTAGGCCTGTTCTCAAAATTTTCAACCTCTTTAATAATCTTTTTGGTATGTCATCTTCCTCTGAATCTATGTCCGTTGCGTTGTCTCGTTGCATGTCACAGTCATTGGTTCATCAAGATAAGTAATAGTAATGTTGTATGAGTAATGTAATGAGAGAAAAATAATAAGAGTAAGATTTATAGGGAAAATTGAAATGTTTTGCTAAATTCCATAACTGTTTTGAATATTGAAGATCTTATTGCAAAAATTCAAAAATGCGAAATGAAAATTGACTAGTAAAAATGAAAGATAGTGCATGATGCTTTGTTCAGCCTTGCTACCCCAAGGCTTTTCGGGCTCTGGTGGTTCTGATGGTTCAATTGTTGAGGCATGCTCCTTGGCTTACAACCTGTATGGAAGGGCCTTCCTCCCCCCTCCTCCTTGAAAATGACACAACAATCCATGTCATCATTTTCCACGAATAAATTCCTCATTACTGTCAGTGCTTCCTCTTCTTCCGAATCATATATAACATCGGATGGCTGGAAAGTCTGTTCTAAATGGGGTATCAGTCGCTCCAGTGGGTAGTAAGGGCCGTGCCATGGTGGTGACCAGTTGTCGAAATCTTTCCAAGTGTACTCGTATCCCATACCGAAAGTGGTGCCATGCTTCCTAAACTTGATAGGTTTGGCGATTCCTTGGAGGTTCTTGCAAAGTCCCTTGCCAGGTTCATATCTGCTGCAGTTCAATATGCTTTTGATTTTGTTGTCACACCATTTGTCCTTATCAACGGCATTGACTCGCTCGATGTTGTGATCGGTCTCTCCGCCTATCTTTCTTCTACCTCCGATCACTTGGATGGTTTGTCGACTGTATATGGGATTTCTACCGTCGCTGTGAATGATCACCTCTTGGTGATTCCATTCAAACTTCACTGCCTGATGTAGGGTCGATGCTACAGCCCCAGCGGCATGAATCCAAGGCCATCCCAAAAGCAAGTTGTAAGATGTCGGCACGTCTATTACTTGAAAGTCAACATCAAACCAAGTAGGCCCCATCTATAAACACAAGTTAATTTCCCCAATAGTGGGCCTTTGGGAACAGTCGAAAGCTTTGACATTGATGGCCCCATCCTTGATCTCATGCAACCCCTTTCCCAATGTCCTGAGTGTTACCAATGGACAAATGTTGAGGCTGGACCCTCTGTCAATCAGGATTCTAGTGATGAAATAATCCTCGCATTGCATAGAGATGCGCAACGCCTTGTTGTGACTCAACCCTTCTGGTGGCAACATATCTTCATGAAAGTGATCTTGTGCCTCTCCAATACCTGCCCTGCCATGTTTGCCATTTCTCCTCTGGTGATGTTGCTTGGTACATATGCCTCACTCAACACCTTCAACAAGGCATTCTTATGTACGTCAGAACTTTGCAGCAAAGCTAGGATAGAAATTTGCGCCGGTGTTTTGTTCAGCTGATCAATGACTGAGTATTCCTTGGCTTGTATCTTTCTCCATAGATCATCGTGCCCGGCTTCAGTGATGGTCGGCCGACCATAGGCATGCTTACTCGACTCAGCTAAATGCTCCAGAGTATAAACCCTGCCGGTTCTTGTTATACCCTGTGCTGCAACTGTTTCCCTAAATTTAGCTTTCCCTTTCGTTCTTGCCTCAGATGTGTAGTCCCAACGGATGGCCTTTGTATGGAATGGTGTTATAGCTGACATTGCTACTGGAATGGGCGCCTTTACCCCAAACAGAGCATGTATTTTGGATGGTAAAACTTCAAATGGCGCGGGTGTGTTTGCTGGAGACCCAAACTCGACATCAATTGGTGTTGGCGTCTTTGTAGGGGAGGGCGCTTCAAACTCAAGTGGTATGGACATATTTACCTCGGTGTCCCTAGAAGGCTGGATCTGGACTACAATCGGATTAATGGTGACTGTCGGTTTCTTTGGATCGTCTCCTTCCGCGATCAAACCGATCGATCCCTTGGGGTCCCAATCATCTTCTACCTCAATCATGTGAACACCTCCACCCTTATGGTTGGGCAGAGGGTTGTTGTGGACATTTGGAGTAGTCTCCTTTGCCACAATAATCTTGTTATCAATTAGTGCTTGAATCTTATCTTTTAGAGAACGACAATTCATCAATGGTATTCCCTTTCATGCCGGAATGGTGTGCACAAGATTTATTTGGATTAACCCATTGGGCAGGGTTTTCAGGGGTTATATCAGAGATGGGGGTGACATAACAAGCGGCTTTGAGCCTTTCATATAGCTGGTCAATTAGTTCAGCAATGGCGGTATATTGTTTGAGAGGTCTGTGGCTGAAATTTGGTCGGGGTCTAGGAATGTTTTGGCGAGTGGGAGGTGATTGATAGTGAAAAGGTTGAGCATTGTAGGCTTGGTAGACATGTGCGGGTTAGGAATATCTGTGTGAAGTAGGCTGATATGTAGGAGATGGAGGTGATTGGTAAGTAGGTGGGGGAGTTTGGTAAGAGGGCGAGGGTGCTTGGTAATTTGGGGTAGGTTGATATGTGAGTGGAGGCATCGGGTAGGTTTGGTATTTGATAGGGGATTTGGTTCTCTGTGCAACCATTACGACACTCACGTCCCTTTTCTTGGACGTGCCACCAGACTGTAGAGCCTTGTTGGTAGCCTACAAAGCTTCAAAGTTTGTGACCATACCATTTTTGATGCCTTCCTCAATCCTATCACCTAGCTTGATGATGTCGGAAAATTTCTAGCTTTCAATCAGCATCAACCTTTCATAGTACCGGGGGTCTTGAGCTCAGATGAAAAACCTATTCATTTGTTCTTCCTCTAGAGCAGGCCGGACTTTGGCAACTTCTGACCTCCAGCGAGAGGCATACTCGCGGAATATTTCCGTAGGTTTCTTCTTTAGGTTCTGGATGTAGAACACATCTGGTGCATTTTCTGTGTTGAACCTAAACCTGTCCATGAAATCGGACGCCATGCTTACCCAGTTCGACCACTTCTTCGGATCTTGTTTAATGTACCAAGACATAGTATCTCCCTTCAGACTCCTCATGAAAAGTTTCATGCGGATCCTTTCGTCCTTTCCTACTCCGACTAGCTTGTCACAGTATGTTCTAAAATAAACTCTCGGATCTCCTGTACCATCAAACATCTCGAACTTCGGAGGTTTGTACCCCTCAGGTAGTCCAACATCAGGTTGTATGCAAAGATCTTCATAGTTTAGCCCCCAATTCTTTTGCTTCCTTCAACGCCCTGACTTTGGCTAGTCAACTTCTTAAGCTCTTTAGGCAGACTCTTGATGAGTTAGCCTTTATCATCGGACTCGGGTGTGCTTGAAATGGGTTGGGTGGAGTGTGGTATGGTTTCCACTTATATGGGGGTGTTATGAGTGTGGAAATGGTCATTTGTGGAGTTCACAGGTTCTGGGATAAGTAGTGGAGTATTGTTGGAAGTATGGCAGGTGTTGCAGTGGTGGTGTGGAGTGGGATGGTTTTGTGATTTTGAGATGTTTTGTGGAGGTGTGGGGTTCTGAGCGTTAGGAAAATTGACGTCTGGGGTGGTGATAAGCTCGCCAAGTTCCGGACCTGATCAAGTTCCTCCTGAAATTTCAACAGTTTTTGCTCGAGTTGGGACGCACTATCTTTGGAGACCTGAGTACCATGACTGATCTCTACCCGTTTAGTTGAGTTGTTTAGATCCTCCATCTTTTCTTTGTTCTTATTTTTGACAGGACTTGGAGGAGGAGCGGGTGGAAGGACCTTTGATCATGTGGAATATGATGACGCTGCCAGAATGCACGAACTAACCTTGGGCCCAGGGGAATAAATAAACAAAAAATAAAAACAAAAAGGTAACTAGTCAGTCAGGATTATAAGAAAAAAAATGTTGTGATATTTAAACACATAATGCAAGAATGTAAACCGTTTCCTAATTTGGGGAACCTCTTTATGCCTGAGGTAGGCCTAGCGACAAATTGATTTGGAGAACTTAGAATGCTAAATGCCTTATTTTATTGATAAAAAGTAGAAGAATCCCATAACGACGCTAAATAATAGGAAATAAAATGTCACTAGAGTCCATTGGCCTTATTACATTTCTTAAAGCAAAAGAAAAGACTCCTATCTACTTGGTCCCAGAAGGACCTTCCCCAGACTCGGCATTTTTGGCTCCATCGAACAGCTTCACCAGCTCGCGAAATACCAGCAGCAAGTAGGCTCTAGCCAGATGTTCACCTTCGTTTCCCTCAGCATTCTGGTAGTCCTCGATCCTCTTGATTAATTTCCTTTCCAGCTCCACTAGACCCCATTCCAAGTATCCTAGTCGTTTGTTGGAGCTGACAACCATGTCTTTCCACTCTTCAATTAGATTTTGGTGGGCTTCTTGAATCTCGTGGTGTTCGCTTTCATATTCCCGAATCCTCTTGTGCAGTTGGTTGTATTTGACCTGTGCTTCAGCCGTTTCATTGATGATTCTGTGTCCTCGAACAAATCCAGGTTGGCCCGGACCGTTGTGATTATCCTCCAACTATCCTGAACAGTATGGGGTGCAGCCAACATGGTATCTGGCTCGACAGTATCTCTCCCCATGATGATCTTGTAATGCCACATATGCTGAGCTTGGCACTTATAAGGACTGTCATCAGCTTGGAAGTCGTCCCGGAAGTGACTCATCTTGTCGACCCTTGGTATAATCTGTTTCCTACCAGCCTGTCTCATAACCCAGAGAGGGACATAAGGGTAGGTTCCTCTCAAACTAATTAGTATCAAAAATGGTGCGTCCGTGGATCGGGCGATAAACTCTTCAGTAGGGAACCACTCGAACATCCATTGTATTTGATCCTCAGTCACATTTACAAACAACACCACCCATCCCTTGGCATCTTCTAGATGAGCAAACATGTTGGGCATGTAGTTCATTCGCCTTGGTTGATGGAAGGCCATATGATCGTCCCAGTCTCTACGCTGAATCTCTTGCCGATATTCACCCCTTTGGATATGCTCCATGAGCTAGAGTTGGAGTAGCAAGTTGCAGCCCTCGAAGTGTGGGGCTCCTTGTTGACACTTTTCTAGGGCTCGGTATATCTCTGCGATGATCATGGGCACTATGCTAAATGGTTGTCCCCCAATTCCCTCCATCAAAGTTTTGGTGACCGTGGCTAGCCTGGTGTGGATCCTTGCTTTCTTCATTGGAAACAATATCATCCCCATAAAACAGAACATGAAGACAAAGACCCTTCGGTGAATATGCCCCAACGATGTAAGGGCAAACTCATCCGGATAAGTACGGTAGGATTTGCTGTGACCGTACCTTTCGTACAAATAATCAAAGGGAATGTAAGACTCCTTCAGGCATGTCAAGTCTGGATTCTTCTTTAGGCCCATCATTTTGAGGAAACCTCTACCCTTGCGATGTTTCGACATTAACAAACCCGAAGTCTCCCATGGTATACCAATCAATCCTCTTATTTCCTCTAGCAGGGGAGTCATCTAAATCTCCCCGAAGTGAAACACAGACCTATCACAGTCCCAGAACAGAGTAGCAGCTTCTATGATTTTGTTGTTGGGTTGGACCTCCAGGAGAGAAGGTATATTTCCTAGGTATTTTTGGACAAGAGTCTGATCACTGGAATGAAGATCCTCAGCTTATCAACCTTGGGTGGATGTTTGTGACCATGCCGAATCTGGGGACTTCGTACCTCATGTTTTTGCAAGACAAAAAAGGGTTAGGCCCTTACCCCTACCAGACTCGACTATTAAATATCAATAATTGGCATAAAAGAATTTAATTCTCCAAATAAATGCACAGAACGTGGTAGTGTCCGTTTGGGTTTTTCGGAAAATCCAGTGGACTTTGGACGAGGCTGTCATAAAGAGTCATTATACGGACAACATAACTTACTTGGCTAAGTTTGACCATGATGCATGCACAATTAAATAGAGTAAGGTTTCTATGGGGGTTATTTAGACCGATACCCTTGAGCGGACAACTCAAGAAGAAAAGGTACGGAACCGTGGACTACACCATTGATCGGCTGGTTTTACCGCAAATACGCCTTTGCCGGATTTAAATGGTGAAAATATTGGAAGAGCGCAACCACTCATTATAAACGTTACTATGGTATTTGTTTGGCATAAGTGGAATATAATGTTGAAAACATTCTTATGTAATGATTTAAACAAGTTGTCACGTATTTGCACGTTCATAAAGTAATAATTACAATAATTTAAAACGGTAATAAAGGAATGCAGTAAAAGAATAAAGGGAAAGAAACAAGAGATGAGTCATTTTCGCAATCGAAAAGAAAATTGAAGGCTTAAAAGAAATTAACAAATAATTGCGCATAAAGAAGCATAAATCCCAATAATAGTCAAAATGGTAAACGCCTAAATATCCCCAGTAGAGTCGCCATGCTGTTGCGCCCCCCTTTTTTTCTTGCGAAATAGGGTTTATGACATTGACAACTCTTTTAATGGGTATTAAAAGAGAAAATTCGCAACCTAATGATTAAAGTGCATTAGGACACTAAGAAGAGTTTGATTTAGGAAAACCAGAGATTGGGTAAGGGCTTGAAATTATCCCGAAGGGAAGGTGTTAGGCACCCCTCAGGATCCACTAGTATGGTTCCCGGCCATACTATAATTGTGACTTTAAGTAAGCAAATAAGAGTTTCAAATATGAGGGGGTTTTCACATAATGGTTGCAAATGGATAAAATTAAAAAAAGTGAAGGAAAGCTGAAATTTGAGAAAAACGGTTTAAAATTTTGAAAGGTAAAAAACGAAATAAACAAGTAAAGGGAAGGGGGTCCTAGGTTTATAAATAATATGGATCACCCCACACAATATCTGGTAATTTCTCCTCGGCGAGGGGTTACACGTGACATTATCGCGTGGTCATCACATCCATATCTACCCTTTCCCACCCCAATAAGGTATTAAAGTGCAAAATAGTCTCGTTTACTTATTGCATGCTATTACGCGCCCAAGCCTATCAGCCCCGAAGGTGATTGTGACTACTAATCCTATAATGGTGGAAAAGTTGGCTTATTTGTGGTTTCAAAAGGTAAAAATACTTAGGCGACAAACAAAAACACGTATAACAAGTATGGGGGGACACATAAACAAATAAGGCTCAAGCAGACCTCCTTAAATCAAAGAAAGCATATAGTTTAGCATGTCTTGCATGCACTGATTAAAGTCTAATTAAAACTTAAAAGGGGAAAGCAGGCTGATTTATCACATATTTTCAGATAAAAAGTCCGAATTAGACTTGCCCGATGGTTGTAATTAACAAAAAAAACTGGTGCAGTCATAACTTTTATCCTAAGGCTTGCCTAAGTTTTAGACGAAATCTATAGGCATGATATCTACTGGTTTCAGAAAAGATGAAGTGTACTGATTTTAGAAGAGGTCATCAGTTATTCAGGGAAGACCAGTTTTGACAAATTTTTTTGCATATGTCAGACAATGATATTGCCGATTTTAGACTTATAGGTGAACGAAAACGTTTCATACTAGGTTGTTAATTCTTATAGGCATGCTTTCTCGGCGTTGTTGACTTTAAAAACATTGTTATTGACATGCAGAAATCCTATAGGCAAGTCATCTATATGCAGTTAGTTATTTAACTCCTATAAACAGGTTTACCTAATGATAGATGCACATGCAAATTGCGGGAAGTCCTATAGGCAGATTATCTATATGATATGCAGAATTTCAGAAATGACTTATGGACATGGTCTCTATATAATACAGAAGTGTAGAAACCTATAGACATGGTCTATATATAATGCAGAAGTGCAGAAACCTATAGACATAGTATCTATATGAAATGCAGAATTACAAAAATATAATAATTCCTTATGAACATGGTATCTATATGCAATGCAGAAGTGCAAAAGTATAATAATTCCCAATGAACATGAAATGCAGAAGTGCAGAAATATAATAATTCCATATGAACATGATATTTACCCCTTTGCATGCATGATTCCCTCCCTTTTCACTAGCCATCGCCAATCGTTATTACAAGTTATTACAGCCCGAAATGAAACAAGAAGAGCAAAATTAAAAGTACAACCAATGGGAGCCTAATTCAAATTCCATGTCTGAAATATGAGATGAACCAACTCTAAAGATCATGATCGAAAGCCTTTCTCTCATCATTGGATGTGTTAGAGTTCCCTAAAAGCCTCATATGGACTCCGGGCATTACTCACACCCAAATGTTACCAGATTAAGAACATAGTGCAGTGTGGAAGGGCCAGCCCTCAAGTGTCCAAGTTCAGAGGGAACTCAAGTTCCAAGGCAAGGCTCACAAGAGGGGGGCAGAAACTAGAAGATAGGAGAGAGTGCAAGTGCATAAGCGAAATTCTGAAAGGGGAAAGGGGGAAAAGGGAACAACTTAAAAATGAAAGCATATAGTGGTATAGATGAGTAAGGAATTTGCAAGAACACAAAAGAAGCAGGTTGATGGGCATACTCAGCAATGGGATATGCTGGCACACCCTCCAGCCTATTAGAGGTTAGGGCCTCACTGGTTTAGAACTCAAGTCATGGGCAACAACTCCTATTGCCATGCCCTAAGTCACCACTTACAAACATATAGAGGTAATGGGGTAGGGAGCAAAGATTCACAATAGAAACAGGCAGTAGACCATAGGCACACTAAGTTAAATATTGAACTCTACATAAGCAGTAAGGTAGCCATGGATATAAAAACTTTAAGTAAACATATTGGGGTGATGATGAAACTAATAGTAGGACATACCAGTTTTAGAGAAAACAAACAAAGAGAAAGCAGTAGTCTTGTATAGCCAAAGTGCAAACGAGCAAGTTTAGAAAAGAATTGTGAAGTCTGAAGTGTAGAAGTATTGAATTGAAGGTGTCCTAAAGTGAAGAAGGGTTGTGCCCTTTTATAGTGCAGAAAGCAAGTAGAAATAGGTAAGAAAATAGTTTGCAAAATCAATTACACAAGGTCTCCCTTTAATTAAGGGATCCTGATTTCAAACGGGCAAAATAATTAAGGAAAGGGGTCAATCAAACACTTTTCCAGAGTAGTACAAGAGGGGTAAATACATAGAGGTTTATTTAATGACAAAGTCTTGATAGTACACAGTGTGTGCAAATAAGGAAGGAAAATCAGTTAACAGCTAGTAAATCAGAAATTGAGGATTTCATATGAATGAACCAGGTCAGAAAGACAGGAAGGATTTTGACTTAAGGAAAATCAGTACCAATCAATTAAACTTATTAAAAGGAATTCTGAATCAATCACAAGTTGGAAAACTATTTTGGAGAAAGATTCCTCATATATAAAAGCACACAGACACGTTAAACATGATGAAATTTTACATGCTATTCAATAGAAGAGTCTAGTGTAGGAGAATCAAAATTGTGTGCAAACAAAAGAAGTTCACACTTAGTTCATAGACCCAGAAATAAGTCTGAAAGAGTCAAGGGTCCTCAAACAGAGCCCAAGTTTGATCATATGACCAAACTCGGAGGAAACCCCCTAAATTCTAGGGTTTCTGACTCGAGTCAAACACAGAGATGAGGAGGCAACATGCTCAAAGATTTCTTTTCAGAATCTCATGAGAAGACAAGCAAAAATAAATAACATTCAAAGCAGACAGAGTTTAGGGGCATAATGAGAGAATAGTCACGACAGTAAAAGAAACGTGTTTAAGAAAACCTTTTTAGAAGGGACTTAAATAGAGTTTAGTGGAAGAGAAAGCACTAACACTTAATAACACAGCAGGAGATATAGCAGAAGAAAGTACTTTCCAGAAGGAACTTAGCCAAGGTTCAGAAGAGAAAAGAGATGGTATAACACTTAAGAAAACCGTAGAAGAAACATGTTTAAAGAGGTTTTTTAGAAGAACTCAGACAAAGTTTAGTAGAAGGCAAACAAAACTTAAGAACACAGTAGGAAATACATACATTAGAAGAACACAAAAATACCGAAAAAGCATAGAAAAAGATCATATAGGAAAACACAACAAGATTTTCATGCGAGCATGGTAAAATACACAATAGAAAAACAAAACACAGAAGAACATGTATAGCACAAGAAAGCAGTAGAAGCACATGCGTGACAAATACACACAAAGAAAGAAAAAGAAGAGTCGGAGAAACATTTTAAGCTTTTTCAGAAACCCTAAATCGGAAAGAAGTAATTTTTTGAAAGAAAAATTGGGGAAAACGTTTAAAAACTCAAATAGAGCACAGATATAGAACAGATCTAAGAAAAAATCAGAGAAAACCTTGAATAGCTTAGGGTTTCAGAGGAACCCTAAAACGAGAAAGGCTTTGAAAAGGTTCGATCTGAGTCAGAGAGGTTAGAACCATGCTCAAAACATCATTGTACGCCGGACCAAAACCGGCAAGGGCCATAGAACCTTGGATCTGTAGAGATCTGAATGGACACCTTCGAGGTCAGAATTGGGACCTTCAAATACCAAGTGTTTGAGAGCAGAGGGAGATGAGTTTAGTCCATCCATGACTTGAGAGGCCATGGATTCCGGTAAGCTTGAGGTAGAAGATAGTGAGAGAGGCTAGGGTTTCGAGAGAGTTTGAGAGGAGTGGGATTTCAGAGGCAGCTGATAGAAGAGAATGAGGGGATTAGGGTAGTCATTGGGGAATTAAAAAGGTAAGGAATGATCGTGGTTGTTGATCACAATGATGTTGATCACAATGATCAATGGCCTGGATTAAAGAGAGGGCCAGATGGATTGGATAAACTAGTGAGGGGCCGGGTTTAATTGAAATAGGGCTGGGTAATTTGGGATTTGAAATTGGGTTATTTGGGGGATCAACTTGGGCTATAATTGAAACAAAATGGGGCTATATTTTAAATAGCCAGTTTTTCACTTTTTATTTTATAAAAAATAGTAACATGATTTCTGAAAATAAATTAAAGATACTAAATTAATTAATAATATATAGATATTATATTAAAAATGCTGGAACCAATTTTATAATTATACGCGCAATTAAATCTTAAAATAAGCTAAAATTGCAATTAAATGTAATTTAACTTTTAAAATACTAAATAAATTTTAAATAAATGTGCAAAAAATTACCTTAGCTATATTTTGGTACAAATGTGAGAATAAAATAAGTTATTCACCAAAATAATGATTTTGGGAATAATTATTAGTTTTTGTATTGCTAAAATAGGGCAATAAATTGATTTAAAAATCTTTTAAAAGTAGGAAAACTATTGAAACGTTTGGATATACCTATATATGCATACATATGATATTTAGAAAGTATTTTGCATATATAAAATATACAGGGAAAAATTGGGTATCAACATTAACCGTCTTTTGTTTTGCAGAAAATGAGGCACGAAGTCCCTAGATTCGGTATTGTCGGTAGCATACCTCTACTTTTGATAGATTTGTGGAGGGATCTTCCCTCAAGTGACCAAAATCATGTGAAATGAGTCTTACGAAAT
This sequence comes from Nicotiana tabacum, assembly GCF_000715075.1. Lineage (NCBI taxonomy): Eukaryota > Viridiplantae > Streptophyta > Magnoliopsida > Solanales > Solanaceae > Nicotiana > Nicotiana tabacum. The sequence continues at coordinate 91,951,675 of NC_134101.1, read as the reverse complement.
TTGCCTTCATTATTGGATCTTCAACCAAACAAAATGTTGATGGAGGCTACCACTTTGTTTTGGGACAAGGAAAGGGCCGTGTTCCGCTTTGGGGACATAGAAATGACTCCCCTTCTAGAAGAAATAGGAGGATTTGTTGGGTTGCCTTGGGATAGCCCTGGTCTATTAGCACCTGAAAATCACACCGCCAGAGGGTTCCTTAAGATGATGGGCTGAAGACTGATGATTTGGAGTACCTGAAAAACTCCTACGTACATTTTGACTTCCTCTATGAAAGATACGGTTACAGTAGCTCTTACCGTACTTTTTGATTATGAGTTCTCAATCATCTCCTTGAGCTGGGTTCATAATAAGGTCTTCATGTTCATTGTGTGTTTCTTAGGCATGCTGGTATTCCCAATCCAATGGGATAGAATCCATACCAGGCTAGCCAAGGTGGCCAAAACTTTGATGGATGGGATCGAGGGAAAGACATATACTATTGTCCTTATGATCATTGCAGATATGTACTGGGCCTTGGAAGTAGTTAGAAGTGGTCCAGATTCTTTGAGGGTTGCAATTTGCTGTTACAAGTTTGGCTGTTAGAACATCTCCAAAAGGGTCAATACTACCAAGAGTTTCCACGAAGGTCGTGGAATGCCTACATAGACTTCCATCACCTTAAGAGAATGACTTACATTCCGAACATGTTTGCCCAACCTAAGGATGCTATAGTATGGGTGCAGTTCTTCAACAAGTTGACTGAGGAGCAGGTTCAGTGGATGTTAGAGTGGTTCCCCACCGACAAGTTCATCATCTGATCCAGAGACGTCCCACATTTGGTGTTGATTGGGTTAAGGAGGATATACCCTTATGCTCCCCTCAGGGTTATGAAACAGGCAGGCAGGAGACAGGTCATACCACGGTTCGCTAAAATGAGTCACTTCATAGCTGATTTCCAGAGTGACGCCATCCCATATAATTATGAAGCACACCATATATGGACTTTGAAGATTATTGTGGAGAAGAATACAATCGAACTGCACTGAAATCATGCGGGCCATTCATACTTTTGCCCCTTATGGTTGGACGATAATCTATCACGAATCTTCGAGCCAAGGGTTGGTCCAGGAAATAGGGTCATAGATGAGTTTGTCGAAGCAGAGGTGAATTATAACAAGATGCGCAAAAGAGTTCGAGAGTCTGAAGTTGAGCGTATGGCGCAACATAAGGCCGATATGGAAATGATTAATGAGTGGAAAGAGAGAGTTGTTATATCTAGCAAAAGGCTGGAATATCTGGAGTACAATTTAATGGAATTGGAAGGGAAGATAAGAAAAAGAGTCACTGACTGCCAAAATGTTGAGGGAAACAAAGGAGGGCATTTGGCAAGGGCATTCTTACTGTTGAACCTACAAGAGCTGGGAGAGTTGATCGACAATAGCATTCGGTCTGGAGAGAGTCCTTCTGGGACCAAGTAGATTAGGTTTACTTGCTTTTCTTTTAAATGTAATAACGCTAAGTGCCATTAGTAACATTATTTAGTGTCGTTTTGGGTTGTTTATCTTTATTACATTAATGAAATGAGGCAATTAATGGCACTGAATTTCTCAAAATCTATTTGTCGCTAGGACTACCCGGGAACAACGAGGCTCCCAAATTATGACACGAATTTATATTCCCGCAATACGTGCTTAAATACTGCAAACATTTCAGAGCCATTATTGACTTGTTTACCTTTTGTTTTTATTTATCCTTTATTCCCATCCCCTAAGGTTGGTTCGCACATACTGGCATCATCAACATATCACACCAGATCTAGAGGCCCTTTACCTCCTCCTCCTGCAAGTAATAAAAATAGCAAAGGGAAAGCTAAAATGGATAACTTAAGTGGTCTGCGAAAGGAAAATGCGGAGAATGCAGAAACTTCAGATGGTCGGAGTACTCCTGCACCAAATGATTTGTTTTTACTGTTGGAACAAAAGATACTAGAGCTACAGGGAGAACTTGAGTAGGTCCGCAACTTAGCAAACCAATCCCTCACCCTTAATGTCCCCGATGTCAACCAAAAAAACACCAAAAACCTAGAACCTCCCCAAAATACACTAAACCAACATCCACAAAACCCTCTGCACCGCATCAATATGCAACTCCACCTTAAAATCTTAATCCCTTACTGATACCAACTCCGCCACAACACCACCATCAACCAATCTAGTACCCACCAACCGTTACCTACCACACTCCCCAGAACACACCACAACCCATTCTCGATCCTCAAAACTCAACCAATGACCACCACTACACCCAGGTTCCTGACACTCACCAAAACAACCCTATATATGTAGAAACTGTACCTCCAACTCACCATTCCGGAATAAAGGGGAACACTATTGACGAGTTTCGAGCATTGAAAGATAAAATCCAGACACTGATCGACAACAAGGCCATACATGCAAAAGAAGCTGCACCCAATGTTTGCAACAATCCTCTCCCGGATCATAGGGGCGGTAGAATACATGTAATAGAGATAGATGAAGAATGTGATCTTGAGGGGTCAATCGGGCTTATTCGAGAAGGCGATGACTTTAAACCTGCAGTCACACTTACTCTTATTATAGTACAGACTCAGTTCCCAGTCGAGGTTAAGGTAGCCGCATCGGTTCCATTTGAGGTTGAGATAGCTCCATCTGCAGCCACACCTGTTCCATTTGAAGTAGAAGCGACCACACCTTTCATAGTGACAATATCAACCACAACTCCTTTCGATTCAAAAGCAATACCCTATGATTATGTTGCCGAAGCTAGACGAAAAGGAAAGGAAAAGATGGAAGAATTTGATGCTACACAAGGAATGACTAGGAATGGAAGAATCTATACACCTGGACACTTGGGAGGACCAAGTAAGGATTCCACTACCAAGCAGCCTATCATTGAAATAGGACCAGATGACTTTTTGAGGAAAGTACAGGCAAGAGAATACTCTATCATTGATCATTTAAACAAAACCCCAGCTCAAATATAAATCCTACCATTGTTGCAAAATTTATAGGCTCACAAGAATGCTTTGATGAAGGTGTTAAGTGAAGCATACATACCCAACAATATCACCTGCGGAGAGATGGCCAACATGGTAGGGCAGGTGTTGGAAAGTCATAAGATAATCTTCCACGAGGATGAACTACCACCTGAAGGGTTGAATCATAATCGAGCATTGCATATCACGTCATAATTTGAAGACAAATTCATTGCTAGAGTTCTGATCGATGGAGGTTCAAGCCTCAACATTTATCCGTTGGATACTCTAAAAAGATTGGGCAAAGGTTTTCATGAAATACGGGTAGGAAACATGAACGTGAAAGCCTTTGATAGGTCTCAAAGGGCCACGATTGGGAAGATTAATCTTTGTCTGCAGATGGGGACAACTTGGTTCGACGTTGAATTCCAAGTGCTTGACATATCAGCTTTATACAATCTTTCGTTGGGCCAATCATGGATGCATGTCGCTTGGGCTGTGGCTTTCACACTACACCAAGCCGTGAAGTTCGAATGGAACCATCAGGAGGTGATCATTCACGGGGACGGGAGTAACTCCATTTACACCAGTCAAACCATCCCGATTATCGGGAACAGAAGAAGGCTAGGAGGGGAAACCTATCATCACATCTAACGTGTCAATGCCATTGAGAAAGAAAAATGGTAGAGTAAAAAAATAGAAATCATACTAGCATGGTCTGGGTATGAACCCGGCAAAGGGCTTGGGAAGAATCTCCAAGGCATCACCAAACCAATACAGCTAAAACATCATGGTACTACCTTCAGGATCGAATACCAGTATACATGGCAAGAGTATGATGACTAGTTGCTCCAAGGCGTGGACCTTATTACCCTCTCGAGAAATCAGTGCCACATCTGGGTCAGACTTTTCACCAAGCTAATACAATATAGGGAATTACAGAAGAAGAAGCGTTAGCTAGGATGATGAATCTGTTCTTGGAGGACGAAGACATGGATTGCAGTGTAATAATTGAGGAGGAGGAGGAAGAAGGCCTCACTATTCATACTGTGGAGAAGGGAGATGTTCTCAGGAATTGGACTGCCACACCATCCCAGGCCTGTCGAGTCCCTAGGTAGCTTCGATTCACCGACCCGTACTTGTTTTAGATATTTTCAGTTTTAATCAATGCATTGTTATTTACTATTCATTATTATCTTCCACACTTTACTTTCTACAACGTTATTATTACTTTTCCTGATGAACCGGTGACTGTGACATGTAATGAGGCAACGCAATATAAGGATAGTGACTGGGATGAAGAATATGAAATAGCTTAGTAGATTGTCAGAGAGGTTGAGAACACTGAGAATAAGCCTAAGTCCAACCCGGACGAAACCGATGCAGTAAATTTAGGAGACGTCGAAACCGTCAAGGAAACTCGGATAAGCATTCACTTATCACCGATAGAGAAGGAGGAGTACATTTGTTTCTTGAAGGAGTATGAGAATATCTTTGCATGGTCATATAATGACATGACCGGTTTGAGCACAGCACATCCATGGTGGCTCACAAGTTGCCTACCAATCCTATGTGTCCGCCTGTGAAACAGAAACTCAGAAAATTCAAACCAGATATAAGCCTGAAAATCAAGGAGGAAGTTACTAATCAGATCAAAGCCAAAGTCCTCAGGGAAGTTGAATACCCAACCTGGTTGGCCAACATTGTACTAGTTCTGAAGAAAGATAGGAAAGTCAAAGTATGTGTTGACTATCGAGAGTTAAATAGAGCAAGTCCCAAGGACGACTTTCCACTGCCAAATATACACATCCTGATCGACAATTGTACCAAGCATGAATTCCAATCCTTAGTAGATTACTTCGCGGGTTATCACCAGATGTGGATGGATGAAAAAGATACAGAGAAAATAGCTTTTATTATACCATGGGGGTATAATGCTACAAGATGATGCCATTCGGTCTAAAGAATGCTGGGGCTACTTACATGAGAGCAATGACAATCATCTTCCATGATATGATACAGAAATAAAGAGAGGTGTATGTGGACGACGTCATTATCAAATCCAAGAGGGTCGTAGATCACATAGCGGACTTGAGAATGTTCTTTGACAGGTTAAGGAGGTACAACTTAAAACTTAACCCCGCAAAGTGTTCCTTCGGGGTTCCCACAGGAAAGTTACTGGGATTCATTGTCAGTCGTCGAGGGATCAAGCTGGACCCATCCAAAGTTAAGGCTATTCAGGAGTTACCGCCACCTAGGAGCAAAAAGGACGTGATGAGCTTCCTAGGACGTCTCAACTATATCAGTCACTTCACAGCGCAGTCCACAGTTATATGTGAACCCATCTTTAAGATCTTAAGGAAAGATGCCGAAACAAGCTGGACCGAGGATTGTCAAAAAGCTTTCGACAAAATCAAGGAGTACCTATCCACACCACCGGTCTTGGTCCCGCCAGAGCTAGGTCGACCATTGCTACTCTATCAATCTGTATTTGATGGAGCTTTCAGATGCATTTTAAGACAACATGACGAGACAAGAAGAAAGGACCAAGCCATATATTACTTGAGTAAAAAATTCACACTTTATGAAGCGCGATACTCTCTGCTGGAACACACTTGCGTTGCTTTCACTAGGACAACTCAGAAATTGAGGCATTACTTTTGTGCCTACACCACGTAACTTATATCCAAGATGGACCCACTGAAGTACATATTTCAGAAACCTATGGCGACTAGGAAGTTAGCCAAGTGGAATATACTATTAAGTGGGTTTGATATCATCTATGTAACTGAAAAGGCGGTCAAAGGACAAGCATTGGCAGACCATCTTTCTGAAAATCCCGTGGGAGGAGAATACGAACATTTGAAAACGTATTTTCCTGATGCAGAAGTGTCATTCCTAGGAGAGGACATTACCGAAGCTTAGAACGGGTAGAGGATGTTCTTTGATGGAGTTGCAAATTTCAAAGGAGTGGGCATTGCAGTCGTCTTGGTATCAAAAACTGGCCAACATTATCCGGTGTCTGTTAAACTTAGATTTTCCTGCACTAACAACATGGCAGAGTATGAAGCATGCATACTAGGACTCAACATTGCAATCAACATGAATATTCAAGAGCTGCTGGTAATCGGTGATTCAGATTTGCTTATGCACCGGGTACAAAGAGAGTGGGCCACCAATAATACCAAGATATTATCGTACCTGCACCATGTACAGGAATTGAGAAAGAGGTTCACGAAGATAGAGTTTCAGCATGCTCCCAGAATTAAGAATGAGTTTGCCAATGCATTGGCCACCCTGTCATCCATGATACAGCATCTCGACAAGAACTTCATCGATCCCATCCCAGTAAGGATCCATAGTCATCTGATGTATTGTTCGTGCCCATGTTGAACAAGAAGCAGACGGGAATCCTTAGTTTCACGATATCAAAGAATATTTGGCAAAAAGAGAATATTTGGAGCATACGAACCGTACTCAGAAACGCACACTTCGGAGATTGTCCAATCACTTCTTCCACACCGGAGGAAACTTGTACAGAAAAACTCCTGATTTGGGGTTGCTAAGATGTGTCGACGCAAAATAGGCTTCTAAGATACTTGAGGATATACATGCTGGGACCTGCGGCCCATATATGAATGATTTTATCTTGGCCAAGAAAATACTTAGGGTCAGTTATTTTTGGATGACCATGGAGACAGATTGCGTCCAGTATGTCTGCAAATGCTACCAATGTCAAGTGCATGCCCATATGATAAAAGTGCCACCAAATGAGCTCAATGCAATAAGCTCATCTTGGCCATTCGCCGTTTGGGAAATGGATGTCTTAAAGCATGGGATCATGCCTAAGGCTGCCTAGGCGTGGGATCATGCATAATAGTTACAGAATCATTAATAGTTCAAAAGTTGTTTCTTTCTTAAAGCATGCTGAGAATACAAGTATTCTTACAAGTTTTATTTGAAACAAGACGATCATATGTGAGACTGTTTTTACATCCTTTCATAATCAGTAGTTTAACTAGGCGTGGCTAAGCAAATGCAAACAGAGTGCCTAATACATGATTTCTAAATACACAAAAACGATAGTTTGTATGACAATGATCATTAAATTAACAGAATTCCTAAAGCATGATCTCTAAATGCACAAAAAGAGTTACGAAATTGTTAAGACTTGATTTCAAGATATGCAGGAGTAATAGCTTTTATGTTAATGTTTTTTATTAACCTAGGAGCAGGATTTCTAAGTGATAAACATGTATTAGTGTCAAATAAGATGCTGAAGCAGTATACATGAAACCTAAGAGCATGATATCTAGTACCCGGTATAAGGTAATAGACATCAGTCCAAGGAAAAGATTATTTGGGGATTATAAGGATTATAATTGATGAGTAAATTCGTGAAGGTAAGAGGGTAAGTAATATCGAAGAAATCAAATTTTTGTCGAAGTTTGGCATCTTGAGATAAAATACGGCCTGAGTTAAAATGCCCGGTATTTATGGACTAATACCATGCAAGGTACCCCATAGCCATAATAGTAAGGTGTATAAAGTATATTAAATATAAGTAGAATTTTAAGTAATTTAAAATAATTTTTAAAATTATACGGGTAATTGATTAATTACCGGGTAACAGGACATTACCCGGTTAACTATTAAAATTGGGATAAGATTAAAACCCCACCCCCAAAACATGGCAGCAACCACCACCAAATTAAATGACTCATTAATCAATGTGGAGATTACGTGGCAATAAACTAAGTAACAAGCCTTGAATTTCAAAAAGGCTATATATTTATCTTTCAAATTAGAAGATACATATATCTTCAACACTTAAAAGATTAATAAGGCCTTTCATATGAAAAGAATCTGAAGCTAATGAAATGCTTCTTTTGAAGGTAACGTGAGTAGAAATCAGAAGCTAACTTGAGCAGAAACATTTCGTTTCAATGAAAGCTTCATTTGAAGCAGTTCGTCCAAATTTCAACAAATCAAGAAAGATTTCGTTCGTCAATTTCAAAGCACAGAAGCTTAATCCAATTTTTAGGTTCTAAGTTCAATCCACGAAGATTTCCAATGGAATATTATACGGAGTTTTTCCTACTCCAGGTATGTTGAGGCTATCCCTTCTTTCTTTTGGCATGATCCATACGATATGAACGAAATGTGAAAATGCATAAATTCCATAAGTGACTCTACTCATAGAAGTAATAGAAATATCTATGTTCTTTAATTTCCATGTGTCATAATATTTTATCATTTGTTCATGGGTCTTAGAAAAATACGAAAGTTGAAAAGATGTTATTTTATGATATTGCTCAATAGGCAAAATGGTCTTATGACATTCCGAATGATTTTATTGACGTACTTTACATGCATTGCGTTCATGTGCATTGACCCATGACCAGATGGCGTTATATACGCGTATATATGTATATATATGTATATGGGATATGGGAAAAGGTTACGGTGTTATATACGCACCACCACCTAATCAGCTGGTATATGATGATGATGTTGCCCACAGTGGCTGAAATATGATTCAAACGGCGCTATATACGCATATATATGTATGTACTCAAATGGCGTTATATACGCGTATATATGTATGTATATATATGTATATGGGATATGCGAAAGGTTATGGCGTTATATACGCACCACCACCTAATTAGCTGGTATACGATGATGATTTTGTCCACAGTGGCCGATATGATATGATGGGATGCCCTCAGAGGCTGATGATGTTATGAAACATGTACCTATGCACGACATGACAGTCATACGCATATGCATGACGCTAAAAGTAATTTATGATTTGCAAAGTTATTCAGACTTACTGTTTGAGTCATGTACTATATATTTCTTCCATGTCTCTTATGTACTTATTTATGTGCCTTACATACTCGGTACATTATTTGTACTGACATCTTTTTGGCTGGGGATGCTGCGTTTCATGCCCACAGGTCCCGATAGACAGGTCGGGAGCCCTCCAAGTAGGCTATCAGCTCAGCGGAACATGTTGGTGCGCTCCATTTGCTTCGGAGTTGCTTGTTTGGTTAGTATGATTTAGACATGTATTGTTTGGTATGGCGAGACTGTGTCTCATCCCTTTTGATTTTTATGTATTCTTAGAAGCTTGTAGACATATGTCATGTACGTGAAAATTGGTATCACATGTTGTATTCTACTTATCTCACGACAGTCTTCCGGCTCAATTATCTATGATAATATGACATGAAAAGATATGTTATGTTGGTACTCGCTTGAGTAAGGTACCGGGTGCCCGTCACGGCCCATCGATTTGGGTCGTGACAAAAGTGGTATCAGAGCATTTCTGTCCTAGGGAGTCTACAAGCCGTGTCTAGTAGAGTCTTGTTTATGGGTGTGTCGTGCACCACACTTATAATCAGGAGGCTTCAAGGCATTTAGGATTATCACTCTTTCTTCTTACTCTAGATCGTGTGGTAGAGCTCACTTATAAGAATTCAAAATTTGAATTTTTTTTTCTATTATTCGTAATAAGATGATACCTACATCGAGAAAGAAGTATTGGAAAGAGAGATAGTTGTGGAAGAGCTAAGTCAGAGGAATTGGATTTTTGTATAATGCCTACGATAAGTAAATGTAAGGTCTTTAGCAGATCATGGGTGCACAAAAAGGTGCAAGCTTCCTTATAAGAAGCCTTAAGGCAAGAATATCTATCCATTTTTATAGTAAAAGATAATGAGAGAATTAAAAGACAAATACAAGTTTCAACAAGCAAAATAAGCAAGAGGAAGAAGAGTACGAGGCACCCAATTAATGAAGGCTAACAGCGTTTATAATTGAGGCAGAGGAACATAAGCCTTTTGAGTTATATTCAATAGTAACAGAGGTATATACAATTGGACGCAACCATTCCAGGTATGCCCTATGGATATTAACAAAAGTATTATAAGAAGATATGATGGATGAATTGATTGCATCAGTTGACATTTCCGAAGGATATTGTAAATATCTTAATATATCTCTTTATGAGACACCAGATGGTGCACTCTAAAATAATGCAGCCAGATATGAGTACTACAAAGACATACACTATGAGCCTTGAAGGTATAAATATTACCTTTGTGTGGCTCGCGTCCCTAGTAAAGCGAGAACGTTAAGCAACTTGAAGAGCCATTGGATAGAGCAAGGGGAAGCTAAGAGTAAAAGAATGTCTTGTTCATGTTTTCAGAATAAAGTGATCGGCATAAATGTTAGCGAAAAATAATAAAAGAGCTAATAAAGCATTATGAGTAAGATGTGATATATGGATCACAACGGTATATCAAAAGATAACAATATTGCAAAATCTATAGTCACGTGAAGGAAAAAACGAGAAGTGACAAGCCTTAGGACAACAAAAGAGTATAGGTCATACAATCCTGTCCTCATTTCAAGAAATAAATTCACAACTCTACTGTGATTACCAAGAGGAAAAGTTAGACTCCAGAGTAAAAGAACCAGTATGGATTGGTGAACAAGATAAACTAAACATGAATTAGGTACTGAGTGACTGGTGATAGTCGCCATCATAAGAACTTCAGATATTGTTTCGCTAATAATAAAATGGACGACAAAAGAAGATTCATGAGAAATTTAGAGAATGGTCATTTAAAAAGACTGTTCCCTACAGTAAGCAATGTGAGCAAAGTTAAGCTTAAGGGAATGTATGTCCCAGTTACAGTAAGTGTCACCATTGTGAGTAAGGAATTTTGTTATCCTTGGTACATAAGGATTACTGCAAGGTGAGTAAGGGCCATCGAAGATGTAAAAGGACGCCAAAGATGAAAAGGTGAAACATCTGTAGGCAGGTCGTCGTAGCTCCAACTCTTAGTACTCCCCTTAAGGAGGGAATATGGGATGATAAAGGAAGAATGCGATAAAATTGAGAAAGGGATGAGATTGCACATATCCAAATGTTACAGATATACTTTGATTCTAGAACATTATATAAACGTGACGTCAAGGAGAAGAAGTAAAGGTTCCTACTCGAGATGTTATTGATAATTAAGGAGCCAGTGCGAGATGTAAGTTAAGACCAAGGAAATAACCCAAGAAAGAATTTCGCGAAATATTGATATGAGAATGGGCCAACGAGTAGTTAGTAATTGCTTCAGGAAAAGCTTAGTTATGGCTAGTCAAGAAGTTACAGACAGATCAGCAAATCATGCAAGATAAATGTAGTATACCCCAACATGGAGAATTCAGCCTCACAGTAATGTCATTATAATACTGGAGATATATTCAAATAAGAGTCAGGGTAGTTAAAGGTACCGTATGAGTTTTACAGAAATAAATAAGAGTGCCACTGGAAGACAGTCAAAATATTACTTCAAAAGCAACCCTACAAGCACAAGGGCATGGAAGTAAGTAACTTTGGATAAGTATAGGCAAGGAAGGACATTAGAAGGTCAGTCGAGTATACAATGTAATAGGCTCACAACTTTACAGGAGTCAGAGAGTCTTCCCTAAGTACTACGATGAAGGACTAGCTGAAGAAACAAGGAATAAGGCTTCAACCTAAGCATAACGACCTAAAGAGAAAATTGTCGTGTAACAACAAACCTCACAGCAAAATTGTAAGCACTCCAAAGGAAAGGGGTACCTACCGTGGTTAATGAACGGGAAGTAAAATTAAAAGTAATATTCGAGATCATATGAGTTGCACGGAAACTCTGACATGTGTGGGAACTAAGATAAGCTATGTATGCACGTAACAACGGGGCAAAAAAACCAGGAAAAGTAATAGCTTACGTTAAAGGAAGAAAAGAAGGAACCAAAGGAATTATTAAATCAATGATCCCGCGTTGATGACATTATGAACGCACTTAAGAGTTTGGAGTTCTATACCTGTAGCATATACAGCCGTAGAAGATTCTGGTATACGTTACAAGAAGGAATTGAGCCCAGGTGATAGACGAAGGATTGAATTATTAAAAGATTTGATCATGGATATCCCTCATCGCCTATGAAAGGCTAAAGTAATAACTAATACCATGAGTCACATATCGGAAGATAGCATAAGCCTACATAAAGGCTGATCAGGAAACAAAAAAAGAGGAAACTAAATAGTTACATCGACTAAGCAAAACAAAAGGGACCAAGAGAATTATAGGCCTCAGGATCACTCTTAAGTAGCAGAGGCATAAGAGAGATAGTGCAGTAGCCATAAATTATAACGGCTCTACGATGAAACCAACTGAAGAGTACTAGCCTCATAAGAATTCATTATGAAGCTCCCACCAGATTATGTATGTACCAGAGGTGCGAGTATTATAATAGATCTTCAAGTTATGGACGTGAATTACACCTAGGTGGAAGGGAGGTTATGAAGGATATAAAATATATGATACGGGATTTTAAGTAAGTAAGGTAAAAGTGAACAACCTACAAGATACTCAAATGTAGAAAGTTGTGAATAGTCCATACTTCGGATAGAAGGTTATAAGCACGGAGATCCAATAACTAGGAGTGATAGCGGCATCGTCGGCGACATGTCTTCCAGCCTATGATTTCTAAATACTGAGAGATCTAGTTAAGAAAGTAGAGAAAAGTTAGAGACGATGTAATATTATGCTTGACATTCGAGAATAACATAAGGAAATCTATGATGCAAACAACTTGAAGGAAAGTTTATATATGAATATGTATAGGTCGCAAGCTAAGGTATGGTAGAGGGACAAAGTTTTAAGGAAACAAGATGTAAGAACGAGAAAAGGCGAGTGAGAAGGTGACGAGAATGGATTAGTCCGTAGGATTAGGCCCATAAAAACAAGGGAGCTAATGGCTCATCTTTGTTATAAGTAAGCTTAGTATAGCTTGAATGGACTCAAAGGAGTTAATCTCCATAAATAGCATTTAGAAGAGATGGAATGCTGCACTAATAGCAGAATAAGGGTGTAATTGTGATAGATAAAGGATGATGTTTGGGCCTTCGATTGAGTAATAATTTGAAAAAAAGGGATTCATGAATTGTACAGGATTAAGATACTCACATAAGAGAATCACCTTGGGAGGCTATAGAATACAATTATTAAAGAACAATATCACCGTTAAGTGGATCAGGAAGATTACCTTGAATATTCCCTTATGTAACGTAAGCCCTAGGGGAAAATTATTATGTAAGAAGTTTCAAGTTATTAGTGGTATATTTTAGATCAATATTAAGGTGAATCAACAATGCATGGACAAAAGTCACAAAGTATGAGATGGTATAGGGCCGTCATTCTAAAGATGAGTAGTAATGAGGAAGTATTATAGGACTTAAATCTATACATATGGAATAAGCAACGAGAGTAAGCTGAGATTTGGTGGCAGACCTCAGCAACGATAAAGTAAAGTAAGAGTTATGGGTGTAAATTCATACGAATGTCTAAACGGACCTATGCGATGAGATATAGCAATATTCGTGAATTCAACGAAGTACCAAGCAAAGAACTTCAGCATACTCATATATGTCCAAAAGGACATCTTATCAAGCTCTACATATGAAGCCTAGAGATTGGGCACACTTACAAGGTCAAAATTGTACAGGCTACATCATGAAAGGTAGAAAGAGTTACGAGATTGGAAGGATTCCGCTACAAGTTGTGGTGTGAGAAGGAGGCCTAAGGGGGGAATGCCCTGGACTTTGGACTCATTCACAGAATAATCGCCTAGATAGCAAGGGAAGTTCTAAAGTATTTGGAAGATATAGGTTATCAAAATAATAAGTGCATCAGTCAACATTCGTGGATGAATGTTCCAAAGGGGGGGAATAATGTTATGCCTCGCAGTATTACGATGATGTTATGCCCTACAATAATACATTACGGTAATATTATGCTTCGCAGTAATAAGTTACGACGATGTTGCACCCTGTAGTATTGTACGTTAAATTTATCGTAAGGTAAATTGACATCAGTCCAAAGAAAAGATTATTTGGGGATTATAAGGATTATAATTGATGAGTAAATTCGTGAAGGTAAGAGGGTAAGTAATATCGAAGAAATCGAATTTTTGTCGAAGTTTGGCATCTTGAGATAAAATACGGCCCGAGTAAAAATGCCCAGTATTTATGGACTAATACCATGAAAGGTACCCCATAGCCATAATAGTAAGGTGTATAAAGTATATTAAAAATAAGTATAATTTTAAGTAATTTAAGATAATTTTTAAAATTATACGTGTAATTGATTAATTACCGGGTAACAGAACATTACCCGGTTAACTATTAAAATTGGGATAAGATTAAAACTCCACCCCCAAAACATGGCAGCAACCACCACTAAATTAAATGACTCATTAATCAATGTGTAGATTACGTGGCAATAAACTAAGTAACAAGCCTTGAATTTCAAAAAGGCTATATATTTATCTTTCAAATTAGAAGATACATATATCTTCAACACTTAAAAGATTAATAAAGCCTTTCATATGAAAAGAATCTGAAGCTAATGAAATGCTTCTTTTGAAGGTAACGTGAGTAGAAATCTGAAGCTAACTTGAGCAGAAACATTTCGTTTTAATGAAAGCTTCATTTGAAGCAGTTCGTCCAAATTTCAACAAATAGAATTTATATGATATGAATTTCATAACGCTACAGCACATAATTTAGAGAGAGCATGGTACAATCTTTCTCAAGAATATCGTACGAAGTTTTTCCTACTCCAGGTATGTTAAGGCTATCCCTTCTTTCTTTTGGCATGATCCATACGATATGAACGAAACGTGCAAATGCACAAATTCCATAAGTGACTCTACTCATAGAAGTAATAGAAATATCTATGTTCTTTAATTTCCATGTGTCATAATATTTTATCATTTGTTCATGGGTCTCAGAAAAATACGAAAGTTGAAAAGATGTTACTTGATGATATTGCTCAAGAGGCAAAATGGTCTTATGACATTCCGAATGATTTTATTGACGTACTTTACATGCATTGCGTTCATGTGAATTGACCCATGACCAGATGGAATTATATATGCGTATATATGTAAATATATGTATATGGGATATGGAAAAAGGTTACGGCGTTATATATGCACCACCACCTAATTAGCTGGTATATGATGATGATGTTGCCCACAATGGCTGAAATATGATTCAAACGACGTTACATATGCATATATATGTATCTACTCAAATGGCATTATATACGCGTATATATGTATGTATATATATGTATATGGGATATGGGAAAGGTTATGGCGTTATATACGTACCACCACCTGATTAGCTGGTATACGATAATGATTTTGCCCACAGTGGCCGATATGATATGATGGGATGCCCTCAGAGGCTGATGATGTTATGAAACATGTACATATGCACGACATGACATTCATACGCATATGCATGATACTAAAAGTAATTTATGATTTACAATGTTATTCAGACTTACAGGTTGAGTCATGTACTCTATATTTCTTCCATGTCTCTTATGTACTTATTTATGTGCCTTACATACTCGATACATTATTCGTACTGACATCCCTTTTTCCTGGGGACGCTGCATTTCATGCCCGCACGTCTCGATAGGCAGGTCGAGAGCCCTCCAAGTAGGCTATCAGCTCAGCGGAAGATGTTGGTGCTCTCCATTTGCTTCGGAGTTGCTTGTTTGGTTAGTATGATTTAGACATGTATTGTTTGGTATGGCGAGACTCTGTCCCAAACCTTATGATATTTATGTATTTTTAGAGGCTTGTAGACATATGTTATGTACGTGAAAGATTGTACGGCATTGTCGGCCTATATTTTGAGTTGATAAATGATTATGTTGGCCTATTAGGCCCGTATGTCATGTGTATATGATGATGTAATAAGAAAGATATGTTACGTTGGTACTCGGTTGAGTAAGGTACCGGGTGCCCGTCGTGGCCCATCAGTTTGGGTCGTGACAAGCCTATAACATGCTTTCTACCCCAATGATATTGATAGAAATATATAACTACCCTCTCCATTTCACTATTCATTCCCAATATTTGCTTACAAATAATTATTACAGACCAGCTGAATAAAGTACATAAATAGATATAGGAAAAGAAGAAGTTACACTATAGGGAGCCTGAAGCAGGCGCAAATATACCAAACTGTCCATAGCCTCATATGCCAAAGTTTCATAGTCTTTCTTATGTACGGGTATGTCAGAGTTCCCTAAGGACCCCAAGGATTCCGGGCAGTGCTCACACCCAAACTTCAGAACTAGAACTGAGTAAGTGCAGTGTGGAAGAGCCAACTCTAGTGCATCAAAGTTCAGAGGGATCTCACAGGGATCACAAGGCAGTCACACAGTGGAGGGGCAGAACTTAAGGACCTAAGAGTAGAGTGATAGTTCTTGACATAGTTTTGAAAAGGTTTTAATAGGGAAGCAGTATTTGAAAAAGACTCAGTTGAAGTAGTTTTATAAAATAGGATAATTGTTCAGTAAAACAATTTTTTAACAAGAGTTGAGTAATCACACAAATAACAAATCAAACATAGAGCCAAAATAGGTTCAGCAACACTCAAATAACAACCCTTCACACAGTGGTAATTGGGGCTGGGAACACAAAATACGCGTAAACAGAAGTCTTTGCAATTAAGGTGGTAGCTAATAGTGCAAACAGTAAGACATGGATTCAGGGGTGCTAATTAGAACATAGTTATAGAATCATAGGTGCATTAGGGGGTTTATGGGATGGGGGATAGCTAATGATACAACACAGTAAGAATTTCAGAACCAACATAGAATCAGACAACTTAAGGTAACAAAAATTTCCTTGCAAAGAAAGGTTCATACTAGAGATTAAATAGCAAGTAAACCAACATTAAAAATAGGGTAGAGTCAAATTTAGACAGACTACAAGTTCATAAGAGATGCTGATCCTAGACGGGGGAGGACATAACTAACAAGATAGGTGAAGCAATAGGTCAATTACATGTTGAACAACAAAACAATAGATAGAAACAGATTAAGAATGTGATAAACTGAAGCACTTGGAAACACATTGGTTTGAGAGCTTGAATTTAAAATCAGAACATACCAGTAAAGAGAGTAAACACAAGGTGAAGAACAATAGAGCGTATTAATTAGCCCTGGCTTGCAGCCGGCTAATTTAGTAACAATAGTAAGTAACAAAAGAAAGCAGAAGAGCTTTTGAGTGTATGAGAGAAGTGAACTGATGTGAGTTCGTGTGTCTGTAAGACTGTAGAAGAGAGCAAAATATATAGTAGTTTAAAAGCTAGGTAAATAAGGAAAAAATCAAAATTGTTCAGTAATTATAGAACTCAGAGTAAAATCAGTCCAAGTCTTCCCTTAATTAAGGAAATTAGTTCAAACAGTAAAGAGCAGGTGACAAGTAAGGAAAGAAATCATACATAGCTAGAGTATAACAAATAAGGAAAGACTTCAAATAGTGCATGTATAGAACATGTAATTAGGGCTAGGTTCAGAAAGTCCTAATTAAGGAAACAATACTAAGAATAGTAAATAATGTAGTCAACCACATAATAAGGCATGAAGACAATTTAGAAGTTGGAAATCAACACAGAATATCGTCATATGAAATCAGTGAAGGGTATCAATCACAGCAAATCAGGGATTCAAATAAAAGTAGTACTGATTAAGGGAAATTAATATAAATTTCTGTGAATAAACACAAATAGACATAATATAAGCAAGAAGAATCAAGTCAGAAACCCTAATAAGCACAACAGGATAAAATTACGGAGACTCGAAACATATTCATGAGAAACAGATATTCAAACAAATCGAATAAACAAATCAGCAAAGACAGACTCATGATTATAACATAGTGTTAAAACTAGGGTTTTAACATAACAAAAATGTGATTAAAAAGCAATTTTAATAGAAAGTCGTTTAAACATATGAGAATCAGAGAATAACATTAAAAGACCAGGTGTAAGCACGTGATTTTTGCCCTATATGAGAATTACTCCCACAAAAAAAATTCAAAAATAAATTCATTTTTTCTTGGTGTGCAATTTTGTGATATTTTGAATAATTATTTGTATTTGTCTGTGCATGTTTATTTGATAAATTAATAAAAATACAAAAAATATGTCGCATTTTGCGTGTAGGATTTAATCCTACAATTGTTAGTAATTAAGTTTGTTTTACAAAAAAATAAAAATCACAAAAATAGGCATCGTTTGCATTTTTAGCAATTAATGTCCAAAATATACAATTTTATGCTTAATTATTACTTAATTGTGCGTTAATTATTATTGAGAGTTAATTTGCGCTTTTATAACTTAATTTAGTTCTTAATAATAATTCAAGTATTTTTATAATTTAGTTTTAGATAAATAAAAGAAGAAAAAAAACAAAAATACAAAAAATCAGAATTGGGCCTTTTCTTCAAATTCAAGCTACAAGCCCAAAAATACCCAATCTTCCCAAACGACCCAGTCCATTTCGAACTGGGTCGACCCAGTCCAAATACCCAACACCCTTCTTCATTTTTTCAAAACACAAAACAAAAACAAAAAATAAAAAAACCCTAAAAGACCCAAAACCATCCGCACCCCAATGTGGCTTCGTCTCCTCAAAACTCCAAAGCACAACCATGGCTGCCCTCGACCCCACTCCCTCACGTCCAAACGCTACCAACAACCAGCTCCTCCGCCCGCTGCTTCGCCGGAAAGCCCTCGACCAAAAACCTGAAACCCCATCACTGCTGCTCCTTCTTCTTCCTCGACCTCACCATCGTGAACATCCACCATCGTCGACCTCCCCAACTGCATCATCTTCCCCATCCAAACGACCATCTTTACTGCTTCGTCTTCGACTGCGAACAGTCCGAACACTACTTTCTTCTTCATGTTTCGTCGACACAGTAGCTCGTCGTTGTTGACTCCATGGCTGAGCTGCATCTGTTCCAGCTCGTCGTCCATGGATGCGTTGCTGCATCCGTTCCATCGCTGCTTCTTCTGCCTATCTTCTTCGCACGAACAACCTAACGCACCCCAGCTGCTTCTGTTTCGTATGAATTGTCGCTACTGTTTCGACGTGCTTCTTAAAGTCGAGTTCGTCATTGGTTAGTACGTATGTCGTTCGATCCGGTTAGTAGATTTTGAGTTTTATTTTGTCCGTATCTTGTTTTGATATTCTAAAATCCAAAATCGGCAAATGTTTGTTTTGTTCATGTCTATCGTTTAAATTAATTTTTTAGTTTGTTCATGTGTTTTGTTGATTTAATTTTCAGATTTCAAATGGAAATATAATTAGTTTGTTTTTCATGTTTATTTCATGTTTGTATTATTGTTTAAATATTTGTTAGTTTGTTAGATTCAAATTGAAATTTAATTAATTATTTCTTCAATTTGTTTCATGTGTTGTTATGTATTTTCCAGAAATTGTTAATATTGTTAAGTTCAAGTTTAAATTCATAATTGTTAAGTTTTGTTTTGTTATTTGCCTAAAATAACTTAGTTGTAATAGGGAAGTATGTTGGTTTAATCCTTTGAATCCGTCGTTTTTATTTTTAGATTTAATTCATGTCCATATTTTGTATGATTGTTCTTGAATACGAAATTAGTATAAGTTTGATTTTCTTGTTTATTGTTTATCATTTATGATTATTTCTTGAATTTGTTTTATAATCTTGTTTAAAGTTTAATATAAGAATTGTTTGTTGTAATGTTGTTAGAGTTGATTTTAAGTTCAATATTATTGAATTTAGAAATCTAAATATACTTGTTTGATTGTTGTTGTTGAATCTGAAAATAGATTTGTTTGTTGCTAAAAATATTGTTCAATCAAATTTTAGTTGTTCTTTGTTGTTCAATTTGTGTTCATGTGATTTGTTGTTAAAATGTTGTTGAAATCATGTTCATGTGATTTGTTGTTGAAATGTTGAAGAAATCATGTTCATGAGATTTGTTGTTTGAATTTATGTAGAAATTGGTCATATTGGCTATATTTTGGTTGAGTTTGATTAATTGATTTGTTATAGCTGATGGGGTAGTTTGGTAATTTGCAATACGTTCAGGGGTAGTTTAGTAATTGCAATAAGGTCGGAGGGGTAGTTTAGGAATTGTACACTTTTGTAATTTTTTATGTGAAGCATGGGGGACAAAATGTAATGGGGTGGGTTGTGATATAGTTGTTTAATATAAAGGGGGGACAAGACAACATTTAGTGGGGAGGAATCTTGTATTTGTTTAGTGAAGCATGGGAGACAAAAGATAATGGGGTGGTGATGATATATTGATTTAATGTAATGGGGATGAGTGAGAAGAATAATGGGTTTGGTAGGAAAAAGTATTGATTTTAATTGATTAAAAGATTTATGGGATGAGATATATATAGAAGTCTTGAATCTGATTTAGATAGACAATAAGACAGGACAAAAGAGAATATAGATAAGAGGAACTAATCTGAATATAGAGAAGAACAGAGAATAATAAGAGAGAGAATTAAAAACACAAACAGAAAAAAGAGCTGAATATTTAAGAGAGAAAAATTCCGAAAAATATTCAAACTTTCAAAAAAATCTTCTGCTTTCTTTCATTGTTTGAAATTAGCATTAATTGTTGTTGTGTCATCAAAGCTGGAAGCTTTTGTTTTTTGGGATTACTGCTCTACTGGTTTGCAAACTCTTTTCCTGGGTTGTTACTGTTGCTGGGCTGTACTGTTATTACTGCTGCTGATTCTAATCTTCATTTTCTTTTGCTTCCAATATCAGGTACACTACTGACACGCTGGTTATTGTAATCCGAATATGAAACATGAATACGAAAAATGAAGATTTGAAATTCTAAATTTACTTTAATTATATTCTTAATTTTATTTGTATGTATAATTTATTTAGTTTGCAAAAAATCAGAATCGTGTAGCTATTTAATACATATAGTGGAACATCCGACGATAGCTTAACGATTGAATTATCTATATATTGCCTAAAAATAAATAAATGGTGTAGTAACTCCGTCAAGTAAAACGAATAGGCCATTTAGTAGGAACTTGGTAAAAATATTGTTTAGTTAAATAATATTGGTTAATTTCAGCATGTAAATGGTCTAGGATTAAAATTAGATTGCTAAGTTTTTTTTTAATTTGACAAACTGAGAGCATGCCTAGTATAATGTAACTAGGTAATAACATGTGAATAAGACGGCCCAGGTCTAATTTTATGTCATACACGTTGGGCCTGGGCCTGCAGTGGCAACGGACTGTCATGTTTGCATCATTTTCAGATTTTATGAATCATATTCAAAATTCATCTATAATAACTCAAGCATGTAAATAAATTAAGATATTTTCTCTTTTATTTTGTAGAGACAAATTTCAATAGAAAAATGTAGGCATTTTAGGATTGTCCTTTTAAAAATAAAAATGAGACGAGCCTCGCTTAATAAAATGTATAGATTGCGGGTCCCTCATAAAATGTTTAATTAAAATTAATTAGATTTTGGGATGAGCCGTTTAGCAAAATTCCACGGCCTTACCCAGAAATAATAATACGTTAATTGCTTTAGACGCGCATTTTAATAAGCTTACATTCTTAAACACGGGTGCGCATTTATGCGACCCAAATCCAAATCCCAAAACATTGAATAAAAATACGTTCCGGATCGCGGGTGCATTTTATGTGACGCAATCCAAAGACATGTTTTTAAACGATGTTCACATTTTAAAAAAAAAATATATATAATGATAAAAGCGGTAAAAAGATAAAATTTGCACATAAGTTCATATTTGTATAAAATCAGATAATCAAGCCGAATATAACAGTTGAGCGACCATGCTAGAACCACGGAACTCGGGAATGCCTAACACCTTCTCCCGGGTTAACAGAATTCCTTATCCGGATTTCTGATTCGCAGACTGTAATACAGAGTCATTCTTTTCCTCGATTCGGGATTAAAATTGGTGACTTGGGACACCCTAAATCTCCCAAATGGCGACTCTAAAATAAATAAATAAATCCAGTTTCGATTGTCCTTTAATTGGAAAAACTCCCTGCACCCTCACGGGGGCAGAAGAAGAAGGTGTGACACCATGTATATGTTTTGAAGAAAAGTTCCAAAAACCCTAATGGGAAAATAAAGTGAGGCATTAAGAAATCGAAAGGTTTTTCATAAAACAAACGAAAATAGTTCAGAAAAACCTCAGATCTGTTACAAATCTAAGAGGTACAAGAGAAGAGATTAGGGTTTTCTAGAAAAATAACCCAGAAATAGAGAAACCGGCTTAGAAACCCATAGGTTTAGCCGGAAAATAAAAAGATCTTACTCAATCGGGCCATGGTGACCTGAGAATAGTGAGGACAAGCCCAGGGGTGAGTGAACGGCCACTGGTTCATTGAGGACCTCAGGATAACAAGAGTTCAGATCTTGGGGAGGGGGCCATTAGGGTTAGGAGTGTTGGTGAACCACCATAATCAACGGCGAGCAAGAAACGGCAGGTGAAAGCCCTGGTTAGGGCATAGGGATGTTGAGAGAGAATGATAGGAGTGACGGTGGGTGTCACACCTCCTTTTTGCGCGCCCGCCCCGAAGGGTAAATGCGCGAGGGAGTTTTTTCAATTTAAGTGACAATATTCGAAATGGGATTATTTATTTAATTCAGAGTCGCCACTTGGGAAAGGCTTGGCTTTTGGTGTCCCAAGTCACCGGTTTTATCTTGAATCCCGAATCGAGGAAATTTTCGACTTTCCAAATGAAGTCTGCGAACCAGAAATTCTAAGTAAGGAATTCTGTTGACCCGAGGGAAGGTGTTAGGCACCCACGGATCTCGTGGTTCTAGCACGGTCGCTTAAATTGTTATAATTGCCAAATATCTGATTTTAATACATGTTATAACTTGTGTGCTTTTATTAAGTTTAGACCGCTTGTATTATTATTTGTCTTTTATGGAATTGCAACGTCGTGAAAATGCGTCTTGGACCACGTCGCAATCAAAGCGCCCGTGGTTATTAATACATTTCGACTCCGTTGAGATTTGGATTTGGGTCACATAAATGCGCACCCGATTTTAAGAAGTTAATTTAATTAAATCGCGCCTAAAGAGTCTAACGCGATATTATCTTTGGGGGAAGGCAGTGAAGTTCACTAAACAGTCCATCCCAAGAAATCTAAATATTTATTACGACCAATTATTGAGGGCCCCGCGATTTGCATTTTTATTTGGCGAGGCTCGTCTCATTTTTATTCTTTAAGGATAAAACCTAACAGTGACTACATTTCTCTATTATGTCCGTCTCTAAAAATGAAAGAGGAAAATATACGCTAAATAGATTACATGCTTGGCCAACACCGACCTCTTATTAATTATTAGATGACAAAGGATATTAACGGAAAATTGCACTTGAATTTGTAAGGCGGAGGATTATTTCGTGCCTTATTCTATAATTGAACATTACCAAATGGAAACGAAATTACAAATAAAATGTGGAATTGACAAATGCTTTTGTTGAAACAAACAAATTATTCTTTAACTAATTTAGGCTCCACATTATTAGACGAATTGAAACATTGGATCTAATTGTTATTTTTTCTCTAAAAAGAAAATTAGCTGAAAATGAACCAACCTTGACTACCAACATATTCGAGGATTGTTAAACTTAATCGACACTTTGAAAATCTATTACATTTAAAGGAACTCTAACAGACCTTGTTCGAAATCAACTCATGCCTATTAAACTAAACTACGTGAGTTATTAATGGATTCCCTTAAACACGAATTGAATTACGGCTCACGGTCTAGGAATAAGGTATCTAATGTTGTATGAACCTGAATCGTATTAAACTATACTACGCAGCTGTATTAATGCCAATTCCAAATTACGCCAGCCCAAAACAAATAAAAAGAAAACTAAATATAGATGAAATCGAAATTAGTCCACTACTCGACTGTTTAACTATTAATTGTAAGATAACGGATCTAGAACTAGTTAATTCTGTTGTTATAGCTTTCATTTAAACTAGTAACGTTATTAATGTTATTGACTAAACAAAATTTAGAAGAACTAGATAGTTCATTGACAAGCCAAAACCAAATCACATTATACAGTTTATCTTCCCAAACGGTATCAACAAAGAGTAAACTTAAATTAATTACACATCAACTAGTGTCTATTTTTGAAAACACATATGCGGGGTGAACTGCATAAGCACAAATGTGAAAGCCAAAGCATGAATACTTCCATTTTTCAATCTTTCAACTCAAAATTACATCACAGCTTGGTTCGAATGTGTACCTGAATTGAAAAGTGAGAAGAAGATGAAGATCAGTAGAAGCAGCAGTAGTATAGCGACAACAGGTTCAGCAACACAGTGAAATCTCTGAATCAATCGAGACTAGTGACAGAAATTCCAAGCAGCAGAGGCGAGCCAAACCAAATTTCAGAATGGTTTCGAGAACCAAATAGAGTTGCAGAGATGACTCCAAACAAACCAATATGCTCAGCAAGATGAATCCAGCACCCCACAAGCCAAACCCAAATGAAACAGAACAAATATAATGACTTGCTACTAAGGGTCGAATGAGTCCAATGACTCCAAACTTCTAGTACTGGACATGGTTTCTCTTTCGAAAACCAAAGAAACTATGTTCTGGTCTTTTAAAAAAAATGTAGGAGCTATACTTCCAATGGAGAATTGAAAACAAATTCAAAGAAGAGAAAGCAATCAAGCAGTATTTTTTCCTTTTCTCTCCAGAGGATCCCTTTCCTTTCAGTCCCCTTTTTTGGTTCTCACCCCTTCTTCTGAAATTCAAAAATGCAGTGGATATCCTACTGTACAGTAGGTTCCACTACTATTCTCATGTGCATTTCCAGCTTTTTATTATTAAACCCATCTTACATCTGACTTCTTATCTGTAAAGATGTGAGCCAGGGTGTATTTGCACTATAGATTACTCTAATGGTTCAACCCGTACTCAACTGGCAGTCCACTTTCTTAACTCTGAAATCTTCATTAAGAATTGTAGCTATAACCAATCCTTAGATGATTTTTGATTCAACTAACAAACTACAAACAGTTATAACCAATTCTCAGCTGATTCAATAATGCCTCAGTAAACAAAATTAAACAGCATGGGTCAGATTACTACCATTCCAAACTGAAACTAATCGACGACATATATCGAATCGACTACGCGAATTACAACACATACAATCAGTAGCAAATGATCAGAATCGAACAGTATTAACAGGTGGTTCAAATTGTATTGTCAAAAACAAAGAATTGCCCTGGAACTAATTAATCGATCAAACTCAATCCAATCGATTATATAGTATGAACACATACACTCATCAATGAATAGAGAAAAATTCGGACAAATAACAGGTCCGGGCGAGGTGGACAGAATAGTCGACACAAAATGAAAACAACTCAAACTGACATTTAAACACGTAAACAGGCATCAAACAGACAACAACATGGGACTGACAAGGAAAAGAAATTACCTTCAGAAATTGAAGGTTAGACGAACCCGTCTTGGACTCTGAATCGGACCTCTTTTGGGGCTGAACGGACTTTAATCGAAGTGTTCTCAACTGAGAACACCTCGATTAAGGTCTATTAAAACCCCAACCCTTCGTTTAATTGGACAAAACCCCAGGTTCTGGATTTCTAGGGTTCTTGGGGGTTAATTTGGGGTCCGAGCTTTTCTGGTTAGATTCGAACCAAACCAAGCTTGGTTTGGTCACGAGGGAGGTCAGGGGAGTAACTGGTATGGATTCGGAGTGGTTTGGCATAGGTTAGGGTTTGGCTCGAATCATCAAATGAAGATTCGAGACGATAGGGGAAGGTTTGAGACCAACAGTTTGTAGATCCGTGTCCAGGGGGTCGAGGTGCACTAGGGGTGTTAATCTGGTGGTCACCGGCATTGTTGCTGCCGGGTTTATGGTGAGGGAACGAAAGGGCGACGCTAGGGTTCTTGAGGGTGTTTGGGAAATAGACGATGATGAGGGAGGGGGTCTGGCTTAGGGGGCGTGGGGGTAAGAGAGGAGCGTTTATATACGAGACGGGGAAGTGGATTTTCGGTCGTTGGATCATTGATGATCAACGGCCTTGATCTTTTCACTTAGAGAGACGGCGTCGTTTGGATTAATGTTGGGAATGGGTCAATCCGGGTATCAGTGGATCGGGCATCTGGGGAAGCCTGGAGCCGTTGGATTGGATGGGATGAACGGCTCTGATTGGTCATGCCTAAACGACGTCGTTTCTGGTGTCTGAGAGATGGACTGGGTCAGTGTGTTTTGGGCCTGATTTTTTTGGGTTTAAAAACGAGCCCAATTCCGAATCTTTCCCTCAATTTTGCACTCTTTTCTTTTTACTTCTTTAATTTCTAATTTTAAAAGTCCGAATTTACAAAAATCCCAAAACAAATTATAAAATTAAGATTATATGACACAGACATTAATTGATTTTTAGTAATAATTAACACACAATATCATATATCAATTAAACAAAATCAACCATTAAACGCTAAAAATGACAAAATTACCAAAATAATATTTTTTGTGATTTTCATTCATTTAAAACCCAATATGATTTAATTAATTCCTAATAGTAGAATAAGATCCTAGATTTACACGCAACACACATTTTTTGTATTTTTAATTAATAAAATAAACAATCAAAGACAAAACTACAAATAGCTATCAAAATGCCACGCAAATTCACAAAATTATACACAAAGACAATTTATTATTTTTTTCGATTTCTTTTGGATTAATTATCGTGTAAACAAAAATCACGTGCTCACAGCGGGTGTGGATGATAGAATGAGGGTTTCGGGGGTAGGTCGTTTAGGTTAAATTAGGTAAGAACGAATCTGGGCCGTTGATCAAAATTGATAAACGACCAAGATTTAATTAGATTGGGTCGGGTAGATTTAGGAATTGTTCTTGGGCTATTGGGCAGAGTATGATTAGGTTTCGGCTGGTCTAATTAGGCTAAAATTAAAATAGAATAGGCTATTTGGTAGATGCCCAATTCAAATTAGTTAAAATAATTTATAAAATAGCTAATAGTTATAAAAATGAATTTCATGCATAGAAAATAGTTTAAAATGATTATTTAGGATTTAAAAATGCAAATGACTAATTTCTGGTAAAAATAGCATAAAATTATATGCATGGGCTATAATTGCAATATTATTGCAATTATAATTGCAATAACATGCCAAATTGGCTATTTATGGAATAATTTGGCCTTAGTAGGACCATAATTAAATCAAGAAATACTTTTTGAAATCATTTGTGATAAAATTTTATAATTATTTATTGGAAACAAAATATTGGATAAATTAATACAAATGTAGGAAAAATATGGAAAAATACCAATTGCTATTAATGCATGATGTTGAAGGTATATATGCAAATTAAAAATATTTTTGGAAAAAATTGGGTATCAACACCTTTCACAAAAGAACTTTTGCTGAAACTAGTTGCCATTCCTATAGCAACCCCATCGGCTTCATTCACCGGTGGGTCCGGAACTACACATGGCCTGATTCCTGTAAAACCAGGGATATGTAGGCAGCTCAAAGACCAGAGTTGGACCTCTATTTTTTCTTAAAAAATATCCCATTCGGTCAAAATTTGCCATTATTTCTTTACCCGAAAACTCTTTCCTCCTTCCCGGGTAAAGAGGGGCAGTTGTTGATACCCGAAATTTTCCTATATTATTTTCAAAGTAGATATATACTTTTAAAACTATGCATTAGCATCAATTGATATTTTTCCATAATTTTATATTTTAAAATTAATTTTATCCTAGTATTTTATTTACATAAATAATTACAAATTGCATCACAAGTGGATTTATAGCATTTCATGACTTAATATTGCTATTTAGAGTCATATTAAGTTCAAATTATTTTACAAATGGCCAGATTTACATCTTTTGGTCACAATATCACTAATTTTGCAATTATAGCCCAAGTATACATCGCTGCATTATTTTACCAGAAATTGGTCCATTATATTTTTAAAATATTGAATAATTATTTTAAAGCACTTATATGCATGAAAATTATTGTTTCTTATTGATACTTATTTTATAAAATATTTGTTATCAGTTATTTGGGTATTTGACAAATAGCCTTTTTAATTTCTCTAATTTTCAGACCTAACCCTTTAATACCAGCCCAAACCCCTTAATAATACCAACCCAATTCACCCTAAGCCCAATCTCTACCTACCCAACCCAAACCCCCATCAAATCATGGTCGTTGATCCTTTAGATCAACGGTCCACATTAAAACTTACCTAATTAACCTAGAATGACCCCCCCCCCCCAACCTCTCGTTCACTTCCTCACTCACGTCCTCATCTCCCTAACCTCTCCCATTCTCTCAATCTACCCCTAACTTTAATCGCCATCATCGGCGAAGAGCTCCTTTTTATGGAGATTCTGAGTATTCTCAGACCATTACCAACCGTGTACGCTCCCTGGTTGCTTGACTTCATGGATCCTTAGAAGAATCTCATGGAGATTCGATCTAGTTCTTGCCTGGAACTTATTTAATGGCCTGTCTAGGGACGTTCTCGTTTTTTAGTACAAATTTCCTCCTACTTTA
This sequence comes from Nicotiana tabacum, assembly GCF_000715075.1. Lineage (NCBI taxonomy): Eukaryota > Viridiplantae > Streptophyta > Magnoliopsida > Solanales > Solanaceae > Nicotiana > Nicotiana tabacum. The sequence goes on along the minus strand of NC_134101.1, from coordinate 91,923,140 downwards.
GTTTGAATCTATGGGTTTTGACCGAGTTTCTTTATCTCTATTGTTTTGAAAACCCTAGTTTTGCAACTACTCGAATCAGTTCTAATCTTTGTAGATCTGAAACGGTTCGAGTATTTTCTGGTGTTTTCCTGTGAAAATCCTTGGTTTAGTTAACTGCTTCGATTTTATTCACTCTTTCTGAAATTAGGGTTCTTCACAGACTTCTCTTCAAGAGATTTTTCTACTTTCAAAAGTTTAATCTAGTCATCTCTTTACGTGTTTTGTTAATTTTCGTATGTATGCTCGAACCCTAGATGTTTCTGATGGTAACATTGATTTCTTCTATTATGTTTATTTCTATGAACTAGTGGTACTAACTTACTCTATTTAGGGATTTGAGTGATTTTCCTATTAAAACCAGTATTCTTTGTGATTTTTTTCTTAATTGATTTCTATTTAGGGAATTTGAATAATTATTTCCTGATTAAAATCAGTATTTTCCGGAATTTTTACTTGTTTCCCTATTGTGACTAATTACACTTGCCTTAATTAGTTATCAGTAGTTTGGAGATTTGGTGGACTCTTTATATGTATGTCATTGATTTATTACCCTATTTGAGTCCCAATTTTGACTGTTAACTGACTCTCCCCAATTAAAGGGCCTTTTCCGGATTTCTCAATTGGAATTGACTCCATAATTGGTTGATTGCTTCTAGTTGATTGATCTTTGACTTTCACTCTCGAAAGTGCTATATATACATTCTCATTCTGCCTCTTAAAACACAAACACACTGTTTAGAATACACACATATACATTCAAACTCTCTCTTCTTTCTTTGCTACTTGTACTGACTGTTGGTCTAGCCAACTGAAAGCCAAGGCTAGATAGTGGAGTTGCACATTTTTTCACATTCTGCATTTCTCTTCTTTAACTGGTATGTCTCCAGTTAGATTTTGAAACTCAACTTTATGTGTTCTATGCCTATACATCTATGCTTGTTCATGTATTAGTTATTCAATTTGTTTCTCTGATTGATGTTATTAAGCATGTCTAAATTTTGCCTTATGTGTAATCAACATGATTGACTTCATTTAGTTCTTTGATATTTGTCCAGCATGTTTACATAGTTCCCTTACCCCTCCCTTTAATTTGTATGACTATGTTAGTTATTTCGTTTTCTATTGCATTCTATTGGCCCTAATTGCATGCCAAATTTTGTTCAACAAACTCTTGTCTTCAACATGATCCTATTGTATTCTTTCCCTATGTCTTAACTATCTATCACCATGACTAACTTGTTCAGTAGACTCCTAGTTGTTCTGGACATTTGTTGTATCAAATGTTTCCCTGTTTATGTGGTCTCAACCCTATATGTTCCCAATCCCTTCACCCCTTGTTTGTAAGTCTGTTTGTCAAGTAAATCTGTGTATTTTATGATTAATTGGGTTGTTTGCTGAGTATGCTTTCCTCAAAGATTGATTTCAAAATTGATTCTCCTACTCCTAGCAGTCTTCTCAAAACTGGTCAATCCCGGTATATTTAAAAACTTTTTCTGAATCTTTTCACTTCTAACTGTTTTTACTAAGTCATTCAACATTATGTCAAGCACTCACACCCTACTCTTAGACTATTAAGTTCTGCTCCTCTAGTATGTGTAATGCTTAGGAATCCCTGAGATCTCTCTGAACTTTGGCATACCAGTGCTGGCCCTTCCACACTGCACATGACCAGTCCCTATTTTATGAAAGGTCTTGGTATGAGCACTACCCCGGATCCTTAAGGTCCTTAGGGAACTGTGACACACCAAGACATACACTATTGGTTGTGAGATCTTTGGCTTCTGAGACTCTATTGAAGGCCTGACATTCCTAGGTTTACTTTGGCCTGATTTAGGCTCCATGTAGTATAATTTCATTTATTTATGTAATTCATTTGATCCAGGTCTGTAATAATATTTTTTGTAAACGGATGTTGGGGTGATTAGTAAAAGGGGAGGGTTTCTATATGATGTTTGTGGGAAAATGGGTAGATATCATGCTTTAGGTTGATACACAGTAGAAATTATGCTCTTAGTTTAAATATATATTTGTAATAGAAATCCTCCTTCGAGTTTATGTTATGATAGAAATCATAATCTAGGCCCATATGTTATGTTACTTGCATCAAAATATGTAATAAGTCTATAATATTTGCATTAGAAAACCTGCCTTAGGACACTCATGTTTATATTCTGCATATTAGAAACATGTTATAAGTTCATCACTTCTTTCTCTGACTCTGCATAAGTTATTATCACCTGGAAATTATATCATTAAACTGCTGCTGTAATCATGCTTAATAAAAAATGAGGATCTCTATGTGTATTAGAAATCCTGATTTAGGACTTTGTTTGCATTGGCTCTAAACCATGTCTATGTCGTTTTGAATAAATAACTTTCTATAAAAAGGTTTAAGAATAGTCCAACATATAGATATCATGTTCTAGTGTAGACATACATGAAATTAGTTTTGTAACGTTAATCACCTAATTCGGTATGCCTATATGATTGAATGATCTCAAGCCATCTTAACCAATTCCCAGAATTATGATTGCATACAAGCCCATGCCTAGGCAAGCCTTAGGTAATTAAATAACTATGAAATTTGGTTTTGTTTATGTGTGAAATTATCCAAGTTTAATAGACTATAAAATTAATAGGCAAGTTGACTAAGGGTTCTGCCACTTCGCTTTAAACAAAATATTGCATATTCTGTATCTGTGATGTTCATCTAGATATCATGTTCTAAGAGTTTTTGAATTTCTTTAAAATCAGTTGTTTGAGACGTGCTATGTATATGATTATGTGTTGAGGCAAACACGAGCCCCCTAATTGCTTCCCTATTTGACAGTCCTATGTGTTCTTTGCTATTACTTAGATTTTACCCTTTAAATACCTTAGGAGTGTCTAGAACTATCTAAGTATAAAGGTCCTAAACACCTCTGGGGCAACAAGGAAACGACGAGTAAAGCATGCTTAGAGTTCGTTACCTAAAATCGCTTATATTACCACTAAGGGGAGGGTAATGGGTAGTAAAAGGATACGATGACCTATGCGCTAATGCCATGTGTAACCCCTCTAGTTGAGGACGGCTTACCGGGTATTGTACAGATGTGATCCTATAGGCTAATCAAATTAGGACTTCCCTTCCCCAATTCACATATGTGTGCTTAGACTGCCTAAACTTTCTTAGTTTATGTATGTATTCATGGACTGTTCAAACCTCCTTAATTTACGTGTGCTTAGACCATCTAAACTTTCTTGATTGTATATGTGTTTATACTGCATAAACTACCTTTATTTGCAAATATGTTCTTAGACCGCTTACTTGTTAAATGACTAATTCACATAACTAAGTTCGGTTGGGACCCACCGTTATGGACTACGATGGGTGCCTTACACCTTCCCCTCAAGGTTATTTCGAGCCCTTACCCTAATCTCTGGTAATGCAAACTAGTTACATGAGTTAATTGCTCTAGGTGCCCTAACGCACCTAAATCCATTAGGTGGCGAATCTTCAGATACCCAATTCCCAAAAGAAAACAAGTTGTTCCTACTGAATATCAAAACCCGGACTCCGCGAAGGAAAAAGGGGGCGTGACACGTATCACCATGTATTTTGTAGTTGGAGGATATGCTACGTGCTTGTGTAATAGATTTTGGGGGTTCATGGGATCAGTTTCTACCCTTGTAGAATTTGCCTACAACAACAACTACCAATCGAGCATTCAGATGACTCCGTATGAGGCTTTGTATGGGAGACAATGTCAGTCTCCAGTGGTATGATTTAAGCAGGGTGAGGCTAGGCTATTGGGTACTGACCTAGTTCAGGATGCTTTGGACAAGGCTAAGTTGATTCAGGATGTACTTCACACGGCGCTGTCTAGGCAGAATATTTATGCCGATTGGAATGTTCGTGATGTTGCGCTCATGGTGGGGGGGAAGGTATTGCTCAAGGTTTCACCCATGAAGGGTGTTGTGAGGTTCGGGAAGAAGGTCAAGTTGAGCCCTAGCTATATCAGACCTTTTAAGGTGCTTCAGATGATTGGAGAGGTAGCTTACAAGCTTGCCTTGCCGCCTAGTTTGTCGAGTGTTCATCCAGTATTTCATGTTTCTATGCTCCGGATGTATGTCGGCAATGCATCTCATGTTTTGGATTTTAGCCCGGTTCAGTTGGATGGTGATTTGACTTATGATGTAGAGCCGGTGACCATTTTGGATCAGCAGGTTCGAAAGTTGAGGTCAAAGAACATAGCTTCAGTGAAGGTGCGGTGGAGAGTTCCGCCAGTTGAGGAGCCTACTTGGGAGACCGAGCGGGAGATGCAATAATATATACCCACACCTATTTGAGACTCTAGGTATGTTTCTACACCCATTCGAGGACGAACGTTTGTTTAAGAGGGGGAGAATGTAAGGACCCGGCTGAGCATTTTGAGTGTTGTAGCCTTGTTCCTCCATTTACTGCTTATTCTATGCTCAATTGGTGTTATGTGACTTGCCGGGGTAGTTGGTTCGGTACCGAGGATATTTCGGAATGAGTTGAGACACTTATGCGTAAATGGCTATGGAATGGAGTTTTGATATTCCCGGTAGCTCCGTTGGGTGATTTTTGACTTAGGAGTGTGTCTAGATATTGATTTGGAGGTTTGTAGTTAAATTAGGCTTAAAATGGCGAAAGTTGGAAAATTAGAAGTTTTGGAGATTGAGAAGTTTGATTGAGAGTTGAATTTGTGGTTACCAGGCTCGGACTTTGGTTTTGCAGTTTGAGTAGGTCTGTTGTGTCATTTATGACCTGTGTGCAAAATTTGAGGTCAATCGGACTTGATTTGATAGGTTTTGGCATCAAATGTAGGAGTTAGAAGTTAATAAGTTCATTAGGCTTGAATTAGGGTGCGATTTGTGTTTTTGATGTTGTTTGATGTGATTTGAGGCCTCGACTAAGTTCATATTATGTTTTAGGACTTGTTGGTATATTTGGTTGAGGTCTAGGGGGCCTCGGGTGTGATTTGGATCATGTTCGGCGCGTTTCAAAACTTGCGAGACTGCAGATTTTGGTGGTGCTAGTGTTCTTGTACATGATTGCAAGAGTGGGGCCGCGATCATGAAGTGTTAATTTTGGCAATTGGATTTTGTTCTACGCATTCGCATGATTAGGTCTACGATCATGTAAGTTGGTGTAGCAGTGCATCATGAATGCGTGGCTAAGCTGCGTTCGCGAAGAGGAAGGAGGCAGGAGTTGGTCACGCACGTTGTTCTATGCAAATGCGTGGGTCTGTTCACGATGGCTTAGGTCTTGGAGTCCTATGCATCACGTTCACGTGTGTTTTATGTGATCGCGTAGAGTAAGTTCAAGGGAAGTTGAGTTTGTGATTTGTGGTCGTGAAGCTTTTCCCGCAATTGCGAAGAAGGGACATCTGGGCAGATTAAATATTTCAAAAATAAGGGTTTGAGTTCATTCAGTAATTTGATTTTGGGAGCTCGGACCCGAAATCATTTGAATTTCAATTATCACTCCCCGACCTTGGGGAGCGCGACCGACACTCAAAAGGGTTATGCTGCTCAGGCAAGCCTGCACAATGTCGTCTACTCAACTCACCCATGATGGAAGAGATGAATACATTTAATTAATTTGACAGTAAGAGGCTATGTGAATAATAGCAGTTCATTTCCATTAGTTACATCATTAATAAGTTGTCAAAACAGTGCACTATACATTCGTAGTTCATGTGGAACAGATGATACAATTACAACAAGTTGTTCAACCTTCAAAAAACAATATAGGACCCACACTATGTCTATGAAGCCTCTAATAGAACTAAAAGAATGCTAAGACAGTACCGGCAATAAGGCCCTGGCAATACCTCAAAATGCTATGTACAAAGGACAAGAGATACAGGACCCCGAAGTGAAGTGCAGTTCACCAAGTCAGCTGAAAAGAGGGTGTGTTGCTGTCACGGATCAACATCACCTTGTATGGAACCACCTGCATCCATAAAAGATGCAGCTCTCCCGACAAAAGGGACATTAGTACATACAGAATAGTACTAGTATGTAAAATTAAACACCCTCTTAATAGAACAAATAACAATAAACGGAGAAAGAAACATGAAATCATTAAGAGACTCAAACGGTTTCAAGGTGTCAAATTAGGGGAAAACTAATTTCAAGTAAGTTTCAATCTATTTAAATTGGGAGGTCTTTAGCACCGATACACCACTGTGCTTTTAGAACGGAATCTGATCTCAGCCCGAATGGCTAAGCCATCTCACCCCGGGACATCTGCTCACAACACCACCATGTGCATGGCATGTTATCCAATCTCAGCCTGATCGGCTAAGCCGTCTCACCACAATGTCATGTGGGTTGATATCACATCAATCTCTCTAGCAGTAATCTCATCCCATTTAAGTCGAAACAATCTCATCACATTTACATGGGGATTTACCCCTCAATCCCTCTTACACCAAAATGTGTAATTTCGGGGTTAGGTGGTTCCAACCTACCCTTCCTCGGTGGCTAAACGATACTCCCAAGGCATTTATTATTAAAAGGATTTACCACACATTTCACATTCCTTTACACGTCATTCATTTCATTGGCACCATTGACCATAACGCAATATTCTTCTTGTCACATTGGCCGTAATTCATATCTCATACTCCCTTCTTTCACATCCAAATATCATCAAGGATAATCAAGAACAAGTCTTTTCAAATTAAGACTTTAAACACACATTTGAGCAATTTAGGGTCTTAGGAACATATGATTTCTTACTCAATTTGACATGATAGCTTTCATTAGAATCACGTTTTTAAATCATAACATATTAACACACAGCCCATACTTAAACCATATTCTCAAACAGTAACACAACACAACAAGAACCTTTGGAACACATAATGGATGCATATTTATTTTGACACATGGCTTATTCGGAATAATCAATTTATAATGAGCAGCCCGGGACTTACAAGGTCAATGTAGGGTTTAATTATAAAAGAGAAGTTTAGCCAACATACATCGCGTTGAGCTTTCCTTAATTCACTACACAATTCCGGAAATGCTAAAAACTTTGATCTATTTAGAGATAAAGCAAAATATAACATCAAAATCGGAAGGAGTTCATGATTCTAGCTCATTTGAGCATTTTGTCAAACACTAGGTGGGCATTATGATTTCGAGGTCCTCCTATGGTAGATTACTCTATTTCACTACCCCAAAGTCTACCCAATTGAGCTCAACAATCTCCCCACAACCCTAGATAGTACATGCATGCACAACGAACAACTCCCATACCCACGAATTGTTTGGCTTAGTACCTATTTTCATTTAAATCTCAAAATTGACAGCTAGGGAATAGAATCTTAACTTTTAGTTGAAGACCTTGTGAGTTACCCTAGAGAAATCTTCAAGGTTCGAGCAATGATTGATGAACAAATGAATTAGAATTCCTCTTCTCACTCTAGGCCACCTTCATCTCTTTCTAAAATATAAGTTTGAACATTCTAAAATGATCCCTAAGTTTGTTTTATTAGAATGGGATCGGGTTTATAAAGCCATAAAAATGAAGCCCCGATGCAGATCTGTAGTCGCATATGCGACTTCATAAAGCTTCTGTAGTTCGTAGAATGGGCCGCATAATGGCCCTCCAGAACTGGGCATTTTCAGCTTCACTCTGCGACTAGTCTACGGCCCGCAGACCAATTCTATGGTCGCAAAATGTGCAACAGAACATCCCTTCAGCAATTTTTTTATGTTGCATTTGTGATGGATTTTGTGGCCTATGAAATGAATATACTAAAGCGTAATGGACTGCATATTGGTCCTAAAATTTAGCTTAGGTTTCTGCTTCACACCGCAGCAGATCTGCGGTCCGCAGAATGGACCATAGAAATGCCATGCACTTCCAAAAATTATTCTTCAGCTCCACCGCAACACCATAGAACCCCGAGTTTTGGTAATATTTTACGGGGCCATACATATATCTTTGATTTCATCATTTAATTAGTGATTTGGGTTGAAACATTGCTTAAAATGAAGAAAACTTCTTAAGTCGAATTTTGGGGAATTGAGCAAGATTTTGGTATCTCATTTGAGTAATTTTGGTATGGTTGAACTCATGGTTGAATGGGTGTTCAGATTTTGTAACTTTCATCGGATTCTAAGATGCGGGCCCGGAGGTTGACTTTTGAGTTGACTTTATATTAAGAACTTAGCATTTTATATGAAATTGATTCCTACATCTTGAGTTGATTGTATCGAACTGTTTGTGGCTTGATTCAAGGCATTCAAAGGCCATTCGCGAGACAAGGGTATGTTAGAGTAGAGATTTGCACTGTTTGAGGTAATTAACACTTATAAATTTTTTTTGAGTGTATGAAACCCAGAGTTATGTGTTATATGATTGGGGTTGAGGTGATGCACATGCTAGGTGACGGGCCTGTGGGCGTACACCATAGGAATTGTGACTTGGTTGATTCCGTGGAGCTGTATAGTTGAAAAATATTGTTGTTATTCGTATATTCACCATGTGTTTGAGAAACTAAGTTGCGATTCATGTTAGAAATCATGCTTAGGCTACATGCTGGTACTATTGGGACCCATAAAGGTCGTGTTGCATGTTGAATTATTTTCTTAATTTGCAATTATGTACTTAGTGACAGTTATTATTTGCATGTCATATCTCAATCTCTATTGCTATTTATTGATATATCATATCATCGTTGTTTTGGCTGATTATCATGATCTTGTGAGCCTGAGAGACTAGAGAGATTGATAATTGAGTCAGGTCGAGCGCCTGATTGTGAGGATATTTATGAGATCGGGTTGCACGCCACAACATGCTTTATTAATTCATTCCATGATTGGCTTATTATAGCGCTTGGGCTGCATTTTCCCCTCCGGAGTCTACACACCCACAATGAGCGTAGGTAACCTACTGATCATTAATGCATAAGTCTACCTCGGCACTATGAAAACCCAAGTTTTGGTAAAATTTTAAGGGCCCTTACATCCTCCACCGCTTAGGATCATCCATCATCGAATGAGGGTCAAAATCTGCCAACAACCCCCAAATTTTTTTGAATAACTCCCTAAATTTCCAAAAGTTTCGGCAAAGTCTCCCCTATAACTAGGCCTATCCACCTGTCAGAGAATCCCATAAACCAATCCTAATAACATAACCATAACATAACGATGTAAAACAATATGGAAACAATGCTGGCAATAATGTCATAAATATTTCATTACCAAGAGGGAGTATTCTTAACATAATCTATACAGGGGGAACATAATTTGTATGAAGTTAGCTCTTAACATCATGGATACAATTACATAGCTATTAAAATAAATTAGGGTACTTCTTCTTCATCTCTTCTTCGGCTTCCCAGGTGGCATCTTCAACCTGTTGATTCTGCCATATCACTTTCACGGAGGCAATTTCTTTACTTCTGAACTTTTGGACATGCCTATCAAGAATGGAAACTAGAATTTCTTGATAAGTCAATTCTTTATTAACCTCTATAGTCTCAACCAGAACATAAGCGACGGATCTCCAACTACCTTCTTCAACATGGACACATGAAACTCCGGGTGCACTAAGGACATTTTCGGAGGTAGTTCTAGCCTGTAAGCCACCTCACCGACCCTATGAATGATTTTGTATGGTCAAACATACCTCGTACTCAATTTTCCTTTATTACCTAACTGCATCACCCCTTTCATAGGGGAAACCTTCAAAGGATACCCAATCATCCTCTTGGAACTCCAAATCCCTATGACGTATCTCCGAATAGGACTTCTAACGACTCTGAGAAGTTTTCAACCATTCCTTAATGATCTTAACCTTCTCTATAGCATGATGCACGAGGTCCGATCCTATCAACCCTGCTTCTCCAGTCTCAAACCATCTAATGGGAGATATACATCTTCTACCATAAAGAGCCTCGAACGGTACCATCTAAATGCTAGCATGATAACTATTATTGTAGGCAAATTCTATGAGCGACAAATGATCATCCCAGCTATCTTTGAAGTCAAGAACACAAGCGCACAACATATCCTCGAGCGTTTGATTAATCCGCTCTGCTTGCTCGTCAATCAGTGGATGGAAATCTGTAATAAGATTTACATAAGTGATCAATCCTTGCTGACATTTCTTCCAAAAGTTAGTTGTGAACTATGCCCCCCAATCAGAAATGATGGAAACTGGAGTGCCATACAGCCTGACTATTTCCTTGATATACAACTGAGCATATTGTTACACTATGTCGATAGTTTCAACATGTAAGAAGTGTGCTAATTTCGTGAGTCGATCCACAATCACCCAAATCGAGTAGAACTTGTGAGGAGTGCGAGGTAGTCCTACCACAAAGTCCATATTGATCGTCTCCTATTTCCACATTGTAATTTCTATGTTTTGTGCCAACCCACTAGGCCTTTGGTGTTCGGCCTTCACTTGCTAACAATTTGGACATCTTGCCACAAAGTCCACTACATTCCTCTTCAATCATTGCACCAGTAGACTTCTTTCTCAGAGACCATCCACGTTTGGAACATATAGTCGCCCTTGGTACCTTAGTGTACAATCATCTATGACAAAATAAAAGACCATGGTATTATGTTTATGAATCCCCTTCTTCAATTACACCAGCAATGGGTCGTTGTATTGCTTTTCCTTGACTTCCACAACAAGCGATGATTCGGCCCTATTTTGCACAATCACTCCTCTTTCACTATAATCCGCAAGACGAACTCCCAAACTAGCATACCAATGAACCTCCTTGGCTAATTCCCTTTGATATGCACCCAAGTGAGCCAAGCTGCCCATAGAATTCTGGCTAAGAGCATCCGCTACAACATTATCCTTCCCTGGATGATATAAAATATCAATGTCATAATCCTTGAGTAACTCAAGCCATCTTCTCTACCTCCGATTCAATTTGTTCTGCTTCAAAATGTATTGAAGGCTCTTGTGGTCCGTGAATATATCCACATGGACCCCATACAGATGATGATGCCAAATATTCAATGCAAACACCACCGCCACAAGCTCAAAGTCATGGGTTGGATTGTTCTTTTCATGATTCTTGAGTTGCCTAGAAGAATAAGCTATCACATTGCCATGTTGTATTAATACACACCCGTCTGATTCTTGAACTATCACAACATACCACAAACCCATTTGTACCATCTGTAGGGTCAACACCGGTGTCGTTGTCAATCTTGATTTCAACTCTTGGAAGATCCTTTCACAAGTATCTGACCATTGGAACCTAACCGCCATCTGTGTCAATTTAGTTAACGGAGAGTCAAGAGTAGAGAACCCCTCTACAAACTTCTTATAATATCCAGCTAAGCCCAAGAAACTACAAATCTCTGTTGTGGTAGTAGGTCTAGGCCAATTCTTCACCGCTGAAATCTTCTGAGGATCAACCTTAATTCCTTCTCTAGAGACAACATGACTTTACAACGTGACATATTCAAGCCAAAATTCACATTTGGAAAACTTCACATACAATTGGTGTTGACGTAGAGTTTGTAGAGCTGCCCTGAGGTGATCAACGGGGTCCTCTCGACTTCGTGAATGTACAAGGATATCGTCAATAAACACTATCACAAAAGAGTCTAGGAATGGATTGAAAACTCAGTTCATAAGATCCATGAAAGCTACCGGGGCATTCGTTAGCCCAAAAGACATTACCAGAAATTTAAAGTGCGCATACCACGTTCTGAAAGCTATTTTCGGTATATCCTGTTCCCTAATCTTGAATAGTTGGTACATTGGGATCGGAAGCTGTGGCTGGAGGTGGAACTGGGATATCAGTTGAAGGGATCGTTGCACCCTCAGTAGGTGTGGGGACATGTGTAGTCTAATCAAGAGTAGTAGAAGAATAGAAGATCCAGGCAGGGTGATAGCAGGGTGACTACCCTCACCCGCAGTATCAAGCAATGAATTATCAGCCACTCCTAAGGTGGAATTGGCTTCTTGGCCAATTTTCGCTTTCTTCTTAGGTGTCATTTACTAAAAGATAGAACAACGCACTAGTTAGAGGGAAATAGTTTATAACATAGCTCTATTGCATGATCTAGAATATGAAAGACAGGTATTATTCCTAAATGCCCAAGTAACTTCCTAATTATAGATGTGGTCGACAAAACATCGATAAGAAGGACTCTACTAGGCACGTCTTCGAGACATCCTAGGATACTTTAAAACTATAGGCTCTGATACCAAGCTTGTCATGCCTCGACCTTGGGGAGTGTGACTAGCATTCAACAGGGTTACCTAGATCAAGCAAGTCTGCACAATGCCATCTACCCAACTCACCATGATGAAAGAGATGAATACATTTCATTAATCAGATAGTAAGAGGTCATGTGAATAATATCAGTTTATTTCCATTAGTTACATCATTAACAAGTCATCAAAACAGTGCACTATACATTCGTAGTTCAAGTGGAATAGATGATACAATAGTTCAACCTTCCAAAAATAAGATACAACCCACACTACATCTACGGAGCCGCTAGCATAACCAAAAAAGTGCTAAGACAGTGCCGGCAGCAAGGCCCCAGCAATACCTCAAAATGCTACGTACAATGGACAAGAGATACAGGATCTCGAAATGAAGTGGGGCTCTCTAAGTTAGCTGCAAGGAGGGTGTGCTGCTGTCACGGATCAACACCACCTATTATAGAACCACCTTTATCTATAAAAGATATAGCGCTCCTGGCAAAAGAGATTATAGTACATATGGAATAGTACTAGAAGGTAAAACTAAACACCCTCTTAATAGAATGAATAACAATAAATAGAGAAAGAAACATGAAATCATTAAGAGACTCAAATGGTTTCGAGTTGTCGAATTAGGGGAAAAGTAATTTCAACTAAGTTTCAATCTTCTTAAGTTGTGACGTCTTTAGCACCAATACACCACCTTGTTTTTAGCATAGAGTCTGATCTCAGCCAGATCGGCTAAGCCGTCTCACCCCGAGATATCCACTCACAATACCACCATGTGCACGGCATGACGTCCAAGCTCTGCCCGATCGGTTAAGACGTCTCACCATAAAAACATGTGGGTTGACATCACATCACATCTCGCTAGCATTAATCTCATCATATTTAAGGGGAAACAATCTCATCTTTTACACGGGGATTTACACCTCAATCATTCCTACACCGACATGTGTAGTTTCGGGGATAGGTTGTTCCGACCTACCCTTCCTTGATGGCTAAACGATACTCCCAAGGCATTTATTAGTAAAAGATTTACCACACATTTCATATTCCTTTACACGTCATTCATTTCATTGGCACCATTGACAATAACGCAATATCGTTCTTGGCATGTTGGTCGTACTTCATATCTCCGACTCCCTTCTTTCACTTCCAAATATCATCATGGATAATAAACAACAAGGCTTTTGAAATTAAAACTTTAAACACACATTTTATCAATTTAGGGTCTTAGGCACATGTGATTTCTTACACAATTTGACATTTTAGCTTTCATTAGAATCACATTTTAAAATCATAACATATTAACACACATCCCACATTTAAACCATATTCTCAAACAGTAACTCAACACAACAAGAACCTTTAGAACACATATTGAAAGCATATTTATGGCGACAAAGGGCTTATTTGGATTAAGCAATTGAATGAGCAGCCCGGGACTTACAACGTCAATGTAGGGTTCAATTCTAAAAGAGAAGTTTAGCCGACATACCTCACGTTGTGCTTTCCTTAATTCACTACACAATTCCGAAAATCCTAGTAACTTTGATCTATTTAGAAATATAGAAAAATTGAACATAAATTATGAAGGAGTTCATGATTCTAGCTCATTTGAGCATTTTATCAAACACTAGGTGGGTATTATGATTTCGAGGTCCACCTATGGTGGATTCCTCTATTTCACTACCCAAAGTGTACCCAATTGGCCTCAACAATCTTCCCACAACCCTAGATAGTACATGCATGCATAATGAACTACTCCCTCACCCAAGAATTGTTTGTATTATTACCTATTTTCAGTTATGTCTCGAAATTGAAGGCTAGGGAGTAGAATCTTACCTTTTGGTTGAAGACCTTGTGAGTTACCCTAGAGAAATCTCCAAGGTTTCAACAAAGATTGATGAACAAATGACTTAGAATTCCTCTTCTCACTCTAGACCACCTTCCTCTCTCTCTCAAATATAAGTTTGAACCTTCTAAAATAATCCCTAAGTTTGTTTTATAAGAATGGGGCCAGGTTTATAAAACCAGAAAAATGAAGGGTTGACGCAGATCTGCGATCGTATATGCTACCGCATAAAGCTTCTACGATTTGAAAAATGTGCCTCATAATGACCCTCCGGAAATGGGTATTTTCTGCTTCACTCTGCGATCGGTCTGTGGTCCGCAGACCAATTCTGCGGTCGCATAATGTGCCGCAGAACATCCCTCTTTAAATTGTTTTATGTTTGATTTACGATGGATTATGCGGCTGCGAGATAATTATGCGGCTGCATAATGGACTGCATATTGGTCATAAAATTTAGCACATTTTTCTACTTCACTCCATGGTAGATCTGTGGTCTGTAGATCAGTTCTGCGATCGCAGAATGGACCACAGAAATGCCATGCACTTTCAAAAAAATTCTTCAGCTCCTCAATGCACTATTCAACCTAAAAAGTACGTGAACGAAGAACCTCTACAATCATTAACACATATGTCCACCTCGGCACCATGGTACCCCATGTTTTGCTAAGATTTTACGGGGCCTTACATATATTTTTGAATTCATCATTTAATTAGTGATTTGGGTTGAACAATTGGAGGAAATTGAAGAAAACTTCTTAGGCCGAAATTTGGGATTTGAGCGAGATTTTGGTATTTGATTTGAGTAATTTTGGTATGGTTAGACTCGTGGTTGAATGGGTGTTCCGATTTTGTAACTTTCATCGGATTCTGAGACGTGGTCCGGGAGGTTAACTTTTGAGTCCACTTTTTGACTTTTGATTAAGAACTTAGTATTTTTATATGGAATTGATTCCTATAGTGTTACACCCCAAGTTTTCATACGTGAGAGTACGTCGTAAGTCATTGATGTAAGCTCGGAAAATGAGATTATATTTGGAAGCAAATAAAGTAAGTTAATAATGTTACCTTGGAGGTTACAAATATTTAATATCATGAATAACGAGTACCAAGAGGGTTGGAAATCTTAGAAGCTAAACCAATTGAAGAAAATAAGTTTCGTCAAAAGTCGACAAGTTTGGAATGTTATAACATGTACTTTGGGGTGAGACTAGGGTTCTTAACATGATAAGGAGGTTATTCTATGAGTTATTTTAGTCGTATGATAATCATTTTCTACATTTTGAAGGCAAGCAAGTTGTGGAACAAGAGTTGGCAAAGGTCATCACAAGTTACATTCATAAATTTGCTGAAATTTAGGTCAAATGTATCTGAGAATTTCTCAAAATATACGTGGCATCATGGGGTGTTCTACCTACCAAATTGAAGATCTACGAGTCTAGTTTCTAACGCATTAAACCATTCATCAATACGACATCGGATTAGATAGATATTTGTGTTTTCGCGAGACCGCGCAAGCAGCTCCCAATGGGACCCACTTAGGCGGTGGTTGACCTGCTTCAATTTATAAACGATTTGAACGCCAATTTTTGCTCATTTTTCAACTACAATTCGTCTCCAAACTTCTCCTAACCCTCCTAAACATATACCACAAGGTTTTGAAGTGATTCCAAATTAATTACACCATATTTCAACATCAAAACTTAGTTCTAGTGAAGAACAACACCTCTTTGAGGTTGTGTTGTCATTGAGGATTGTTGTGCGCTGTATTTGGATGAAATTCCAAGTTGTTGCTGCTGTAAAAGGTGAGTATGACATCCTACTAATTGTTTTTAATCTTGCTTGTATGTTGGTTAAGTTGTTAGGATGATAAGCTACAAGATAATACTTGGGTTAACTTAAGTCACTTCTATGGTGTTGTATTGCTATTGAGGGTTGTTGTAAACTGAATATAACTTGGATTTTGACTTGAAGTTACTGTAGGAGGTATTTATATTGTGTTATTACTTGTGTGTAAGGTTATCTTAATGTTGATTAAGTTAAATGGATGGGCTAGACATGAACTAGTGAATAAAGTTGCTAATTGAGGATAGTTGAAGTTGTGGATTATTTTCGTTGTTATAAATATATGGTTTAAGTCTGGAATCATTGATTAATTACTTAATTATCATGTTAATGATACATTTATGTTCAAGTAAGAAGTCTATAAGTATTGATAAGGGGTATACGGATTCCAATCGGAGCTTGCCGCTCGTCGTAATGTAGTTGTGACTTGTTGTTGTTATATGGTGTCTTGATATTGATAATTATGTATTGATGGATTGCTCTGGTCATTGTTGTTTGTATATGGTATTGTAGGAGGCCCTTGTTACAAGGGATATGCTGCCAAAATTTATGTAAACGAGCTACTACCTTAAGTTATAGACTTAGCATTTGCTCAGCATTGATTTTGAATCTCCTTATACTATGATAGATTGAGTTGACTTGTTTGAAGAGTTTCTTGGAAGTGATTAAGGACTCAACAGGTTTAAGGTATGTTAAGGCACTTTCTTCTTTCTTTTGGCATGATCTAAAGTGAAATGAATACGCTACTTCATAATGGATCTACTCCTAGCAACTAAGGTTGTCCATGTTGTTCTTTCCTTATAAAATTATTCTAAGCAAGTGTGTATGATCCTTGAATCCTACTAAGGTTTATATTGAGGGTATCGATGTCCCTAGTGTTCTTAAGTCACTCCAAAAGGTTTAGAAGGTGATTCCATAAGTCTAGTATGCATTATATATAGTATCTATTTTACTCTACCAAGCCGCTCGATAGTCGGCCGGGTACGACACCTATTGTGCAACCACTGATCAGTTGGGTTTACGGAGCTCCACGTGGCCGGGTACGATTCTACCGAACCTTATGATGGTCGGGTACGCTTTTACCGAGTCCTCTTTGAGGCCCGGTACGATATGATGATGATGATGCCCACAAAGGCGAATGTTTTAAAAAGTTTATGTATATATATGTATTATGCATTTCATATCATAGCCCCTAGAGGCACTCAGATATTACAGGTTGTATCTCCTCTATCTCTCTCTTTATATTACTGTTCTTGTTTATGCTTTCCTGCCTAACATACTCGGTACTTTATTCGTATTGACGTCCCTTTTGCCTGAGGACACTACGTTTCATTCCAGTAGGTCCTGATTAATAGGTTGACAGTCCTCATAGTAGGCTATCAGCTCAGCGAAGGTGTTGGTGCACTCCACTTGCTCCGGAGTTGCCTATTTGGTCAGTATGTTTTGGAAATGTATTAATTGGTATGGCGGGGCCCTATCCCGACCTTTATGATTTTATGTACTCTTAGAGGCTTGTAGACAGATGTCAGGTGTATGGATAATTGTATGGCCTTGTCGGCCTATGTTTCGAGTTTACTAATGGTCATGTCGGCCTTATAGGCCCGTATGTCACATATATTAGTTTGTATATCATGTTGGGTCTTCATATGTTGAGTATTCCCTTATGTTTTATTCTTGTTATCTCATGACGGGTTTTCTGGCTCATTTACTCATGATAACATGTTAAGAAAGATATGTTATGTTGGTACTCGGTTGAGTAAGGCACCGGGTGCCCGTCGCGGCCCTTCGGTTTGGGTTGTGACAGAAGTGGTATCAAAGCAGTTCTATTCTAGGGAGTCTACAAGTCGTGTCTAGTAGAGTCTTGTTTATGGGTATGTTGTGCACCACACTTATAAGTAGGAGGCTACAGGGCATTTAGGTCTGTTACTCTTTCTTCTTACTCTAGATCGTGCAGTAGAGCTCAGTTGTAAGAATTCAAACTCCTAAATTCGACTTTAGTCATAATACAACGATACTTACATCCACAAAGACAGTTGGTAAGAGATTGCATGTGGATGAGAAAGAGTTGAGTCAGAGGAACTCGATTTCACATCATGCTTATGATGAGTAAATATGAGGTCTTCAACAGATCATGTGTGTACTAAGATGTGTATGCTTCTTAATAAGGAGCCTTATAGCACAAATATCTATTCACGAATATGGTGAAAATCTATGAGGAATTCAGAAGCTAGATACAAGTTTTAACAAGTAAAAGAAGTAAGGTGAAGAGGGGTACGAGGCACCCAGATAATGAAGATTATCAATATTTTAAAATCAGGCAGAGAAATATAAGCATTTTGGTACATTCATCAATGACAGAGGTAAGTACAATTGGCCACACCCATCTCAGTTATGTTCTATGGGAGCTAACATATATTATTTAAGAGAAAGATGGGATATCAGGATCCAGTTAGAGTTAGAGTAACCCAAAAATTATGGATAGGTTGTTATCATTAACTAACGTTTCTGAAAGATGGTGCAAATGTGGTAATAGATCTCCTTCTAAGACACCGAGATGGTGAACTCTAGAGTAGTACAATCAGATACGAATACTGTAATATTTAGAAATTTTAGAAGATAGGCAGTGGGATCCTAGAAGGGACAAATATTTACCTTAGTATGACTCTAGCCCTGAGTAAAAAAAAGAATGTTAGGCATTCCCAAGATCCAGTGAGATGAAGCTAGGGGAGCTTATAGGGAAAGAACTTTTTGTTGAAGTTTTCAAAATAAAGTGATAGACAAAAAAAATATTATCCGGAGAATAAGAAGAAAATAAATGAAGCATCATGAGATGTGATATATGGGTGATAACAGTAAATCAAAATATGACACGATGGACAGAGTCTATAGTCAACTGAAGGAAAATACAAGAGGTGACAAGCCTTAAGGCAATAAAAGAGTATCAGCCATAAAGTCATATTCTTATTTTGAAAAATGAGATGGTGACTTCAACGTGATTACCAGGAGGAAAGGTTAGACCCCAGAGTAATAAAAATCAGTATGGGCTGGTGAACAAGATAAAACCGAACATGAATTAGGGACCGGAGGATTTGATAATAGTCGACATCGTGAGAATTTCAAAGACCGTGCTCCAACAATAATAGAATAGACAACTGATGAATAACCTTTAAAGGTCATTTAGGAAGTCGCTTACCTAAAGCAAGCACTCTGAGCAGAGTTAATCTTAAGGGACTAAGTGTGCCAGTTACCGTAGGTGTCACCTTCGTGCGTAAGAAATTTAGTTATCCCTGGTACAGAAGGTTACCATAAGGTGATTAAGGTTCATTGATAATGTGAAAAGACGCCAAATATGAAAAGGTAAAACAACTATAGGTAGATCGTCGTAGTACTAAATCTTAGTACTCCCCTAAAGAGGGGAATATGGTGTGATATGATATTAAGTCGGAGTTAAGCGGTTCAGTTAACTATGGAATGGTAAAGAAAGAATGCGGTAAAAAGGAGAAAGGGATGAAGTTGCATTTATTCAATTCCTGCAGATATGTTGCGACTCCAGAACATTATACAAGCACGACACCGGAGAGAGGCAGTAAAAGTTTCCGGCCAGAATGTTATTGATAAATAAGTTTGAATGGACACTTGATACATCAGGAGCTAGTGGCGAGAGATAAGTTAAGACAAAGGATATATCCCAAGAGGGATTATGCAGAATATATATATATATATATATATATATATATATATATATATATATATATGAACGAGTAATTAGTAGTTGATTCAGGAAGAGCCCAGTTATGGCTAGACAAGAGGTCACAGATAAATCAATAGATCATGCAAGATAAATGTAGTGAATCGCATCATAGTGAATTCAGTCTCGCAGATACGAGATCACAATCATTTGAAAAAAAATTCAGATAGGAGTTGAGGTAGTTAAAGGTACCATTTTTAAGGTTTATGAAAATAAGAGAGAGTGCCACTAAGGAGACAATAAAAATTTGAGCTTAGAAGTAACCCTACGAGCACAAAGGCATAAATTTATGTAACTAAGGATTATTATAGGCGAGTAAGAATAACGAAAATTACCTTCGGGTGTACGATATATCAAGCTCGCAACTTTACAAGAGCCAGAAGGTCTCCCTAAGTACTACAATGAAAGACTAGCTGAGGAAATAAGGAAGAAAGTTTCCACCTAAGCATAGTGAGCTAAAGAGTAAATGATCCTGTAACAACAGTCTCACTACAATATTGTATACACTCCATAAGAAAGTGGCACCTATCATGGCTAATGAATGGTAAAAAAAAACCATCAAAGGTGATGTTTGAGATCATATGAGGTACAGGAAATTATAGTATTTGTGGGCAAAAAGACAAGACAAGTATCCATGCAACAAGTGATAGAACGACCAGTAAAAGTAATTGCTTACATTTAAGGACAACTGAGAAGGCACGAAAGTAAATTTATGGTTCTAGCAATTTAAAGGAAGGTTGCGAGTAGTATAAATAGATCGGTGTAGGTCCTAAGGTAAAATATTGTAGAGCAACAAGGTTTTAGGTAGATAGGAGTAAGGATATAAAAAGTTGAGTGAGAAGGTGACGAGAATATGTATGTTCTCGGGATTAAACCCATCAAAACAAGGGAGCTAATGATTTCCATATGTAATAAAAATCTCGGTACAGCCTGAATGAACACAGAGAAGTCTAAGACTAGGTGCATTTAGAAGAGATGGAATGCTGCCCTGGCAGTAGAATAAGGGTGTAATTATGATAGATAAGAGGATGATGCTTAGGCCTTTGATTGAGTAATGATTTAACGAGAAAGGGATTTCATTAATTGCACGGGATTAGAATACCCCCATAAGATGAATCGCGTTGGGATGCAATGAAATACAGTTATTGAGGTATAGTATTATCCCTAGGTGGATTAGGAAAATCACTTCATATGTTCCCCGATAAGATGTGAGCCCTAGTGACAGTGTATTACGTAAGAGGTTGCAAGTTATCAGTGATAGATTATAGATCAACATTAAGGTGAATAAACAATAGATGGGTACAAGTTCCAAAGTTAGAGATGAGATTTGTTTGTTATTCTTAGATGAATAATAATGAGGAAGCACTAAAGGACTTAGATTTATACATATAGGATAAGCAGCGAGAGAGTAACCTGGAGTTGGGTAGCAAACCTCGGTAATAATAAACCGAAGTAAGTTTTATGGTATAGTATAACCTACCTAGATGTAGTAAATCCATAAGGATAGATATACAAGGTCTATGAAACAAGAGATAGAAATAGTCTTAAGTTCGATAAAGTACCAAGTGAAAGACATCAGTACACCTATAGATGCCTAGAGGGACAGCTTGTCATAATTCTGTGAATGTTCATAAAGTGAGGCTTAGAGATTGGCTAAAAGATGGAGGAAAAAGAGAATACGAGTCGCTAGGCGCTCATACAAGGACACAGTCGTACATGCTGCATGACATAAGGTAGCAAATGTTACGATGTTGGAAGAATTCCGACCACATATCATGGCGTGACAAAGAGGCCTAAAAGGGGGGAATGCCCAAACGTTTGGATTTATTCACAAAATAGTGGCTTAGATGGAAAGATGAGCATTAAAGTATTCGTAAGAGCTATAGTTTATGAAACTGATAAGCGCATCAATCAACATTTGAGGACGAATGTTCAAAAGGGGGGAAAGATGTTACACCCCAAGTTTTCATACGTGAGAGTACGTCATAAGTCATTGATGTAAGCTCGAAAATGAGATTATATTTGGAAGCAAATAAAGTAAGTTAATCATGTTACCTTGGAGGTTACAAATATTTAAGATCATGGATAACGAGTACCAAGAGGGTTGGAAATTTTAGAAGCTAAACCAATTGAAGAAAATAAGTTTCGTCAAAAGTCGACAAGTTTGGAATGTCATAACATGTACTTTGGGGTGAGACTAAGGTTCTTAACATGATAAGGAGGTTATTCTATGAGTTATTTTAGTCGTATGATAATCATTTTCTACATTTTGAAGGCAAGCAAGTTGTGGAACAAGAGTTGGCAAACATCATCACAAGTTACATTCATAAATTTGCTGAAATATAGGTCAAATGTATCTGCGAATTTCTCCAAATATACTTGGCATCATGGGATGTTCTACATACCAAATTGAAGATCTACGAGTCTAGTATTTAAATCATTAAACCGTTCGTCAATACGACATCGGAGTAGAGAGATATTCGTGTTTTCGCGAGACCGCGCAAGCAGCTCCCAATGGGACCCACTTAGGCGGTGGTTGACCTACTTCAATTTATAAACGATTTGAACGCCTATTTTTGCTCATTTTTCAACTAAAATTCGTCTCCAAACTTCTCCTAACCCTCCTAAACATATACCACAAGGTTTTGAAGTGATTCCAAAGTGATTACACCATATTTCAACATCAAAACTTAGTTCTAGTGAAGAACAACACCTCTTTGAGGTTGTGTTGTCATTGAGGATTGTTGTGGGCTGTATTTGGATGAAATTCCAAGTTGTTGCTGCTTTATAAGGTGAGTATAACAGCCTACTAATTGTGCTTAATCTTGCTTGTATGTTGGTTAAGTTGTTAGGATGATAAACTACAAGATAATACTTGGGTTAGCTTAAGTAACTTTTATGGTGTTGTATTGCTATTGAGGGTTGTTGTAAACTGACTATAACTTGGATTTTGACTTGAAGTTGGAGGTATTTATATTGTGTTCTTACTTGTGCCTAAGGTTATCTTGATGTTGATTAAGTTAAATGGATGGGCTAGACATGAACTAGTGAATAAAGTTGCTAATTGAGAATAGTTGAAGTTGTGGATTATTATCGTTGTTGTAAATATATGGTTTAAGGCTGGAATCATTGATTAATGACTTCATTATCATGTTAATGATACTTTTATGTTGAATTAAGAAGTCTATAAGGATTGATAAGGGGTATACGGATTCCAATCGGGGTTTGCCGCTCGTCGTAATGTAGTTGTGACTTGTTGTTGTTATATGGTTTCTTGATATTGATAATTATGTATTGATGGATTGCTCTGGTCATTGTTGTTTATATATGGTATTGGAGGAGGACCTTGTTACAAGGGAGATGCTGCCAAAATTTACGTAAACGAGCTACTACCTTAAGTTATAGACTTAGCCTTTGCTCAACACTGATTTTGAATCTCCTTATACTATGATAGATTGAGTTGACTTGTTTGAAGAGTTGCTTGGAAGTGATTAAGGACTCAACTGGTTTAAGTTATGTTAAGGCACTTTCTTCTTTCTTTTGGCATGATCTAAAGTGAAATGAATACGCTACTTCATAACGGATCTACTCCTAGCAACTAAGGTTGTCCATGTTGTTCTTTCCTTATAAAATTATTCTAACCAAGTGTGCATGATCCTTGAATCCTACTAAGGTTCATATTGAGGGTATGGATGTCCCTAGTGTTCTTAAGTCACTCCAAAAGGTTTAGAAGATGATTCCATGAGTCTAGCATGCATTATATTTAGTATCTATTTTAATCTACCGAGCCGCTCTATCGTCGGCCGGGTACGACACATATTGTGCAACCACTAATCTGTTGGGTTTACCGAGCTCCACGTGGCCGGGTACTATTCTACCGAACCTTATGATGGTCGGGTACGCTTTTACCGAGTCCTCTTTGAGGCCGGGTACGATATGATGATGATGATTCCCACAGAGGCGAATGTCTTAAAAAGTTTATGTATATATATGTATTATGCATTTCATATCATAGCCCCTAGAGGCACTCAGATATTACATGTTGTATATCCTCTATCTCTCTCTTTATATTACTGTTCTTGTTTATGCTTTCCTACCTAACATACTCGGTACTTTATTCGTACTGACGTCCCTTTTGACTGGGGACGCTGCGTTTCATTCCCGCAGGTCCCGATTGATAGGTTGACAGTCCTCCTAGTAGGCTATCAGCTCAGCGAAGGTGTTGGTGCACTCTACTTGCTCCGGAGTTGCCTATTTGGTCAGTATGTTTTGGATATGTATTGATTGGTATGGCGGGGCCCTGTCCCGACCTTTATGATTTTATGTACTCTTAGAGGATTGTAGACAGATGTCAGATGTATGAATAATTGTATGGCCTTGTCGGCCTATGTTTCGAGTTTACTAATGGTCATGTCGGCCTTATAGGCCTGTATGTCACATATATTAGTTTGTATATCATGTTGGGTCTTCATATGTTGAGTATTCCCTTATGTTTTATTCTTGTTATCTCATGACGGGTTTTCTGGCTCATTTACTCATGATAACATATTAAGAAAGATATGTTATGTTGGTACTCGGTTGAGTAAGGCACTGGGTGCCCGTTGCGGCCCTTCGGTTTGGGTCGTGACATATAGCTTGAGTTGATTGTATCGAACCGTTTGAGGCTAGATTCGAGGCATTGGGAGGACGTTTTGCGAGGCAGGGTCTTTTTCGAGTAGTGATTTGCACGGTTTAAGGTAAGTAACACTTCTAAACTTTGTTCTGAGTGTATGAAATCCTTAATTACGTTTTATATGATTGGTGTTCAGGTAACGCACATGCTAGGTGACGGGCGTGTAGGCGTGCATCATAGGAATTGTTACTTGGTCGATTCTATGGAGCAGCATAGTTGAACAATCTGGTTGTTCTGCATATTTTCCATGTGTTAGAGAAACAGATCCGAGAGTCATGTGAGAAATCATGCTTAGGTTACATGCTGGACTGTTGTAGATACCCAATTTTGCCCTCATATTTTCTATATATATATATATATATATATATATATATATATATATATATATTGTGTGTGTGTGTGTGTGTGTGTGTGTGTGTGTGCGTGCTTTCGACACATCAATTTTACATCATTATTTAGTTTACAAATCTATACAAGCATTTTTTATAATTCTTCATTATTTTTAGAGCTTTTAATTTGATTTTTCTACATTTAAATTACTTGGATAATTATTAATTACTCCTTCACATTATTTTGTGATGACTTAGTTACCTAAAATTATTATTTTGCACCTATAGTATATATTTCAAATATTTTACTTCATTCCATATAATTATATTAGCATTTTTAAGCTATTTATCTAATTATGCAATAATAGCCTATTTTCATTTACAAATGATCCTTATTTATACTATTTGTGCCAAAAATAGCATTTTATATTTTTATAATGCTAAACCATTATTTTTAATCATTTTAGTCCATAAAATATTTTTTTTTCATTTACTAATTATTTTACTAAATTATATTTGTTTAAAAGGCTGGCCAAATTTTGAGTAATTTTTCGGACCAATAATGTCCCAACATCTTAGCCCATAACCCCCAGCCCAAAGCCAAACGACCCCTTTACAAAACCAGATCGGTACCCGTTCTAATTGACCCGCCCCATTCATTTTTTAATCCTTACCATTGATCTCTCAAGATCAACGACCCTCGTTCATTTTCCTCTTTTAATGAACCCAATCTAGAAACCCTAACCTCACTTTCCCTAATATGCCGCCTCTACAATCTCTCTTCTCCTCTCCACAAAAACCCTAGCTGCCCTCTCAAATCTCTCCAAATCCGTCTCAACCATGGATTCTTTCCATGATTTCCTTGCCTTTCGTGTGTTATTTCGTTATTCTATAAAAAGCTATGGTATCACTTAGTACTTGCCTAAACATGGCAAGTATTATCTCCCAGAATCCGTCCATCCCACTTCAACCGCTTGAATCTGGACAGTATTTAGTCCATATACATCATTACCATGTCTATATGGGTCCGATTAGAAAAGATTTTCGGCCAATCTTCGATTTCTGTCAAATAGGGTTTACCTATTTTTTCCTAATCCGATTTTTTATTGATTCTGTGGGTTTATACTTCCTTAATTATGTTTGATTTTACAGTTTTCCTTGTTTACTTGTTAGATTTCTGTCACAATATAAACTCCTCCTCATTCCCCTTTGAGTTGGGACTTTAATCGCTATAATCTCACTAAAATTTGTGGCTTTGTTTTGTTATTTCTTCATTATCTTGTTCTATATTTTGTTTTGGTTGACTGAAAGCCAAGGCCACTAAGTGTCTACTGTTCAAACTTTCTCTTTGTGCGAGCACTTCCCGAGATTCTTTTGAAGCTCTTGGAAACTTTGACGCATTGAGGTTTCTGGGTTCTTGTGGATCTTTTATTCTTTATTGTTGTCTGTTTAACTGGTAAGCCACTTGACTTTTATAATTTCATCCTTATGTGTCTTTGATTTGCGTGTGTTCTCAACTCTGAAATCCATGGATTAATGTGTTTCTGGGTTACTTTTATGCACGACTCTGTTAACTTTACACTTGTTTTAAGTTTCTTTAGCATTTAACTTCCCCTGATGCTGCTAGTTATAAGATTCCGGGTTCTTGTGGATCTTTTATTCTTTATTGTTGTCCGTTTAACTGGTAAGCCACTTGACTTTTATAATTTCATCCTTATGTGTCTTTGATTTGCGTGTGTTCTCAACTCTGAAATCCATGGATTAATGTGTTTCTGGGTTACTTTTATGCATGACTCTATTAACGTTACACTTGTTTTAAGTTTCTTTAGCATTTAACTTCCCCTGATGCTGCTAGTTATAAGATTGTCTAAGTCTAACTTGGATAATCTGATCCTCATATGCTCGTTTAACTAGTGTATTGGTGCTTGAATGTTCATAAATATGCTTACTTTCTTTATCCTGAATATTTGTAATAAACGCTTCACATTTGTAATGATCTATGTTAGAACCTCCTTTGTTAACTATGACATGTTTGTGTACAATTTTTGTCACTCAACATGCTCATGTGATCTCATACCTTTCAGTGATTTTTTGAGGTTTTAGAGCAATCATCTCAATTTGTTTGAACTATTATGGTGGATCTCTGACATAACTTGGACGTTCACTAGTTAATTAGTCTACTAGGTCAATACCTGAATACCTACATTTGCTATTTGACATGAGTTTACTTTCCCACTTTTTTCTGAATCTCTGTAATGGTAGTCTTGCATATGTAATGTGTTCTAAATTTGTGATAATACCTTTTCTATCGACTATGATCTTGCTTCTCTGCTAATATATCCCATAGTATGTCTTTGGTTCACTTGATACCCTGTTCCTTCAGTGATCATTTGGCTTATCACAATATGTGTTCCTCATCATGTCTAAATGTTGATTAACATGACACTAGGATGTACACTTAGCATAATTTGGACTTCTTAGGTTTTAACTTGTTTAGAATTGTGCATCTGTGCATGATAATCTTTGTCGATCCTGCAAACATGTTCCCCCCCCTTTAGCTCTTTCAATATGTCCATGTGTTATTTTGACAAGTGCTGAACCTACTTTGTGACCTATTTGATTAGTTGCTTCGTGTTCTTAACCTTGCTTTGTCTACTTTAAGTTATAAGTGTATTCCCCCAACTTCTGTCCCTCAACCATTGTCCACACTCTCTCATTTGTTACTTATGATGTTCTGAACTTCTCATTCTTAGCCGACTGAAAGCCAAGGTTACCAAGGCTCTTACTACTGACCTCCCTAGTGTGAGCACATCTCGGGGTCCATTTGAGACCCTTGTGAACTCTGACACACTAGGATTTGGGTCTTTAGCCACTCCCTGAAACTTGAACTATTCCATTCAACCCTTTCTTCCTATTATATGCTGAATATCTAAGCTGGTTGGTTTAAATGATTTAATGCTTGGCAATATGGTTGTGTGATTTGGCTTTGAGATCATCTATGGATTCTGAGTTGTGTTGATGAATATGGCTCATTGTTGGATGTCTGGGTATGATGCATGAGAATTGCTGAAGGCCCAGACATTGTTGTGTATTTCTTTTGGGCCTGTTGTGGGCCTACTATCATTATTTGCACCGTATTTTAATTACTTTATTATTGGGCTTGTAATAATTTTGTGATGAACGATTGTGTGTTAGTAAAAATGGGGAATGGGTAGATTCTAAATGTTTGCATAAAAAGGGTAGATAATATGCCTATAAGACTCATTGATTCACTTGCTATATGGGTCATTCGATCTATATGTACATTGTAGAAATCATGTCAGTAGAGAAGCACACAGTCACACTATTTGTTTACTGGCAAAGCACGAATTCAAATGCTGCAATTGTTTTTACTGCTATGTGTTTCTAGAAAACCTACCTATATGAACAAATGTCACTAAACATTCTTTCAATTTGCCTCAGCATGTTCATTAGAAATCATGTCTAAAGGATTTTGATCAGTTCATTCGCTATTGTCTCGTACTGTTCACTAGAAATCATTCCTATAGGATTTTAATCATCTCATTTGTTACTACATCTCATTGCTCACCTAGAAAACATGTCTATAAGGTTAATATATAATAATAAAATCGGCTCCAAAGGCTAATCATTAGAGATCCCGTATATAGGATACCACCATCCGCCTTAGTAATTGTTAATAATGCACCTCTCAACTTTGTTTATTATTTCACTTAGGCAACTGCCAAAAGGCATGAGTAATTATGAATTTCACCTAATAGATTTCACTATCATTCAACGCGTAAATAATTTAGACGTAACATCTGTGGAATTAATAACTGGAGATCTGCAATTTCAATAATTAGCGTGCAACAATCATGAAATCATTTGGAGATAAACAACGTCTAGCCTCTGAAACTGCTTGTATGCTTTGATGCATTGTCATATAGAAATCATGTCCATAAGGCTTAAGATTCTTAATTCCAAATTGCCTAATATGAAAACTTGTCTTGCGTGAATTTGTTGCCTAAGTGTGGAGGCAAACTTGAGCCCTTTACTGCCCATATTTGAAGTCCAATATGTTTTTGTATGTCTCCTAGTTTTGACATTTCTGAGCAGCCTATGTAAGGTCTAGAACCACCCAAATGGAGGTCCAATACCTCCTGGACCATAGGTATGGGACGGGTAGTGCACGCATAGAGCATGACTTAGAAATAAATTAGTACGCTTTAAGTAAACAACTTTAGCATAGTAATTGGGTAGCAGGAGATGATAGTTTGTGCCTGCTGAATAATATGAGTAACTCCCTACCCTAAGGGAGTTGTGCAATATTATTTATATTGCACGGGGTTATCCTTTAGGCTAAAAAACTTAGGACCACCCTCTTTTTATATGTTGTTATTAGACCTAAATGTTGTATCCCTATATTTGTACTAAGATCTCTACTAATCATGTTGTAATAAAATTCTTTGACTTCTAAATTCCCTTTGTTTATTTAATCACCTAGGTTAATTGTAATCCACATAATCTTAAGTTCGGCTGGGACCCACAGTCGTGGACCTCGAAGAGGGCCTAACACCTTCTCTTTGAGGTAATTTGAGCCCTTACTCGATCTTTGGTAGCGTTGACTAAGTCAAATAGAGTTATCTGCACAATAGGTGCCCTAACGCACCTTAAAGTTGTTAGGTGGCGACTCTTCTTCTTTTAATACTCTATCCCCCACTCTAAAAGGAGTTGCCAAGATGTCAAAACCCGCTTTCGCGAGAAAATGGGGCACGACAGCATGGCGACTCTGCTGGGGATATACTTGGGCTCTTACCATTATGAACTTGGCTTATGTGGATTAGATTTCTTTGTTATAAAACACACATTCCTTTTCCATCTTTATTTGCTAAATTTTTCAATTACATGCACATCATTTCCCTTCTACAGCTTTATTTGCTTAAATTTGTTATAACATGCACATCCCATTACACATCCACCCTTATTTGCTATAACTGCTTTTCAGAATGGTATATCATGACACTCCCATCCCTACTCCCTTGTTTATTTATCACATTTACAAATATATTCCACGAACTAACTTCTTCCTTTATCTTTCTTTTTATGTTTTTCATGTTTTACATTAATATTGTATTTACCGCTTTTCACATATTTATCATGAAAATACTTGGAAATGTGCTATATCTCTGCATAAACAATGCTACACATCATACTCCACTCGTGGTTATTATCAACATAGCAGCGCTTGATGAGTATCCGCGCTCTTCCAAAATTACCCTATTAAATCGAAAACGCTTATTTGCGGTAGACTAGTCGATCAGCGGTGTAGTCGACGGTCCCGTGCCTTTCCCTCTCAAGTTGTGCACTTGAGAGTACGAGTCTAAGCCATTCAAGAAACCTTACTCTAATATCAAATATACATGCATCATGTTACACCTAGTACGGGTTAGAAAGTTATTAGCCTGATATCCCGTTAAGATAAGCCTTGTCCAAAGTCTGACGGGATTTCCACAAGCCCAATGGACACCATCACGTTATGTGCATTACTTTGATAAAATATGCCAACATATTGATCATTAGTGTGTAAATGGTCGAATCGGAAGGGGGAGAGGGCTAATTCAATTTGTTTGCAGAAAATAAAGCACGAAGTTCCCAGGTTCGGCATGGTCCAAAACATCCCACCTCTGCTGCTTGTTGGTGGAAAAATCTCGCACCTAGTGACAAGAATCATGTGAGAAGGATCCTTGGTAATTTGCCGTCCTTGTGAGACATCCAATTAAATAGAGCATTGATTGAGCCTCTACTATGTTTTGGGATGAGAAAAGGGCTATCTTCCGCTTCTGTGACATAGAAATGACTCCTCTCTTAGAGGAAATGGGAGGTTTAGCTAAGCTGCTATGGAATAGTCTAAAGTTATTAGTACCAGATAATTGCACCCCTCGCGGTTTTATGAAAATGCTAGGTTTCAAAAAAATTGATGAATTGCTTTGTTGAAGTTGTACATCCCATTTGAATTCCTTTATGAGCATTACAGGCACGGTAAGTCATATCGTCTTCATCATAAGGAACCCACTATTACTTTTTTGGGTTGGACGCATCGTCCGGTTTATGTGTTCATCTGCTTTTTAAGGTTATTGATATTTCCAATGAAAGGGGGAATGATCCATTCTCATCTAGACATGGTCGCCAGGACCCTAATGGAAGGCATCGAGGAATAAACCTATACTATTATCCCCATGATCTTAGCTGAAATGTACCGCGCTCTAGATCGGTGCAAATAGGGATTTAGGCATTTCGAAGGTTGTAATCTATACTACATGTTTGGTTGTTAGAACATTTTTATAAGGGACAATATGGCCAAGAGTTTATGTCTCAACCACTGAATGACTACATAGCTTA
Source organism: Nicotiana tabacum (assembly GCF_000715075.1). Lineage (NCBI taxonomy): Eukaryota > Viridiplantae > Streptophyta > Magnoliopsida > Solanales > Solanaceae > Nicotiana > Nicotiana tabacum. The sequence goes on along the minus strand of NC_134101.1, from coordinate 91,892,039 downwards.
CCATCACCCAAAGAAAATGATATTTATCCTAGGAAGGTTTGCAAAACCTTGAAATGCCATGAGTTGGGTACGTTTCTTCAGCAATCTGACAGACGAGCAAGTACATTGGATATTCGAATGGTTTCCTATCAGTGAGTTCATCATCAGGTCAAGAGAGACTACTTATCTGTTATTGATAAAGTTGTGGGGAATCTATCATTTTGCTCCTATAAGGGTGATGAGACAAGCGTGAAGAAAACAGGTTATACCTCTGGTTTCCAACATGGTCCAGTACAAAGCGGATTTTAAAGGGGACGTTATTCCATTCAAGTTTGAGGCACAACATGTGGAATCAGAAGGTCATTGTGGAAAAGGATACTATTGAGCCAGACAGCTATCATTCCAGTAATATGTACTTCTACCCATCATGGCTAGTGGACGATATAGTAGGAGACGTCAAGCCCGGAGTTAATCTAAAAAACAGGATCATAGATGACGCTGCTGAAGCACAGGTCAAGTACAGGAAGTTACGCAAGAGGGTCTTCAAGTCTGAAGCTAGGTATCTAGAACAACACAAAGTAGATATGGAAGCAATCAACGAATGGATGGAGATCGCCACCAAATAAACAGAAAGACTAGAATATTTTGAGCAGGGACTGATAGAGCTTAAGGGAAAAATGAGAAAGAGGATTTAAAACTATTAAAATATGGATGGTAATGAAGGAGGGCACTTTGCAAAGGCTTACCTACTATTGGATATGCGCGACTTGGGAAATCTGATCAATGGAGTCAAAAGAGCCAAGCACGGGGAAGGTCCTTCTGGGACCAAGTAGATTAGGAAATGATGTTCACTACTACCTTTTAGCTTAGTTTTAGATTTCGAATGTAACAAGGAAAATGCCATTAGTAACTTTCTTATTATTATCGTTTTAGTAAGGATTTGATTCATTTTTGCATTAATAAAATGACACAATTATGGGCATCAATTTTCTCCAAGTCTATGTGTCGCTTAGGCCTACCTCGGGCACAACGAGGTCCCCCAAATTAGGACGCGATTCTGTTACATGATTTTTGCAGAGCATGTTCAATATTGCAAGCATTCTTTCAATATCCCTTACTGACTTAGTTACCTTTTGTTTTTCTTTCTTTTGATTATTCTCATTCCCCAAGGTTGGTTCGTACATACTGGCATCATCCGCATATCACACTAGATACAGAGGTCCTCCACGTCCTCCTCCACCAAGTGATCCTAAAGGATGAAGCAAAGGGAAAGGAAAGATGGACGATTTAAGTGGTATCATAAAGGACAACACAGAAAAAGTTGAAACTACAGATCGTCGAAGTACTCCAGTACAGAACGAACCGGTCCTACGCCTGAAACAAAAGTAATGGAGTTACAACAAGAACTTGAGTAGGTCCAGACTTTGGCAAACCTTTCCCTCACCATAAACGTCCCCCATATCAACTAACAAAACGCCCAAAACCTGGCACCTCCCCAAAACACAGAATCAAAATCCACCACCAAACTCTCCCGCACGACATCAATACACCACACCTCCTCAGAACCATAACCCTCCACCAGTGCCTACTCCTTAACATTACCATCACCATCCAACTCAATACCTACAAACCACCACTTACCACACTCCTCAGAATGCACCAGAACCTACTTCTGATCCCAAAACTCAACCAATGACCACCATTATGCCCAGATTCCCTGAGTCTACCAAAGCAATCCCATATATGTGGAAATTTTACCCCATACCCCACAACAAACCATAAATACCAGAATCTACCGAGAAGGACCTATTTATTAAGAACATGCCAGAAGAAGTCAATAAGCTCACTGGCAGACTTTAGAGTGTCGAAGGTAGTAAGGGTATTGAAGGTTTGAATTATTAAGATTGTGCATTCAACCGGATGTAGAACTGCTGGAGGGATACAAACCTCCTAAGATTGAAATGTTTGATGGAATTGGTGATCCGAAAGTTAATCTAAGAATATACTATGACAAACTTGTAGAGGTTGGAAAAAATGACGAATTCATATGAAGCTATTTGTGAGGAGCCTCATTGGATATGCTTTGTCTTGGTACATCAGTCAGAACCCAAAAAAGAGGGTTAATTGGGTGAGCATGGCATCAAATTTCATGGATCGATTCAGGTTCAAGACAAAAAAAGCACCAAACGTTTTTGACATTCAAAATCTCAAGAAGAAACCAATGAAAACCTTCTGTGAGTATGCTACTTGACACTTGAAGAAGAATATATGAATAAGTTCTTTGTCAGAGCTCAAGACCCGCAATACTATGAAAGCTTGATGGTTATTGAAAACCATATGTTCTGTGACATCATCAAATTGGGAGAGAGAATAGAAGAAGGGATCAAGAGAGGAATGGTGACAAATTCCGAAGCACTCCAAGCGACAAATAAAGCTTTGCAATCAGGAGGTATCTCTAAGAACAAAGAAGTGGGTGTTGTGATGGTAGCCTAAATTCCAAAGTCTCCTCTTATATACCAAACACCTCCACCTGCATACCAGCCTTCACCCCCCAGATACCAACAACCTGCTGCCACCTACCACACTTATAACACCTAACCCGCATATTACCACTAACCACTACCAGCCCGCAAAAATTACCAAAAACACAGACCAAATTTCCAATGCAGACCACCCAGACAATATACTCTGATTGCTAAACCCATAGACTAACTATACGAGAGATTGAAGGCTGCTGGATACACTCTCATTCCTATTTTCTCTATGGAAACCTCTTCGCAGTGGATTAACACAAATATATACATATCACTCGGGCATGAAAGGTCATACCATTGATGAATGTCACAATCTGAAGGACAAGATTCAGACATTAATTGACACTAAAGTCATACAGGCAAAGGAGGCTGCGCCCAATGTTCGTAACAATCCTCTCTTAGATCACAGAGGTAAGAGAGTAAATATGATAGAGACTTATAAAGAATGGGATCCGAAAGGGTCAATTGAACTCATACGGGAAGGGGGTGATCCTAAAACATCTCTAGTCACTCTTACGCCCATTGTGGTACAAACTCAAACACCACTCGAAGTCGAGGTAATCGCACCACCACTATTTGAAGTCGAGGTAACCACGCCCTTCACTGTGATAGTAGCACCCACACCATCTTACAAGTCTGATGTTATACCATGGGATTATGTTGCAGAAGCAAAGAGGAAAGGAAAAGAAAAAAGTGAAGAAACAGGTGCAGCACAAGGCATGACTAGAATCGGTAGGGTTTATGCACTTGAGCATTTGGGAGGAACAAGAAAAGAAGCTGCATCTAAGCTGCTTGTCATTGAGATCGGACTTGATGACCTTTGGAGAAAAGTGCAAGCAAGAGAATACTCTGTGGTTGATCATTTGAACAAAACTTCCACCCAGATATCTATTTTGTCGCTGCTGTAAAACTCCGAGACACACAGGAATGCCCTGATAAAGGTGCTGAGTGAAGCCTATGTACCCACCAATATCACAGCAAACATGGTCGGCTAGGTATTGGAAAGTTACAAAATCACTTTTCATGAAGACGAGGTACCACCGAAAGGACTAAGTCACAACAGGGCACTACATACCATAGTGCAATTTGAGGACAAAGTCACCGCCATGGTCCTTATATATGGGGGTTCAAGTCTCAACATATGTCTACTGACTACTGTAAGAAAGCTGGGTAAAGGCATGCAGGAGATACAGGTAGGAAGCATGAATGTGAAGGCATTTGACGGATCTCAAAGAACCACAATAGGAGAAATCAACCTCAGCCTATAGATGGGCCCAACCTGGTTTGATGTTGAGTTTCAAGTGCTGGATATATCTACTACGTACAATCTATTATTGGGACGACCCTGGATACATGCCTCCGACAGTAGCTTATACTCTGCATCAAGTTGTTTTAAATGGATCCATCAGGAGGTGATCATCCACGGAGATGGGAGTAATCCTATTTGTACCAGTCAGACTGTTCCAGTCATCAAGAACATAAAGAAGTTGGGCGGAGAAACATACCATCGCATTGAGTGCGTCAACACAATTGAAAAGGACAAATGATGGAGTAACAAGATAGAAAGCATACTGTTGTGGACAGGATATGAACCTAGCAAAGGTCTTCATAAGAATCTCTAGTGGATCACCAAACTAGTACAACCAAAGAATCATGGTACAATTTTCGGCCTAGCGTATGAATATACTTGGCATGAATACCATAATTGGTCACCGCCATGGCGAGGCCCTTATTATACGCTGGAACAACAAGTACTGCATTTGTACCAGACATTTCATCAAGCTGACATGATGTGGGGTTCTGAGAAGGATGAAGCTTTAGCTGGCCTGAGAAAGTTATTTCTAGATGATGAAGGCATGGACTGCAGTGTGATTGTTGAGGAGGAGGAGGAGGAGGAAGACCTTACCACTCAGATTGTGGAGAAAGGAGTTGTTCTCGAGAACTGGACTGTTGCACCATCGCGGACTCGTCCAGTTCCTGGGTAGCCTAGCAATTAACATCAATTATTTTTTTAAAAGCAATTTTATGAGCATCAAAGACATTTTCAGTATTTTGTTTTGAATGTATTTTGTTTTGAAATAATTGCTCGAATGTTTGTTGTTATCAAGATTTATTTAACGCATTGCTATTTTTTAGTATTTATTATTATCCTTTTACGTTTTCTCTCTACAGCATTATTATTACTTATCCCGATGAACCTATGACTGTGACATATAATGAGACAACACAACATAATGATAGTGATTTAGAGGATCTGGAAGATGATATAATACCTGAGGAAATTGTTAGAAAAGTGAAAAAAGTTTGAAAACAAGACTAAGTCTACTTTAGACGAGACTGAGACGGTTAACTTAGGGTATTCTGAAACAGCCAAGGAAACCCGTATAAGCATTCACCTATCACTATCAGAAAAGGAACAACACATCCAGTTCCTAAAAGAATATGAAGATATCTTTGCATGGTCCTATGATGATATGACCGGTTCCATAGTGGCTCACAAGCTACTTACCGATCCCATGTGTCCACCTGTAAAACAGAAGCTCAGAAAATTCAAGCCAGATATGAGTTTTAAAATAAAAAAGGAAGTTACTAAGAAAATCAAAGACAAAGTTCTCTGAGTGGTTTAATACCCGACTTGGTTGGCCAACATTGTTCCAGTTCCGAAGAAAGATGGGAAGGTCAAAGTATGTGTTGATTATCTGGATTTCAACAGAACAAGTCCCAAAGATGGTTTTCTGTTGCCCAATATACACATACTAATCGACAACAGTGCCAAGCATGAACTCCAGTCTTATGTGGATTGCTTCGTAGGGTATCATCAGATCTAGATGGATGAAGAGAATGCTGAAAAGACAACTTTTGTCACGCCACATGGAATGTACTGTTATAAAATGATGTTGTTTGGTTTGAAAAATGCTGGAGCCCCTTACATAAGAGCCATGACAACAATTTTTCATTACATGATACACAAGGAAATAAAGGTGTAAGTGGATGATGTCATCATCAAATCCAGAAGAAGCACAGATCATATAGCAGACTTGAGGAAATTCTTTGATCGGCTTCGAAGGTACAATCTGAAAGTGATTCCTACAAAATGTGCTTTTGGAGTCCCTGCCAAAAAAATGCTAGGATTCATCATCTATCGCCGAGGGATTGAATTGGACCCGTCAAAAGTCAAAGCTATCCAGGACTTGCCACCACCGAAGAATAAGAAGGATGTGATGAGCTTTTTAGGGCATCTTAATTACATCTGCCATTTCATAGCACAATCAAACGTGAATTGTGAACCAATTATCAAAATGCTGAAAAAGATGTTGTAACAATTTGGACTAAAGAATGCCAGAAAGCCTTCGACAAAATCAAGGAGTATTTATCTAAATCGTCTATTCTGGTCCAACCAGAATAAGGGAGGCCTTTGCTGCTTTATTTGTCCGTACTAGATGTGGCTTTTGGTTGCATTCTGGGACAACATGATGAGACTGGAAGAAAAGAGCAGGCTATATATTATTTGAGTAAGAAATTCAAAACTAACGAAGCTCGGTACTCTTTGCTGGAGCGCACTTGCTGTGCTTTGACATGGATCGCTCAAAAGCTAAGGCATTATTTCTGTGCCTACACCACATATCTTATATCGAGGATGGACCCGTTGAAATACATCTTCCAGAAACCCATGCCTACCAGAAAGTTAGCAAAATTGCAGATATTGCTAAGTGAGTTCAACATCATCTATGTAACTCAGAAGGCGGTCAAAGGGAAAGCATTGGCAGATCATTTGGCAGAAATTCCTGTAGACGGAGAATACGAACAATTGAAAATGTATTTTCCCGTTGAGGAGGTATCATTTGTGGGAGAAGACATCACTGAATCATACAATGGTTGGAGGATGTTTTTTGACGGAGCCGCAAACTTCAAAGGAATGGCTATTGGAGTTGTCTTAGTATCAGAAATCGGCCAACACTGTCCGGTATCCGCAAAACTCAGGTTTACATGTACAAACAATATGGTAGAATATGAGGCTTCCATCTTGGGACTTAGGTTGGCCATTTATATGAATATTCAGGAATTGCTAGTGATCTGAGATTCCGATATCTTAGTACACCAAGTTTTAGGAGAATGGGCTACGAAGAACACCAAAATATTGCCATATCTATACTGTGTACAAGAGTTGATCAAGAGGTTCACAAAGATAGAATTCAAACATGTTCCGAGGATTCAGAATGAGTTCACAGATGCATTGTTCACGTTATCTTCCATGATACAACACCCAGACAAGAATTTCATCAATCCTATCCCAATAGGAATTCATAAGCAGCCTGCTTATTGTGCTCATGTTGAAAAAGAAAGTTATGGAAATCCTTGGTTGCACGACATAAAAGAATACTTGGGAAAAGGAGAGTACCCTGAGCACGCAAATCATACTCAGAAATGCACACTCTGAAGGTTAGCCAACCACTTCTTTCAAAGTAGAGGGATTCTGTATAGAAGGACTCCTGATTTTGGGTTACTACGGTGTGTCGATGCCAAGGAAGCATCCAGATTGCTCGAGGAAATACATGTCGGAACTTGCGGGCCGCACATGAATGGTTTTGTCTTAGCCAAGAAAATACTAAGAGTAGGGTATTTATTGATGACCATGGAAACAGACTGCATCAAGTGCGTCCAGAAGTGTCACCAATACCAGATATATGTTGATATGATACGAGTGCAACCTAATGAACGCAATGAAACAAGTGCACCCTGGCCTTTCTCCATTTGGGGCATGGATGCCATCGGTCCCATCAAACCTGCTGCTTTAAATAGGCATAGATTCATTCTAGTGGCCATAGACTACTTCACAAAATGGGTTGAACCCGCATCTTACAAAGCGGTAACTAAGAAGGTCATTGCAGATTTTGTTCGAGATTGCATTGTTTGTCGGTTCGGAGTTCCAAAGTCAATCTTCACCGACAACGCTGCCAATCTTAATAGTGATCTGATGAAGGCTATGTGTGACTCCTTCAAGATCAAGCACAAGAATTCCACATCGTATAGGCCGCAAATGAATGGAGTTGTAGAAGCCGCTAACAAGAAAATCAAGAAGATATTGAGAAAAATGGTAGATAATTACAAACAATGGCACAATAAGCTCCCGTTTGCTTTTCTTTGATATCATACTACAGTTCGCACATCAACTGGGGAAACTCCTTATTTATTGGTTTACAGCACTGAAGCAGTTATCCATACCGAAGTAGAAATCACTTCTCTAAGAATCATACAAGAAGCTGAGCTCAGTGACGCAGAATGGGTACAAAAGCCACTACGAACAACTGGCCCTTACTGATGGAAAGAGAATGAATGAAGTATGTCACGGTTAACTCTACCAAAAAACAATGCCAAGAGCTTTTAACAAAAAGGTCATACCACGGAAATTAACACCGGGGCTATTGGTGCTAAAGCAAATTTTCCCGCATCAAGATGAAGTTAAAGGGAAACTTTCACCCAATTGGTAGGGTCCCTACATGGTTCATCAAGTACTAATAGGAGGAGCACTTATACTTGCAGAAATGGACGGGGAGATTTGGCCAAAACCTATCAACTCAGACATGGTGAAGAGATATTGTGTTTAAGATTTCTTACATTTCTTTATTTGATATAACTGAATTACGCTTGACAAGATTCTCCTTTAAGTGGGGATACGTAGGCAGCCCTGTGGGTTCGGTCACATCTTAATAAAATCTTCATTTTTCCATGATTAGAAACTGGGGTAGAATTTTGAGGAGGACTCTCAAAATTCTAAAGCAAGTTCATTCAACTTCGTCATATGCAAAATAGCCAAAATATTGTCAGAAGAATTGCATTTAAACGGGGGCAACCACAAAATTCTAAAGTAGGGAGGTCACAATGTGTCTAAAATATGTCACAGTCATCGGTTCATCTAAATTACTCGATATCGCATAACTATATTTATCAAATGCATGCATATTTTTCGAAAACTTTATTTCTATGAAGGCCAGATGTTACCTAGGGTAACTCAAATAGGATCTTAAAGCAGGAGCAAAGATAGATCAAGAAGACGAAAGTACAAACCAACCATCCCACAGAACTCACAATTCTTCTTTGAATGCAGGCACAGTAAGACTACAATATTCATAGATACATCAAGTCATCGTCTTTAAGACAACAAATTATCTAGCACAAACATCTTTAGCTAAGAAATACTTTACTTTCCAATTGTCTCCTTCCTTGCATGAGGCTAAGTATTGCCTCATTAATTCCATAATGCTAAGCAATGCCTTTCCCTGCATGAGACTAAGCATTGTCTCCTTCCTTGCATGAGCCTAAGTATTGCCTCCTTAATTGCATAAGGCTAAGCATTGCCTTTCCCCGCATGAGACTAAGCATTGTCTCCTTCCTTGCATGAGCCTAAGAATTGCCTCCTTAATTGCATAAGGCTAAGCACTTCCTCTCCCTACATGAGACTAAACATTGTCTCCTTCCTTGCATGAGGCAAAGCATTGCCTCCCTAATTGCATAAGGCTAAGTATTGTCTTTCCTTGCAAGAGACTAAGCATTGTCTCCCCTTTGCATGAGGCTAAGAATTGCCTACTTAATTGCATAAGGCTAAGCATTGCCTTCCCATATGTGACCAAGTTATCTCCTCTTCTTGCATAAGGCTAAGCATTGCCTGCCTAATTGCATAAGGATAAGTACTGCCTTTCGCCGCGTGAGACTAAGCATTGTCTCCCTCTTTTCATAAGACTAAGCATTGCCTTCCTAATTGTATGAGACTAAGCATTGTCTCCTCTTCTTGCATGAGGCTAAGCACTGCCTCCCTAATGGCATAAGGCTAAGCACTGCTTTTTTTCGCATCGAAACTAAGCATTATCTCTTATTCCTAAATGAGGCTAAACATTGGCTCCCTAATTGCATAAGACTAAGCATTGCCTTTTCCTCAAGAATAAATACTAATCCATTACGTTATCTAAGACCTAGCACTATCCTCTATTTACCTAGGGCTAAGCATTGCCCTCATCTTATACAAGACTAAGCCTTGTTTTGTCTTATTTTCGCATATCGCCAAGTATCACATCTTTTCATTTTCATGGGCTGAAACATCACCATTTAGTCCGAAGGCATCATAGTCCGAAGGAATCATCCTCATAGCCGGAAGACATCATTCCATGCCTTGAGGATCTCTCATAGTGCACATCATTATTCAAAGGCGTCATAGTCCAGAGGCACCATCCTCATAGCCCGAGGACATCATTTCATGGCCTACAAATCCCTTATCACGATTCATGGCCCAAGGCGTCATGGTCTAAGGACATCATCCTCACCGTCCAAAGACAACCTTCATGGTCCAAAGGGAATTTGCATCATGTTTAAATTCTCGCAATAATCCATATATATCTGCATGGATCATGTTCTAAGTTTTGTAGGCAATCCAGGAAGTAACTGTTCTTCAGACGGGAGCAATCTTCGCTCCGATTTCCGTTAACAACATTTACATCCTTCAATTATTTCAAACATAACTAACCATCAATTATCTGCCTTTTACTCTATGAACGTTTAGATATTCGCTCTACGATACATCCGAACATTTTGAATTCACATTCATGACTCCGCATAAATTTATCTGATACTGTCCTACCCAAAAGAACCCTTTCTGAAACATATAACCATTCCTATAACAATTCCATCAGTTTCGTTCACTGCTGGATATAAAACTAAACACGGCCTGATTCCCGTAACACCATGGTTTGGCCCCCATATTTTCAAATCACATCATCTCTCATTTAATTCGGCCAAAATTGGTCATTATTTTCTTTACCCGACAACTCTTTCATCATTCCCGGGTAAAGAGGGGAAGCTGTTGATACCCAATTTTGCCCTCATATTTTCTCAAATATATATGCTTTCAAAACATCAAATTTGCACCATTATTTAGTTTATAAATCTATACAAGCATTTTTTATAATTTTCCATAATGTTTAGTGCTTTTAAATTGATTTTTCTCCATTTAAACTACTTGAATAATTATTAATTACTCAAATTATTTTGTGATGACTTAATTACAAAAAAATATTATTTTTCACCTATAATATATGTTTCAAATGTTTCACTTCATTTCATATAATTACATTAGCATTTTTAAGCTATTTATCTAATTTTTCAATAATAGCCTATATTCGTATACAAATGATCCTTATTTATACTATTTGTGCCAAATCTAGCATTTTATATTTTTATAGTGCTAACCCATTATTTTTAATCATATTAGTGCATAAAATATTTTTTTTTCTCATGTACTAATTATTTTTATAAATTATTTTGCTAAATTATATGTGTTTAAAAGGTTGGCCCAATTTTGAGAGATTTTTCGAACCAGGAATAGCCCAACATCTTAGCCCAGAACCCCCAGCCCAAAGCCAAACTACCCATTTACAAAACCCGGTCGGTACCCGTTCTAATTGACCCGCTTCATTCATTTTTTTAATCCTGGTCGTTGATCTCTCAAGATCAACGACCCTCGTTCTTTCTCCTCTTTTATTTAACCCAACCAAGAAATCCTAACCTCACTTTCCCTGAGGCATCGCATCTGCATCCTCTCTTCTCCTCTCCACAGAATCCCTAGCCGCTCTCTCAAATCTCTCCAAATCCGTATCAATCATGGATTCTTTCCATGATTTCCTTGCCTTTTGTCTGTTATTTCATTATTCAATACAAAGCTATGGTATCACTTAGTACTTGCCTAAACATGGCAAGTACTACCGTGTAGAATCCGGTCGATCCACTTCAACCGCTTTAATCTAGACAGTATTTAGTCCATATACATTATGACCATGGCTATATGGGTTTGAATAGCCAAGATTTCTGGCCAATCTTCGATTTCTGTCAACTAGGGTTCACCATTTTTTTTCCTAATCGGATTTTTTATTGATTCTTCATGTTAATACTTCCTTGTTTATGTTTGATTTTATAGTTTTCCTTGTTTACTTGTTCGATTGTTTTCACTATATAAACCCCTCCCCATTCCCCTTTGATACGGGACTTTAATCGCTATAATCTCACTAAAATTTGAGGCTTTTTTCTATTATTCCTTCATTATCTTGTTTTGTACTTTGTTTTGGCAAGCTGAAAGCCAAGGCCACTAAGAGTCTACTGTTTGAATTTTCTCTTAGTGCGAGCACTGCCCGGGGTTCTTTTGAAGCTCTTGGGAACTTTGACGCATTGAGGCTTCCGGGTTCTTGTGGATCTTTTATTCTTTATTGTTGTCCGTTTAACTGGTAAGCCACTTGACTTTTGTCATTTCATCCTTATGTGTCTTTGATTTGCATGTGTTCTCACCTCTAAAATCCATGTCTTAATGAGTTTTCGGGTTACTTTTATGCACGACTCTGTTAATTTCACACTTGTTTTTAAGTCTCTTTAGCATTTAACTTCCCCTAATGCTGCTAGTTCTGAGATTGTACAAGTCTAACTTAGATTATCTGACCCTCCTAAGCTCGTTTAACTAGTGTATTAGTGACTGAATGTTTATAAATATGGTTACTTGCTTTGTCCAGAATCTTTGTAATGAACGCTTCACATTTGTTATGACCTGTGCTAGAACTTTCTTGGTTAACTATGACATGTTTCTCTGCTATTTTTGTCACTCAGCACGCTCCCTTTATCTCATACCCTTTTAGTGATTGTTTGAGGTTTTAGAGCAGTCATCTCAATTTGTTTGAACTATTAAGGTGGATCTCTGACATAACTTGGACCTTCTTTAGTTAATTAGTCTACTATGTCAATGCCTGAATACCTACATTTGCTATTTGACATGAGTCTACTTTACCACTTTGTTCTGAATCTCTGTAATGGTAGTCTTGCATATGTAATGTGTTCTAAATTTGTGTTAAGACCTTTTCTATCAACTATGATCTTGCTTATCTGCTAATATATCCCTCAGCATATCTTTGGTTCACTTCATACCATGTTCCTTCAGTGATCATTTGGCTTATCACATTGTGTGTTCCTCATCATGTCTAAATGCTGATTAACACGACACTAGGATGTACACTTAGCATAATTGGACTTCTTATGTTTTAACTTGTTTAAAATTGGCCAAATCCGACCCCCAGGCCCAAATCTTGATATCCAACAAAATCACAAAACCAGAATCCTTATACTCTCACAAGTCCATGCACACCAAATTTACCAAAATCTAGCTTCATTTGACCCGTCAATCGCCCAATTTTAGCTCTCAAGTTCCAAGCCCCAAGTCCCTAATTTTCACCCTTAAATCCCACAAATTTCATACTTAATCAACTGAAAATCACCATAGAATTGAGTTTTAAGTTCAAAAGTATTCCCTCAACAAATTTTCCCTTGAATCCCTCTTCAATACCCTCCAAATGCTCCAAAAACCGAGTTGAAATTGTCAAGAATGACCAAACTTCGCGAAGAGTTCCTTTAAATACCTTCTGCCCAGGAATCTCACCCCTGTGGCCCCCTTTCACGCATATGCGAACCACTTCTGAGGTCAAATCAACCGCACCTGTGGTTTTCACTTAACTGCCCACTTCCACATCTGCGGTCCAATACCCGCACCTGCAGTCTCCCAGGTACGCTCCTCCTTCAGCACCTACAGTCTCTGGCCTTATCAGCTATAGCTGCTTCTATGGCTGCTCACCCGCTTATGCGATCATCCGCAGGTGCGATTATGACAGTTGAAGTAAGTCTTCAGCATTTCCTCAAATCCCATCCTTGATCCGTCAACCTCGCAAAATCGAAACACCAAATCACCCTCAGATTCAAGCCTAAGGATTTTCAAACTTTCGAATTCCACAAATGATGCCAAATCCTCTAAAACCTCATCCGACTGACCTAAAATTTGGCATACACATCACAAATGACATAACGGACCTTCTCCAATTTCCGGAATTCCTTTCTGACATCGATATCAAAATTTCCACTACCGACCAGAAAATGTCAAATTTTCAATTTTACCAATTCAAACCTAAATCTGTCACGGACCTCCAAATTATATTTCGAACATGCTCCTAAGTCCAAAATCACCTAACAAAGCTATCCGAACCATCAGAATTCACACCCGAGATCTTCTACACATAAGTCAATATCTGGTTGACTTTTACAACTTAAGCTTCCTAATATGAGACTAAGTGTCTCATTCCACTCTAAGATCACTCCAAACACAACACAAACGACACGATATGATGAAATACAGCTGAATAAAGTAGAAATGGGGGAAACGGGGTTGCAACTCACAAAACGACCAGTTCGGTCGTTACAAAATCCAACCTCCGAAACTTTAAATGTAGTTCGAGTTGCCGCATAATATCCTCCAACTGCTCCATCGTGGCAATGATCCAAAATTTTGTTATTTATTCTTTTGGTACCCACCTTCTGATAATATTACCAAATGGCATTCTCCTATATGCATATCTTCCGTGAGGACATGTGAAAGTTGTCTTATCTTGATCTTCTGGTGCGATTGGTATTTGGTTATACCCTTAATAGCCATCAAGAAAATAATAAAAACCATATCTTGCAATTCTTTCTAACATTTAATCAATAAATGGTAAAGGAAAATGATCTTTTCTGGTAGCATCATTGAGAGGTCTATAATCTATACAGACTCTCCATCCTGTGACGGTTCTGGTAGGTATTAGTTTATTGTTTTTGTTTTTTATCATCGTCATACCTCCCTTTTTTGGTACTACCTGAACAGGACTTACCCAAGGGATGTCTGAAATAGGACAAATAATACTTGCCGCCAAAAGCTTTACAATCTCCTTTTTTACCACTTCCTGCATTGCTGGGTTTAATCTCTTTTGGGGTTGGACTATCGATTTGTAGCTATCCTCCATGAGAATTTTGTGCGTACAAATCGCTTGATTAATCCCTTTGATATCTTCTAATGTCCATCCCAATGCTCTTTTCTGTGCTTTCAACACTTCAATCAATCTTTCTTCATGTTCTGTAGTTAGAGAAGATGAAATAATTACTGTAATAACTCATGCTCAAGATAGACATATTTCAAATGAGAAGGGAAATTTTTGAGTTCAATTTTTGGTTGAACTTTTTCTAATTGCATATCCCCTTCCTCATAATCTTTTTCCAATGATTTTGCATCACTTCTGATAGTCGGATCTTCATCCTGTGTGGTGTTAGATTTGGCCAAACATGTTTCCATTGAGTTAGAAATTAATTGATCATATTTGAATTCATCTACAAAATTATTAATCATGTCAATTGAAAAACATGAAGATGATATATCATCTTCTGAGAATCATAGTATCTTTTGCATATCGAAATAAACTCTTTTTTCATCAACTCTTAAAATTAGTTGTCCTTGATGGACATCTATGATTTCCCTGCCTATTGCAAGAAATGGTCTACGCAAAATAATTGGTTCATCAGGACACTCCTTCATTTCAAGTACTATGAAATCTATAGGAAAAACAAATTTATCTACTCTTACAAGTACATTTTCAATTGTTCCCTTTGGTATCATAGTACTTTGATCAGCAAATTGAAGTGAAACACATGCGTATTTCATTTTACCAATATCTATTTTTCTAAAAATAGAAAATGGCATCAAATTTATTGCAGCTCCAGAATCACAAAGTACTTTTTTCAATGTATACTCCGCCCAGAGTACATGGAATGGTAAAACTACCTGGGTCACCGAGTTTTTGTGGTAGCTTATTTTGAATTATAGCACTGCATTTTTCAGTAAGCATTACCAAAGAAACTTCTTCCAATTTCCTTTTTCTTGATAAAATTTCTTTCAAAAATTTGGCATATGAAGTCATTTGCAATAAAGCATCAGTAAAAGGAATGTTAATGTGAATTTGTTTGAAAATCTCCAAAAACTTTACAAATTGATTATCAAGCTTTTCTCTTTTCATCTTTTATGGAAAAGAAATTGTAACAGGGAAAGAAGTCAAATTTTTAGTATTTTTTTCTTCTTTTTTCTTAGCTTCTTTCTCTTCTGATGGTTGAGAGGGTGTCTCAACATTCTCACCCTTGTCTACCTATTATTCTAATTGATTCTTTTCTTGTTTGTTTGCATAGAGTTCATCAAGAGTCGTACCTGACCATAAGGCAATGGCCTTAAGGTGTTCTTTTGGATTTTTCTCTGTATTGCTCGGTAAAAGACCTTGAATCTTTTCAGACACAAGAGTTGCCAATTGGCTTAACTAAATTTCTAGATTTTTAGGGCTAAATTTTGACTTTCCATTTTTTCATCAGTAACCCTAATGTACTTGTACAAAAGGTCATCAATACTTGGATGACCTTGTTGAGCCCTTTGCTGGTATGGAATTGCTTGCTGATAAGGCCTAAAATTTTGTTTTTCATGATTTTGATTTTGATATCCGAGTGGACTCTGTACTTGTTGCTTTTGGTAGTTTTGAGAGTTTTCAGCACCATTTGCATTGCTCCATTGAAATCCTTGATGTTTTTGTTCTAATGGACTTCCAAAAGGATACGGCTTGTATCTGATGACATTGACTTGTTCATCATTTTGATTGGTTGCTTGACATTCGTGGTTTAGATGGTTTCTTCCACATAAGTCACAAGCCTCAGACTGGCTTGGTGTATTTACCTGAAAAGATACAAATGTTTGTGCCAAAGAAATAATCTGTTATCTTAGTGTATTTAAAGTATCCACATGATTTACCGTAGCAACCTTCTTAATGATTACATGCTCAGATGGCCACTAGATGGCATTTTCAGAACTTTCATTAAGTAATTGCAATGCTTCTTCTGTGGTCTTTCCCATTATGGACCTCCTGCACCTGCATCTATTACATTTTTAGAAGAAGGTTTTAACCCATGATAAAAAATGAACAACTACATATGTTCAGGAATGTCATGGTGTGGACATTTCCTTAATATTGCTTTCAATCTTTCCTAAGATTGATAAACTGACTCAGTGTCAGTCTGCAAGAAGTTATATATATCATGTCTTAACATTGTTGTTTTAGTAGGGGAAAAGTATTTGTTTAAAAATTTCCAAGTCATTTGGTGCCATGTGGTAATAGACTTTTGCGGCAAACTTCGTAACCAAGTTTTGGCCTCTCCTTTTAAAAAAAGGAAATAGCCTTAACTTAATTGTTTCAGGAGGTACTCCATTATACTTTGCAGTTTCAACCAATTCTAAAAAGTCAATTAAATGACCATGTGGATCTTCACTAAGATCACCAGTGAAAATACAAGATTGTTGAATTGTTTGAACTAGGCCTGTCCTGATTTTAAAGTTGTTGACTGCCACTGGAGGTTTCCTGACACTAGATTCACAGTTAAAGCGATTAGGTCTAGCATAATCTCTTAGGATTCTGTTTGCTGGTCTTGGTGCCACTTCATCAAACTGCTCCACTACATGACCTGGTGGTGGAATTTGTAGTGGATTATTATTATTATTATCTTCTAATAGGTTCTCCATTATGTTACAAGTTATGTTTTGAGACGATATTTGTCCTTTCCTGCACAATCGCAAAGTTTTTTCAATTTCAGGATCGTAATTGGCCTACTCTTTTGTAGAAGAGCGGGTCATAAACTATCTGAAATTAAAGTAAAATAAAGATAGTCCCTAAAATAGTAATAGATAATTTTTAAAATAAAAAAAATAGTACGGTAATATTATAGTAAACTAAAACAGTAAGTTGTAACTAACCATCAAAAGAAATAATATAATACTAATTATATTTTATGATAAAAGAAACTTCAATAATAAATCAAGTATGCTGAAGGATTGAAGTACCATCAATTAAAAAAAAGTTGAATAAAATGTTATTTCATAAAAATATAGTAAAAGTAATAGTTATAGTAATAATGATATAGAAGAGTACAAAGAATACTTTTAGCACTAGATAGTAAAAACAAGTCCTTACAATTATAATAGTAATAAAATAATAAAATACACTTAAAAAATGACAGTACAAAAATAATGAGATTGTCAATCATAAAACTAATATATTATACTATTATATAGATGTTAGTACTAACAATAATAATATAATGATAAAATATAAAATAAAGTAGGTTGAAGTACTAACTAGGAGATTTTATTTTTTACAATATAATATAGAATTTAGGGGTGGCAATGGGGCAGGCGGGTTTGCTCCTATGCGGGTGCGGGGCGTGTTGAAACCATTTAAATTTTTTAAAAGCGGGGCGGGGTGGGTTGCGGGTTTGACGCGGGTTGAGTGTGGGTTCAACTGACATTTTACATTCGTTTTTCATCTAGAAATTTTATTTTAGGTTTCTATCCAAAGAAAGTATTCTTATTTTTTGTATCTTGTAATTATTCATATTTTCATTAATATTTTTTGTATTAAAAACAACATAATGGTTACTATTCATCAATGTTCATTATTTGAGAAGCCAAATATTTTTTCTTGAATTGTGATTTTCCATGCATTTTATAAAAAATTTATTTATAAAACAGTGACTTGTCGTTTTTGGCATTAAAAACCGACAGATTCTTGTTTTTAAAATAGATAAGTGAATTAGCTATAATTTGTCCACTCACTTATCAGATAAATAAACAAATGTAGGTTACAACTTGGTGCTTCTGGCATGGTTACTGTTTATTTGTATGTCGTCCCTACCGTTTTCGATTTTTATAATTGTAATTCTTGCACAAACTAGTTTGTTTCACAATAAATAATAGGAGAAAATTTAAGCGGGGCGGGGCGGGGCGGGTTGAAAAAAGGAAAAATAGCTATGCGGGGCGGGGCGGAGCGGGTTAAATTCTTGCAGGTTAAGCCAAACCCGCCCCACACCCGCCCCACTGCCATCCTTAATAGAATTGCTTCTAATAATAGTGACAGTTATGATAGTAGCATGTAGGAGATAACATTTTGAAGAAAAAATTAATAATAATAATAAATTCTCAAATTAGTATTAAAGTATTTAATCTGAAGTAGATATGTGTCAATCCCAGGCAATGGCGCAAAAAATTTGATGAAGCTTGTGTGTATTGGATCTTTTGCTCGTACTCTGTCAAATTCTAGTATAGTTTATGATTGTATGCGGTGAAATCAGAGAGTCTAATTTCTTGCTAACGAGTCACTTCGGAAGAATATCTCGAGACCCCGAGGGTGTGAAGTCGCGACCGAGTCCCCTCCATCGTTGCTCATCGATGCCCGACTCAAAGAAGACGAAGATCGAGGCTAGAGCAAAAAGGGGAATTCCCAAGGCACGCGGCTAAGTCTGACAGAGCCGGCCTACCCAGAGCTTGTGTCGAGGCGTCGCGTCTAGCTGTCCCATCTCCATGCTTTTATAATTAGTGAATGTTGTACTATAACAGGATTCCCCTCCTATATAAAGGGAATCCACACCACTTTGTAAGGGGCTATTGTATCTCTCTACAACCATTCTACACAAGATCAATAATATCTCTCTCTCTTTTCTCTCTAACTTACTCACTCGAGGCTACTCTTTCCATCTATTACTTTCATACTTGTTCTCCATTTATTGCTTGATATTAGCCATAAAGAGCTTTCTTTAATTATATCCTAAATGTTATCCCCTTCCCAGTTACCCCTGATAGCTCAAACTCAAGCCCAGGCATCAACCTCGAAGCCTACCATCGATCAGCCCGAGGCCCGGGAAGCAAGCCCCTCCGTTTGACTACTGCCCCGTTTTAGCTTGTATTACATCATTTAACTTCATACGCATAGAAAACCTCATTTAACCCATTATGTGCTTCTGAGGCCTTGAAAACCTCATTTAGAGTCACTTCAATTTGCGTGCGCAGTCCGGGCGCGTAGCCGGAAAGCTTAAATATGAAATTCTATGAAAAATGTTAAGTCTTGACTTTAAAATGAATAAATTTGACTTCGGTCAACATTTTAGGTAAATGGACCCGTGATTTGACTGTCCCAGAGGGTCCGTAGGAAAATATGGGATTGGACGTTTGCCCGGAATCGGAATCCGAGGTCCCTAGCCCGAGAAATAAATTTTTAAGTGAAATTGTTTTCAGAAATTGTTTAAGGAAATTTGAAGTGAAAACTGATTAGAAAGCAATGGTACCGGGCTCGTATTTTGGTTCCGGCGCTCGGTACTGGTCTTATATAAGACTTGAGTAATTCTTGTGAAATTTGGTTAAAAACGGACGTCGTTTGACGTGATCCGGACCTTAATTGAGAAATTTGATGTTTAAAAGAGTTTTGAGAAATTTTATTGATCTCGAGGTTTAATTCGACGCTCGTGATGTTATTTTGGTCATTTGAGCACACGAATATGTCCGTAGGATGTTTTTGAGGTTGTGTGTATACTTGGGTTGGAGTTTCGAGTGGTCTCCGGAATGCCTTAGGCTTAGAAAGTCAGATGTTGCAGGTTCAGGAAGTTGCAGTCTCTAAACCCTCTAGTACGGTCCGCGAGAAATCGCGTGCGACCGCAAAGGGGCCAGCGCGTCCGCGGCCGTCTTTGTGCGGTCCGCGGTGGAGCATGTGCGGTCGTAGTAGCCTTTGTGCGGTCCGCCCAGGGTCCTGAACTGCAGGTCTTCAGGGAAGGGCTAGCGCGGCCGCGGTCGCCTTTGTGCGGTCCGCGGTGGAGGCTGTGCGGCCACGGTCCATTTGATGCGGTCCGCACTGGGGGTCTGAGAGAGATATAATTAAACGGGAATTTCAGTTATTTTTCACTTTTTCAAAACCCCAAAACATAAGAGGCGATTTTTCAAACAACCTTTCTTCTCCAAAACGTTGGTAAGTGATTTCTAAGTAGTTTTCTTCACTCCTTAACATCTTTTAACATGATTTCAACTTCAAATCATAGATTTTCATGGGGGAAATTGGGTGTTTTGGGTAGAACCTAGGTTTTCTAAAATTGGGGATTTGGACCTCAATTTGAGGTCCGATTTCAAAACAAATTATATATTTGGATTCGTGGGGGAATGGGTAATCGGATTTTTGTCCGAACCTCAGGTTTCGACCACGTGGGCCCGGGGGGTGATTTCTGACTTTTGGGTAAAAATTCAGAAAGCTCATTTTCATGCATTGGGGTTGATTCATTTAGCACTTATTGATGTAATTAAGTAACTTGTGACTATATTCGAGCGGATTAGTGGTGGAATCATGGGGTAAAGCTATAGTTGAGACTTGAGTGGTGATCAAGGCATCGAGGTAAGTGTTTGGTCTAACCCTAGCTTGAGGGATTAGGAGTTGAGTCATACTTGCTACTTGCTTCTTGTTGAGTACGACGTATAGACATGGTGACGAGTATCTATACGTTGGTGTCAAGCATGACCGTGAGTCTTAAATTGAAAGTTGTTGTGTTCTTAAATGACACTTGGGTACTTTACTTAATGATCTTCTATGATTGAGCATTTTCAATAATCGAACTGAGTACAAGTTGAGTTGAGGTCAGTTATAGCTGATTCTCCTTTGCCGGGATGACTAATTCAATATTGTTGTTCCCTTGCCGGGAAAATTATAACATTGTTGTATTCCCTTGCCGGGAATTTATTATATTATTTATGTTCCCTTGTCGGGATTTCTTGTGATTGTGTGATGAAATGTAAAAGGGAGCGGATGGTACGCCTACCACAAGATATAATAAAATGGGAGCGGGTGGTATGCCTACCACGAGATATAATGAAATGGGAGAGGGTGGTACGCCTACCACGAGATATAATGAAATGGGAGTGGGTGGTATGCCTACCACGAGATATAATTAAATGGGAGCGGGTGGTATGATTACCACAAGATATAATGAAATGGGAACGGGTGGTACGCCTACCACGAGATATAATGAAATGGGAGCGGGTGGTACGCCTACCACAAGATATACTGAAATGGGAGCAGATGGTACGCCTACCACAAGATATGAGAAATGGGGTCGGGTTGCACACCTGCAACAAGATGAAACTGAAAGTAAAAGTTGCCTTATTTCTCTTTATCCGTGTTAGAAGTTAAATTGTAGTTTCCTTAGTACCTGTTTACTTTTTCGACATATAGTATATAACTGCACAGGTTTATCTGGAGTCTGGTCCTAGCCTCGTCACTACCTCGCCGGGGTTAGGCCAGACACTTACCAACACATGGGGTCGGTTGTGCGGATACTACACTCTGTGCTCTTTTGCACAGATCCAGGTCTTGGACAGCAGCAGTAGTGCAGGAGCCAGCTTTCAGTCCAGTGAGACACCGAGGTAGCCTTGCAAGCATCCGCAAGCCCGACGTCTCCTCTATCTTTATTTCAGTCTGTTATCTCATGTATTCGAGACAAACAATTTATATTTTTCTTCAAAACGGTTGTATTTAGTACTCTTAGAAGTTCGTGAGTAATGTGACACCAGTTCTTGGGTAAAGGTATATGTGGATTTCCGTATTATTGTTCAGTTTCTTTAATTTAAGTCTTCCGTACATTTATTAAATTCTGGTGTTTTCATGCTATGACTGATAATCGTTAAAATAAGTTATTTGTTAATGAAGTAAGTTATTAAGGATTGGCTTGCCTAGCTCACATTAGTAGGCGCCATCACGACTCCCGAGGGTGAGAAATCTGGGTCGTGACAAGTTGGTATCAGAGTTCTAGGTTACATAGGTCTCGCAACTCACGGACAATCTGAGTAGATTCTGAGGGATCGGTACGAAGACGTCTGTATTTATCCCCCAAAGGCTACAGAGTTCGGAAAATCTCACATTTGTTCTTTCTTGTCGTGCAGATTTATTCCTCAAATTCTAATTGGATTTCTACTGTGTTCTTTCGCAGATGGCGAGAACACGTGCTTCCTCATCTACCGCTCAGCAACCCGAGCACCCAACAGCAGCTCCCACTAGGGGCAGAGGATGAGGCCGTGCTAGAGGCCGTGGTAGGGACAGAGTTCAGCCCCGAGTAGCAGCACCAGTGGCGGAGCCTCAGGTTGATTTTGAGGAGGAGGTTCCGGCCTCAGCAGTTCCGGTGGGCCTAGATCAGGCCCCAGAGGGGTTTATTGCTACCCCAGTTCTTCAGGACACTTTGGTTCGATTGGTGGGCCTCATGGAGAGTGTCACCCGAGCCGGTTTGCTTCCTGTAGCCCCAGCCACTTCTCAGGCTAGAGGAGGGGCTCAAACTTCTGCTACACGCACGACGGATCAGTTAGCTCCTCAGATTCAGACTCCAGTGGTTCAACCAATTGGAGCAGTTCAGCCGGGTGTAGTAGCTCAGACCGGTGATGGAGCGGCTATGTCTGTCGATGCTTTGTGGAGGCTGGTTAGGTTCACCAAGTTGTTCACTACAACTTTCAGCGGTGCTTCTTCTGAGGATCCCCAGGATTTTCTATATAGCTATCACGAGGTTCTCAGGAACATGGGTATTGTTGAGACCAATAGGGTCGATTTTGCTACATTCCGCTTGTCTGGATCCGCCAAGACTTGATAGAGGGATTATTGCTTAGGTAGGCCAGCCGGGTCGCCTATCGGAGGCAGTTTGAGCGCCTCCAGCAGGGTTCCATGGCGGTCACCCAGTATGAGACCAGGTTCATTGACTTAGCTCGCCATGCTCTTGTCATAGGGTCACCCAGTATGAGACCAGGTTCATCGACTTAGCTCGCCATGCTCTTGTCATACTTCCTACTGAGAGAGAGGGTGAGGAGGTTTATCGACAATTTTATTCAGCCAAATCATCATCAGATGGCCAAGGAGGCCGGGAGTGAGATCACTTTTCAGGAGGCGGCCAATGTGGCCCGCAGAGTTGAGATGGTTTTGTCGCAAGGAGGTGGTCAGGGGTCGGATAATAGGCCCTGTCATTCAGGCAGATTCAGTGGTACCTCGTCTGGAGGTAGAGATTCATATGGTAGAGGCCATCCTCCTAGGCCCTTTTAGTCAGCTCTTCAGGCTTTTCACGGTGCTTCAGGTGGTCGTGGTCCTCTAATTCAGTATTCTGATCAGCAGTCCTTTAGTGTACTACCAGCACCTATCAGTGCACCGCTGCTTTAGAGTTTTTAGGGTCGTCAGCCCCAGCAGTCGAGGGCTTGTTTTACTTGTGGCGACACGAGGTACATTGCTAGGCATTGCCCTCGGGCTTCGAGCAGTTCTCCGCATCAAGGTTCTCGTGCTATGGTTCAGGAACCAGATGTTCCACAACCCGCCCAGCCAGCTAAAGGTGGGGGTAAAGGTGCTAGAGGTGGAGGTAGAGGTCCTAGAGGTGGAGCTCTAGCTGCCAGAGGTGGAGTCAAGCCAGCAACAGGCCTTCCCAAAGAGGTAGTTCAAGGTGGTAGGGCCCAGCCCCGATGTTATGCTCTCCCAGCCAGACCTGAGGCTGAGGCTTCAGATGAAGTTATTACAGGTACGGTTCTGGTTTGTGATAGAGATGCTTCAGTGTTATTTGATCCAGGGTCTACATACTCGTATGTGTCATCTTATTTTGCACCGTATCTGGTCATGCCTAGTGATTCGTTGAGTATTCCTATTTATGTGTCTACATCGGTGGGTGATTCTATTGTGGTAGATCGAGTCTATCGCTCTTGTGTATTTGTGATGGGGGTTTTGAGACTCATGCGGATTTGTTGCTTCTAGACATGGTCGATTTCGATGTCATATTAGGGATGGACTGGCTATCACTTTATCATGCTATCTTGGACTGTCACGCAAATACTATGACCTTAGCTTTATCGGGTATGCCTCGTTTAGATTGGAGAGGGACTCCTGGTCATTCTACCTGTAGCGTCATTTCTTATGTGAAGGCTCGGCGTATGGTCGAGAAGGGGTGCTTGGCCTATTTAGCTTATGTTCGTGATTCTAGTACGGAGGTTTCCTCTATTTATTATGTTCCTGTGGCTCGTGAGTTTCCTGAGGTATTCCCTTTAGACCTTCCAGGTATGCCGCCCGACAGGGATATTGACTTTTGCATTGATTTGGCTTCGGGCACTCAGCCTATTTCTATTCCACTGTATCGCATGGCCCCGCCTGAGTTGAAAGAGTTGAAGGAGCAGTTGCAGGACTTGCTTGAGAAGGGTTTCATTAGACCTAGCATTTCGCCTTGGGGTGCGCCAGTTTTATTTGTTAAGAAAAAGGATAGTTCGATGAAAATGTGCATTGATTACCGGTAGTTGAACAAGGTTACAATCAAGAATAAGTATCCATTGCCGAGGATCGATGATTTATTTGATCAGCTTCAGGGTGCTAAGGTATTTTCAAAGATTGACTTGAGATTTGGCTACCATCAGTTTAGGATTAGGGCATCTCATGTCCCTAAGACAACTTTCCGCACTCGGTACGGGCATTATAAGTTCTTGGTTACGTCATTCGGGTTGACAAATGCCCTAGCAGCTTTTATGGATTTGATGAACCGAGTATTCAGGGCTTATTTGAACTCATTCATGATAGTCTTCATTGATGATATTCTGATATATTCCCGCAGTCGGGAGGAGCACGAACAACATCTCACAGTGGTTCTGCAGACTCTCAAGGATAGTCAATTATATGCTAAGTTCTCGATGTGTGAGTTCTGGCTGAGTTCAGTTGAATTTCTGGGTCATGTTGTATCAGCAGAGGGTATTCAGCTTGATCCGAAGAAGATTGAGGCAGTCAAGAACTAGCCTAGACCAACATCAGCTACAGAGATTCGGAGTTTCTTGGGATTGGCAGGCTACTATCGTCGGATTGTGGAGGGGTTCTCATCTATTCCAGCCCCGTTGACCAGGTTGACCTAGAAGGGTGCCCAGTTCAAATGATCGGACAAGTTTGAGGCAAGCTTTCAGAAGCTCAAGACAACTCTGACTACTGCACCGGTGTTGGTTTTGCCAACAAGTTTAGGGCCTTACACAGTTTATTGCGATGCTTCCCGTATTGGGCTTGGTGCAGTGTTGATGCAGGATGGCAAGGTCATTGCCTATGCTTCGAGGCAGTTGAAGATTCATGAGAAGAACTATCCAATCCATGATTTAGAGTTGGCAGCCATTGTTCACACATTGAAGATTTGGAGGCATTATCTATATGGCGTGGCATGTGAGGTGTTCACTGATCACAAGAGTCTTTACTATTTGTTCAAGCAAAAGGAGTTGAATTTGAGGCAGGGGATATGGTTGGAGTTGTTGAAGTATTATGATATCACTATCTTATATCACCCAGGAATGGCCAACGTGGTGGCCGATGCTCTGAGTAGAAAGTCAGCCAGTATGGGCAGTCTTGCTTATATTACGGTCGGTGAGAGGCCGCTTGCGTTGGATGTTCAGGCTTTGACCAATCAATTTATGAGATTGGATATCTCTGAGCCTAGCCGAGTATTAGATTGCACGATCGCTTGATCTTCATTATTGGAGCGTATCCGTGATCAATAATTTGATGATCCCCATTTGTGTGTCCTTAGAGACACGGTGCAGCGTGGAGGTGCCAAGCAAGTTACCTTAGGTGATGATGGAGTTTTGAGATTGTAGGGGCGAGTTTGTATGCCTAATGTGGATGGGCTTTGAGAGTTGATTTTAGAGGAGGCCTATAGTTCACGGTACTCTATTCATCCAGGCGCCGCAAAGATGTATCAGGATTTGCGGCAGCATTATTGGTGGCGTAGAATGAAGAAGGATATTGTTGCATATGTGGCTTGATGTTTGAATTGTCAGTAGGTCAAGTATAAGCATCAGAGGCCTGGTGGATTGTTTCAGAGGATTGAGCTTCCCGAGTGGAAGTGGGAGCGGATCACTATGGACTTCGTTACTGGACTTCCGCTGACTCGGAAGAAGTTTTACGCAGTTTGGGTCATTTTTGATAGGCTGACCAAGTCAGCACATTTCATTCCTGTGGCAGTCTTCTATTCATCCGAGAGGTTAGTTGAGATCTATATCCGGGAGATTGGTCACCTTCATGGTGTGCCTGTGTCTATCATTTCGGACCGAGGTACACAGTTTACCTCGTGTTTCTAGAGAGCCGTTCAGCGAGAGTTGGGCACTCAGGTGAAGTTGAGTACAGCCTTTCATCCCCAGATGGACGGCCAGTCCAAGCGGACTATTCAGATTCTGAAGGATATGCTTCAAGCTTGTGTCATTGATTTTGGAGGTTTGTGGGATCTGTTTTTGCCTTTAGCAGAGTTTTCCTACAACAACAGCTACCAATCGAGTATCCAAATGGCTCCTTATGATGCTTTGTATGGTAGGCGATGTCGATCTCCGGTTGGATGGTTTGAGCCGGGGGAGGCTCGGCTGTTGGGTACGGATCTGGTTCAGGAGGCCTTGGACAAGGTCAGGATCATTCAAGAGAGACTTCGTACGGCTCAGTCCAGGCAATAGAGTTATGCAGACCGCAAAGATCGAGATGTGGCTTTTATGGTTGGTGAGCGGGTATTACTCTGAGTGTTGCCTATGAAGGGCGTGATGAGATTCAGGAAGAAGGGCAAGCATAGCCCTAGGTTCATTGGTCCATTTGAGATTCTTTATCGAGTGGGAGGGGTGGCTTATAGACTTGCATTGCCGCCTAGCTTATCAGCCGTGCATCCAGTATTTCATGTGTCCATGCTTCGGAAGTATCACGGCGATCCATCTCACGTGTTAGATTTCAGTACTGTCTAGTTGGACAAGGACTTGTCTTATGAGGAGGAGCTGGTGGCTATTCTAGACCGACATGTCCATCAGTTGAGATCGAAGAGTTTTCCTTCGGTTCGTGTTCAGTGGAGAGGTCAGCCTCCTGAGGCATCGACATGGGAGTCTGAGGTCTATATGCGGAGCCGTTATCCTCACTTATTCCCTGACTCAGGTACTTCCTTCTTATCTCCGTTCGAGGATGAACAGTTGTTTTAGAGGTGGAGAATGTGACGACCCAAAGGGTCATCACCTGTTTTCTTACCCATTATGTGCTTCCGAGGCCTTGAAAACCTCATTTAGAGTCGCTTCGATTTGCGTGCGCAGTCCGACGCATAGCCGGAAAGCTTAAATATGAAATTCTGTAAAAAATGTTAAGTCTTGAATTTAAAATTAATAAATTTGACTTCGGTCAATATTTTCGGTAAACGGACCTAGACCCGTGATTTAACGGTCCCGGAGGGTCCGTAGGAAAATATGGGACTTAGGTGTATGCCCTAAATAGGAATATGAGGTCCCTAGCCCGAGTAATGAATTTTTAAGTGAAATTGTTTTCAGAAATTGTGTTAAGGAAATTTGAAGTGAAGACTTATTAGAAAGCAATGGTACCGGGCCCGTATTTTGGTTCCGGTGCCCGCTACAGGTCTTATACATGACTTGAGTCATTCCTGTGAAATTTGGTTAAAACGAACGTCGTTTGACGTGATCCGGACCATAATTGAGAAATAAGATGTTTAAAAGAGTTTTGAGAAATTTTATTGATCTCGAGGTTTAATTCGACGCTCGTGATGTTATTTTGGTCATTTGAGTACACGAATATGTCCGTACGATATTTTTGAGGTTGTGTGTATACATGGGTTGGCGTTTCGAGGGCGTGGGTGAGTTTCGAGTGGGCTCCAGAATGCCTTCGGCTTAGAAAGTCAGATGTTGCAGGTCCAGGAAGTTGCAGTCTCTGAACCCTCTAGTGCGGTCCGCGAGAAATCGCGTGCGACCGCGGAGGGGTCAGCGCGGTCGCAGTCACCTTTGTGCGGTCCGCAGTGGAGGCTATTCGGCCGCAGTCGCCTTTGTGCGGTCCGCGGTGGACTGCAGGTCTTCAGGGAGGGGCCAGCGTGGCTGCGGTCGCCTTTGTGCGGTCCGCGGTGGAGGTTGTGCGGCCGTGGTCCATTTGATGCGGTCTGCACTGGGGGTCTGAGCGAGGTATAAATAAACGGGAATTTAAGTTATTTTTCACTTTTTCAAAACCCTAAAACATAAGAGGCGATATTTCAAACAACCTTTCTTCTCCGAAACGTTGGTAAGTGATTTCTAACTAGTTTTCTTTACTCCTTAACATCTTTTAACATGATTTCAACTTCAAATTAAAGATTTTCATAGGGGAAATTGGGTGTTTAGGTTACATAAAATTGGGGATTTGGACCTCAATTTGAGGTCCGATTTCAAAACAAATTATATATTTGGATTCGTGGGGGAATGGGTAATCGGATTTTTGTCCGAACCTCAGGTTTCGACCACGTGGGCCCGGGGGTGATTTCTGACTTTTGGGTAAAACTTCAGAAAGCTCATTTTCATGCATTGGGGTTGATTCATTTAGCACTTATTGATGTAATTAAGTAACTTGTGACTATATTCGAGCGGATTGGTGGTGGAATCATGGGGTAAAGCTATAGTTGAGACTTGAGTGGTGATCAAGGCATCGAGGTAAGTATTTGGTCTAACCCTAGCTTGAGGGATTAGGAGTTGAGTCATACTTGCTACTTGCTTCTTGTTGAGTACGACATATAGGCATGGTGACGAGTATCTATACGTTGGTGTCAAGCATGACCGTGAGTCTTAAATTGAAAGTTGTTGTGTTCTTAAATGACACTTGGGTACTTTACTTAATGATCTTCTATGATTGAGCATTTTCAATAATCGAACTGAGTACAAGTTGAGTTGAGGTCAGTTATAGCTGATTCTCCTTTGCCGGGATGACTAATTCAATATTGTTGTTCCCTTGCCGGGAAGTTATTATATTATTTATGTTCCCTTGTCAGGATTTCTTGTGATTGTGTGATGAAATGTAAAAGGGAGTGGGTGGTACGCCTACCACAAGATATAAAGAAATGGGAGCGGGTGGTACGCTTACCACGAGATATAATGAAATGGGAGCGGGTGGTACGCCTACCACAAGATATAATGAAAATGGGAGTGGGTGGTATGCCTACCACGAGATATAACTAAATGGGAACGGGTGGTATTCCTACCACAAGATATAATGAAATGGGAACGGGTGGTACGCCTATCATGAGATATAATGAAATGGGAGCGGGTGGTACGCCTACCACGAGATATAATGAAATGGGAGCGGGTGGTACGCCTACCACAAGATATAATGAAATGGGAGCAGGTGGTATGCCTACCATGAGATATAATGAAATGGGAGCGGGTAGTATGCCTACAACAAGATATACTGAAATGGGAGCGGGTGGTACGCCTACCATAAGATATGAGATATAGGATCGGGTCGCACGCCTGCAACAAAATGAAACTGAAAGTGAAAGTTGCCTTATTTCTCTTTATCCGTGTTAGAAGTTAAATTGTAGTTTCCTTACTATTCTTTGGTATTTTGTTTTATCTGCTACCCCCTGATCATGTTTCCCCTTTCCCAGCTTTGATTGCTTATTACATGTTTACTTTTCCGCCATATAGTATATAACCGCACAAGTTTATCTGGAGTCTGGTCCTAGCCTCGTCACTACCTCGTTAGGGTTAGGCCAGACCCTTACCAGCACATGGGGTCGGTTGTGCTGATACTACACTCTATGCTCTTTTGCGCATATCCAGGTCTGGGACAGCAGTAGTAGTGAGGGAGCCAGCTTTCAGTCCAGTGAGACACCAAGGTAGCCTTGCAAGCGTTCGCAAGCCTGGCATCTCCTCTATCTTTATTTCAGTCTGTTATCTCATGTATTCGAGACAAACATTTTATATTTTTCTTCCAAACGGTTGTATTTAGTACTCTTAGAAGTTCGTGAGTAATGTGACATCAGTTCTTGGGTAGAGGCATATGTGGATTTCCATATTATTGTTCAGTTTCTTTAATTTAAGTCTTCCGTACATCTATTAAATTCCGTTGTTTTCATGTTATCACTGATAATCGTTAAAAGAAGTGATATTTTTAATGACGTAAACTATTAAGGATTGGCTTGCCTAGCTCACATTAGTAAGCACCATCACGACTCCCGAGGGTGGGAAATCCGGGTCGTAACATCTAACAACTAGCATAAAAATAGATCACGTATTTTTAGAGTCCCATTTACAAAATTAATTATTATTACCATTTTCACGGTAAACAGTTTGGCACCCATCGTGGGGCTAAAAATAATAGTGATTATTTTCTTGTTGGTTTCATTGCACAAACGCAAGTTATCTTACAGGATTTTTCTTGTCCAAGATCTTTTGATTTCAGGTCAAAATGTCTGGCTCGGTAAATAGAGTTGAGAACGACTACCTTGAAAATAATGGAGAAAACGGTGTGGTTGTTCCAGTCGTTGGTGCGCCACCGCAGAACTCCGATAACGCACCTAGACTGATTCCAGCGGGCATGTGTTCATAAGACAAGCAGCAGGTTGACGAAACCTCACACATCGACAGAACCATACAACATGGCGACCTACAGGAAGCCCAAAAAACCCCAGCCTGGGAAGAACAGGAAGTTAGTCTTCACATTATTATTGAAATGTTGCACGCACAATAGTTGGCTATCGCTCAGTTACAAAATCGTCTGAAGACTCCCAGCACAGTAGCGCCAGAAACAGCTTCCCTAGCCAAACAGGTACCCGAGAGATCGAGCAATAACGGGTCGATAGCGGACCTGGCCATAGTAAAAATGCTTAAGGATCTCACCAAAGGGATCGAGTCAGGCGAGAAAATGATAGCAGCCAACGATAAGAAGGTCGATACTTATAATTTAAGAGTCGACCAAATCCTGGGCGTTCCCCCAGTCATGAAAGGTGTGGATTTGAAGAAGTTCATACAAAGTTCGTTCCTCGAGCAGGTGGCCCCGAAACCCATTCCAAAGAAGTTCATAATGCTGGAACTCCCTAAGCACAGCAGGACCTCAAATCCCAATGAACACATCATTGCCTATACATGCGCGGCGAAAGGCAATGACACACAAGATGATGAGACCGAGCCTATCTTATTGAAGAGGCTCGGAGAAACGCCCTCGAAGAGGGCCACAATGTGGCATCATAGCCTATCTCCCAACCCCATAAACTCACTTACCATAATGGCGGATTCCTCTATGAAGGCATGCATCGGTACCATCGAAACAACGACGAGAAAGCCCGACGCATCCGAGATTGAGCAAACAGAGAATGAAATGTTGATAGAATTCGCATCTCGTCCCCAGATTGAACGAACAAAACTACCCCCGTTCTCAGACCGGGCGGTGCAAGCCTTCACTCAAAGCCTAAATGAGCAAAGCCCGGTGATTTCAAGGGAGTTGAAATAGAACTTGATCGAGTATCCAGCCAAGACCTGGTCGGACGCCCTCATCTAGCACCAGTTGCAAATCAGGGTCATGGATGATCAGTCGGGAGCCCCCTCGGGCTCAGTATACCCAAGGAGGCCACTGGCAAAGAAACCGATGCCAAATAAGGAGAGATATCAGTTGTATGCTGTAGATAAAGGTAATGCCCCAAAACGCAACCTACCTCGCTACGATTGGGGAATGAATCGAGGACAATATCCTCGAGGAATCGTCAATAGAGCCAGATTCGATGGGGAAACAAGGCCGGCACCTCGCCCATCGGGATACAATTTCAACATTGTTGTATCAGACATCGTGTTCACCGTTAGCAAACCAGGGACGCTAAAGGGCCTAGGCCTATTCAGTCGAATCCTTCTCAGAGGAATCATAGCTTGGTGTATGAACTATATAATACACACAGCCACGGGGCAGAAGATGGCCACCAGCTCATAAGGAAAAAAGCCAAGCTACTCAATAAAAATTACCACCGAGAACTGTCGAGCGGTTGGGCTCAAGTTCAGTTCCGAGTAATGAAGGCGGCTGATAGGAACGAAGCGAGTGGGCCGCGACATATTACCATGATAGTAGAGGAGCGATGACACTCTCCAAGAACTTATAAAGAGGAGGGTAAAATGCTCGTCACCAGAGAAAAGAAAATCTGGAGATGTATTCCCAAGGACTCCCTCACGTTCAGCAAAGAGGACACCGAGACAGTGTCTCAGCCTCACACCAATGCACTGGTAACCTTCTTCCTCATTCAATCCATTTCAAATAAAACATGTGCTCATGAATTCAGGTGGCTCGATCAATATCGTCAGGCCGAGGAAGATAGGGCGGTTCAGACCGCCAGACCAAGTCACGCTCGCCTCTCGAATCTTTGGCGAATTCCACACGGCGATCGAGATGACGTGAAGAAAGAACATTCTCTCAGTCAGCACGGCTAGCCCAGACCGGAACGCCAAGTTTCGTATCATCAAATGAGGCGCAAGGCATGAATGCTTTATTTAGATGACCACGGACGCATTGCGTGAAGGCAGCGTCGTCCCCCCTTCGCCAAAGGATGAAACCCTCCACAAGGGACGAAATTAAAACCGTCGACAGGGAGCAACACGCGGCAAGGGGAATGTTCGCGTCACACAACATATCGCCAGCACCAATATCTCCACTCTCGAAAAAGTCAAAAGGGTAATCAAACCATGCCTTCAGCCAAGCCCGATTAAACACAGTAGAGGGTTGTACAGAGTCCTCGCTCCACAATGGCAGGTACATATTGGGCCTTAGAACATCGCCTACGCACCTCGCGATAAGGTAACATCACCTCCCTCCTTCGTTACTTTACCCTAACCTTTATGCAGACACCCGGCCAGGGCGTCCAGAAGTGTTAACCCTACCCAAAGATCCCAAGGCCTTAACGACACCCGTCACACACTTTCCCCTCAGCTGAACTTCCGTCCCGAAGAGGGTCTCGCCAGCAAGGTTCTTAGCGGAGCGATGTACCTCTTAAGGACGATCCGACAAACTCAGCAAATGCTCAAAACTTATCTTGCAATCAACCCCGAACGCGGGAAGGTACCCCCTTGAAGATGTCATCCGTTCGGAAGGGCCGGGGAACGATAGAGTGAGTTCCAATAGGAAATAATATACCGGGACAAATGGTCAAAAGTGACGTGCCCGTGCAGGCAGATCTCATGGCAGCGAAACAACATGTACTTACATTAAGCAATCAATGAATATCTTTCGCCAAAAGCATCTCGTACTCCAAAGAAAATTTAGCATACTAACAACAACGATCCCTCCATCAAGTACGTCCAAAAATACTCGGAGACTTAGCGTCAACAATTTGATACCCATATGACCTCAGGGTCGGAACTCCGCACTCGTAAGACATCAACGAGGGAATCCCCGAGCACACGAGTATTGGCTTTCGAGTCTAAGAAAATTCGATGACTCGGTGACTGTCGACAATCACCATTCACTAAAAAACCTGAGGCCGTAAGACCCCGAGCGGGCAAACTCAGTCTAGCCAGATCTATTTTACATAACAACAAAAAACTATAAGACATCAACAGGCATGAAAGAACTGTAAGACCTCAACATGTGTGGGAAAACTGTAAGACCTCAATAGGCATGAATATTTTGTAAGACCTTACTACAGGTAGAAAACTCAATCTTGAAGTTTAGGCTATGTGTCGCATTTGTAAGACTCCCGAAATGGCATACCCTCAATGCAGATGCCTAAACTATCACACTCGGGATCAAAAACGGCTTCGGCCAAACACAAATGACTACAGTCAATACGGCTGCACCAGCTAAATTAACGCAACTTGGGGATGCTTGACCGTCTCTAAAAAAATCACAAGTCGTTACTTCGAATCTACTTCGAAAAGAACTGGTTAAAACAGGCTACCCTCAATAGGAAAACGAGCTTCGACCATGTCAGCTCCAAATCACAAAGTTTCGAGCTACTCATTGTATGAGCTAAACCTTCTGAGGTGCTCGAACATCGCCGCTAACGACTTGAAATCGAGGTTCTTCCCGAACCGACGACGGGTCGGGCAAAATTATTTAAAAAAAGACCTTAACGAGGGAAAAACAAAACCTGCATATGCCAACGGGCAAAAGCGTAAGAGCTATTGTCGCCAGCCAAATGAGCCTAAGGGCCACACATAAAAAGGTCGCAACGACCAAAAGCGTAAGAGCTACTGTCGCCAGCTTAAAATTGAAAACTTGAGGATTAAAATGATCTTGAATCATAACCCAATTTGGAGACCGGATCCAAAATAGACCTAAGGGCACAGCGTAAGAGCCACCGTCACCAGCTTTAAAAGCCTCAGGGCCACATACCTAAAAGGTCTCTTCGACCCGAGGCGTAAAAAGCCATTATCATCCGCCCATGCGGGCACAAAAAATAACTTGAGGGTTAATTAAGCTCGAGTCACAAACCGACTTGGAGACTGAACCCAAAATAGTTAAAATACAAATGCCCAAGGGCAAGGCGTAAAAGCCATTGTCATCCGCCCATGCAGGCACAAAAGATTGAAGGTCAAGTAGGCTTGAGTCAAAACCTGATTCAGAGATTCAACCCAAAACAGCTGAGCAAATCAGCTCTAGCGCTAGCTTGCACTAAAGGTCGCATCAACCAAGTGTATAAGAGCCTCCGAGCCTACCTAACGACCTTCAGAACTGTGTTACGAATCTAAGGATTCTCACCAACTCCGAAACCAGCCCTCCCGATCAAAAGCAAAGCAGAAAGGGATACATAAGAGATAAAATCTTTAGGTTTTCTTTTATTTATATATGCAAAAGGTGCGTTCTCCATCTACAAACATGCTCTCCGAATATAAAATACAAAATGGCAAAATTTACGCTCCGCTCCAAAAGGCTACGGCCTACCAGCCCCATCTTTACTCTCCGCGGCATCGGCAAGAAGTGACCGAGAATCACGCTCGTCTGCCCTCGCTCGAGCCAACTCTTCCAGGAGAACGAAACATTTGGCTCTGATCTCTTTAAGTACCTCTCTTCGGGATATGCAATGAACATATCCCTCAATCCTCTTTTCACTATCGAGGTCCCGCTTCAACTTGGCTTGGGCATCAGTAGCGTCCTTCAAATGAATCGCCATCTCCTTATCAGCCTTAGTCCGACTCAACACTGCTTCAGCCCGAGCATCGACTATTTCAGCCCTGACCTTCGAAAGTTCGGACTCGAGCTTTGTGACCATATCCTCTTGAACTGAAGTGTTGTCACTAGCCAAGAAGAGTTGGGACTCGAAGGCGGGAACTTTAGCAAAGGTACACTTCTCTTCTGAAGCTTGAGCTTGCACCTGAGCTCTTAGTTCACCACAAGCATTCCTAACTCGGTCGGCTTCGCCCCTAAGGTACTCCCGAGCTTCTGTCTTTTTTTTGCATCTGAGATAGGCAAAAAGATTAACCTTAAGGGTTAAAAAAGAGAAATGCATACTACGAGAGGTTACCTGCTCCATCAAATAGCTCTCGTAATTCGAGGTTTGGTACGCCTCATATCGCTAGTGCATCAACTGAACCTCTTTCTCCTCGTTGAGGAGCGTAAGGGACTTACCCTCATTCAGAGCTTTCCGAAGACTAGCCCCATGATGAAGCAGCTCAGACCTGAGCCTATCAAAGTCCTGCAGAAGGAAAACTCGATAAGGAAGGGAGGACGCGAGATATAGAAGGAATGTGCTGAAAATCACTACGAAGTGAAGCCGGCGGACTTCCTCGAAGGCCGAGCACACTCCCGTTAGTCCATCCCCCTCGACCCTGGAAGAACCAACCTCGGTTGAAGCATGATCACTCGAAATATCCACAGCTCCGGAACCAAAGACTTCAGGAATAGCAAGCTCGAGCGATGTTCTCTCCTCAAAGACACGGACCCATTTAGCCCCACTAAAAGCTCTATCACACTGTGAGTGCATATCCCGATTATTGCCATTGTTCTTTGGCTTGGAGGTTGGCAACTCCTCCCCCTCTCCAGAGGAGCACAGCCTCACCCCTAGGGACCGTTTGATAACTACAACGGCAAAGCCAGTACAAAAGAAAGAGGAAAATGTCATCTCAAATATACGAAGGCCAAGGTAAAAGCAGTGTACGCACATACCTTGGTATTTTGCTTCCCATCTACCCGGGTACACACTTCGCCACCTACACTCATTACAAGTTGAATGGGTCGCCAACCTCCGGACCCAGCCGGGCAGATCAGGAACTTCGCCTGGCGCCCATGAAGTTGATTTGGAAAAGAAGGAAACACGGTTACTAAAATGGCTTTTACCATGAACGAATCCTAGAAATCACGACACACTCCACTCACGCGTGTAATTCCATTCCTCGGGAAACGGCATCAGTTCCATGGGAATAATGTCAGTCATCCGAACCCGGACGAATCAACTGACCCACTCTTGATCCTCATCTTCCTCATCATCAACAACAAAGGGCATGGATGAACGACACTGCAAGGTTGGCAGGCCTCGATGATAAAAGGGTTGATACAGTCTGACGAGGTGACTGAGCGTGAATTCAAGCTCGGCCTTCTCCGCAAATAATCTCATCATCAGCACTACTCGCCAAAACGACGGATGTATCTGCGCCAAAGTAAACTGATACTTCAAGCAGAAATCAAGCACGACCCTATCAAGGGGTCCTAGTGTGAAAGGGTACAAGTATACATTCAGGAATCCATCAGTGGGGTCCGTAATACCCTCATCCGGGGAAAGCGCCTGCAACTCTATCCCCTCGCCCCAACTGTAGTCTCTTCTCACCATCTCCAGATGCTCCTTTCTTATCGAAGACATAGTCTTTAGAGGAAACGCCCATGGATCCTGAGCACTGGGAGTGGAACTTTCCCCTCCCTGCCAGGCAAGCCCTGAAGTAGCAGTCATGACTATGGTGGAATTGGCAAACTGAAGCAGAGACCTGCACCAACACTTTTGTGCTTAAGGTAGCGAAGGGCTCGATGCCAAGGCATAAGGATAGCTATCTAAATAATGGGATCTTCCAAAAAAGCAAGAGCCGCCCCATGTATATGTGGGAAACAGCAACGATTTGCCTACCTAGGATAAGCCCCGGGAGGCCAACGGCCTAGGTACGGATCTTGAGGTGGTACCCGACCCCAGAGATCTCCGTCGAGAAGAAGTTAGGCCCTAGAGGGTCAGTGACATCATCTCCATTTCTGAGGTGGCACCCGACCTTGAAGTTTTCCCTCGAGAAGAAAAACAAGCACTTCGAGCTCCGTCCACGACGGCTCGACCTCAGGAAGTCGCCTAAGTACGAATGTCGCCTTCCTTAAAAACCTGCCTATAAACACCTTAAAAGGTTATCTATGTCAAGCTCAAAGCAAAAACTCCCAACGCCCCGAAGTGGACTTTCACTTTGGTGCTCTATCTTCGTGAGGCTCGAGGATCCCGATGATCCAAGTTTATCGGACCACTTCAGGCTTGATTCCGGGAACAAAGATGAGCTCGGAAAGGAGCCATTTCTGTCGACCAAAGGCCGGAAAAAATATTGATGATCGTCAACAGAGGCATACATTCAAAATCTCTGCGAACGCACAAGAGTATACAAGAACATGGTAAAAATCAAAAGCATGAGTAAAAGAAGATGTCTTCATATTTTATAAATATTTGCTACAACGGCCCTCGGGGGGTCCTTACATACAATTACAAAAGCCCACAAGGGGTCCTCGCATAAAAACAAAGAAACAAAACGGTGCACACACATGGATCGAGAAGCAGGGGCATGAATAAATGCCATAGCCCGCCAAAGGTCGAGGACCCTCACTAACCAAGAGAACCTCGGAGAAACAGCAGACCTGGCGAGCATCGGCCTCGCTTGCACGGCTACTTAGAATCCATTTCTTGGAACATTGAGCCGTGCAAGCTACCATCTCGGGGCAGAGCGCCACGTCAAGTCGGGGCATGAAGGTGAGTAGCAGTGTATAATCCGAAGAACTTTTTACGAGCGAGGAAAGATGACCACCGTATGTTATCATCTCGAGCCAACAGGGACAGTGGCAGCAGACGTAACAGCAACCACAGCAGCGACAGAACGACATAATCACGCTCAACGAATAGGAGCTCAGGCAAAAGGCCACAACACAACCTATAGGAGCACTAACAAACAACTTTGAGGCCATATACTCCAAACATGGCGATCAACAATAGAGGAAGATGATAAGGAGAAAAGGGTGAATGTGCAGATGAAGGCACTTGGATAGAAAAAACAATGCCAAAGCGCTCCCATTTATATGAGATAACAGCGCAGTCATCGAAGACTTTGGAAAACCAATCGGCGGACGCAATTACTGCGTTTCTAAAGAACAGAATCGACGGCGATACTTTCACCTTGGAGAACGGGAATCGATAGTGCATTGAATTATGTCGAAAACATAAGTCCATGGGATGTCCTGGTAATCGCAAAAACTCGCGCCATAGGTTGCATCATCAGTATGACATCGCCGCGAGAAGCTCGAGGAGTCAGGTGTCTGAATCATTGTTTTGGGAAATGCAGAGACTATCTGTATGCGGCGAAATCAGAGGGCCTCATTTCTTGCTATCGAGTCACTTCAAAAGAATATCTCGAGACCTCGAGGACGTGGAGTTGCGACCAAGTCCCCTCCCTCGGGGCTTGTTGAGGCCCGACTCAAAGAAGACGAAGATCGAGGCTAGAGCAAAAGGGTGAATTCCCAAGGCACGTGGTTACGTCTGACAGAGCTGGCCTACCCTGAGCCTGTGTCGAGGCGTCGCGTCTAGCCTTCCCTTCTCCATGCTTTTATAATTTGTGAACATTGTACTATAACAGGATTCCCTTCCTATATAAAGGGAATCCACACCACTTTGTAAGGGGTTGTTGTATCTCTCTCCAACCATTCTACACAAGATCAATAATATCTCTCTCTCTCTCTCTTTTCTCTCTAACTTACTCGCTCGAGGCTACTCTTTCCATCTATTGCTTTCATACTTTTTCTCCATTTATTGCTTTATATTGGCCATAAAGAGCTTTCTTTAATTATATCCTAACTGTTATCCCCTTCCTAGTTACCCCCGATAGCTCAAGCTCGAGCCTAGGCTTCAACGTCGAAGCCTCCCATCGATTAGCTCGAGGCCCGAGCAGCAAGCCCCTTGGTTTGATTACTGCCCCGTTTTAGCTTGTATTTTATCATTAGACTTCATACGCCTAGCATCAACTGCTCTAACAACTAGCATAAAAATAGATCACGTATTTTTAGAGTCACATTTACAAATTTAATTGTTATTACCATTTTCACGGTAAATAATGATATCGTCCCACAGAGATTAGACAATCTAAGCTACATACTTATAATATTTTGATTACTATTTGAGAGAACCAAATTAATGAAAGGTGTGTTTGAAATTATAAATTAAAACAAGTTTCACTCGAAAAGTTTATATTTAAAAAGAGTTGAGAATCGTTGAGTTCACTTGATATATCATTACAATAAAATCTCAGTTTCATACGTATTTCTCTAAAGTATAATTGCTTATTGCTAATACAATTATATTTTTATACTAAGAAATAAATAAATAATTAACACGCATGATGATTAAACTGAAATATCTTGCCTGAATTGTGCTCAAGCATAGTAAAAACTTCGTGAGACTATTTTTACTAGAAAATCAATAATCTTGCCTTCAACAATTCCTCCGTGAGAATTAAAACGGTAGAAAGTAAGATTACAGACTTGGAAAAATAATCTTACTAAAAATTACTTTCACTCTAATATTTTGTTCTCAAGTATAGTAAAAACTTTGTGAGAAAAGTTTTACAAGAAAATAAATAATCTTGCCATCAACAATTCCTCCGTGAGAATTAAAACTAGGAAAGCAAGATTACAGACTTGAAATAATAATCTTCCAACAAATTACTTTCACTCTAATATTCTATTCATCAGTTATTATATATTAACTTTGCTCCGTGGGAATTACAAAATTAATACAAGAATAACTTATATATAAAATATGTAGATGTGATAATAATGATTAAAAAATCATCATTCCAGCACAGTATGAAATGTAAATAGAGCTTCAGGCCAAGAATGTATTGAAACTGAGATAGTATTATGATTATATCAAGCTACATCAACTATCCTAACAAAAAGAAATTACTCCATTATTAAGTAAGAAAAGCCAAAAAAAAATACTTTCAAAAAAACTAAGAATATTTTAACTATAAAGAGAGACTAGAGCAAGATACCAAGATTACTCTTCTCTTTCTCTTTAGAAAAAAAAATAGATAGGAAATTGGAAACAAAGTGTGATGATCTTTCTTCTACAAACATATGCCTATTTATAGGAAAATTTCTACAAGACCTTGGTGAGAAATTGCAAGATAATACCAATATATCATATGGCCTTAATGAGAATGTCACGGCCCTAGTTCTCCCTCCGTGAACTGTCGTGACGACACCTAATCTCTCTACGACTAGGTAAGCCTAACAATTAGTGGAAAAAGGAAATGAAATACGAAACTAGCATGTTACAAGTAAAAACACAAATAAAGAGTTTAAAAATGCCGCTCGGCATATACAATACATACTATCAAAACTGAATCAAACTCCCAAAACCTGGAATCTCATGAAATCACAAGCTATAGAAACTACATAGTGTTCTAACTCCATAATGTCTAATCAAAAGAAAATATAGGGAGTCTAAAGTTGAAGAGGAAAATAGAGAGGGACTTCGAGGTCTGCGGAAGCGGCAGATATACCTCGAAGTCTCTGATGTCGCCCACCTCACTAATAGAATGGCTGAGCAGAAGAACCTGGATCTGCACACAAAAAACATGTGTAGAAAAGGGCATGAGTACACCACAGCGTTACCCAGTAAGTGCCAAGCCTAACCTCGGTCGAGTAGTGACGAGGAAGGTCAGAGCCCTAGTAGCTATATTCATAAAACAACGTAAAATAGTATGAAATATGACATCATAATTAAAGCACTAACAGTTGATAAAGAATAAAATTATAGAAAGAATATAACTCAGTACATAGAGATAGCAACAGGGGATATCCCTGGATATCGTCCCGTAGTCCCAAATGTAAATGTGCAGAGGATCTCCCGGAATACCAATCCGTTAGCTCCAAAGTAAATATCCAGTACATGGGAATCTCCCAGGTGTCGTCCCGTAGTCCCAAATATAACCATGCAGGGGGATCTCCCGAAATATCGATCTGTAGTCCCAAAGTAATTATGCAGGGGGATCTCCCGGCATATCGTCTCGTATTCCCAAAGTAAACACACAACGGTATCAATAAAGGATCTAAAAGTCTATTTGTGAATAAAAAGGAATTCTACTCTAAACATGTTGCACAGAATACAAGTAGGCAGTTAAAGCAAGTAAGACAATTAGATCACATAAGCATGTTTTTCCTAAGCTAAACAAGAGGCTTCAAGTACAAGTATTGCTCAATTACAAGAAAAACATAGATATTTGCTTAATAAAAATGGGGTTTTTCAACAATTAGCACGTGTACGCACTCATCACCTCACGTACACGGCACCCTGGTAACAACAATACCAAAATCTTAAGGGAAGTCCCCCCCCACACACACACACAAGGTTAGCCAAGCCACTTACCTCGAACTAGCTCAAAATCAATCCGAAATCACACTCTTGCCACAAGTATCCAACTCCGGGTAGCCCAAATCTAATCAAATTAATACCAAAACGTAAATACAGCTAGAAACAACTAATTTAGCTAATGAAATCAAAGTTAAGCCAAGAAAATAGAAAAACACCCAAAAATCCTCCCCGGGCCCACATCTCGGAATCGGGTAAAACTCACAAATTATGAACACTCATTCGCTTACGAGCACACTTGAACAAAAATCATCAAAATACGACGCCAAAATCTCCCTTAAAACTCAGATTTTATGTTGGGGAACTTTTACTCTTGTCTCCCAATTGTTCACCCCAAATCCGAAATTAAATGACAAAACTAAGATTAGATTAATGGAATACAGCTAGAGAGGGATTAGGAATTGTTACCCACATATTTCTTATTCAAAATCACCTTCTCCCGAGCTAAAAATCAAATTTGGTGTTATGAACTTCAAACCCTCAAAATTGGAATTTAAGTTCTGCCCAGACGCGACCTTAATCGCGATTGTGAAAACTCCCACGCGATCGCGTTGAACAACTTCACTGGCTCACAGGTTTACCCTACGCGAACACGTAACTCCCCATGCGAACGTGATGCTTATACTGGTCAGGCCTACACGATCGCGGTTGACCTCACGTGATTGCGAAGAGAAACTCTTCACTCCACAGCAGCCTCCTTTCCTCTTCGCGAACACGGCTTAGCCCACACATTCGCGATTCAAACTTCCACCATTACTACGCGTTCGCATACCTTTTCCCGCTAACGCGATGAACAAAACTCACTCTACCTAAGCTAAGCCTACGCGATCGCAAGACTCCTCACGCAATCGCGATGAAGGATTGTCTACAACAGAAAAAACCAGAAAATCTGCTCTTTCTCCAAGTCCAAAAATGGTCCGTTGAGCCTCCGAAACACACCCGAGGCACCCGAGGCCCCTAGGACCTCAACCAAACCTACCAACAAATCCTAAAACACCATATGAACTTAGTCGAGCCCTCACATAAACTCAAACAACGCCAAAATCACGAATTGCCCTCCAATTCAAACTTAATGAACTTAAGATTTCAAAATTCTACAACCGATGTCGGAACCAACCAAACCACGTCCGATAGACCCCAAATTTTGCACATAAGTCTTATTCAACACTACAGACCTATTCCAACTTCCAAAATCAGATTCCGACTCTGATATCAAAATTTCACTACCGATCAGAAAACTCCAAAAATTCAACCTTTGGCATTTCAAGCCTAAATGAGCTACAGACCTCCAAAACACAATCCGGACATGTCCCTAGACCCAAAATCACTCAACGGAGCTAACAGAATCGACAGAATTCCATTCCTAAGCCGTCTTCATGCTACTTTAACTACGGTCCAAATTCTATAGTTTAAGCTCTCATTTAGAGACTAAGTGTCCCAGAACACTCCGAAACGCAAAATGAATGCTCCCGGCAACTCACAATAGCAGAACAAATACGGGAAAAGCAGTAAATAGGGGATCAGGTTGTGAATTCTCAAAACGACCGGCCAGGTCGTTACATCCTCCCAATCTTAAAATATTCATTCGTCCTCAAACGAGCATAGAGACATACCTGAAGTGGTGAAAAGATGAGGGTAACGGCTGTGCATATCCTGTTCAGTCTCCCACATTGCCTCCTCGATCGACTGACCCTGCCACCGAACCTTCACTAATGCAATGTTCTTTAACCTCACCTTTCAAACTTGCATGTCCAATATTTCCACTGGCTCCTCAACATAAGATAGATCCTTGTCCAACTGGACTGAACTGAAATCCAACACGTATGACATATCACCGTGATACCTCCAGAGCATTGAAACATGAAATACCAGATGAACTCCTGCCAAGCTGGGAGGTAAGGCAAGCTCATAAGCAACCTCCCCAACATGTTTCAATA
Organism: Nicotiana tabacum; assembly: GCF_000715075.1. Lineage (NCBI taxonomy): Eukaryota > Viridiplantae > Streptophyta > Magnoliopsida > Solanales > Solanaceae > Nicotiana > Nicotiana tabacum. The sequence continues at coordinate 91,848,490 of NC_134101.1, read as the reverse complement.
CCTCAAAGGACCAATATACCTCAGACTCAATTTCCCCTTCTTCCCAAATCTCATAACGCCCTTCATAGCTGAAACTCGAAGCAAGACCCGCTCTCCAACCATATAGGAAATATCACAAACCTTCTGATCTACATAACTCTTCTGTCTAGACTGGGCTATGCGAAGTCCATCCTGGATCACCTTAACCTTCTCCAAGGCATCCTGAACCAAATCTATGCCCAATAATCTAGCCTTGCCCAGCTCAAACCAAACAACCGGGGATTTACACCGCCTACCATACAAAGCCTCATACGGTGCCATCTGAATGCGGGACTAATAACTGTTGTTGTAGGCAAACTCCGCCAGTGGCAAGAACTGATCCCAAGACCCTCCAAATTCCATCACACACGCACAGAGCATACCCTCAAGAATCTAAATAGTGAGCTTGGACTGTCCGTCCGTCTAGGGGTGAAATGTTATGCTTAACTCCACTCGAGTACCCAACTCATGTTGTACGGCCCTCCAGAATCGTGATGTGAATTGAGTACCTCTATCTAAAATGATGGAAACTGGAATACCATGCAGTCGAACAATCTCTCAGATATAAATCTCAGCCAACCGCTCTAATGAGTAGGTAGTACACACAGGAATGAAGTGCACAAACTTGGTCAGCCGATCCACAATCACCTAGATGGAATCAAATTTCTTCGAAGTCCGTGGGAGTCCAACTACGAAGTCCATGGTGATCCACTCCCACTTCTACTCCAGAATCTCTATTTGCTGAAGCAACCCACCCGGTCTCTGGTGCTCGTACTTTACCTGCTGACAATTGAGGCATCGAGCTATAAACCTAACTATATCTTTCTTCATCCGCCTCCACCAATAGTGCTGTCTCAAATCCTGGTACATCTTCGCAGCACCCGGATGAATGGAATACTGCGAACTATGGGCCTCCACTAGAATCAACTCCCGAAGCCCATCAACATTGGGTGCACAAACCCGACCCTGCATCCTTAATAGCACATCATCACCAATGGTCACATCTCTAGCATCACCATGCATAACCTTGTCCTTGAGGACAAGCACATGAGGGTCATTATATTGACGCTCTCGAATACGGTCAAACAAGGAAGACCGAGAAATCACACAAGCTAGAACCCGACTGGGCACCGAAAGATCCAATCTCACAAACTGGCTGGCTAAGGCCTCAACATCCATCACCTTGGGCCTCTCCACTGCTGGTAGATAAGCCAAACTCCCTAAACTCTCCGCCCGGTGACTCAAAGCATCGGCCACCACATTTGCCTTTGCCCGGGTGATATAAGATAGTGATATTATAGTCCTTCAGCAGCTCTAACCAACTCCTCTGGCACAAATTAAGGTCCTTCTGCTTGAACAGATGCTGCAAACTCCGGTGATCAGTATAAATCTCACAAGGAACACCATAAAAATAATTACGCTAGTTCTTCAAGGCGTGAACAATAGCAGCTAACTCGAGATCATGGACAGGATAATTCTTCTCATGTACCTTCAACTGTCTGGATGCGTAGGCAATCACCCTACCGTCCTACATCAATACCGCTCCAAGGCCAATCCTCGAGGTATCACAATAGACAGTATAAGACCCCGAATTTGTAGGCAATATCAAAACTGGGGTTGTGGTCAAAGTTGTCTTGAGCTTCTGGAAGCTCTCCTCACACTCTTCCGTCTAATGGAATGGAGTACCCTTCTTGGTCAACCAGGTCATAGGTGCTACAATAGATGTAAATCCCTCAACGAATCGAAAGTATTAACCCGCCAAGCCATGAAAACAATGGATCTCTATAGCTGAGGTTGATCTGGACCAACTCTACACTGCTTTCACTTTCTTCAGATCCACCTTGATTCCTTCACTCAATACCATGTGACCCAAGAATGCCACTGAATCCAACCAGAACTCACATTTCGAGAACTTTGCATATAATTTCTTTTCTCTCAAAGTCTGAAGCACTCTCCGCAAATGCTGCTCATGATCTTCCCGACTCCGAGAGTATACTAGAATATCATCAATAAAGACAACGACGAACGAGTCAAGATATGGCCGGAACACGCGGTGCATCAAATGCATAAAGGCTACTAGGGCATTGGTCAGCCCAAATGACATAACAAGTAACTCGTAATGACCATACCGAGTCCTAAAAGCAGTCTTCAGGATATCTGGCTCCCGAATCTTCAATTGATGATAACCTGAACATAATAGATCATCAATATGAGGCAAAGGATACCAGTGCTTCACTGTAACTTTGTTCAATTGGCAATAATCAATGCACATATGCATAGAACTTTCTTTTTTCTTCACAAACAAGATAGGATCACCCCAAGGTGATACACTGGGCTGAATAAAACCTTTGTCAAGCAATTCCTACAACTGCCCCTTCAACTCAAGAAGAGCCATACGATAAGGTGGAATAGAAATGGGTTGAGTGCCCGATAACAACTCAATGCCGAAATCAATATTTTTGTCAGGTGGCATACCTGGAAGATCAGCTGGAAAGACATCAGGGAAATCCCGTGCTACTAGGACTGAATCAACTGTAGGGGTATCAACACTAACATCCCTCACATAAGCCAGATACACGTCACACCCCTTCTTAACAATTCACTAATACTTAAGGAATAAAATAACTTTACTGGGAGTGTGATCTAAAACACCCCTCCACTCTACTCTCGGTACACCTGGCATAGTCAGTGTTACGGTTTTGGCTTGACAATCAAGAATAGCATTTGGGACGACAATCAGTCCATGCCCAAGATAACATCAAAATCTATCATACTAAGCAATAATAAATCGGCTCTGGTCTCAAAACCACTAAGAGAAACCAAACACGACCAATAAATGCGGTCCTCAACAAGAGAATCTCCCACAGGAGTAGAAACATAAATAGTAGAACTCAAAGAATCCCAAGATATGCCCAAATTCGGGGCAAAATAAGAGGACACATAAGACTAAGTGGAACCTGGATCGATTAGAACTAATGCATCTCTATGACAGACCGGAACAATACCTGTGATGATAGAATTGGAGGCAATAACCTCGGTATGGGTAGGAAGGGCATAGTATCTGGCCTGGCCTACCCCTCTAGGGAGACCTCTACCTCCCCGACCTCCACCTCTAGCTGGCTAGGTAGGTGGGGTGGCAACTGGAGCTGTAATCATAGCCTGAGAACTCTGCGGCACACTGTGGCTGAGAAGTCTGCGGAGGTGCACCCCTCCCAAGTCTAAGGCAATACCTCACCATATGGCGTGTGTTTCCACACTCAAAACAAGCTCTAGGAGGATGTAGCGGATGTGACTGGCTCGGTCCAGGTCTACTGGACTAACCACTGAAAGCACCTCGTGCAGGAGGGGCACTAGATACTGGAGGTACATAATAAGGCTCCTGAGGTCTAGGAGGATCTAGAATACCACTGGCTGCTGGAAGAGCTGAATGAACGGGGCGACTCATATAACCCCTACCATAACGAACTGCAGCTGGAGCACGGGCACCAGAATAATAGCCCGACTCTTGAGACCTCTTGGCCTCCCTCTCCTCTCTATCCCGAGCATGCATACCATCTACTCTCCTAGCAATGCTTACCACCTGCTGATAAGAAATATCCATCTCCAACTCCTGAGCTATGCTAGACTTGATGCTGGGAATGAGCCCCTCAATAAACCGGCGAACTCTCTCACGAACTGTAGAAACCAAGGTCGGTGCATGCCTAGCCAAGTCAATGAAATGGATAGCATACTTCGAAACAGTCATAGTACCCTAGCGCAAATGCTCAAACTCTGCGCGTCATGCGTCCCTCGGGCTCTGAGGAACATACTCCCTCAAAAACATATCTAAAAACTAGGTCCATATAAGGGAAGCTGCCTCAGCTGGGCTGTCCAAATCATAAGTACGCCACCACAGATAGGTTGCTGCTCGAAGCTGGAAGGCAGTAAAAGAAACCTCACTCGATCCTGATATGTATGAAGGATACAGTAGCACTCCTCCATAAATCCCAGAGCATCATCTGATGCTAAACCACTAAATACAGGAGGCCTGTACTTCTTGAACCTTTCAAGCCTCCAATGCTCATCCTCTGAAGTTGTCTCCCTATCCTCGGGATGAATTAGGGCTACAGGCGGTACCGGTATAACCTCTAGAACCTGATCAACCTGTACCTACTTCTCTAGGGTGCGGGTGGCGGGAGTCTATGCTCCTTTCCTGGCCTAGGATGTGGTCGTAGCAAGAGGAATCAACCCTGCCTGATCTAGAGTGGTGTACATGCTCACGAAATGTGTAAGTGTTGTCACACCTCCTTTTTACACTACACCCCGTGAAGGGTATAAAGGAGTTTTTTCAATTAAAGGACAATCGAAACGGGATTTATTATTAAAAAATATTCAGAGTCTCCACTTGGGAGATTTATGATGTCTCAAGTCACCGATTCAAATCCCGAATCGAGGAAAAGATTGACTCTGTTTAACAGTTCGCGAACCAGAAATCCGGGTAAGGAATTTTGTTAACCCGGGAGAAGGTGTTAGGCACTCCCGAGTTTCGTGGTTCTAGCACGGTCGCTCAACTGTTATATTCGGCTTAATTATCTGATTTTAAACAATTTTGAACCTATGTACAAATTTTAGTTTTAACCGCTTTTATTCATTTTTAAAAGAAAATTGCATACGTCTCGAACCTCGTCACATAAATGCACCCGTGGTTTTTGACACATTTTATCTAACGTTGTTGAGATTTGGATTTGGGTCACATAAATGCACCTCCGAGTTTAAGGAAGGTAAATTATTAAATAGTGCGCCTAAAGCAACTACGCATTTTAATTATTTGCGAGGTACATGGAAATTTAAATAAATGGCACGCCTCGATTTCTAATGATTAAAACGAAGTTAATCAAATCGAGGGCCAATTTGTTTGCACATATTGACTAACTAAAGATCTAATCAATTAATTAAGGAAACCTTATGGGAATTCTATTTACTTTGAGTTAAAAGTTCGACCACACTAATTAACTTAAGCTCACCGCGTTAGTTGACAAAATAATTGAGCGGGCCCCTTTGAAAAGTGCCTTCAAACTCAGGCTTGAAATGAGCCCAGTTAATGATGAGAAGAGGCGCCCAAATTCGATTATCATTTAGCTGGGCCTGCATTAGGCGCAGTTATTATGCTCCAAAGTATTCATGCCACTCAAATAATGCCCATTAACTTATGTTGACATGCACGCAGAATCGAATTAAACAAACTCCCATTCTGATTTTAGATAGTAATACAACGTAACTAAGCTAAACTTTAATTCCACCTTTCATGCAATTTTGGGTCAATCTTGCCATAACAATGCATCAACAATAAACAGAATGGTTATTTATATTAAAGAGAAACTACAAGTGCAAGCAAAGGAAAATACCAAAACCATTTGAACCCCAGGTGATGGGATCATGTTTCTAGCTATGAGCAAGAAAACCATTACTTGACATTCTTAACACATTTAAAGATGAGTTAATGCTAAAATAGCCCTGATCATAGAAGAGACTGAACAAATACCCCCCCAAACCTACAAACATCACACGAGTTCGTTACAACAGCCTTACAACCCATTTATACAAACACAGAACTTGAGCTCATCTATCCTAATTGGTTAAAACTCAGAATTTCATCCTAAGCTACAAATAAACTCAAAATGAACCAGGAAGAGACATATGTGACAAGAGACCAAACTAATTATGAAATCTGACTGATTTTTAGAAGTGAAGAAACTACATTTACAAGCTAGTATGACACAGCTTGACACTTAATCAAATAAACATCTTGTTCTTCCATTTTACATGTTCGAGAATGGGAGATACCTGGTAAAATCAGAGCAAACAACAGGGAGAAGGTCAGCAGCAAAGTGGGGTGAGATTCAGCAAATTAACAACAGCAGTTCTAGCTTGCTCAAACCATTTCAATCTCAGAAAGAATCGAAATCACTTCAAATTTTAAGAAAACCCAAAGAAACACACAGCCTCAATATTTTTCTCAAAGAGTCAAATTTTCAGTGTTTTTATGTTTCTCAATGAAACAGTGAGAAATTTTCAGTGTTTTCTCTAGCCGTTTCTACTTTTCTAAGTTTTCAGCTCTTAAACTCTGCCTTGAAAAGCAAGAAAAACTGCCTTTTATAGGCAAAGCATAGGGCAGCCTAAAGAAATCAGATTTTTCATTTTGACCCTTTTCATATTTTCGTTTTTTATCAAAAGCTTCCTAGTTCAGATTTCATATAAGTCCCCACCCCAACTTCTAGGAAGCTTCCTAGTTCAGTTATACAAGATTCCCAAGACTAAACTACCCAAATTACCCCTTAACCATATTTATTACCCTAAGGACCCAACCTGGTTAACTGATCCAGGCTAGTGGGTCTATAGACCCAAATTAAATCCCTATTGGGCCTTTTAATTTTAAAAATCTTCTTTTGTCGTTGAAAGCCCAAGTTTCACAAGCCAACCCACAGAGTCTCAAAGACTCGTGAAGTTTGGGTCCCAAACAAAATGAAAAGTATTTTCAAATTCAGCCTCCGAAGCCATTACTGTCTTCACAAGCCTAGAACCAACCATGCAAGCATAGAAAACGAAGCAAAAATGGAAAAAGTAAAAGGCTAGACAGACGAGGAGGAGATTAAATAAAAGATCAACATCAACGACCTAAGTGAAGGAAAATACCATTCCCGAAGACGAAGAATTGAACTCGAAAGCACTCTGCCTAGTTGAAGGCAATTTGACCGGACCTCGACAAATCCAAGATGAGTCGAAACTCACATTAATCAACGGCTCTTGACAAAAGCCATTAACTAATGTTAATTTCGACTCAAAGCATTCCAAAATCAACGAAAAAAATTGAAAAAACAAAAGCTTGACAATTCCGGCTATTTTAGATTTGAAATTTGAAGGATTCTGTTGGGCGTTTTGGGAAACGGGGGTAGGGATATGATTTAGCATAGTTTGGTGGTTGCCTGGTATGAATTTGGGGCGGTTTGGAGACTCGTCGCCGCTGTGGGGCGATTTCCGGCGGCGGTTGGTGGTGGCAGATAGTGTAACAGGTGAGACAATATAACAGGGGTCTTAGGTTTGGAATAATGTCGTTTAGACCGTCTTATGTGAGAAGGGGGTTGGGTTAGGGCCATTTGATTAAGTGAGAATCAACGGCTCTGATGATTTTTATTCAAACGGGGTCGTTTAACTGGGGGGTGGTCTCGATCGGGTTGGGGCGTGGGGTTGGGCCGGGTAAGGGGTGATTTGGACAGGCATTTGGGGTGGATTTGGCCCAAAAATTTGGGTCTCTTATTAAGACCTTTTGTTTCTTTTCATTTTTTTTCTTTTTCTTTTTGATTTTCAGATTTTTATTAAATAAAAATTAAAATAGAAAAACCTGATTTAATTTCAAAACTAAACTAATTGTTTCCTCAATAATTAATTAAGTCCTAATTTAAAAGAAAACTATGACAAATTCAAAAAGTAAAAATTAAAGATGCAAAGTGAACTATTTTTTGTGATTTTCCTATTTTTATAAAACAAACTAATTTGCTAATTAATCCAAAAATGTAGAATTAAATCCTAAATGCAAATGCAATATATTTTTGTATTTTTCGTTAATTAAATAAAATAAATATGCACAGACAAATGCAAACTTTTAACATAAAATGCCACGAAAATCCACAAAATTGCAAACACCGAAAGAAATTATTTTGTTTTGAATTTCTGGGAGTAATTCATATAGGGGAAAAATCACGTGCTCACAGCTTCCCCCTCTTTGCCCGGAAAAACGAAGAGTTTTTGTGCAAAGATAAAGTGAGCGGATACGAGCGATTTTTATCCGTTTGAATACTCCATGGGAAGCATTTTTGAAAGATTTGACCGCACCCTGCTTCCGAGATTGCCTACATATCCTTGGCTAAAAAGGAATTAGGTCAGTGTAGTTCAGGAATGTTTGGTAGCTGGGACTACCATGAAGCTGTGATTTCACCGTTGTTGCTGCTGCTGCTACTTCTTACTGAACCCCCTTATTACACCATGTCAAAAATAAAAGAAGCTAGACTAGACTATGATCTACGCTTTACAAAATCCTATCTAGATCTTCAAACTTGATTTTGTGTTTCTTGTTGCCTTGTTGTCCTTTATTCTCTCGATGACATCCATTTGTGCCACCTTGAATTGTAAGCTGAGATGTTTTCCCCTTCTTCAAGTGGGTGTCTGACTGCTGAACTTGATATGTATTCCCATGCTCTCCAAGCAGGCTTCTGACTTCAAAACGCGAATGTATTCCCATGCTATTCAGGCGGGCTCCTGACTTCAACTTGAAACGTATTCCCTGCTCTCCAGGCGGGCTCCTAATTGCTAAACTTGAATGTATTCCCTGCTCTCCAAGCGGGCTCCTGACTTCAACTTGAAACGTATTCCCTGCTGTCCAGGCGGACTCCTGACTTCAACATGAAATGTATTCCATGCTCTCCAGGCGGGCTCTTGATTGATAAACTTGAATGTATTCCCTGCTCCCCAGGCGGGCTTCTGATTTCAACTTGAAATGTATTTCCTGCTCTCCAGGCGGGCTCCTGATTGCTAAACTTGAATGTATTCTCTGCTCTCCAAGCGGGCTCCTAATTTCAACTTGAAAGTATTCCCTGCTCTCCAGGCGGGCTCCTGACTTCAAAAATAGACAAAACAAAGAATCTGAAAGCTAAAACTTAAATTGTACTCCCTTGTTCTCCAGGCGGGCTCCTGACTGCTAAACTTGAATGTATTCTCTGCTCTCCAGGCGGGCTCCTGACAGCTAAACTTGAATGTATTCCCATGCTATTTAGGCGGGCTCCTAACTTCAACTTGAAACGTATTCCCTGCTCTCCAGGCGGGCTCCTGATTGCTAAACTTGAATGTATTCCCTGCTCTCCAGGCGGGCTTCTGACTTCAACTTGAAACGTATTCCCTATTGTCTAGGCAGGCTTCTGACATCAACTTGAAACATATTCCCTGCTCTCCAGGCGGACTCCTGATTGCTAAACTTGAATGGATTCTCTGCTCTCCAGGTGGGCTCCTGATTTCAACTTGAAAGTATTCCCTGCTCTCCAGGCGGGCTCTTGACTTCAAAAATAGACAAAACAAAGAATTTGAAAGCTAAAACTTAAATTGTACTCCCTTGTTCTCCAGGCGGTCTCCTGACTGCTAAACTTGAATGTATTCCCTGCTCTCCAAGCGGTCTCTTGACTGCTAAACTTGATTGTATTCCCTGCTCTCCAGGCAGGCTCCGGACTTTAACAAAATAGACAAAAACAAAGAAAATTTTCTGCCCCAGTTTGGTGGCTAGGTGCAGATGTGAGTGTAAAACTAAATCGTATTACCAAGTATTACTAAGAATTTGAAAGCTAAGTCCTATTATTCAGGGGGGGTCCTGATAACTCTTAACTAAACGATAATTTTAAATCTATGTTGTGTCTTCTACAAGTGTGCCTTCTGCTAAATCTTGTTATCTAAGAGGATCTTTAAACTACTCCCCATTATCCGAGAGGGTCTTGAAAATCAAAGGTCCAATTTTATCTTAAGCGTGACAACTTTAATTATACTAAGCTACAGTAGAATGTACGTTAAATGTTACTATCTAATTGAAATTTTAAAGTTATGTCTCATTATCCATGAGGGTCCTAAAAACTTCTAATTGAATCCTATCTCGAACATGCAAACTTCTAAGCCAACTTAAGTTCCTTTGGGATACATTTATGCTAGATTATGCTATTTCTGAACTTTAAACTAGGTCCCATTTTCCAGGAGGGTCCTGAAAATCAAAAATCAAACCTGTTTGGTGATTGCCTTTCTCCACGGAGTGTTTCTCCGAAACAACAAAAATTTCCTGCCACTGTTTCAATCAAAGAAAATTTTGTCAGTGTAAAATGGTGGTTAGCTGATGGCATTCTTGCTGAAGATCTTTCTGCTGCATTGTTTCGTTTTGACTGGCTTCCCTGAACTGGCCCTAAACCCCTTGACTTTCCGACTGACTTTCAAAAACTCATAACATGAATGACCCGAGTGTTCTATCCCCAAACCGTTGTTTCACATATCTGACCCCTTTAACTGAACCTCTGCATCTCCCATGAAATTACAAAATCATTTTGCCGATGGAACTCTTGCTGGTATTTTATCCCCTTTTACATCATGTTATCTTCGGTATGCTCTGGCCTCACTGTGTTTTGCAATCTTGAAGCTGGTAGTGAGCTTTGAAATTCCTTCTTATTTGATTAAACAGAACTGACATTTTGAATATCTTAGGGAAATAAACCCAAAGAAATGAAATTCAATGACTTTCAGAGTTAAGGATAAGGAAGTCCAAAACTGGAAGACTACCTGAAGAGAAAAAGAAAAGAGATTTATCTGAGTGGAACAGCTGGCATCAATGATCATGACATGCAATTTGGATTAATCGGCCCAATCTGCCCAACCAATCAACTTTCAGTTGCCATACTTTGTTGCCATAACCTGATTTCTTCACCTCAAATCCCGACCTTGTTCATCTTGCAGTGCCTTGAAAGGTTCTCACCAGCAGACCTCTCCCATTCCTTCATCTGTCAACTCACTTTCGCCTTAAGGTGCCCATGAGGGTTTTCACCAATAAGACTCTCTCATTTTTTACTTCTTTTTCCTCTTTGGACCAGAGTGTTGCCCCTGATGTGAATCACTACTACCTGCTTGACTTGGCATTCCCCGAAGACTGATCGGAAGGTCTTTCTTTGGACCGTAATGTGGCTTTTGGATGGGTTTAGAAAGGAAGGGTATAAAAAGCTCAAAGCCGTTTGATTGGGATTTACAACCTTCGGAATCAGATTTCTGATAACAACCACAACTTCTGCCCCAGTTTCTTGTTTGGGGACTTTTGGATTTTTATTTTGATGGGACCGAACCGTGAGGCTGCGTATCTTTCCTTAAAAGGAATCAGTTCAAATGTGGTTCATGACATAGGAATTACTTTGTTGTTGTGATTTTCTCTTTTGTCTTTCTTTTCTTTCTCTTTTTTGCTTTCTTTTTCTCTTTTTGTTGTTTTTGTTCTTTCTTTTTCTTTTCATTCTTTTCTTTCTTTTTTTCTCTTTTTCTCTTTTTTTTCTTTGATTTTCATTTTTCTTCTCTCCCTTTTTGTTCTTTTCTTTTCTCCTTTTCCTTTACTTATCTTTCACGCTTGTGTTTCTAATCTTTGCTACTGATTCCGAAAGAGGGGTATAAGAGAAAACAAATAAGGCTCCAGAGGGGTGACAAGGGATAAAATATTTGGATAGCATAACAAAATGCCTTCGTCATCTCAATATTCGAAACATACCAAATACAAACAAGTACAATCAAAGAAAGAAATCATACATAGTATCTCTTGACTGCATCAGAATTGATAGCCATTTCTACACATTTGCCTTCTACATCTATCAAATACAATGCACCATTGGACAACACTCTAGTCACAACGAACGACCCCTGCCAATTTGGGGCGAATTTTCCTTTTGCTTCAACCTGATGAGGAAGAATGTGTTTCAATACTAACTGCCCCACTTCAAACTTCCGTGGGCGCACCTTCTTGTTGTATGCTCTTAAAATTCTCTATTGATACAACTGTCCATGACACACTGCCACAAGTCTCTTCTCATCGATCAAACTCAATTGTTCCAAGCAGGTTTTGACCCACTCCTCATCATCTATCTCAGCCTCCGCGACAATTTGAAGGGATTGAATTTCCACTTCTGCGGGTATCACTACTTCGGTGCCATACCCCAACAAATAAGGAGTCACCCCTACTAAAGTACGGACAATAGTGCGATAACCTAGCAATGCAAACGACAGCTTTTCATGCCACAGCCTAGAACCTTCCACCATTTTTCGAAGTATCTTCTTTATTTTTTTGTTGGCCGCCTCAACTGCTCCGTTTGCCTTAGGGCGGTATGGGGTAGAATTGCGATATGTAATCTTGAACTGCTGACATACCTCTTTCATCAGATGACTATTGAGATTAGCACCATTGTCTGTAATGATCACCTTCGGTATCCCCAACCGGCAAATGATATTTGAATGCACAAAATCAACCACCGCCTTCTTGGTTACAGACTTGAATGTTTTAGCCTCTACTCACTTGGTGAAATAATCGATGGCCACCAGAATAAACCTATGCCTGTTGGACGCTGCTGGCTCGATCGGTCCAATGACATCCATTCCCCAAGCAACAAAAGGCCATGGTGCAGACATTGTATGTAATTCAGATGGTGGAGAATGAATCAAATATGCACTTGGCACTGATGACATTTACGCACGAAACTGATACAATCTCTCTCCATAGTGAGCCAATAATAAACTATCCGGAGAATCTTCTTTGCCCAGCACATACCCACTCATGTGCGGTCCACAGACTCCAGAATGTACTTCGGTCATGATAGTCGCGGTCTGTCTGGAATCTACACATCTTAATAACCCAAGATCTGGAGTTCTTTTGTACAAAACTCCTCCACTGAAAAAAAATCCACTTGCCAAGCGACGAATTGTTCTCTTTTGATCACCTGTGGCTTGTACCGGATATACTCCCCTTCGGATGTATTCCTTGATGTCGTGAAACCAAGGCTCCCCATCGAGCTCTTCATCCACCATGTTACAATAAGCATGCTGATCACGGACCTGAATATGCAACGGGTCAACATAAGCCTTATCCGGATGATGTAACATCGATGCCAGGGTAGCCAAAGCATCGGCGACCTCATTGTGGATCCTCAGAATATGCCTGAACTCTATTGATTGAAACCGTTGACAAAGATCATGCAAGCATTGCCGGTACGGTATGAGTTTTAAATCCCGTGTTTCCCATTCTCCCTAAATCTGGTGTACCAGAAGGGCCGAGTCACCCAAGACCAAGACTTCCTGGACACCCATATCCACAGCTATCCTCAAACCCAAAATGCATGCCTCGTATTCCGCCATGTTGTTAGTACAGTAGAACCGAAGCTGAGATGTAACAGGGTAATGATGCCCTGTTTTAGAGACAAGTACCACTCCTATCCCAACGCCTTTCATGTTAGCAGCCCCATCAAAGAAACGTTTCCATCGTAGCCTTCCAATTTATTCCAACTAATCAATGTGCATTACCTCTTCATCAGGGAAGTATGTCTTCAAAGGTTCGTATTCTTTATCCACAGGATTCTCAGCCAAATGGTCGGCGAATGCTTGTGCTTTCATTACGGTCCTAGTCACATAGATAATGTCAAATTCTGTGAGCAAGATCTGCCACTTTGCAAGCCTTCCCGTGGGCATAGGCCTCTGGAAGATATACTTCAACGGATCCAAGCGAGAGATGAAGTAAGTAGTATAAGAGGACAAATAATGTTTCAGCTTTTGGGCTACCCAAGTTAGGGCGCAACACGTCCTCTCAAACTGAGTGTACTTAACCTCGTAAGATGTGAACTTCTTGCTGAGATAATATATGGCATGTTCCTTCCTACCAGTGATGTCATGTTGTCCCAACACACATCCAAATGAATTGTCCAAGACTGTCAAATAGAAAATCAAAGGTCTCCCTGGTTCTGGTGGGACCAACACAGGTGGATTTGACAAGTACCCCTTTATCTTATCAAATGCTTCCTGACATTCATCTGTCCACCTGACTGCAACATCTTTCTTTAACAATTTGAAGATAGGCTCACAAGTTGTCGTGAGCTGAGCAATAAACCGGCTGATGTAATATTAATCTTCCCAACAGACTCATCACCTCAGTCTTGTTCTTTGGAGGTGGCAATTCCTGGATGGCTTTGATTTTTGACGGGTCTAATTCAATACCTCGTCGGCTGACTATGAACCCCAATAACTTTCCAGACGAAACATCGAACGCGCATTTCGCAGGATTGAGCTTGAGATTGTACCTGTGAAGCCTTTGGAAGAACTTCCTTAGATCTCTAACATGGTTAGACTGCTTTCTAGACTATACAATCACATCATCCATATAAACCTCGATCTCCCTGTGTATCATGTCATGGAATATGGTCATCATTGCCCTCATGTAGGTTGCCCCCGCATTTTTCAAACCAAATGGCATGACTCGATAACAGTACGTTCCCCAGGGCGTGATGAATGTTGTCTTTTCTGCGTCTTCTTCATCCATTAAGATCTGGTGATAGCCCGCATAACAATCCACAAAAGAACCAATCTCATGTTTGGCACAATTATCGATCAATATATGGATGTTCGGCAGTGGGAAATTATCCTTGGGACTCGCCTTGTTGAGGTCTCAATAATCAACACAGACCCTGGTCTTGCCATCCTTCTTCGGCACAGGCACTACATTGGCTAACTAAGTGGGATACCGAGTGACCTGAATGACCTTAGCCTCAAACTGTTTGGTGACCTCTTCCTTGATTTTCACACTCATATCAGTTTTAAATTTCCTCCGCTTCTGCTTGACAGGGGGGAATGCCGGATCAGTGGGCAATTTGTGAACAACCAAACCAGTGCTTAGACCTGGCATGTCATCATAGGACCATGCAAAAACATCTTTATACTTGAATAGTGTTTTAATTATCTCCTCTCTTAGTTGTGGTTCAAGATGGATGCTTATTTTAGTTTCCCGGACATTATCTTGGTCCCCTAAATTGATTGCTTCTGTATCACTCAGGTTAGGCTTGGATTTTTCTTCAAAATGGCTTAATTCTTTACTAATCTCTTCAAAGGCTTCATCCTCGTCATATTCCGATTCAACATCACATTCTATTTCTTGAATTACTATTTCAGAACTAGATTGGCTTTTAAGACTGGGCCGGAGATTCCGCATGCATGTCATATCATTGAGGCCAGCATAAAAAGAACTGTACAAGGAAGAAAGGAAAACAAAAATAAAACTATCAGGATGAAAGGAAAAGAGAAATTGCATTTCATTGAAATTAAAGACAACGGGGTTTATACATCCAAACAGATGGAACATAGAATCTGAATCACAACCCTGGAATAATCCAGATAAATTGAAAGAAAATTAAAGCAAACTACCAAAACTACCTCCTGGTGGGGAGAGGAGTAGCTTCCCAATTGTTAATCTTTGCACCGGGCCCAACAAATTGCACATCCGCCTTTCTATAACCCTCTCCAGCTTCCAACACGTTCACATCGGGGAATATACTCTCGAACCTTTCTATCAAATCTCCATCCACATCAACCACCGAAATGGGAACCGATGTCACTGGGCGCTTTCTGGTACCATGCCTGACAAATGATCGGGAAAGACGCGGGACTGGCTTTGGCAGGGCCCATGCTCTCTGTTTCATTTTTTTGGCTCTTCTTACGTCTGTGACTATGGGATTGAACCCCAAACAAAATGTATCCAAGTTCTTAAGAAGAGAAACCGGTTGTACGATACCTTGCAGAGATGCACCCAAACCCTTGCCCAGCACAAAACCATTTTTCAACATTTCAATGGCTACCATGACTGATGCAGCATCTACCCTTGGAGTCGGCACGCACTTCCCTTCAGGAATTTTTTCTACTGATACCGTATCAAGAACCTGATAAACCCACGGCCCCTCATCGTTTTCAAACTCTATGAATGGAATAATGGCATCATTGGGAACACGCAAATTGTCTTTTCCATGCACAACAATTTCCTGTCTATCCCATTCAAACTTAACCATTTGGTGCAGAGTGGACGAGACCGTTTTGGCAGGATGAATCCAGGGTCGACCTAACAACAGATTGTAAGAAATAGCCACATAGAGCACCTGGAATTCCATAGTAAATTCAACTGGCCCTATTGTAAGCTCGAGCACTATATCCCCGACTGAATCTTTCCCTCCCCCGTCGAATCCCCGAACGCAGATACTGTTCTTGTGAATTCTTTCACCATCCACCCTCAACTTGTTCAGAGTGGAAAGAGGGCAAATATTTGCACTGGAACCATTGTCAACCAATACCCGAGTAACCATGGAATCTTCACATTTCACCGTCAGATAGAGGGCTCTATTATGCTCGGTACCCTCCATGAGTAATTCATCGTCAGAAAAGTGACTTTGTTTACCTCAAATATCTTGTTAGCTATCTTTTCTAAGTGGTTTACTGAGATTTTGTTAGGAACGTGAGCTTCGTTCAAGATCTTCATCAAAGCCCGACGGTGCTTGTTTGAATGGATCAATAATGACAAGAGCGAGATCTGAGCCGGTGTCTTCCTTAACTGCACCACAATGGAATAGTCTTGCACTTTCATCTTTCTCAGAAATTCTTCTACTTCTTCCTCGGTCACCGCTTTCTTCATGAACACTGGATTATTTTTTGAGGTCTTAGCTTTTCTCAACTCTTCGGGGGCAAAGCATCTCCCCGATCGAGTCAAACCATGAGTCTCACACACTTCGTCTTTAACCTCTTTCCCCTTGTAAGTCACTGTCACTCGTTCATAATTCCATGGGACTGCCTTGTTCTTGACTATGGGTAATTGAGTTACCGGTTTGATAATGTCAGGATCTGTGCAGACGCCCTTCACAATTACCACAGGCTTGTTCATCACTCCTAGCACAACCATTTTTTCTCTTTCATGTTTTCCTGCAACGTCACTTGAGGACCCCTTCTTGACCTCCACGGATGGTTCATTTTTTGCCCCGTTCAACTTGATTACAGACTTCTCACTTGTTGACTTTTCAAATGGCTTGGCTTCACTAGCCCTAATCATCATGACGGTTTGCGAAGGCTTCTTAGGCTCCCCTACCTTATGCGTTATCTCAATCATATTAGTCTCATGATGGGCCGGAAATGGGTTCTGGTTGATGTTGGGTGCCTCCAGGGCTTGGACATCAATCCGATTAGTATCAATGAGCTCTTGGATAGTTGTTTTCAACTTCCAGCATTTCTCTGTGTTGTGACCTGGGGTCCTAGAACAGTACTTACAACTCACCGAGCAGTCAAGATTTTTGGGAGGGGGATTCGACAGTTTAGCCTCGATCGGATTCAACATAACCAACTGTCTTACTCTATGGAATAGACTATCATATGATTCTCCCAGTGGAGTGAAAGTCTTCTGCTTCTGCAGCATCTGGTTCTTAAAGGCTTGATTGGGCCGAAAACCTGTTCTTGGGGGGTTTCTGTAGGCTCTTGGGGGTGGATGGGCATTTTGTGGAGCTAGGTATGGACTTGGTGGAACCGGCGCACGCCATTGTGTGTGAGCGGGAGGTTGGGTATAGGTTTGTGCATGATGGACGAAAAAATGGGGATCTGGCAGTGGGTAGTAGTGTTGTGGTGGACTATATGGAGTGTGGGGGTAAGTTTGGTGGTAGGGTCGAGGCGGGATGTAGTAACGTGGAAGGTTCCTGGATCCAACCCAAGCTCCCGACTCAATTGTAGCAACATCCTCTTTCTTCTTCCTTCCGAGTACACCTCCAGTACTGTTTTGAATGGCCTGGGTAGTTTCTTTGATTGCTGAATAACTTATGATCTTGTTGGACTTGAGTCCCTCCTCAACCATGCCTCCCATTTTTACAACTTCATTAAAGGACTTGCCCACTGCTGACACCAAGTGACCAAAATAAGTGGGTTTCAAAGCCTGCAAGAAATAATCAACCATCTCACTTTCTTTCATCGGAGGGTCAACCCTCGCTGCTTGCTCTCTCCAACGGAATCCATATTCCCTGAAGCTCTCACCGGGCTTCTTCTCAATCTTTGTCAATGACAGACGGTCTGGGATAATTTCGAGGTTGTACTGAAAATGGCAGGCAAAGGCTTGGGCCAAATCGTCTCATATGTACCACCTGTTGTGATCTGTCTGGTATACCATTCTAATGTCGATCCACTCAGACTTTGGCTGAAATATGCCATCAGTAATTCATATCTTCCACCTGCTCCTCTCATCTTGCTACAAAATCCTCTTAAGTGTGATACTGGGTAACCATGCCCGTCGTACAGATCAAACTTGGGCATTTTGAACCCTGCTAGTAACTGAACATCTGGGAACAGACATAAATCTTTATAAGCCACACTTACTTGATCTCCCAACCCCCTCATATCTCTGAACAATTGTTCTAAGCTTTTGACCTTTCTGATCATCTCTTCATGCTCGGGATTTTTGGGTGGCTTCTCGGTCTCTACCGGGAGATCAAGATGAGGGGTGCAAGAATATGGTTCTGGAACTTTGAAGGTGGGTTCAGAGGGGTAGTACTGGTTGTCGTGAGTTTGGAACAGAGGTTCACTGGAAGATCGGTGTAATGTAGCAGGTGGAGGTGCCACAAAAACGGGTGTAATTGGTGGGGGAGGGTATGGGACTTGTTTGGGTGGTGGAGCTTGAGAAGTATGGGAAGTGGCGCCATAGCATTGTTGGTAGAGGGGAAAGGCTGGAGATGAGTTCACAGTGGGAGGCTCGTGAGGTTGGGCTGATGGTGGGATATAGGCAGCGTTGGCGGGATAAACCGGTGGTGGATGCCCTTTTGCCCAGGCTTGGTACATTTCAGCCATCTGCTGCTTTAACTTATACATATCTTCCTTAATTGCATTAACATCTAGTTCTTCCACCTCTTTTGACGGGTCAACAATACTTGTCTCCGGTTCTTGGTAGGCTATATTAGCCTGTCTTTTGATCGGGTGTTGTATGAGTGAGTTTCCAGAATGCCAATCAACTAACCACCTGCCTGGACTCAACACATCAAACAACAACCTTATTAGCGATTAGGGTTTAACAGATTGGTAACCGCATATTGGGCATGAATGCACCTAAGCAGCTAACCTTCTCTATTATGTATTTGATCGGTTGCATGCATCATCCCGGCCTTTCTTACTTTCAATTGCAAACTTCCCCCTTTTCACTCTTTTTCTTTTCCTTCCTTTTACTCTTGCCTCTGTTCTCTCTTTGTTTTTATTCTCTCTTGATTTCTTATTTTCTCTCTTTTCTTTCTTGTTTTTTCGCTCTTTTTCTTTTCTTTACTCTCTTGTTTTTCCTCTTATTTTCTTTCTCTCTTTTTCATTTGGTTACGGTAGAATCGTATGGAGATTGTCTACATATCATGACCCCGCATGAATCAGACCAAGTGTAGTTCTTGGAGATAAAAATAATAAAACATTTTTTTTTGGAATTTTCAAATTTTTTCATAATAAGACTCGGAAATAGACTTAAACAAAAACTAATAGACTCTGATGAAAGACGAAATACAAACTCGAAAAACAAACAACCCGCATACTCTAATAAAAGAAATACAGACCAAGACAAACTGGCAGCCTTTAACGGAAAGAAAATACAGACTCAAGAAATCACGAATACATCAGTGCCTCAATTGCCCCCGGGACCCACGAGGCATCATTTGGCCTCGCCGCGGGCCGACTTGCTAAATCCCCTTGGAGGTGGTAGAGATCTTCCATTACCCGGCGAACAAAAATCATCATAGTTGCGAAGAACATAGATCTAGTCATATCCTCACAGCTACTGCACTTCATCGCGATGTAGTTGGCAACCCTTTTGACTAGATCTCTTATGACACCCTTCCCTTGCAACAAATGCCCAATCTGTTCGGTTTTGGCTTTAAAAGTTTGTTCGGCTACCTGGTTCTGCTCTTGGAGTTGTTGCAAGTCTCTTTCTAGCTGTGTCATTGCCGTATAACATTGTTCCCTTTAAGCCTTGAAGTCTTTTGCCTGTCTGATCATTTTGTTTTCTGTGGCGATGGCCCTTTTCTTTAATCCCGCGACCTCGTCATCGTACTTTTCTTTCAGCTGCTTAACCAGGCGTTCTCGTTCATCCACATTTTTAGCCTACTATTTTCGAGCCTTGGCTAGTTCCCCTTCTGCTTTAGTCAAATCAAAACTATAATCACTCACTTTCTACCTCAAGTTAGCTATGAGTTTCTAATCTTTGGCACTTCGAGCTGGGTTTTCTGCCGCTATTTTCATTTTCTGAATCTGGGCTCGAAGGGCCTCATTTTCTATGGCTAGATTTTTCTTTTCTCCTTCGTCCGCCATGGTTTGCAAGCTATTTTCAAACTGAAGGCCCCTGACTTGTTTTTCCAATTTGCTTATGGTAGTCCTATACTCGCTTTCTTTAGCCAACCAGTCCCATTGTTCCTATGATGCCTCGACGAATTCCTGAAGATAGGGTCTTTTAGCTTGTCTCCCAAATTCAATTTCTCTCCTATACCAAGAAAGGTACCCGGTGAAACCTCACCTTTGGATCGATCACGCACATAGGTATTGGCTGTTAAGTATTGACATTCGCTCCAGATTTGGCGGACTACTGCTTCATGAAATTGACCGTTAGGTCCGATCTCGCCTACTTGGGCACGAAGATCTTCATCTCTTGGAACTATCTGGCATCTCCCCAGCTGCCTCAAAACCCGATATGGAGCATAAGGTTGGATACTCCTGAGTTCCATCAAGAGGAAATGAGGCCCGGTGGCTGGCATGTATATGACCTCATCCACAGACAACCATCCAAACGTCCACTCTATTTGGTTTGAAGTGATGGAACGGAGGCACGCTTCCCACTCTGTGACCCCCTCTGGCAGGCTGATCCCGTCAACCCTTGTGTAAAATTCTTCTATGCATGTCTTCTCTGTCGACCCATAGCTCATAAATTGAGGATGATGGCATAAGTGTTCGATCATCCACATCTGCAACAACACGTTGCACCCCTCAAAAAAGTCTCCTCCGGCTTTGCAGGTTGTGAGAGCGCGGAAGATTTCAGCTATTATCATGGGTGCGAGGGTGTTGTTGGCCTGAGTATGCAAAGTACTGACAACTCCAGTTATTCGTATGTCAATATTCTCATCTTTTCTAGGAAACACCAAAAGTCCCAAAAAGATCACCATAAATGCGAAACACCTGTGTTCTTCCCACTTAAGGCGGTTTCCTTTGCTACAGATTTTATTTTTCGGCTTGTTGAACCATCCTACATGACCATATCTGTTGTATATAAACTGCAAAGTACAAAAACCAGCTGCCAAGTCTGGGTTGTGGACCCCCTGCTTATTTTCAAAAAGTCTAAGAACTTGTGTACGGCTGCGGCCCTTGGAGCAATCAGGTACTGGTGTCTCAGGGCAACTTTGGGATTTCCAATATATCCGGCTATTTCTTCCAATGTTGGGGTAAGTTCAAAATCTGAGAAATAAAATACATTGTGGGCCGGGTCCCAAAATGTAACCAATGCCTTTATGATGTTTCCCCTAGGATTAATCTTCAGCAACCCAGTGAGGCCTCCCAAGTATAGATTGACCGTGTCTTGTCCCGATTTACCCAGATCATCCCACCACATATGCAACTCCAAAGGGATCTTGTTCACGACTGTTATTGGCAAATTCTGACTTGTGCTCATTCTGCACATTTATTAGGGTGGGTAAGCAAAAATCACGATTCAATTGACTCAAAAACAAATTGACATTTTTTCATTCAAAAATAAAATCCGTTTTTGCAAATACGACCTTTCAACACCTCGGAGTCGAAGATTTTAAGGCTGTGTTGGCTAACTAGAGAAAACCTTGAAAAAATGACCACAGGTGGTTGTTCTTGCAAAAACAGCCTTCCGGCGCCCTTTTTAGGGACATTCGGCTATTTCTGACAAGAATGGTATCACCCTAACTATTTTCAATTAAAAGTAAAATTTTTGTTCTTTTTGGGCTATTTTCGCAAAAAGAAGTTGGACCTGATGAGGGTTTCCTACGTATCTCACCCCCTGTGAGAATCAAACTGGCGTAGTTCGGGAAAATTTGTCAAAATAAAAGCAACTATTTTTCCTTTCTAAAACACAAAGATTTTCCCCTTTTTTTTCTTTTCTTTGAAAACTACAAAATTCTCTTTTTTCAAAATTTCGGCAGAGTTTCGGTATGTTTAGGACATTGGTTTTTCAAAACAGACACTTATCCCTCTCAACCATCTCATTAACCCTTTTAAGTTTTCCTTATAAGCCGGTCAACATGCAAATCCGAAGTAAATGAATGTGCAACTAGCAAGTAAGATGCATCATAATGGTCTTTACATTTCGGGTACACCTGTCCTAGACAGACTCAACCCCTGTGTTGAGTCTCCAAAGTCAAAATGCACATGATGCAAACAAACGTTCCTACTAGGGATCTGGCATGAGGCTGAATTATTCGAGGTTCAAAACCTGGGTATATGTTCTAGACTGTGTACTCGAGCAGACAACTCGAGCCGAGGAGGGGGCTATGTACCGGGAACCAAAAGGCCATTCGGCTTAGTAACTTGTCCGAGCCTCTTTCTTATTTCAAGGTATGACACTAACAGAATAGGGAGTCTCGACCAGCGAACACATCCCTGAAGATGAGAAGAGAAGGGTTTCGTAGCAGTTTAAACAATTTTGAACCTATGTGCAAATTTTAGTTTTAACCGCTTTTATTCATTTTTAAAAGAAAATTGCAATGTTATTAAAAGATGTCTTGAACCTCGTCACATAAATGCATCCGTGGTTTTTCACACATTTTATCTAACGTTGTTGAGATTTGGATTTGGGTCACATAAATGCACACCCAAGTTTAAGGAAGGTAAATTATTAAATAGCGCGCCTAAAACAACTACGCATTTTAATTATTTGCGAGGGCCATGGAAATTCAACTAAATGGCATGCCTCGATTTCTAAGGATTAAAACGAAGTTAATAAAATCGAGGGCCAATTTTTTTGCACATATTGACTAACTAAAGATCTAATCAATTAATTAAGGGAAGCTTATGGGAATTCTATTTACTTTGAACTAAAAGTTCGACCACACTAATTAACTGAAGCTCACTGCATTAGTTGACAAAATAATTGAGCGGGCCCCTTTGAAAAGTGCCTTCAAACTCAGGCTCGAAATGAGCCCAGTTAATGATGAGAAGAGGCGCCCAAATTCGATTATCCTTTAGTTGGGCCTGCATTAGGCGCAGTTTTCATGCTCCAAAGTATTCATGCCACTCAAATAATGCCCATTAACTTATGTTGACGTGGACGCGGAATCGAATTAAACAAACTCCCATTCTGATTTTAGATAGTAATACAACGTAACTAAGCTAAACTTTAATTCCACCTTTCATGCAATTTTGGGTCAATCTTGCCATAACGATGCATCAACAATAAACATACTGGTTATTTAGTTTAAAGAGAAACTCCAACTGCAAGCAAAGGTAAATACCAAAACCATTTGAACCCCAGGTGATGGGATCATGTTTCTAGCTAAGAGCAAGCAAACCATTACTTGGCATTCTTAACACATTTAGAGATGAGTTAATGCTAAAACGGCCCTGATTGTAGCAAAGACTGAACGAATACCCCCAAACCTACAAACATCACACAAGTTCGTTGCAACAGCCTTACAACCCATTTATACAAACACAGAACTTGAGCCCATCTATCCTAATTGGTTAAAACTAAGAATTTCATCCAAAGCTACAAATAAACTCAAAATGAACCAAGAAGAGACATATGTGACAAGAGCCCAAACTAATTATGAAATCTGACTGATTTTCAAAAGTGAAGAAACTACATTTACAAGCTAGTATGACACAGCTTGCCACTTAATCAAATAAACATTTTGTTCTTCCATTTTACATGTCCGAGAATGGGAGATACCTGGTAAAATCAGAGCAAACAACAGGGCGAAGGTCAGCAGTAGAGTGGGGTGAAATTCAGCAAATTAACAATAGCAGTTCCAGCTTGCTCAAACCATTTCAATCGCAGAAAGAATCAAAATCACTTCAAATTTTAAGTAAACCCAAAGAAACACACAGCCTCAATATTTTTCTCAAAGAGTCAAATTTTCAGTGTATTAATTTTTCTCAATGAAACAGTGCCTCAATGAAACAGTGAGAAATTTTCAGAGTTTTCTCTAGCTATTTCTAGTTTTCTGAGTTTTGAGCTCTTAAACTCTGCCTTGAAAGGCAAGAAAAGTTGCCTTTATAGGAAAGGCACTAGGGCAGCCTAAAGAAATCAGATTTTTCATTTTGACCTTTTTCATATTTTTGTTTTTGCTCAAAAGCCCTTAGTCTAAAACATCAGATTTCATATAAGTCCCCACCCCAGCTTCTAGGAAGCTTTCTAGTTCAGTTATACAATATTCCCAAGCCTAAACTACCCAAATTACCCCTTAACCCTGTTTATTACCCTAAGGACCCAACCGGGTTAACTGACCCAGGCTAATGGGTCTATAGACCCAAATTAAATCCCTCTTGGGACTTTTAATTTTCAGAACCTTCTTTTGTCGTTGAAAGCCCAAGTTTCACAAGCCAACCCACAAAGTCTCAAAGACTCGTGAAGTTTGGGTCCCAAACAAAATGAAAAGTGTTTTCAAATTCAACCTCCGAAACCATTACTGACTTCACAAGCCTAGAACCAACCATGCAAGCATAGAAAACGAAACAAAAATGGAAAAAGTAAAGGGCTAGACAGACGAGCAGGAGATGTAAGAAAAGATGAACATCAACGACTTGAGTGAAGGAAAATACCATTCCTGAAGACGAAAAATCAAACTCGAAAGCACTCTGCCCAATTGAAGGCAATTTGACCAGACCTCGACAAATCAGAGATGAGTTGAAACTCACATTAATCAATGGCTCTTGACAAAAACCTTTAACTAAATGTTAATTTCGACTCAAAGCATGCCAAAATCAACGAAAAGAATTGAAGAAACGAAAGCTTGACAATTCCGGCTATTTTAGATTTGAAATTTGAGGGATTCCATTGGGCGTTTTGGGAAACGGGGGTAGGGATATGATTTAGCACAGTTCGGTAGTTGCCTGGTATGAATTTGGGGCAGTTTGGAGACTCGCCGCCGCCGTGGGGCGATTTCCGGCGGCAGTTGGTGGTGACAGATGGTGTAACGGGTGAGAAACTATAACAAAGGTCTTAGGTTTGGAATAATGTCGTTTGGACCGTCTTATGTGAGAAGGGGGTTGGGTTAGGGCCGTTGGATTAAGTGAGAATCAACGGCTCTGATGATTTTTATCCAAACGGGGTCGTTTAACTAGGGGATGGTCTGGACCGGGTTAGGGCGTGGGGTTGGGCCGGGTAAAGGGTGATTTGGACGGGCATTTGGGGTGGATTTGGCCTAAAAATTTGGGTCTCTTATTAAAACCTTTTGTTTCTTTTAATTATTTTATCTTTTTCTTTTTGATTTTCAGATTTTTATTAAATACAAATTAAAATAGAAAAATCTGATTTAATTTCAAAACTAAACTAATTGTTTCCTCAAAAATTAATTAAGTCCTAATTTAAAAGAAAACTATGACAAATTCGAAAAGTAAAAATTAAAGATGCAAAGTGAACTATTTTTTGTGATTTTCCTATTTTTATAAAACAAACTAATTTGCTAATTAATCCTAAAATGTAGAATTAAATCCTAAATGCAAATGCAACATATTTTTGTATTTTCTGTTAATTAACTAAAATAAATATGCACAGACAAATGCAAACTTTTAACAAAAAATGCCACAAAAATCCACAAAATTGCAAACACCGAAACAAATTATTTTGTTTTGAATTTCTGGGAGTAATTCATATAGGGCCAAAATCACGTGCTCACAAGGGTCTCCTGAAAAGCTGGAATAATTGTAGCAGTAGGCGTATCAGGTGCTTGGACATTGGCTAGAGCTGTTGGTGCCTCCTCTGTGGCAGCTTGCGTGGGTGCTCTAGCTGCACCATGTGCGCGTCCTCGGCCTCTACCCCGGCCCCGACCTTTGGCGGCTCTAATAGGGGGCATAGGTGCCTATTCATCTCTGGTAGCACGTGTCCTCACCATCTGTGAGAGAATAGAAGACAGAGGTTTAGAATTTTGATATTAAAATCTCGCACGACAAGGAAATCAAATGAAGTTGAATTTTCCTAACAGTTACATAGCCTCTCATAGATAAGTGTAGACATCTCCATACTGATCCGCGGAACTCTTATAAACCAGCTTGTGATCCATGACTCCTATTAACCTAGAGCTCCGATACCAACTTGTCACGGCCCTAGTTCTCCCTCCGTGAACTACCGTGACGGTACCTAGTCTCTCTATGACTAGGTAGACCTAACAATTTGTGGAAAAAGGAAATAAAGTACGAAACTGGCATGTTACGAGTAAAAACATAAATAAAGAGTTTGAAAATGTCGTTCGCTATATACAATACATACTCTCAAAACTGAATAAAACACTCAAAACTCGAAATCTCATGAAATCACAAGCTATAGAAACTACACAGTGTTCTAACTCCAGAATGTCTAATCAAAAGAAAATACAGGGAGTCTAAAGTTGAAGGGGAGAATAGAGAGGGACTTCTAGGTCTGCGAAAGCGGCAGATATACCTCGAAGTCTTTGACGTCGCCCGCCTCACTAATAGAATGGCTTAGTAGAAGAACCTGGATCTGCACACGAAAAACATGTGTAGGAAAGGGCATGAGTACACCACAACGGTACCCAGTAAGTACCAAGCCTAACCTCGATCGAGTAGTGACGAGGAAGGTCAGAGCCCTAGTAGCTATATTCATAAAACAAGGTAAAATAGTATGAAATGTGACATCATAATTAAAGCACTAATAGTTGATAAAGAATAAAATCACAGAAAGAATATAACTTAGTACACAGAGATAGCAACAGGAGATCTCCCAGGATATCGTCCTGTAGTCCCAAACGTAAATGTGTAGAGGATATCCTGGAATACCAATCCATAGTTCCAAAGTAAATATCCAGTACAGGGGAATCTCCTTGGTGTCATCCCGTAGTCCCAAATATAAACATGCAAGGGGATCTCCCGGAATACCGATCTGTAGTCCCAAAGTAATCATGCAGGAGGTCTCCCGGGATATTGTCCCGTAGTCCCAATGTAAACACACAACAGTATTAAGAAAGGATCTACAGTTCTATTCGTGAATAAATAGGAATTCTACTCTAAAGATGTTACACAGCACTCGTCACCTCATGTACACGGCACTCATATAACAACAATACCAAAATCGTAAGGGAAGTTTCCCCACACAAGGTTAGGCAAGCCACTTACCTCGAACCAGCTCAAAATTAATATATAACCACGCTCTTGCAATGTCTCGGAATTGGGTAAAAGTCACAAATTATGAAAACTCATTCGCTCACGTGCACACTCGAACAAAAATCATCAAAATCCGACGCCAAAATCTCCTTCAAAACTTAGATTTTAAGTTGGGGAACTTTTCCTCTTTTCTCCCAATTATTTGGATTAATGGAATACAACTAGAAAGGGATTAGGAATCGTTACCCACTGATTTCCTCATCAAAATCCTCTCAAAATCGCCTTCTCCCGAGCTAAAAATCAAATTTGCTGTTATGAACTTCAAACCCTCGAAATTGGAATTTAAGTTCTGCCCAGACGCGACCTTAATCGCGATCGTGGAAACTCCCACGCGATCGCGAAGAACAACTTTGTTGGCTCCCAGGTTTACCGAACAAGAACGCGTTAATCCCCACGCGAACGCGATGCTTACATTGGTCAGGCCTATGCGACTGCGGTTGACCTCACGCGATCGCGAAGAGAAACTCTCCACTCCACAGCAGCCTCATTTCTTCTTCGCGAAAGCGGCTTTGCCCACGCGTTCGTGATTCAACCTTACACCGTTACTATGCGTGCGCCTACCTTTTACCGTGAATGCGATGAACAAAACTCCCTCTGCCGTAGATAAGCCTATGTGATCGCGAGCCTCCTCACGCGATCGCGATGAAGGATTGAATGCAATAGAAAAACTAGAAAATATGCTCTTTCTCTAAGTCCAAAAGTGGTCCGTTGAGCCTCCGAAACACACCCGAGGCCCCCGGGACCTCAACCAAACCTACTAACAAATCCTAAAACACCATACGAACTTAGTTGAGCCCTCACATCACCTCAAACAATGCTAAAATTACGAATCGCCCCCCAATTCAAACTTAATGAATTTAAGATTTCAAAATTCTACAACCGATGCCGGAACTTAGCAAACTACGTCTATTGACCCCAAATTGGAACACAAGTCATATTCAATATTACGGACCTATTCTAACTTCTGGAATCAGATTCCGACTCCGATATCAAAATTTCACTACCGATCCGAAAACTCCAAAAATTCAACTTTCGGCATTTCAAGCCTAAATGAGATATGGACCTCCAAAACACAATCTAAACCCGCCCCTAAACACGAAATCACTCAACGGAGCTAACAAAATCGATAGAATTCCATTCTAAGGCCATCTTCATACTGCTCCAACTACAGTCCAAATTCTAAAGCTTAAGCTCTCATTTAGGGACTAAGTGTCTCAAAACACTCCGAAACTCGAAACGAATCCTCCCCACAACTCATAATAGCATAAACAAATATGGGAAAAGCAGTAAATAGGGGATTGGGGTATTAATTCTCAAAACGACCAGTCGGGTCGTTACAGAGAAATTGACATGGCAATTTGTCATGAAATTTTGGTGAGAATTTTCCATAACTTTTGTATCTCTTGATTTTATGTAGTCTTACATGAAGTTGTCACGAATGTATCCTTCTTCCTTGAACTGTAGTTTCTTCCTTTTTCTTTTTTTCCATGTATTTGTTTTCCTGCACAAATTGTTAGAAAAGTGCGAGAATAGGATATAAATTAGGAATGTTTTATATCTAAAATATTATATTTTTATATTATAATATATGAATAATTTATATCCATTAGTCAGCATGTCCACAATGACCCAAACTGCATCAAACTTCCTCTGAGTTCATGGGAGTCCAACGAAATCCATAGTGATACGCTCCCACTTCCACTCAGGAATCTCTAACTTCTGAAGCAAACCACCAGGTCTCTGATGCTCATACATTAGTTGCTGACAATATAGACATCAAGCTAAATATAAAACTATGTCATTCTTCATCCTCCTCTACCAATAATGCTGCCGCAAGTCCTGATACATCTTGGCGGCACCCGGATGAATAGAATACTGGGAACTATTGGCCTCCTCAAGAATCAACTCACGAAGTCCATCTACATTAGGCACACAAACACGACTCTGCATCCTCAAAACTCCATAATCTCCAATGGTAAGCTGTTGGGCATCACCATGCCACACTATGTCCCTATGGACAAGAAAATAAGGGTCATTATACTGTCGCTCCCTGATGCGCTCAAACAAGGAAGACCAAGCGATTGTACAAGCTAGAACACGACTGGACTTAAAAACATCCAACCTCACGAACTGATGGGCCAAAGCTTGAACATCTAATGCAAGAGGTCTCTCACCAACTGGAATGTACGCAAGGCTGCCCATACTCACTGACTTTCTACTCAAGGTATCGTCCACCACATTAGCCTTCCCAAGATGATACAAGATTGTGATATCATAGTCTTTTAATAGCTCCAACCACCTCCTCTACCTCAAATTGAGTTCCTTTTGTTTGAACAAATACTGCATGCTTTGATGATCCGTGAATACCTCATATGACACACCGTAAAGATAGTGCCTCCAAATCTTCAGCGCATGAACAATGGCTGCCAACTCTATGTCATGAACAGGATAATTCTTATCATGAACCTACAACTGCCATGACACATATTCAATCACTCTGCTATCCTGCATCAATACCGTACCAAGTCAAAAATGAGATGCATCAAAATATATCGTATAAGATCCTGAACCTGTGCGCAACACCAACACTGGCGGCGTAGTCAAAGCAGTCTTGAGCTTCTGAAAGCTCGCCTAACACTCATCTAAACATCTGAATGGGGTACCCTTCTAGGTCAACCTGGTCAACGGGGCTACTATAGATGAAGACCCTTCCAAAAACCAACGGAAATAACCCGCCAAACCCAAGAATCTCCAGATCTCTGTAGCTGAAGTGGGTCTAGGCCAGTTTTGAACTGTGCCATTCTTCTTAGGATCCACTTGAATTCCCTCTGTTGACACAACATTCCCCAAGAAAGTGTTCGAGTCCAACCAAAACTCGCATTTTGAAAACTTAGCACATAGCTGGCTATCTCTCAGAGTCTGAAGTACGATTCGAAGATGCTGCTCATGCTCCTCTAGACTGTGGGAATAGATCAATATATCATTAATAAACACAATCACAAAGGAATCCAAATAGGGCTTTAACACCCGCTTTATCAAATATAGAAATGTTGCTAGGGCATTCGTCAGCCCAAATGACATTACTAGAAACTCATAATGCACATATCTTGTCTGAAAAGTTGTCTTAGGGACATTAGATGCGCTAATCCTTAACTAAGGGTAGCTAGTCCTCAAATCAATCTTCAAAAATGCCTTGGCACCCTGAAGCTAATCAAATAAGTCATCAATCCTCGGCAATGGATACTTGTTCTTGATGGTGACCTTGTTCAATTGCTGGTAATCTATGCACATCCTCATTGATCCATCCTTCTTCTGTACAAACAACATAGGTGCACCCCAGGGCGAGACACTAGGTCTAATGAAGCCCTTATCAAGAAAATCTTGCAATTTCTCCTTCAATTCTTTCAACTCTAGTGGGGCCATACGGTATGGCAGAATTGAAATGGACTGAGTTCCCGGAGCCAAGTCAATACAGAAGTCAATATCCCTATCGGGTGGCATCCCCGACAGGTCTACAAGAAACACCTCTTGAAACTCACGAACAACTCGTACTAAATCCATGGAAGGAACCTCTGCATTGGAATAGCGGACATAAGCCAAATAAGCTAGACACCCCTTCTCGACCATATGCCAAGCTTTCACATAAGAAATAACCATGCCAGTAGAATGGCCAGGAGTCCCTCTCCACTATAACTGAGGCAACCCCGACAAGGCTAAGGGCACCGTCTTGGCATGACAATCCAATATAGCATGTGTTATGCCCTGCATTATTACGTCGATGTTATGCTCTGCAGTAATATATTACGATGATGTTACCCTCTGCAGTAGTATATTATGATGATATTATGTCCTGCAGTATTACTCTATGGTGATGTTACACTTCGTAGTATTAAGTTATGATAGTGTTGCACCTAGAAGTATTACATTACGATGATGTTATGCTTCATAGTATTAAGTTACGACAGTGTTGCACCCTGTAGTATTACATTACGGTGATGTTATGTTTTGCAGTATTAAGTTACAACAATGTTGAACCATCTAGTATTGTACGTTGGATTTGTCATAAGGTAATTGACATCAGTCCAAGTAAAATATTATTCGGAGATTATAAGGATTATGCTATTTCACAAGTGATGAATAAATTCGTAAAGGTGAAAGGGGAAGCAAGCCAAAGAAAATGAATTTTTCGTCCAAGTTTGGCATATTGGGGTAAAATACGGTCCGAGCTAAAATACCCAGTATTTATGGACTAGTGACATGCAAGGTACTACATGCCCATGCTAGAAAGATGTATAAGGTATGTGAAAAGTGAGTAATATTTTAAGTAAGTGGGAATAATTATCAATTTTTTGGGTAATTGATTAATTATCCGGTAATGGGACCTTACCCGATTAACTAATAAGTGGATAAAAACTTAATAATTATCCCCAAACACATGTGGCAAGAAGCAACCAAGATAAGGAGTGACTAAGTAGTCTCTTAGTATGCCACCTAGGCATAAACAAGATTGGAGGATTAAGTTATCTGCCAAAAAATCCATATGAATCAAAAGTAACTCCAAAACAATGTTAGTCTTTCAAAACTTTAAAGAAACAGAAAACGTTTCCCTTTTAGATTCTAATATAAACCAAAGGAATTCAAAAACATTAAAGAACGTAAATCCTTCAAATTATTAAGTAACCAGAAACGTTTTCCTCTCAAAACAAAATTGGTTGTTTCATTCCAAAATTTTTAAGAACCAGAAACAAGTTTTTGTCCATGAATTTCTAAGAAGCAGAGGCAAATTTCGTTCAATCAACGAAGGTTTTCAAACAAAATATTATACAGTGTTTTCCCTACTCCAGGTATGATAAGGCTCAGCTTTTCCTTCATTTTAGCATGATATCATAATTACACAAGTTGGATAACGAGGCATAAAGAAAAATTCGCATCCCAGAATTTATGTATATTTTGTTAGTTTCGCAAATTACATATATTTTCCTAGTTTTGTAAGTTACCATATTCTTTTTATCGGGACTGCATATTCAGTTGATTATTTCCTTATTCCGGTCAAAAGATCAGAGAGTTTACATATATACAGTATTAAAAGTATTTTCATTACCATCGAGCTATAATCGATGGGCAGACCCCAACTGGGCAACCTCTGATCAGATGGTAAGTTATATACCGAACCTAATGTGGTCGTATGCCTATGAGCGAGCCCAGTTGGTCGAGATACAGAGCCTAATATGGCCGAGCTCCTATGAGCGAGCCTACTACGGCAGAGCATTTATATATATACCGAGCCTTACAGGGCCAGACAACTATTTTACTTACTATATTAAGAGAGTTGAGTCAGTATCAGTAGGTAAGCATATCTTCAGATTATCTTTGACTTCCAGCTACTTGCAGTTATTATATTATCAGTTCAGTTTCAGCTTTAAGTATATTGCCTTACATACTCAGTACATTATTTCGTATTAACGTCCCCTTTTTGGGGGCACTGCATTTCATGCGTGCAGGTCAGACAGACAGACGGGTAGGCCACTTCAATAAGTACTGCCCGAGTTCAGCTTGATTGGTAAGCTCCATGCCTTTCGGAGTTTCCCAGTCTAGAGCCTTATGTACATCTTGTATATATATGTATATATGTTATGAGTAGGTCGGGGAGCTATTCCGATCATAGTATATCCATCAGTAGAGGCTTGTAGACATATCCTGTCAGTTAGTGCAATATGTTGGGTTTGTAGGCCTTGTATGTATATTTGGTTGGTTTGTCAGCTGTAATAGTTATACAGCCTTGTCGGTACAGTTTTATATTGATATTTAGTCAGTATTCGCAGTTCATGCAATGTGTCCCATGGCCAAAGTATGACATCATATGTTCAGAGTCGCTTAGTTGTAAGTTGGTACGCAAGAATAGGTGAGGCACTGGGTGCCAGTCTCACCCCCCAGGTTCGGGGCGTGATAGCATGAGAAGGTGATAGCCAATCCATAACCAAGATAACATCAAAGGCTACCATATCGAGAAGTAGGATATCTACACTAGTCTCAAGACTCCCAATGGTGACCACACACGAACGATAAACACGATCTACAACAATAAAATCTCCCACATATGTGGACACACACACAGGAGCACTCAAAGAATCACAAGGCACAACCAAATATGAAGCAAAATAAGATGACACGTAGGAATAAGTAAAGCCCAGATCAAATAGAACTGAAGCATCTCTATGACAAACTGAAATAGTGCTTGTGACAACAGCATCTAATGACTCAGGCCTGGCTGGGAAAGCATAACATCGGAGCTGGGCCCTACCACTCTGAAGTACATCCCTAGGACGGCCTCTAGCTGTCTAGCCTCCACCTCTAGCAGCCCAACCTCCACCTCTAACAGCCTGACCTCCACCACTGGCTGCCTGACCTCTTCCCCTAGCTGGCTGAGTGGGCAGTGGTCCAACCGGTGCTGAAATCATGGCACGAGAACTCGGTTGTGGTGTGTTGCAAAAAAATCTCAGACAGGTCCTCCTGTATGCCTAACCACCACACTCAAAGCATCCATCCTAGTGTTGTGGCTGCTCAAATTGAGACTGACCCTACGGGCCGAATAACCATGGTGATAACTCTGAATAGGAGGTGCACTGATAGAAGTTGATGGTGCACTATAGGCTGGCTATCCAGAATGAGGCACATAAGGATCACGACTCCCTGAAGCAATGTGGGATGCCTGAAGTGATGACTGAAATGGCATGGGAGGATGGCTCTTACCAACAATACCCCTACCTCCATATGAGGCACCATTAAAACCACCGGAATGATGAGGCCTCTTATCAGACCCCTTTCATCTCTCCTGTGAAAGAACATCCTCGATCTTCCTGGCGACATTAGCAGCCGTCTGAAAAGAAATCTCACCCACATCCTCCTAGGCCATCCAAAGCTTGATAGGGTGAGCGAGTACCTCAATAAACCTCCCCCCTCTCTCTCTCTCTTGGTAGGAAGCATAAGAATAGCATGACGGGCTAGATCCACAAAACGGGTCTCATACTGAGAGGCTGACATACTGCCCTGCTAGAGACGCTTAAACTGCCTATGGTAACTCTCTCTCAGTGT
The DNA here is from genome assembly GCF_000715075.1 of Nicotiana tabacum. Classification (NCBI taxonomy): domain Eukaryota; kingdom Viridiplantae; phylum Streptophyta; class Magnoliopsida; order Solanales; family Solanaceae; genus Nicotiana; species Nicotiana tabacum. The sequence goes on along the minus strand of NC_134101.1, from coordinate 91,814,422 downwards.
AATAGGGAGGAACTTCTCAAGAAATAGCTGAGAGAACTTGTCCCAAGTAAAAGCAGGTGACCCAGGTAGTCTGGTAGATACATAATCCTTCCACCATATCTTGGTAGAACCCATCATAAAAAACACAGCAAAATCGACCCCATTGGTCTCAACTATACCCATGCTCCGCAAAACCTTATAATCATGTGGGTCCTCATAAGGTGCTCCACTGAAGTGATCTGGGAAGAGCTTGGTAAGCTTGTCCAATTTGAATAAGCCCTAGATGACATGGCACGCCCATCACCGACTTATGCCACAACAACTGGCTGAACTACCCCAAGTAGCGAAGCTGCTAGAATCTGATACTAGGGAGCCATATGCTCCGAAGTGTGAGTAGCAAGTCTGTGCTCCTCCCCCAGCCCGAGAGATGGTTGGTGCCATAGGAAATGGACCGGCCTAGGCCACACTCTCCATAAGGCCTACCAAATGCCGAGGTGGCGATGAACCCCTTCTGGACCTGAGCTGGTCTAACAGGTACAGTCTGAGCTGGAACCTCCCCGTCAAAATCTACCTGAGGCTCCACTGTTGGTGCAGCTGCTCAAGCTCTAGGCTGCGCTCTACCTCTGCCTCAGCCTCTGGCCCGACCTCGAACCTCCACCCCTTGTAGGAGCTACCACTGGGGCTCCGGCTGCTATCCAGTGGAAGATACGATGCGTGTTCTCACTATCTGCGAGAGATCAAGAATAGAAGAGTTCAATCATTAATGGTAGAATAAACTCGCACGACAGAGAAGAATAGAAGTAAAATTGTTCCTAACTTCATAGCCTCTAGAAGATAGGTACAGATGTCTATGTACAGATCCTTCAGACTCTACTAAGTTTGCTCGTGGCTAGTGAGACCTATGCAACCTAGTGCTCTGATACCAACTTGTCACGACCCAAAATTCCCACCTTCGAGACCGTGATGGCGCCTAACATTTCACTTGTTAGAAAAGCCAATGTTAGAACAACTTATTCATTTTTCCATGGTTTAGATTAAATAAAGAAAAAGAACTGAAATAACTGCAGAATTCCAAATTAAAATGCAGAAGCTAAGACAGCCAAACGTCTGCTAAAATCCCTGGACTCAGTGTCGCAAGGGCATGAGCTACTAGAATAGTACATACAAGGGTCCAAAATAAACATAAAGCCATCTGAAGGAACATACACAACTAAAAAATAGGGAGGGGGACTCCAGGAGCTACGGGCACTGAGTAGCTGTACCTCAAGTCTCCGCAAGGCTGATCAATCCAAACACGCTAATAGTTGTTGCTAGGACCGACTCCAAAATCTTCACAAGAAGTGCAGAGTGTAGTATGAGTACGACTGCCCCCATGTACTCTGTAAGTGCCGAGCCTAACCTCAACGAAGTAGTGACGAGGCTAAGGGAAGTCACTTACACTACAACCTGTACGCACTGTATAATAAAGACAAAAAAGGAGATACTTAACATGTTTACCGTAAAAATGGTAATAAAAATTAAATTTGATTATGTGATTCTAAAAATATGTGATCTATTTTTATGCTAGTGGATAAGCAGACGATGCTATGTGTGAGACTTAGAACGAGATAAGAGTTAAGAATAAGGTAATAATCAAATCGATAGATTAACAATCGCTGCCTTGGGCTTATTGATTCGGGGGCCTCGAGGTCGATTCCGAAGTTCGGCTAGGAGCTATCGAAGGTGGTCGAAATATGATTAAAAGTTACAACAAAATCAATGAAGGCTCTTTATGGCCAATGATAGGCAATAAATGATGAACAATAACGAAAATGATAAACGGGAGTAATAATCTCAAAAGAGTATGTTAGAGAGCAAAGAGAATGTTCTTGTTTATTTAGTATGGAGCAATCAATCCTTACAATGTGTTAAGGACCCCCTTTATGTAGAAAAATGGGGGATCCTATCATAGTACAAATGCATTTATTACAAAGATATGGAGATGGGACAGCTAGTCGACGTCATGATGTGGGCTCAGACTTGCCTGACAGACTTTGTCTACTCTAGCTGTACCCTTTGGGAACTCCCCTCTTTTCCAATATAGTCATTGGTCTGCATTGCCCCGAGGCCAAGCATCAACATCCCTCGAAGGTGAACCTCGACCCTAGTTTCGAGCCTTGTGAAGTATGTTCGTGGGGCATCATAATGACAAGGAAAAGAGTGCAACGCGTGCTTGAGGGTGTTCTCGGGATTTTTAATCAGATGCCCTAGAAATAATATTGTTTTAGCATTGATATGTTCCAGTTGCTTGAAGTTGTTGCCCTCCATGGTACCGAGCTTTTAAGACCCTTTGCCGACTACTCCGAGGATGCGGTACGGTCCTTCCCAATTTTGGCCTAGCTTTCCTTCATTGGGGTTTCGGGTGTTAAGGGTGACTTTCCTTAGAACCAAGTCCCCAACTCCGAAATGTCAGAGGTTTGTTCTCCTGTTATAATATCTTTCGATCCTTTACTTTTGGGCGGCCATCCGGACCAGTGAGGCTTCTCATTTTTCATCTAGTAGTTCGAGGGCCATTGTCATGGCCTCGTTGTTTGAGCTCTGAATGGTGTGTTGGAATCTGGCACTCGGTTCCCCGACCTTTACTGGTATCAAAGCCTTGACAACGTATACTAGAGAGAAATGTGTTTCCCCTGTGCTTGATTTTGAAGTTGTTCAGTCTGCCCACAGTACTTCGGGTAATATTTCTCTCCATTTTCCCTTGGCGCTTTCCAGCTTCTTTTTTAAGTTTTGGATGATGGTTTTATTTGTGGACTCGGCCTGGCCATTTTCACATGGGTGGTAAGTCATCGATAGGATTCTATTGATTTTGTGATCCTCAAGGAATTGTGTTACCTTGCTCCCGATGAACTGCCTCCCATTATCGCATGTTATCTCAGAAGGAATCCCAAATCGGCACATACTGTGGTCCTAGATGAAGTTAGTGACTTCTTTTTCTCTTACCTTCTCGAAGACCTGCGCTTCCACCCATTTTGAGAAATAGTCAGTCATAAATAAAATGAATTTAGCTTTACCTGGTGTCTTCGGCAGGGGATCAACGATGTCCATCCCCCATTTCATGAATGGCCATGGCGATAAGACCAAATGTAGTTGTTCACCGGGTTGGTGAATCATAGGGGCAAATCTCTAGCAGTTATCGCATTTTCGGATGAATACCTTAGTATCTGTTTCCATGTTGTCCCAGTAGTAGCCTACCCTGATTATCCTTCGGACCAAGGAATTGGTGCCGGAGTGATTTCCGCAAGTACCCTCGTGAATTTCTCGTAGTACATAATCTGTATCCCACGGCCCTAGACATACTGCTAGGGGGCCATCAAAAGTTCTTCTATACAGAGTCTTATTTTCATCATGCGAGAACCAGACTACTTTGGTTCGTAGGGCCCTCGATTCCTTTGGATCCGCGGACAATTTTCCGTCTTTCAGATAATCAATATATTTATTTCTCTAGTCCCATGTTGGGCTGGTGGAATTAATATCTGTGTGACCTTCCTTGATCACTAATTTAGATAGCTGAGTAACAGCCCCGGGGAGTAGGTCATCTTCTTCAATAGATGATCCTAGGTTTGTGAGGACATCGGCCTCGCTATTTTGCTCTCGAGGTACATGGACTAAAGTCCATTCTTTGAAGCAACGTAATGCGAATTAGATCTTGTCCAAATACCTCTGCATCTTGTCCTCTCGGACCTCAAAGCTCCCATTCACCTGGTATACTACCAGGAGTGAATCGCATTTTGCTTCGATGGTCTCGGTTCCCAGGTTTTTGGCCAGTTCTAAACATGCAATCATAGCCTCGTACTTGGCTTCATTGTTAGTCAATTTTCCAGTTTTAATAGATTGTATGATCACGCCGCCCATAGGTGGATTTAGGACTATACTAAGTCTGGAACCTCTCACGTTTGTGGCACCGTCAGTAAGTAGGGTCCATACCAGTAAAAGTTCCTTTTCTATCTCGGGCACGAGGGAGGGCGAGAAATCGGCTACGAAGTCCGCTAGAATCTGGGACTTGATGGCCGTTCGAGGTTGATACTCGATATCATACCCCCCGAGTTCGATGGCCCACTTGTCCAATCGACCCGATAGTTCGGGTTTGTGAAATATGCTCCGGAGGGGGTATGTCGTTAGAACGCAAATATGGTGGCATTGAAAATACGGTTTCAACTTTTGCGATGCACTTATTAACGCAAGAGCTAATTTTTTAAGGTGTGGATACATAGTTTCGACATCCCTTAGGGTCCGGCTTACATAATAAACAGGGAATTGCATACCTTGCTCTTCTCGAACTAGCACGCCGCTTATCGCTATCTCGGATGCGGCCAAGTATAGATATAGTGTTCATCCTCCTTTGGCGTTTGGAGCATAGGTGGGCTAGTCAGATGTCTCTTCTGCTCTTCTAAGGCGCGTTGGCATTCTCGAGTCCATTCAAAGTTGTTTTTCCTTTTGAGTAAAGAGAAGAAGTGATGGCTCCTGTCGAATGACCTTGATATGAATCTGCCTAGAGCCGCTATTCGCCCTGTTAGCCATTGCATGGCCTTTACATTGTTTACAACTGTGATTTCTTCGATGGCCTTGATTTTATCAGGGTTAATCTCGATCCCCCTATTTGATACCATGAAGCCCAAGAATTTGCCCGAACCCACTCCGAAGGCACATTTCTCGGGGTTGAGCTTCATGTTGTAACTTCTGAGGATGTCGATTGTTTCCTGCAAATGAGTTAAATGGTCCTCTGCGTGCAGAGACTTAACTAGCATGTCGACAATATAAACTTCCATGGATTTACCTACTTGACTCAAAAAAATTTATTAACTAGATGTTGGTATGTAGCCTCTACGTGTTTTAGTCAGTCGGTCTAGGGTCTTTTTTTTTGCTTCATCAGTTTAAACCTGTAGTCGACACTCAGTCAGTGGGAGGTTATTTCCGACGGGATACCTTTCATAACTAAGTGGGACCATGCGAAATAGTCGATATTATCGATAAGAAATTGAATGAATTTTTTCTTGAGTTCAGGGGTTAATCCCATTCCCAGGTATACCATACGATCGGGGAGGTGTTCGATCAAAATAGCTTGCTCCAGATCTTCAATTGTCGATTTCATTACATCTGACTCTTTGGGGGCAACGAAAGTTCGAGGAGCGAGGAAATCCTCTTTATCATCCTTGGGGGTTTGTATACTCTTAGACACATCCGAGATCGGGAGTGCGGGGGTCTACTCCTCTTGGTAAACCGCGAACATTTCTTTCATTGCATGTTGTTCTCCATATATGGTTGTTATGCCATCCTTTGTCAGAAGTTTAATCATTTGGTGTAGAGTTGACGGTATTGTCGTCATGTTGTGTATCCACGGCCTGTCAAGCAATGCATTATACCTTATGTCGCCATTGATGACTTGAAACTTGGTGTTCTAAACCGTGTCGGACGTGTCGACTGGAAGGGTGATTTCTCCTCTTGTTACTTCGCTGGTCATGTTGAAGCCATGGAGGACCCGGGAGGCGGGTATGATCTGATCGAGCAACCCAAGCTATTCTACTACCCCTAAACTGATTACATTGGTCGAGCTGCCTGGATCCACGAGCACACGTTTAACTTGAATGTTGTTTAAAAGAAATGAGATTACCAGCGCGTCGTTGTGTGGTTCTGTCAAGGTCTCGAGATCCTCTTCGCTGAACGCGAGGGTGTCTTTGGCACGCGGTCTTGCCCTTCTATTACGGCGGATATTTTTGTCCGCTTGATCATGGGCCCTTGGGTAATGCCAATCCCTCTGATTATCATATGAATGACATGCCAAGGAATCTCTTTTTGTGACCAGGTTGGAACAGCCCACCATTCTCTCCTCAGTTCTCAAGGTAGTTGTTTTTATCTCTATTTACTGAGTTAGGCATCTCGACCAGAAATTTGAAGATCCTGGACTAGAACAGGTGTGAAAGGTAACTTGTGTTATGTGATGAAACCATCAAGAAAATAATCACTATTATTTTTAGTCCGACAGTAGGTGCCAAACTGTTTACCGTAAAAATGGTAATAACAATTAAATTTGATTATGTGATTCTAAAAATACGTAATCTATTTTTATGCTATTGGTTAAGCAGACGATGCTATGCGTGAGACTTAGAAACGAGAGAAGAGCTAAGAATAAGGTGATAATCAAACCGATAGATTAACAATCGGGGCCTCGAGCTTGTCGATTCGGGGGCTTCGAGGTCGATTCCGAAGCTCGGCTTGGAGCTATCGAAGGTGGTCGAAATATGATTAATAGTTATAGCAAAATCAATGAAGGCTCTTTATGTCCAATGATAGGCAATAAATGATGAACAATAACGAAAATGATAAATGGGAGTAATAATCTCAAGAGAGTATGTTAGACAACAAGGAGAATTTTCTTATTTATTTATTATGGAGCAATCAATCCTTACAATGTGGTAAGGACCCCCTTTATATAGAAAAATGGGGATCCTATCATAGTACAAATGCAATTATTACAAAGATATAGAGATGGGACAGCTAGTCGACGTCATGATTCAGGCTCAGACTAGCCTGACAAACTTTGTCTGCTCTAGTTGTACCCTTTGGGAACTCCCCTCTTTTCCAATATAGTTGTTGGTATGCATTGCCCCGAGGTCGAGCATCAACAGCCCTCGAAGGCGAACCTCGACCCCAGTTTCGAGCCTTGGAAAGTATTTTTGCGGGGCATCATAATGACGAGAAAACTGGACCCTCCGATTTCACCGTGCACAGAACATAATAAGACAGTCGACTGAAGATAATAGCTATGCCTCAAGAAATAAATCAGTGATGTTCACCAATCCTTAGAGTTTCAAGTAAAGACACTGAAAACCAACACAACTCGAGGAAATAGAAACACATAGGTTGTTGCGGCGTGCAACCCGATACCGTTCAACACAATCCTCCCTTATTCTAATGTAACAATATCAACAATCAAAATAAATAAATGTTGTGGCACGCAACCCGATCCCATCATATAACAATACCAGTATCACATTTCACCATTATTTCACCATATCAATCTACCCTTATTTTACATGTTGCGGCATGCAAACTGATCCCACCGTATCAGTACAAAATCACCCTTATTCCACCATATCAATTCACCCTTATTTAATTTGTTGCAGCGTGCAACCCGATCCTACCATAACAGTACCAAATACCCAATGAGCACAGTCAAATTAATAATTAAATCATAGTGACCACCATAATTGATGAATATAAAGCTGAGATAGAAAGTAAAATTTATACCAAGTTGGAAATCCACGTATGAAATACTACACGATGGGAAAGTCCAACAAATGAAAATTAAAAGGTAAATATACGTCAATCAGGACAAATAGCGGCAAGTCATGAAAACATGAAGAGGTCTTAACAATTTAACAGGAGAAAACAATGATTGACAAGTAGCAATTAAAGCATGGAATGCATTTAGGGCACATAACAGTTAAGGCAGGGAAGGACATAATGAAGGAAGAACAAGAAATCAGGAGAAACAAGTAATTCGGCGGCGTATAAGCACTTGTCACCTCACATATACGCCACAACACAAGAAATTCACATACCACATAATCCGAGGGTTCCTAATTCCCTCAAGTCAGGGTTAAACATAACACTTACCTCGCCCCAAAGATCACTCAAAGCTCAACCACATCTTTAACTTTCAAACAAGACTCCAAACCAACAATATTTAGCAAATTACCAACCAAATGATTCAAAAGATTCAATTTATGTCATAATTGATAAAGTCAACAAAAATCAACTCCCAGGCCCGCTTGCTCCAAACCTAAAATTTGGACCAAAACCCAATTATTCATTCACCCTCGAGCCCGGTTATATAATTTGTTTTGAAATTCAACCTCAAATTGAGGTCTAAATTCTAATTTTGTAAAATTCCTAATTCTACCCAAACCCCCAATTTCTACCATGAAAACACTAGATTTTAGGCTGAAATCTTATGAAATTTGAAATAAAATAGGTTAGAATCACTTACCAATAGATTGGGGAAGAAGGGCTCTTGGGAAAATTGCCTCTAGGGTTTTCTAGTTTTTAAAATTTGAAGAATGAACAAAAATACCATCTAACTCAACTTTTACATAGTTGCAGATGTCGCAATTGCGATATCTTGTTCGCAATTGCGAGAAAGAGGTCACAATTGCAAACTCCTCTCAGAATCCCAAAATTGCATTTGCGATAAAATGGGTGCAAATGCGAGCCCTGATGCCCTCGCAAATGCGGACCAATCTTCGCAAATGCGAAGATTTTCACAAAAGGTGTTGAGTCGCAAATGTGACTCTGCCTTTGCAAAAGCAAAAATGCCAAGTTCGCAATTGCGAACTTTTATCTCGCAAATGCGAAGACCCCCGGCCATGCTAGGCTTGCAAATGCGATGGTTTGTTTGCAAATGTGAGATCTATAGCAGACACCAGAACAACTATGAATTCTAAGTACCATCCACTCCGTAGCCTATCCGAAACTCATCCGAGCCATCGGGGCTCTAAACCAAATATACGCATAAGTCCAAAAATATCATACGAACTTGCTCGTATGATCAAATCGCCAAAACAACACCTAGAATTACGAATTGGAAACCAAATCAAATGATTTTTTTAAGAAAACTCATGAACTTCTATTTTAACAACCGGACGTCTGAATCACGTTAAACCAACTCCGTTTCTCACCAAATTTGATAGACAATTCATAAATATAGTAATGGACCTATATCGTATTTTGGAAAACAAATATGGACCCGATATCAATAAATTCAAACATTGGTTAATTCTTTAAAATCATTAAACCCTTTGAACTTTCAATTTTCGACAAAAATCAATAACTCGAGCTACGGACCTCCAAATTCGATTTCGAGCATACGCCCAGGTCCCAAATCACGATACGGACCCACTGGGACCTTCAAAATATAGATCCAGGTCCGTTTGCTTAAAACATTAACCAAAGTCAACTCAAATAAATTTTAAGGCACAATTTCATATTTTATCAGTTTTTAACATACAAGCCTCCCGAAAAAATACCTGGACTGTGCATGCAAATCAAGGACGGCTAAAATGAGGTATTTGAGTATTCAAAATAAATAATTAAGTTCTAAAATATAAGATAAACTATCGGGTCATCACACCCGCACTCATAACAGTTCTGCTTCCTTGCTCTAGACTTCGATCTGGTAGTTGACTTTTTCTAATTAAAGTCCTTTTGTTATGTTTTTCCTCTACTTATAAGACCCTCACCCTCAGTTCTGCTATCTGGAAAGATCTTTTGTAACTCTTTATATTTTAGTGCATTACTTACTTCTTCTAGTGAAATAATGTCTTTCCCATATAGCAGTGTACCGGCAAAAGTATCATAAGATGGTGGTAAAGAACATAACACAATCAAGTCTTGATATTCACTATAAATATTAATATCCATGTTCTTCAAGTCCATTATAATTGAATTAAACTCATCAAGGTGAGTTTTAACAAGTATAGCTTCATTCATATTGAGATTGTATAACCTTTTTTCAGGTTGAGGCAGTTTGTCAATGATTTCTTATAATACAGATCCTCCATCTTTTTTCATATCGTTGTTGCAAAAGTTTCTTCTGTAATTTTCCGAAGAACGCTATCTGGAATGCCCATGAAGATCGTATTCAAAGCCCTCTCCTTCAGTTCTACCTTTACAATCTCTTTTATCTCTTCACGTAATTCCTCAACAATTGCCTTTCATAACCTTTGTAACACCAGGGACGACTTCATCATAATCTTCCATAGACTGAAACTAGAACCCCCGTCAAATTTCTCTACTTCGTACTTTATTGAAGATGATGAAGACATCTTATCTTTAGATTTTATGTAGAAACTTGAACCTTACTCTGATACCAATTATTGTGAAAATCATGGGTTAACTAGCCCACAATCACACACAAAGCAAATACAGAAAAAAAATCAACACAAGAATTTAGCGAGGTTCAGCTAAGCCTAATCCTCGGGACATAAGAAGAGAGAGTTTTCCACTATGAATTGAGAAAAAATGCACACTGCATTCTCTAGAATCCCCAACTACAACCGCTATATATAGATCTCAAATAGTCACAAACCTATAAGTGAAAGGTTTCCCAATAGGACAAGGGCAATAGGTTTTTCTTCTCCAAATCTATCTGGACAATGGGTTTTCCAAACCTATAGGAATTATGAGTTTCCTAAAAATATAAGAAAATAATCGAAGCCCCAAAATAATAGAACTTGTTCTAATTCATGAAGGGTAATGTGAACACATACTAGTTTTTTCATCTTCTGTTTAGGAATGATCTAATATTTAAGCAGCTTTTCTTTTCTTTCCAGTTATTGCTTCCTGCTTTAAACATTTTCTTTTTCTTGCTTCAATGAGTACGGAATCAAAAACATAAACTAATAAGTAAATGACTTTAAGTGTGCCTCTGCTGACATGGGTAGAGGGAGACCTAAGAGGGTGGTTCCGATCACAAAATCAATTAAGGAAATACTAAGTCGAACTTTAGCTACTAGGAAGGATATGGCGAGGGACAATGAGGGAATGCATAGCCCTTATATTTCAATGTAACAGTAGCAGCAGACGGAGGAGATATGGCCGCCTCTGTGAAGAGCGAGCTCGACTCAGTCAACACCAATAGGTGGGGGAAGCCAAAATCCAACTCGAAGCCACACCAAGAAAATACCAATCATGATTTCAACAGTAGAGCTAGTGACTAGGACTGGTATGGAAGGTAAGTTGAAAATTGCAAACCAACTTGGTGAACAGAAGCCAATCACGGTTCATGAACCTCAGATTCACAAACAATTGGATGCAGATCAACAGAAGAACAAAAAGGAGTGGATGAACTTATTTGCTGGGAATAATCTATTGGCAAGAGGTATGAATCTCAAATTTGTCACCCCTATGATAAAGGAGGGTGAAAATATGAATGAACTAGATAGTGAAGAAGTTGATCGAGAAACTGCAAAATAGAAGCATGCAATTGTATTGTATGTAGTTGGAGATTCCCCGTTAATAGAGGCTTTGGGTCAATTTATTTCTGCTCAATGGAATTTCATTGCCAAGCCTAAACTTTACGTCCATAAAAATAGATACTTTGTGGTTAAATTTAACTGTGTGGAAGATAGGGATGTTGTGCTGCTGTCCGGTCCACACACTATAAGAATAAATATATTATTGTCAAAGCATGGTCTCCCAATTTTGATTTTGATACAGAGGTGACAGACAATTCTTATATGGGTTAAGCTACCAAATTTGCCACTAAATTACTAGAGTATGGACTCACTTAGTTGAATTAGGAGTGCCAATCTATGCAGATCAATGAACGACTAAAGTAGAGAGGATTTCTTATGCAAGGCTGCTAGTGGAGATGGATGTCACAAAGCCTCTGCCTAAGTCAATCAAAGTTGTGGATCCAGCTGGGAATATTTTTGAACAACATATTGCTTATGATTGGGTCGCTGAATACTACTCCACTTGCTTACAAGTTGACCACGTTTGTAGGAATGGGAAAGAATAACTAAGGATATCCATGTGATCAAGTAAAAATAACCAAAACCAAGAATGGAGTAGAACTAAAGGGTGGATCAAGAGAAGAATTAGTCAGTGCTAGAGGAACATGCTCATAATATGATGCATGTGCAACCACAACATGAATCTCAACAACCAAACCCAACTACTAGTACTCAGATGGTAGACCAAAGGAAAACTTAGGATACAACTAAAGGGAAATCTGTAGCTAGAGGTGTTTAATACAAGACAAAGGAAACAACAAGGATTAATGTGGTAATAGGTTTAGCCCATTAACTATTTCAATAGCTGGAGAGGCACTGGACAATACTAGTAGTGAGAAGGGGTAGTGCAGCTATCAAGGGGCTATTGGGGATACACAACTTCAACATCCAACTAAATGAAGATCATAGCTTGGAACATGAGGGGGTAAATAAAGTATATAAGCATAAATAAGTAAAAATTTTATAAAAAATAATGATGTTGGCCATATAGCAATATTTGAAAATAAGATCAAAGAAAAGAATTCTAGTAAAATAATCAAAAAGATAGCAAATAACTAAAGGTGGTATGAAAATTATGCCTATAGTAGCAAGGGTAGAATCTGGATACTTTGGAATTCTAATAAAGTGGAGTTTGATGTAATTGCTATGAGTGCTCAAGCCATTCATGACATAGTTTGGATCCCTCAGTTGCAAGTCAAATTCACTTTATCGCAATCTATGAATTTCATACTGTTGAAACTAGAAAGTCGCAATGGTATGAGCAGAGACATGCAAATAACTCTATGAAGGGTCCATGGCTAGCTATTGGGAATTGCAATACAGTTACTAATATAGATAACATGCACTTTGGAAACCCAGTGCTTGACAATGAGGTGCGAGATTTCAATGACTTCATTGCAGAAATTGGCATGGTTGAGCTACGTGCAGTTGGAAAAAGGTACACATGGACAAATAGATAGATTTATAGAAGGATTGATAAAGCTTTAAATAATGATGATTGGCTTCTAACAATAATTCAATCAAAAGAAGTAATAATGAATCCTGGTTGCTCTGATCATACACTTCTAAGTATACAGTTTGCAGAAGTGGTAAAGAGGAGTCCTAGGCCTTTCATGCTTTTGAATTGATTAGCTGGCCATAAGGATTCTTAGAAAGCTTAAGGTGGTAAAGACAACTTTGAAACAACTAAATAAAAGGGAGTTTAGTAATGTGGAGGAACAGATCTATCACTGTCAACAAATGTTGGATGAAACACAATCCCAAATAGGGAACTACAACATCTTATTACGATGTTTACTGTCGAAAAAGAAATGCAAAAAGAGCTGGAGAAATAGAATCTTATGGAGGAAAGTATAACAAAGTAGAAGTTGAAAACAAATGGTTGGAACTGGGAGATGCTAACATTGCTTATTTCTTTGCCAATCTTAAGAATAGACAAGCTCATAACAGGATAAAAAGCCTCATTAATGACAATGGGTAGATATTACAGCAAGCAGATGACATAGAAAGGGAGGTTACAAGCTTTTACAAAAAGCTATTTGGTAGTGATGTGCCCAGATACCAACTGTTGATCCTAACATAACGAAATGAGATAATTGTTTAACAAGGAAGCAACAATTAAGTCTGATTGTCCAGGTCACAAGAGAGGAAGTGTATCAATCTCTTATGAGTATAGACGATCAGAGAGCTCCAGGTTGTGATGGTTTTAATGCCCTTTTCTTCAAAAGATCCTGGTGTATGATAGGGGAGGGGGTGACAATGTCACACCTAATCTTGGGGAGTGCAAGTAGCGCTCAACTGAGATACCCCAGTTAAGCAAGTCTATTTGATGCTTTCACCCGACCTTACTCATGAGTAATACGAAGATAAATATCACAAGTTAGATAATGATAGAGTAACATGTACAACGCCAATTTTATTTTTTTGAAGAAACTCCATTTACAATTCCCAAAATATATTACGCATTCGGAGTTTAAAAGTTGAAATATGTGTTACAAGTACAACATTTCAAGTTTAAATTTCCCAAATCAGAAAATAACTCACACCGTGTCTATCGAACCTCTAAATGATATAAAGAGTAATACGATAGTACCGGCGATAATGCCCTAGCTATATCTCAAAAACACTATACATAAGAAAGAAAAGGAACAAGACCCCGATATGAAATGGGGCTCACCAAGTCAGTTGAGAAGAGGGTGTACCACTATCACTGATTAATGTTGCATGTTATAGAACCACCTGCATCTGTTAAAGATACAGCATTCCTGCCAAAAGGGATGTTAGTACACATGGACTAGTACAAGTATGAAAGGCTAAAAACCCTCTCGTTGAATCTAGCAACAACACAATAAGAGAGAAACATAAACCCATAAGAAACCAAATCTTAGTAAAATACCAAATCAAGATTGAGGTAAATCTTCAGGTGATAATCAATGTTTTAGGTTGGGAAATCTTTAGCACCGATACACCACCGTGTTAATATCATGGAGTCCGATCTCTTCCTAATCGGTTAAGCCATCTCACCCCAAAGTATGAGGCTCGACATCCAAATGCAACACCACCATATGCGCGGCATGGCGTCCGATCTCTGCTGATCGGCTAAGCCATCCCAACACAATAACGTGTGGATTGACATCATCTTTCGCTAGCAATCATCTCATCCAATTAAGGGGAATAATCTTAAAACATCAATCGCATCCCAATTAGGGGAATACTTGTCACATCAATAGGGGGATTACCCCATAACTACTCCTACACCAGTATGTGTAGTTTTGGGGTTAGGTTATTTCAACCTACCCTTATTCGGTGACTAAATGATACTACTAAAATATTTAATATATAAAGGAGTTATAGCTCATTTCATATTTTTTCACACTTCCTTTCATCTCATTGGCACTATTGCTCACAAGTGAAATTTTTATTCTTGGCACGATGGCTGCATTTTATATGAAATACCTTCTTCTTTAACTTTCAAGTATCATCATGGGTTATCAACAATAAAAGTATTTTGAAATAAAGACTTTAATATGTATATGAGCAATATGAGTCTTAAACATATTGAGTTTTCCTTCCAAAATAAGAAATAATGAATTTACAATTAAAATATGAATTTAAGTCATAGTATTTTGATACATTAGTCATACTTGAATAATTTCTCAAAGGAGAGCATAACATGATAGGAGAAATTGGAACACATTTGAGCATGTAACTTTAGGCACAATGCTCATTTGGAATAACTCAACTTATTGTGAAGGGCTCGGAACAATAGAAATAAGAGCTTGGGCCAATCACGCTTGAAACTTAAGAGAATATCATGGATTCTATTCTATAAGAGAAGTTTAGCCAACATACATCACTTGAACTTTTCTTAGATTATTACAACATTCCAAAACTCCTAGTGACTTCAATCTATTTAGAGATATAATAAAATTGAACCATAATTAGGAAGGGGTTCATGGGTTCAGTTCATCTAGGAATTTCATCAAGCACCAGGTTTGCAAATTTGACTACCCTTATGATGGGAATCCTTCATCTTACAACTAATTCCCAAGTCCATATTTCACCCAAATCAGTTTAACAACTCCCATACCACCATTATTAGCACATTCATGCACGATGATTAACTTTCAACTGTAGATTCATGCCTCCCATTACCATATTCAGTCTTATTCCAAAGTTGAGAGCTAGAGAGTAGAGCCTTACCTCTTAGAAGGATACCTTAAGAGCTTTCCTTATTGAATTCCAATTCTTGGGTAAGGGATTATTAGTAAGATAATGGAAGCTTCTTATTCCATCTCTAAAACACTCCTCTCACTCTCTCTCTCTCTCTCTCTCTCTTTCTCTCTCTCTCTCTCTCTCTCTCTAAAATAGCCATTTAGACCAGCCAAAATAACCCCCAAAGTCTTTTTATAAAAAAGGGTTGGGGTGAGATTTTATCAAACTTAATCCTTTGAACCGAGTCTGCTGTCGCAGACCAGACCGCAAAAATGTTCCCTAAAACTGGGCTGGCCTGATCAAGTCTGCGGCCGTTCTACGGTCCAAAAATTAGTTATGCGGTCACAAAACAGTTATGCAGAATCTCCCCCTAGAATTTTCTCATGCTGGTTCTGAGATGAAAGTGCAGCCCGCGAAATGGTTGTGCGGTTGCATAATTGGCCGCAAAATGACCTTCCAAAATTTGGGTTTCTCCTGTTCCACTGTACGGCAGATCTGTAGTCCGCGGAGTAGTATTAAAGTCTCATAGTGGACCACAAAAATGTCATGTTGCAAAAATTATTTCACTAACTCCCAGTGCATTGCACAACCCAAAGAGTCCGTACCTTTATATATTTCTAACACATTACCTACCTCGGTACCACAAGACCTCGAGTTCTTGTTATGATTTTTATGGGGACTTACAGACAGATGCAGTGATATAGTTCTTTATTGATGGTGAAATGCACAAGGCTATTAATTATACCACAATTACACTTATTCCAAAGGTCAAGCCTCCATAAAAAGTGTCTGAATTTAGGCTGTTAACCGTCAAAATAGTAACAACAATTAAATTTGTAGATGGGATTCTAAAAATACGTGATCTATTCATTAGCCAGTTCTTTAGAGAACTTGATGCTAAGAATGTGAAGTTTAATGATGAAATGCAAGCTAAAATGAGGCAGTAATCAAACCAAAGGGCCTTTTACTCGGATGCGGGACTAGTCGATGAGGGACCTCGGGGTTGATGTTCGGGCCGAGCTCGAGCTATCAGGGGCAATCGGGAATAGGATAACAGCTAAGATACGATCAAGAGAAGCTCTATATAGCCAAGACCAAGTGATAAACAAAGAACAAGTAAGAAAGCAATAAATGTTAAAGTTGCCTCGGGCCAGTTAGAAAGAAAAGAGAGAGAGAGAGAGAGAGATATATTATTGCACTTGTGGAGAAATGGAGCAACATCAGTCCCTTACAAGGTAGTGTGAGTCCCCTTTATATAGGAAGGGAACTCGGCTACAAGTACATGGGCATTAATTACAAAGTATGGAGATGGGATAGCTTGACGCGACACCTCAGTATAGGCTCTGGATAGGCCGGCCCTATCAGACTTAGTCGTATGCCTTGGGAGCTTCCCCCTCTGTCCTGGCTTTGATCTCCGTCTTCTTTGAGTTGGGCCTCGATGAGCCCCGAGGTCGGGAACTCGGTCGTGGCTTCCCGTCCTTGAGGTCTCAAGGTGTTCTTCCGAAATGACTTGACAGCGAAAAATCAAGTCCTCTGATTTCGCCATGTACAGATAGTCTCCGCATTTCCTAGAACTAAGTGATGAGAAATTATTCTGACACTTGACTCCTCGAGCTTCTTACGGTGACGTCATACCGATGATGCGACTCTTAGTGTGAGATTTGTAGTAACCAGGCATCCATGGGCTTGTGTATTTCGACTCCATTCAATGCACTCTCGATTCCCGCTCTCCAAGGTGAAGGTACCACCATTGGTTTGCTTTTTCAAGGATGCATTAACTGCGCTCGTCGGTCAATCTTCTAAAGCCTTGATGACCGTGTGTAACCTCCTATAAATGGGGGTGTTTTGGTGTTGTTTTTCCTATCCTAGTGCCTTCGTTGGCTCGATTGCCCATTCCTTCTTATCATCTTTTTCTATCCTTGAACATCATGCTTGGGGCTCATGGCCTCAAGGTCGTTTGGTGGAGCTCTCTTAGATCGTGTTGTGGCCCTTTGCCCGGGCTTCCCTTTGTCGAGCATAATTACACTAACCTGTTGCTGCAATGGTCGTTGTTATGCTTGTTTTTGCTACTGCTGTTTGCGCGAGATGATGACGGACGGGGAGTTGATCCCCCCTTATGTAGACAGTTGTTCAGACTATGCACTGCTACTCACTCTCCTACCGGGGCCTGGTGTGGCACTTCATCCCTTGGGTTTTTTATTTGCCAAGGCATAAAGTGGCATACCGGTCGTTGAGGCTGGGACCCGCCGAATCTTCAACCTTTGGCTTCGGCGGGCCATGTCTTTTTTCTCTGCCTCCTCTACGTCCCCTCCTTTTCCTTTTCTTTATCTTCTCTGGTGGGAATCCCTTGGGGATTGAGTTGGGAACCTAGAGGAGGTGGAGGTTGGTGGAATCGCCCTCGAGGATGCGTGCTCGAGGGGGCGGCGCTCGAGGAAGCTGATACCGGAGATGGATTTTTGAGGGTGGATCGGGCCCTCAAGTTTCATCACATGTACATCCTTCTGTTCCTCCGCGTTAGGTGTAGACCTCTGTAGGCTTTTGTAATTGTATGTAAGGACCCCTCGAGGGTTGTTGTACATGGATATTTATGAATATGAAGATACATCCATTGACTTTTGCTTTCGATTCTTGCTTTGTAGTTGCATGCTCTCATGCCCTTCGAGGCCTTTTGAATGTCTTCCTTTATTGTTGACCACTGATATCTAACTCGGGTGCGAGCATTCTTTCCGATCCTCTCCTGATCAACATGTCTACTTTCCAAGCCCATCATCATATCAACATGGCTCTTTTCTGAGCCCATCATCGTACCCCGAACCGAGCCTGAATTGACCCGATAGGCCCAGGCTGTCGGGCCCTCCGAGTTGTATGGAGATAATATACCGAGTTTCGGAGCTTTCGAGAATGTCATCCTGAATGAAGGTCAGCTTTGGGTACCCAGGGGTCCCCTTTGATCTTGATGTAGATAGCTTTTTAAAGCATATAGGATAGACTTCTATTGAGGAGTTGCCTGTACTCAGGCGCTGCCTCGGGCCTTTGTGTTGCTTTCGTGATTGGAGCTTCCCGTGCTTATTCCTATTTTTAGAAAAGGGAACCATGAGACCAGGTGCTGCCTTGAGTCGAGTGATGGCATTGAAAGCTTCCCGATGTCCGACTTCTTTTTGGCGGGGATCCTCGAGGTAGAATGTTGCCTCGAAATTGGAGATAATACGGCTGACTCCTTGATTCATGGCTTCTTGTCGAAGGATGATTCCGGGATCGGGTATCACCCCATTGATCTGTATCGAGGTTGTTGGCTTCCCGGGGCTCACTCCAGGTAGGTGAGTCATCATTGCTTCTCGCATATATATGGGCCGACTTCGGCTTCTTCGAAAGACCTCACTACTTTAGATAGCTGCCCTTCCGCTTTGGCATAGAGTTCTTCATTTCTTTAGGCGCAAAAAGCGTTGGCACACGTCATTGCTGTGATCTATTAGTTTTACCATAGTCAAGGCAACCACTTTAGGGCCGGCCTAGCAGGGAGTGGGGAGTGTCGTTCGCTCTAAAGAGGGTGTCTTTGATAAGAGAGGAACATCTGGAGATGGTGAGGAGATACTATAGATGGATCGAGGGGATAACGCTGCAGGTGTTTTCCCCGGATGAGAGTATTACGGACTCTACTGATGGATTCTTGAGCGTATACATATATCCTTTCGCATTTGGCCCCCTTGATAAGGTCGTGCTTGATTTTTGTTTAAAGTACCAGGTTACTTTGGTGCAGATATATCCATTGTTTTAGCGAGTGGTGCTGATGATTGTGAGCACGTGATTTTTGTTTTGCGCGACAGTCGCTCCAAAAGAATAAAAATTGGTCCTGCTGTACAATTTTTGGATTTTTGTGCGGCACTTTGTTGATTTATTTGTGACTTTGGCCCATTTTTATTTATTTACTTTATTAAAACAAAATTCAAAAAAAATGTGTACGTGTCATGCATAATCTGAACCGTAACATGGTTTAAATAGAAAGGCATAAACAGGCATCTTTGTCCGTGATTTTGTTTTGTTTGATTTTACCTATTTTGAAATATCTTTAGTGTGTGTGCAAATAATTGTATTGAGTGTGTATTTAATTTTAATTTGATTTTTTGCTTAGTTTTGTTTTTAAAATAAATAAGAAAAGAAATAAAAATTAAAAAAAAAAGAGAAAAAGACCCTTTCTTCTTCCGGATTGGGCCAATTTATTAAAATTGGCCCAAAACAAACAACGTCCAAACCAGGCCTGCCCGGTCCAACACCAGCTGATACCCAGGGTGTCCAAACGACGTCGTATTGATCCAGGTTGATCTGGGCCGTTGATCTCAGATTGATCAACGGCCAAGATCACATTTCCCATACCCACGAACAGAACCCGACCCGTTTCCACCCGGACCAACCCAAACCCCAATTAGTTGAAACGACACCGTTTCCCCTAAACCCTTAGATCCAAGCCATCGATTTCGGTTGATCCAACGGTTGAGATCCGTCCACCCACTAACTATATAAGTCTCTAATCGTACCCTACCCCCCTATCCAATACCCCAGCCTCGTCGTCTTCACCAGAAACCCCAAACCCTAGAGCCGCCCCTGTACTCTTCACCATGAAAACCGGCGGCACGGACGCCGGTGACCTCCACCTGAACACCATAGAACCCCCTCACCACCCTGAACATAGACCTGTTGACCGTTTAGTTCGAATCATCCTCTAGGTCCTCGAATCTTCATTTGAAGATTCGAGTCAAAACTCGATCTACACCGTTTAACCCCAGCTTCACACCAGACACTCCCCAGACCCCCCTCGTGACCAAACCATACTTGGTTTGGTCCGAATCTGACCAGGGAAGCATGAATCCCGGATCTGGTTTTCGAACCTTAGGGTTCCTCGTCACTGGTCCGTTGTTTTGTTCAAACCGAAGGATTAAGGTCTAATGGACCTTAATCGAAGTGTTTCTCATCTGAGAAACACTTCGATTAAAGTCCGTTCAGCTTTAAGAAAAGTCTGTCCAAATCCGAGTTCAAACTTTTGATTTTTCGAGTTTTAAGGTGAGATTGCTTTCTTTCCTTTACTTGTTTTAGTCCGTGTGATTTGTTTCAAAAGTCGGTTCATGTTTGTTTTAATTTTATCAACATTTGTTGTCCACTTTGCCTGAACCTCTGTGTTTGTCTGAATCCCCCTCCTATTCTGATAGTGTGTATGTAAGTGTTGGGCAAGTAGCTGATTTTCAAATTTGGACTGACTAGTTGACTCCATGAGTACATTTCTGCTTAGTCAGTATAATTCGAATCATGTATCGATACTATTTAAATGTCTGATTTTTGGCTACGATTGTGTATGTTAATGCTAATATAGTCGAGTCGACATGTGTCGTCAATTAGTTTCAACTGTCTGAACAAAATAAATCGACTTGTTTCTATTGAACATTGCCTGAATCAATTAAGAACCAAGTTCAGTTACTTATAATTGCTAATTTGATTTCAGAAATCTAAGGTTAGGCTGTAATGGTAATCTGAACTGGAGGGCATGTGCACAACATGGGCATAAAGGCCCTTTTGAATTAAATAGTTTGACAGCATGTGCTGTCAGACTACATCCTGCTGCCCATGCTTGCTTTTAGTTAATAAAATGGGAAAGATAAGTCTTCCAGGGAATGTTGATGGGGTTTAATACTTAATTAGCTAAAGTGGAACTGAAAATGGAAGGCACATGGGAGGGGTATGGTAATATTCTAAACAGGCTGTTAAAAGGGGTAGTATTAAGGCTTATAAATAGAGGGAGGACATCTGATAGAGAGGAGGGGTGAGAGATATAGACACGGATCCTAAGATTAGAAAAAAAAACACACACATAATAGAGGGAGGAAGGATTGAGAGGTTAGGGAACCCTGAAGAAAAGAGAGAGTTTGAAAAAAACACAGATAGAGCATACAGAGATAGAGAGAGACACTGAGAGGGAACACCTGAGATTTCAAATTCTGAAAACAGAAAAACTGGAAAAGATTTCTTTCTGATAACTCAAGCATAATTTCAAAACTGAAGATTGACATTGGATTTTGAAAAGAAAGGAGACAGGGAGAGGGATATCACGAAAATCAGAAACTGTTTTCTTCTTGCTGTTTGTTCGATTTCCAGTCTGTTCACCCTGTTTCAAATAAGTGCTGATTTCCTCTCAAGAATCAGTTAGGATTATGTTGTTTGATTCTTATTGGTTTGCTTTCTTTTGGAATTGGACCACTTGAATTCTGAGCCAACTCCTCTGCTTTTGCTGTCATTTTTGTTGCCTCTTCCCATTGGCCATAACTGCTTCTTGCATTGGGATTTTTGTTACCTGCTGTTACTGCTGCTGCACTTGTTGTCATTGTTACTCTGCTGATTGCCCTCTTCTTCAATTGTCAAATATTTCCAGGTACACAACCTCTGAACCATGTATTGTTGAAAGTTTGAAGTTGAAGAAGAAATAAAGAAATGAACATCTGTTTATGTTATAACATTGGTGCTAAAATAGGTTGAATGTTAGTTGGGCCTGTATTTGTTTAACTGCAAACTGCAAACATTCTGTATAAACTAACATACATTCTGTTTGAGATGAACTATTAGATAGCATTGTTCAATAGTAATGACAGTATGACATAGACAGTATGTTTGATTTAGTATACATTCAGTTCAGTATAACACTCTGTTTGACTTAGTTATGACTGTATAACATAGAGTCATGGCAAGCACTTGTATGTATTTTGCCTAGACCACTGAATTGACAAATCTGTGGTACTAGGCCTGGGATAAATGTATCCCAAACAAACTCTCATGCAGTCACATTAAGAGTTTGGCTATGAATGCCAGCTCTCCTGTCAGATTATTTGTTCCGATATAGGTTCGATATCGGGTCTCGGTATAGATTCCTTGTTTCGAAATAATGCGATGACTGTTGAGGAAAACTAATAGTCGTTTTGAGTTTAATCAGTAGTAATTTTCCTAATAAATAGCCAATTTCGTTTCTCAAATTTCAAATAGGTTAGAGTTTAAAATAAAACTTGGAGGTCGTTAAATATAACTCAGTATATGTTGTTAGTTTGCTTGCAATCTCACTTAGCAAATTAATAAGCGTATTCACTCGATGAAGACAAAGCATGAGGTAACTCTCACCTCATAAACAATCAATCAGGTAATCAAATAAATTTAGGTTCGGCAAACATAATAAAGATTCAGTCTGTATTTGTTCAAACAAGTAAGTTCGGTATCATCTTTCTTTTTTAGAGACAAACGTAGTAGAAATGTAGTCACTGTAGGATACCCTTCTAAAATAATGAGACGAGCCTCGCCAAATAAAATGCAAATTGCGGGGCCCTCAATAATTGATCATGATAAATACTTAGAATTTGGGATGGACCGTTTAGTGAATTCCACTGCCTTCCCCAAAGATAATAACGCGTTAGATTCTTTAGGCGCGACTTAATTAAATTACATTCTTAAATTCGGGTGCGCATTTATGTGACCCAAATTCAAATCTCAACGGAGTCGAAATGTGTTAACTACTACGGGCGCATTGATTGTGACGTGGTTCGAGATGCATTTTCACGACGTTGCAATTGTATAAAAATAAATGATAATAATAAAAGCGGTTTTAAACTTAATAAAAGCACATAAGTCACAACATGTATTTAAATCAGATATTTAGCCATTGTAACAATTTAAGCGACCGTGCTAGAACCACGGGATTCGAGGGTGCCTAACACCTTCCCTCGGGTCAACAGAATTCCTTACTTAGAATTTCTGGTTCGCAGACTTCATTTGGAAAAGTCGAAAATTTCCTCGATTTGGGATTCAAGATAAACCGGTGACTTGGGACACCAAAAGCCAAACCTTTCCCAAGTGGCGACTCTGAATTAAATAAATAATCCCATTTCGAATATTGTCACTTAAATTGGAAAAAACTCCACCCGCGCATTTAACCCTTCGGGGGCGGGCGCGCGCAAAAAGGAGGTGTGACAGCTCTGGCGACTCTGCTGGGGAAGTAAACCCAGAACCACTAGTTCAGGGTTCAAGAATTCGAGCTTAGAATAATTGTTATATTTGGCTTTATTATCTGATCTTTATTACATGTTTTTGCATAACGTGCTAAATGTTGTCTTTTACCGCTTTGATATTATCTGAACTGTATATAAACTGTGCCGAAACCTTTCTCTTCTTACTTCCGGGGAGAAGCTCGCTGGTCGAGACTCCCTATTCTGTTAGTGTCAATACCTAAAATAAGAAAGAGGTCGGACAAGTTACAAAGCCGGACGATCTCGCGGGTCCCCGGTACGTAGCCCCCTCCTCGACTCGAGTTGTCCGCTCGGGTACACAGTCTAGAACAAATACCCAGGTTACGAACCTAGAATAACTTGACTTCATGTCGGATCCCTAGTAGGAACGCTTATTTGCATCATGTTGCATTTGACTTAGGGGACTCAACACAGGGGTTGGGTCCGTCTAGGACAGGCAACCTGAAACGAAAAAGACCACCCTGCTGCATCCTATTTGTTTTGTGCATTTATTTGCTTCGGTTCCGCATGCTGACCGGTTTCTAAAAAAAAGGGGGAAAATAGCCGCGTAGGGAGATAATTACTTATTTTGGAAAAATAAAACCAATGTTCAAGTATTGTCAAAACCTCGCCGGAATTTTTCTAAAAAAAAGAATAAAAAAAAACAAAAACAAAATTTGTCTTCTTAGTTTAAGTTATTAAAAAAAAAATAAAAAAAAAATATATAAAACTTTTTCTTTTTTTTATCACTTCCAAAATCAAAAAAAGAGAAGGTATTTATTTTAAAAGTAAAAAAAAACGGAAAATTCATAATTCAAAAAAAATGTGTTGTTTCTTTCGTAGTACCCCTTTTGTAAATTCAGACTAATAGTCCAAATATTTCCTAAAAAAATAATTATAAATATTTTCTTTAGTCTTTATCTCTTTTCAAAAAGAAAAAAAAAATATAAAAACGTATTCTTGATTTCTAGGTTTATTCGATTCTTCTATTTGCGATACGCCCGAACTACGCCGGTTTGATTCTCACCGGATGTGAGATACGTAGGCAACCCTCGTCGGGTTCAACCCCATTTTTGCTAAATAGCCAAAAATCAATAAATAAATAAAAAAAAATGTGTCAAATTTTTAAAAGAGTC
Source organism: Nicotiana tabacum (assembly GCF_000715075.1). Taxonomy (NCBI): domain Eukaryota; kingdom Viridiplantae; phylum Streptophyta; class Magnoliopsida; order Solanales; family Solanaceae; genus Nicotiana; species Nicotiana tabacum. Next base: position 91,790,011 of record NC_134101.1, on the reverse strand, counting down.
ATAAATAAGTCAGGTGACGTTGTTTTGTCATAAATAGCCGAATGTTCCCGAAAGGGACGCCGGAAGGCTGACTTTGCATAAACAGCCACCTTTGGGTCTTGTTTAGCATTTTTATCCAATAGACCCACACTGCCTTAAAATCTTCGTCCCCGAAGTGTTCAAAGGCCGTGTTCAAAACTTGATCCCCTCTGTAAAAATATTTTGAGTAAGTCATTTTGTTAAAATCACATTAATAAATGTGCAGGATGAGCACGATGCAAAATGAACATTTTTCAATAATGACCAAAATCCCTGTCAAATTACGGCTATGGTGGAATGATCTAGGTATTGAAGGACAAGATGAGGTTAAGAAATATCTGAAAGGTCTTGTGGGCCTATTGGAAATCCAACCTCGGGGAGATATCATAAGGGCTTTGATCACCTACTGGGCCCCGGCGCACAATGTTTTCCATTTCTCTGATTTTGAACTCACCCCGACTTTGGAAGAAATGGCTGGGTACATCGGGAATGCTGAACTTCCGTTAAGACAGAAATACTTGGTTGCCCCAAGAGTCGTCACGGTACATCGGTTCTTAGATTCATTGAAGATACCTAGAACAGTCCACAACCCGGATCTGGCAGCCGGATTTTGTACTCCATGCTTCATATATGATAGATACGGTCATGAGGGGGGATTCAATAATCCGATCAACAAACTATGCAGCAAAGGAGTTCGTCAGAAGTGGGACGAGCACAGACGGGTAGCGTTCATGATAATGTTCCTGGGCCTTCTGGTATTTCCAAGGAAAGATGGAAACGTTGATTTGAAGATATCTGGGGTCGTCAGCACATTACTCACGCAAAGTGACAGTACTCTCGCGCCAATGGTGGTATCTGACATCTTTCGGGCTCTTACAGCTTGTAAAGCTGGGGAAAGTTTCTTCGAAGGTTGTAACTTGCTCCTACAGATATGGATGACCGAGCACCTCTGCCATCATTCTGAGATTTTGAGCCATGGTTCCCCGGAAAAGACCCGCATAGAAGAATCTTACACGAGAACCAAAAAGATCGTTTTGCCCAAAGGAGTCCTGGCATGGACCTCGTTCTTTCAAGCTCTTACTGCCAGCCAAATACAATGGACGCTGGAATGGTTGCCTGTTGATGAGATCCTATATATGTTTGCAGCTAAAACTCATTTCTTGCTGATGGGGCTTAAGAGCATTCAACCTTACGCACCCAGCCGAGTTTTGAGACAGTTCGGAAGATGCCAGACAGTACCTCATGAGGAAGATCTTAGCGCTCAAGCAGTTGAGATAAGTCCTAACGGACAGTTCCCAGAAGCAAAGATTCGCCAAATCTGGAATGAGAGTCAATATTTGAAATCAGATACTTGCGTGCGGGATCGAGCCAAAGGAGAAACGGCGCCAGGTTACCTTGCATGGTACAGAAGGGAACTTGAGCATGAAAGGCCAGCTAAGAGACCCACATCCGGAATTTCACCGAGTCATCGCAAAGGCATTGGGATTGGTTAGCAAAGGAAAGAGGCTATTGTGCCGAAATCAGCAGGTTAAAGCAACAAGTAGAAGGCATGAAATACGAGCACAACGTGCAAATTGCTACTGATCTGGGAGAGCGGAACAGGTTAATTCAAGAAAATGAAATGCTCAGAGCCCAGATCAAACAAATATGGTTGGATGCAGATAAACAGCCAAGGCGTCGATCAAACGAGCACCTGATAAAAAGGCTAAAAGGCGAGATCAGAGAATGGCAAGATGGTTTGGAGAAATCTGAAAACGTCATAGCAGAGCTCAAAGCACAGTGGGATACAAGAGCAGATATGCATCGTCGATACCTGAATCAATTGGAAGGCGACCACGAGAAAACTGTTGCTAAAATAAAGAGAGAGATGGCTACACTCAAGATCAAAGCAGCTAATCAGGCTAAGGATTTCCAAATTGAGAGCAGATACTGGTACGACTCAATAGCCCAGATAAAGTTGGAAGTACGGCGACTGAAGCATCAGCATATACAGGATGCTCAAGTATTCAAGACATGTAGCGATTAGATGAAACGCCTACTCATAGAGAAAAAGCAAACCAGAGATAGGATCAAGGCCATTGCCCATGCCATCACCAGACGATGTCTCCGATGTGAGAACATGTCCAGCGCTACCGTCCTCTCGGCAGTAATGGGTTATGTCAAGCAGACTATGCATGAGCTGGAGCAACTTGAGAGGGATCTCACGCCTAGGACCGCGGTGAGGCCGAACGATGCCCCGCGGACACCAATTTTCAAAACCATAATGCGTTCATAGGTCAAATCTGTATCTTAGCATCTTATGCTCGTTTTTCCCATCAGGGTGATTTTTAGTCTATTTTGAATCTAGGTTTATTTTCAAAGTGCGCTTTTTCCTTTTGTAAAATGTAGTTTGTAATAGAACATTTCAACAATAAAGAGTTTGTTTCTTTTACGATCATCTGTGTTTTTCGAACTACGTAATGATCTGATTCACGTAGGCATCGTGATACGTAGGCAATCCTCATCGGATCCGGTCGCATTTCTTTTACTGCAAAATAAAAAAAAATATAAAAGAAAAACAAAAGAGAAAAAGAAAAAGAAAAGAAAGAAAAAAAGAAAACTAATAAAAAATGCCGGAATGACGCATGCTCTCGTAGCAAACATATAGTAATCCACTTAACTGTATAGGTGCATCATGCCCAACGTGAGATTAACTATCTGTTATTTGCTACAAAATTAACCGTGCGTTTGTCTTTGAGTATTCCAGGGTTTTTGAAAAGACGGTTGGTTTGGTGAAAGTCTGGCCTCGCATTCATACTTCAAGAGGTCAAGGAGAAGTGTTCAACTACCTATTGTTAAGGCCAGAAGCGGTACTCACACTTACTTCACCAGGTCAAAAGGAAGTGTGGGAATGTCTTCAGAAATCCCATTGCAAACGATCCCTGTTTCTGAGGAGAGCTCAATCTCAGCCGTCCTCAGACCTGAATCCGCAACTGCGGAGGAAAATAGAATCCTACGGCTCCGCATGTTGGAAATGCTGGACGACTGGAATAATGGGAAAGAGCCGCCAAGTGTCGTCCCCGGATTCCCGGAATTATTCTCCAGGTCAAGTGGAACGTCTAATGTCCCCATAAATTATCCTGCTACCCCATTTGGGTACCCAGCCACCTCAGCCTTCTCTGCTGGATCGCCTTCTGAGCCTCATCCCCGAATGTCATCCACTGGTGCAAGCATGAACATCTTTACTGCATCGCCTTGCCCGGTTACGGCACAGCCTACCACGTACAAGCCGAGCTTTGACTCATCCTCTTTTACATTCCAAGCACCATCGTTTTCAATGGAACCAACTAGGTTCGCTACCAGTACTAATCCTCTACCGCCTCAGTGCGAGCTTGCACCGAGGCAGGATCAGAACGCCAGAATTGCAGAACAAAGTGAGATCGCCAAGAGAATGAGAAGCCTTGAACAAAGTTTGAAGAATATGCAAGGATTGAGCGGACAAAAGAGCGTCTCTTACGCCGACCTGTGCATGTTCCCTCACGTGCACCTGCCAACGGGTTTCAAGACCCCCAAATTCGAGAAATACGATGGGCACGGTGACCCCATTGCACATCTTAAGAAATACTGCAACCAATTGCGGGGAGCCGGCGGAAAAGAAGAACTGCTAATGGCATATTTTGGGGAAAGTCTAGTAGGGATAGCTTTGGAATGGTATATGGATCAGGAAATGTCCCGATGGCATATATGGGATGATCTCGCCAGAGATTTTGTAAAACAATTCCAGTATAACATCGACATTGCGCCAGACCGAAACTCTCTGTCGAATTTGAAGAAGAAGCCTTCGGAAAGCTTTAGAGAGTATGCTATTAAGTGGCATGAACAGGCGTCGAGAGTGAAGCCTCCCATGGATGAAGTTGAAATGGTCACTACCTTCCTCCAGGCTCAAGAGTCTGACTATTTCCAAAACATGATGTCAGCCATGGGTAAGCCATTCGCGGAAGCGATCAAGATTGGAGAGATGGTGGAAAATGGTTTGAAAACAGGTAGGATTCTAAGTCAAGCAGCCATAAGGGCAACCTCCCAGGCCGTCCAAAGCGGGTCCGGAGGAATGACAAGGGGGAAGAAGAAGGAAGAAACAACTATGGCAGCCTCTGAAGCAAGGGAGTATCGTCATCCCAGGCCCCATTTTCCGGAAAGGGCCCCACAACACTACTACCCCCACTCAAATGTGGCATATGCTCATCAACCTTATATGGTCATGAATGCCCAACCTTATAACCATTCACCACAACAAGCCAACCGAGGCCCAGCTCCACCTCCCAGAAATCAGCCTCCTTACCGCAACCACTATAACCCACAACCCCCGCAGAATAACTACCGCCCCCAGGAGCCACCTCGACGGCGGACTTTCACGCCCATCGGTGAACAATACTCTACTTTGTTCCCTAAGCTAGTCCAGTTGGGTTTCTTGCAACCAATTCCCCAAACGAGGCAAAACCCAACATCGCCTTCTTACAAAGCCGGAGTCAGATGCGCCTATCATTCAGGGGCCGAGGGACATGATACAAACGACTGCTGGTCATTGAAAAGAGTGGTCGAAAATTTGATAGAGCAGGGGAAAATAGTGCTAAGGGACGAGGAGATCCCGAATGTAACCAACAATCCATTACCCGCTCACAATAATGGGCCGCCGATCGGAATGATTTGTGAAGACAAAGAGTTCGACCCTGCTCTGAAAGCCATAATTGCCATTGTCGACACGGGGAAGAGGCTTGAAATAGACCAGAAACCAGAAAAGGGGGAAGAGGCCAAAGCTATAAAGAAAGTGCTTGAGAAGAAGGTGGAGAAGAAAGTGGTACCTGTAAAAAATGAAGTTCTTTACATACCACGAGGTCGAGCTGAGAAGACGCAGAACTTCGGGATCAAAAAGACAAAACCTATGTACGTGCCGAAAGGGGCCTATGTGGTCCGGGGGACGATTCAACCACCTCGGCTGAATGAGCCAGTGGTTATCGTACGCGTGCCACAAAAGCCAATGACCAACCCGTCCACAGTGCCGTGGAATTATCAAAAGACTTTGGTGATGTACAAAGGTAAAGAGGTCATGGGAGAACTGCCAGAAAATACTTTCATTGGAAGGTATTCAAATACCCAAGAACTGAACAACGCCACACAAAGGCGCTTCCCTCCAAAGAAGCCTGTGAGTGTTGAAGAAGCGGAAGTGTTCTTCCAACAAATGAAAATGCCGGATTACGAAGTGATAGATCAGCTGCGCAAGTACCCTGAGCAAGTATCCATGCTGTCGTTATTGATGAGGTCGACCGAGCATCAAAAGATCCTACTGAAAACCCTGAATGAAGCATATATACCAGTTGAAACCTCGGTGGAGCAACTAGAGCGGATGACAGAAAGATTCTTCGCTGTCAACCAAATCTCTTTCAGCAAGAATGATTTACCCCCGGAAGGAGCAGCACACAACAAGGCCTTGCATTTAACAGTTAAATGCGAGGACTACTATGTCAAGCGGGTAATGTTGGATGGGGGATCAGGTGTTGACATTTGCCCGCTCTCCACGCTACAAAGAATGGAAATTGGGACAGGAAGAATCCGACCCAACAATGTCTGCGTAAGAGCTTTCGACGGCATCAAGAGAGATACCATGGGAGAAATAGACCTGTTGTTGGTCATAGGACCAGTCGAATTTCGAGTAACCTTCCAGGTGATCGACATGGACACATCCTACAATATTCTCCTTGGCAGACCTTGGATCCATGTGGCAGGAGCCGTGCCTTCCACTCTTCACCAGATGGTGAAGTTCGAGTACGAAGACCGAGAGATCGTGGTCCATGGGGAAGATGAGCATGCCATTTATCGGGACCCATCCATCCCGTACCTTGAACCGAGAGAAGGAAGTGAACATACGGTCTATCAAGCTTTCGAGATTGTACTGGCAGAGCAGCACGAAGAGGGAATACCCTGCCCCCAGCCTTTCTTGTCTAACGCCTCGGTTATGGTGGCCAAAGAGATGATCCGGCACGGATTTAGGCCAGGGAAGGGACTTGGACGAACCCTTCAGGGAATAACAGAACCCATTACTTTGCCAATCATCAAGAAACCTTTTGGACTAGGTTTCAAACCTACTCCAGCAGACGACGTGGGCAAATAAAAGGAGAAATGAGGGTTGGAAGTTGCCACAACCACTGCCAGATTTATACGCAACTTTCATCAGGCCGAGGTACATTGAAGAAGAAGATGATGAAGTTTTCACAGCTGAGGAAATCGAGGAGATATGTGGGGCAATGAGAGAGATGCTCTACGAGGTCCACATGGTTCAACCAGGTGAAGGCACAAGCACTGCTGAGATGCTGTACATGGGACCGAGCGCCCAACTTCAAAACTGGGAGGCCACGCCATTCCCGACTAGACGGAAGTCCGGGTAGACCTGTCCTGTCACCTTTCATGTGTCACAAGTTATCCCCAGGACATAACTTGAACGTTTTCTTCTTTTCAATTGTTGCTTTGAATTCCTAGTTGTAAACATTGTTGTCTTCCAACTTTCCAAAGAAAATAAAAAAAAATCATCATTGCTTTCCTATTCTTTCTTTTGTTCTAATTTTTATCATTTTTCCTTTTATCTTCCTTTTCAGTCCTAATAATGCGGCTTTAAATATGACATGCTTGCGGACATCACGCCCAGATCACAATGAGTTATTTAACTGCGAATTAATGAACCCAGAACCAGAATATGATGCGGAAGAGGCTTTTAGGGAGATAAACCGAGAGTTGGAATATTTCGAGAATAAACCTAAGCCAAATCTGAATGACACTGAACCGGTAAATTTAGGAACCCCGGAAGAAATCCGGGAGACCAAGATAAGCATTCACACGGACAAGAAAACACGAGAAGCGATAATTCAACTTCTTCTTGAATTCAAAGACGTGTTTGCTTGGTCATATGATGACATGCCGGGACTAGGTGTGGATCTAGTGGTTCATAAATTGCCGATTCATCCTGATTGTCCTCCAGTTCAACAAAAGCAACGAAAGTTCAAAACTGAGGTCAGTGACAAGATTAAAGAGGAGATCACCAAACAGCTGAAAATAGGAGTGATCCGGGTAGTCCAATATACAACATGGTTGGCGAATGTGGTTCCAGTACCAAAAAAGGACGGGAAAACTCGGGTATGTGTAGATTACCGAGATCTGAACAGAACAAGTCCTAAAGATAATTTCCCGTTGCCCAACATCCACATCCTCGTTGATAATTGTGCCAAGCACGAGATACAGTCTTTTGTAGATTATTATGCTGGGTATCATCAAGTACTGATGGATGAAGAGGACGCCGAGAAAACTGCCTTCACCATGCCTTGGGGCACCTACTGTTACAGGGTCATGCCATTTGGTCTGAAGAATGTTGGGGCTACTTACATGAGGGCCATGACTGCCATTTTCCATGACATGATGCACCAGGAAATAGAGGTGTACATGGATGACGTGATAGGCAAGTCCAGGATGCAGGATAATCACATCCAAGACTTGAGGAAATTCTTCGAGAGGCTAAGGAAGTATGACTTGAAACTGAACCCAGCCAAATGTGCTTTCGGAGTTCCGTCGGGCAAACTTTTGGGTTTCATCGTAAGCAGGGGAGGTATCGAGCTAGATCCAACTAAGATAAAATCCATCAGAGATCTGCCTCCCCCAAAAACAAAGAAAGACGTGATGAGTCTTTTGGGCAGGTTGAACTACATCAGTCGGTTTATTGCCCAGCTGACAAGCACGTGTGAGCCCATATTCAAGCTGTTAAGGAAAGATGCGGCGATTAAGTGGACAACTGAGTGTCAAGAAGCCTTTGATAAAGTCAAAGAATACCTTTCGAATCCCCCGGTCTTGGTCCCTCCAGAACCGGGAAGGCCACTTTTCTTATATCTAACAGTCTTGGAGAACTCTTTCGGCTGCGTCCTCGGGCAACACGACATAACCGGAAAGAAGGAGCAAGCAATCTACTACTTGAGCAAGAAATTCACCGGCTACGAGGCCAAATACACTCTGCTGGAAAGGACATGTTGCGCTCTCACATGGGTTGCTCAAAAGCTAAGACATTATCTCCAAGCCCACACTACATTCCTCATAAGCAGGTTGGATCTTTTGAAGTATATATTTCAGAAACCAATGCCTACTGGGAGACTGGCTAAATGGCAAATTTTGCTTACGGAATTCGACATAGTTTATGTCACTCGCACGGCAATGAAAGCCCAGGCGTTAGCAGATCATTTGGCCGAAAATCCGGTCGATGAGGAATACCATCCATTGGATACTTACTTTCCAGATGAAGAAGTAAACACCGTAGAAGTGATCTCAGAGGAAGCTCATGTTTGGAAGATGTTCTTTGACGGAGCCGTGAACGCCAAGGGTGTAGGGATTGGTGCAATTTTGATCTCGCCTTCCGGTCAGCATTATCCCGCCACAGCTAGACTGCGTTTCTTTTGCACAAATAATACAGCTGAGTATGAAGCCTGCATTATGGGCATGCATATGGCAATCGATCAGGATGTCGAAGACTTACTGATTATGGGAGATTCTGACCTGATCATCCGGCAAGCTCAAGACAAATGGGAAACTCGAGATGTCAAACTTATCCCTTACCGACAGCATGTGGAGGACCTCAGTAAGCGCTTTACGTCAATAGAGTTCAGGTATATTCCGAGGTGCCACAATGAACTGGCAGATGCACTTGCTACTTTGGCTTCAATGCTACCCTACCCGGGCAACGCCCACATCGATCCTTTGGAAATCCAAATCAAGGAAAGACACGGTTACTGCAGTGTAATCGAGGCGGGATCAAATACGCAGCCTTGGTACCATGACATCAAGAAATTCCTGAAGACACAAGAGTACCCCGAGCACGCTACTGGAGATCACAAGAGGACCATTAGGCGACATGCAAGTGGTTTCTTTCTAAGCGGTGAATTGTTATATAAGAGGACACCGGACCTCAATCTCCTAAGATGTGTCAATGTCGAGGAATCGAGAAAGATCATGCACGAAGTACACGCAGGTGTGCGGACCTCACATGAACGGGTATGTCTTAGCGAAGAAAATCCTCCGAGCAGGTTATTACTGGATGACCATGGAAAAAGATTGCTTTAGCTTTGTCCGGATGTGTCATCAGTGTCAGGTGCACGGTGATTTGATTCATGCACCTCCCACGGAGTTGCATCCCATGTCCGCACCTTGGCCATTTGTCGCATGGGGCATGGACGTCATTGGACCAATCGAACCGAAGGCTTCGAATGGACACAGGTTTATACTGGTTTCCATCGATTACTTCACAAAATGGGTAGAAGTTGTCTCTCTCAAGTTGGTCACTAAGAAATCTGTAGTAGATTTTGTGAACTCAAATCTTATCTGTCGTTTCGCTATTCCTGCGACTATCATTACAGATAATGCAGCAAACTTGAACAGTCACTTGATGGGAGATGTATGCGAGCAGTTCAAGATAACGCATAGGAATTCTACTCCTTATCGGCCGAAAGCCAATGGTGCTGTGGAAGCTGCAAATAAAAACATCAAGAAGATTTTGAGGAAAACAATCCAAAGTTCCCGACAGTGGCATGAGCAGTTACCTTTTGCATTATTGGGGTACCGCACTACGGTACGCACATCGGTGGGAGCGACTCCTTATCTTTTGGTTTATGGGACCGAGGCTATAATACCGGCAGAAGTAGAAATTCCTTCGCTTTGAATCATTGTCGAAGCAGAAATCGAAGACAGCGAGTGGGTTAAGGCTCGACTGGAGCAATTGACGTTGATTGATGAAAAGCGAATGGCCGCAGTTTGTCACGGACAGTTATACCAACGAAGGATGGCCCGTGCTTACAACAAGAAAGTCCGACCCCGGAATTTCGAAGTAGGTCAGCTGGTACTAAGGCGTATTCTGCCGCATCATGAAGAAGCAAAAGGAAAGTTTGCCCCAAATTGGAAAGGCCCATACATCGTAAGGAAGATATTGCCGAGAGGAGCATTGTATTTAGGTGATATCGAAGGAAATGACCCCGACACAGCAGTAAATGCAGATGCAGTCAAGAGATACTACGTCTAGATCATACTCCAGCAGTCCTGACACATTTGAAAATGGCGAAGGTTTTATCCCCCGCTACTCCCAAACACTACCCAATCCTCTCTACAAAAAAAACAAAAAAAAAACAAAACAAAAACAAAACATTGAGAAGGCCTGAACTACGTTTGACTTGATTCCGAAAGGATACGTAGGCAGCCTCTCCCTGAGGTTCAGTCACACCAACAATAAAATCCTATTCACCCTGAAATTGAAAACCAGGGCACGTCGAGTAGTTGGGAGGTTAGTATCACTGCCTCTCCTTACCAAGCACAAGCCTTCAAATCAATTACCAAATATGGTGGGGAACCAATAAGCGTCACAAATGGAGACCAGCACACTCTGAATTGAGAGAGATAAAATGAGAGAGTCTCGGCGGTGAAAACCTTCGGGCACCACGAGGCGACGGGAGTAGAGAAACCAAAATGAGAGAGATTGTTTAGTAAAAACTCGCAAAGAGTGCTATCAAGCGATGAAAGGAAGAGAAATGAGAGAGGTCAGCCAGCGAAAACCCGCAAAGGGCGTTGTTGGCTGAAAAAGAATGACGCCACCCCAAGAAAGTTTCGGCAGAGTGCCACCGGTTTGGAATCACAGATCCGTTCTGGTTCAGGAAAACACAAGCTCTTAGAAGGTCAGACGTCCAGTCCAAAGAGCATGTCATGTCATTTAAAGCCAGCGTTATCTTCCTCAGATAAGTCTTTCTCGTCCCGAAAAGGGTATTCCTTTTCTGATTTGTTTTCCCCTTTCTTTGTTTCTTTTCGAATCCCTTTTGCATTTTTAACCCCGAGTTCAAGACACACCAGAAAGGACAGGTGGCATGGTTTGTTTGCACGGAATCCCGTCTCATGAAGGAAAGCGCCTCATCTCGTTGGTATAATTACCCAAGTATGATGAATCATGATGATTGATGGTGTTTCAGAGTAAAGAGGAAAGAGAGAAATCTTGAAATCTTCCCCAGCAAGTCCACCTTCGGACAAATCCCCACAGAGTCTCCCCCTGTACAAATCCCCACAGAGTTTCTCCTTTTGTACAATCTCCCACAAAGTCTCCCCAGTATGAAAAAAAAGAGAAAAAATCCCCGTTGGAATTTCATCAGCACATCCCCAGCGAGTCCTTTTGTAAATATTCCCCAACAAGCTTACCCCAACAAACCCTGGGAAACTCGTTTTGAAACAAAAACCCAGCATACCCCATTGTACAGAATCCGCACAAAAAATCCACTTTGTAAATATTCCCCCCACAAGAGCTTCCTTTTGTACAAATTCCCACAGAACACCCCCAATAAAATCCCCGTTGAGAACCTTCAATCAAAACGGGACAAAAAGAAAAAAGAGAGGCCTTACGAGGCAAATCATCGCAGAATCTGGAAATACAAGCCTGAACAGTCTGGAAGGGTTTCGCCATTCGAATCAAATCAATGGCAGAACTTCACGACAGAAATAAAGACGCAAGAAAGCAAATGGGAACGATCAAGGTCACCAAACCGACCGTCATTTCCAAACTAACAAACGATTCTTTGTTTGAAAGGTTGAAACAGGTCTAATCCAAGACAACCGTGCAAGAAGCATATGTCGCCCAAAGAAGAAGGTACACGGGTACAGGAAGTACTTCAGCAATGATGAATTCACTCGAAAGGTAAGCTTCCACGAAACTCCCTTTTATCTTCTATTAAAACAAGAAAACTCAAAAATAGATCGTGTAGTATTCTCGAGCTTTATCCCCAGCCAGTCAGCATTAGGGTTTTAAACCTTAAACTGATCTTTTCCCTTTCAGCCAGCATTAGGGTTTTAAACCCTAAACTGAGCTTTTTCATGCAATCAGCATTAGGGTTTTAAACCCTAAACTGAGTTTTCCTTTTAGTCAGCATTAGGGTTTTAAACCCTAAACTGAACTTTTTCCTTTTCAGCCAGCATTAGGGTTTTAAACCCTAAACTGAGCTTTTCCATGCAATCAGCATTAGGGTTTTAAACCCTAAACTGAGTTTTCCTTTTAGTCAGCATTAGGGTTTTAAAACCCTAAACTGAACTTGTTCCTTTTCAGCCAGCATTAGGGTTTTAAACCCTAAACTGAGCTTTTTCATGCAATCAGCATTAGGGTTTTAAACCCTAAACTGAATTTTTCCTTTCAGCCAGCATTAGGGTTTTAAACCTTAAACTGAGCTTTTTCATGCAATCAGCATTAGGGTTTTAAACCCTAAACTGAATTTTTCTTTTAGTCAGCATTAGGGTTTTAAACCCTAAACTGAACTTTTCCCTTTCAGCCAGTATTAGGGTTTTAAACCCTAAACTGAGCTTTTTCATGCAATCAGCATTAGGGTTTTAAACCCTAAACTGAATTTTCCTTTTAGTCAGCATTAGGGTTTTAAACCCTAAACTGAACTTTTTCCTTTTCAGCCAGCATTAGGGTTTTAAACCCTAAACTGAGCTTTTCCATGAAATCAGCATTAGGGTTTTAAACCATAAACTGAGTTTTCCTTTTAGTCAGCATTAGGGTTTTAAACCCTAAACTGAACTTTTTCCTTTTCAGCCAGCATTAGGGTTTTAAACCCTAAACTGAGCTTTTCCATGCAATCAGCATTAGGGTTTTAAACCCTAAACTGAGCTTTTTCATGCAATCAGCATTAGGGTTTTAAACCCTAAACTGAATTTTTCTTTTAGTCAGCATTAGGGTTTTAAACCCTAAACTGAACTTTTCCATTTCAGACAACATTAGGGTTTTAAACCCTAAACTGAGCTTTTTTATGCAATCAGCATTAGGGTTTTAAACCCTAAACTGAATTTTCCTTTTAGTCAGCATTAGGGTTTTAAACCCTAAACTGAACTTTTTCCTTTTCAGCTAGCATTAGGGTTTTAAACCCTAAACTGAGCTTTTCCATGCAATCAGCATTAGGGTTTTAAACCCTAAACTGAGTTTTCCTTTTAGTCATCATTAGGGTTTTAAACCCTAAACTGAACTTTTTCCTTTTCAGCCAGCATTAGGGTTTTAAACCCTAAACTGAGCTTTTCCATGCAATCAGCACTAGGGTTTTAAACCCTAAACTGAGTTTTCCTTTTAGTCAGCATTAGGGTTTTAAATCCTAAACTGAACTTTTCCCTTTCAGCCAGCATTAGGGTTTTAAACCCTAAACTGAGCTTTTTCATGCAATCAGCATTAGGGTTTTAAACCCTAAACTGAGTTTTCCTTTTAATCAGCGTTAGGGTTTTAAACCCTAAACTGAGTTTTCCTTTTAGTCAGCATTAGGGTTTTAAACCATAAACTGAACTTGTTCCTTTTCATCCAGCATTAGGGTTTTAAACCCTAAACTGAGCATTTTCATGCAAACAGCATTAGGGTTTTAAACCCTAAACTAAGCTTTTTCATGCAATCAGCATTAGGGTTTTAAACCCTAAACTGAATTTTTCCTTTCAGCCAGCATTAGGGTTTTAAACCTTAAACTGAGCTTTTTCATGCAATCAGCATTAGGGTTTTAAACCCTAAACTGAACTTTTCCCTTTCAGCCAACATTAGGGTTTTAAACCCTAAACTGAGCTTTTTCATGCAATCAGCATTAGGGTTTTAAACCGTAAACTGAATTTTCCTTTTAGTCAGCATTAGGGTTTTAAACCCTAAACTGAACTTTTTCCTTTTCAGCCAGCATTAGGGTTTTAAACCCTAAACTGGGCTTTTCCATGCAATCAGCATTAGGGTTTTAAACCCTAAACTGAGTTTTCCTTTTAGTCAGCATTAGGGTTTTAAACCCTAAACTGAACTTTTTCCTTTTCAGCCAGCATTAGGGTTTTAAACCCTAAACTGAGCTTTTCCATGCAATCAGCATTAGGGTTTTAAACCCTAGACTGAGCTTTTTCATGCAATCAACATTAGGGTTTTAAACCCTAAACTGAATTTTTCTTTTAGTCAGCATTAGGGTTTTAAATCCTAAACTGAACTTTTCTATTTCAGCCAACATTAGGGTTTTAAACCCTAAATTGAGCTTTTCCATGCAATCAGCATTAGGGTTTTAAACCCTAAACTGAGTTTTCCTTTTAGTCAGCATTAGGGTTTTAAACCCTAAACTGAACTTTTTCCTTTTCAGCCAGCATTAGGGTTTTAAACCCTAAACTGAGCTTTTCCATGCAATCAGCATTAGGGTTTTAAACCCTAAACTGAGTTTTCCTTTTAGTCAGCATTAGGGTTTTAAAACCCTAAACTGAACTTGTTCCTTTTCAGCCAGCATTAGGGTTTTAAACCCTAAACTGAACTTTTTCCTTTTCAGCCAGCATTAGGGTTTTAAACCCTAAACTGAGCTTTTCCATGCAATCAGCATTAGGGTTTTAAACCTTAAACTGAGCGTTTTCATGCAGTCAGCATTAGGGTTTTAAACCCTAAACTGAACTTTTTCCTTTTCAGCCAGCATTAGGGTTTTAAACCCTAAACTGAGCTTTTCCATGCAATCAGCATTAGGGTTTTAAACCCTAGACTGAGCTTTTTCATGCAATCAACATTAGGGTTTTAAACCCTAAACTGAATTTTTCTTTTAGTCAGCATTAGGGTTTTAAATCCTAAACTGAACTTTTCTATTTCAGCCAACATTAGGGTTTTAAACCCTAAATTGAGCTTTTCCATGCAATCAGCATTAGGGTTTTAAACCCTAAACTGAGTTTTCCTTTTAGTCAGCATTAGGGTTTTAAACCCTAAACTGAACTTTTTCCTTTTCAGCCAGCATTAGGGTTTTAAACCCTAAACTGAGCTTTTCCATGCAATCAGCATTAGGGTTTTAAACCCTAAACTGAGTTTTCCTTTTAGTCAGCATTAGGGTTTTAAAACCCTAAACTGAACTTGTTCCTTTTCAGCCAGCATTAGGGTTTTAAACCCTAAACTGAACTTTTTCCTTTTCAGCCAGCATTAGGGTTTTAAACCCTAAACTGAGCTTTTCCATGCAATCAGCATTAGGGTTTTAAACCTTAAACTGAGCGTTTTCATGCAATCAGCATTAGGGTTTTAAACCCTAAACTGAATTTTTCTTTTAGTCAGCATTAGGGTTTTAAACCCTAAACTGAACTTTTCCCTTTCAGCCAGTATTAGGGTTTTAAACCCTAAACTGAGCTTTTTCATGCAATCAGCATTAGGGTTTTAAACCCTAAACTGAATTTTCCTTTTAGTCAGCATTAGGGTTTTAAACCCTAAACTGAACTTTTTCCTTTTCAGCCAGCATTAGGGTTTTAAACCCTAAACTGAGCTTTTCCATGAAATCAGCATTAGGGTTTTAAACCCTAAACTGAGTTTTCCTTTTAGTCAGCATTAGGGTTTTAAACCCTAAACTGAACTTTTTCCTTTTCAGCCAGCATTAGGGTTTTAAACCCTAAACTGAGCTTTTCCATGCAATCAGCATTAGGGTTTTAAACCCTAAACTGAGTTTTCCTTTTAGTCAGCATTAGGGTTTTAAACCCTAAACTGAACTTTTTCCTTTTCAGCCAGCATTAGGGTTTTAAACCCTAAACTGAGCTTTTCCATGCAATTAGCATTAGGGTTTTAAACCCTAAACTGAGTTTTCCTTTTAGTCAGCATTAGGGTTTTAAAACCCTAAACTGAACTTGTTCCTTTTCAGCCAGCATTAGGGTTTTAAACCCTAAACTGAGCTTTTTCATGCAATCAGCATTAGGGTTTTAAACCCTAAACTGAACTTTTTCCTTTTCAGCCAGCATTAGGGTTTTAAACCCTAAACTGAGCTTTTCCATGCAATCAGCATTAGGGTTTTAAACCCTAAACTGAGTTTTCCTTTTAGTCAGCATTAGGGTTTTAAAACCCTAAACTGAACTTGTTCCTTTTCAGCCAGCATTAGGGTTTTAAACCCTAAACTGAACTTTTTCCTTTTCAGCCAGCATTAGGGTTTTAAACCCTAAACTGAGCTTTTCCATGCAATCAGCATTAGGGTTTTAAACCTTAAACTGAGCTTTTTCATGCAATCAGCATTAGGGTTTTAAACCCTAAACTGAATTTTTCTTTTAGTCAGCATTAGGGTTTTAAACCCTAAACTGAACTTTTCCCTTTCAGCCAGTATTAGGGTTTTAAACCCTAAACTGAGCTTTTTCATGCAATCAGCATTAGGGTTTTAAACCCTAAACTGAATTTTCCTTTTAGTCAGCATTAGGGTTTTAAACCCTAAACTGAACTTTTTCCTTTTCAGCCAGCATTAGGGTTTTAAACCCTAAACTGAGCTTTTCCATGAAATCAGCATTAGGGTTTTAAACCCTAAACTGAGTTTTCCTTTTAGTCAGCATTAGGGTTTTAAACCCTAAACTGAACTTTTTCCTTTTCAGCCAGCATTAGGGTTTTAAACCCTAAACTGAGCTTTTCCATGCAATCAGCATTAGGGTTTTAAACCCTAAACTGAGTTTTCCTTTTAGTCAGCATTAGGGTTTTAAACCCTAAACTGAACTTTTTCCTTTTCAGCCAGCATTAGGGTTTTAAACCCTAAACTGAGCTTTTCCATGCAATCAGCATTAGGGTTTTAAACCCTAAACTGAGTTTTCCTTTTAGTCAGCATTAGGGTTTTAAAACCCTAAACTGAACTTGTTCCTTTTCAGCCAGCATTAGGGTTTTAAACCCTAAACTGAGCTTTTTCATGCAATCAGCATTAGGGTTTTAAACCCTAAACTGAATTTTTCCTTTCAGCCAGCATTAGGGTTTTAAACCTTAAACTGAGCTTTTTCATGCAATCAGCATTAGGGTTTTAAACCCTAAACTGAATTTTTCTTTTAGTCAGCATTAGGGTTTTAAACCCTAAACTGAACTTTTCCCTTTCAGCCAGTATTAGGGTTTTAAACCCTAAACTGAGCTTTTTCATGCAATCAGCATTAGGGTTTTAAACCCTAAACTGAATTTTCCTTTTAGTCAGCATTAGGGTTTTAAACCCTAAACTGAACTTTTTCCTTTTCAGCCAGCATTAGGGTTTTAAACCCTAAACTGAGCTTTTCCATGAAATCAGCATTAGGGTTTTAAACCATAAACTGAGTTTTCCTTTTAGTCAGCATTAGGGTTTTAAACCCTAAACTGAACTTTTTCCTTTTCAGCCAGCATTAGGGTTTTAAACCCTAAACTGAGCTTTTCCATGCAATCAGCATTAGGGTTTTAAACCCTAAACTGAGCTTTTTCATGCAATCAGCATTAGGGTTTTAAACCCTAAACTGAATTTTTCTTTTAGTCAACATTAGGGTTTTAAACCCTAAACTGAACTTTTCCATTTCAGCCAACATTAGGGTTTTAAACCCTAAACTGAGCTTTTTTATGCAATCAGCATTAGGGTTTTAAACCCTAAACTGAATTTTCCTTTTAGTCAGCATTAGGGTTTTAAACCCTAAACTGAACTTTTTCCTTTTCAGCTAGCATTAGGGTTTTAAACCCTAAACTGAGCTTTTCCATGCAATCAGCATTAGGGTTTTAAACCCTAAACTGAGTTTAACTTTTAGTCATCATTAGGGTTTTAAACCCTAAACTGAACTTTTTCCTTTTCAGCCAGCATTAGGGTTTTAAACCCTAAACTGAGCTTTTCCATGCAATCAGCACTAGGGTTTTAAACCCTAAACTGAGTTTTCCTTTTAGTCAGCATTAGGGTTTTAAATCCTAAACTGAACTTTTCCCTTTCAGCCAGCATTAGGGTTTTAAACCCTAAACTGAGCTTTTTCATGCAATCAGCATTAGGGTTTTAAACCCTAAACTGAGTTTTCCTTTTAATCAGCGTTAGGGTTTTAAACCCTAAACTGAGTTTTCCTTTTAGTCAGCATTAGGGTTTTAAACCCTAAACTGAACTTGTTCCTTTTCTTCCAGCATTAGGGTTTTAAACCCTAAACTGAGCTTTTTCATGCAATCAGCATTAGGGTTTTAAACCCTAAACTAAGCTTTTTCATGCAATCAGCATTAGGGTTTTAAACCCTAAACTGAATTTTTCCTTTCAGCCAGCATTAGGGTTTTAAACCTTAAACTGAGCTTTTTCATGCAATCAGCATTAGGGTTTTAAACCCTAAACTGAACTTTTCCCTTTCAGCCAACATTAGGGTTTTAAACCCTAAACTGAGCTTTTTCATGCAATCAGCATTAGGGTTTTAAACCGTAAACTGAATTTTCCTTTTAGTCAGCATTAGGGTTTTAAACCCTAAACTGAACTTTTTCCTTTTCAGCCAGCATTAGGGTTTTAAACCCTAAACTGGGCTTTTCCATGCAATCAGCATTAGGGTTTTAAACCCTAAACTGAGTTTTCCTTTTAGTCAGCATTAGGGTTTTAAACCCTAAACTGAACTTTTTCCTTTTCAGCCAGCATTAGGGTTTTAAACCCTAAACTGAGCTTTTCCATGCAATCAGCATTAGGGTTTTAAACCCTAGACTGAGCTTTTTCATGCAATCAACATTAGGGTTTTAAACCCTAAACTGAATTTTTCTTTTAGTCAGCATTAGGGTTTTAAATCCTAAACTGAACTTTTCTATTTCAGCCAACATTAGGGTTTTAAACCCTAAATTGAGCTTTTCCATGCAATCAGCATTAGGGTTTTAAACCCTAAACTGAGTTTTCCTTTTAGTCAGCATTAGGGTTTTAAACCCTAAACTGAACTTTTTCCTTTTCAGCCAGCATTAGGGTTTTAAACCCTAAACTGAGCTTTTCCATGCAATCAGCATTAGGGTTTTAAACCCTAAACTGAGTTTTCCTTTTAGTCAGCATTAGGGTTTTAAAACCCTAAACTGAACTTGTTCCTTTTCAGCCAGCATTAGGGTTTTAAACCCTAAACTGAACTTTTTCCTTTTCAGCCAGCATTAGGGTTTTAAACCCTAAACTGAGCTTTTCCATGCAATCAGCATTAGGGTTTTAAACCTTAAACTGAGCTTTTTCATGCAATCAGCATTAGGGTTTTAAACCCTAAACTGAATTTTTCTTTTAGTCAGCATTAGGGTTTTAAACCCTAAACTGAACTTTTCCCTTTCAGCCAGTATTAGGGTTTTAAACCCTAAACTGAGCTATTTCATGCAATCAGCATTAGGGTTTTAAACCCTAAACTGAATTTTCCTTTTAGTCAGCATTAGGGTTTTAAACCCTAAACTGAACTTTTTCCTTTTCAGCCAGCATTAGGGTTTTTAACCCTAAACTGAGCTTTTCCATGAAATCAGCATTAGGGTTTTAAACCCTAAACTGAGTTTTCCTTTTAGTCAGCATTAGGGTTTTAAACCCTAAACTGAACTTTTTCCTTTTCAGCCAGCATTAGGGTTTTAAACCCTAAACTGAGCTTTTCCATGCAATCAGCATTAGGGTTTTAAACCCTAAACTGAGTTTTCCTTTTAGTCAGCATTAGGGTTTTAAACCCTAAACTGAACTTTTTCCTTTTCAGCCAGCATTAGGGTTTTAAACCCTAAACTGAGCTTTTCCATGCAATTAGCATTAGGGTTTTAAACCCTAAACTGAGTTTTCCTTTTAGTTAGCATTAGGGTTTTAAAACCCTAAACTGAATTTGTTCCTTTTCAGCCAGCATTAGGGTTTTAAACCCTAAACTGAGCTTTTTCATGCAATCAGCATTAGGGTTTTAAACCCTAAACTGAACTTTTTCCTTTTCAGCCAGCATTAGGGTTTTAAACCCTAAACTGAGCTTTTCCATGCAATCAGCATTAGGGTTTTAAACCCTAAACTGAGTTTTCCTTTTAGTCAGCATTAGGGTTTTAAAACCCTAAACTGAACTTGTTCCTTTTCAGCCAGCATTAGGGTTTTAAACCCTAAACTGAACTTTTTCCTTTTCAGCCAGCATTAGGGTTTTAAACCCTAAACTGAGCTTTTCCATGCAATCAGCATTAGGGTTTTAAACCTTAAACTGAGCTTTTTCATGCAATCAGCATTAGGGTTTTAAACCCTAAACTGAATTTTCCTTTTAGTCAGCATTAGGGTTTTAAACCCTAAACTGAACTTTTTCCTTTTCAGCTAGCATTAGGGTTTTAAACCCTAAACTGAGCTTTTCCATGCAATCAGCATTAGGGTTTTAAACCCTAAACTGAGTTTAACTTTTAGTCATCATTAGGGTTTTAAACCCTAAACTGAACTTTTTCCTTTTCAGCCAGCATTAGGGTTTTAAACCCTAAACTGAGCTTTTCCATGCAATCAGCACTAGGGTTTTAAACCCTAAACTGAGTTTTCCTTTTAGTCAGCATTAGGGTTTTAAATCCTAAACTGAACTTTTCCCTTTCAGCCAGCATTAGGGTTTTAAACCCTAAACTGAGCTTTTTCATGCAATCAGCATTAGGGTTTTAAACCCTAAACTGAGTTTTCCTTTTAATCAGCGTTAGGGTTTTAAACCCTAAACTGAGTTTTCCTTTTAGTCAGCATTAGGGTTTTAAACCCTAAACTGAACTTGTTCCTTTTCTTCCAGCATTAGGGTTTTAAACCCTAAATTGAGCTTTTTCATGCAATCAGCATTAGGGTTTTAAACCCTAAACTAAGCTTTTTCATGCAATCAGCATTAGGGTTTTAAACCCTAAACTGAATTTTTCCTTTCAGCCAGCATTAGGGTTTTAAACCTTAAACTGAGCTTTTTCATGCAATCAGCATTAGGGTTTTAAACCCTAAACTGAACTTTTCCCTTTCAGCCAACATTAGGGTTTTAAACCCTAAACTGAGCTTTTTCATGCAATCAGCATTAGGGTTTTAAACCGTAAACTGAATTTTCCTTTTAGTCAGCATTAGGGTTTTAAACCCTAAACTGAACTTTTTCCTTTTCAGCCAGCATTAGGGTTTTAAACCCTAAACTGGGCTTTTCCATGCAATCAGCATTAGGGTTTTAAACCCTAAACTGAGTTTTCCTTTTAGTCAGCATTAGGGTTTTAAACCCTAAACTGAACTTTTTCCTTTTCAGCCAGCATTAGGGTTTTAAACCCTAAACTGAGCTTTTCCATGCAATCAGCATTAGGGTTTTAAACCCTAGACTGAGCTTTTTCATGCAATCAACATTAGGGTTTTAAACCCTAAACTGAATTTTTCTTTTAGTCAGCATTAGGGTTTTAAATCCTAAACTGAACTTTTCTATTTCAGCCAACATTAGGGTTTTAAACCCTAAATTGAGCTTTTCCATGCAATCAGCATTAGGGTTTTAAACCCTAAACTGAGTTTTCCTTTTAGTCAGCATTAGGGTTTTAAACCCTAAACTGAACTTTTTCCTTTTCAGCCAGCATTAGGGTTTTAAACCCTAAACTGAGCTTTTCCATGCAATCAGCATTAGGGTTTTAAACCCTAAACTGAGTTTTCCTTTTAGTCAGCATTAGGGTTTTAAAACCCTAAACTGAACTTGTTCCTTTTCAGCCAGCATTAGGGTTTTAAACCCTAAACTGAACTTTTTCCTTTTCAGCCAGCATTAGGGTTTTAAACCCTAAACTGAGCTTTTCCATGCAATCAGCATTAGGGTTTTAAACCTTAAACTGAGCTTTTTCATGCAATCAGCATTAGGGTTTTAAACCCTAAACTGAATTTTTCTTTTAGTCAGCATTAGGGTTTTAAACCCTAAACTGAACTTTTCCCTTTCAGCCAGTATTAGGGTTTTAAACCCTAAACTGAGCTTTTTCATGCAATCAGCATTAGGGTTTTAAACCCTAAACTGAATTTTCCTTTTAGTCAGCATTAGGGTTTTAAACCCTAAACTGAACTTTTTCCTTTTCAGCCAGCATTAATGTTTTAAACCCTAAACTGAGCTTTTCCATGAAATCAGCATTAGGGTTTTAAACCCTAAACTGAGTTTTCCTTTTAGTCAGCATTAGGGTTTTAAACCCTAAACTGAACTTTTTCCTTTTCAGCCAGCATTAGGGTTTTAAACCCTAAACTGAGCTTTTCCATGCAATCAGCATTAGGGTTTTAAACCCTAAACTGAGTTTTCCTTTTAGTCAGCATTAGGGTTTTAAACCCTAAACTGAACTTTTTCCTTTTCAGCCAGCATTAGGGTTTTAAACCCTAAACTGAGCTTTTCCATGCAATTAGCATTAGGGTTTTAAACCCTAAACTGAGTTTTCCTTTTAGTCAGCATTAGGGTTTTAAAACCCTAAACTGAACTTGTTCCTTTTCAGCCAGCATTAGGGTTTTAAACCCTAAACTGAGCTTTTTCATGCAATCAGCATTAGGGTTTTAAACCCTAAACTGAACTTTTTCCTTTTCAGCCAGCATTAGGGTTTTAAACCCTAAACTGAGCTTTTCCATGCAATCAGCATTAGGGTTTTAAACCCTAAACTGAGTTTTCCTTTTAGTCAGCATTAGGGTTTTAAAACCCTAAACTGAACTTGTTCCTTTTCAGCCAGCATTAGGGTTTTAAACCCTAAACTGAACTTTTTCCTTTTCAGCCAGCATTAGGGTTTTAAACCCTAAACTGAGCTTTTCCATGCAATCAGCATTAGGGTTTTAAACCTTAAACTGAGCTTTTTCATGCAATCAGCATTAGGGTTTTAAACCCTAAACTGAATTTTTCTTTTAGTCAGCATTAGGGTTTTAAACCCTAAACTGAACTTTTCCCTTTCAGCCAGTATTAGGGTTTTAAACCCTAAACTGAGCTTTTTCATGCAATCAGCATTAGGGTTTTAAACCCTAAACTGAATTTTCCTTTTAGTCAGCATTAGGGTTTTAAACCCTAAACTGAACTTTTTCCTTTTCAGCCAGCATTAGGGTTTTAAACCCTAAACTGAGCTTTTCCATGAAATCAGCATTAGGGTTTTAAACCCAAACTGAGTTTTCCTTTTAGTCAGCATTAGGGTTTTAAACCCTAAACTGAACTTTTTCCTTTTCAGCCAGCATTAGGGTTTTAAACCCTAAACTGAGCTTTTCCATGCAATCATCATTAGGGTTTTAAACCCTAAACTGAGTTTTCCTTTTAGTCAGCATTAGGGTTTTAAACCCTAAACTGAACTTTTTCCTTTTCTGCCAGCATTAGGGTTTTAAACCCTAAACTGAGCTTTTCCATGCAATCAGCATTAGGGTTTTAAACCCTAAACTGAGTTTTCCTTTGAGTCAGCATTAGTGTTTTAAAACCCTAAACTGAACTTGTTCCTTTTCAGCCAGCATTAGGGTTTTAAACCCTAAACTGAGCTTTTTCATGCAATCAGCATTAGGGTTTTAAACCCTAAACTGAATTTTTCCTTTCAGCCAGCATTAGGGTTTTAAACCTTAAACTGAGCTTTTTCATGCAATCAGCATTAGGGTTTTAAACCCTAAACTGAATTTTTCTTTTAGTCAGCATTAGGGTTTTAAACCCTAAACTGAACTTTTCCCTTTCAGCCAGTATTAGGGTTTTAAACCCTAAACTGAGCTTTTTCATGCAATCAGCATTAGGGTTTTAAACCCTAAACTGAATTTTCCTTTTAGTCAGCATTAGGGTTTTAAACCCTAAACTGAACTTTTTCCTTTTCAGCCAGCATTAGGGTTTTAAACCCTAAACTGAGCTTTTCCATGAAATCAGCATTAGGGTTTTAAACCATAAACTGAGTTTTCCTTTTAGTCAGCATTAGGGTTTTAAACCCTAAACTGAACTTTTTCCTTTTCAGCCAGCATTAGGGTTTTAAACCCTAAACTGAGCTTTTCCATGCAATCAGCATTAGGGTTTTAAACCCTAAACTGAGCTTTTTCATGCAATCAGCATTAGGGTTTTAAACCCTAAACTGAATTTTTCTTTTAGTCAGCATTAGGGTTTTAAACCCTAAACTGAACTTTTCCATTTCAGCCAACATTAGGGTTTTAAACCCTAAACTGAGCTTTTTTATGCAATCAGCATTAGGGTTTTAAACCCTAAACTGAATTTTCCTTTTAGTCAGCATTAGGGTTTTAAACCCTAAACTGAACTTTTTCCTTTTCAGCCAGCATTAGGGTTTTAAACCCTAAACTGAGCTTTTCCATGCAATCAGCATTAGGGTTTTAAACCCTAAACTGAGTTTTCCTTTTAGTCAGCATTAGGGTTTTAAAACCCTAAACTGAACTTGTTCCTTTTCAGCCAGCATTAGGGTTTTAAACCCTAAACTGAACTTTTTCCTTTTCAGCCAGCATTAGGGTTTTAAACCCTAAACTGAGCTTTTCCATGCAATCAGCATTAGGGTTTTAAACCTTAAACTGAGCTTTTTCATGCAATCAGCATTAGGGTTTTAAACCCTAAACTGAATTTTTCTTTTAGTCAGCATTAGGGTTTTAAACCCTAAACTGAACTTTTCCCTTTCAGCCAGTATTAGGGTTTTAAACCCTAAACTGAGCTTTTTCATGCAATCAGCATTAGGGTTTTAAACCCTAAACTGAATTTTCCTTTTAGTCAGCATTAGGGTTTTAAACCCTAAACTGAACTTTTTCCTTTTCAGCCAGCATTAGGGTTTTTAACCCTAAACTGAGCTTTTCCATGAAATCAGCATTAGGGTTTTAAACCCTAAACTGAGTTTTCCTTTTAGTCAGCATTAGGGTTTTAAACCCTAAACTGAACTTTTTCCTTTTCAGCCAGCATTAGGGTTTTAAACCCTAAACTGAGCTTTTCCATGCAATCAGCATTAGGGTTTTAAACCCTAAACTGAGTTTTCCTTTTAGTCAGCATTAGGGTTTTAAACCCTAAACTGAACTTTTTCCTTTTCAGCCAGCATTAGGGTTTTAAACCCTAAACTGAGCTTTTCCATGCAATTAGCATTAGGGTTTTAAACCCTAAACTGAGTTTTCCTTTTAGTCAGCATTAGGGTTTTAAAACCCTAAACTGAACTTGTTCCTTTTCAGCCAGCATTAGGGTTTTAAACCCTAAACTGAGCTTTTTCATGCAATCAGCATTAGGGTTTTAAACCCTAAACTGAACTTTTTCCTTTTCAGCCAGCATTAGGGTTTTAAACCCTAAACTGAGCTTTTCCATGCAATCAGCATTAGGGTTTTAAACCCTAAACTGAGTTTTCCTTTTAGTCAGCATTAGGGTTTTAAAACCCTAAACTGAACTTGTTCCTTTTCAGCCAGCATTAGGGTTTTAAACCCTAAACTGAACTTTTTCCTTTTCAGCCAGCATTAGGGTTTTAAACCCTAAACTGAGCTTTTCCATGCAATCAGCATTAGGGTTTTAAACCTTAAACTGAGCTTTTTCATGCAATCAGCATTAGGGTTTTAAACCCTAAACTGAATTTTCCTTTTAGTCAGCATTAGGGTTTTAAACCCTAAACTGAACTTTTTCCTTTTCAGCTAGCATTAGGGTTTTAAACCCTAAACTGAGCTTTTCCATGCAATCAGCATTAGGGTTTTAAACCCTAAACTGAGTTTAACTTTTAGTCATCATTAGGGTTTTAAACCCTAAACTGAACTTTTTCCTTTTCAGCCAGCATTAGGGTTTTAAACCCTAAACTGAGCTTTTCCATGCAATCAGCACTAGGGTTTTAAACCCTAAACTGAGTTTTCCTTTTAGTCAGCATTAGGGTTTTAAATCCTAAACTGAACTTTTCCCTTTCAGCCAGCATTAGGGTTTTAAACCCTAAACTGAGCTTTTTCATGCAATCAGCATTAGGGTTTTAAACCCTAAACTGAGTTTTCCTTTTAATCAGCGTTAGGGTTTTAAACCCTAAACTGAGTTTTCCTTTTAGTCAGCATTAGGGTTTTAAACCCTAAACTGAACTTGTTCCTTTTCTTCCAGCATTAGGGTTTTAAACCCTAAATTGAGCTTTTTCATGCAATCAGCATTAGGGTTTTAAACCCTAAACTAAGCTTTTTCATGCAATCAGCATTAGGGTTTTAAACCCTAAACTGAATTTTTCCTTTCAGCCAGCATTAGGGTTTTAAACCTTAAACTGAGCTTTTTCATGCAATCAGCATTAGGGTTTTAAACCCTAAACTGAACTTTTCCCTTTCAGCCAACATTAGGGTTTTAAACCCTAAACTGAGCTTTTTCATGCAATCAGCATTAGGGTTTTAAACCGTAAACTGAATTTTCCTTTTAGTCAGCATTAGGGTTTTAAACCCTAAACTGAACTTTTTCCTTTTCAGCCAGCATTAGGGTTTTAAACCCTAAACTGGGCTTTTCCATGCAATCAGCATTAGGGTTTTAAACCCTAAACTGAGTTTTCCTTTTAGTCAGCATTAGGGTTTTAAACCCTAAACTGAACTTTTTCCTTTTCAGCCAGCATTAGGGTTTTAAACCCTAAACTGAGCTTTTCCATGCAATCAGCATTAGGGTTTTAAACCCTAGACTGAGCTTTTTCATGCAATCAACATTAGGGTTTTAAACCCTAAACTGAATTTTTCTTTTAGTCAGCATTAGGGTTTTAAATCCTAAACTGAACTTTTCTATTTCAGCCAACATTAGGGTTTTAAACCCTAAATTGAGCTTTTCCATGCAATCAGCATTAGGGTTTTAAACCCTAAACTGAGTTTTCCTTTTAGTCAGCATTAGGGTTTTAAACCCTAAACTGAACTTTTTCCTTTTCAGCCAGCATTAGGGTTTTAAACCCTAAACTGAGCTTTTCCATGCAATCAGCATTAGGGTTTTAAACCCTAAACTGAGTTTTCCTTTTAGTCAGCATTAGGGTTTTAAAACCCTAAACTGAACTTGTTCCTTTTCAGCCAGCATTAGGGTTTTAAACCCTAAACTGAACTTTTTCCTTTTCAGCCAGCATTAGGGTTTTAAACCCTAAACTGAGCTTTTCCATGCAATCAGCATTAGGGTTTTAAACCTTAAACTGAGCTTTTTCATGCAATCAGCATTAGGGTTTTAAACCCTAAACTGAATTTTTCTTTTAGTCAGCATTAGGGTTTTAAACCCTAAACTGAACTTTTCCCTTTCAGCCAGTATTAGGGTTTTAAACCCTAAACTGAGCTTTTTCATGCAATCAGCATTAGGGTTTTAAACCCTAAACTGAATTTTCCTTTTAGTCAGCATTAGGGTTTTAAACCCTAAACTGAACTTTTTCCTTTTCAGCCAGCATTAATGTTTTAAACCCTAAACTGAGCTTTTCCATGAAATCAGCATTAGGGTTTTAAACCCTAAACTGAGTTTTCCTTTTAGTCAGCATTAGGGTTTTAAACCCTAAACTGAACTTTTTCCTTTTCAGCCAGCATTAGGGTTTTAAACCCTAAACTGAGCTTTTCCATGCAATCAGCATTAGGGTTTTAAACCCTAAACTGAGTTTTCCTTTTAGTCAGCATTAGGGTTTTAAACCCTAAACTGAACTTTTTCCTTTTCAGCCAGCATTAGGGTTTTAAACCCTAAACTGAGCTTTTCCATGCAATTAGCATTAGGGTTTTAAACCCTAAACTGAGTTTTCCTTTTAGTCAGCATTAGGGTTTTAAAACCCTAAACTGAACTTGTTCCTTTTCAGCCAGCATTAGGGTTTTAAACCCTAAACTGAGCTTTTTCATGCAATCAGCATTAGGGTTTTAAACCCTAAACTGAACTTTTTCCTTTTCAGCCAGCATTAGGGTTTTAAACCCTAAACTGAGCTTTTCCATGCAATCAGCATTAGGGTTTTAAACCCTAAACTGAGTTTTCCTTTTAGTCAGCATTAGGGTTTTAAAACCCTAAACTGAACTTGTTCCTTTTCAGCCAGCATTAGGGTTTTAAACCCTAAACTGAACTTTTTCCTTTTCAGCCAGCATTAGGGTTTTAAACCCTAAACTGAGCTTTTCCATGCAATCAGCATTAGGGTTTTAAACCTTAAACTGAGCTTTTTCATGCAATCAGCATTAGGGTTTTAAACCCTAAACTGAATTTTTCTTTTAGTCAGCATTAGGGTTTTAAACCCTAAACTGAACTTTTCCCTTTCAGCCAGTATTAGGGTTTTAAACCCTAAACTGAGCTTTTTCATGCAATCAGCATTAGGGTTTTAAACCCTAAACTGAATTTTCCTTTTAGTCAGCATTAGGGTTTTAAACCCTAAACTGAACTTTTTCCTTTTCAGCCAGCATTAGGGTTTTAAACCCTAAACTGAGCTTTTCCATGAAATCAGCATTAGGGTTTTAAACCCAAACTGAGTTTTCCTTTTAGTCAGCATTAGGGTTTTAAACCCTAAACTGAACTTTTTCCTTTTCAGCCAGCATTAGGGTTTTAAACCCTAAACTGAGCTTTTCCATGCAATCAGCATTAGGGTTTTAAACCCTAAACTGAGTTTTCCTTTTAGTCAGCATTAGGGTTTTAAACCCTAAACTGAACTTTTTCCTTTTCAGCCAGCATTAGGGTTTTAAACCCTAAACTGAGCTTTTCCATGCAATCAGCATTAGGGTTTTAAACCCTAAACTGAGTTTTCCTTTGAGTCAGCATTAGTGTTTTAAAACCCTAAACTGAACTTGTTCCTTTTCAGCCAGCATTAGGGTTTTAAACCCTAAACTGAGCTTTTTCATGCAATCAGCATTAGGGTTTTAAACCCTAAACTGAATTTTTCCTTTCAGCCAGCATTAGGGTTTTAAACCTTAAACTGAGCTTTTTCATGCAATCAGCATTAGGGTTTTAAACCCTAAACTGAATTTTTCTTTTAGTCAGCATTAGGGTTTTAAACCCTAAACTGAACTTTTCCCTTTCAGCCAGTATTAGGGTTTTAAACCCTAAACTGAGCTTTTTCATGCAATCAGCATTAGGGTTTTAAACCCTAAACTGAATTTTCCTTTTAGTCAGCATTAGGGTTTTAAACCCTAAACTGAACTTTTTCCTTTTCAGCCAGCATTAGGGTTTTAAACCCTAAACTGAGCTTTTCCATGAAATCAGCATTAGGGTTTTAAACCATAAACTGAGTTTTCCTTTTAGTCAGCATTAGGGTTTTAAACCCTAAACTGAACTTTTTCCTTTTCAGCCAGCATTAGGGTTTTAAACCCTAAACTGAGCTTTTCCATGCAATCAGCATTAGGGTTTTAAACCCTAAACTGAGCTTTTTCATGCAATCAGCATTAGGGTTTTAAACCCTAAACTGAATTTTTCTTTTAGTCAGCATTAGGGTTTTAAACCCTAAACTGAACTTTTCCATTTCAGCCAACATTAGGGTTTTAAACCCTAAACTGAGCTTTTTTATGCAATCAGCATTAGGGTTTTAAACCCTAAACTGAATTTTCCTTTTAGTCAGCATTAGGGTTTTAAACCCTAAACTGAACTTTTTCCTTTTCAGCTAGCATTAGGGTTTTAAACCCTAAACTGAGCTTTTCCATGCAATCAGCATTAGGGTTTTAAACCCTAAACTGAGTTTTCCTTTTAGTCATCATTAGGGTTTTAAACCCTAAACTGAACTTTTTCCTTTTCAGCCAGCATTAGGGTTTTAAACCCTAAACTGAGCTTTTCCATGCAATCAGCACTAGGGTTTTAAACCCTAAACTGAGTTTTCCTTTTAGTCAGCATTAGGGTTTTAAATCCTAAACTAAACTTTTCCCTTTCAGCCAGCATTAGGGTTTTAAACCCTAAACTGAGCTTTTTCATGCAATCAGCATTAGGGTTTTAAACCCTAAACTGAGTTTTCCTTTTAATCAGCGTTAGGGTTTTAAACCCTAAACTGAGTTTTCCTTTTAGTCAGCATTAGGGTTTTAAACCCTAAACTGAACTTGTTCCTTTTCATCCAGCATTAGGGTTTTAAACCCTAAACTGAGCTTTTTCAAGCAATCAGCATTAGGGTTTTAAACCCTAAACTAAGCTTTTTCATGCAATCAGCATTAGGGTTTTAAACCCTAAACTGAATTTTTCCTTTCAGCCAGCATTAGGGTTTTAAACCTTAAACTGAGCTTTTTCATGCAATCAGCATTAGGGTTTTAAACCCTAAACTGAACTTTTCCCTTTCAGCCAACATTAGGGTTTTAAACCCTAAACTGAGCTTTTTCATGCAATCAGCATTAGGGTTTTAAACCGTAAACTGAATTTTCCTTTTAGTCAGCATTAGGGTTTTAAACCCTAAACTGAACTTTTTCCTTTTCAGCCAGCATTAGGGTTTTAAACCCTAAACTGGGCTTTTCCATGCAATCAGCATTAGGGTTTTAAACCCTAAACTGAGTTTTCCTTTTAGTCAGCATTAGGGTTTTAAACCCTAAACTGAACTTTTTCCTTTTCAGCCAGCATTAGGGTTTTAAACCCTAAACTGAGCTTTTCCATGCAATCAGCATTAGGGTTTTAAACCCTAGACTGAGCTTTTTCATGCAATCAACATTAGGTTTTTAAACCCTAAACTGAATTTTTCTTTTAGTCAGCATTAGGGTTTTAAGTCCTAAACTGAACTTTTCTATTTCAGCCAACATTAGGGTTTTAAACCCTAAATTGAGCTTTTTCATGCAATCAGCATTAGGGTTTTAAACCCTAAACTGAGTTTTCCTTTTAGTCAGCATTAGGGTTTTAAACCCTAAACTGAACTTTTTCCTTTTCAGCCAGCATTAGGGTTTTAAACCCTAAACTGAGTTTTTCCATTCAATCAGCATTAGGGTTTTAAACCCTAAACTGAATTTTTCCTTTAGTCAGTTTTAGGGTTTTAAACCCTAAACTGAACCTTTCTTTTAATCAGCATTAGGGTTTTAAACACTAAACTGAATTTTTCCTTCGTTCGGCGTTAGGGTTTTAAACCCTAAACTGAACCTTTCCCCAGCTAGTCGGCATTAGGGCTCAAACCCTGAACTGAGCATGCATATCCTCTTTCATCAATTTTATGAACTTCCCGACGAATAATTAACGAAATTTTCCTAGTGAAACTGGGGCAGAAAATTTCGTTCGTTTGTTTTCTCCCGCAGGTCTAACCTCGAGCCACATGGATCGAAATGACCCACGAGATGAGTCCCAGTTCGGAATCAAAGAAGAAAAAAAAAACAAAAAAGAGGATGTCTCGAGATATCGGAGTAAACGGAAGGCAGATTGACTCCAACATTTGTTTAAGGTCCTGAACCCTGCCGATCGCGTCTCACTCAGTATCCCAGAAATTAAACAGGTCGCCGCAACTCGCAAGCATCAAGATTTCAGATCGGAGTCTACAAGCAGAATCAGCTAAGACCCAAGATCAAGTCGTAAAAGAATCATAGATAGGAATCTTGTAACTAGCGGTTGACATGCATATAAGTAGTTAGTTCAGTTTCCAATTTTTGTTTGGTTGTAATAAGGCGGTCAGTGACGCAGTAGTGACAACAGCAACAGCAGTAGCAGCAAGCATTGCAATCCCATGGTAGTCCCAGCTACCAAAATTTCTCGAACTACATTGACCTGATTCCTGTTTAGCCCAGGATATGTAGGAAATCTTTGAAGCAAGATTCGGTCAGATCTTTCAAAAAACATGCTTCATATGGAGTGGTCCATGGGCAAAAATCGCTCATACACGCTCACTTTATCTTTGCACGAAAACTCT
This sequence comes from Nicotiana tabacum, assembly GCF_000715075.1. NCBI lineage: Eukaryota > Viridiplantae > Streptophyta > Magnoliopsida > Solanales > Solanaceae > Nicotiana > Nicotiana tabacum. The sequence goes on along the minus strand of NC_134101.1, from coordinate 91,758,636 downwards.
TCGTGTTTTCGAACAAAGAGGGGCAGCTGTGAGCACGTGATTTTTGTTTTGCGCGACAGTCGCTCCAAAAGAATAAAAATTGGTCCTGCTGTACAATTTTTGGATTTCTGTGCGGCACTTTGTTGATTTATTTGTGACTTTGGCCTATTTTTATTTATTTACTTTATTAAAACAAAATTCAAAAAAAAATGTGTACGTGTCATGCATAATCTGAACCGTAACATGGTTTAAATAGAAAGGCATAAACAGGCATCTTTGTCCGTGATTTTGTTTTGTTTGATTTTACCTGTTTTGAAATATCTTTAGTGTGTGTGCAAATAATTGTATTGAGTGTGTATTTAATTTTAATTTGATTTGTTGCTTAGTTTTGTTTTTAAAATAAATAAGAAAAGAAATAAAAATAAAAAAAAAAGAGAAAAAGACCCTTTCTTCTTCCGGATTGGGCCAATTTATTAAAATTGGCCCAAAACAAACAACGTCCAAACCAGGCCTGCCCGGTCCAACACCAGCTAATACCCAGGGTGTCCAAACGACGTCGTATTGATCCAGGTTGATCTGGGCCGTTGATCTCAGATTGATCAACGGCCAAGATCACATTTCCCATACCCACGAACAGAACCCGACCCGTTTCCACCCGGACCAACCCAAACCCCCATTAGTTGAAACGACACCGTTTCCCCTAAACCCTTAGATCCAAGCCATCGATTTCGGTTGATCCAACGGTTGAGATCCGCCCACCCACTAACTATATAAGTCTCTAATCGTACCCTACCCCCCTATCCAATACCCCAGCCTCGTCGTCTTCACCAGAAACCCCAAACCCTAGAGCCGCCCCTGTACTCTTCACCATGAAAACCGGCGGCACGGACGCCGGTGACCTCCACCTGAACACCATAGAACCCCCTCACCACCCTGAACATAGACCTGTTGACCGTTTAGTTCGAATCATCCTCTAGGTCCTCGAATCTTCATTTGAAGATTCGAGTCAAAACTCGATCTACACCGTTTAACCCCAGCTTCACACCAGACACTCCCCAGACCCCCTCGTGACCAAACCATACTTGGTTTGGTCCGAATCTGACCAGGGAAGCATGAATCCCGGATCTGGTTTTCGAACCTTAGGGTTCCTCGTCACTGGTCCGTTGTTTTGTTCAAACCGAAGGATTAAGGTCTAATGGACCTTAATCGAAGTGTTTCTCATCTGAGAAACACTTCGATTAAAGTCCGTTCAGCTTTAAGAAAAGTCTGTCCAAATCCGAGTTCAAACTTTTGATTTTTCGAGTTTTAAGGTGAGTTTGCTTTCTTTCCTTTACTTGTTTTAGTCCGTGTGATTTGTTTTAAAAGTCGGTTCATGTTTGTTTTAATTTTATCAACATTTGTTGTCCACTTTGCCTGAACCTCTGTGTTTGTCTGAATCCCCCTCCTATTCTGATAGTGTGTATGTAAGTGTTGGGCAAGTAGCTGATTTTCAAATTTGGACTGACTAGTTGACTCCTCGAGTACATTTCTGCTTAGTCAGTATAATTCGAATCATGTATCGATACTGTTTAAATGTCTGATTTTTGGCTACGATTGTGTATGTTAATGCTAATATAGTCGAGTCGACATGTGTCGTCAATTAGTTTCAACTGTCTGAACAAAATAAATCGACTTGTTTCTGTTGAACATTGCCTGAATCAATTAAGAACCAAGTTTAGTTACTTATAATTGCTAATTTGATTTCAGAAATCTAAGGTTAGGCTGTAACTGTAATCTGAACTGGAGGGCATGTGCACAACATGGGCATAAAGGCCCTTTTGAATTAAATAGTTTGACAGCATGTGCTGTCAGACTACATCCTGCTGCCCATGCTTGCTTTTAGTTAATAAAATGGGAAAGATAAGTCTTCCAGGGAATGTTGATGGGGTTTAATACTTAATTAGCTAAAGTGGAACTGAAAATGGAAGGCACATGGGAGGGGTATGGTAATATTCTAAACAGGCTGTTAAAAGGGGTAGTATTAAGGCTTATAAATAGAGGGAGGACATCTGATAGAGAGGAGGGGTGAGAGATATAGACACGGATCCTAAGATTAGAAAAAAAACACACACACATAATAGAGGGAGGAAGGATTGAGACGTTAGGGAACCCTGAAGAAAAGAGAGAGTTTGAAAAAAACACTGATAGAGCATACAGAGATAGAGAGAGACACTGAGAGGGAACACCTGAGATTTCAAATTCTGAAAACAAAAAAACTGGAAAAGATTTCTTTCTGATAACTCAAGCATAATTTCAAAACTGAAGATTGACATTGGATTTTGAAAAGAAAGGAGACAGGGAGAGGGATATCACGAAAATCAGAAACTGTTTTCTTCTTGCTGTTTGTTCGATTTCCAGTCTGTTCACCCTGTTTCAAATAAGTGCTGATTTCCTCTCAAGAATCATTTAGGATTCTGTTGTTTGATTCTTATTGGTTTGCTTTCTTTTGGAATTGGACCACTTGAATTCTGAGCCCACTCATCTGCTTTTGCTGTCATTTTTGTTGCCTCTTCCCATTGGCCATAACTGCTTCTTGCATTGGGATTTTTGTTACCTGCTGTTACTGTTGCTGCACTTGTTGTCATTGTTACTCTGCTGATTGCCCTCTTCTTCAATTGTCAAATATTTCCAGGTACACAACCTCTGAACCATGTATTGTTGAAAGTTTGAAGTTGAAGAAGAAATAAAGAAATGAACATCTGTTTATGTTATAACATTGGTGCTAAAATAGGTTGAATGTTAGTTGGGCCTGTATTTGTTTAACTGCAAACTGCAAACATTCTGTATAAACTAACATACATTCTGTTTGAGATGAACTATTAGATAGCATTGTTCAATAGTAATGACAGTATGACATAGACAGTATGTTTGATTTAGTATACATTCAGTTCAGTATAACACTCTGTTTGACTTAGTTATGACTGTATAACATAGAGTCATGGCAAACACTTGTATGTATTTTGCCTAGACCGCTGAATTGACAAATCTGTGGTACTAGGCCTGGGATAAATGTATCCCAAACAAACTCTCATGCAGTCACATTAAGATTTTGGCTATGAATGCCAGCTCTCCTGTCAGATTATTTGTTCCGATATAGGTTCGATATCGGGTCTCGGTATAGATTCCTTGTTTCGAAATAATGCGATGACTGTTGAGGAAAACTAATAGTCGTTTTGAGTTCAATCAGTAGTAATTTTCCTAATAAATAGCCAATTTCGTTTCTCAAATTTCAAATAGGTTAGAGTTTAAAATAAAACTTGGAGGTCGTTAAATATAACTCAGTATATGTTGTTAGTTTGCTTGCAATCTCACTTAGCAAATTAATAAGCGTATTCACTCGATGAAGACAAAGCATGAGGTAACTCTCACCACATAAACAATCAATCAGGTAATCAAATAAATTTAGGTTCGGCAAACATAATAAAGATTCAGTCTGTATTTGTTCAAACAAGTAAGTTCGGTATCATCTTTCTTTTTTTAGAGACAAACGTAGTAGAAATGTAGTCACTGTAGGATACCCTTCTAAAATAATGAGACGAGCCTCGCCAAATAAAAAAATGCAAATTGCGGGGCCCTCAATAATTGATCATGATAAATACTTAGAATTTGGGATGGACTGTTTAGTGAATTCCACTGCCTTCCCCAAAGATAATAACGCGTTAGATTCTTTAGGGGCGACTTAATTAAATTACATTCTTAAATTCGGGTGCGCATTTATGTGACCCAAATTCAAATCTCAACGGAGTCGAAATGTGTTAACTACTACGGGCGCATTGATTGTGACGTGGTTCGAGATGCATTTTCACGACGTTGCAATTCTATAAAAATAAATGATAATAATAAAAGCGGTTTTAAACTTAATAAAAGCACATAAGTCACAACATGTATTTAAATCAGATATTTAGCCATTGTAACAATTTAAGCGACCGTGCTAGAACCACGGGATTCAAGGGTGCCTAACACCTTCCCTCGGGTCAACAGAATTCCTTACTTAGAATTTCTGGTTCGCAGACTTCATTTGGAAAAGTCGAAAATTTCCTCGATTTGGGATTCAAGATAAACCGGTGACTTGGGACACCAAAAGCCAAACCTTTCCCAAGTGGCGACTCTGAATTAAATAAATAATCCCATTTCGAATATTGTCACTTAAATTGGAAAAAACTCCACCCGCGCATCTAACCCTTCGGGGGCGGGGCGCGCAAAAGGAGGTGTGACAATGATGAGGTTCTTTGCGGAGAAGGCTGGGCTTGAATTCACGTTTAACCACCTCGTCAGGCTATACCAGCCCTTTCATCACCAAGGCCTGCTAACCCTGAGGTGCCTTTTGTCCACGCCCTTTGTTGTTGATGACGAAGAAGACGGGGATCGATAGTGGGCTAGATGGTTTATCCAGGTTCGGACAGCCGACATTATCCCTGTGGAGCTTTTGCCATTTCCCGAAGGATGGAATTATGCACGTGAGCGGAGCGTCTGGTGCTTTTTCAGATTTTGCCTATAGCGGAAATCAGTTGAGTAATCGTGTTTTTTCCCTTTTTGTAGCAACTTCGTGGAAGTCGGGCGAAGTTTTTGATCTGCCCGGCTGGGTCTGGAGGCTGGTGACCCATTTGACCTGCGATGAGCGTCGTTGGCGAGCTGTATTCCGTATCAGATGGGGGGGTGAAATACCAAGGTATGCACGCATGCTGCCTTTGCCTTGGCGTTCATATTTTTGAGGTAGCATTTCCCTCCTTTCTTTTGTACTAGCTTTGCCATTTGCAGTGGGCGGTTCTTCGGAATGAGACAGTGCTCTTCTAAAGGGGATAAGGAGGCATCGGCCTCCAAGCCAAGGGACAACAGCGATAAACAAGATTGGCACCCGCAGTGTGATGGAGCTTTTAGTGGAGCTGAACGGGCTTGTGTCTTCGAGGAGAGGGCATCGTCCGAGCCCGCTGTTCTCGGAGTATCTAATACCCGGGTGGTGGTTCCTCCGAGTGAATATACTTTGCCCGAGGTTGGTTCCCCTGGGGTTGAAGATGCAGGATCAACAAGAGTGTGTTCTGACTTCAAGGAAGTCTGTCGGTTTCACTTCGTGGTGAGCTTAGGCGCAGTTTTCCTGTATCCGCGTCCTCCTCCCTTTATTGAGTTTTCCTTGTGCAGGCCTACGATAGGCTTATGTTTGAGCTGCTCCATCAAGGGGACAGGCTTTGGAAAATTCAGGACGAGGGCGAGTCCCTTAGGCTCCTTAGCGAGGAGAAGGAGGTTGAGTTGTTGCATTGGCGATATGAGGCATACCGGAGCTCGAATCACAAAAGCTATTTGATGGAGCAGGTAACCTCTTGTAGCACGTACTTCACTCCTTTTGGACCTTAAGGTTAACCCCTTTTTGTTATATTAGCTGTAGAAAAGGACGGAGGCCTTGGAGTACCTCAAAGGCGACATTGACCACGTCAGAATTGCTTGCGGTGAGCTAAGGCTCAAGGGCAAGATCAAGCTTTAGAGGAGACAGGCGCCTTGGCCAAGGTCCCTGCCTTCGAATCCCAACTTTGCTTGGCTCGTGATAACACCAAAGTTCAAGCGGATATAGTCGGGAAACTTGAATCTAATCTCTCGAAGATCAAGGCTGAGATAATTGATAATCGGGCTGAGGCGACACTACGCCGAACCAAGGCTGACCAGGAGATGGCAATTCATATGAAGGACGTTGCTGATACCCAAGCCGAGCTGAAGCGAGCCCTCGACCGGGAGAAGAGGATCGAGGAATATGTTCGTTGTAGATCCCGAAAAGAGGTACTCGAGGAGATTGGTACAATGGGCTTCGTTCTCTCAGACGAACTGGATCGAGCAAGGGCGAACGAGCGTGACGCTCAGTCACTTCTAGCTAATGTCACGGAGGGAGAATTTGGCAAGTTGTAGCCCTTTGGAGTGGAGTGTAGATTTGTAGATAAAGAGTGCGCCTTTTTTGCGTATGTAAGATAAGAGGAAAATTGAAGCTTTATTTCTTCAGCATTTCTTTCTGTATTACTTTTGATCAGGCAGGATGGTTTCGGTGTTTGGTGGGATCCTCGTAGGTCCGGAACTGATCAGGCAGGCCTGGAGGCTTTTAAGTACGATCCTTGATATGAGCAGGCGTTGGGGCCTCCATGGGCTTAGTCTCCGAGTCAGGCCTTGACTCGAGCTTGCCCGACCTTCAATATTTTGTGCCTGTGCGAGCAGATAGTGATTGTTCTTATTTCTTGCCCTTGGGCATTTGCCGTTTCAACTATTTTGGGTCCAGTCTCCGAGTCGAATTGCGATTCGAGATTTAATTGACTCTCAAGTTCTTTCCTACCTGCATGGGCAGACGATGATGGCCTTTTGTGCTTTGGGTCGAGGTGACCTTATAGGCGCATGGACCGAAGGCTCACTCGGCTAGCTACAATGGCATTTATGTCGTGCCCTTAGGCATATTGCAGTTTAACTATTTCGGGTCCAGTCTCCGAGTTGCGTCGCGACTCGAGTTTTAATTGACCTTTAAGTACTTTCGATTTTCAGACTGGTGATAGTGCCTCTTACGCTGTTTTGGTCGTTGAGACCTTTTAGTATGTGGCCCAGAGGCTTGTATAGTTAACTATTTTGCATCCGATCTCTGAATTGGGTTATGATTTGAGCTCATTTTAATCCTCAAGTTGTCAATTTTTAAGCTGGCGACAATGGCTCTTATGTTGTTTTTCCCATGGGCTATTTATAGGCTTGTTTTCCGCTCGTTAAAGTCTTTTGAAATAATTTTGACTGACCCATCGTCGGTTTCTGGGAACCTCGATTTAAGTCGTTATCGGCGATGTTTGAGCACCTCGAAAGGGTTTTAGCTTGTAGGTCGAGTAGATCGATGCCCTGTGATTTGGAGCTGACATGGTCGAAGCTCGTTTTTTGCTTGTTGAGGGAAGCCTGTTTTAACCAGTTCTTTCTTAAGTATATTCGAAGTAGCCTGCGACTTTTATTTAGCGACAATCGGTTGTCCCCGAGTTACGTTAATTTGGCTGTATTAGCTGTTTTGACCATAGTCATATGTGTTTGGACGGAGCCATTTTTGATCCCGAGTGATAGTTTAGGCGTCTACACCGAGGGTATGCCCTTTCGGGATTCTTACAAATGTGACGTATGGCCTAAACTTCGAGATTTTAATGCTTGTTGAGGTCTTACAGTTTTTCATGCTTGTTGAGGTCTTATAGTTTGACATGCCTATTGAGGTCTTACAGTTTTTGTTGTAATGTAGAATAGATCTGGTTACACCGAGTCTGCCCGCTAGGGGTCTTACAGTATCGGGTTTTCCAGTGCATGGAGATTGGTGACAGTCTCCGAGTTATTGAGTTTTCTTGGGCTCGAAGACCGCTTTTTGTGAGCTCGGAGTTGCCTTGAAGGGGCTTTATGATCCTGGAGTTCCGACCCTGGGGTCGCGCGGGTGCTGAATTGTTGACACTAAGTCTCCGAGTATGCGTTTAGTGGAGAGGCCTTTGTCGTGAGCATGTTGAAATCCCCCTTTCTGGAGTACAAGATGCCGAAAGATATTCTTTATTGCTTGGCGCAAACATATGATGTAAATACATGCCATTTTGTTATCAGGAGCTCGGCTCGCGCGGGCACGGCTCCTTGGGCCGTTCGGTCCGGTGCATTATTCAATATTGAAACTTAGTCTGACGCTTTTTGGTCCTCCCAAGGGGATGGTGCCTTTAAAAGAAGATCATTGCTTGTCATTTGACTACAGGAGAAAGCCTGTGATCTTGTCGGATGCTCCTCTGGGGTACGTTGCTCCGCTAATAATCTTGTTGGCGGGATCCTCTTTGGGGCGGAAATCCAATCGAGGGAAGAGAGCGCGGTGGGCCCTGCTAAGGCCTTGGGATTTCCGGGTGGAGTTACAACATCCGAATGTCCCGGCCGGTTGTCTGCATACAGGTTAGTGAAAAAATAATAAAGGAGTGAAGCAGTTCTTCCTCACCACGGGATGTGTAGGCGACATTACGAGATTTGGTACGTTCCTACCTTCTCTAGGTGCGAGCCCTAGTACAGCCCTTCGCTGTGTTTGATCAGGCTTGGCCGAAAATGTGATTGGTTTAACCTTTGATCCTTTCGAGGGTGGAGGCATTAATGTTGGCTATGCGCCATATGGTGGGGAATTTCCCCTCGTCGTGTATTGCTCCCTGTCAACTTATTCTAATTCCCCTTTTTGCGTGGGATTTCATTCTTTTGGAGAAATGGGGCCGATACTATCTCTGGGAGGTCTGCCCGTGGCCATCTGAATAAGACGTTTGTGCCTTGCACCTTCTTTGATTGTACAGATCCCGACGTCCCAGCTCGAGCTTAGACGGGCTGTATCGAGAGAACTGTCTTCCTGCTTGTAGTGGTGATCATTGTTTGGAATCCATCAAAGATTCGGGGTGCGGGAGCGATTTGGTTTGTTAGTCCGAATCGCCCCATTGACTTTGGTATAACATTGTTGGTATGCTCGATCGAACCAACTGTATTTATGAACACATGTTTTATTTGGAATAGATCAAATGAATGAGAGGGTTACCAATACGTCAGTGTGAGGCCGAGGCGAAGTCTCGGTGTCCTTTTCTCTGGATGTAAGGGTGTCCTCTGGAATACATCCATGGACCCCTTTTTCCCTACCGACGATCATTTTTACTTTCCATTTTATGAGTCCTCGGAGGGTGTCGCCACTCCTCCACTTCGTGGTAATACGCTGAGGCTTGTTTGCTTCGTTCTTCCTAGTTGTCTTCCTCCCTTGGGGCTGGATTCGAGCCTGATCGCTCGGCAGTACTCGGTGGCGATTTTTATTGAGTAGCACGGTCGTTGTCCTCCTGAGCTGATGGCTATTTTTGACCTCGTGATTGCGCGCGCCCTGCGGTTCTCGTGCTAGGTTGTGGTTTCTTTGAAGGGGTCTTGGTCGAGTAGGCCTGAGTCGTTTGGCATCCCTAGCTTCGCTTACAGTGATCACGATGTTTGGTATAGCAATGCTGAAATTGTACTCCGCTGGGCGGGGTCCCCTTGTCGGTCGTGCCTCATCGAATCTGGTTTTGCTGAAAGTTCCTCGAGGATATTGCCCTCGAGCCATTACCCGATAGTTGCGAGGTGGGTTGCATCTTGTGGCGTTTCTCCCATCCGCGGCGCATGGATGGTACCTCCATCTGTTTGCCATTAGTTTCTTTGTTGGGAGCCTGCATGGGTATACTGAGCCCGAGGAGGTTCCTGGATAGTCATCCATGGCCCTGATTTGTGGCTGGTTCCGGGTACGGGCATCCAACCAGACCTTGGCAGGGTATCTGATCAAGCTTCATTTGAAATGTTCTGGAGTCATCGGGCATGGTTCGTTTAAGCTTCGGGTGAAGGCCTGTGTTGCCCAGTCATCCGAAACCGGGAGCAATCTCATTCGTTTTATAGGGAATGAGGCGCGATTTCCCGCAGCGATTCATTCTTTGCTTGTTCGGCCTCAAATGTGTCAGGCTCTCCCGTTGCTGCTTCAATGGCATCGGTGTGTGCCTCTGCAAAGGAATCTACTAGAACGGTAAGCGAATTTGTGAGGTCAGGCGCTAGGCTGCGGCGCCACATCATGGTTCCTTTTGAGAGTGTTTCCCCAGACTTCTTCAATGAGACGGGCTCGAACTCATCATCTTAAAGTTCGCTGCCTTCTCTCGTGCACGTGTAAGCGGTGGTGCCCTCGTCGGTATCTGAGGTCCTATCGTACTTTAGGAGTTACGGCATTCCGGAATTCCATGAAATGGGTTCTAGGACCGCTTCCTCGGGGGACAACTATTGCATGAACCTCCACTAACCTGACTCGATCCTCTTGGAGAGATCCCCAAGCATTTTTGCTATAGCAGGGTCTGTTATCGTTCTGTTATTGCTTGATCTTTCGGGTACTCGTTCGGCGCGGGGAGCTGTTCCCAGCACTACTATGTTGGGAGTCTTCGGATGGCTCTGCAACTGAGCGATAGCCCACTGCTGTGCCTGCAACATTTCAAAAATATCGTGAAGACTAACTTCCTGTGTTTCCCAAGCCGGGGTTTGTTGGGCTTCCTGTTGGTCGATATACTGAATGCTCCTATCGGTGTGCGAGGCTTCATCGACCTACTGTGCGCCTCACAAACCCATGTCCGCTGGAATCGGCCCAGATGCGTTATCGGGATTCTATGGTGGTGCTCCAGTGTCCAGGACAGCCACGCCATTTTCCTCGCAGTTTTCGAGGTTGTCATTCTCGATTCTGTTTATCGAGCCAGAAATTTTGACCTAAAATCAAAGGATCTTGGACAAGAAAAAGTGTGAAAGATAATGTGCGTTTGTGCAATGAAACTAGCAAGAAAATAATCACTATTATTTTTAGCCCCACGGTTGACGCCAAACTGTTTACCGTGAAAATGGTAACAACAATTAAATTTGTAGATGAGATTCTAAAAATACGTTATCTATTCTCGAGCTAGTTGTTTAGAGCAGTTGATGCTAAGAATGTGAAGTTTAATGATGAAATGCAAGCTAAAACGAGGCAGTAATCAAATCGAGGGGCCTATTACCCGGATGCGGGATTGGTCAATAAGGGGACCTCGGGGTCGATGTTCGGGTCAAGCTTGAGTTATCGGGGGCAATCGGGAATGGAATAACAGTTAATATACAATCAACAGAAGCTCTACATAGCCAATACCAAGTGATAAACAAAGAACAAATAAGAAAGCAATGAATGTTAAAGTGGCCTCGGGCCAGTGAGAATGAGGGAGTTTAGAAAGAAGAGAGAGAGAGAGATATTATTGCACTTGTGGAGAAATTGAGCAGCATCAATCCCTTACAAGGTAGTGTGAGTCCCCTTTATATAGGAAGGGAACTCGGCTGCAAGTACATGGGCACTAATTACAAAGTATAGAGATGGGATGGCTTGACGTGACACCTCAGCATAGTCTCTAGATAGGCCAGCCCTATCAGACTTAGCCGTGTGCCTTGGGAGCTTCCCCCTCTATCCTAGCTTCGATCTCCATCTTCTCTGAGTCGGGCCTCGACAAGCCCGAGGTCGGGAACTCGGTCATGGCTTCCCGTCCTCGGGGTCTCAAGGCGTTCTTCCAAAATGACTTGACAGCGAGAAATCAAGTCCTCTAATTTTGCCGTGTACATAGGCCAATCTCCTGTCGCACTGTGTTGTATAAACTTATATCCAAGATCCTTACTAGAAGAATGCAAGGTGTTATGGATAGTCTAGTTGACCAAAGCCATTCTTCTTCTGTTATTGCTTGAACAGTAGTGCTGGGAACAGGATGTTGACCATCTCTTGTTCGAGCGTGAATATGCAAAAACGTATGGACAAAATTGACGAAATGGCAAAGAATCACTAGAAGTGCAAGTGGAAGAATGAAGTTACATGGGCAATTGGACATGCAAGAGGAAAAACTTCAAAGAAAAATGCAAGGATCTTCAAGACTCAACAAAGAACTGTTGATCAAGTGACAAAATAAATGATAAGGGAGATACATCAGAGAGAATGTAGAAGAACTAGACTAGATAGACATAAGAAACTACTAAATTTCTATCCATACCATAGAGGCTATTTTTGAGGAGTAGCAGAAGTCTGTTTTGTTGAGCAGCAAGTTTGGGACCAAATGTCCAAACTGCTCTCTTTTTTTATCAAATTTATACATAATTTTTGAGCGATAATATAAATAGTTAGTTACAAAAAAATGACTTTTAATGTGCTAGTCCATCTTATTAATTATAGTGATAAAACATGATTACAAGCAAGTGTCCGTAACTAGGGGGTCATTGGCCGATACGTCATATATAGTTGTAGAATTTTTTCCCAATCTCTCTTTTTTATAATGACTACATCTCTACATATTCATCATCCAAAGATATATCTTTCATTATAATAGCTATATAACATATTGATCTTTTTATTGGGAAAGTGTAACACCCCGTAAATTCGGCTTAGGTATGAATAAGTTAAAGGAGTAGTAAGATTATATTTTGGACATGTAAAGTCCCATCGGGATGATTATGGGTAAAATAGTTATTTCAAAATCAAGATGGAAAGTGAGGTGCATAAGAATTGACAAAATCGACTAAGTTTGCAGAAGGTCTATCTTCCAACAGAGTTTAGTGAAACTATGTAAGGACTTTGGAAAACTCAAAGCATTAAAGTTTTAGGCCTTTGAAATAACTTTCCAACGATATATTATGGAGCATGAAGGGATCTCTGTGCCAAACGTTATGCGTATTTTACAGAATAGTATGTGATATGCGCGCCCTTAGCGCACCTTGAGCGCGGCCGCACTCCTGAGGCAGTGTTACTGCCATTTTGCACGGTCAGGTGCGCGGTCAGACCTACCAGGTGCACGGGGGCACTCATGGGGGGTCATTTTAAAGACCTACTTCATCCCCCACAACCCCAAAACATAAAATCTTGCTCTAGAAAGGGGAACTCTCAAAAATCTAACACCTCAAGGGTCCCTCCACCACCCAAGGTAAGTTGTAATGATGATTCTAAGTTAATTTTGATTTTCCAACATCTTATTAATATGGGTAAACCCTCCATATCATTAGATATTCGATTGGGACATCATTGTTGGGAGAAGAAACCCTAGAACTCAAATTCAAGAAGATTGAACGTCAAGAAGGTAATATCTTCACCCTCTAATTGATTCTAGCATTGGATTAATGATTATAGATTCTAGTTCATGAGATATTAGTTAATGGGTTTGATAGAAAAGCATGAACGGATTATAGGTTTGGGTTGTTAATTGTTGATTATTGGTTAAAGGTAATGTCTACCTTATGGGTGATAAAGAATGATTATGGGTGATAAAGAATGATGTTGATTGTAACCATTTGAGACTTTAGAATTTATCTAGGAACAACATAATGGGTTATTGGGTGTAGAGAAACCATTAATAAGGACCATGAAGCATTATGCCACCAAGTGTTTGAGAAAATGCCTAAGTAACTAAAACATGAGTATTATTGCTAATATGGAATCCTTTTGACTTGTATTGATATAGATCAAAGTTTAAAGGGTTGAAAAATGTTGTATTATGCTCAAGAGCAGGAAGTTAAGGTATGTGAGGCTAACTCTCAATATTTGGGAATGTTAATGATTTTCCCTACACTATGTTTCTTTTACCGCGCTATCAATTGCCTTAGAAATATAGCTAAGCTTAGTTCCTTGCATAGTTGTAGAACTTCTATTCTCTAGCTTCAAAACTCGTTCATGACTTTTATTCTGAACGTTGTGAGCTCAGTTCGTATTCAATATAGACTTGGGTTTGATGTACCTGAGTCTTAGTATAGCTTACTCAGCATGTCATAAATAGTTGAAGTTTCAATGTTCATAATCAGTTCAAGAATACATGGCTCAGTCTAGTCCTATTCAGTATTCCAGTATTATGTAACTCAGTGTATTTCAGTATTCCAGTATTATGTAACTGAGTGTGATCCAGTATTCCAGTATCATGTGACTCAGTGTGATTCAGTATTTCATTATCATGTATTGCAATATGATTCTCAGTTCCTGATTTTAAATCCTTGAATGTTGAACACCTGTATTTGGGACTGAGACCGTAGTTTATATGCTTTATGCATACTTGGGCCTGTGGCCGTAGTTTATGCTTTATGCATGTTTGGGCCTGAGGTCATAGTTTATGCTTTATGCATTTTTGGGCTTAAGGTCGTAGTTATGTATATGTATACTTGGGCCTGAGGCTGTAGCTTGTGCATATATATATTGTGCTCGAGGTCGTAGCTTATTTAGAGAAATAGGTTTTTCATTATTCAGAAGAGGGAGTATTCATATCCTTACTTCCTTTATTCAGTTCGATTATCAGTTATCATTTTAGTTACCAGTTATCAGTTCAGTTATCAGTTATCAGTTCAGTTATTAATTATCAGTTATCATTTCAGTTTCAGTTTCAATAGTTATCATTTTAGTTATCAATTATCAATTCTCAATTATCAGCTTAGTTTCAGTTTCACAATTTTTAATTATTTCTTTCAGTTGCTTTACATACCAGTGCAATTAAAATGTACTGACTTCCCTTTTGCCCGGGGCCTGCATCTCACAATGCAGGTAATAATTTACAGGTTGACGATTCAGAGCGCTAGGACTCTCGTATCAGCTATTTGGTGATCCCCAATTCTTTCGCGGAATATAATCATTTTATAGTCTTCAGTATTTTCAGACAGTCAATGTTTTCAGTACTTCATTAGAGGCTTCATAGACTAGAGTAACAGTCAGATAGCATTGCAAGCTTTTCATGTTAAGCAATATTGGCTATATATATGTTTCAGACTTGTATTATTGTTTCCACACATTGATTTTTATTATTCAGGCTTTTAGTATATCAGCATGTGCTAGTTTATCTTCTGTATTTAGTATGTTATGAAATCACATGTTGATTCAGCCAGCCAGTTGGTTCGATCGATCACATGTAGTCAGGCACCGAGTGTCGTGTTACATCCAGGCCCAGGTTTGGGGCATGACAAAGCTTGGTATTAGAGAACTAAGTTCAAGAGTCCTAGGGAGTCTATGAAGCCGTGTCTAGTAGAGTTTCCTTTATATGTGTGTGACGGCCACTCATATAAACGGTTAACTACCAAGACATCCAACATTGTCTCATTTCTTTCTACTCTAGATCGTGCCATGAAGCTTAGAGCAATAGGTAACCTTCTCTTCCTATCGAATTCCTGACGTATTGAATGCCCAAGCGATGGGCAAGAAAAACCCAATGTTCTAGAGAGGATGATTTCCCATTGGGATATAATTATGGAGTACAAGTTAGTAACAAATGAGACTTGAGAGGATGTTGGAAGTGGGATGCAATGGATAGTAGTACAGATTAGAGCATAACCTTATCAGAAACTACAAAAGTAGTTATCATGTTTTATGGTTATCAGTTTATCTCAGTTACCAGTTAGCGACATTTCAGCTAGCAAGTTTATGGTTATTCGGTATGCCAATTATCATTTATTTAGTTACCAGATCTCCAATTTTCAGTGTATCAAAATTCTGGTGACTGGTGAGTATACAGTGATGCATATTGGTTCTCAAAGAAAATGTAAGTATCAATGATTATAGAGAAACCTTCGCATATTTTACTTCTGGATTAAGACTGAAGACTCATCGGATGGTGCAAGAAGTGATTTATTAGATAATGATATACTCTGAAAGGACAAGTTTGTGTATGGTAGCGTACTCATATGTGTTTTACCTCATAAAACAATTTCATTTTTTATTCTTAGAAATGGAGCCACAAGTTGGATGATGATAGTTCAGATGTCAGACCCTAACATTGGTCACTATAGCTTTGGACAGCAAAGAGCCTAAGGGTAAAATACCTAGGAGTCAGAAACATTTGTTACTAGCAAAGATGTAATTTCGTACAACTCATGCAAATGACTAGAAGATACAATATATGCAGTGAGAACCAAGAGCACCCAATAGTGAATTTTAGGGAATGATTTTAAGTTGTTTAGATTTATTCATATTAGAACTAGAAAGTACCACGTTAGTAAGTTGCTATACGAAGCAGTTATTATTGTGAGATAAAGGATAAGACAATTTCCCTTAAGTTATGTGACTAAGTGTTTACCCCGAATATTTATAATCTTATATGATTTTGAATTATATAGAAAGTTAGGGGTTAGATATTCCAATTTTGTTTAAGAAAGATGAAATTTCCCTAAGTGTGATCCATGTACATAGTTCAAAAAGAATGATAGTGTGCAGAAAAAGAATATGGTCAGATGATGAGGGAAGTTAGGAGTAACCTTATGCTTCATTTTAGTTATTCAAAGCAGGAAAAGAAAATATGATGCTAGCAGGTGGTTAGTAAAAGGATATTAAGTAAGTTTTGAGTAGATACAATAAATTAGCAATTTTAGCAGAGCTAGTAGAGGTACAATTTGATTCACTTAGCCAAGTTAACTCTAGTGAGTGGATGACAGCTTGAAATTCCAAACATGTGTTAGAACCCAAAGAGTTTAAGTTAAACCCGAAGTACAGTGGTAGTGGGAAAAAAATCAGCTAGCAGTGAGAGAGCAAACTAATAAGAATAGCCTTTAGGAATTATCGAAATATGGTTTCTCCAGGATTGACAATGTCAGCAGAGTTAAATTATTAAGATTGCGTATTATAGTTGTGAATACATTAGCTTTCCGGTAAGTGAATAATTTAGTTTTTCCTAGTAAGAAAAAAAAATTATCAGAAGTAAGATGGAAGATGAGTTGTCATTGATGTAGAGAGCAAAGAATTGCAGAAAATAAGGAAAGTTATTTGGATCCCAACAAAAAGAGAAGGATCCACAAGTATATGACCTTAGGTTTAAGGAGTGATGTGAAATTTTCAGTAAGTCCAGTTAGAGATTTGAAACCCGAATAGTTAGCATGGGATATGAAAAAGAAAATCAGTTCGGTAATGAGGAAAAATTGTATAATTACCACAGGAATTATGTCTAGCATGTGTAAGAAACACCAAATGAGTAGAATGATCACCGTGCATAGTTATTGATGAAAAATTGATCACAGAAAAGCTATAAAATCATGCCTATTTATGTGTCACGAGGGTAGTGCCATTGCACAAGACTCTAGTCTTTGGAGTACTGGTCACAACAATTCTATAAGTGTTTTCAAAAAGTGCTTAAGAAGATAAAGTGTGAGAAGTATAACTCATGATTGAGGTAGATAAGAGAACTCTGGTGAAAGAAGTTCACCAGCCAAGATAGGAGTTCGACTTCGAACTCCGAAGATGGCGGAGGTATTGTCTAGAACAGGACTTGTTCCCCTTAGTAGCCGAAGAGAAGGAGAAACAATGTATAATCCCTATGTGTTGCAGTTGAAAGAGGGGATTCACAAGTATAAGATGATGGCATTTGAATAATGGGGAGATGATGGTACTTTGAGGTACCAAGACAGATTGTGTGTTCCAGACATAGATGGACTTAAAAAGGGAAGATTATGTTAGAAGCCTATAATTCCTAGTATTATTTCCATCTAGGTTCCCCAAATATGCATCATAACCAAGGAAATTTATTGGTGGAACAACATGAAAAAGAACATCGCAGACTTTGCGGCCAATTGTCTGAATTGTCAGCAAGTGAAAGTCGAGCAGCAGAAAGCCTAGTGCTTTATCACAGAATACACATATTTTGATTGGATATGGTAAATATGGAATTTATAACAAGATTATCTTGCTCATCTTGAAAGTATCATTTGATTGGGTGATTGTAAATCGACTTACCAAGTTAGCACATTTCTTGTCAGTAAAGACTACAGATTCAACAGAAGATTATACCAAGTTATACATTCAGGAAATCGTCTAATTGTATGGGACTCTGTGGTCCGCCATTTGGGACTGCTCAGTTTAAAATGAACTTTTAGAAGTTCTTTCAGAAAGGATTAGGCACAAGTTTTTCATCCTCAGAAAGATGGCCAGGCAGAGCGCATTATTCAAACTGTTGAGGATATGTCCTTAATGTTAAAAGTAATTGGGATGATCACATACCTCTCATTGACCTTGCTAATAATAACACCTACCATTCTAGTATCAAGATAGCACTATGAGAGACTTTGTATGGGCAAAGGAGTAGATCGCCAATTGGTTGGTTCAAAGTTGGTAAAGAGGAGGTGTTGGAACCAAATTTGGTCTATCAAGCTATAGAGAAAGTTAAGTTGATTCAAGAGCGTTTGAAGATGACTCAGAGCCGCCAAAAGTCCTATTCAAGCGTGTGGCATAGAGACGTAGAGTTTCAAGTTAATGACTAGGTGTTTCTGAAAGTTTCGCCTATGAAATGCGTTATGAAATTTGGGAAGAAGGGGAAGCATAGTCTATACTATATTGGGCTACATAGAATCCTACAAAAGATCAGTAAAATAGCTTATGATTGGAGTTGCCACCAAAGTTAGCGGTGTTACAGCCAGTATTTCACGTGTCATGTTATAACATTCAAGTTTCCAGTATTCAGATACTCATGTCAGTTCAGTACTCAGATACTCATGTCAGTTCAGTACTCAAATACTCATGTCAGTTCAATACTCAGATACTCATGTCAGTTCAGTACTCAGATACTCATGTTAGCTCAATACTCAACTACTCATGGTAGTCCAATACTTAGACATTCATGCCAGCTTAGTACTCAGATTACTCAAATATTCGTGCCAGTTCAATATTCATATATCCATGTTAGTTCAGTATTCACGTATCCATGGCAGACCAATATTTAGTCAATGCAGTAGTCATTCAGTTCAATATCGCAACAGTTTAGTAATCATGTATTCATTCAGTTTAGTATACAAGTGTTAATGAAAGTTCATGTTTCCACCAAACTCGTTTAAGGTTCGGAGTTAGCAGAAGTTACAGTCAGGACAATCATTTGAGGACGAAAGATCCCAAGGGGGAGATAATGTAACACCCCGTAAATTCGGCTTAGGTATGAATGAGTTAAAGCAGTAGTAAGGTTATATTTTGGACATGTGAAGTCCCATCGGGATGATTATGGGTAATATAGTTGTTTCAAAATTAAGATGGAAAGTGAGGTGCATAAGATTTGACAAAATCGATTAAGTTTGCAGAAGGTTTGTTTTCCAACAAGGTTTAGTAAAATGTGTAAGGGATTTGAGAAAACTCAAAGCATGAAAGTTGTAGGACTTTGAAATAGATTTCCAACGATATATTATGGAGCCCGAACGGATCTCTGTGCAAAACGTTATGCGCGTTTTACAGAATAGTATACTATATGCGTGCCCCGAGCGCGGCCGCAGTATTAAAAATAGCATGAAGCGAAGAAAAGCGACAACCTCTATTTCACGAAAAACGAGAAGCGAGAAGCGAAGTTCCCGCTTTTTTTAAGTGAAGTGGAATTTTAAAAAAAATTAAAATAAATAATTGGGCAGAAACTGGGTAGAATTTTTCTGAAAAACAAATCGCCAGCATTTCGGCGCTTTTTGGACATTTAGAAAGAAAAAGAAAAAGAAGAAGAAGAAGAAGAATGAAAATAAATCTAGAAACCTGTTGAAACTAAGTTGTTGTTGTACTGTTGAATTCTTGAAGAAGAAGAAGAAGAAGAAGAAGAAGAAGAAGAAGAAGAAGAAGAGCCCTAGTTTACTTGAACAAATCGCTACTTGAAGTGAGGAAGAAATCGATGGTTTGAAGAACCCTAGTTTGTTTCTAAAGAAGTCGAAGAAGTGCTAAAACAGAAACAACGATTTAGATCTTTTAATTGAAAAAAGACTTTGGGTCTTTTAATTAAAAAATCGTCCGCTTCAATCAATTCTGGGCGCTTCACCGCTTCTTGCTTTTTAGAGAGAAGCGGTCACTTATGCATACCTGAGCTGCTTTTAACACTGGTAGTGATACACCTCCCGCTCCACTTCGCTTCTCGCTTAAAGCGAGGAAGCACCCGCTTTTTTTAACACTGCGCGGTCGTGCTCCTGAGGCAGTGTTACGGCCATTTTGCGCGGTCAGGTGCACGGTCAGGCCTACCAGGTGCGCGGGGGCGCTTATGGAGGGTCATCTTAAAGCCCTACTTCGTCCCCCACATCCCCAAAACATAAAAACTTACTCTAGAAAGGGGAACTCTCAAACATTTAACTCCATGAGGGTTCCTTCACCACCCAAGGTAAGTTCTATTGGTGATTCTAAATTAATTTTGATTTCGCAACATCTTATTAACATGGGTAAACCCTCAATATCATTAGATATTCGATTGGGACATCATTGTTGGGAGAAAAAACCCTAGAACTCGAATTCAAGAAGGTAATATCTTCACCCTCTAATTGATTCTAGCATTGGATTAATGATTATAGACTCTAGTTCATGAGATATGAGTTAATGGGTTTGATAGAAGAGCATGAATGGATTATAGGTTTGGGTTGTTGATTGTTGATTATTGGTTAAAGATTTGTCTACCTTATGAGTGATAAAGAATGATGTTGATTGTAACCATTTGAAACTTTAGAATTTATTTAGGAACAATAGAATGGGTTATTGGATGTAGAGACACCATTAATAAGGACCATGAAGCATTATGCCACCAAGTGTTTGAGAAAATGCCTAAGTAACCAAAAAATGAGTTTTATTGCTAATATGGAATCCCTTTGACTTGTATTGATATAGATCAAAGTTGAAAGTGTTGGCGAATATTGTATTACGCTCAAGAGAAGGAAGTTAAGGTATGTGAGGCTAACTTTCTATGTTTGGGAATATTAATGATTCTCCCTACACTACGTTTCTTTTACCACATTATCAATAGCCTCAGAAATATTGTTAAGCCTAGTTCCTTGAATAGTTGTAGAACTTCTATTCTCTAGCTTCATAACTCGTTCATGACTTTCATTCTGAACGTTGTGAGTTTAGTTCGTATTCAATATAGACTTGGGTTTGATGTCCCTGAGTCTTAGTATAACTTACTCAGCATGTCATAAATAGTTGAAGTTTTAGTGTTCATAATCAGTTTAAGAATACATGTTTCAGTCTAGTCCTATTCAGTATTTTAGTACTATATAACTCAGTGTGATTCAGTATTCCAGTATTATGTAACTCAGTGTGATCCAGTATTCCAGTATCATGTGACTCAGTGTGATTCAGTATTTCATTATCATGTATTGCAATATGATTCTCAGTTCCTGATTTTAAATCCCTGAATGTTGAACACCTATATTTGGGCCTGAGGTCGTAGTTTATATGTTTTATGCATACTTGGACCTGAGGTCGTAATTTATGTTTTATGCATGTTTGGGCCTGAGGCCGTAGTTTATGCTTTATGCATTTTTGGGCTTGAGGCCGTAGTTATGTATATGTATACTTGGGCCTGAGGCCGTAGCTTGTGCAGATAAATAGGTTGTTCATCATTCAAAAGAGGGAGTATTCATATCTTTACTTACTTTGTTCAGTTTGATTATCAGTTATCATTTCAGTTACCAGTTATCAGTTCAATTATCAGTTATCAGTTCAGTTTCAGTTTTAATAGTTATCATTTTAGTTATCAGCTTAGTTTCAGTTTCAGCATTTTTAATTCTTTCTTTCAGTTACTTTACATATCAGTGCAATTCAAATATACTGACGTCCCTTTTGCCCGGAGCCTGTATCTCACAATGCAGGTAATGATTTATAAGTTGACGATTCAAAGCGTTAGGACTCTCGTATCAGCTGTTTGGTGATCCCCAGTTCTTTCGGGAAATTATAATTATCTTATAGTCTTTAGTATTTTCAGACAGTCAATGTTTTCAGTACTTCATTAGAGGCTTCATAGACTAGAGTAACAGTTCGACAGAGTCGCAAGCTTTTCATGTTAAGCAATATTGGCTACAGATATGTTTCGGATTTGTATTAGTGTTTCCACACATTGATTTTTATTATTCACGCTTTCAGTATATCAGCATGTGCTAGTTTATCTTCCGCATTTAGTATGTTATGATATCACATGTTGATTCAGCCAGCCAGTTGGTTCGTTCAGTCACATGTAGTCAGGCACTGAGTGTCGTGTTACATCCAGACCCAGGTTCGGGGTGTGACAGAAAGCTACAACCTCAAGCTAGGTTTGAATTTTTTCAAAAACATGTGAACTAACAAATAATGACTTCTAAGTGCTAGTCCATCTTACTAATTATAGTGAGAAAACGTAATTACAAGCAAGTGTCCGTTAGATCCGATACTTATATTTCATCTAACTCGTGTTGGCCTAGCTAGTGACTAGTAGAACCTAGAGGAAGAAGAAACCAGGCTAAATAACATAGACGGCCCATTAAACGTGACACCAATTTTTATTTTGACATCTTGTACCTAGAAGATGCTCCTACGTCATTCAAAGTCTGCATATAAAACCACTCATGACTAACTCTCTCAACTAGTTAGTAGAATACTTGTAATATATAAATCATATTATCAAACTGCGGATAATTGCAGCTTCTGGACTGTCAGCATCTACAGTGGATAGTAACTGAGAGAGTCGATCACTAAGGTCATCCAATTCTCTATTCAAGCTTCTAATGTAGTTGCAAGTTTCTTGGAGCACCTTTGATGCTGATGCCTGCAACGTGAACATCACAATGTATAAAATAACGATCTAACCTATATGCAATATTGATATTATAAAGACTATTAGTATAATTTTTAGATGCATGAATATACATATATGCCATAACTTATGACTATATGACATAGCAAACGGAGGGCCCAGTAGAGAGAAATGACATGTGTGTGACAAGCGCTTCGTTATAGTAGATAATTTATCTTATTTATAAATTATTAATTCAAATCTTTTATAGAACTTAAATTCATAAATTAATGGGAAAAGAATAATCAAGTCTTAAAGCACCTTTTACGACACCATATAGTCAAAATGTAGTGTTGCATAATATTAGACTAAACATGCCTATAGTTGTGCAATAATGCGTTGCAAATCTTTAAAAAGGCCAATTCACTGACGTACAATTGACTTTATATATTGGGAGTTGGGCCCCAGCGGCATGAGGAACAAATTAATAAAATCTTATACTCCCTGTTTCATATTAAAGGAGTTATTTTCCTTTTTAGTCTATTTCAAAACAAATGTTACATTTCTAAATTTAAAAATAATTCAACTTTAAACTCTTTCATTCTATCTATTTACCCTTAATGATAAGCTTTTATAGTCATACAAATGTCATGGCCCCACAAATTTTTTATCCCTTAAGCTTTTAAGACCACAAATTTTAAAAATCTTTTCTTTTTTCTTAAACTCTGTGCCGAGTCAAACTAGCTCATCTAATATGAAACTTAGGGAGTACTGCTGCTGAAGTTGTGTTGTTTTCAAGAAAAAATACACCATATGAAAAGGAAGGAAGAGAGAAAAGAGAAGGTCTAGTCTATTTTCTTTAAGTATGGTAATGTGCATGGTGATTCAGTGTTCGACTCGTCAATTTTTTCTTTTCCAATTTTTGGTTTGTCAGATTAGGGTCTTCACACCTCCTCTGAGTACAGAAAGACCGAAACTTAGCATAAGTTATACGGAATTTAGCATTGTGTTCCTTGGCGTAAGTCTACACATTATTATTATTATTATTATTATTATTATTATTATTATTATTATTATTATTATTATTATTATTATTATTATTATTATTATTATTTATCAACATAAAAGTTCTGCATTATTCACCACATAATAATTTCTATATTGTTGTTTACTGCATTATTATCCTCATATTATATCCCTGAATAACTAGTCAGTCAACCAACGAACCCTTAACGCATAACTAACAACACAACGAAGATAAAAACACAGTCAAGAGGTACAACTATATACCTCACTCTTCCTTTCCTTCTAAAGAATCTCAACTTTTACATACTATATACAAAATTTGAATACCATATCTATAACTGACGAAAATATGGATCAAATGCAGCTGCATATATTGAAACATGCAATAAAAAGAAGAAAGAATTTAAGCTACATAAAAAAATTATATACTTTGATAGTGTAAAGAATTTTGACATTGTTATTAACAGCTTATAACGTTATTACTCCATTTTCAAAGTTATCATATATAACTTAATGTTTGAAAAATTATGTGTTTCTGTATAGGTCAACTAAATTTAATGATGTAAAAAACTTGCACGCTGTTAATGCACAGAACTTAGAGTCGGAGAAGAAATAATAAGCCTTCGTCGAGTAAAAAGAGAAGATGAGAATTAGAACCTTGCTGGAACGGCGAGTACGAATCTCAGGGAGAAGTTGTTGCAATTTGGATACAAGATCGATGATTTGATCATCTGAAATCCTCGAAGACTCCGAATCTCTGGACCTTCTGCTTGACATGCTTCAAATAAATGTAAGAAAATTCCTTTTCAAATTTTGTATAGTTGGCTCCTCTTATCTTTTTCCTTCTTTGTTTGTTTGGAACCAAGTGAAAGCTAATATATACGTAGTGGGAATGAAAATTGGAAGGAAGAAGAAATTAAAAAGAAGTAAAGTGGGAGTTATGGTAGCTGGAAAAGGACTAGGGAAAAAAGTGATAACGGACGAGCTTTAAATTAAGGAGGGGATGGACCACAAGGAAAAGAAGAAAAAAGAGAGGAAGTGTTAGAGTAAGAGAAAGAGTACAAATGTACAATAACATAGAAAGTGATGTTGGATGTGAAGAAGAGAAATGCATGGAAGAAAGTAGCCCAAGAAACCTTCTTCTTCAGTCAGTGTATTAGCTTTCTAAATACTACAAGTAAATTACCAGTTCCTTCTAAGATATTTAAAAATTATTGCACTAAAAAAAGGAAATATTAGGTGGAAATTGATCCTTGTTATTTTGAGTTAATAACTCAATTTTCAATACAGTGCACCACTCAACCTATTTGGAGCATATGAGCTAGCAGAAAATATTAGATCAACGAAAATATGTACATAGAATACATAGTTTGATGGAATTGTTAGGTGTTTGCCATAATTTTCTTACCATATTTGATTTTTCTATTTGTTGAAGGAAAGGGCAATATAATTACCTTAATTGGGTTTTCCTTTTTGTAGAAGGAAATTATAATTCTCCTATACTTGGCTAGTCCTTTTTCTTGTAGGAAAAGGTTTGGAGTTCTATAAATTGAAGATCCGTCTTTCTCATTCAGTAGCATCCACAATGTAGCCATAGAGGGCTTGAGAGTCGTGTTTAGGGGGAGAACTTTAGGGGACAAGTGTTAGTGTGTCACTTGTGTTTGCCTCTTCGTGAGGTTGTTCTCTCGATATTTTGTACTCTCTTTTATATAGTGGATTGCTCATCTCCGCCGTGGATGTAGGTCAGATGACTGAACCACGTTAAATGTTTGTGTCTCTTTTGATACTTCTCTTTGTTGTACGATTTATCGTCGTTGAAGGTTAGCTTTGCTAGCTTCCGCATGACACCTGAATTTTTTCGGTCCTAACAAGTGGTTTCAGAGCGAGGTTCAAGACAGGTTCATCTTGGCGGGTTCAGTTCTAGCCGCAACATATTTGACGATAATCATAATTTTTGTTTGAGAAATTTGACCGTTGTGCTACGCACGTTGAGACAAACTTCTTGGTGGAGATTTGGAGATGCGACTTGTTGAAGGCTATGTGAAGAAGGTGGATCAAGTTTATTTTGTCAGAAAATTCCGGCCAAGGGGGAGAATTGTTAGGTGTTTGCCATAATTTTCTTACCATATTTGATTTTCCTATTTGTTGAAGGAAAGGGCAATATAATTACCTTAATTGGGTTTTCCTTTTTGTAGAAGGAAATTATAATTCTCCTATACTTGGCTAGTCCTTTTTCTTGTAGGAAAAGGTTTGGAGTTCTATAAATTGAAGATTCGTCTTTCTCATTCAGTAGCATCCACAATGTAGCCATAGAGGGCTTGAGAGTCGTGTTTAGGGGGAGAACTTTACGGGACAAGTGTTAGTGTGTCACTCGTGTTTGCCTCTTCGTGAGGTTGTTCTCTCGATATTTTGTACTCTCTTTTATATAGTGGATTGCTCATCTCCGCCGCGGATGTAGGTCAGTTGACCGAACCACATTAAATGTTTGTGTCTCTTTTGATACTTCTCTTTATTGTATGATTTATCGTCGTTGAAGGTTTGTTTTGCTAGCTTTCGCATGACACCTGAATTTTTCGGTCCTAACAGGAATGATCATGAACTTCAAGTGCACCATAATTTGGACAATAAATCCGTCCATGCGTATAAATAGGATAAAGATTAACTTTTTCAATTGTATATAAATTATTATATTGAATCCCCTGACATAAGAAACAAAATTGGCTTAACGTTTAAGGGTTCAAAAATTATTTTAGGTTAAAAGTTTCAATTCCCAACTTTGAAACTCTAGTATTTCTTTGAATCTCGTTATATAAATTTTTGGTTGCGCCATCATAAAATTAATCAATTAATGATGGATCCTTACAATGTTGAATACAAGGTGCGCTCAAATAGACACATATTTTATGGACATAAATAAGTTCAAATGAAGCGAGCATAAAAATAAATGAAAATTCATATAATTGCCTCAACTTGCTAGGGATCAATGTGGCATAATAGTTATTGTAGTTGTATAGAGGTGGGCTTATAGAGGGAGGATGAAAGAGGTTTTAAGGGAGGGTGTCGCTTAGTTACACGCCATAACTAGGTATGAACATTTGTGTTTGTGTGTTTCCTAGATGGGGTTTAATTTCAAGTGGACTTAAAGAAATGTGTTTGTTATTGTACTAGCAAGGTGGGCCTTCATGTGCATGTCCCCTTTTATACAAGACCATGTGATCATTTCCATGCTCATCAATCCCCCTTCTCCTACTTCTCCTCCGACCCTACTCAAACACGGAAATTTGGTATTTATACTGAGGTTCTGACTAATTTGATTTTATGCCCGTAAAATTATGTAAAATACTTTTTTTCAGGATATTTTTTTATTATTATAAGGGCATAAATGTAAAATTTTTATTAAAGGTAAATGAATCATATCTAACTATTCCCTCGTAACCCTTATTGATTCCTCCAATCTTGACTCAAGACACCCTCCAACTTAATTTATAGCTGAACACATCTAAAAAGATTCAAGTTATATATTCCGACTACGTAAAAAAAATTGTATTATGAGTGTAGTTTAACTTGTGATATATAACAGACTAATTTCATATTTTAATTATAAACTTACCAATTGTATGTAATTACATTTAAAAAGCGATTGAAGTGCATAAATATTTCTTACACTATGAATGCATAGAATAAAAATTTCCTTTAGGAATAATAATA
The DNA here is from genome assembly GCF_000715075.1 of Nicotiana tabacum. Classification (NCBI taxonomy): domain Eukaryota; kingdom Viridiplantae; phylum Streptophyta; class Magnoliopsida; order Solanales; family Solanaceae; genus Nicotiana; species Nicotiana tabacum. The sequence continues at coordinate 91,731,910 of NC_134101.1, read as the reverse complement.
CCAATTTGAAGAAACTGATTTAGAATTTATTTATACCATTTTGAGAATAGTGGGAGGCAAAAAGCTCATGACCTTTAGTTCACGGAAGTAATGGAAGTAACTGTGTGCCTAGTACTAGGAAATAGAGTGATGGCATTGGCAATAATTCACTTTGGAACTAGTTACAGACCAAATATGTCATGTTCACATTTGCCCCGCGAAGAGGGGGAGAGAGAAACTACTAATGAAAATTAGGCGTGATGACATATTTTTAACAAATGTCATAGCAGTGATAGTGTATTTTTTTTATTTTTTTTGCTTGTCTTTTTCTTTGATATTAGATTATATTAGATAACCAGTACTGACCCTTCTAAGTTCTAATCAAGTCGAATAGACTCTCTAGAAGTTAAATGCTTCCTACCAAGAAGTTTTTATTTTTTCGACAAAATGAAGGATGCAACATTTTTCTTGATCGACATAGCATGTTTGAACATTTGATGATTGACGGACTTGCAACCTTTGCCAAGTTAAATTCAAAATAAGAGTGTATACTATTTTGAGAGTTTAAGTATAACATTAAACTATAACACACAACCTTTGTTTGTTCACATGAAAATCTCATGAATTAAATCTCAAGATTGTGTTTTATATTGTCACCATTTGAGTAATAGTTTAGCACAAGCACCATATCATGTAAAAAAAAGGCAGTTCAGTGCACAAAGCTTCCGCTATGCGCAGGGTTCGGGGAAGGGTAGGACCACAAAGGTCTATTATATGCAACATTACCCTGCATTTCTCCAAGAGGCTATTTTCACAGCTCGAATCGACGACCTTCTGGTCACATGACAACAATTTTACCAGTTACGCGAAGGCTCCCCTTCAAAGCATCATATCATGTGAAAAACTAATTGACACACCGCCGCATTCATCTCCCAACCATCTGTGTCAATATGTTTTATACAAACTTAATTAATTGCGGATCGTGTTATTTGCATGCGAGGGCTTGAATATTCAAGATTTTGCATTGCTTGATGAATCATATATTGCTTCAGAAGTACTTTACACCGTGATCAGATTACTTGAAAGATTAACTGTTATAAAAGTAGGATTAGTAAAATGAATTATTTTACATTGCTTAATTATTGATTCAAAAGTACTTACTATATACTAACTGTGATAATGTCCATGCCCATGAACATGAATCCTATCAACCTGGAGATCATATTGTGTGAGTGATAGAGAGAGAATGTATTTTGTATCTCTAATTGAGTTTAGTTTTTATACACGGACTTTAAACTATAATCAGGTCACCTAAAAAATACAATAAGTAATATTATAAAAAATATGATTTGCAGATTGAAAATTAAGCGGATCATTTGCTATAACAAATTAAAATACAACCCTGGGGTAAAATTTTAGTTTATATAGGTTAAATCCTTTCTGAGTACATCACATCATGCTTCGTAGTGTGAACTCAGCTAATTATCAAGTATATTTGGAAGGTCTTAGCAACAATTATCGCGTGGATATTGATAATTCGTGTTGTTTTATATAACAAACATGTCAATTTTCTTAATTTGGGGTGGGAATGGAATCTTAATTCTTTAATCGTTAAATTAGTGCTGAAGAAAGTAAGTTGTACTTCAGTACTATATGGACGACATTATAGCGTTCTGCTAATAACATTGGTGAAAACAGTAAAATCTATAGTACATCAAAAAGAGGGTAGTCAAACTTGACATTAATTCAAGTGTCATATTGAAAAAAGCTACTCGATATTTTTAGGACAAATCTAAAAATATTACTTCTATAGAAAAATCTATAAGGATTGAGATAAATCAGATCAAATTTAATTTATGATAAAAATCAATTAAGATTGACTTCTATTTTAAACAAATCCAATAAGAATTAAGACAAATTTGAGCAAAATAAATTTACGGGGAAAATCATTAAGATTTAAAATCTTTTCAGTATCAATGAAGTATTAATCTTTGGTATCTTGAGAGGAATATTCATAAATGTTCTAACGCATTTGTTCATTTGGAAATTTGGTCAATTTGAAAACTAAAAAAATAATAGAATTTTGTCGATCAGTGTCACGACCCAAAATCTCAACCGATAAGGGGATCATGATGGCGTCTAACACTGTTTGTTAGGTAAGCCAGTACAATAGATAACATGCAAAGGAAAGCAGTAAATGACCAACAACTGAACAAATAACATAACGCGAAACTACGCTGCAATAACATAATAAATACTAATATTAAAAACTAATGTAAGATCACTCCAAAGATTGATGTCATAAGTACATGAGCATTTAAACACAGCTAAATACAAGGTTCTAAAAGAAATACAATATTGTCCGAATAAAATAGAAACAACACAGTAAAGATAGGAAAGTGACTCTAGGACCTGCGAAAGGGGTGCAGCTCTACCTCGAATCACTGACTGGTAGCCGCTAAGTACCTCGTGGGACTCCGCTAGTACCAACGTCAAAATATGCACAAGAAGTGCAGAAGTGTAATATGTGTATAACCGGCCCAATGTACTCAGTATGTGTCGAGCCTAATCCCGACGAAGTAATTACGAGGCTATAATACGACACCTACTAAAACCTATGCAGTTATATATATAAAGCAACAGAAAATAACAAGTAAAGCATCAAAGTAATGACGGGGTGGGGACATATATAAGGGGCAATAATTGGAACAATAAGTAATGAATCACCAAGTAAGTCTCTTTCCGAAATAAGCAACGAAACCGCCAAGTTAAATTCACAATATAAGTATCAAGTAAAATAATAAAGTCAACAAATTGCACGGCATCACCCTTCATTCTTTTACTCTCATCCTCACTATATGATATAAATAAAGTATGTGCACGGTATCACCCCTCGTGCTTTTACTCTCATCCTTACATGATAATGATAATACCAAAAATTGCACGGCAAGATATGAATATGCAAACAAGGCACGTCAACAACCTTCTTGCTTTTCACTCTTCCTCACCAAGCATTCATCACAACACAACATATATCAAACAAGGTGGGAAACAAGTTCAACTTCTATAATAATATCAAAACCCGCTTGTCATATAAGAATCTTTCCATAATTAGAGCCAACAACCAATCAATAATTTTCATGTTCTCATCACCCAATGTCACAACAATATCAATATATGAAATAATATGGAAGCGGGACATCAAGGAATTAACAATCTATCTAGGCATGGAAGACATATTTCATGAAATAACATGGTACAAGTAAAGAAATTCTACTTGCATGCTTATCCCATGGCTCCGCATAGACACTTGTCACCTTGCATATACGTCGCCCCCAACACATAATTCACATAGCAAATAGATTCGATTCTACCTTATTTCCCTCAATTCAAGGTTAATCAAGACACTTCTTTCGCAATAAAATCACAATCAACCACGACTTTGTCTTTCGAACAAGCCTCCAAACCAACCGAATCTAGCCAATTATTAACCAAACAATCCAATATAAGCTTTAGAAACTACCCACGAATGAAAAAATATTAAATTTTAATCATTTTTTAAAAAAGTCAATCCTAGACCCGCTTGGTCAAAATTCAAAATTTGGACCAAAACCCGATTATCCATTCATTACCAAGCCCAGATATGTAATTCGTTTTGAAATTCGACCTCAGTTTGATGTTTAAATCTCAATTTATAAAATCCCTAAATTCTACCCAAAACCCCTAATTTTTACCTTGAAATTAATAGATTTGATATTAGAAATTCATGAAAAGTAGTTAAAGATGTTTGCCAATGAATTTAGGGAGAAAATGTTCTTCAAAAATCGCCTCTAGAGAGCTTAGGTTTGAAAAAATGTGTAAAATAAGCTAAGTCCTAATTTTTTAATCTTTTACCCGGCCGCAGATGTGGCAGTTGCAAACTCTTGTTCTCAATTACGATGTTCGCAAATGCGACACAATGTATCAGACCTACTGAAGTCGCAAATACGATAAAACCTCGTATTTGCGAAGTCCACATTCATCGCAATTCGGTGCATGCTTTGTATTAGTGAAGCAGTCCATGAATCTTAGTCATCGCAAAAGCGATAAAATTTGTCGCAAATGCTGACCTCCTAAGGTCTCAAATGCGATGAATTCTTCGCAAAAGCGAAGACCAGCCCCCCAACCGTTGTTCGCATTTGCGAGCCTGATATCACAAATGCGAGGCTCGTGATTGCTATCAGGTTCTCGCAATGTGAGACCTGCAACCTTGCACCAGCAATGCCCAGTAGTTCCAAACCATCCAAAACTCGTCTGAACCTCACCCGAGCCCCTCGGGCTCTAACCCGAACATGCACACAAATGTAATAACATCATATAAACTCGCTCGTTCGCTGACTCAAATCATCAAAACAATATCAAATATCAAGAATCGATTATCAAAACTCAAGATCTCAACTTAAAACTAAACCTTTTTGCCAAGTTTCACATAATATGTCGAAATACGCTCGAGTCACTCGAGACCCTAACCAAACGTGCGTACCGGATTTGTCAAAATATCGATCCAAGGTTGTTTACAAAATATGTTGATTGTGGTCAACTCTAGCCTCATTCTATGTCAAAAATCACATTTTCTTCAAAAATTTGCAAAAAAACTTTTCAAAAAGCGACACGGACCATGCACGCAAATCAATAAATATAAATGAAGCTATGAGAGATTTCAGAATACAGAAATTAAGGCTAGTACTCAAATCACCCTATCGAGTCGTCACATTCTCCTTCTTTAAAAGAAATATACACCTTCGAACGGACATAAAAGCGTGCCTAGACTGGTAAAAAGGTGGGGGTACCTACTCTGCATATCGAATTCGGTCTCCCACGCAGCCTCCTCAATTGGCTTACCTCTCCAATGCACCTTTACAGAAGGAAAACTCTTATATCTCAACTTATGAACCTACCGGTCTAGAATAGTCGGCTCTTCCTCATAGGCCAAATTTTCATCAAGTTGCACCGTGTTAAAGTCCAAAATATGTGATCTATACTCATGGTACTTCCAAAGCATGGAAACATAAAATACCGGATATACCCTTATTAGGCTAGGAGGAAATGCAAGCCTATAAGCAACCTCTCCAAGTATTTCTAAGATCTCAAACGTGCCAATAAACCTCGGGCTCAACTTTCCTTTCTTCCCAAACCACACCACGCCCTACATAGGTGACACTCAGAGAAGAACCTTCTCACCTTCCATGTAAGTCACATCTCGAACCTTCCAGTCCGCATAACTCTTTTGCCTTGATTGAGTTGTATGAAGTCGCTCTTGAATTACCTTAACTTTTTCCAAAGCATCGCAAATGTAAATCACTGCCCAACAATCTAGCCTCACCGGGCTCAAACTAGGGGTGGGCATCGGTCGGTTCGGTTCGGTTTTGAACATTATCTGTTTTGCCTATCGGTTATCGGTTTACAAATATCATAGCTCGATAACCAAACCGATAAGATATTGGTTATCGGTTATCGGTTAATCGGTTATATATCGTTATCGGTTCGGTTATCGGTTTACCCGATAAGATAAAACAACTAAAATATTTTGCAATATATAAAACAAAGAAATCAAACTGCCAGAACGTGTAAACTGCCAACTTATATTGTTTCTTAACAAAAGCACGCTCCACTTCTGTGCAGTATCTACTGATGTCTGGCGGAGAACTGGTGGTGAGTCTTGCATCTTGACTCTTGGGGGCTGCGACGGAAACAAGAATGAGAACTGAGAGACAAACGACTGAAGACTGAAGAGTGAAGAGGGAATTAGGAAAATAAATAACCCTAGTATATACTTAAGGGTAAATTAGTAAATTACATCATTCTTATTGGGTTATCGGTTTTTACCCAATAACAAAAATGCAAACCGAGCCCGAACCGATAACCCAATAAAAAACAAAATTTAACCCGTTACCGAACCGTTAACCCAATAACCCAATACCGATAACCCAATAAAGAATTAACGGTTCGGGTTATCGGTTTTACCCGATATATGCCCACCCCTAGTTCAATCCCTAATCAAGCGCGACTTCATCTCTTCAAAGTTCAGAAGGTTGCAAACTTCATCAGTTAGAACTCGAAGGTTGCAAAATTCATCACTTCAAACTCAAGACTGGTCCTATTGACCCCCGAAATTCATAGAGCATGTCTGCAACATGTCCTACAATATCTAAATAGTGTGCTTGGATTGTCCATCCGTTTGAGGATGAAATGCAGTACTCAACTCGACTCGTATTCCAAACTCATGCTGCACGGCTTTCCAAAAATGCAATGTGAACTGCGTGGATCAATCAGAAATGATAGAAATGGGCATGTCGTGCAGGAAGATAATCTCCTAGACGTAAATCTAAGCCAACCATTCTAAATACTAGGAAGTCATCATCGGAATAAAGTGTGTGAACTTATTCAACCGGTCCACAAAAACCTAGACTGCGTCATACTTCCTCAAGGTCCATGGTAAGCCTACTACGAAATCCATAGTAATGCGCTCCCACTTCCACTCTGGTATCTCCAATCTCTGAATCAAACCACCCAGTTTCTAATGCTCATACTTCACCTGTTGACAATTCAAACACCGAGAGACATAATCAACAATATCTTTCTTCATTCTCCGCCACCAATAGTGTTGTTTCAAGTCACAGTACATCTTTGTGACCCCTGGGTGAATGGAATAACACAAACTGTGAGCCTCCTTAGGGATCAACTCTCTCCACCCATCAACATTTGGAATACAAATCCCGTCGTGAAGTCGTATAACATTGTCATCTCTAATCACAACCTCCTTGGCACCACCCCGCTTCACTGTGTCTTTCAACACCAACAAGTGAGGATCATAAAATTGGCTAGCCTTGATATGCTCCAACAACGATGACGGCACCACAACACAAGCAAGAACCCGACTAGGCTCTAAAACATCCAATTTCACGAACCGGTTGGCCAAAGCCTGAACATCCATGGCTAGTGGCCTCTCCACTACCGGTAAATATGACAAACTACCCATGCTCTTAGCCTTCCTACTCAATGCATTGGCCACTACATTCGCCTTCCCCGGATGATATAATATGGTGATATCATGGTCTTTTAGTAACTCTAACCATCTCCGCTACCGCAAATTAAGGTCCTTCTACTTGAACATGTGCTGGAGACTCCGATGGTCGGTATAGACCTCACATGGAACACCGTATAGATAGTGCCTCCAAATCTTCAGTGCATGAACAATGGATACTCAGGAAAATGAAGCTCTCAAAGCCCAAATTCAGAAAATGAGAACAGCTGCTAGAAACCCGAAAAGAAGCCGAGCAGATGAAAGGCTTATAAGCAGTCTGAAAAAGAAAGCCCTTGAGTGTCAAGATGACCTGGAAAAGTCTGAGGCCAACCTAGCCAAAGTCCAGGCACAATGGGCAAAGGAGGCGGAAGAGCGGGCAAAGTTTGTGCAACAAATGAAAAAAAAGTATGAAGGGACAATCACCAGCCTGAAGAGAAAAATGACTACCCTCGAGAATGAGGCAGCCAAGCAGACCAAGGACTTTAAAGCTGATAGGGAACACTACTATAATTTGATGGTTCAGATGGAGGAAGAAATGTAACAGTTGCAAAATCAACATCTTCATGACACTTAGGTGTTAGAAGCCCGGAATCAACAAGTCGGGCGTCTGCTTCAAGAAAAGGATAGAATCCGAGAGCGGGTCAGAATCATCGCCGACTACATTGTTGTGAAATTCCAAGCATGTGAGGATATGACTCGCACCACTTTCTTCGCGGCAGTGATGACGTTTGTCCGACAGATAATGAGTGACTTGGAGAGGCTTCAAAGGGATCTTGCATATAGGCCCGTGGCGAGACCGAATGATGTCCCACGGGCCCCAGGATCATTTGAGGCATTAATGTATTCGTGATTTTTACTTGAGTCTCTATTTTCTTTCTATTGGAGTCTGTCAGTTTGTTTTCGAGCCTGTATTTACTTTTGTTGAAGTATGTTAGTTTGTTTTTTTGGTCGTTTCATCAGAGTCTGTTAGTTTCTTGATTGAGTCTGTTAGTTTTTGAGTCATTATAATCAAAGTATTTGTTTTTTTTTAAAATCCTAAAAATGTTTTACTACTTATTTTTACACTTTTACCCCTGAACTACGCTCGGTGTGATTCATGTGGGGTCATGATACGTAGGCAATCTCCATAGGATTCGACCATAACCAAAAGAAAAGAGAAAGAAAATAAGAAACCGTGAGAAATAAACGATGGCAAAATAAGAGAGGGAAATGAGAGAATAAAAACAAAGAGAAGTCAAGCAAAGAAAGGCATGAATGAAAAAAAAGAGAGAAAAAGGGAAGTTACAAATGGAAATAAGGAAAAGTCGGGATGACACAAGCAATCGAGCAAATGCATGATAGAAATGATTAATTACTTAGGTGCATTGCATTCCACAAATATGCGGTTACCAATCTGTTAAGCTCTAATCACTAACGAGTTTGTTGTTGATGCTGTAGAGCTAAGGCAGGTGGTTAGTTTGTTGAGCATTCTGGCAACCCATCCATACAACACCAGGTCCAAAGGCGAATTGATCATGTCTAACCAAGAACTTGATGCGAGTAGCATCGATCCTTCAAGAGAGGTGGAAGAATTGGATGTTAATTCGATGAAAGAAGAGATGTATAAGTTGAAGCAGCAGATGGCCGAAATGTACCAGGCCTGGGCAAAAGGGCAACCACCACCAGCTTACCCCGCCAACGCTGCTTTCATCCCGCCATTGACTGAAACCCAGGAACATCCTACTATTGATTCATCTGCAGGAATTCCTATTTACCATCACTACCAAGGCACCACCTCCCAAACCCCGCAAGCTCCACCACCCAAACCAGTTCCATATCCTCCTCCCTCAATCACTCCTGTCTTCGTAGCATCCCCATCTGCTACACTACACCATTCTTCCAGTGAGCCTATTTTCCAAGCCCAGGATAACCAATACTACCCCCCCAGAGCCCATTTTCAAAGCTTCAGAAGTTTATACTCCTCGTTTTGATCTTCCTGCGGAAGCTGAAAAACCATCCAAAAATCCTGAACAGGAGGAGATGTTCAGAAAATTTAAAAGCTTAGAACAATCATTCAGAGACATACGGGAGTTAGGAGGTCAAGTAAGTGTGGCTTACAAAGACCTGTGTTTGTTTCCAAATGTGCAATTACCAGCAGGGTTTAAGATGCCCAAGTTTGATTTATACGATGGGCACGGTGATCCAGTAGCACACTTGAGAGGTTTTTGTAGCAAGATGAGGGGAGCTGGAGGAAAAGATGAATTGTTGATGGCATATTTCAGTCAAAGTCTGAGTGGATCGGCGCTAGAGTGGTACACCCGGCAGGATCACAGAAGGTGGTATACATGGGATGATTTGGCGCAAGCATTCGCTTGTCACTTCCAATACAATCTTGAGATCGTTCCAGATCGATTGTCCTTGAAAAAACTGGAGAAAAAGCACAGTAAAAGTTTCAGAGAGTATGATTTCCGATGGAGAGAGCAGGCAGCAAGAGTAGACCCTTCAATGAAAGAAAGTGAGATGGTGAATTATTTCCTACAGGCCTTAGAACCTACTTACTATGTCCATCTGGTCTCAGCTATAGAAAAATCCTTCAATGAAGTAGTGAAGATGGGAGGTATGGTAGAAGAGGGGCTCAAGTTGAATAAAATCATGAGCTATTCGGCTATTAAGGCGACCACTCAGGCTATTCAGGGCGACACAGGAGGAATTGGGAAAAAGAAGAGAGAGGACTTAGCAATGGTTGATTCAGGAACTTGGTTCGGACCCATAGGCTCATCTCACCACTATAATTAGCCTTGACCCCACCACCAAAGTTACCTTCATAGCCTATATAATCCACCCTAACACTACTACCCCCCACGAGAACCTCATTTTTCTGTCCACCATGCCCAAACATACAACCAACCTCCCACCCACACGCAATGGTGTGCGCCCATTCCCCAAAACACTTATCCACCCCCACGAGCCTACCGAAACCCTCCTAGACCAAGTTTCTGGCCTAATCAAGCATTTAAGGATGAAAGGTTGTAGAAAAAGAAAACCTTTAATCCATTGGGAGAGTCATATACCGGTTTGTTCCACAGCCTAAGACAACTGGACATGCTGAGGCCGATACAGTCCAAATTACCAAATCCTCCCCCGAAAAATCTTGATTATTCCGTAAGCTGTGAGTATTGTTCTGGTACTCCAGGTCATGACACGGAGAGTGCTGGCACTTAAAAAGTGTTATCCAAGAGCTTATTGATACCAATCAGATTGAAGTTCAAGCTCTTGAGGCGCCCAATATCAACCGGAATCCGATGCCAGCACATCAGGAGGCAAATATGATTGAAATAGTGCATGAGGGAGGGGAGCCCAGGAAGCCGTCACAGACCGTCATGATGATTCGGTCCAGTGGGGTCAAGACAGTTGAACAATCAACAAGTGAGAAATCAGTGCTCAAGTCAACCGAAAGGAGTAGTGAACCATCCGTAATAGTTAAGAAGGGGTCTTCGAGTGATGTTGCAGCAAAGCAAGAAGGGATGAAAGTGGTTGTGCCAGGAGTGGCAAGCAAACCTGCCGTAATCATGGAGGGCGCCCGCACAGATCATGTCATTATCAAGCCGGTAACCCAGTTACCAATAGTCAACAGCAGGGCTATTCCATGGAATTACGAACGGGGGACAGTGACTTACAAAGGGAAAGAAATCAAAGAAGAAGTTTGTGAAACCTAGGGTTTGACTCGCTCGGGAAGATGTTTTGCCACTAGGAGTTGAGAAAATCTAAGCTCTCCAAAGATAACCCAGTGCTGGTAAAGAAAGCTGTAAGTGAAGAAGAGGCAGAGGAATTCTTGAGGAAGATGAAGGTGCAGGACTATTCTATCGTGGAACAATAAGGAAGACGCCTGCTCAAATTTCACTATTGTCATTGTTAATCCACTCAGATGAGCACCGTCAAGCTTTAATGAAAATCTTAAATGAGGCTCACGTTCCCGATAAAATCACCGTGAACCATTTGGAAAAGATAGCCAACAAGATCTTTGAAGTGAACAGAGTCACTTTTTCCGATGATGAATTGCCCGTAGAGGGTACTGAGCATAACAGAGCCCTTTACCTTACGGTGAAATGTGAGAACTCCGTGGTTACCTGGGTATTGGTAGATAATGGTTCCAGTGCGAACATCTGCCCTCTCTCCACTCTGAGTAAGTTGAAAGTGGAAGATGAAAGGATTCATAAGAACAGTATCTGTGTTCGGGGATTTGATGGCGGAGGCAAAGATTCAGTTAGGGATATAATGCTAGAGCTGACGATAGGGCCAGTTGAGTTCACAATGGAATTCCAGGTGCTGGATATAGCTGTTTCCTACAATCTGCTGTTAGGTCGACTGTGGATTCACGCCGCTAAAGTAGTCCCATCAACACTACACCAAGTGGTCAAATTTGAATGGGATAGATAGGAAATAGTTGTGCATGGCGAAGACAGTTTATGCAGCGATGTCATTGTACCGTTCATTAAAGTGGAAGATGACAAGGGACCGTGGGTCTACCATGTCACGACCCAAACCGAAGGGCCGCGATGGGCACCCGGTGCTTTACTCAACCGAGTACCAACGTAACATATCTTTCTTATCATATTATCATGAGTAAATGAGCCAGAAAACCCGTCATGAGATAACAAGAATAAAACATAAGGGAATACTCAACATATGAAGACCCAACATGATATACAAACTTATATATGTGACATACGGGCCTATAAGGCCGACATGACCATTAGTAAACTCGAAACATAGGCCGACAAGGCCATACAAGTATCCATACACCTGTTATCTATCTACAAGCCTCTAAGAGTACATAAAATCATAAAGGTAGGGACAGGGCCCCGCCATACCAATCAATACATATCCAAAGCATACTGACCAAATAGGCAACTCCGGAACAAGTGGAGTGCACCAACACCTTCACTAAGCTGATAGCCTACTAGGAGGACTGTCAACCTATCAATCGGGACCTGCGGGCATGAAACGCAGCATCCCCGAGCAAAAGGGACGTCAGTACGAATAAAGTACCAAGTATGTTAGGCAGTAAAGCATAAACAAGAACAGTAATGTAAAGAGAGAGATAGAGGAGATACAACCTATAACATCTTAGTGCCTCTGGGGGTTACTGATATGAAATGCATAATACATATATATACATAAACTTTTTAAAACATTCGCCTCTGTGGGCATCATCATCATCATATCGTACCCGGCCTCAAAGAGGACTTGGTAAAAGCGTACCCGACCATCATAAGGTTCGGTAGAATCGTACCCGGGCACGTGGAGCTCGGTAAACCCAACTGATCAGTGGTTGCACAATAGGTGTCGTACTCGGCCGACTATAGAGCGGCTCGGTAGAGTAAAATAGATACTATATATAATGCATGCTAGACTCATGGAATCACCTTCTAAACCTTTTGGAGTGACTTAAGAACACTATGGACATTCATACCCTCAATATAAACCTTAGTAGGATTCAAGGATCATACACACTTGCTTAGAATAATTTTATAAGGAAAGAACAACATGGACAACCTTAGTTGCTAGGAGTAGAGTCATTATGAAATAGCGTATCGTTTATGTTCATTTCATTTTAGATCATGTCAAAAGAAAGAAGAAAGTGCCTTAACATACCTTAAACCCGTTGAGTCCTTAATCACTTCCAAGCAACTCTTCAAACAAGTCAACTCAATCTATCATAGTATAAGGAGATTCAAAATCAGTGTTGAGCAAAGGCTAAGTCTATAACTTAAGCTAGTAGCTCGTTTACGTAAATTTTGGCAGCATCTCCCTTGTAACAAGGGCCTCCTCCAATACCATATACAAACAACAATGACCAGAGCAATCCATCAATACATAATTATCAATATCAAGACACCATATAACAACAACAAGTCACAACTACATTACGACGAGCGGCAAGCTCCGATTGGAATCCGTATACCCCTTATCAATCCTTATAGACTTCTTACTTCAACATAAAAGTATCATTAACTTGATAATGAAGTCATTAATCAATGACTCCAACCTTATACCATATATTTATAACAACGAAAATAATCCACAACTTCAACTATCCCCAACTAGCAACTTTATTCACTAGTTCATGTCTAGCCCATCCATTTAACTTAATCAATATCAAGATAACCTTAGGCACAAGCAAGAACACAATATACATACCTCCTACAGTAACTTCAAGTCAAAATCCAAGTTATATTCATTTTACAACAACCCTTAATAGCAATACAACACCATAGAAGTGACTTAAGCTAATCCAAGTATTATCTTGTAGTTTATCATCCTAACAACTTAACCAACATACAAGCAAGCTTAAGCAAAATTAGTAGGCTGTTATACTCACCTTAGACAGCAGCAACAACTTGGAATTTCATCCAAATACAGCCCACAACAATCCTCAATGACAACACAACCTCAAAGAGGTGTTGTTCTTCACTAGAACTAAGTTTTGATGTTGAAATATGGTGTAATCACTTTGGAATCACTTCAAACCCTTGTGGTATATGTTTATGAGGGTTAGGAGAAGTTTGGAGATGAATTTTAGTTGAAAAATGAGCAAAAATAGGCATCCAAATCGTTTATAAATTGAAGTAGGTCAACCACCGCCTAAGTGGGTCCCACTGGGAGCTGCTTGCGCGGTCTCGCGAAAACAAGAATATATCTCTACTCCAATGTTGTATTGACGAACGGTTTATTGCGTTAGAAACTAGACTCGTAGATTTTCAATTTGGTAGGTATAACACCCCATGATTCCAAGTATATTTGGATAAATTCTCAGATACATTTGACCTAAATTTCAGCAAATTTATGAATATAACTTGTGATGACCTTTGCCAACTCTTGTTCCACAACTTGCTTGCCTTCAAAATGTAGAAAATGAATATCATACGACTAAAATAACTCATAGAATAACCTCCTTATCATGTAAGAACCCTAGTCTCACCCCAAAGTACATGTTATAACATTCCAAACTTGTCGACTTTTGACGAAACTTATTTTCTTCAATTGGTTTAGCTTCTAAGATTTCCAACCCTCTTGGTACTCGTTATTCATGATCTTAAATATTTGTAACCTCCAAGGTAACATGATTAACTTACTTTATTTGCTTCCAAATAGAATCTCATTTCCGATCTTACATCAATGACTTACGACGTACTCTCACGTATGAAAACTTGGGGTGTAACATCATTCCCCCCTTTGGAACATTCGTCCTCGAATGTTGACTGATGCGCTTATCAGTTTCATAAACTATGGCTCTTACGAATACTTTAATGCTCATCTTTCCATCTAAACAACTATTTTGTGAATAAATCCAAATGCTTGGGCATTCCCCCCTTTTAGGCCTCTTTGTCACACCATGACATATGGTTGGAATTCTTCCAACATCTTAACATTTGATACCTTATGTCATGCAGTATGTACGACTGTGTCCTTGTATGAGCGCCTAGCGACTCGTATTCTCTTTTTCCTCCATCTTTTAGCCAATCTCTAAGCCTCACTTTATGAACATATACAGAATTATGACAAGCTATCCCTCTAGGCATCTATAGGTGTACTGATGTCTTTCGCTTGGTACTTTATCGAACTTAAGACTATTTCTATCTCTTGTTTCATAGCCTTGTATATCTATCCTTATGGATTTACTACATCTAAGTAGGTTATACTATACCATAAAACTTACTTCGATTTATTATTACCGAGGTTTGCTACCCATCTCTAGGTTACTCTCTCGCTGCTTATCCTATATGTATAAATCTAAGTCCTTTAGTGCTTCCTCATTATTATTCATCTAAGAATAACAAACAAATCTCATCTCGAACTTTGGAACTTGTACCCGTCTATTGTTTACTCACCTTAATGTTGATCTATAATCTATCACTAATAACTTGCAACCTCTCACGTAATACACTGTCACTAGGGCTCACATCTTATCGGGGAACATATGAAGTGATTTTCCTGATCCACCTAGGGATAATACTATACTTCAATAACCATATTTCATTGCATCCCAATGCGATTCATCTTATGGGGGTATTCTAATCCCGTGCAATTAATGAAATCCCTTTCTAGTTAAATCGTTACTCAATCAAAGGCCTAAGCATCATCCTCTTATCTATCACAATTAGACCCTTATTCTACTGCCAGGGCAGCATTCCATCTCTTCCAAATTCACCTAGTATCAGACTCCTCTGTGTTCATTCAGGCTGTACCGAGCTTTTTATTACATATGGAAATCATCAGCTCCCTTGTTTTGATGGATTTAATCCTGAGGACATACATATTCTCGTCACCTTCTCACTCACCTTTTCATATCCTTACTCCTATCAACCTAAAACCTTGTTGCTCTACAATACTTTACCTTAGGACCTACACCGATCTATTTATACTACTCGCAACCTTCCTTTAACTTGCTAGCACCATAAATTTCCTTTCGTGCCTTCTCAGTTGTCCTTAAATGTAAGCAATTACTTTTGCTGGTCGTTCTATCACTTGTTGCATGAATACTTGGCTTGTCATTTTGCCCACGAATACTATAATTTCCTGTACCTCATATGATCTCAAACATCACCTTTGATGGCCTTTTTTTACCATTCATTAGCCATGATAGGTGCCACTTTCTTATGGAGTGTATACAATATTGTAGTGAGACTGTTGTTACAGGATAATTTACTCTTTAGCTCACTATGCTTAGGTGGAAACCTTCTTCCTTATTTCCTCAGCTAGTCTTTCATTGTAGTACTTAGGGAGACCTTCTGGCTCTTGTAAATTTGCGAGCTTGATATATCGTACACCCGAAGGTAATTTTCGTTATTCTTACTTGCCCATAATAATCCTTAGTTACATAAATTTATGCCTTTGTGCTCGTAGGGTTACTTCTAAACTCAAATTTTTATTGTCTCCTTAGTGGCACTCTCTCTTATTTTTATAAACCTTAAAAATGGTACCTTTAATTGCCTCAACTCTTATCTGAAATTTTTTCAAATGATTGCGATCTCGTATCTGCGAGACTGAATTCACTATGCTGCAGTTCACTACATTTATCTTGCATGATCTATTGATTTATCCGTGACCTCTTGTCTAGCCATAACTGGGCTCTTCCTGAATCAACTACTAATCACACACACACACACACACACACACATATATATATATATATATATATATATATATATATATATATATATATATATATATATATATATATTTGCATAATCCCTCTTGGGATATATCCTTTGTCTTAACTTATCTCTCGCCACTAGCTCCTGATGTATCAAGTGTCCATTCACACTTATTTATCAATAACATCCTGGCCGAAAACTTTTACTGCCTCTCCCCGGTGTCGTGCTTGTATAATGTTCTGGAGTCGCAACATATCTGCAGGAACTGAATAAATGCAACATCATCCTTTTCTCCTTTTTACCACATTCTTCCTTTACCATTCCATAGTTAACTGAACCGCTTAACTCCAATTTAATACCATATCACACCATATTCCCCCCTTCAGGGGAGTACTAAGATTTAGTACTACAACGATCTACCTATAGTTGTTTTACCTCTTCATCTTTGGTGTCTTTTCACATTATCAATGAACCTTAATCACCTTATGGTAACCTTCTGTACCAGGGATAACTAAATTTCTTACGCACGAAGGTGACACCTACGGTAACTGGCACACTTAGTCCCTTAAGATTAACTCTGCTCAGAGTAATTGCTTTAGGTAAGCGACTTCCTAAATAACCTTTAAAGGTTATTCGTCTGTTGTCTATTCTATTATTGTTGGAGCATGATCTTTGAAATTCTCACGATGTCGACCATTATCAAATCCTCCGGTCCCTAATTCATGTTCGGTTTTATCTTGTTCACCAGCCCATACTGATTTTTATTACTCTGGGGTCTAACCTTTCCTCCTGGTAATCACGTTGAAGTCACCAACTCATTTCTCGAAATAAGAATATGACTTTATGGCTTATACTCTTTTATTGCCTTAAGGCTTGTCACCTCTTGTATTTTCCTTCACTTGACTATAGACTCTGTCATCGTGTCATATTTTGATTTACTGTTATCACCCCTATATCACATCTTACTCATGATGCTTTATTTATTTTCTTCTTATTCTCCGGATAATATTTTCTTGTCGATCGCTTTATTCTGAAAACTTCAACAAAAAGTTCTTTCCCTTTAAGCTCCCTTAGCTTTATCTCACTTGCTCTTTGGAATGCCTAACATTCTTTTTTTTACTCGGGGCTAGTGTCATATTAAGGTAAATATTTGTCCCTTCTAGGATCCCACTTCCTATCTTCTGAAATTTCTGAATATTCCAGTATTCGTATCTGATTGTACTACTCTAGAGTTCACCATCTGGGTGTCATAGAAGAAGATCTATTACCACATTTGCACCATCTTTCGGAAACGTTAGTTAATGATAACAACCTATCCACAATTTTTGGGTTACTCTAACTCCAACTAGATCCTGATATCCCATCTTTCTCTTAAATAATATCTGTTAGCTCCCATAGAACATAACTGAGACGGGTGTGGCCAATTGTACTTACCTATGTCATTGATGAAGGTACCAAAATGCTTATATTTCTCTGCCTGATTTGAAAATATTGATAATCTTCATTATCTGGGTACCTCGTACCCCTCTTCACCTTACTTCTTTTACTTGTTAAAACTTGTATCTAGCTTCTGAATTCCTCATAGATTTTCACCATATTCATGAATAGATATCCGTGCCTTAAGGCTCCTTATTAAGAAGCATACACATCTTAGTACACACATGATCTGTTGAAGACCTCACATTTACTAATCAGGCATGATGTGAAATCGAGTTCCTCTGACTCAACTCTTCCACATCCACATGCAATCTCTTACCAACAGTCTTTGTGGATGTAGGTATCGTTGTATTATGACTAAAGTCGAATTTAGGAGTTTGAATTCTTACAACTGAGCTCTACTACATGATCTAGAGTAAGAAGAAAGAGTGACAGACCTAAATGCCCCGTAGCATCCTGCTTATAGGTGTGGTGCACAACACACCCATAAACAAGACTCTACTAGACACGGCTTGTAGACTCCCTAGGACAGAACTGCTCTGATACCACTTTTGTCACGACCCAAATCGAAGGGCCGCGACGGGCACCCGGTGCTTTACTCAACCGAGTACCAACGCAACATATCTTTCTTATCATATTATCATGAGTAAATGAGCCAGAAAACCCGTCATGAGATAACAAGAATAAAACATAAGGGAATACTCAACATATGAAGACCCAACATGATATACAAACTTATATATGTGACATACGGGCCTATAAGGCCGACATGACCATTAGTAAACTCGAAACATAGGCCGACAAGGCCATACAAGTATCCATACACCTGATATCTATCTACAAGCCTCTAAGAGTACATAAAATCATAAAGGTAGGGACAGGGCCCCGCCATACCAATCAATACATATCCAAAGCATACTGACCAAATAGGCAACTCCGGAACAAGTGGAGTGCACCAACACCTTCACTAAGCTGATAGCCTACTAGGAGGACTGTCAACCTATCAATCGGGACCTGCGGGCATGAAACGCAGCGTCCCCGAGCAAAAGGGACGTCAGTACGAATAAAGTACCAAATATGTTAGGCAGTAAAGCATAACAAGAACAGTAATGTAAAGAGAGAGATAGAGGAGATACAACCTATAACATCTTAGTGCCTCTGGGGGTTACTGATATGAAATGCATAATACATATATATACATAAACTTTTTAAAACATTCGCCTCTGTGGGCATCATCATCATCATATCGTACCCGGCCTCAAAGAGGACTCGGTAAAAGCATACCCGACCATCATAAGGTTCGGTAGAATCGTACCCGGCCACGTGGAGCTCGGTAAACCCAACTGATCATTGGTTGCACAATAGGTACCGTACCCGGCCGACTATAGAGCGGCTCGGTAGAGTAAAATAGATACTATATATAATGTATGCTAGACTCATGGAATCACCTTCTAAACCTTTTGGAGTGACTTAAGAACACTATGGACATCCATACCCTCAATATGAACCTTAGTAGGATTCAAGGATCATACATACTTGGTTAGAATAATTTTATAAGGAAAGAACAACATGGACAACCTTAGTTGCTAGGAGTAGAGTCATTATGAAATAGCGTATCATTTATGTTCATTTCATTTTAGATCATGTCAAAAGAAAGAAGAAAGTGCCTTAACATACCTTAAACCCGTTGATTCCTGTCACACCTCCTTTTTCCGCACCCGCGAGGGCGCAAGGGAGTTTTTTCCAATTAAAGGACAATCGAAAGGGGATTTATTTATTAATTTCAGAGTCGCCACTTGGGAGATTTAGGGTGTCCCAAGTCACCAATTTTAATCCCGAATCGAGGAAAAGAATGACTCCATATTACAGTCTGCGTACCAGAAATCCGGATAAGGAATTCTGTTAACCCGGGAGAAGGTGTTAGGCATTCCCGAGTTCCGTGGTTCTAGCACGGTCGCTCAACTGTTATATTTGGCTTGATTATCTGATTTTTTATATATTGAACTTATGTGCAAATTTTAAATTTTGACCGCTTTTATTATTATCTTTTATGGGAATTGCAACGTCGTGAAAATATATCTCGAACCACGTTACATCAATGCACCCGTGGTTATTGACATATCTCGACTCGGTTGAGATTTGGATTTGGGTCACATAAATGTGCACCCGAATTAAGGAGAATAAATTATTAAGACGCACCTAAAACAATTAACGTATTGTTATTTTGGGGAAGGCCGTAACATTTGCTAAACGGCATGTCCCGAATTCTAAGTATTTTAATATATATGCATTTAGAGGGCCCCGCAGCTTCTACATTTTTTTCCGAGGCTCGTCTCATTTATTATTAAAAGGAATTTACAACGTCATGGAAATGCACCTCGGGCCACGCCACAATCAATGTGCCCGTGACTAGAGACATATTTCGACTCCGTTGAGATTTGGATTTGGGTCACATAAATGTGCACCCGGGTTTAGGGAGATAACATTATTAAAGGCGCGCCTAAAGCAACTAACGTATTGTTATTTTTAGGGAAGGCAGTGAATTTCACTAAACGGTCCATCCCAAATTCTAAGTATTTTAATAAGGCTCCTGTTAATCCCAACTTTGCTAACGTATTGTTATTGTTATTAAATCCAACTTCTATTACTAAAAATGAGAAATATGGCTTTAATGCCAGTAGTCATGATTTTTTCATTCAGACGTCCACATACTTATTGCAACGAGAGTACATAATATACGTGAGTACATACATTCGCAACAATTCATTGGATGTCAAATTGTTCCCTTAATAAACAAAAATATATGCACAGAAGTAAACATTCTCGTAAAAAAAACTTAAGCTCACGATATATTCTCTCATTTACTTTAAGCATATGCGGTAACTAACCATGAAATAAACATTTTCTTTTAATGAAAGAAACAACGAAAATGCATTATTGACATACATCCATATCAAATACTCTCATTCACCTTGAACGATAATATGCGAAACGAACGAAATGAAACAAAGGATGAAGAATACTAACCTTCGAACCTCGACAAACCTAGAACGACAAACAAGCCCCCGATGGAACTCAAACCTGACCTCAACTAAACGAGGAACAACGACGAAACCTCGGACAAACCCCTCGACGTACCGGAACTCGATGAACCAAAGACGACCTCGATGGAAATAGAAATCTCGGACCCACAACTGTCAACAACCAAGGATTGTTTGGTTGTTGCTGTATTTTTCCGGCGCAACACCTGGTACGTGAAGCTGCAGCAGGAGGGGGTCGTTTGGGCAGTTGAAGAAGAAGTCGATAGGGCTGAACGACGAGCAGCAGGGGTTGTGGAAAAGCTGGAAGGGTCGTTTGGTGATGCGACGCAACAAACGCAGCCAGAACTGCTGCTCGAAAGGAGACGATGAAGCTACTGTTTTTTTCGGGCAACGGCAGTCGAAGGGCAGCGACGACGGGGCTGCTGCGTTGGGGGGTGGGCTTGCTGGAAGGGTGGCCCGGACCTCGACAAGCAAAACAACCTCACCGGACTGAAGCAACGGCTGAGCTGCTCAACGACACAGCAACGCAGCAACTGGACATGCGAGTGGCGATTGGATAATCGCTTGGCATGGCGTGCTGGTTCGTCGCTGGGGAAGGAGGCGAGCTGGGTTTGGTTGATTGGTTGACGGACTGGTTGCGAGACGACGAGGGAGATGGTGTCGTCGGAGCAGGTGGTCGTTTGGACGTGGTGTTCAGGTGACGACGGTTATGGCGTTTGGACGTGGTGTTTAGATGTGAGGTTGAGCTGGTGTTGGGGGGTGTTTGTTGGTGGTTCCGGGCGGAGAGGGAGCTGTTGGTCGTGGTGTCTCCTGCTAGGGTTTTTCTGGTTTTCCAAGGAGAGGAAGAAGACGATGCACAGTAGTTCCTCCAAATTTCAGAAAATATCCCCCCTTCTTGGCTTGTTTGTCCGTGCATTTGTATAGTTTTTGCCAAGACAAATGAGCCCCACGCGTGGTGGGGTTCCCCATGTGTCATGGACTCGGTTTATTATGGGCTAGGTCCGAAAATTAGGCCTAAAACCGGGTAGTTTGAACCCGAATATTATTCTTTTGCCCGGACCCGAGAATAGGACAACGACGTTGCTTAACTAGTCCTATGTAAGCAAAATAGCTACTAAAATAAGACTAATTATTTAAAACAAAATTATATTATTATTTTCTTAATAATTTTCAAGATTTAAAATAGCTACAAAATATTAATAAAACTATTTTTTTGTAATTTTCGTTTTTTTTAAATATTAAGATAAAATATGAAGTAATATTTCTTGTATTTTTCAAAGTTAAAATGACAATAAAACATTAATAGAACTATATTTTTTGTTATTTTCGAAATTATATAAATTACAAAAATAAAGTGTAATTTTTGTATTTTCAAGTTTATGAGAAATACATAAACTAAAATTTGTATATATATTTTTGTGATTTTTCTTTTTTTTTTGCAAAGAAATAAAGTAAAATAGTCAAAATAGCTATATTAGACTTAAATTACATATTTAAGCTAAAAATGTAAAAATTCTCGGGGAGGGTCAAAAATCCGGTGTCTACAGCTGCCCCTCTTTGACTGAAAACACGAAGAGTTTTCCGACAAAGAACGACTAGACATGTTTTTGACCCGACCATTACTTAGACGGACTACACTGAGGAAAGGGAGGGAATGTGACCGAGCCCTGGTATCTGAGCTGCCTACATATCCTTGGTTATACAGGAATCAGGCCACGTGTAGTTCGGGAATGAGAGAGATGGTGGAGTGTACCGAGGTGAGGAGCCGATCGAGGTGCCGTTCCGTTGAGGTTCCGGTCCGTGGTCCTGTCATTACAACAAAAATGAAAACTGAAAAAGACTAACTAAGCCTATCAGCTACTAGTTACAAGGATTCCTATCTCTAAGTCTTCTGAAACTTGATCTTGAGTCTTGAATGGCGCTTCATACAGACTTTGGATTTGAACCTTGATACTTGCTAGTTGTAGGCGCTAGTTCTTGAGCAGATCACATATGTTCTCCACTTCCGTGCTTTGGATTCATTCATTTTTTTTCTTTTTCTTTTTTTTCTTTTTGTTGTGTCCAGCTTTTGTCGACCATCTCAGATGTTGACTCGCATTCTTGAGGCGAGTCTTCTGCTATTTATAACTTGGTTGAATGCTGGGGATTTTTGTTGTAGCCTTCTGCTTTCCGGTGGGGTTACTGATTTCCAAAATCTGCGTTATGTAGGTGGGCGCCTGACAAGAAATTTAAAGACTGAAAAGTATTCCACTCGTTATGTAGGTGGGCGCCTGACAAGAAATTTAAAGACTGAAAAGTATTCCACTCGTTATGTAGGTGGGCGCCTGACAAGAAATTTAAAGACTGGAATGTATGCCTCTGTTCTATGGGCGGGCTCCCAATTTCAACACTTGAAAGTAAAGACTGAATGTATTCCTCTGTTATTATGGGCGGGCTCCCAATTTCAACACTTGAAAAGTAAAGACTGAAATGTATGCCTCTGTTATCTGGGCGGGCTCCCAACTTCAACACTTGAAAGTAAAAACTGAATGTATGCCTCTGTTATTATGGGCGGGCTCCCAACTTCAACACTTGAAAGTAAAAATTGAATGTATGCCTCTGTTATTATGGGCGGGCTCCCAATTTCAACACTTGAAAAGTAAAGACTGGAATGTATTCCTCTCATTATACAGGTGGGCGTCTGGCTTCAATGCTTGAAATGTAAAGACTGAAATGTATTCCTCTCGTTATACAGGTGGGCGCCTGGATCATGAAATGCAAATACTGAAATGTATTCCTCTCGTTATACAGGTGGGCGCCTGGGTTTAGGAAAATGACTACTTTTTGTTCAAACGTTTTTCTTTTCTTTTTTTTTCTTTTCTTCTTTTCCTTTTTTTTTGGTATCTTAGGAGAAAGATTCATCAGACTAAGATTTTGATCCTAGGAGAAGGTTCGTCAGACTAGGTCTCTATCTTAGGAGAAAAATTCATCGGACTAAGATTTTGATCCTAGGAGAAGGTTCATCAGACTAGGTCATTTTTGTTTTTTGGTTATCTTAGGAGAAAGATTCATCAGACTAAGATTTTGATCCTAGGAGAAGGTTCGTCAGACTAGGTCTCTATCTTAGGAGAAAAATTCATCGGACTAAGATTTTGATCCTAGGAGAAAGTTCATCAGACTAGGTCATTTTTTGTTTTTTGGTTATCTTAGGAGAAAGATTCATCAGACTAAGATTTTGATCCTAGGAGAAGGTTCGTCAGACTAGGTCTCTATCTTAGGAGAAAAATTCATCGGACTAAGATTTTGATCCTAGGAGAAGGTTCATCAGACTAGGTCATTTTTGTTTTTTGGTTATCTTAGGAGAAAGATTCATCAGACTAAGATTTTGATCCTAGGAGAAGGTTCGTCAGACTAGGTCTCTATCTTAGGAGAAAAATTCGTCAGACTAAGATTTTGATCCTAGGAGAAGGTTCATCAGACTAGGTCATTTTTTGTTTTTTGGTTATCTTAGGAGAAAGATTCATCAGACTAAGATTTTGATCCTAGGAGAAGGTTCGTCAGACTAGGTCTCTATCTTAGGAGAAAAATTCGTCAGACTAAGATTTTGATCCTAGGAGAAAGTTCATCAGACTAGGTCATTTTTTGTTTTTTGGTATCTTAGAAGAAAGATTCATCAGACTAAGATTTTGATCCTAGGAGAAGGTTCGTCAAACTAGGTCTCTATCTTAGGAGAAAAATTCGTCAGACTAAGATTTGGATCCTAGGAGAAGGTTCATCAGACTAGGTCATTTTTTGTTTTTTGGTTATCTTAGGAGAAAGATTCATCAGACTAAGATTTTGATCCTAGGAGAAGGTTCGTCAGACTAGGTCTCTATCTTAGGAGAAAAATTCGTCAGACTAAGATTTTGATCCTAGGAGAAGGTTCATCGGACTAGGTCATTTTTTGTTTTTTGGTTATCTTAGGAGAAAGATTCATCGGACTAAGATTTTGATCCTAGGAGAAGGTTCGTCAGACTAGGTCTCTATCTTAGGAGAAAAATTCGTCAGACTAAGATTTTGATCCTAGGAGAAGGTTCATCAGACTAGGTCATTTTTTGTTTTTTGGTATCTTAGGAGAAAGATTCATCAGACTAAGATTTTGATCCTAGGAGAAGGTTCGTCAGACTAGGTCTCTATCTTAGGAGAAAAATTCATCGGACTAAGATTTTGATCCTAGGAGAAGGTTCATCAGACTAGGTCATTTTTGTTTTTTGGTTATCTTAGGAGAAAGATTCATCAGACTAAGATTTTGATCCTAGGAGAAGGTTCGTCAGACTAGGTCTCTATCTTAGGAGAAAAATTCGTCAGACTAAGATTTTGATCCTAGGAGAAGGTTCATCAGACTAGGTCATTTTTTGTTTTTTGGTTATCTTAGGAGAAAGATTCATCAGACTAAGATTTTGATCCTAGGAGAAGGTTCGTCAGACTAGGTCTCTATCTTAGGAGAAAAATTCGTCAGACTAAGATTTTGATCCTAGGAGAAAGTTCATCAGACTAGGTCATTTTTTGTTTTTTGGTATCTTAGAAGAAAGATTCATCAGACTAAGATTTTGATCCTAGGAGAAGGTTCGTCAAACTAGGTCTCTATCTTAGGAGAAAAATTCGTCAGACTAAGATTTTGATCCTAGGAGAAAGTTCATCAGACTAGGTCATTTTTTGTTTTTTGGTATCTTAGAAGAAAGATTCATCAGACTAAGATTTTGATCCTAGGAGAAGGTTCGTCAAACTAGGTCTCTATCTTAGGAGAAAAATTCGTCAGACTAAGATTTGGATCCTAGGAGAAGGTTCATCAGACTAGGTCATTTTTTGTTTTTTGGTTATCTTAGGAGAAAGATTCATCGGACTAAGATTTTGATCCTAGGAGAAGGTTCGTCAGACTAGGTCTCTATCTTAGGAGAAAAATTCGTCAGACTAAGATTTTGATCCTAGGAGAAGGTTCATCAGACTAGGTCATTTTTTGTTTTTTGGTTATCTTAGGAGAAAGATTCATCAGACTAAGATTTTGATCCTAGGAGAAGGTTCGTCAAACTAGGTCTCTATCTTAGGAGAAAAATTCGTCAGACTAAGATTTGGATCCTAGGAGAAGGTTCATCAGACTAGGTCATTTTTTGTTTTTTGGTTATCTTAGGAGAAAGATTCATCAGACTAAGATTTTGATCCTAGGAGAAGGTTCGTCAGACTAGGTCTCTATCTTAGGAGAAAAATTCGTCAGACTAAGATTTTGATCCTAGGAGAAGGTTCATCGGACTAGGTCATTTTTTGTTTTTTGGTTATCTTAGGAGAAAGATTCATCGGACTAAGATTTTGATCCTAGGAGAAGGTTCGTCAGACTAGGTCTCTATCTTAGGAGAAAATTCGTCAGACTAAGATTTTGATCCTAGGAGAAGGTTCATTAGACTAGGTCTTGTTTTTTTGGTATCTTAGGAGAAAGATTCATCAGACTAAGATTTGGATCCTAGGAGAAAGTTCATCAGACTAGGTCTCTATCTTAGGAGAAAAATTCATCGGACTAAGATTTTGATCCTAGGAGAAGGTTCATCAGACTAGGTCTTTTCTTTTTGGTTATCTTAGGAGAAAGATTCACCAAACTAAGATTTTGATCCTAGGAGAAGGTTCGTCAGACTAGGTCTCTATCTTAGGAGAAAGATTCATCAGACTAAGATTTTGATCCTAGGAGAAGGTTCGTCAGACTAGGTCTCTATCTTAGGAGAAAAATTCATCGGACTAAGATTTTGATCCTAGGAGAAGGTTCATCAGACTAGGTCATTTTTGTTTTTTGGTTATCTTAGGAGAAAGATTCATCAGACTAAGATTTTGATCCTAGGAGAAGGTTCGTCAGACTAGGTCTCTATCTTAGGAGAAAAATTCGTCAGACTAAGATTTTGATCCTAGGAGAAGGTTCATCAGACTAGGTCATTTTTTGTTTTTTGGTTATCTTAGGAGAAAGATTCATCAGACTAAGATTTTGATCCTAGGAGAAGGTTCGTCAGACTAGGTCTCTATCTTAGGAGAAAAATTCATCGGACTAAGATTTTGATCCTAGGAGAAGGTTCATCAGACTAGGTCATTTTTGTTTTTTGGTTATCTTAGGAGAAAGATTCATCAGACTAAGATTTTGATCCTAGGAGAAGGTTCGTCAGACTAGGTCTCTATCTTAGGAGAAAAATTCGTCAGACTAAGATTTTGATCCTAGGAGAAGGTTCATCATACTAGGTCATTTTTTGTTTTTTGGTTATCTTAGGAGAAAGATTCATCAGACTAAGATTTTGATCCTAGGAGAAGGTTCGTCAGACTAGGTCTCTATCTTAGGAGAAAAATTCGTCAGACTAAGATTTTGATCCTAGGAGAAAGTTCATCAGACTAGGTCATTTTTTGTTTTTTGGTATCTTAGAAGAAAGATTCATCAGACTAAGATTTTGATCCTAGGAGAAGGTTCGTCAAACTAGGTCTCTATCTTAGGAGAAAAATTCGTCAGACTATGATTTGGATCCTAGGAGAAGGTTCATCAGACTAGGTCATTTTTTGTTTTTTGGTTATCTTAGGAGAAAGATTCATCAGACTAAGATTTTGATCCTAGGAGAAGGTTCGTCAGACTAGGTCTCTATCTTAGGAGAAAAATTCGTCAGACTAAGATTTTGATCCTAGGAGAAGGTTCATCGGACTAGGTCATTTTTTGTTTTTTGGTTATCTTAGGAGAAAGATTCATCGGACTAAGATTTTGATCCTAGGAGAAGGTTCGTCAGACTAGGTCTCTATCTTAGGAGAAAATTCGTCAGACTAAGATTTTGATCCTAGGAGAAGGTTCATTAGACTAGGTCTTGTTTTTTTGGTATCTTAGGAGAAAGATTCATCAGACTAAGATTTGGATCCTAGGAGAAAGTTCATCAGACTAGGTCTCTATCTTAGGAGAAAAATTCATCGGACTAAGATTTTGATCCTAGGAGAAGGTTCATCAGACTAGGTCTTTTCTTTTTGGTTATCTTAGGAGAAAGATTCACCAAACTAAGATTTTGATCCTAGGAGAAGGTTCGTCAGACTAGGTCTCTATCTTAGGAGAAAAATTCGTCAGACTAAGATTTTGATCCTAGGAGAAGGTTTATCAGACTAGGTCATTTTTTGTTTTTTGGTTATCTTAGGAGAAAGATTCATCAGACTAAGATTTTGATACTAGGAGAAGGTTCGTCAGACTAGGTCTCTATCTTAGGAGAAAAATTCGTCAGACTAAGATTTTGATCCTAGGAGAAGGTTCATCAGACTAGGTCATTTTTTGTTTTTTGGTTATCTTAGGAGAAAGATTCATCGGACTAAGATTTTGATCCTAGGAGAAGGTTCGTCAGACTAGGTCTCTATCTTAGGAGAAAATTCGTCAGACTAAGATTTTGATCCTAGGAGAAGGTTCATCAGACTAGGTCTTGTTTTTTGGTATCTTAGGAGAAAGATTCATCAGACTAAGATTTGGATCCTAGGAGAAGGTTCGTCAGACTAGGTCTCTATCTTAGGAGAAAAATTCGTCAGACTAAGATTTGGATCCTAGGAGAATGTTCATCAGACTAGGTCTTGTTTTTTGGTATCTTAGGAGAAAGATTCATCAGACTAAGATTTTGATCCTAGGAGAAGGTTCATCAGACTAGGTCTTGTTTTTTGGTATCTTAGGAGAAAGATTCATCAGACTAAGATTTTGATCCTAGGAGAAGGTTCATCAGACTAGGTCTTGTTTTTTTTATATCTTTAACAACCACTTAGGAGGAAATGCATCTCCTATGGGTAAAACATAAACTTAGGAGGAAATGCGTCTCCTATGGGTAAAAACAAACTTAGGAGGAAATGCATCTCCTATGGGTGAAACTTAAACTTAGGAGGAAATGCGTCTCCTATGGGTAAAACTTAAACTTAGGAGGAAATGCATCTCCTATGGGTGAAACTAAAACAAACCGAGGAGGAAATGCGTCTCCTATGGGTAAAACTAAAACAACCTTAGGAGGAAATGCATCTCCTATGGGGTGAAACTAAAACAATCTTAGGAGGAAATGCATCTCCTATGGGTAAAACTCAAACTTAGGAGGAAATACATCTCCTATGGGTGAAACTTAAACTTAGGAGGAAATGCGTCTCCTATGGGTAAAACTTAAACTTAGGAGGAAATGCATCTCCTATGGGTGAAACTAAAACAAACCGAGGAGGAAATGCGTCTCCTATGGGTAAAACTAAAACAACCTTAGGAGGAAATGCATCTCCTATGGGGTGAAACTAAAACAATCTTAGGAGGAAATGCATCTCCTATGGGTAAAACTCAAACTTAGGAGGAAATGCATCTCCTATGGGTGAAACTAAAACGAACTTAGGAGGAAATGCATCTCCTATGGGTAGAACTCTAATGATTTCAAACTAGGAAGTGCGTCTCCTATTAATGAAACCTTCGCTTTCTTTTTTTTGAATTATTTACTTACCTGTGTTGTCCTCCCTCGAAACTGTTGGGGATTATTTAGATGGGGATGACTTTTTACCCTTTTTTTTTATTCTTTTTTTTTTTGCATAGCTTCTTCCTTCGAAGACTACCACCCTTGAGAGTCGTTTTGCCTTTCCCCGAAAGGAACCGATGAGGATACCGACTTTCCAACCTTGTGTTGGACTCCTCGCAACTGCTAGGGATAACACTGTTGGGGAATTATTTACTTACCTGTTGGGGGGTAAAATGTTATCAGCTGGGGGTACCTGACTTCCAGAAAATTTTCTAAATGGAAGGAAAATTTTCTGCCCCAGTTTGATAATATCCCTTGTGGCATTCGTTTCTGCATCAATGTCATTTCCTTTACCTGTTTCAAATCAAACAAAATTTGTTAGTTTAAAACATGGTGGTTGGCTGTGATGCTCCTATTGGGATGACTTTCCCTTTCTCCTTCCTTGCTCTGCGTTCCACAGCTTGTTGGGGATGATATTATGTGCTGGGAATAATCCCTTCCTGCTGGGGATATCCCTCTTCTTTTGTGGCATAGCTCGGAAACTGGCATTTCCCCGACCTTTTAGTCTCGTTGAATTTCCCCAAATCATGCTCACTGCTTTTCTTGCTTTGTTCATGGGCCTTGGCTTTGAGGTTTATAACCTTGGTTTTGGAAAGGATATCCCTCTTAACACTCGTTAATCCTTTTGTCAAGTCCCTTTTGCTGGGGATATCTTTATTGACACTGGCCTCGCGTTTGTTCCTTGCTGACTTTACTATTTGGATGTACTAGTCAGATCTCATCTTGAAGAGCTGATGGCATATTTGAAGTCATTTCATACTTGTTCTGACCAGACAGACTCTATCGGGGGTTTTTTCTATGAAAGGAGAAAGATAAGAGAAACAAAATAAAAGACAAAGGAAACGATGACTCTTTTACAAAAGAAACTATAAATAAAAATCTATAAAACGCAGATACCGACTCTAATGGCCATGACATGCGTATGTGGCCTATCCTCTACCGTCAATCATCTTTCAAGATATTCAATTGGCGATTCCCCATTTGATTCTCAATATTATTCGACTTGTAGTGCCCGAAGGGTTTTCACTATCAAGTCTCTCTCATTTTTGTGTTCTTCTCTCAGCTTTCATCGCCTTAAGGTGCCTGTGGAGGTTTTCACCAATAAAACTCTCTCGTTTTATATCTCTCTCCAGCTGGGGGGATTTGGAGTGTTGCCGGTATGACTCTTTCTGTTGGAGATTAGAGTCCTTTCTGCTGTGGAACAGAATGTTATATTCGCCGGTAAGACTCTTCATTTGTCTGACTTGGCATCTTTTGAAGACTGATCAAAAGGTCTTTCTTTGGACCGTAATGTGAGTTTTTGGATAGGGCTAGAAAAAAGGGTATTAAAGGCTCAAAAAATGCATTAATTTTGGGTTATTAGTTACAACCTTCGGAATTAGATTTATTTACAACAAACGCAACCTTTGCCCCAGTTTCTTGCTTGGGGATATTTTAATTGATTTTTTTTTCAAAACTATGACCGAGCCGTGAAGCGCCTACGTATCATCTTTGAGGAATCAGGTCAAACGTAGTTCCCAATTCCTCTTTTCATTCCGACTTTCTTTTGTTTTTTTTTGTTATCATTTTCTTTTCTTTATTTTTTCTCTTTTTCGTTTTGTTGTTTTCTTTCTTTCTCTTTTTTTTTCTTCGTTGCTACTGATTCCGAACGAGGGGTATGAAAGAAAATAAATAAGGCTCAAAAGGGGTACAAAGGATAGAGTGTTTGGGTAGCAGAACAAAATGCCTTCGTCATTCCAGTCTTTAAAAGATGCCAAGTGCAAACAACACAATTAAACAATAGATTTATAGTCTCTTCCGATGGTGCTGGACTTGACAATTATATTCAACATCTGTTTGTTCATTTGTCACTTCTAAAACACCGTTGGGCGACACTCTCTTTCTCATTATTATGAACGACCCTCATGCCAATTTGGCGAATCTTGCATTTAACGGTTTTTTTTATGTTTTACTTGCCCCAGTTCCACATGACTCGGGCTCCAAATAATCTTGAACCGTTCTTATTTCCTTTAAATGCTTTGATCACCTTCCCAGGGTTTTATGATTAACTTTTAAGATTAGGCCCAAACTGGGTGCGCATGTCATGTCCCTAGAATCGGCTTTGAACAAAAATGATAAAAGGACTAACAGAAAGATGACTGGAAATAATAAAACACCGGATTTTGTATTAGACTACCGGTGAAATGGTTTAAATAACGAAACAAACAAAACAATCCAGAACAAAATCCTAAAACAAACTGGACAAGACAACATCCGACTTATAACCCTAATAATCCGAACAACAGAAATGACAACAAAATGAGCCACCACAAGCTTTTCTCTTGCTGACCAAGGAACGAAACGTCCTCCCACTTTATCAAAATTGGCATTTTAGCCACTGAGCTTTGCATCAATACTGCCGAGACCATTACCAGCTTCAACCTCATCAACCTCCGTCGGCCAGTTCTCGAGGGGGTTCGAGTGCTCCATGTCACTGTCATTAATCACAATCCGCCCTTCTTGGATCATTTTCTCCACTTCCCTTTTCAAAGTACGACAGGTCTCAACGTTGTGCCCTACGACATTGGAGTGGTATGCGCATCGCGCTGCCGGATCAAAGTTCCTTGCAAGTGGATCTGGAGTACATGCGGGGAGTGGCTCAATCAAGCCAGCATGCCTTAGCCTTCCAAACAGACTGGCATAAGATACTCCGATAGGGGTGAGAGTCTTTCCTCGTTTCAATAGCCTCTTCATTCTTGCATGTTGACAGGGCCGAAAACCTGATCCAGGTGGCTTTTGGTAGGCTTGTGTAGGTGGGTAGGCATTTTGTGGAGCCGGGTGCTTGGAAAGTGAAGTATGGCGGGGAAAGAAGTGGTGTTGGGGAGCGGAGAAGCATTGAGGAGTGATGGAGCTACTCGGGTAGCTGGGAAAGCTGCCATAAGTGGGTTGGGATGGAGAGTATGGGGGATCTTCCATTATGGTGTTGGGTGCTTGGGAAATGACCGAGCTCAAGAGACTTGGCGGTGGAGGGGGTGGTGCTTTTCCCGTTATCCATGCCTGATACATGTCTGCCACATGCTGTCTCAGCATTCTCACTTCTTCTACCAACCCGCTGTTCCGTTCGATCAATTGTTGTCGGTCATCAGTACCGACCCACTCGGTTCTGCGGTTCTGAGCCATTGTCCTTTGATTTTGCTTTGCAGGGAGGAGTTACCACAACCAACCACTTTTCTATATATGAACACAGCAAAGGGAAGCCATCAACGTTAGTGTTAGGGCATTTGACAGACAATCATATATCAGAGATACAATGCACCTAAGCAGTCAGACAATTGTGCCCCTCTGAAAATTTCCCACACTTTCCTTTATTTATTTATTCTTTTTTTTATTGTAATTATTATTATTTTTTTTTAGTGGTGGTCGAATCTTATGGAGATTGCCTACGTATCATGCCCCCGCATGAATCAGACCTTGCGTAGTTCGGACCAATAAAAGATAAACAATACTAAACACATTTTTTTTAAAATTTAAAACAATCTGGGTTTCAAGGATTTAAAGATTACCCATAAACTTGAAAATCAAACAACCCGCATATTCTAGTCAAAAGATTTATAAACATCAAAACAAATGGCCAACTTCCTTCCTACGTTTGCTAATTTTAACCAAATGGTTATTTTTGCAAATGTGGCCCCTTCCAATTCTCACATGAATTTTGAGGCCGGGGAGGATTATTTTATGACACTTTTACCAACTTGTCCATTCTTTTACGAAAACAACCTTTCGACAACTAAAAGATACTCTAAGACTGTTTCGGCAAGAACGGTTTAAGACGCGGCCGAAGCTGGCTCGGCTTATTATGACAAAATTCAAACGGTATTCACCTGACCGCCGACTCTTTGTTTTTTTTTTCCAAATTATAATAAAAACTTGGTGTTGCAAACACGGTCCTTCAGCGCCTCGGGGACGAAGATTTATAAGGCTGTGTGGGTCAACTCAAAATGACCCAAAGGTGGCTGTTTATGCCAAGTCAGTCTTCTGGCGTCCCTTTCGGGAGCATTGGGCTATTTATGACAAAACAGCATCACCTGACTTATTTATAACCCTTTTTTATCGTTTTTCAAATTAGAAAAGTCAATATTGCAAACACGGCCTTTCAACGTCTCGGGGACGAAGATTTTTAGGCTGTGGGGGGTCAACTGGACCAAGTCTTAAAAAATGACCCAAAAGTGGCTGTTTATGCAAAGTCAGCCTTCCGGCGTCCCTTTCGGGAACATTCGGCTATTTATGATAAAACAACATCACCAAAATTAAAATTTGACTTATATTTTTTGTTATTTATTTATTTTTTGCTTTTTTAGCAAAAGGGGGGTTGGACCCGATAAGGGTTGCCTACGTATCTCACATCCGGTGAGAATCAAACCCGCGTAGTTCGGGCCAATAAGAATAAGTAGGCAACTAATAATAAGCAGATGAACTAACTTTTTTTTTTGAATTTTCGTTTAAAAGAACTACTTTAAAAGAAGCAAGGAAGTATTATTTTTTGATTGATTTTCTTTTTAAAAGAAAGACTAATATTTTTTTTGAATTTTCGTTTTTTTTTATTCTAAAGAAAAGAAGAAAATATTTTTCGGAATTTTACCTTTAATAAAAGAAATGCTTCTCAAAATGTTTTTTTTTGAATTTTGAATTTTCTTTTCAATTTTGAAAGAAGAATCAAAATATTTTCGGATTTTTTTTTATTATTATTATTTTTTTAAAAAAACAATTAGAATTATATATTTTTTTTTAAAAAAAAAAAATAAAAAATTAGAAAGACTTTCTAAAGAAGTCAATAATGGAAAATATTTTTGGATTATTTTAAATTTGTCATTTTCAAATAAATAAAACATATTTCAAAACAAGACTCTTTTTTTTCATTTTTATGGCAAGACAAACTATTTTCTTTTCTATTAATTTTTTTTTTTAGAAAAACAAGACAAAACAGTGATGATTTTTTCTACTTTTCCTTTGCTTTTAATAAAACAAACTAATAAGACATATTTTTTTATTTTCTCAAAATTTCGGCAGAGTTTCAACACTATTTGGACATTTGTTTTTTTTTTCTAACAATAAGTAGTTATATCTCTACACTGTTTTTTCCTCCTCTTTTCCCCTATTTTCTAATTTGTGGATGATGAAAACATACACAATCTTTTTTTTTGAATTTCCAATGTTTCTTTCTATATATATACATATATATTTTATTTTTTAAATTTATTATATTTTCAAAAATGTGGCATGGGAGACATAGGGAATTTCAAGACTTCTTGGATTCCGCAAATGTTCCCCATGTGCTTTTCAAAAATGAAGCGTGGGGGACATAGGGGAATTCCAAGGCTTCTTGGATTCCACAAATGTTCCCCATGTGCTTTCCCAAAAAGCAAGCGTGGGGGACATAGGGAATTCCAAGGCTCCTTGGATTCCACAAATGCTCCCCATGCTTTGATTAAAATAACACCATGCTGGAGATGACCAAATGACCCATTCGCCCTTGACTAAATACAACATGTAGCACATAGGATGCCGAAAGATGGTCTATTATTTTCAGGTTGCTTGTCCTAGACGGACCCAACCCCTATGTTGAGTCCCCTAAGTCAAATGTAACGTGATGCAAATAAGCGTTCCTACTAGGGATCCGGCATGAAGTCACGTTATTCTATGTTCAAAAACCTGGGTCGGTGTTCTAGACAGTGTACCCGAGCGGACAACTCGAGCTGAGGAAGGAGCTCCTTTCCGGGAACCAAAAGGCCAGCCGGCTTAGAAACTTTCCGAGCCTCTTTTATTCAGGGTATGACACTAACAGAATAGGGAGTCTCAACCAGTAAGTACATCCCCGGAGGTAAGAAGAGAAAGGTTTCGGCACAATTTATATACAGTTCAAATAATATCAAAGCGGTAAAAGCAACATTTAGCACATTAGACTCAAAACATGTAATAAAATCAGATAATAAATAAAGCCAAATAATAACAATTATTCTAAGCTCGAATTCTTAACCCTGAACCAGTGGTTCTGGGTCGTTGTCCCCAGTGGAGTCGCCAGAGCTGTCACACCTCCTTTTTCCGTACCCGCGAGGGCGCAAGGGAGTTTTTTCCAATTAAAGGACAATCGAAAGGGGATTTATTTATTAATTTCAGAGTCGCCACTTGGGAGATTTAGGGTGTCCCAAGTCACCAATTTTAATCCCGAATCGAGGAAAAGAATGACTCCATATTACAGTCTGCGTACCAGAAATCCGGATAAGGAATTCTGTTAACCCGGGAGAAGGTGTTAGGCATTCCCGAGTTCCGTGGTTCTAGCACGGTCGCTAAACTGTTATATTTGGCTTGATTATCTGATTTTTTATATATTGAACTTATGTGCAAATTTTAAATTTTGACCGCTTTTATTATTATCTTTTATGGGAATTGCAACGTCGTGAAAATATATCTCGAACCACGTTACATCAATGCACCCGTGGTTATTGACATATCTCGACTCGGTTGAGATTTGGATTTGGGTCACATAAATGTGCACCCGAATTAAGGAGAATAAATTATTAAGACGCGCCTAAAACAATTAACGTATTGTTATTTTGGGGAAGGCCGTAAAATTTGCTAAACGGCCTGTCCCGAATTCTAAGTATTTTAATATATATGCGCATTTAGAGGGCCCCGCAGCTTCAACATTTTTTTCCGAGGCTCGTCTCATTTATTATTAAAAGGAATTTACAACGTCATGGAAATGCACCTCGGGCTACGCCACAATCAATGTGCCCGTGACTAGAGATATATTTCGACTCCGTTGAGATTTGGATTTGGGTCACATAAATGTGCACCCGGGTTTAGGGAGATAACATTATTAAAGGCGCGCCTAAAGCAACTAACGTATTGTTATTTTTAGGGAAGGCAGTGAATTTCACTAAACGGTCCATCCCAAATTCTAAGTATTTTAATAAGGCTCCTGTTAATCCCAACTTTGCTAACGTATTGTTATTGTTATTAAATCCAACTTCTATTACTAAAAATGAGAAATATGGCTTTAACGCCAGTAGTCATGATTTTTTCATTCAGACGTCCACATACTTATTGCAACGAGAGTACATAATATACGTGAGTACATACATTCGCAACAATTCATTGGATGTCAAATTGTTCCCTTAATAAACACAAATATATGCACAGAAGTAAACATTCTCGTAAAAAAAACTTAAGCTCACGATATATTCTCTCATTTACTTTAAGCATATGCAGTAACTAACCATGAAATAAACATTTTTTTTAATGAAAGAAACAACGAAAATGCATTATTGACATACATCCATATCAAATACTCTCATTCACCTTGAACGATAATATGCGAAACGAACGAAATGAAACAAAGGATGAAGAATACTAACCTTTGAACCTCGACAAACCTAGAACGACAAACAAGCCCCCGACGGAACTCAAACCTGACCTCAACTAAACGAGGAACAGCGACGAAACCTCGGACAAACCCCTCGACGTACCGGAACTCGATGAACCAAAGACGACCTCGATGGAAATAGAAAGCTCGGACCCACAACTGTCAACAACCAAGGATTGTTTGGTTGCTGCTGTATTTTTCCGGCGCAACACCTGGTACGTGAAGCTGCAGCAGGAGGGGGTCGTTTGGGCAGTTGAAGAAGAAGTCGACAGGGCTGAACGATGAGCAGCAGGGGTTGTGGAAAAGCTGGAAGGGTCGTTTGGTGATGCGACGCAGCAAACGCAGCCACAACTACTGCTCGAAAGGAGACGATGAAGCTACTGTTTTTTTTCGGGCAACGGCAGTCGAAGGGCAGCGACGACGGGGCTGGTGCGTTGGGGGGGGGGGCTTGCTGGAAGGGTGGCCTGGTGGTGGTCATTTGCTGGACAGTGGTTAATGGCTGGAGCTCGGACGTGAGAGAGTGGTCGTATGGGCAGTGTCGACGGGTTTGAGGGAGCTAGGAGGAGACGGGGTGGTGTTCGGACGGTGTCGAGGAGGCAGTGGTTGTTTGACGACAAGGGGGGGAGTTGCAGATCGGTTTTGGACCGTAGGGTTTGGTTGATTCGTTGACGGACTGGTTGCGAGACGACGAGGGAGATGGTGTCGTCGGAGCAGGTGGTCGTTTGGACGTGGTGTTCAGGTGACGACGGTTATGGCGTTTGGACGTGGTGTTTAGACGTGAGGTTGAGCTGGTGTTGGGGGGTGTTTGTTGGTGGTTCCGGGCGAGAGGGAGCTGTTGGTCGTGGTGTCTCCTGCTAGGGTTTTTCTGGTTTTCCAAGGAGAGGAAGAAGACGATGCACAGTAGTTCCTCCAAATTTCAGAAAATATCCCCCCCTTCTTGGCTTGTTTGTCCGTGCATTTGTATAGTTTTTGCCAAGACAAATGAGCCCCACGCGTGGTGGGGTTCGAGACTTGTGTCCCCCACGCGTGGTGGGGTTCCCCATGTGTCATGGACTCGGTTTATTATGGGCTAGGTCCGAAAATTAGGCCTAAAACCAGGTAGTTTGAACCCGAATATTATT
The DNA here is from genome assembly GCF_000715075.1 of Nicotiana tabacum. Taxonomy (NCBI): domain Eukaryota; kingdom Viridiplantae; phylum Streptophyta; class Magnoliopsida; order Solanales; family Solanaceae; genus Nicotiana; species Nicotiana tabacum. Next base: position 91,694,193 of record NC_134101.1, on the reverse strand, counting down.
CTTTTGCCCGGACCCGAAAATAGGACAACGACGTTGTTTAACTAGTCCTATGTAAGCAAAATAGCTACTAAAATAAGACTAATTATTTAAAACAAAATTATATTATTATTTTCTTAATAATTTTCAAGATTTAAAATAGCTACAAAATATTAATAAAACTATTTTTTTGTAATTTTCGTTTTTTTTAATATTAAGATAAAATATGAAGTAATATTTTTTGTATTTTTCAAAGTTAAAATGACAATAAAACATTAATAGAACTATATTTTTTTGTTATTTTCGAAATTATATAAATTACAAAAATAAAGTGCAATTTTTGTATTTTCAAGTTTATGAGAAATACATAAACTAAAATTTGTATATATATTTTTTTGTGATTTTTCTATTTTTTGCAAAGAAATAAAGTAAAATAGTCAAAATAGCTATATTAGACCTAAATTACATATTTAAGCTAAAAATGTAAAAATTCTCGGGGAGGGTCAAAAATCCGGTGTCTACAAGTCCTTAATCACTTCCAAGCAACTCTTCAAACAAGTCAACTCAATCTATCATAGTATAAGGAGATTCAAAATCAGTGTTGAGCAAAGGCTTAGTCTATAACTTAAGTTAGTAGCTCGTTTACGTAAATTTTGGCAGTATCTCCCTTGTAACAAGGGCCTCCTCCAATACCATATACAAACAACAATGACCAGAGCAATCCATCAATACATAATTATCAATATCAAGACACCATATAACAACAACAAGTCACAACTACATTACGACGAGCGGCAAGCTCCGATTGGAATCCGTATACCCCTTATCAATCCTTATAGACTTCTTACTTCAACATAAAAGTATCATTAACTTGATAATGAAGTCATTAATCAATGATTCCAGCCTTATACCATATATTTATAACAACGAAAATAATCCACAACTTCAACTATCCCCAACTAGCAACTTTATTCACTAGTTCATGTCTAGCCCATCCATTTAACTTAATCAATATCAAGATAACCTTAGGCACAAGCAAGAACACAATATACATACCTCCTACAGTAACTTCAAGTCAAAATCCAAGTTATATTCATTTTACAACAACCCTTAATAGCAATACAACACCATAGAAGTGACTTAAGCTAATCCAAGTATTATCTTGTAGTTTATCATCCTAACAACTTAACCAACATACAAGCAAGCTTAAGTCACAATTAGTAGGTTGTTATACTCACCTTAGACAGCAGCAATAACTTGGAATTTCATCCAAATACAGCCCACAACAATCCTCAATGACAACACAACCTCAAAGAGGTGTTGTTCTTCACTAGAACTAAGTTTTGATATTGAAATATGGTGTAATCACTTTGGAATCACTTCAAACCCTTGTGGTATATGTTTAGGATGGTTAGAAGATGTTTGGAGACGAATTTTAGTTGAAAAATGAGCAAAAATAGGCGTCCAAATCGTTTATAAATTGAAGTAGGTCAACCACCGCCTAAGTGGGTCCCAATGGGAGCTGCTTGCGCGGTCTCGCGGCAAACTTTACAAGTAACAGCTTCCAAGACAAGATACCCTCAATGACTCGGGGACTGTCTCCAATCACCATTCATTACAAAACTCGAGGCCATAAGACATCGCGCGAGCAGACTCGGTCCCGTAAGACCTACATAAGGCAGCAACAATACCTATAAGACCTCAAGTAAGGCATGAACAATACTTGTACCAAGTATCCAAAACTGTAAGACCTTAAAGGCATGTAAAACTTGTAAGACCTTACTAAAGGCATAAACCCGATCTCAAAGTTTCGGCTAATTATCGAACTTGTAAGACCCCTAAAAAGGCATACCCTCGATATATATGCCGAAACTACTTCACTTGGGACTTAAAGGCTCCTGCCAAACTCAAATGACTCTGGTCACAAGGCTGTACTAGCCAAGCTAACGTGACTCGGGGATGCCCGGCCGTCGCTACAAAATCACAGGCCTTCAATTAATTTGAATCTACTTCAAAAAGAACTGGTTAAATAATCTACCCACGACATAGGCAAAAGAGCTTCGACCACGTCATCTCCTAACCATCGGCTTCGAGATACTCAGCCTCCGAGCCAAACCTCCTAGGGTGCTCGATCATCGCCAATTAACGACTCATAATCGAGGTTTTTTATTAAACCGTCGAAGTGTCCGGCAAAAATTATTTCAAAAAATCCTTAATGAGGGAAAAACAAAGCCTACACAAAAGGTCGCATCGACCCAAGGCGTAAGAGCCACTGTCGCCAGCCCACACTAAAAGGCTGCATCAGCCCGAGGCGTAAGAGCCATTATCGCCAACCCGTACAAATACAGAACTTGAGGGTCGAATGAGCTCGAGTCATAACCCGATTCGGAGAGTGAACCCAAAATAGTTAACTAAATATGCCAAAGAGAAAGGAGTAAGAGCTATTGTCGCCAGCACATATTAAAAGGTCGCATTGGCCCAAGGCGTAAGAGCCATTATCTCCAGCCCACATAAAAGGTCGCATTGACCAAGCGCGTAAAAACCTGCAGGCCAGCCTAATGAGCCCCAAGGCCATATCATGACTCTATGGATTCCTACCAACTCAAATACAAGTTCACCTGGCCAAATTCAAGACAGAAAGAGATACAAAAGAAATAAAGCCGCAATCTACAAACATGCTATGAAAATGTTGCATACAGATGGCAAATTCTATGCCCCCCCCGAGGGCTATGTCTTGCCGGCCTCATCTTTGTTTTCTTCATACTCGGGCAAAAGTAACTGAGCATCACGCTCGTCCGCCCTCACTAGCGCCAACTCTTCCGAAAGTGCGAAACCCCTAGCATGGATCTCCTCGAGGGTCTTTCTTCGAGATTTGCAGCGAGCGTATTCATCAATCCTCTCTTCGCGGTCAAAGATCCTTCTCAGCTCAGCTTGAGCATCTGCAGCATCCTTTGAATAGATTGCCATCTCCTGGTCAGCCCTAGTTCGGTGCATAAGATCTTCAACCCGGGCATCAACGATTTCATCCCTAACCTTAGAAAGTTCCGACTCAAGCTTCGCAATCATTTCTGTGTTAACCAAAGTGTTATCACGGGCTAAGCTAAGTTGAGCCTTAAAAGCGGGAACTTTATCCAGAGCATCCTTCCCTTTTAAAGCCTAAGTCTCCACCCTAGCTTTTAGCTCATCGTGCTCACACCTGGCCCGGCCAACTTTATCCCGAAGGCGCTCTAGGGCCTCCATCTTTTTCTGCAACTAAAATAAACAAAGCATTAGCCTCAGAAGCCAGATGGCAAAATGCACGCTCACCCAGGACAGAAATCACCTGCTCCTTCAAATGGTTCTCATAATTCAAGCTTTGGCCCACCTCATACTGCAAGTATACCAACTCGACTTCCTTTTCATCACAAAGGGGCCTAAGGGATCTCTCCTCATCTAGAGCTTTCCGCAGCCTGGCTTCACAATGAAGAAGCCCGGACTTAAGCTTGTCGAATGCCTGCAAAAGAAAACCCAATAAGGAAGGGAAGGCATGAAGCTCGAAAGACCTGTGCCGAAATTCACCACAAAGTGAAGCCGTTGGGCTTCCTCGAAGGCCGAGCACACCTCTGCCGACCCAGTTCCCCCAGCTCTGAAAGGATTGACTCCGGTCGAGGCAACGTCACTCGGCATATGCAACCCTGGATTCCTAGTATCCCTCGAAGTACTATCAACGGAAAAAGAAGGCGACAATGGCAGGGAAACCATCTTTCCAAAATCAGGAACCGCAGATGCGGCAAGGTCGAACGATGATCCCGCTTCGAAGCCCCGGTCTCGTTTTGCCCTGCTTATCGTTGTCATTCTTTAGCTCGAAAGCTGACAGCCCTTCCCCCACTCCAGAGGAGCGCGGCCTCACCTTGAAAGGCTCTCCAATGCCTACAGCAGTAAGATTAATACGTATAAAGGGAAAATGCCTCTCCAAACGAAGGAAGGGAAAGGGAAAAATAGCACAACACCCATTATGATGTTTTGCCTCCCATCTGCCCCGGGACAAAACTCGCCACTTCCACTCACCACAGGTCGAGTGGGTTGCCAACTTCCAAACCCAATCCGAAAAATCAGGAACGTCTCCCAGCACCCATGAAACCGCTGCAGAAAAGGAAGAGAATTCATGGTTACAAAATCACCTTCCGCCATAGACAAAATTGAGAAGGCATTAAATGCTCCACTTACGTGTATAATTCCAATCCTTGGGGAATGGCATAAGCTCCACGGGGATAATATCAGCGTTCCGCACTCGGACGAAGTGACTCATCAACTCCCGGTCCCCATCTTTCTCATCATCAACAATGAAGGGCGTGATCGATTGACATCGCAAGGTTAGTAGACCTCGATGGTGAAAGGGCCGGTACAGCCTAATAAGATGATTGAGTGTAAGTTCAAGTCTTGCCTTCTTCGCAAAATATCTCATCATCAACACTGTTTTCCAAAATGACGGGTGGATCTACGCCAAGGTAACTCGATACTTCAAATAGAAGTCTAGCACAACCCTATCAAGGGGGCCTAGTGTGAAGGATATGTGTACACCTCAAAAACCCATCGGCACGATCCGTGATGCCCTTATCTGAGGAAAATGTTTGTAACACTACTTTATCCCCCTATCCGTTGTCTTTTCTCACTAACTCAAGGTGCTTTTCTCTTATCAAAGAAGTAGTCTTCAAGGTATACTCTCATTGTTCCTGAATGCCAGAGGCGAAACTCTCCCCTCCCTGCCGAACAAACCCCGATGTAGTAGCCATGGTTATGGCAAAATTTAAGGACTAAAGCAGGAATCTGTGCAAGTCCGTTAATACTGAAGTAGTAAAAGGCTTATCGTGGAAAAGAAAGGTAACTACTTAAAGTCGTGGGATCTCCAAAAGAGCAGAAACAACCTTGTTTATATATGGAAAAACGGCGACGATCCGCCTGCCTCGAAGACAATTAGAAATATCGACAATAGGCGACGCCATGTAAATATTTCGAGAGCGGAAATCCCCATGCCACCGCAAGTCTTGAGGTGGTACCCGACCTTGAGGACCTCCATCAAAGAAAAATAGGTTCTAAGGAGCCAGCAGTATCATCGCCAGTCCCAAGGTCGTACCCGATCTCGAGGACCTCCATTAAAGGAAAGTTAGGCTCTAAGGAGCCAGCAATATCATCGCCAGTCCCGAGGTGGTACCCAACCTCGAGGACCTCCATCAAAGGAAAGTTAGGATCTAAGGAGCCATCAGTATCATCGACAATCCCGAGGTGGTACTCAACCTCGAGGACCTCCATCGAAGAAAGGTTAGGCTCCAACAGGCCAATAACATCATCGCCAGCCCTGAGGTGGTACCCGACCTCAAGGACCTCCATCGGAAAAAATGTTAGGCTCTGGGAAGAAAATAGCATCGTCGCCAGTCCCAAGGTGGTACCGGACCTCAAGGACCTCCATCAAAAAAATGTTAGTCTCCAGCAGGTTAATGACATCATTACAAGGCTCGAGGTGGTACCCTACCTCGGGGACTTTCGCCAAAAAGGAGTTAGGCTCTAAAGAAATAAGCACTTAAACTCTACCCGTATGAGCTTGGCCTCGGGGTACCGTCTGAGTTCGGATAAACCCCCTTCCAGGATCTATCTAAAGCACCTTAAGGCTATCTACACTAAGTACAAAGCAAGTTTCCATGTGGTCCGGATTTGAGCGAACCTCCACTAGGGCACTACCCTCGAAAGTTCAAAGGCAGTCCCTGTTCGAGCCTCCGAAAAAATTTCTCCTAAAAGGTTACCGCAAAGCCTAAGTGATAAATCACGGTTTCAAGGCTCGAAGCATTACTTTCATTCGATTCAAAGTAAGAGGCCCGATGACCCGAGCTTATCGGTCCAATCCAGGCTCGATCCAAGGAACGATGAAGGGCTCCATGGGAAGCCATACTAATCAATCAAAGGCCAGAAAAAATACTCACACCTACGATCGATATTGGTAGTAGCCGATAGAGTCACGCATTCAAAGTTTTCATAAGTGCAAATGAAAGGAAACATAGTAAGATAAACTTGGGAAAACTTCTTTGTATTCAGAAAACACTTGATTACAAAAGCCCTAGAGGGGTCCTTACATATGATTACAAAAGCCTACGAAGGGTCGTTACACAGAAAAAAAGAAGAGAAAGAGTACACATGTAGCAAAAGACAAGGGCCTAATCTATTCTCAAAAGTTTTCCCTCGCAGCAGCATCATTTCCTCGGGCACGCATCCTCAGCGGCAACATCTTCGACCCCCACCTCCTCCGGGGTTTCATCTCGACCCTCCAGGGTAATATCTTCGAGGGCGAAGATGATGAAGAGGAAAAGGCGAAGATGAAGAAGAGTAAAGTGACGCAGAAGAAGTAGAAAAAAGAGACATAACCCGCCGAAACCAGAGGTTGAAGATTCGGCGGGCATCAACCCTACATGCATGACTGTTCTGGGTCCGCTTTTTGGGATGTTGTGCCGTGCAAGTCTAATGGCTGGTGGTGACATTTTATCCCTTGGAAAACCAAGGGGATGAAGTGCCATACCAAGCCAGGGTAGGAGAGTGAGTAGTAGTGTATAGTCCAGACGCTCTCCCGAGCAGCGGTGTAGAGTCCAAACATCCTTCTAAGTCGGAAAAAGTCGGGCCTTCTATCTCATCACCTTGAACCACCGACGATAGTAGTAACAACAACAACAGTGACAAGACAGTATAATCTCGCTCGGCAAAGAAAAGCCCAGGCAAAAGGCCATGGCGTGGCTGATGAGAACTTTACCATAAGACCTTAAGGCCATAGACTCCAAACATAGTGAGCAGCAATGGAGGAGAATAGTGGGAAGAAAGGGATAGAAAGGCGTTAGAAGGCACTTGGATGAAAAAGTAGTACTGGAAGGCCCCCATTTATAGGGGGTGATAGTATGGACAACAACGCCATCAATGACTTTGAAAGAAGGACCGGCAGGCGCAATCAATGCACCATTGGAAACCGGATCGACGGCGATACGGTCGCATTGGAGAATGTAAATCGCCAGCGCATTGAATGACACTGAAAGACAAGTCCATGGGATGTCTCGGTTATCGTAAAAGCTTACGTCATAAGTATGATATCATCAATATGACATCATTGCGGGAGGTCCAAAGAGTTAGACGTCAAAATTGTTTCTTATCACTCCTCTCTAAGAAATGCAGGGACTATCTGTATACCGCAAAATCGGAGGGTCCAATTTCTCATCATCGAGGCACCCCAGATAATCATCTCAAAGGCTCAAGGCTAAAAGGTTTACGGTTAAGTTTCCTCTCTCAAGGTTCGTCGACACTCGGCCTAAGGATAATGTTGACCACAGTTGTGATATAAATAGGGAGTTCTCAAGGTACACGGCTAGGACTGACAGAGCCTAGTGGACTACCCTAGCCTTGAATCAGGGTGTCATGCAGTTGTCCCATCACTCTATCTTTGTAATTAATGCATTTTGTATTATATTAGGATTCCCCTCATATATAAAGGGGATCCTTATCATTTTAGAATGGTCTGTTGCTTCAGTTGCTCCACACGAAATATACAAGAACATTCTCTTTGCTTTCTAACATATATTCTTGATATTATTGCTTTCATTTATTATCTTCATTGTTGTTCATCATTTATTCCTTATCATTGGCCATAAAGAGTCTCCATTAACTTTGTTATAACTATTAGCCACACTTCGACCACCCTCGATAGCTCCTTGCCGAGCTCCGGAATCGACCCCGAAGCCCCTGGATTGACGAGCTCGAGGCCCCGATAACCAGCTTATCGATTTGATTATCATCCTATCTTTAACTCTCATTTTGTTTCTAAGATTCACATACATAGCATCAACTGCTTAACAACTAGCATGCAAATAGATCACGTATTTTTAGAGTCCATAATCACATTTAATTATTATTACCATTTTCAATACATTTTCAAACATAAGGAGTTGAATCTGAGGCAAAGAAGATGGCTTGAGTTACTCAAAGATTATGACATCAATATTTAATATCATCCGGGGAAGGCTAATGTTGTGGCAGATGCTCTTTGCCGGAAATCTATGGGCAGTTTGGCTCAATTGGAAGCATATCAGAGGCCGTTGTCCAAGGAAGTTCACTGATTATCTCAAGTCTATTGGTGGAATGACATGAAGAGGAATGTGGCAAACTTTATGTAAAGATGTCCGGTGAGCTGGCTCAGAACAAAGAAATTACAATGTGGAAGTGGGAAATTATTAATATGGTCTTTGTGGTGGGACTACTGTGTAGTCCGTGCAAGTTTGACTCAATTTGGCTAATTGTGAATCGTGTCACAAAATCAGCACACTTCTTGCCAGTTAAATCTACCGACACAACAGAATAGTATGCTTAGTTGTCTATCAAGGAAATAGTCAGGTTGCATGGAAATCTAGTTTCTATCATTTCAGATCGAGGGGCATAGTTCACGGCTAATTTTTGGACAAAATTTTAGCAAGGGTTGGGTACTCAGGTGAATCTTAGTACAGCCTTTCATCCACGGACTGAAGGCTAGGCAGAAAAGACTATTCAGACGTTTGTGGATATGTTGCGTGCTTGTGTTCTTGACTTCAAGGGTAGCTGGGATGATCATCTGCCACTCATATATTTTTCTTACAATAACAACTATCATGCTAGTATTCAGATGGCACCATTTGAGTCATTATATGGTAGGAGATGTAGATCTCCCATTGGGTGGTTCGAGATTGGGGAAGCTAAATTGATAGGACCTGACCTCATGCATCAGGCTATGGAAAAGGTTAAGATCATTAAAGAGCAGTTGAAAATGGCCCAGAGTTATCAAAAGTCCAACTCGGATGTTCGTCGCAGAGATTTGGAGTTCAAAGAAGATGATTGGGTATTCTTGAAGGTTTCCCCAATGAAGGGTATAATATGGTTTGAAAAGAAAGGTAAATTGAGCCCACGATATATCGGACCGTACAGAATCATTTAGAGGATTGTTCAGGTGACGTACAAGCTTGAGCTACCACCTGAGATGTCATTTGTGCACCCGGTATTTCATGTGTCTATGTTGAAGAAAGTGGTGGGAGATCCATCGCTTATCGTACCAGTTGATACTATTGAGGCTAATGAAGAACTGTCATATGAAGAAATTCCAGTTGCCATTCTTGATAGGCAAGTCCGAAAGTTAAGAAATAAAGAAATTTCCTTCGTTAAGGTGTTATGGAGAAACCAGCAGGTTGATGACGCTATTTGGGAGGTTGAGGAAGAGATGAAGAAGAAGTATCCTTACTTGTTTGAATAGCTATGTAATCTTTTTCTGAAATTGTCGCCTATGAATTTTGTATCACTTATTCAGTTCATATAAAGGTGTTCCTTTCTGGTTGTATGTTACTTGTGGGGCCACGGTTGGTGTTGTTTTGTGTTAAGTATCTTCATTTTAGGTTTTTATAACCCGGCCCTACTTCGTTAAATAGACTCAATGGACCATTTTTGAGCTAAAATCTGATACTTCTAGAGTGAGGGAGTGACCTAGAGTGGGAGAGAGATCTTCAACAATTTGTCCTCCAATTCTTGCTCAAATATTGGAAAATTTACCAGGAAACTCACTAGGTCATCATCCTAGAGGTAAGATTCTATACCTGCCCTTAATTTCGAATTTTAACTAAAGATGGGTAATTAGCAAGACAATTATTGGGTATGGGTTTGTTTATTATTCATGCATTTGTTATCAAAGGGTGTAGGAAGATTGTTGAGATAAACATGGTAAAGAATGGGTTGTGGGATGATGAATCCTCCATAAAAGGACCTTGAAACCTTAATGCACACCTAGTGTTTGATAAAATGCTCAAATGAGCTAGAATCATTATCATCTTCCTAATTTTGGTTCAATTTGTTATATTTCTAAAATAGATTGAAGTTGCTAAGAATTCTGGAATATTTTAGAGTTTAAGGAAGCTCAATTGTGGTATGTTGGCTAAACTCCTTTCTTAGAATTGAATCCCACAGTGTTCATGTAAGTTATGTAAGACCCAAGTTGATTATTATGAAATTGGCTATTCCAAGTAAACATATGTTGAAGGATATATTTTCAATATGTGTTCCAAATGTTTTTATCATGCTTTGTTATCACTTGAGAATGTGTACAAAGTATGGGTTGTGTGTTAAGAATGATAGGACTTCAAGTCAAGTTTGAATGAATGTTATTATGTCAAATTATGTGAAAAACCTATGTCTAACACTTTTGATTGCTCGCATGTGTACTTAATGTATTGAACTGAAAAGCCTTATTGTTGATAATGATGATGATGTTTGAAAGTGAAAAGGGTGATCATAAAATATGAGATATAGCCAAGTGCCAAAAATTAAATTATAATTATGGCCACTAGTGCCAATGAATTGAAAAGATGCGAAAGAAGTATGAAATGAGATGATTGATAGAAAAGGATGATGTCTTGGTGAGACGGCTTAGCCGATAGGATCATGATTGGACTCCATGCCACACACATGGTGGTGATTGTGCTGGAAATGGTAATTGAAATTGTGATTGTGCTTGATGTATCAAATGAGATAGCCTAGCCGATCGGGTCGTGATCGTAACCCGTATAATAGTATGGCAGTATTATGAACAATGGTGTATCGGTGCTAAAGATCTCTCAACCTAAAAATATGAAAATGTACTTGAAAACTTATGTGGTTCTCCACTTGATATCTTGGTGTTGTTTGAGGCTTCTATTGATTTTATAATTGTTTCTCCATGTATTATTACTCATTCTATTGAGAGGGTGGTTAGTTATACATACTAGTACTATTCCATATGTGATAACGTCCCTTTTGTCAGGGGTGTTGCATATTCAATGGATGCAGGTGGTTCACAGCAGGAGGCATTGATCAGTGATAGCAGTACACCCTCTTCCTAGCTAACTTGGTGAGCCCCACTTCATTTCGGGGTCATGTATCTTTTGTTCCTTGGGTATTGTGTTTGAGGTATAGCCGGGGCCTTGTTGTCGGCACTATCATAGTACTCTTTTATATCTAGTAGAGGCTCCGTAGATATAGTGTGGGTTGTATATTGGTGTTGGGAAAGTTTAACTATTTATGTTGTGTTTGAATCACTTGTTCTACTTCTGACTATGAAAATGTGTGTATTTTGAGACTTTAAAATTAAGCAACTAATGGGAATGATTTGGTATTGTATACATGACCTCCTTATTGTCTCATTAACGAAAATATGTTTTCTCTTTATTCATGAGAGAGTTTGGGTAAAAAGCATCCGACATGCTTGCTTGACCGGGATTATCTGGATTGAGCGCCGGTCATGCTACCTAAGTTTGGGGCGTGACACCCTTTCCTCTTCTACCTTTGGCCATTGAGCAACTAATAATCATTACTGTTCCTGCCACATCTACTTCTCAACCTTCAATTCCAACAACTTCATGCCCCTCAACACCAGTTGCACCTTCGCCACCAACACCCACTGCATCTACTCCACCAGCAACAAACATTCGAGAGTGGGGTTCTTCTCCTCCCCAGTATCGTAACCATGGCAATTTTGGGCACAATTACTCACCCTCTTCCCCCAAATACCCGAGGGGTAAGGAGTGCTACTCTTTCGGTTTCGAAAAAGTGCCATCTTATTTCCAAGCTAGTAGAGCTTTCGAACTACCTGAAGTCATTGGATTCAAAGAAATATAGGAAAGAAATGTGTTCCCTTTCGGGGCAATGCTTGTTGAATAATGCTATGGACAATGCGACAGCGGTACCGTGCTTGCTTTCTTATCACTTGTTTTCTATTTATCTGCTATAATGGGATTTCTAATATCGATATTCTTGTTTTTTACAGGCCAACATTCTTGCTTCCGGGGGCTTGCAGAAATTGATCCTTCATAAGCAAGGTCTCGTCTCTGAGCGGGATCAATTGTTGGCCGAAAATGACCAACTTGCTACGTGCCTACCAGTGTTGGAGGAAAAAGCCACTGAGGCGGGCAAGCTTGAGGCCCGGTTGTAGCAATCTGAATAAGAGATGATGGCTCACAGCCAAGAAGCCACTTTATTACATGAACAACTCCAAGAGGCTAAGGTTAAGCGGGCCGAGCTCCAAAATACTGTACTTGATACTACCGAGCGTGAGTATGCCTCTGAGGAACAAGCAAATAACTTGAAGGCAGCCTTGAGCTCCAAAACTAAGGTGGCTAATGCTGCGGAGGAGAAGACGGCCAAGATGGACGAGATGTTTAAGAAGATCATAGAGGAGAATCAGATTCATTTGTCTACAAATATGGAACTTGATACTCGCCTCGGTACCATGAGATCTGAAAGGGAAAACCTCTAGGCTGAGGTTGATAGGCTTAAAGCAAATATCTAGTACCAAGAGGATTCCCTCTTGTTTGAAAAGATTTATGCTATGTACCATATAAGGAGAAAAACCTTGGAAGAAGCCAATGCGAACATCGTCGATATTGATGATTGTATTGTCAAGGCCCGGAACTGGATCTAACTGCCCAGATAAATCTTCCCACTAGTCCTGCTGCAACTGAATCTTTGAGCACTAGTTTCAAATACTCAATAATCGAAGGGTAGGTTGAAGAAGATGATGATATAGGTCCAAGCATCGAACCGGCAGTTGATCCGCCTTCTTTCACCGGGAAGGCTGCAGATCTCTCTCCCCTTTCGGGCTCTTGTGGCGATAATGCTTAGATTTTTTTTCTTCCTTTCATTTTTTTTACTTTGTAATTATTCCAAGATTTTTACCAAGTTTGGCACTTTGATAAATAAAGAAGAATTTTGCTCAGGTATTGTGCAAAATACATTCTTTTTGCGTTGAATTAGTTAAAACTTCGGGCATACATTCATCTGATAGCTTCTGATTCCAGGAATAAATTCTTCCAGAAACAACCTTTACCATGAGGGTTTCATAATATATGTGAACACCTAATTTTTGACAACATTTAATTTTTTTATCACTTCTTTTATGTAAATATTTTAGGGGGTTTTAACCTACTATTATTTTAGCTTTATTATACTTTTTATTAAAGGATAAAAATACCAAAAAATGAAAAGTTGAATTATCACTATTAATATTTTTATTATTATTTTTGTTTTTTTATATAAAAAAATCCGAAAATATTTTTTTTAAAACAAAAATAATAATTTCGGGAATGATTTAAAAAAATAAGAAAAAGGGAAGTATTGAATAAAAAAATATATATAAAAAATAGGTGGAATTCTCTTTATAAAAAAAAAGTAAAAGAATGTAGAAAATTTAAAAAAATAAAAAGTTTTGTGGAAATTTTTAAAAAATTAAAAAGTAAAAGAAGGTTGGAATTAAAAAATAAATATAAAGGTATCTGAAAATTTTAAAAATTTAAAGTAATTGAAAGTAGCATTTTTGAAAGAAAAAGAAAAGATAGTGGTTTGTTTTTTTAAAGAAAAGTTAAATAAAGTGAGATTCTATTTTAAAAAAATAAAAAGTGGGATTTTAAATAAGATAAAGTAATTAAATTTGGAATTTTAAAAATAAAAGTAAATAAAGGTGAGATTTCTTTTTCTAAAAAAATAAAAGTAATTTGTAAGTGGGATTTCTTTTAATTAAAAAAATAAAAAAATAAAAAAATAAATCAGAAAATTTCGAAAATTTTGCTATAAATAGAATAGAAAATTTAGGAAGAAGGGTGTGGGAAAAAAGAGGAAAAACTAGATAGAGAGAAGAAAAAAAGAGGGGGTGGAGAGAGCAGTATACGGTCGATATACATTTTGGATACATAGAATATACAGGGACAGAATTCATTTTGGAGAGAGTAAAAAAGATAGAACCAAATTTTCTGAAATATTGAGAGCGGAAGAACACCATAGAGAGTTCAAACCTAGAAATAAAAAACAAAGAGAGATTTTCGCACTATTTTTCTTCTTCATTTTTACTAGTTTTCTCCGTGTTGCTGGGATTTCTGGATTGAGGTGTTGAAGCTACTGTGTTGGGCTTTCTGCTGCTGTATGTTGCTGTATTACATACTACTTTGTTGACCTTCTTCTTCTTGTATTAACAATACCAGGTACACAAACGATACACTGGTTCATCTTGTAAGCTACTCGAAACATGAATGCAAAAAATAAGAAAGATTTGAAGTTGTAGTTTAATGTTGTCTTTTCTTTCTTTTACTGTCTGTATGTAGAACATTCTATGCGCTGCCCATGTAAACTCTTTAAACGACTCACTTTCGAAACTTAACTATAATAACTCGAAAGTATGTAAATAAAGTAGGACATTTTCTTCATTTATTTTAGAGAAAAACGAAAAATAAAAAAATGTAGTCATTCTAAGATTATCTTTTTTTAAAAAAAATAAATAAATAATGAGACGAGCCTCGCCAAATAAAAATGCAAATTGCGGGGCCCTCAATAATTGGTCATAATAAATACTTAGAATTCGGGATGGACTGTTTAGTGAATTTCACTGCCTTCCCCAAAGATAATAACGCGTTAGACTCTTTAGACGTGATTTAATTAAATTACATTCTTAAACTCGGGTGCACATTTATGTGACCCAAATCCAAATCTCAACGGAGTCGAAATGTGTCTCTAATCACGGGTACACTGATTGTGACGTGGTCTTAGATGCATGTCCATGACGTTGCAAATTCCTTTAAAAAATAAGAATGAGATGAGCCTCACCGAATAAAAATACAAAATTGTGGGGCCCTCGGTAAATATTTGCTTTAAAATTGCTTAGACTTCGGGATGGACCGTTTAGCAAAATTTCACGGCCCTACCCAAAGTAAATGATACGCTAGTCGCTTTAGGCACGCCTTTTAATAATTTAATTTTCTTAAAACTCGGGTGCACATTTATGTGACCCAAATCCAAATCTCAACAGAGTTGAAATGTGCCAACAACCACGGGTGCATTGATGTGACGTGGTTGGAGATGTATTTCCATGATGTTGCAATTCTTGAAAAAATATATAATAATAATGACGAAAGCGGTTAAAAGTTAAAACTTGCACATGAGCTCATAATTGTATAAAATCAGATAAACAAGCCGAATATGACAGTTGAGCGACCGTGCTAGAACCACGGAACTCGGGAATGCCTAACACCTTCTCCCGGGTTAACAGAATTCCTTATCCGGATTTCTGGTTCGCGGACTGTAATACAGAGTCATTCTTTTCCTCGATTCGGGATTAAATTGGTGACTTGGGACACCCTAAATCTCCCAAGTGGAGACTCTAAAATAAATAAACAAATCCCGTTTCGATTGTCCTTTAATTGGAAAAACTCCTTCACCCCTCACAGGGGCGGAAAAAGGAGGTGTGACAGCTCTGGCGACTCTGCTGGGGATGATACCCAGAATCTCTGGTTCAGGGTTCAAGAATTCGAGCTTAAAATAACTGTTATGGTTGGCTTTGTTTGTTATCGGATTTTTTTACGTATTCATGCTTAATGTGCTAAATGTTGCTTTTTACCGCTTTAATATTATCTGAATTGTGCATATAAAACTACTACGAAACCCTCCTTCCTTCTGAGTCTTCTGAATTTATGATGCACACGTGCGCGTGGCCCGCCTTTCTGTTAGAAGTCATACCAAATAAGACGAAGTTGGGACAAGTAACTAGGCCGGGTAGACTTTCGTGCTCCCGGTACATTGCCCCCACTTCGGCTCAAGCTGTCTGTTTGGGTAAGCCAGGTCTAGAACAATATGCCTCAGGTTTTTCGCTTAGAATAACTCAGCTTCATGCCGGATCCCTAGTAGGAACGTTTGTTTTCATCATGTGCATTTGACTTAGGAGACTCAACACAGGGGTTGGGTCCGTCTAGGACTAGCAACCTGAAATGAAAAGACCATCCTGATGCATCCTATCTGTTTTCCGTGCATTTATTTGTCTCACGCCCGCATGCTGACCAGTTTTTGAATATCAGGAATATTGTGAAATTGAAAAAAAAGAAAAAGAAATAGCGGTTAGGGAGTTATTTGTTTATTTTTGAAAAACCCAATGCCCAAATACTGTCGAAACCCTGCCGAAATTTTGAGAAAATGAAAAAAATGTTTTATTAGTTTGTTTTACTAAAAGCAAAGGAAAAATAAAATAAAATAAAAAGTTGTTGTTGTGTCTCGTTTTCAAAAATAGAAAAGGAAAATAGTTTGCCTTCCCATGAAAAATGAAAATGAAAAATGGTCTTGTTTTTTTTTTTAAAAAAAAATATAGTTTGTTTTATGCCCGAACTACGCGGGTTTGATTCTCACCGGATGTGAGATACGTAGGCAACCCTCATCGGGTCCAACCCCACCTTTTGCTAAAATAGCCAAAAACAAATAAATGTGTTATGAAATTCACACACTAAGTTATGATTATTTACGAGGGATATGATTGCATAGGCCTGGGCCATCTGGCATCTCTGATTTTGCTAATGGCGAACATGATGTCCGATACATCGATATTGAAGTTGTATTCTGATAAGCGAGGTGCCTCTGTCAGTCCTACATTCCTATCGAACCCGGCTTTGTTGATGAGTCCTCGAGGATTCTATCCTCGATCTATCCTTCGGTCGTTGCGAGGTGGGTTGTGCCTCGGGGTGTTCTTTCTGTCTTTGGTGTACGGTTGATATCTTTCTTTGTTTGGCTTTGGCTCATTTGCCAGAAGCTTGCTTGGGTAGACTGAGCCCGAGGGGATCCTAGCTGGTCGTCTTTGACCCTAATCTTCGACTGGTATTGGTTGTGGATGTCCGACCAAGTCACAACGGGATACTCGACCAAGTTCTGTTTCAACCGCTTTGAAGCCATCGAGCTTCGTTCATTCAGACCTTGGGTGAAGGCCTACAGTGCCCAGTCATCGGAGACCGATGGTAGTTCCATTCGTTCCATTTGGAAGCAAGATACGAACCCTCGCAACATTTCGTTCTCCCTCTGCTTGATCTTGACCGGCATGTGCCCTTATGAAAGAGTCTGCCAGCATGGCAAATGACTCTACGGAGTTAGGATCTAGGTTGTGGTACCACATCATGGCCCTCTTCGAGAGTGTTTCCCCAAACTTCTTTAACAAGATGGACTCGATCTCATCGTCCTTTATGTCGTTGCCCTTTACTGCACAGGTGTAAGCGGTGACGTGCTCGTTTGGGTCTGAGGTCCCATTGTATTTTGGGAGTTCTAGTGAGGTCCTCGAGCATTTTTACGATGACGGGCGGTCATCGACCCATTATTACTTGATCTCTCCGGTACCTGTTCAGCTGGGGGAGCTGTCCCCGGTGCTACCGTGCTAGGAGTTTTCTGATGACTTTGTAGCTGAGCGATAGCCAGCTGTTATGCCTGCAACATTTCGAAAATAACATGAAGGCTAAATTCCCGTTCTTCCCGAGCTGGGGTTCTTTGGGCTTCCTGTTGGTCTCCTTGACGCACGCTCCTGTTGGTATGCGAGCTTTCATCAACCTGCTGAGTGTCGCGCGAGATCGCGTCCATGGGGATTGGTTTCGGTGCGTTCCCAGGGTTTTGTGGTAGCACACCAACACCTGGAATAACCACACCATTTTCTCCATGGTCCTTAAGATTGTTGTATTCTCCTCCTTTCACTAAGTTAGATATTTCGACCTGAAATCGAAGATCATGGATAAGAAAAAGCATGAAAGATAACTTGCGTTATGCAGCTAAACCAGCAAGAAAATAATCACTATAATTTTTATCCTCACGGTGGATGCCAAACTATTTACCGTGAAAATGGTAATAACAGTTAAATTTGATTATGGGACTCTAAATATACGTGATCTATTTTTATGCTAGTTGTTAAGCAGTTGATGCTATGTACGTGAAACTTAGAAACGAATTGAGAGTTAAAGATAGGGTGATAATCAAACCGATAAACTGGTTATCGGGGCCTCGAGCTTGTCAATCCGGGGGCCTCGGGGTCGATGATAAGCAAATAAATGATGAACAACAATGAAGATAATAAATGAAAGCAATAATGTCAAGAGAATATGTTAGAAAGCAAAGAGAATGTTCTTGTATAATTCGTGTGGAGCAATTGAAGCAACAAGCCGTTCTAAAATGATAAGGACCCCCCTTTATAAATAAGGGGAATCCTAATATAATACAAAATAAGTTAATTATAAAGATAAAGTGATGGGACAACTGCATGACACCCTGATTTAGGGCTAGGGTAGTCCACTAGGCTCTGTCAGTCCTAGCCGTGTACCTTGAGAACTCCCCATTTCTATCACAGCCGTGGTCAACATTGTCCTTAGGCCGAGAGCCGACGAACCTCAAGGGAGGAAACTCGACCGTAACCTTGGAGCCTCGAGCCTTCGAGATGATTATTTAGGGTGCCTCGATTATGAGAAATTGGACACTCTGATTTTGCCGTATACAAAAACCTATGTGTTTACTTACTGATTTAGTTCATGTGGCCTAAGTCCATTCTTGCTTTTGTTTACTGCCTACCTGGCATGCTTAATATTGCCTATTCAATTTTGTAATTAGCATGTTTCCACTTTACTTGCTTGTTTGACTGACTTCTATCTATATAGCATGCCTAGACTCTGCCTTTGAGTGATTAGCATGCCGTCACCTGTTAATATTTGCCTAGAACCTAAGTCTTTGCCTGTTTTGCCGCACTCCTGCTAAGCTAATTACTCTCCCTAGAATGGCTTCAACATGTTTCTATTGTGATCTTTGCTGCATGACCTGCATTCTACCTACTAGTTCTATAGAACCCCCTCAAAACTCTATGTATCTTGTTTGTGTGCTCCATTAAGGTATACTCTCTATGTTCCCAATCCCTCTTCCCTTGTGTGAAAGCTGCTTGCCAAAGTTACTTTCTAATGTTCTTTTATTCCTTGTCTTGTTTTCTGATTGCAAAATTATTTCTTTACACTTTCCCTCAAACTATTTTATCACTAATGGTTTCCAGAAGTTCTTTTTAGTCCTAAGACCTTTCTATTAAACTCTTTCAAACTATCATCCACTTCCACTTACTCTTAGAATACTAGGTCCTGCCCCTCTGATATGTGTACTGCCTTGAGACCCTTGAGATCTCTCTGAACTCTGGCATGTCAGGGCTGACATTTCCACACTGCACCTAAATCAGTTATTATTTGAGAAAGGTATAGGTGTGAGCACTGCCCAGGATCCTTGAGGTCCTTAGGGAACTTTAAGACACCTAGACATAGAATTGGCTATAAACTTTGGGAATTTAAGACTACTGGAGGCTTTGAAATCATTTGGGCCTACTTCATGCTCCTTATAGATTAATTTATGTTCTATTTATGTAATTTTATTCAAATAATTGGTCTGTAATAATTATTGTAAACAAATAGTTGGGTGATTCGTGAAAAAGGGAGGGTAGTTATATATTGTAAATTGGGTAGATACCATGCCTATAGGATCCATGTTGATATCAAATGTGTTTGTTAGATAACATGCCTATAGGATCTGCTTTGGTTTAAAATAAGTTCTATTTGCTTTACTTCAATACAGTTAGAAGCCATGCCTATAGGATCTAAATTAGCTTTTAATAACTAGATATCATGCTTATAGGAGTTAAAATCAGCTTTAATAGAAATCATGCCTACTGGGGTTTCACTTTGGTTAAATGAATGTTGTTTGTTTCACCTTATGCTCAATTAGAAATCATGCCTATCGGACTTAAAACCAGTTTAGTTAGAAAAATAGTTTAATTCACGTGTGTTTATTCTTAATTGGTTAATTAACTAATATGTCCACTTCTTTAATAAGTGTCAACACTGCCTTAAATAATACTGCTAGAAAGCATGCCTATAGGATCCAAACTACCGTCTAAAACTGTTTGCTGTTTACTTACATTCTTAATTAATAATAGATATCATGCTCATAGGACATCACTGTTATATGCCTAGGCAAGCTTGTAGGGCGATTAAAATTCTGCAAACTATAAATCTGCACCTTGTTATTTGAGACTGCACACACTCAACAGGTTTAAAAGAATCAGTAGGCAAGTAGGATTCAGCTCTTTGATACTTTGGTCCTAATTCAAAACTGCATAATCTCCGCTCACCTAGATATCATGTTCTAAGGTTTTCTCTTAAATACTTGAAACTGTTGTTTGAGACGTGCACTTACTTGTTATGTTTGTAGAGGTAAATGTGAGCCTTTAATTGTTCCCTCTTTAAATGTAGTCCTAATTTTTTTTGATTGACGCCTAGACTTTTATCCTTTTAAAAAACCTTATGATGGTCTAGAACTACCTAAATTAGAGGTCCTAAATACCTCCAAGCCCACGAGGAAGGGACAAGTAGTGCACGCATAGGATATCTTCCAAGGTTGCTAGAACGCTTTAGGCTATGACCAAGGGGAGGGAATTAGGTAGTAAGGAATATGATAACTATGCGCTAATGTCACGTGTAGCCCCTCATTGAGGAGTGTCTACCAGGCATTGTGTGGGTATGATCCTGTAGGCTAACCAACCTAGGACCCCACTTTCCCAACTTCTGTTGTTTAAATAAATTTACTTTTCTTTATATATGTGCAACTTGTTCAAACCTTTTCCCCTGTTCCATTACATGAATCATACATGTGCTTAGAATGTTAAAACATGCCCTTTTACTTGCAAATACGTGTTAAAACTGTTTATTTGTTAAAATGACTAATTCACATAGTTTAAGTTCGGCCGGGACCCACCGTTGCGGACAGCGAGAGGTGCCTAACACCTTCCCCTCATGGTTATTTCAATCCCTTATCCTAAATCTCTGGTAATGCAAACTAGTCCATGAGTTAATTGCTCAAAGTGCCCTAACGCATCATAATCCGTTAGGTGACAACTCTTCAAATACCCAATTCCCAAAAAGAAACGGGTTATTCCCCCCATGAATGTCAAAACCCGGACTTCCCCGTCAAAAAAGGGAAAAAGGGGGCGCGACAGCGTGGCGACTCTACTGGGGACATTTTTAGGCTCTTACCATAACGAACTTATCTTTTGTGAATTAGTCCAAGCATGCTCTATTCCACGTGCCCTTTCCCCTTATTTGAATTTAATTGTTTATTTTCAAGCATTTATGATTTCTTTTCCTGAAATTGACTTGTCTCCTTGTTTTATTTTTCTGTAACTGTCTCTTTAATTATTTAAATACTGCATTTATTATTTTCTTGCGTGCAAATACTTGACAACATGATATTTATTGAATCATGCTCAACATCATACTCCACTCGTGCGTAATTAATCCTATAGCAACGTTTGATGAGTGTTTGTGCTCTTCCTATATATCACCTTTTAAATTCGGAAAGACGTATTTGCAGTAAACCTAGTCGATCAACGGCGCATTCAATGGTTTCGTGCCTTTCCCCCTCAAGTTGTCCGCTTGAGGGTCTGAGTCTATACCTCTATAACAACCTCACTCTTATTAAATTGTTCATACATTATGGTCAAACCTAGCCGGGTTAATATGCTGTCCATTTAATAACCCTTTAAGACAAGCCTTGTCCAAAAGTCCATAAGGTTTTCCATAATCCCAACGGATGTAACCACGAATATGTGCATTAATTTGGAGAAATAATTGTCAATATGCTAATCATTACTGTATAAATAGATGAACCGGGAGGGGGAAAGGGCCTAACTCTCTTTGTTTTGCAGAAAATGAGGCACGAGGTCCCCAGATTCGGTATGGTTAGCACACCCTCACTTTTACTAGATTGGTGGAGGTATCTTCCTTCATGTAACCAAAACCATGTGAAATGAGTCTTAGGAAACTTGCCTTCTTTGATGGACCTTCAGCTTAACAAAATGTTGATCGAGGCTGCAACTATATTTTGGGACAAGGAAAGGGTTGTGTTCCATTTTGGGAACATAGAAATGACACCCCTTCTCGAAGAGATAGGAGGCTTTCCTGAGTTATCTTGGGATAGTCCTAATATGTTAGCACTTGAAAATCGCATTGCTAGGGGATTTTTGAAGATGATAGGGCTGAAAAAGAATGACAACTTGAAATGCCTAAAGGACTCCTACATACCTTTTGAGTTCCTTTATGAAAGATACAGTCACAATAGTTCTTACCGCCTTTTTGATGATGAGTTCTGAATCACTTCTTTAGGTTGGATTCATCGTAGGGTCTTCGTGTTTATTATGTGTTTCTTGGGAATGCTGGTGTTCCCAATCCATGGAGATAAGATCCATACTAGGTTGGCCGTGATAACCAAAATTCTGATGGACGGGATTGAGGGGGAGACATACACTATCATCCTTATGATTGTTGCAGACATGTACCGAGCTTTGAAGCGATGTCAAAAGGGGTTCAGGTTCTTCGAGGGTTGCAACTTGCTGCTACAAGTCTGGTTGTTGGAACATCTCCAAAAGGGACAATACCGTCAAGAATTTCCACGAAGGCCGTGGAATGATCACATAGCCTTCCATCATCCCAAAAGAATGAACTATATTCCAGACATGATTGCTCAGCCAAAGGACGCTGCAGGATGGGTACAACTTTTCAAAAATTTGACTGAGGATCAAGTCTAGTGGATGTTCGAGTGGTTCCATACCGATTAATTCATCATTAGATCCAGGGATTTTCCACACTAGTGTTGATCGGGTTAAGGGGCATATACCCTTACACTCCTCTCAAGGTTATGAGACAAGCAGGAAGGAGACAAATCATACCACGGGTCGCCAAAATGTGTAACTTCAGAGTCAATTTCCAAGGTGACGCCATCCCGTATAAGAATGAAGCGCAACACAGACCTTGAAGATCATTGTGGAGAAGGATACTATTGAGCCAGACTGATATCACGCGGGCCACTCATACCTTTATCCATCGAGGTTGGAGGACAACATAACTGGGGTCGTAGAGCCAAGGGCCGAGCCGGGGAACAGGGTTATAGACGAGGTTGTTGAAGCATAGGTAAAGTACAACAAGCTACGGAAAAGAGTTCAAGAGTCTGAAGCCGAGCATATGGCACTGCACAAGGCTGATATGGAGATGATTAATGAATGGAAAGAAAGAGTTGTTAAATCCAGCGAGAGGGTAGAATACCTAGAATACAGTTTAATGGAGTTGGAAGGAAAGATGAGAAAAAGGGTCACTGACTGCCAGAACACTGAAGGGAACGAAGGAGGGCATCTTGCAAGGGAATATACTGAACCTGCACGAGATAGGAGAATTGATCGACAAGAGCATCCAGTCTAGAGAGGGCTCTTCTGGGACCAAGTAGATTAGATTTATTTGCTTTCCTTTCAAATGTAATAAGGCCAAGAGCCATTTGTGACACTATCTTATTTAGTTTCGTTTTGGTTTGTTTACTTTTACTTTAATGAAATGAGGCAATTATTGGCACTAAATTTCCCCAAATTTATTTGTCGCTAGGCTTACCTCGGTCATAACAAGGCCCCGAAATTAGGACACGAATTTACATTCCCGCAATATGTATTTAAATACTGCAAACATTTTAAAATCCTTACTGACTTGTTTACCTTTTCATTATTTCTTATTCCCATCCCCTAAGGTTGGTTTGCTCATATTGGCATCGTTAGCATATCATACCAGATCTAGAGGCCTTCCACCTCCTCGAAGTAATACAAAAGGCAAAGGAAAAGCAAAAATAGATGATTTAAGCAGTATCCGAAAGGAGAATGTTGAGAACGCAGAAACTTTAGATGGGCGGAGTACTCCGACGCCAAATGATTTAGTTTTGAGATTAGAACAAAAGATATTGGAATTACAAGGAGATCTTGAGAAGGTCCGCAACTTGGAAAACTTGTCACTCACCCTGAACGTCCCCGACATCAACCAACAAAACACAAAGAACCCATCACCTCCCCAAAACACACCAAACCAGCATCCGCAAAACCCTCATACACCGCTTCAATACGCAATCCCACCCCAAAATCTCAATCCCCTACCAATACCGACTCCGCAACACCACCACCATAAACCAATTCATTACCCACCAACTGCCACTTATCATACTCCCTAAAATACCTCGCAACCTATTCATGACCCTCAAAACTCTACCAATGACCACCATTACACCCAAGCACAGGGCACTCACCAAAACAACCCCATATATGTGAAAACCATGCCTCATTCTATCCAACTAATATCCTATACCCCAGAATCCTCCGAGAAGGACATACTCATTAAAAACATGGCTGAAGAACTCAAGAAGTGACGAGTTGAGTTCAGGGTGTCGAAGGCGAAAAGGGAATTAAAGGTTTGAATTAGGAAGACCTATGCATACAGCCAGATGTAGAATTGCCAGAGGCATACAAACCTCCCAAGTTCGAGATGTTTGATGGTACAGGTGATCCTTGGTTCATCTAAGGACCTATTGTGACAAGCTTGTCGGGGTCGGCAAAGATGAAAAGATCCGGATGAAACTCTTTATGAGGAGTCTTACTGTAGATGCTTTGTTCTGGTACATCAGCCAAGACCCCAAGAGATGGTCTAATTGGGTGAGTATGGCGTCAGATTTCATGGACCGGTTCAGATTCAATATAGAAATGCACCAGATGTTTTCTACATCCAGAATCGTAAGAAGAAACCCATGGAAACCTTCTACGAGTATGCTACTCGTTGGAGGTCGAAAGTGGCCAACGTCATGCCATCTTTGGACGAGGAACAAATGAACAAGTTCCTCGTCAGAGCACAAGATCAGCAGTATTATGAAAGATTAATGGTTATTGAAAACCATAAATTCTCTGATATCATCAAGCTTGGGGAAAGAATCGAAAAAGGCATCAAGAGCGGGATGGTAACGAATTTTGAGGCAGTACATGCCACAAATAAGGTATTACAATCAGGCGGCATATCAAAGAAAAGACACGTTGGGGCAGTAATGGTAGCTCAAGGTCCGAAATCTCCACTTACATATCAAACACCTCCACCCACATATCAGACAGCTCTGCCCACATACCAAGTACCACCACCCATATATCAACCCTCATCTCCCAGATATTCCCAACAAACCACTGCCTATCATACCTATAATTCCCAACCATTCCATTTCCAATCACCTCCAACTCGCCAAAATTTCCAAGACCACAACAAAACTTTGACCATAAGCCACCCAGACAGTACACTGCTATTGCTAAGCCCATCGACCAGCTGTATGAAAGGTTGAGAGACGCTGGTTATGTCACCCTTATTCTTGCTGTGTCATTAGAGAATCCCTCCTAATAGGTTAACCCAAACAAAACTTGTGCATACCATTCCGGTATGAAGGGGCACACCACTGATGAGTGCCGAAAATTAAAAGATAAGATCCAGACGCTAATTGACAACAAGGTCATACAGGCAAAAGAAGCCGCACCCAATGTTCGCAACAACCCTCTCCCTGATCATTGAGGCGGTGGGATACATGTGATAGAGATGAACGAAGAATGGGACCCCAAGGGGTTGATTGGGATTATTCGGGAGGGAGATGAATTTAAACCCTCGGTCATACTTACTCCTATTGTAGTACATACTCAGTCACCAATCGAGGTTGAGATAGCTGCATTAGTTCTATTTGAGGTAGAGGTGGCTCCGCCTACTAACACCCCTGCTCCGTTTGTAGTAGAAGTGGTCACACCTTTTACAGTGACAATATCAACCACACCTCCTTTCCACTAAGAAGCAATAGCTTGGGATTACATTGCCGAAGCTCGGCAAAAAAGGAAGACAAAGGTAGAAGAATTTGATGCTGCACAGGGAATGACCAGGACCGGAAGAGTCTATACACATGAACATTTGGGAGGATCAAGTAAGGATGCCATTACCAAGCAACCTGTCATTGAAATAGGGCTACATGAACTTTTGTGGAAAGTACAAGCAAGGGAATATTCCGTCATTGATCATTTGAACAAAACCCCAGCTCAGATTTCCATCCTGTCACTATTGCAAAATTCAGAGGCGCATAAGAACGCTTTAATGAAAGTGCTGAGTGAAGCTTATGTACCCAACAACATCATCGATGGAGAGATGGCCAATATGGTAGGGAAGGTATTGGAAAGTCATAAGATCATCTTCCACGAAGATGAGCTACAGCTTGAGGGGTTGAATCACAATCGAGCATTGCATATCACAATGTAATTCGAAGACAAATTCATTGCCAGGTCTTGGTTGACGGGGGTTCAAGCCTCAATATTTGTCCATTGGACACTCTGAATAGGTTGGACAAAGGTTTTCATGAAATACGGGCAGGAAGCATGAATGTGAAAGCTTTCGATGGGTCTAAAAGGGCCACGATCGGGGAAATTAACCTTTGCTTGCAGATAGGGCCAACTTGGTTCGATGTCGAGTTTGAGGTGCTCGACATACCAGCCTCAGACAATCTTCTGTTGGGCCAACCATGGATCTATGCCGCTGAGGATTTGGCATCTACACTATATCAAGCCACGAAATTCAAATGGAATCGTCAGGAGGTGATCATTCACGGAGATGAGAGTAACCCCATTAACACTAGTCAAACCATCCCAGTTATTGGAAATAGAAGAAGGCTAGGAGGGGAAACCTATCATCACATCGAACGTGTCAATGCCATCGAGAAAGATAAATGGTTGAGCAGTAAAATGAGCTCGACAAAGGGATGGGGAAGAATCTCCAGGGTATCACTAAACCAATGCGGCTGAAGGGTCATGGTACTACCTTTGGGCTCGGATATCAGTGCATATGGTAAGAATACAATGATTGGTTGCCTCCATAGAGCGGGCCGTATACCCTCTCAAGCAACCAGTGCCACGTCTAGATCAGGTTTTTCACCAAGGTGATACAATATGGGGAACTGCAGAAGAGGAGGTATTAGCTAGGCTGAAGAATTTGTTCATGGAAGAGGAAGACATGGAATACAGTGCAATAATTGAGGAGGGGGAGGAAGAAGGCCTCACTATTTAGACTGTGAAGAAGGGAGCTATTCTTAGGAACTAGACCACCACACCATCCCGGGCCCGCCGAGTCCTTGGGTAGCCCGACATATTTTATTTCTATAGCCATTCTAGGCATCTAAGATGTTCAGTAATTTTGCTTTTAAAAGATTCACTTGTTTTAAAATAAATGTTCGATTTATCGAGCCGTACTCGTTTGGATGTTTTAAGTATTAATCAAATGCATTGCTCTTTATTATTTATTATTATCTTTCATATTTCTCTTTCTACAACGTTAGTCTTACTTTTCCTAATGAACCGGTGACTATGACATGTAATGGGGCAACGCAACATGAGAATAGTGACTCGGATGAAAAAGATGCGATACCTGAGAAATTTGTCATGGAGGTTGAAAACTTTGAGAATAAGCCTAAGTCCAACCTGGACGAGACTAAAACAGTGAAATTGGGGGACGCTGAGACTGTCAAGAGACTCACATCAACATTCACTTTTCACCAACAGAGAAGGAAGAGTACATCTATTTCTTAAAATATTATGAGGAAGTTACCAAACAGATCAAAGCCAAAGTTCTCAGGGTGGTCGAGTACCCAACCTGGTTAGCTAACATTGTGCCAGTATCGAAGAAAGATGGGAAAGTCAGAGTATGTGTTGACTATCGGGACTTAAACAGAGCGAGTCCCAAAGATGATTTCCTACTTCCAAGTATACACATCTTGATCGATAATTGCACCAAGCATGAACTCCAATCTTTTCTAGATTGCTTCACGGGTTACCACCAGATCTGGATGGACGAAGAAAACGCCGAGAAAAACAACTTTTATTACACCATGGGGAGTAACTGCTACAAGATGATTCCATTTGGTCTCAAGAATGCCGGGTCTACCTACATGAGAGCAATGACAACTATCTTCCATGATATGATACACAAAGAAATAGAGGTGTATATGGACGACGTCATTATCAAATCCAAGAGGGCCACAAATCACATAGCAGACTTGAGAATGTTCTTTGACAGGTTAAAGAGGTACAACTTGAAACTAAACCCCGCAAAGTGTGCATTCGGGGTTCCTGTAGGAATGTTACTGGGATTCCTTTTCAGTTGTCGAGGGATCGAGTTAGATCCATCTAAAGTCAAGGCTATTCAGGAGTTACCGCTGGCTAGGAGCAAAAAGGACGTGATGAGCTTCCTAGGATGTCTCAACTATATTAGCGGTTTCATAGCACAATCTACAATCATATGTGAACCCATCTTCAAAATGCTGATGAAAGATGTCGAGACAAGCTGGACCGAGGATTGTCATAAATCTTTTGACAAGATTAAGGAGTACTTGTCCACACCTCTAGTTCTGGTTCCGCCGTAACCAGGACGGCCTTTTCTACTCTATCTATCTGTATTAGATGGAGTCTCCAGATGTATTCTAGGACAACATGACGAGATAGGAAGAAAGGAGCAAGCCATTTACTACTTGAGTAAGAAGTTCACACCTTACGAAGCACGATAATCTCTACTAGAGTGCACTTGCCGTGCTTTGACCTGGATGGCCTAGAAGTTGAGGCATTACTTCTGTGCCTATACCACATACCTCATATCCAGGATGGACCCTTTGAAGTACATATTTCAGAAACCCATGCCAACTGGGAAGTTAGCCAAATGGTAGATACTGTTGAGTGAGTTTGATATTGTCTACGTGACTCAAAAAGTAGTCAAAGGACAAGCATTGGCAGATCATCTTGCTCAAAATCCAGTGGGAGGTGAATACGAACCATTGAAAATGTATTTTCCAGATGAAGAGGTGTTATTCATAGGAGAGGACATTACTGAAGCATACGACGATTGGAGGATGTTCTTTGACGGAGCTGCGAATTTCATAGGAGGGGGCATTGGAGTAGTCTTGGTATCAGAGACAGGTCAACATTATCTGATATCTACTAAACTCAGATTTTCCTACACCAACAACATGACAGAATATGAAGCCTGCATACTAGGACTCAACAGGGCAGTCGACATGTATATTCAAGAGTTGTTAGTAATTGGTGATTCAGATTTGCTTGTGCACCAGGTATAAGGAGAGTGGGACACCAAGAATTCTAAGATATTGCCAAACCTACACCATATGTAAGAATTGAGAAAGAGGTTTATGAAGTTAGAGTTTCGACATATACCCAGAATTCAGAATGTGTTTGTCGATGCATTGGCTACCTTGTCATCTTTGATACAACATCCAGATAAGAATTTCATTGATCCCATCCTAGTAAGAATTCATAATCAGCCAGCGTATTGTGCTCATGTTGAAGAAGAAATAGATGGAAAACCTTGGTTCCATGACATTAAGGAGTATTTGGCAAAAGAATAGTATCCAGAGCATGTAAACTAAACTCAGAAACACACAATCTGGAGATTGTCCAATCACTTCTTCCACAATGGGGGAAACTTGTACAAAAGAACTCCTGATTTGGGATTGCTAAGATGTGTCGACGCAAAGGAAGCTTCTAAGCTACTTGAGGATATACATGCTGGGACCTGCGACCAACATAATGGTTTTGTCTTAGCCAAAAAGATACTCAGAGCCAGTTACTTTTGGATGACCATGGAAACAGATTGCTCGCAAATGCCACCAATGTCAAGTTCATGCCGATATGATAAAAATGCCGCCAAATGAGCTCAATGCAACAAGCTCACCTTGGCCATTTGTCGCCTAGGGAATGGATGTCATTGGTCCAATTGAGCCCATTGCTTCAAACGGACACATGTTTATTCTAGTAGCTATTGATTACTTCACAAAATGAGTAGAGGCTGCATCTTACAAAGCTGTCACCAAGAAAGTCGTCGCAGACTTTGTCAAAGATCGTATCGTTTGCCAATTCGGAGTTCCTAAGTCCATTGTTACTGATAATGCTACCAATCTCAACAATGATTTGATGAAGGCCATGTGTGAAACTTTCAAAATCCAACACAAGAATTCCACAGCCTATAGACCTCAGATGAATGGAGCCGTAGAAGCCTCCAACAAAAATATCAAGAAAATACTAAGGAAGATGGTAGAAAACCACAAACAATGGCACAAGAAGCTTCATTTTGCTCTATTGGGATACCGCACCACAGTTCGCACATCAACCGAGGCAACTCCCTACATGCTGGTTTATGGTACCGAGGTTGTCATCCCAGTCGAGGTAGAGATTCCTTATTTAAGAATCATTCAGGAAGCTGAACTCAGCGATGTAGAATGGATAAGGAGCCGCTATGAACAATTGGCCCTCAAAGATGGACGCAGTATGTCACGGTCAGCTTTACCAGAACAGAATGTCTAGAGCTTCAACAAAAGGGTCAAACCAAAACAATTTGCACCAGGATAACTAGTGCTGAAGAAGATTTTCCCACACCAAGATGAAGCTAAAGGGAAATTCTCTCCCAACTGGCAAGGTCCGTACATGGTTCACAGGGTGTTGACAGGAGGAGCACTCATACTTGCACAAATAGACGGAGAAATTTGACCAAAACCAATCAATTCAGATGTACTCAAGAGATACTATGCTTAGACTATTTACATTTCCTCATTTGATGTAATTGAACTATGCTTGACATGATTCCCATTTAAGAGGGGATACGTATGCAACCTTATGGGTTCGATCATATAATAATAAAATTTCCATTTTCCCCAAAGTCGAAAACTGGGGTAGAATTTTGAGAAGGACGCTCAAAATTCCGGAGCAAGTCCAGCTGACGCCAACATATGCCAAACGGTCAGAAATTAGTTAAGAAACTAGGGCAGAAATTTGAGAAGGATTCTCAAAATTCCGAAGAAGGTTCAACAAGGCTCATTACCCACAAATAGCTGAAGGATCATCTACCAAACTGGGGCAGAATTTTGAGGAGGACCCTCAAAATTCTAACATGAGAAAGCTGCAATGTCTATGAAATGCGTTACAGTCACTAGGTCATCCAAAAATTACTCGATATATCGATATGTTTCTAAAATGACTCTATTTTTATCAATAATTGCATATTTTTGAAAACTCTATTTCCGTGACAATCAGGTGTTACCTAGGGAAACTCAAAAAGGCCTCCGAAATAGAGCAAAGCAAGGCAACCAGACAGAAGCACGAACCAACCTCCTCTAATGTAACTTACAATTTTTCTTTGAGCACATGCACATTTGAAGTAGCGATAGCATTCGCAAACATGTATACAAAAAGCAAATTCACTATCAATCCGGACATCAGACACCGAATATATCTCCAGCTAAGACACATACTACTCTTATTTGCTAATCGCTCTTCGCATAGGACTAAGGCCTGTCCCGCATGCTCGCATGAGGCTAATACCTACCTCCATAACTGCATGAGGCTAATCCTTGCCTCCCTATGTGCATGAGGCTAATCCCTGCCTCCATACCCGCATGAGGCTAATCCTTGCCTCCCTATTTGCATGAGGCAAATCCCTGCCTCCATAGTTGCATGAGGCTAATCCCTACCCCCATACCTGCATGAGGCTAATCCTTGCCTCCCTATCTAGATGAGGCTAATCCGTGCCTTCCTATTTGCATGAGGCTAATCCCTGCCTCCATACCTGCATGAGGTTAATCCCTGCCTCCATAAGTGCATGAGGCTAATCTCTGCCTCCATACCTGCATGAGGCTAATCCTGTCCTCCCTATCTGCATGAGGCTAATCGCTGTCTCTATAGTTTCATGAGGCTAATCCCTACCTCTATACATGCATGAGGCTAATCCTTGCCTCCCTATTTACATGAGGCTAATCATTGCCTCCATATTTTCATAAGGCTAATCCCTGCCTCCATATTTGCCTGAGGCTAATCCTTGCCTCCACATTTGCACGGGACTAAGCACTGTCCTTCCCTACATAAATATGGCTCTATTCTGGTACTATCTGTTTGTTTTTGGATTGGGCTAAGCCCTGCCCTGCATTTCACAAGACTAAGCCTTGTCTTGGTAGCATCGTATTATTGCATCCCATGGGCTGAAATATCGCCAATCTATCCAAAGGCATCATAGTCTAAAGGGCATCATCCTCATAGCCAGAAGACACCATGCCATGGCCTGAGGATCCCTCCAACTTTGCATATCATTATTCAAAGGCGTCATGGTTCGGAGGCACCATCTTCTTAGCCTGAGAACATCATTTCATGGCATGTGAATCCCTCACTAAACAATTCATGGCCCAAGATATCATGGTCCGAGGACGTCATCCTTAACCGTCTAGAGACAATTTCATGGTCCAAAGGGAATCTGCATCATGTTTAAATTTCCACACAAACACATGTCTGTAGCATCTCTTTATATGCAGGTGACCTGAAAGCAACCACTATTCTAGTTGGAGCAACCTCACTCCAGTTCCTTCAACTATCTCAAACCTTAACCATTTGCCATAACCGCTCTTGCATCTCATATCCGTTCTTGTAGTGACTTCATCGGCATATTCCGCCAATGAATCCAGAACTACACGAGGCCCGATTCCTGTAAAACCAGGGATATGTAGGCCGCTCAAAGACTAGAGTACGGCCTTTGTCCTTCAAAACATTCCATCCGGTCAAAATTGGCCATCATTTCTTTACTCGAAAACTCTTTCATCCTTACCGGGTAAAGAGGGATAGCTGTTGATACCCAATCACACACACACACACACACACACACACACACACACACACACACATATATATATATATATATATATATATATATATATATATATATATATATATATATATATATATATATATATATATACATATGCAGTTATAAGCATTTTTATAATTTTTCTATAGTTTTAAAAGCTCCAAATCAATTATTTCTTCTCTTTTTATTATATAAATATCCAATAATTATTCTTCAAACTACTTTTGTTATGGTTTAGCCATCTAAATTCATTATTTATGCCAACATATTGTTTAAATATTTTTAGTGCATTTTTCGTAATTATATTTACATTTTTTGGCTAAATTGCACATCTTTGCATTAATAGCCCATACTAATGTATAATTACATTATTTATGCATAAAATTCCTTTTATATTTTTAATATGTTAAATAACTATTTTAAATCATTTTAGTATACAAAGATATTTTTGGTACTCATTTATTATTTTTTATAAATTATTTAGTTATTAAAAGTAACTATTTAAAATCTAGCCTTATTTATTACAATTTTGGCTTTAATTTTGACCCAATACCCAGCCCAATTTTTAACCTAAACCTACCCCAGGCCCAATACCCATTTGCCTAACCCAATACCTGGCCAAATCCTGGCTGTTGATCATTTTGATCAACGATCTAGATTAGCCCTTTCCTAAATTAAACTAAACGACCCCCTAAACCCTCTCATTTCTTACCAACTGCCACCCTGAAATCCCTTTCCTCTCCAAAAGCTCTCAAGTGCTAACCCTAATTTTCCCATGTCGCCGGTTATCTGCTGCCTTTCATGGTGTTTTCCCACCACCATCAGGCCTCTAATGGCTTCTCCTCTACTGGTATCACCATCTCTAGGGTCCTCAAGGGACCAGGGTTAGTCTGCTTGCATCTATGGTCCTTTTTCGCCTGTTTCAGGCTGTTGCAATATGATTCCGAGTAAGAGCTTCCTATATTGCTTTAGACCTATGGGTTTCTGAGCTTGCTTCTTCACCTCTATGTTGTTCTTCTCGAAACCCTAATTTCTTCTAATTTTCTTAGATCTTTACAGATCTAACATGTTTGGACCTATTTCATATGATTTTTACAAAAACCTTATGATTTTTATAAGGATCTTCTGATTTTTGAATGGTTTTCCATTTTTCTAAAACTAGGGTTTCCCGAAAATTTCTTTTCCAAAAATGTTTGATCGTTTTGATTGTTTGATTTCTGCTTCTAATGTGTATTTACTAATTTCGTAAGGTTTGCTCTAACCTTAACTCAGTTATACTAAAAGCCCTAATTTTTCGACATTCTTTGTTTGGTTTCTGAGTACTTGTGTACTGACTTTGTTCTTGCCTTGGTTCTTACGATTTTTCTTTATCCATTTAGATGTCTCATTGTTTTCTTATCCTAATATGCCTCTATTGAGTTTCTTAGTTCAACTTTCCTACTAATTCTATATGTTTATGTTTATTCTGACTATTCATGTTAAGACTATATTTTTCTCCTTAAATTAGTATCGTTTTATTGATTTACCAATTTGTTTCGTTAAAGTTATGTGTCGAATCCTGACTATTCATTTCTTGCCTTATTTTGTCTGCGAAACTTGATGACTCTTTACGTGATTTTCTCTTTGATTAAACCCTTGGCTATTCTGAAGTTCTTATTTCCTGGTTTAGATTGAACTCTTTTCCTTAACAAAACTTTTGATTCTTATCTCTCTATTCGGAATTCCTTGCCTTAATTAGGTTTTCTCTTGCCTTATTTGTTATCTGCTGATTCTTATTGATCCATTCATCATCTATATCTAAATATTTTTTAATTAATACTAAAATTACTTCTTAGTGTGTACTTTATTTTAAGTCTCAATTAATTACAACAAATAATAATAATAAACAATATATGTAACTGGTGAGACAAATAACGTAATTTAAATTTCATTAATTAAGATAAAAACACATAATAATAATTTACATGTTTGCTAAGTGTATACGGTGAAATCGGAGGGTCCAATTTCTCGCCATTAAGGCACTTCGAAAGATCAACTCGAAGGCTCGAGGCCATGGCCGAGTATCCTCCCTCGAGGGTCGTCAACACCCGGCCTTGAGGCAGTGATGATTACGGTAATGGTAGAAATGGGAAGTTCCCAAGGTACACGGCAAGAGCTGACATAGCCTAGTGAGCTACTCTAAACCCGAATCAGGGTGTCATCTAGTTGTCCTATCTCTGCTTCTTTGTCATTAATGTATTTCGTACTATGTTGGGATTCCCCTCCTATATAAAGTGGATCCTTGTCATTTTGTAGTTCTTTGTTGCTTCAGTTGCTCCATAAGATTTATACAAGAACATTCTCTTTGCTCTCTTATATATTCTCTTGATATTATTGCTTTCATTTATTATCTTCATTAGTGTTCATCATTTATTCTTTATCATTGGTCTTAAAGAGCCTTCGTTGATTTTATTATAATTGTTAGTTGTACTATGACTGCCTTCGATAGCTCCCAGCTGAGCTCCAGAATCGACATCGAGGCCCCCGATTGTTAGCCTATCGATTTGATTGTCACCCTACCCTTAACTCTCATTTTATTTCTAAGTCTCACATACATCTCATCAACTGCTTAACAACTAGCATAAAAATAGATCACGTATTTTTAGAGTCCCATAATCAAATCTAATTATTATTACCATTTTCATGGTAAACAGTTGGGCGCCCACCGTGGGGCTAAAAATAATAGTGATAATTTTTTTGCTGGTTTCTACTATATAACGCAAGTTATCTTTCACGTTTTCTCTTGCCCAAGATCTTTGATTTTAGGAGGGGATATCTATCTCAGTGAATGGAGGTGAAAACAACAATCTTGAGGACCACGGAGAAAACGGCGTGGGTGTTACAGGTGGCGATGTGCCACCACAAAACCCTGGGAATGCACCAGAACCAATCCCCATAGACGCGGTCTCGCGCTACGCCCAACGCATCGACATAAGCTCCCACTACAAAAGGAGCATGCACCAAGGGGATCAACAAGAGGCTCAGTAAACCCCAACTAGGGAAGAATGGGATGTTAGCCTTCATGTTATTTTTGAATTGTTGCAGGCACAACAACTGGCTATTGCTCAGCTGCAAAGTCACCATAAAACTTCTTGCACGGTAGCACAAGAGGAAGCTCCCCCAGCTGAACAGGTATCGGAGAGATCGAGTAATAACGGGTCGATGACCGATCCTGTCATCGTAAAAATGCTCGAGGAACTCACCATAAGGATCGAATCGGGCAAGAAGATGATAGAAGCCAACAACAAGAAGGTAGAGACCTACAACTCCAGGGTCGACCAAATTTCGGGCGCACCCCCCATCCTGAAAGTGTTGATTCGAAGAAGTTCATACAAAGGTCATACCCAGAAGAAGCGGCCCCGAAACCCATTCCAAAGAAGTTCAGAATGCTAGAACTTCCAAACTACAATGGGACCTCAAACCCCAATGAGCATGTTACTGCTTACACTTGCGCAATGAAGGGCAACGACATAAAGGACGATGAGATCGAGTCCGTCTTGCTAAAGACGTTTAGGGAAACACTCTCGAAGGAGGCCATGATGTGGCATCACAACCTAGCTCCTAACTATATAGACTCATTTGCCATACTGGTAGACTCCTTCATAAAGGCACATGCCGGTGCCATCAAAGTAGAAACAAGGAAATTTGACATGTTCAAGATCAAGCAGAGGGAGAATAAAATGCTGCGAGAGTTCGTATCTCGCTTCCAAACGGAACGAATGGAACTACCACCAGTCTCCGATGACTGGGCGGTGCAGGCCTTCACTCAAGCTCTGAATGAACGAAGCTCGATGGCTTCAAAGCAATTAAAACAAAACTTGGTCGAGTATTCTGCTGTGACCTAGTCGGACGTCTACAACCGATACCAGTCGAAGATTAGGGCTAAAGACGACCAGCTTGGAGCTCCCTCGAGCTTAGTATACCCAAGCAGGCTTCCAGCAAAGGAGCCAAAGCCAAACAAAGAAAGATATCAGCCATACACCAAAGACAAAAGGAACGCTCCGAGGTGTAACCCGCCACGCAATGATCGAAGGATAGATTGAGGACAGAATCCTTGGGGACTCATCAACAGAGCTGGATTAGATAGAATCGTGGGGCCAATGGAGGCACCTCTCTTATCAGAGTACAACTTCAACGTCGATGTGTCAGACATCGTGTTCTCCATCAGTAAAATCAGAGACACCGGGTGGCCCAAGTCTATGCAATCAGATCCTTCGCAAAGGAATCATAACTTAGTGTGTGAATTTAACAACACGCATGGCCACAGGACTGAAGATTGCCACCAACTCCGAGAGGAAGTAGCCAAACTACTTAACCAAGGTCACCTCTGGGAATTCCTCAGTGACCGAGCCAAAAATCAGTTCCGAGAAAGAGAGGTGGCCAAGAAGAATGAAACAAATGAGCCACAGCATGTCATCCATATGATCTTGGCAGGCGTTGATTCCCCACAGTAACCTGTGAAGAGAAGGACAAAAATATCTGTCGCCAGAGAAAAGCGAACCCGGGGGTATATACCCGAGGATGACCTCATGTTCAGCAAAGAGGACACCGAGACCTTGTCTCAACCCCACAATGATGCACTGGTAATCTCTTTCCTTGTAAATACTTTTCAAATAAAACGTGTACTAGTGGATCTAGGTAGCTCGGCCAACATTATCAGGTCGAGGATAATAGAGTAGCTCGGACTACTCGACCAAATCGTGCTCGCCACTCGAGTCCTCAACGGATTCAACATGGCAAGTGAAACAACAAAAGGAGAAATCACCCTCCCAGTCAACGTGGCTGGCACAACCTAGAATGTCAAATTCCATGTCATCAAAGGGGACATAAGGTACAATGCCTTGCTCGGGAGGCCGTGGATACACTGCTTGAGAGCAGTACCATCCACCCTCCACCAAATGATGAAATTCCCGATGAAGTACGGAATTAAAACCGTCTACAGGGAACAACACGCGCTGAGAGAAATGTTTCCGGTACATGATGTGGCACCGGCACCTAATCCTCCACTCACGAAAGAGCCGAAGGGTAATTGAACTACATCTTCGATTAAGCCTGATTAAATAAAGCAAAGAATCGTACCACGTCCTCATCTCTTGTAACTGGGACATATCGGACCTCGAAACATCACCGGCACACCCCATACACTAAGGTATAACCATCTCCCTTTTCGTTTTATATTTCATACTAACCCTTATGCAGGCGCCCGACCGAAGCAGTCAAAGCGCTAACACAGCTCGAAGACCTTAAGGTTTTAAAGCATCTGTTGCACTCTTTTCCTTCGGCCAAGTTTTTATCCCGAAAAGGGTTTTTACTAGAAAGGTTTTTAATGAGGAATCATCCACATGCTACCTAAATAAGACTCAACAAGTATTCGGTACTTCTTTTGCAATCAACCTCGAACACTGGGAGGCATCCCCCCAAGGCCATCAGCTCGGAAAAGCCAAGAAATGCCAAATGGGGTCCCAATAGGAAAATGATGTACCGGGCCAAATGGTCAAAAGAACCGTGTCCGTATAGCCGGGACCCCAACGACAAAAACATGTACACTTGTACCATATAATTGAAGAATATATTTTATCAAAGAACCTCACACTCCAAAAGAAGCTCGACACCTTTGCAAAAATGACTTCTCTGCCAAAAATGTCTTGAACACTCAGGGACTGGCATCAACAATTCAACACCTGAACGACCTCCGGGTCGGGACTCCAAGCACATAAGCCCTCAATGAGGCAACATGAATGTCACGAAATGTCTCCAAGGCAGAAAGTACTCCGAATACTCGGGGACTGGCATCAAATTCTCAAAAAATGCACGACCTCAGGGTCGGGATCTCCAAAATTGTAAGACCTCAATGAGGAAATACAAGTTTACAAGTAACGGCTTCCGAGACAAAATACCCTCGATGACTCAGGAACTGTTGCCAATTGCAATTCATTAAAAAACACAAGGCCATAATACCCCAAGCGGGACGACTCAGTCTCGTAAGACCTACATAAAGAAGCAACAATATGTATAAGACCTCAAGCAAGGCATGAACAATACTTGTACCAAGTATCCAAACGGTAAGACCTCAAAGGCATGTAAAACTGTAAGACCTCAAAGGCATGTAAAACTTGTAAAACCATACTAAAGGAATAAACCCAATCTCAAAGTTTCTCCTATATATTGAACTTGTAAGACCCCTAAAAAGGCATACCCTCGATATAGATGCCGAAACTATTTCATTCGAGACTTAAAGGCTTCGGCCGAACACAAATGACTTCGGTCACAAGGATGTACCAGCCAAACTAACGTGACTCGGGGACGCCCGACCGTCACTATAAAATCACAAACCTTCAATTACTTCGAATCTACTTCGAAAAAAACCGGTTAAACAGGCTACCCTTGATACAGGCAAAAGACCTTCGACCATGTCAGCTCCTAAACATCGGTTTCGAGATACTCAGCCTCCGAGCCAAACCTCTCGAAGTGCTCAATCATCGCCATATAGCGACTCGCAATCGATGCTTTTATTAAGCCGTCGAAGAGTCAGGCAAACACTATTTTTAAATCCATATCGAGGGAAAAATAAAGCCCATATAAAAGGTCGCTTCGACCCAAGGCGTAAGAGCCATTGTCACCAGCACGCACAAACACAAAACTTGAGGGTCGAATAAGCTCGAGTTGTAACCCAATTCAGAGACTGAACCCAAAATAGTTAACTAAATATGCCTAAGAGCAAGGTGTAGGAGCCATTGTCGCCAGCCCACATAAAAGGTCACATCGACCAAGAGCGTAAGAGACTACGGGCTATCTAATGAGCTC
This sequence comes from Nicotiana tabacum, assembly GCF_000715075.1. NCBI lineage: Eukaryota > Viridiplantae > Streptophyta > Magnoliopsida > Solanales > Solanaceae > Nicotiana > Nicotiana tabacum. Next base: position 91,654,960 of record NC_134101.1, on the reverse strand, counting down.
AGGGCCATATGTCAAATCTAAGGATTCTTACCAACTAAAAGGTCAATTGATCTGGCCAAAATATTGGCAAAAAGAAACCCGGAAGATACAAAAATCGCATGGTTTTCCCCTTATACATACATGTAATAAAATACAAGCTCCATTTACAGCATAGTGTGAAAGCACTATATACAAAGACAAAGAAAGAAAATAAACGTCCCCCTTGGGGACTGTGGCCCGACGGCCCCGTCCTCGCCATCTTCGACATCGGATAGAAGGAACTTGGCATCACTCCTTCGCCTTGGCTTGCTCGATCTCTTCCGAAAGATCGAAACCCCTGCCATGATTTCCTTGAGAGTTTTCCTCTGAGATTTGCACTTTACGTACTCTTTACTGCTGCTCGCACGACCAAGAGTTCTCCTCAGCTCAGCTCTAGCAGTGGCAGTGCTCTTCAAATAGGCAGCCGCTTTCTGATTCACCCTAGTGCTGCTCATCACGGCCTCGGCCCAAGTATTCAACACCTCGGTCTTTGCCTTCAAAAGCTCGGACTTGAGCCTTTCGATCATGTTCTCTTGCGTAGAATCACTCGCACGAGCAGTCTGGATTTGCATCTCAAGGGTGGAAGCTTTAGCCACAACTTGGGCATCTACATGGGCCTGCAGCTCATTAAACTCACGTTTGGCTCGACCAACTTCGCCCCAAAGTCATTCTAGCTCCTCCGTTTTGATCTCCAATTGAAATATTGAAACATTAATCTCCAAAAATGAAAGGAGGAGCATATGTCAACATGAAAATCAAGATACCTGTCTCTCAAGGCAACTCTTGCGGCTCTGGCTTCGATCCGCCTCACACCGTAGGGACACCAACTCGGTTTCCTTACTCATGCAAAGAAGCTTAAGGGAGTTCTCCCTATCTGAAGCTTTCCGCAACCTAGCCTCATAGTGAAGCAGCTCGGACTTAAGCCTACCAAAGGCCTGCGAAAGAAAAATCAATATGAAATGGAGAGTATGAAATCGGAATAATCCTATGCCGGCTACCAAAACTTACCATAAAGCCGAGCCACTGAGCCTCACCAAAGGCCGAGCCAATGTCTGATAGCTTAGTGTCTGCCGAAGCACCTTTGGTATGAAAAGAAGGACGCACCACGCACTCCTCGCCCTTCGAAGTACCATTAGCAGAAACGGGTAATGCTCTTTAAAAAACGGAGGCCTCCGAAATCGGATGGTCGATCAAATTGCCTCTTTTGAACCGCTAAGAAGGGCTCGTCCCGCTGCGAGCCTCCTTGCACCTCGAATACCCTTTTCGTTTATCATCCACCCTCAACCCCGAGGTCGGCAGTCTCTCCCCTCCTCCAGAGGGCATGGCCTCATCTCGGACAAATTTCCAAAACCTGCGGCGGCTAAGTTAGTACGCTAAAAAGAAAAGTACCATTCCAGGGAAATAAGCCACCAAGCGCCTATGATGTTTCGCCTCCAATCTCCCCTTGGGCAGGTCTCGCCATCTATGCATATTATGGGTCGAACACACTGCCAGCAGACGAGACCACTCGGCTAAATCAAGGACCTCGGTTAGCAACCAAGGACTCGCTACAAAAAATGAAACAGATAAATGTCGTTGTAGAGCCCGCCTCCAGACAAAGTGATAAAAATACAGGTATGACACTTACATGTGAAATTCCATTTCTCAGAAAAGGGAAGAAACTCTCCAGGAATGATATTGATCGTCCGTGCTCGAATGAACTGGTTCATCCATCCCAGTCCTCGCCCCCCTCGCTGCTAACGGCATGAGACCGGGTGAATTGACGCTGCAGAGTAATCAAACCTGATAATGCAAATGTCGATATAACCTCACGAGATAACTGAGGGTAAATTCGAGCCCGGTTTAATCTGCAAAGTATCTTATCATCTGCACTATCTTCCAAAGGGATAGGTGAGCCTACGCTAAGGTAACCTAATATATCCAACAAAACTCAAGCACGACCCGGTCGGGGGACCCGATGTAAAAGTATGCATGTACACACTCAAAACCCCCTCGACGTAGGTCATGATGCTCTCCTCAGAGAAAGGTACTTGTAGCACCACTCATTCTCCCCATCCACAGTTTTTTTTGATCATTTCGAGGTGTTCCTCCCCTACTGATGAGATAAACCTCGATGCGTGCTCTCGATGTCCTTGAACATTAGGAGGTCTCTCCAACGTAAAGTTCCTCCTCGAGACAAAGCACCTCGAGGCCCGTTCGTCGGGCACCGGCGGTGTACCACCGACCAGACACGAAATAGAGGCAGAACTCCCCTCTCCTTGATGGGTGCATGTCGACGTAGCAGTCATGGCTACGATAAAATAAGAGGAGGAGGATGTGGATTTGGGCAAATATTTTGAGTTGAAACGACGGGAGAACTAGCACAATGTGCCAAGTTCTATGAAAGAAATAGTTACTCAAAGTAGCAAAATCTCCACTGAAGAATCAAGTGAATGAATATATAAGGGCAAAGCAGCGGCTTCTCGTCTACCCATAGGGCCAATTAATTCTAACCATGGTAACGACACTTTTTCCTTGGGAATTGTACCAGAGGGATCACCCCGGGACTCCCTTTATCAGATCGCATAAATGCTGCTACCCCACGAAAGTCGAGAGGTATCAAGACCTCAAGGGGTTTCTTGCTGTCACAAGCATCGGCCCCAAAGAAGCTATCAACCTAACTCCAATGTAGGACCCGATTTCAGGGGTCCCGATTACTCCTAGAATGGGCTCCAAAGAGTTAATAATAAAATTCGAAGAATAACTCAGCAAGAGCAACAAGATATAAAAAACTTGGGGCAGAAAAACCCTTTTGTGTTGCAAAAAATATATTTACAAGGGACGTCTTTAAAAGACTCATTCCCCCAGGAGTACAAGCACAGAAAGAAAAAGAAGAAAAAAAGAGAGGAGTAAAAGCGACACAAGGCCTACTCTTCATTGCCACTATCCTCCGAGCCATCTCCATGATCCTCATCTGGAGTGATAAAGAGCGCCAACTTTCTCTCCAACTCTATGGCCTCCTCAATTTTGGCTGAATGATCGACACCTCTAGTTCTGACCCCCTCCAAGGCTTCCCCCTCCCTTCACTCTAACATGTTCGATAGCCCGTGCTAGTTTCAGCTCGGCCCTTATCGATATCTTACGAGCTATTTGATTCACCGTGGCTGCGTCCTGTAGACAAGTAGCAACTTTTCCTTCAATTTTGGACTTGGTCGTAGTCAGCGCAGCAACCTCCTTTCGAGCATTTTGGAGAAGATCATGGGTCGATGGCCACTCTGAGGCCACCATCCTGTTTTGTTCCCTCAGCTCGAGGATCTCCGCATTCTTTTGCCTGATCAGCGAATCCCTTTGCATGATCTGCAAGGGGAAAGGTAAACCAGTTAGTATCAGATTATGGGAACAAAGGGTGGACTCATGCATAACAAAATACCTGCTCAGCAAGAGCAGCCTTTTCGCAGGATGCTCCCTTAAAAGCAGCCTAGAGCTTGCCTGACTCTTTCTCCTTTCGGGCAGAGTGAGCCTCCGACTCTTGTAGTCCCAAGGTCAGCCTCTTAAGCTCCTTTTCACGGCATTAAAGCTCCTCCTTAAGCCTGGAGAGGGCATGATCATACATCTCCTTACACTGCAACCAAACAGACGAGTCAGAAGAACGAAGAAAAATGCTCGAGACTAAAGGAAATATACATAAACCAGCTATCACCTCCTGCATGAATCTCTTCAGCTCCTTAACATAGCCGGGAGAATCAAGATCAACGTTCTTGCTAACATCATCAAGAATGTTTCCAAGCGCGCCTCCCCCCTTGAGAGGACCCCCGACTTTGGCGGTATTTGCATCTTGAGCATCCCTTAACTCCCCTAACAAGAACTGAGGGCCCAAACTGAAACAATCTATGTTGTCACTGTCTCTGATGGGCAACTCCTGCCCCTGAAAAGCTCGGAGCCCCCCCAGCGGAAACTGCACCAAATTGGGTCATGAGATCCAGGACCATATTGGCACCCTCATCGAGGGTCTTCGATTCACGGGATCGACCCGAGTCGGCCCTTCCTGATTTAGCAGCCTCCGGTCGAGGCATCTATAAGGCTCCCATGATCGACCTTGTCTTCAGTGCCAACCGACACTCGCCCTTGTCATCATCATCATCCTTATCCTTGGCATTGGGGCTTGCTCTGGAAGTTGAAGCTGATATCCTAGTAACGGCTCGAGGCTCGCGTGACTTTAGTTTCTTTGCCATGGGAGGATCGGCAGCCTCCTTACCTTTCCTTTTCTTGCCTTTGGCGGTCTCTGAAGTCTCCACCTCACCACTAGGGGGCAGCCTCATCCGCATATTTTTACCAAGGCCTGCACGAGCGTAGTGATCGTAACTTATCAACATAAAAGATACAAGGAAAAACATAAATCTAAGGCATAGGTGGCAAGGAAGCTTTGCCATGATTCTTGGCCACCCACCGCTTCTTAGCCAGGTCAGGCCAGGACCGAAAAAGATATGGGAACGCGTTGTATAACCGTCGATCCATCCCGGCAGATCTGAGACCACTTCGGGATACCAAGCAATAGCTGAAAAAACCCAAAAGAGGTCATTTCTCTGGAAGAAAGGAAAGAAAATCACATAACATGTTAGAGAGAAAGAATGCTTATGCTGTGTGTTCTACTTCTTCGGGAAAGGCATACTCCCAGCCGGAATTATGTCCGAGGTCTTCACCCAAACAAACCTACTCATCTACCCTCGATCCTTCTCCTCATTAGTGCTCGAGAAAAACGTTTTTTGGATCGGTCGTGAAGCCTAATCAAACCTCGATAAAATCAAGGGTTGCACAACCTAATTAAATAGTCGAGGGTAAAGGTCTCACCCTCAACCCCATCGGAAAATGGCGGAGCATCAAGACTATCCTCCACAAAGAAGGATAGATTTGACCAAGCGTCACTTGATATTTGTCATAAAAATCGAGGATAACTGGATCTATCTCCAGGGATGGGGATTTAGAGGGATCGACAGGACCTAAAGAGAACGGGTAAGTATATACGTGAAGGAAGCCAGCCTTGTGATCCGTTATATTCTCATGAGGGCTAGGAATCTCCACCTCTACTACCTGCCTCTATCGGTAGTCTTTCTTCATAGTCCCTATGTTGGTCACGATAGTAATGTATCGGGACACGTGTCCGCATCGGCCCGGTGTGGATGAAGTTTTATCGATGGTAAAGTCCTCTAACATACCAAGCTCGGTAAGAGTACATTATCCCAAAGTGGGTATCACTTTGGGTTTCCCTTTAGATGTTCGAGATGAAGAGGCTGCCTCGTCTTTTCAAGGAACCATCCTGGAGGTTCTAGCCATGATGATGGTGAAATTCCTCTAAAGAAAGTAAGAAGAAAGGTTGCAAGTAGGGATGGGTTTGGCTTTGCAAATCTGAAGTAGTTGGGAAAGTAAGAATTATCCAAAAATTGGTGCATTTATAGGAGCCGTGTAGGAAGAGGAGGGAACGAACTAGTAGCGGTTCATGGGCATCTCGATAGTCGCATTTGACAGCGACCCTTGCACAGTTTTTTGGGTATGGCATTTAATGCTCTAATAGGCTGACATCATAGTGATGATGCCCTAGGAAAACAAGCTCATAATCATTTTCGATCGCTTTGTTCTAGGAAACGCGGGGACTATCTGTATACGGTAAAATTGGAGGGTCCAATTTCTCGCCATTAAGTCACTTTGAAAGATCACCTCGAAGGCTCGAGGCCACGACCGAGTATCCTCCCTCGAGGGTTGTCGACCCTAGCCTTGAGGCAGTGATGATTACGGAAATGGTAGAAATGGGAAGTTCCCAAGGTACACGGCAAGGGATGACAGAGCCTAGTGAGCTACTCTAAACTCGAATCAGGGTGTCATCTAGCTGTCCCATCTCCGCTTCTTTGTCATTAATGTATTTCGTACTATGTTGGGATTCCCCTCCTATATAAAGGGTATCCATGTCATTTTGTAGTTCTCTGTTGCTTCAGTTGCTTCACAAGATTTATACAAGAACATTCTCTTTACTCTCTTGCATATTCTCTTGATATTATTGCCTTCATTTATTATCTACATTATTGTTCATCATTTATTGCTTATCATTGGCCTTAAAGAGCCTTCATTGATTTTATTATAACTGTTAGTCATACTTCGACTGCCTTCGATAGCTCCCAGCCAAGCTCCGAAATCGACATCGAGGCTCCCGAATCGACAAGCTTGAGGCCCCCGATTGTTAGCCTATCAGTTTGATTATCACCCTACCCTTAACTCTCATTTCATTTCTAAGTCTCGCATACATAGCATCAACTGCTTAACAACTAGCATAAAAATAGATCACGTATTTTTAGAGTCCCATAATCAAATTTTAATTATTATTACCATTTTTACGGTAAACACTAAGACATACATGTACCAATCGAACACTAACTCTTGCTCATATATGATAAAAGGTGCACTAGGACAAACATCATGATAATCTCAGTTAAAATTTCACCCAAGACTCTCGAAGAGAGTTTGCTAAAATAGCTAATCAATAATTTCTATGTAATTAGCCAATTCAACTCTTTTTATCATAAAAAAGTGTACATGTTCAGGGGCGGAAGCATCAGGGCCCATTTTAAATTCCTTTAACTCCCTAAATTTCTTTTCTCTTTCCCTTTGTTCAGCCCTTCGATCCTTTAACTCATTTTGCCTTGCTCTTACGACATTCCTGATGACTTCAGGCTCCGAGTATGAATCATTATTGAAATAATTCCTGCGACAGCATATTCTCCTATGTTGTCCTCTTCCTAGACTTAGAGAACTCTCACTTAGAGTAATTCGAACTTGTCACTGTTCAGCCTTATCTGAAATTGGATGAAGAAATAATAAGAATGGCTACAACCATTCAAAGTGAAAACACATATCCCAAAACTTATCCTCATTCCCTAGATCTCCTTTAAACGATTTAGCGCCTTCTTCGTGTAAGAGAGGGAAGGCCCCTACGAAGTAGATTCCTAATGAGATGGAGCAGTAGGGTGGCAACCTTGATCACCCCCATATGATTGTTGAGGCTGAACAAGCCGCTTCGGTTGCCGAAACAGTTGTAGAGTAAGTGTTGTCCAGGTTTAGTAAGGAGAGTTCCGAGGGTGAAGACTCTATTGGTTCTTCTGGAAGTGCCCCCCATTTAGTGCTTGACATATAAGGTTTTTGGGTCGTTGTGCCCTTTTATTGTGTTGTCTTTTTAGGCTCTTGGGCTAGATATTTTTAGATCTTTTTTACGCATACTATAAATTGCTACCTTCGAAAATATCCATACTCTTCCATGTTGTGTACATAACCAGATCTTGTTTTTTTCTTCATGGATGTTTGATTGCTTTCTTTTCATGTTTTTATTATCGTCTTGCTTGTTTTGCGATACTTAACTTCATTAGAATGATGTTTTTTGACCAATAGTGAACAAAGAATTCTTTAGATATTAGAAGTGTAGGACCAGGCTATATAGAGCCTTTAAGTTCTCTTAGTTGATTATTTGATAAACCATGAAGGTGTTCCCGCTTTAACCTTCTTTTAGAATTACATTCTCAAAGAAAGTACTTCAGGATTGGTGATAATTCTCGTTGGCATTGAAGGATTTTTTTGTTTTTCAATCCTTTTGCCGAGACCAAGTCTTAGATAGAACTCGCGGACGTAGCATATGGTGGCGTTTCTATGGTCGGGAATTACCAATCTAATTTATGAACAAAAATACTTAATCGTAATAGTCATTTTGCTTCGATTATTTTTAGGAACTATATTATTATTTGGGCAATCAGGGAATATACTCAGAGATTAGGTAAAAATTATTGGCCGATTTTGAAAGATATTCTTGCTTTTCAATCCTTTTATGGGTATGAAGTTTCAAACTGAATCGAGGTATGTGACTTTTGGTTGCGTGTTATGATCGGAAATTAATCACCCGACTCAAAAAAATGAGAGTGCCTCTTTTTATATGGTTCTTATAAGGAGGACATCTCGATCTCATTTCTAGGAACAAACTCTTTTTAGAACTTTACGAACTTAATCTAGAGACTGTGTTATGTGTTTGTTGTAGATTTTAAAATCTAAGTCTAAAGACTGTGTCACATATTTGTAGCGGGATTGAGTACGATAAAAGTTCGGAGACTGTATCGCGTGTTTGGTTTTGAAGAAAATTGCACATATGAGTCTAGAGACTTGGTATCTCCTTCCCCAGATTAAGAATGAAAGATGAATACTTGGGCACTTGAGTCCTTCCATGGGTCCGATATCCCAGAGTCTTGGCATAATTTACATTTTTTTCTTCACTAAAAATATTATCGAAAAACCCCATTTGGGATAAAAACCTCTGCTAAGGAAAAGAGTAAAACACATATTTGTTGATTTTTTTTCCCGTTAAGTTAGCAGACATGCAACTGTGCATGAAGTCCCGATCTGAATAGTGCTTCATTTTTGTGATCAAAAGATAGTAAAAATAATAAGAACTTAAAATGCAAAGCGCATCTGTATTTTAAAAATAATATCAGTTCAAGTGGATGACGTTATAGTTTATTTGAAATTCCTTACCAGTCCCGTTTGCGAGTCGGTATGTGCCTTTGTCGCCGATACCAATGACTCGTTACGGTCCTTCCTAGTTTTGACTTAATTTTCCTATGTTAATTTGATTTATTACGATTGTTACTTTCTTGAGGACGGAGTCCCCGACTTTGAAGTGCCAGAAGTTAGATTTTTCGGTTAAAATATCTTTTAATTCTTTATTTTTGCACCATAGCTCGATTGAGAGCAATGTCCCACCATTCCTCAAGTAAGATCAACCACACGGACATGGCATCAGAATTGTATTCCTCGGAGGCCTAGGTAAATCTAAGGCTAGGTTCCCCTATCTTAATCGGTATAAAAGCCTCTGCACTGTAGACGAGAGTAAAGGGTGTCTCCCTAGTGGTGGCTTTTACTGTGGTTCGGTAAGCCCATAATACTCCGGGTAGCTCCTCCAACCATTTTCCTTAGCCCACTCCAACATTTTCTTGATGTTTCGTATCAGGATTTTGTCTGTCGACTCCGCTTTCCCATTCGCGCTAGGATGATAGGGAGTTTGTGTGATTCTTTTGATTTGCATCCCTTCGAGTACCTTAGAACCAATGAACTACAGTCCATTACCAGAGGCTATCCCTTTCGGGACCCCAAATCTACATATGATATAGTCTCAAATAAAGTCAATCACCTCTCATTCTTGGATCTGCTTGTAGGATCCTGGTTTAACCCTTTTTTAGAAATAGTCTGTCAAAACTTATAGAAATTTTACCAAACCAGGTTGGGGAGACAATGAGCCGACTATATTAATTTCGTATTTCATGAAAGGCCATGATAAGATGACCGAGTGAAGGGGTTCTACTGGCTTATGAACCATCCGGGAGTGTCACTTGAACTTGTCGCACTTTTGTTCAAAGGACTTAGAGTCTTGTTCTATTCTGGATCACATCCCTACTGTCACGACCCGAAATCCTAACCACGGGGTCGTGATGGTGCCAAACATCTACTTGCTAGGCAAGCCAATATTAGTTAAATAATTAACCAAATTTTAACAATTTAAAAGCAGAATAGTAATAATTAACGACTGATAAACTCTGAAATATATGTAATAAGTACATAAGTAATGCAGTCTATACTAATCCCAGAAATTCGGAGTTACTTCTACATGAGCAACTAGAATACTATAAATATGGTCTAGAATTAAATACAACTATCTGAAACTAGATAAACAGTAAAACAAGATAGAGGAGGACTTCAAGGACTGCGAACGCTGTGCAGATCTACCTCAAGTATATTAAATGAGTCGGTTTCGAGCAATCTCCTTTATGTATCTGTAGGACCAACACCGAGATCTGCACAAGAAGTGCAGAAGTATTGTATGAGTATAACCGACTCCATGTACTGTGTAAGTGTCGAGCCTAACCTCGGCGAAGTAGTGAGGCGTTATCAAGACACTCATTGTAAACCTGTACGAATGAGAAATAGAATACAACAGAAATATAGAGAAAGTGAATAAACTCATAATAACGGGACCTAAAGGTCAACTAAAAGATGGCTCTAGAATAACATCAACTCATGACTTTTTATCACAGTTTATAACTAGAACACTACGGCTACAAACAATTACAACATAACAAACCCCGTTGCAGCGTGCAATTCGATCCCGATATCATCACAATATCTGTTGCAGCGTGCAACCCGATCCTAATATCATAACAATGTCTATTACAGCATGCAACCCAATCCAATTATCAAATCCTTTCTTTTCTGTTGCAGCGCACAACCCATTCCCAACATCAATTCACTATCATTAACAACTCAACAAAACCAATTCCTAAATCTTAATGCAAGATGGTACTAAAACGTACAAAACACCAAGGAACCACGAGTGCAACAGAGAACAACCAACATCTCATATTTACAAACCTCGACAAGTCATTAACGCAAGAATAGCCAAAGGACTCATACAATCAGATATAACATAATAAAGTGCAACAAGTAAGGTAAGACAATAAAGGCAAGTAAAGTCATGAAACAATAAAGATATACAATTAATACATGTAGGAACATATAGTAGGTAAGCAAATATTGTTCGAGAAATGAATAAACCGAAACATGTGACAATTAAATGACATATAACAAATAAGACATGAATAACAAGTATGAACATGTAGCAATCAAAGAATGTAACAAAATATAACATAGAATAAATGACGAGCATCTAAAAAGCTGAACAACTCGTGTCTTTCCATCGCATCAATTTTTTGATCGATGTGCGGCAAGGAAAACAAGTCTTTCGGACATGCTTTAATCAGACCATTGAAATCTACATCATCCAAAACTTATTGAGCTTTTTAGGAACTACAACTACATTAGATAACCAATCCAGCTTTCTTACTTACTAACTAGTTGCGAGTGAAGGAAAGTGGTTGCATTTTCTACTTTACAGGAGGGTGATCCAGATCAGCACTGGACTTGTGGAGAATCACATTCGGTGGAATACTTGTAATGACTATGTGGGACCAGGAAAAATAATCTATGTCAACGTTATAGAAACTCTATAAATTTTAGTCTGAGTTCGGGGCTAAGGTCCGAAACCAAAAGTACCTTTATTTCTGGTTGATTGGCTATGATGATGACTTCCTCGAGCTCTTCCATTGTTGTATTTCATGATACCAATATCTTCTAGAGCGTGAAGGTTTCTAGAACATTCGGCAGTTTTGATTCTTCTTCTTCGCGATTGCTCTCCTCCGAATGATCCCTCTCCGAGTTAGGGTCATCTAGAGGCAGGTGTTGCAATGCTTACTATTTGGAAACATCCCTTGCTCGGCTTTTCCTAGTTGCTACGACCAGAGCTCTTATTTCTCGAGCTACTAGTGGCTCTCCTCGAATTTCCCTTATCCCCCATGGAGTATGAAACTTCACGACTTGTTGGAAAGTTGACAGCGCCGCCTGCATGAGGTGGAGCCAAGGCCTTCCCTGGATGATATTGTAAGACATACCATTGGTCATGATGTCGAGCATCATATCTTGAACAGTCCATTTAGCATGAATTGAATTTGATGTCCCACCGATTATCTCGCTAGCCATGTTGAACATGGCTAGCAGTTTTATTGCCACAATTATCTTATTAGCCAACTGCAACTCTTCTATAACCCAAAGTTAGATGATATTGACCTAACTACCTAGATCAATTAGCACACACTTAACTTTAGAATCTAAAACACGAAGGGATATTACCAATGCTCATTGTGCGGATACGTGAGCCCATTGTTGTCCTCAGTGTTGAAGGTGATTAAATCAGGCTTCCAGATACTCTCAGTCACTCGTCCCAAAGGAGATGGAGACTTTAGTCTTTTTGGAGGCTGAGTAGATGACACCATCGATTGCTCACCACTTCTCCTCATAAAATTATGTGGATTGTTTACTTTGGCAGTGGAGGCTTCCTTGGTTCCTTGCTATTCCAATGACTTATAAAGTTATGCTTGTTCCGGTCACTGAGGAATTCTTTCAAATGTTTGGCTCTGAGCAGTTCCACCACTTTGCTCCCAGATTCAGGAATATAAACTTCTCTTTATGTCTCGTTATCAAACGCGTTTAGTTATGGGATCATGCCAAAATGAATGAAATTTTTTGCCTTAACATACTTTTGCCTTCCTGCTTCAAATATTCCAACCCAAACAGTTTGTGATACACCTTACTCTACACAACAAAGCAAGTACAAAAGTATTACCAATGAATCTACTAATCATCATGACAAGCGGCAAGCTCGGATTGAACCCCGTTCAAGCCCTTTACCCCTTTCTTTGCCTCAATTTCAACTTGAAAACATACCCAACAAGTTACAAACATACTCATACCATTTTCACAACTTTTATTCATCTCTAATAACAACAATAGTCACTCAACAAGAGTTGTTATATCACGAACAACTTTTAAGAATTCTTGTGGCAATTCTTTCTTTTAGTTTGTAATGTTATCTACACAACAAACACATAGACGAGCATAATAACAACATCATCATAACCAAGTTATTTCCTTTAATTTCCAGCCATAGGTAGCCTTATGCATAGCCTCAAAACAGTCCAACAAAAGGACAAAAACAAGAATTTCCGTATCAACTTTAACTCTTAAGGCAACTAGTACATATCAAGAAACTAGCTCATTTTTGGGAATATTCGGCAGCACCTCCCCCAAATTCCTTATCTTACCATATTCATAGAAATACTAGGAATATATATATATATATATATATATATATATATTAGAACATTAAGCACTCCTAGTTTTATCCCGAAAGTACGAGTTATAACATCTTTAATTCGGTTAGCCTCCAACCCTCATGATACTTCTGTAACACCTGTGTTAACTCATCATTATCTTTGTAAAGGTATTTAAACTCTAGGGCCTATATTGATTTACTTAAGATGTATTCCAGCATAAAAGTATGAGGTGTAACAATAATAGGAACAATGGAGACACAATCGAGAGAACTACAAAGGAAAAGGAAATAGAGAATGTTAATACTAACAAAGAATTTCCTAAGGATCCTATAATGCAAGAAATGTTGAAGCCTTTGATCGAAGCATCATTTGGAAATATAAATACAGTACAGAATGTTACACATAGCCCCTTGGACGCAAGGGAACCGATGAAGAGAGGTCAGGGTGGGATCAACTGGAAACGCTAACCCTAACCTCTAATATCCTAGCTATAGCGAACCCTAGTGAAAAAATAGGAAGTATAGAAGTTTCAAGGGAATCTCGTGAAATAGTGCAAGGTGATAAAGAATCAAGAGGGTATGAGGGTCCTAGAAGAACTGGAGATTAAGTTCAGATACAAGGGCAAGGAGATCAAAATTCTAGAAAGGAGGATGCCATCAATAAACCAGTAAATCCTATCCCAGGACATACTGAAAATCAACTTTTGAATAATTCTCAACGAACTAACTTGGAGACTAAATCACCTATTGAGGAGAAGTTTTTGGAGATTACTAATTTAAAAAAGGCAATGGAAGCTCCTTTAATTATCCTGGAGAGTGGAGCTATTGATGCAATTCCAGTAGCTTGTGCTATTGGGACTCGGCATCTTGTCTAATTTAGGGTCACTGTCTCTTTATCATCACCAAACAAGGTACTACATAACATTATCACTCACAATATCACACCACTTGTGATCCAGGATGTCTTCGGTGTTTCGCAAGAGCTGGAAGATGAGCAAGATGAAGAGACAAATGATGTCAACTTTCAACAGAATTTAAAGGAAGCTGACTTATCACCTACATACAGTGCAAATGGTGGTAAAAGCGCATTAATCAAGATGCATTACAACCTAAATGGATCCTACCAAAGAGCGCTGCCACAACCAAGAAATAGTGATGATTAAAGCAATAATATGGAATATTAGGTTTTTGAACACTCAACGGGCCTTCCCAAGATTAATGAATCTACATAGACAAAATAAGTTTTTTACTATTGCACTTATGGTGACATTCCAAAATTGTAGACATATTCAAAGATATAAAAGGAGGCTAGCTATGGAGACTACCCTATCAAATTGTAATGCTAAGATTTGGATATTCTTGGATGCCACGGTTCACTGGGAGGGGATGATGGACACTAAGAAATAAACCACATTGAAGATAATGCATCAAGACATTGGCAAGGATATGATTGTAACATTTTTTGTACGCAAAGTGTGATGCAATAGAAAAGTTAGATGTTTTGGGATCACTTGTATTATATGACTAATGCGATGAAACTACCATGTATGGTTCGAGGAGAACTCAATGTGTTACTATCAGAAGAAGAGAAGATACAGGGACTTCCTATTTTGCCTACTGAGTATGATGAGTTTGCCTTTTGTATAAACTCTTGTGGTTTATTTGATTTAGGGTACACGGAGACTCTATTTACTTGGTGGAATGGTAAAGCTAACAAGGAGTGTGTTTTCAAGAGATTAGACAGGATTCTTGTGGATCAAGATTTTCAAAATATATTTTCTCAAATTGAAGTGGAACACCTTACTAGCTAGAATTCGACCCAACATACCTTTGCTGATGCAATGTGGAGAAGATGCTATTCAAATTGTAAAACGATCCAGATTTTTATATTTCTAGGCACAACATGAGACATTTCAGGATACTGTGAAGCAACAGTGGGTGACTGATTTTGCTTCTTATGTTCTAGGAGAAACTAAAGAAGGTCAAGAATGCATTAGCTAAATAGAATAAGGAGTCATATGAAAATGTATTCAAGCAAATAGTTATGCTGAAAGATATTCTCAAGATGAAAGATGTGCTATTTGAGGAGAAACTTACCACACTAAATAAGGTAGTTCTTCAAAAGGCATAAGCAGAGATGAAAAAGTACTTGAATCTAGAAGAATAATATTGGAGACAGAAGGCTGGAATGACTTGTTTTGCTGAAGGAGACAAGAACACTAGCTTGTTCAATAATCATGTGAATGGGAAGAGAAAATTTCTGAGACTATCCCTGATCCAAGATGAAGATGGGAATTGGATTGAATCTTTGGAGGATATCTAGTTCTAGAAAACAATTCACATAAGAAGGTGATCCACAAGGCTTTGAGTTGCTTAAAATGGTGCCAACGATGGCCACACATACTCAGAATGAAGCATTGTATCTATACCCTAATATGGAGAAGCTTAAAAGGGCAGTGTTTGATCTAAGTAGGGATAGTGCTGGAAGTCCTGAATGGATTTACTGTCTTGTTCTATCAATCATGTTGGTACATAGTAGATGCATTGACATCTATGGCATGGTATTGTCCTTTTCTAAAGGAGCTAGCCTACCAATGTCCATCAGACACACAAACCTAGTCTTACTACCAAAGAAGTCTATGGTGCAAATTTTTTCTAACATAAGAAAAATAGCTTAAATAACTTCATCAACGAGATATTTTTCAGGGTGGTGCATAATAGATTGGAGAGGATATTGCCTTCATTAATATCCTCTAACCAATCTGGTTTTGTGAAGGGGAAGAAGTATCTTTGAGAATGTGTTATTGATTCATGATATTGTGACTGATATTTTGATAAGAAGAAAACTAGCAAATGTGGTGATTAAACTGGATATGGCTAAGTCTTATGATAGAGTAGTATGAAAATATTTGATGCATGTGTTGAGGGCAATGGGGTTTGTTGAAAAATTCATCAATATGATATGGAACATTGTATCCAATAACTAGTACTCAATATTATTGAATAGAAAAACTATTTTATTTTTCAAATCTACTAGGAGTGTGAATAAAGGAGACCCATTATTTCATAGCTTGTTCATTATATCTACAGATGTGCTATCTTGGGCCATGAACTCTCTATTTTAAGACAAGAAATTCATTCAATTTAGGATGCCTAAATGGAGCTCAAATTTGAATCATCTATCATATGTTGATAACACAATTATCTTTGTATTTGCGGAGATTGAATCCTTGAAAAAAGTGATCATGATATTTTATGCAGTTATGAGCTAACATTTGGACAGTTGAATAGTAAGGAGAAAATTTCCTTCTATATGCATCATGGAGAGACACATTCACCAGTACATTTAGTGATAGACACAACTGGATTTGTTCATGGCACTTTTTCATTCATATACTTAGGGTATCCGATATTCTATACAAGAAGAAGGAACAATTATTACAATGACATGATTATAAAGGTGAAAAACAGATTGCCCAACTGGAAAGGTAAGATGCTCTCATATGAAGGGAAGGATACACTAATATCTAATGTACTGCACAGCATTTTAAACCATCTACTTCCTTTGGTGAATCCTCCTAAGTGCACCATACAACACCTTCACAAAAAATTTGCTAAGTTCTTTTGGAGTAATAAGGATGAGGGAAGGAGTAGGCATTGGGCCTCGTGGCACAATTTGTGGCTCCCTACTTGGAAGCGCGGTTTGGGATTTAGGTCTTTATTTGATGTGTTAAAGGTATTGTTTGCCAAGATATGGTGGATATTTCAACTTTAAAAATCATTTTGGGCAAATTATATATGGAATAAATATTGTAAGTAGTACTATGGTGTTGAGGTGGAGGGGTGGATCTGTAACAAATCTGCCAGTTATTTTTTATTTTGAGCCCTGTTCCCTTATTTAATGCTTTTCATATGCTACTTTATTTTTTTGTGACTTGCGGAGATGGTTGGTTTGGTTTCTAAAATATTTTGGAGCTAATTGAAACACTTAGTTCCAAGTTTGGAAACTTAAGTTATAAGAGTTGACCGAGGTTTTACTTTTATGTAAATGACCTCGGAATAGTATTTTGATGGTTTCAATAGGTTCTTAAGGTGATTTTGGACATAGTATATGTCCAGATTTGGATTTGGAGGTTCCTAGGTTGGTTTGACTCTAATTGTCGAAAGTTAAAAAGTTGAAGGTTTTTCGCAGATAGGGTGTCCCAGAAGCGACATTTGGACCGTAGAAGCGGCAATCGCTGGACAAAATACTTCTAATCGTGGGTTTGGCTACATTTACTATAATTGGGAATTGAATGTTTGGATTTAGGCAATTGTTGAGGTGATTTTCACCCACTTGGATTAGAATAATGATATTAACTTTTATTTTATTGTTATTCATGATTCTATCATTGATTTTGACTTTTATCGGTGAACTAAGGGTGAAATTGGGGTTTCTATAAGAAATTATAGAGAATGATTTAAGTGAGATTGAACCCCGATTCAGAGTTGGATTTGGGTAAAACTTGTATTTTTGGGCACGTGTTGGAATGTGTAGTCAGGATTTGTCACTTTTGTCGGGTTCCAAAAGGCGGGCCTAGGTTGAGTTTTTGGGTTGACTTTTTGCTATTTGATAAAAATTGGAGCTTTATTACTTGAAATCAATTTCTATAGTTATGTTTGATATTATTGAGTTATTTTTAGCTAGATTTGGCCAGCAAGGAGGCCGATTCGAGAGGCAAGGAATTTTTTGAGTATTGATTCTTATGCTTTGAGGTAAGTATCTTGCCTAGGCTTGGGTTGAGGGTATTTTCCCAATTGATTACGTTGCTTGCTATGTGTTTGAACCACCGAACGTACGGGATGACGAGCGTCTGAGTAGAGTTTAGGCTATTATATGCCTTGATTTGCTATCATGCCTTCGTATAACCGTGCTTTTCCTAATTGTATGACTATTTGAGAATTCATATTATTAATCATGTCTAGACTATGTGCTTATCTGTTTGAGACATGATAAAGCTATTTTGCTATGTTGAGTTGTTGCCTTGATTCTAGACATACTTTCTTCAGTCATGATATTATATTCACGTGTCATATCATAATTTATGTTTACTTCTTACCTGTTATCTAACATGTTGTTGGTGTCTTTGCTTGAGTACTATAGGTTTGAGTGGATTTATGGAACATTGGTATAATTTGTGAAGTAAATTAATTTTTGATATTGTGAAATATTGTAATATTGTGATTTGAGCATATTAATGACTGAATTGAGGCCAATGAGCCGTATTGATATTGATATTGAGGTAGCGCGTATGCCACTGAGTGATAGTGATATTAAGGTGTGTGCACCAGGCTATTTGGGATGAGTTATGATAAACATTGACTTTTGATCTGATCAGCCCTTGGGCTAGGATCTGCCATTCTAGAGTCAGGTGATAACCCCATGGTCTTTGGGCCTTATGAGTGCAGGCACTTGGTATGTGCTGAGTGAGGGGTTGTATCTCAAGAACCCGTACAATGCTAAGATTGTGCTTCTTGGTGATTTAACTGTGAATTAATTGGTTTTAGCATTGTTACTTATCATGCAAGAATAGAGACGTATCTTCCTCATGCTAATTAATGCTTTGTATCTTGAGATTGAGGACTTAAGTGATTTGATTGGAAAACGTATCTATTTCCTTGAACTGCTTTCCCTTTATTATTGTTGTTGTTGTTGTTGTTATTGTTGTTGTTGTTGTTGTTATTGTTGTTGTTGGTATTGTTGTTGTTGTTATTATTGTTGTTGTTGTTGTTATGCTACCATTATTATTGATTATTGAAAGTAAGTAGTGGACTTTGCCAATCTCGTCATTGCAAGATTTGGAGTCCCATTATTTGCTTTTCTTATTAAAGTTTATGTACTTTAGACACTATTGTAACATTATTGAGACTGTTGTACTTATTTTTTATGTAGCGCTCATTTACTTGTTAACACTAGGTTTGAGATGGTATTTCAGTTGTATCATTATTGGCTACGGTTATTTAGCCCATCCGCTTTTGAGGATATTCTTTATGGTTATTGAACTTTATTACTTTATTTTGAATGTTGGCTTGTTTAGTAATCAATGTTAGGTGTCGTCACGACTTTGGTGAAATTTTGGGATTGTGACAAGTTAGCACGAGTCATGAGCAAGTCTAGTAGTGTCTTGCAGATCGGTACGGAGATGTCTGTACTTATTTTCGAGAGGCTACAAGGTTATTAGAAAATCTTCTCTCTTTATTCCATTCTTTGTCGTGCTGATCTGTTTATCCTTGAGTTTAAATATTTACTCTTCTATTCTCTCACAAATGGTGAGTACACGCACATCGAGTGTAGTGGAGCAGGCGTCTGTATCCCAAGCTAGGGCCGTGAGAGGTCGGGGTCTCAGAAAAGGTATGGGCGATGCACACACCGCATCTAGAGCCCCTGCTCAAGTGGCTGTTGTGGAGCCACCAGTAGCTCGTGTTGAGGATCAAGTGCATGATTATGATGATGAGCTGGAGATACTAACTCAGGTTACCCAGGGCCTATTTGTCTCACTAACTATTCAAAATGCTTTGATCTATATGGTTGGCATGTTTTAGAGTTTGGCTCAAGCCGAGGCATTTTCTACCATACTAGATACTTCTCGGGTGGGGCACAGAGCACCGACTCCAGCTACCCGTACCCAAGAGGAGATGGCCCAAGGTCATCAAACCCCTACAGTGTTACCCATTGGGGGAGTTTAACCTATTTTTGCCGCGCAACCTGAGGATAGGCCTGCAATGTCAGTTGATTAGCTGAAGAGACTGGATAATTTCACCAAGTTTCATCCTCCTCACTTCAGTGGTACACCTATACTGGATGACAAAGATTCTTGGATTATTTTCTTGAAATACTGCGCAACTTGGGACTTGTTGAGTCCAATGGAGTTGACTTCACTTCCTTCTAGATGCAGGGTCTGCCATAGATGTGGTGGCTAATTTATGTGTAATGAACCGATAGTTCATTTTAAGTACTAGCTCCCCCTTTTATGTTTTGAGACTATCATAACTCTATTTGATGATTTATGACTTGCTTGTATAGTCCGTATCAGTTTTTGGAAAGTTTAAATGTCAATTTTTAAAGAAAACATGTTTTTTGACTTCGAACGTAGCTAGAGTTAACCACGGTCAACATTTTTGGTTGGGGTCCCGGGTGACCAGAGGCCCTTTTCGGTGCTTTATGCAAAAGGTTGGAAATTTGAGTTTGAACTTCGAAAAATCTTGAGTTTTGATGATCGATTCTTGATTTTAAATGTTATTTTGTTGATATGAGCTTGCACGTGAGTTTTTATGATGTTAATATACTTGTGTGAATGTTTGGATTATAGATCGAGGGGATGGGGTGAGTTTCAAATAGGTTGCGGATTGTTTTGTGATAACTGAAGAACTTCAGGTGTTGTTGGGATGCAGATCTCGCATTTGCCATGTTCTATTTGCAAATGCGAGCCTTGCATTTGCAAGAGCTTGCTCACATTTGTGATGATGGGAAGGGAGATAGTTGCTTCACTTTTGCATAGTTTTGCTCGCTTTTTGTGAACAGAATTGACCTCAAATTAAGGTCGGATCTCGAAACAAATCACATATTTAGACTCGGGGGGTGAATTGGTATTAGGGATTTGGTCTTAAATTTGGATTTCGACCGTATAATTTTTTGTTGACTTTTCTAATTATGTTGAAGATTGAAGCTTTTACGTATGAGGGTAGTTTCTAAAGCTTGTTTTGACTTGTTTGAATAATATTTGACTATATTCGGAAGGTTTGGAGGCTTACTCTAAAGGAAAAGTCGTGTTGGATTGTTAGTCTTGTTTCTGAAAGAGATAAGTATCTTGGTTAACCTTGATTAAGGGTTAGGGTGTAATTGAGTCTATATGCTACGTTATCTATGTGTTGGGGGTCGTATATACAAGGTGGGGATAAGCATGCGGGTAGAATCAATCTTATTTTTATGTCATATTACTTTGTGTATTATGTCTTCCATGATTTAGATAGACTATAAAACTCTTTGATTTTTTGTATTCATGTTATTTCCCATGTTGAGCTTATTGAATATTTGGCATTGTGATCGTTGAATTGTTGATGTGGTTGTTGGTAAATTCGAATACAACGAGTTATGTTCAAATACTACTATTGATGTTGAATATGCTTCCTACCTTGCTTGGTATTATGTTATATGTGATGTTTGGTGAGTAAGAGTGAAATGGATGAAGAGTGTTACCGTAGTTGTGAGGTAGAGTGATTGTGCAAGAAGGGTATTTTCGTGCTTTATTCATATATCAATATCATTGCACAAAGGGCATTTTTGCACTTGAGAGAAAGTGAGAATATGCCAGAAGGGTGGTTCCGTGCTTGCTATTATATTACAGCGTGTGGATGAGATTAAAAACATGAAGAGTGATGTTGTGTTGTTTGGTGGTTTAATTGTTCCATACTTTGTTATTTGAATTGTAGACTTGGTTTCGTGATTTCGTAATTTACTTTTGAAAGGTTGTTTAGAGTTGTTGTAAAAGCATGAGCTGTGGTTTACTCAGTAACACCTTCATTTACTTACCCGTTTCATGTTTCTTTACTTATGTACTTATTATCTCTCGCACATGTTGATAACCTATTATTGTACTTGGTACTTTACTTGTCATCTCGTTATTTCTTGATATATAACTACACAGGTTTATTATAGGTGTCTCGTCTTAGCCTCGTCACTGCCTTATCAAGGTTAGATTTGACACTTACGGAGTATATTGGGTTGGTTGTACTCATACTATACTTATGCAGTTCTTATGCAGATTCGGACATTGGTACCAGCGGAGTGTCGAAAGGTGCTTAGCGGATACCATATAGACGACTCAAGGTAGAGCTGCATTCCATTCGAAGGCCTTAAAGTCATCTTTATATATCTGTTATAATATTTCTACTTTCTAGACAGTATTGTATTTTTTTTCAAGACAATATATTTAGTAAACTCTAGAAGCTTATGTACTTGTGATTCTACGTCTTGGGATGGTTGAACATTATTGTCGATCTTTGACTTATCACATATACTTCTGAGTTATTTTTACACTATATTATTATCTTGTTATTAGTCATTACTTGTAGTTCTTTCATATTTTCTGATGTGTGTTGTCTTGACTACCAAGAGGTATTAGGCTTCATCACAACCCTTATTGGTTGGGATTTTGGGTCTTGACAAGTTGGTATCAGAGATCTAGGTTTTACAGTTCTCACGAGTCATTAGCAAACTTAGTATAATCTTGAGGATCGGTATGGAGACATTTGTACCTATCTTCTAGAGGCTCTAAGGCTTTAAGAAACTTTGATTTCTTGATTTCTCTCTCATGAAACTTTGTTCTATCATACAGTTTGAATCTTTCTTCTCTTGTTTCCTCACAAATGGTGAGAACACGTGCTTCATCTACAGCTGAGTAGGAGCCAGAGCCATACATTGTAGCCACTACCAGGGGTAGGGGCCTAGGCAAGGGTAGAGGCAAAGGTGGAGCTAGAGATTAGCCTAAAGCACGCGCATCAACACCTACATCGCGCGTCATTTAAATCTGGAGGATGAGATTCCAAATCAGGTTGAACTAGTAGGACCGACTCAGATTCCAGAGGGGTTCATTGCCACCCTAGTACTTCATGACACCTTAGTGTGCATGTATGGTATCACGGAGATTATGGCTCATACTAGTGTGTTTCTTGTGGCACTAGCCATTTCTCATGTCGGGGGAGGAGTTCAGACCCCCGTTACTCATACCCTAGAGCAGATAGCCCATGGATATCAGACACTGGGAGTTCTACCAGTTGGGGTGGTTCGACCTATTGTTGTTACATAGCCCGGGGTAGCCCCACGATTTTAGTTGATGAGCTAAAGAAGTTGGACAAGTTCACCAAGTTGTTTCCCCCTCACTTTAGTGGTGCACTTTCTGAGGATCCCCCAGACTTCTTGGGCTATAGCTATAATATTTTGCGCAACTTGGGCCTAGTAGATTCTAATGGAGTAAATTACAGCGTCTTCCAGATGTATGGTTTTTCCAAGAGGTGATGGCAAGTTTATGAGCTGGGTATGCCAACAAGATCACCTCCTCTCACATGAGCTAAGTTTTTGCAGTTGTTCTTGGATAAGTTTATCCCCTACACTTAGAGAGAGGAATTACATAACATGTCTGGCACTTAGTACGAGACTAGACTTGTGGATTTGTCTCACCATATAGCTATCCTAATCCCTACTAAGAGTGAGAGGGTGCGGAGGTTCATCGAAGGTCTTACATATGGCATCAGACTCTAAATAGCCAGAGAGGCCGAGACTGAGATTTCTTCTACTTAGTTAGTGGAGATCGCTAGAAGGATTGAGTGCATTAGAGGGCGAGAGAGGCGGCCTTTGATAAGAGGCCATGTCATTTTGGAGGATTTAGTGGTACCTCATCTGGAGGAAGGGGTTCCCTTGGTAGAGGCTATCCTATCATGCTAGTACAGTCAGCACTATAGGTTACACATGGTACATCAAGCAGCCACAATGCTTATGGACCTCGCTCTGAGCAACTAGCATACAATGCACCTCCATCTCTCGTTATCACACCTCTTATACAAAGTTAAAATGGTGATTATTTGGGTGGATAGGGATAGCTCCAGGTTCAATAGCCACCTCAGCCGAAAGCTTTCTGTGTATGTTGGGATTTGAGGCACATCGGGAGGTTTTGCCTTAGTTTACATAGCAGTATGCCATAGCAGGGTACTCGTGCCATGATTACGGAATTGATCATTCCACCACCGCTCAACCAACTAGAGGCAGGGGTCAGGTAGCTCGAGGTGGAGGCTAGTCAGTGAGTGGTTATCCTAGATGTGGATGACAGGTTGGCAGGACTCAACCTCATTGTTATGCATTTCCAAGTCATCCCGAGGTAGAGTCGTCCGATAAAGTTATTACCTGTATTATTTCAGTCTATCATAGAGATGTTTCTGTATTGTTTGATCAAGGTTCTACATATTCTTATGTGTCTTCATATTTTGCTTCTCATTTGAGTATGCCTCATGATTCTATTGATTTTTTGTTTTCTCTATCTATACTGGTTGGAGATTCCATAGTAGTTGATCAGGTGTACCGGCCTTGTGTTGTTACGGTTATTGGTTTTGTTACTATAGTTGATCTTTTGTTACTGAATATGGTAGATTTTGGGGTCATTCTTGGTGTAGATTGGTTGTCCCCGTATCATTATATCTTGAATTGTCATTCCAAGACTGTGACATTAGCCATGCCGGAGTTTCCTAGATTAAAGTGGAGAGGGACTCTTTGTCACTCCACCAGCAAGGTTCTTTCATATTTGAAGGCTCAATGTATGGTTAAGAAGGGGTGTTTATCGTATTTTGCTTACACCCAAGATTCCAGTTCAGAGGTTTCTCCAACAGATTCGATACTGGTTGTGAGGTAGTTTACAGAGTTGTTTCCTATTGGTTTGACGTGTACGCCATCCGACATGGATGCATTGATTTGGTACCAGGCACTCAGCCTATTTCTATTCCACTGTACCATATGGCTCCAGATAAGTAGAAGGAATTAAAGGATCAGTTGTAGGATTTGCTTGATAAAGAATTAATTAGACCGAGTATTTCACCTTGGGGTGTACCGATGTTATTATTAAGAAAAAAGACGGGTCGATGAGGATATGCATTGACTATAGGCAGTCGAACAAGGTTACCATCAAGAACAAGTATATATTACCTAAGATTGATGATTTATTTAACTAACTTCAGGGTGCGAAGGTGTTTTCCAAGATTTACTTTAGATCTAGCTACCATCAGGTGAAGATTAGGGCATCAGATGTTCCTAAGATAGATTTTATGACGCGTAATGGTCATTACGAGTTCTTAGTGATGTTATTTGGCTTGACTAATGCTCTAACAACCTTTATAGTTTTGATGAATCAAGTGTTCAAGCCTTGTTTAGACTTCTTTGTGATTGTCTTCATTAATGATATTCTGGTTTACTCTAGTAGTAGAGATGAGCATGAGCAGCACCTACCTATTGTACTTCAAACTTTGAAGGATCATCATCTATATGTCAAGTTTTCAAAGTATGAGTTCCGGTTGGACTCAATTGCCTTCTTGGGCCATATTGTGTCTTCAGATAGTATCAAGATGGATCCTAAGAGATTGAGGCGGTTCAGAATTGGCCTAGACCTACTTCAACTATAGAGATTCAGAGCTTCTTGGGTTTGGCATGCTACTATCATCGGTTGGTGGAGCGGTTTTCATCTATCTCAGCCCTATTGACCAAGTTGACTCAGAAGGATGCTCATTTTAGATGGCCTAACGAGTGTGAGGAGAAATTTAAGAAGCTCAAGACTAACTTGACTACATCCCCAATGTTGGTGTTGCCCATAGGCTCGGGATCTTACATCGTGTATTATGATGCATCGTGTATTAGGCTTGGTATAGTATTGATGCAGTATGGTAAGGTTATTGCCTATGCGTCTCGTAAGTTTGAATGCGCATGAGAAGAACTACCGTGTGCATGATTTGGAGTTAGTAGCCATTTTTCACTCTCTTATGATTTGGAGGCATTACTTATACGGTGTGCCATGCGAGGTCTACACTGATCATCGGAGTCTCCAGCGTCTATTTAGGAAAAATAATCTTAATTTTGAGGTAGCAGATATAGTTAGAGTTATTGAAAGGCTATGATATCACCATATTTTACCATCAAGGGAAAACCAATGTAGTGGCTCATGCCTTGAGTAAAAAGGCGGAGAGCATGAATAGCTTGACATTTATATCGGTGGTGGAGAGGCGATTATCCATGGATGTTCAGTCTTTGACTAAAAGGTTCGTGAGGTTAGATATTTTGGAGCCTAGTAGGATTCTCGCTTGTGTTGTGGTATAGTCATCTTTGTTGGAGCATTTCAAGGCTTGCCAGTTTGATGATCCTCAATTGTTGGTGTTAAAAGACATGGTGCAACAGGTGGTGCTAAGAAGGTTGCTATTAGATATAATGGTGTTTTGAGGCTCCAAGGTCGAATTTATGTTTAGAATGTTGATGGGTTGAGAGAGTTGATCCTTGGGTAGGCTCATAGTACACGGTATTCCATTCACCAGGTATCACGAAGATGTACCATGACGTTAAGTAGCATTATTAGTGGCAGAGGATAAAGAAAGAAATCATTGGAAATGTCTCCCGGTGTTTGAATTAGGTGAAGTAGGAACATCAGAAACTGGGTGAGTTGACTCAGAAGCTACTTATACCAGAGTGGAAGTGGGAGCACATCACTTTGGACTTTGTGGTAGGCTTATCACGGACTCTGAGGAAGTATGTTGTTGTTTGGGTCATCTTGGGCCGATTGACCAAGTCTGTGCACCTAATCTCGGTGATGACTTCCTACTCTTCTAAGCGGTAGTCTCAGATTTACATCTGGGAGATTATTTGCCTACATTGTATGCCTATTTTTATAATTTTTGATATTGGTATGCAGGTCCACTTCGCACTTTTGGAGACCTGTGCAGTCTGAGTTGCACATGCAGGTTGAGCTGAGCACCACGTTTCACCTTTAGATGGATGGAAGTTCGAGTGGACCATTCAGATTTTGGAGGATATGTTGAGGGCTTGTACAATTGATTTTGGAGGTTAGCGAGGCCATTTTCTACCTCTAGCGCAGTTTGCCTACAACAACAGGACTAGTAAACTATCTAGATGGCTCCGTATGAGGCCTTATACGGGAGACGATGTCATTTCGAAATTGGTTGGTTTGAGCCTGATGAGGCAAGACTGTAGGGCAAAGATATAGTTTGTGATGCTTTGAAGAATGTGAAATTGATTTACGAACAGCTTCGTACAACATAGTCCAGTCAATAGAGTTATGCTAATCGGAAGGTTCGAGATGTGGCGTACATGGATGGTGAGAAGGTTGTTCTCCAAGTGTCACTTATGAAGGGCGTGATGCAATTTGCGAAGAAGGGAAAGATGAGCCCGAGGTTTATTGGACTATATGAGATCTTGGAGAGAGGTGGGGAGATTGCTTATAGTCTTGCATTGCCTCTTAGCCTAGCAGGGGTACATTCGATATTTCATGTTTCCATGATTTTGGAAGTACCATGAGGATAGGCCATGTGTTATAGACTTCAGAACGATACAACTCGATGAGAATTTGACCTATGAGAAAGAGCCGGTGGATATTCTGGATTGGCAGGTCCGAAAGTTGAGATCTAAAGATATTCCTTCTATGAAAGGTGATCAGTTTACCCGAAGATGAAATCTAATATTAAAACACCAAAATAATATTAAATTTCCTAAAGTAGTAAAGAAAAACAGCTACAGCAGCTTTAGATGTTCTAACTTGACCTAATTTTGTGAAACTTGTCTATTTGTACATGGCCAAAAATTTCGGACAAAAATGTCCCTTGGGAGGTTCTGCGACCACACAATTCCATGTGAGGTCCGCAGATTTCTTCAGTTGGTAGGAAGGTGAGTTCTACAGTCCCACATTTTTGGACTGCGGCCGCACATTTTAGGACTGCGGCCGCGAGGCAATATTCTGCGGCTGCACAATTCTTATACGGTCCGCACTTCACAAAGGCTCCTGGACTTTTAGCCCAGTTCTGCCAGCACACAATTCATATATGGTCCGCATATTTCTGAAAGTTTTGTTAGATTTTTCTTCTTGGGTTGCGGCCGCAGATGGAATTATGCGGTCGGCAATTTCTTCTACGGTAGCAGAATTCCTTCTGCAGACCGCACATTTGTGCTTCTGCGCCCCTTTTTTGCCTTGTGTTTGGAACAATCTTCTTTGAGTTGGATTTCATTTTGGGACACCAAAAGGGCCCGCGTTCGCGTAGAACAAAGGGGCTGGGGGGAAGGGGTCATTCGATGTTACTGTTCGCATTCGCGAAGATGTGACCGCATTCGTGAAGCTCACGATGGTCAAGCCTTCACGTTCGCGTGACTACCCCCGCATTCGCGAAGAAGAGCTTCACTATCTGGGCTAGTTATGCCTTTGTAATTGCAAGTCTTCTTCAGCAATCGCGAAGAAGGAATCACTAGGCATAATGGATTTTTAATGCGAGACTTGGTCTCATTTATCTCATTTCCCACTTGGTCTTGGGCGATTTTGAGAGCATTTTTTGAGGGATTTTCATCAACTTCTAGAGGTAAGTGAACCCTATTAATTCTTTAGCTAAATACACAGATTGTTGATAGATTTAACATGAAACTATGGGAAAGATTGTGAGATTTTGTTAGAACCTAGGGTATGGTAAAAATAAGATTTGATCGCAAAATCTATTCTGTTATTGGGAATAAATTATATGTTTGAGTTCATGAGGTCATAGGTAAAATTTATATTCGAAAATTTCCGAAATTCAGGTGCGTGGGTTTGAGGGTGAATTTTAAGAACCTTCCAAATTGGGTTGGTTAATTACTCTAATAGCTAAATTATGAACTTTTGAGCATATATTTATTAGTTCATACGGCTTTTGATTAGTTTCGAAGTCGTTGACGTCATTTGAGGAGTTCTAGTGAGATTGAAGAGTGGGATTGAGGACTTGGGATAGAGGTAAGTCTCTTGCCTAACCTTGTAAGAGGGAACTTATGCCCTTAGGTGTATTATTTTTGTGTTATACTTGTGTGGGGAGCTACGTAAGCACGAGGTGACGCGAGTCTGTACGTAGCTATATTTCATGATATGTCCGGTAGACTTAGATTCACATCATGCCTTTAATTGTAATGTTTATGACTATCATGTGTATTAATTATCTTGATTAGGACTGAGACTGAGGATTTAAATTTGAGATATCGACTTGGTTTCTTATTTTAGAAAAATTGGGAAATACTTGATAAGCTATAAATTCATGTCTTCTCGTCACTCAAGTGTTTCCGCGAGCGAGATAAATTGCTCCACTCTTATGGGATTGGGCCGTTCGCCTCGGCATAATGGTAATACTACTTTTATGGGATTGGGCCGTTCACCTCGACCACTCTTATGGGATCAGACCGTTCGCCTCTGTATGATGGTATTAGGTCGTTCGCCTTGGTATGATGGTAATACTACTCTTATGGGATCAAGCTGTTTGCCTTGGTAGGTTGATACCACTATTCTTACAGGATTGGGCCGTTCTCTTCGGCAGTACTAAATACCACTATTCCTATGGGATCGGGCCATTTGCCTCGGCAACTTCGTGCTTAATAATAAAAAATTCTTCTGGTTTGGTTATAATTGAGTTAGCGCCTTCACAGACAGTTATGATATGTTAGTGATTTCATATAGATTCCAGAGTGAATTTCTTGTAGTCACTCTAATTTACTCCATTGATACTTTTTGTACACTTACCATGTCTACTTTATGTATGTATATTATTATTTGACCTCTAGTAAGTTTCAAGTCGACCCCTCGTCACTACTTCTTCGAGGTTAGACTAGATACTTGTTGGGTACGCGTTGTTTTCCATACTCACGCTACACTTCTACACTGATGTGCATGTACTGAGACAGGTACTACCAGTGATTATGTGGGCGTGTAGCTGATCATCTACCGAGACTTAGTGGTGAGCTGCTTGCCTTGCTACGATTTTCAGCACCGAAGTCTTCCTCTACATTATTTATTATTTCTGTCTATCACTTTGAGACAATAGTTGTAGTAGTTTTGTATATTCTCTAGATTGCTCATGTACTTGTGATGCAGGATTTTGAGGGATTTTAAGCATTTATGTACTGTTGTACTTGTCATTTCTATTACTACGGTGGATGAACTTTTTCTACTGGTATTTTGTTAAGAAAAGAGTATGTACGGTTGCATGAGTTCTTACTCATTTTTTTCATTTAAAAGGAAAACTTTTGTTTTTAAATGTTTAAAAAGGGGTAAATAAATAGTAGTTTTGCAACATATTATGGATTTTGGGTTGTAACAACTTGGTATCAGAGCTTTAGGTTCACATAGGTCTCACGAGTCATGAGCAGGCCTAGTAGAGTCTTGCGGATCGATGCAGAGACGTACGTACTTATCTTCGAGAGGCTATAGGGTGTTAGGAAACTTCTTTTTCTTGATCTCCTATCGTGCAGTTTATATTGTGCTAAGTATTTTTCTATTGATCTCTCACAGATAGTGAGAACGTGCGCGGCGGATGTACCAGGCAGTAAAGGAGTTGCTTCCCCAGTTGCTATAGGCTGAGGCAGTGGCCGGGGGAGTGCTCTAGCTCCTTTTAGATGATGAGGGCTTCCTAGAGTTGCTCCCATAGTACCACCAGTGGATCGAGTGGAGGATCATGTTATTGAGGAGCAGGATAAGGCGTCTGCAGCTGAGCCAGCCCCAGCAGATTTCATGACATTGCCGGGATTCCAAAAGGTCATGGGTCGTATGCTACGGTTCATGGACTCTATGATACATGCTGGTTTATTTCCAACGGACCCTGCCACATCTCAGGTGGGAGGGGGAGCACAAACCCCTACCGCTCAGGCTCCAGGGCACGCCATTGGTATTTATTAGACCCCAGGTGCACTACCTGTGGGCGGATCCCAGCTAGTTGTAGCAGCTGTGCCAGAGGCTTTACTAGTCGCGATCGTTGATCAGCAGAAGCAAGAATGTAGGTCACCCACTCTCTCGAGAATTTCAAAGGGTCCTATATACCTAGGGCTCAACTTGTCCTTCTTTCCGAACCTCATCACACCTTTCATGGGTGAAACCCGGAGCAATAACCTCTCTCCAACCCTGAATGCAACATCACGAACTCTACGATCGGCATAACTCTTCTATCTAGACTGAGCGGTGCGAAGTCGATCCTGAATAATCTTGACCTTGTCCAAGGCATTCTAAACCAAATCGGTACCCAACAACCGAGCCTCTCCCGTCTCAAACCAACCAACCGGTGAACGGTACCGCCTCCCATACAATGCATCATAGAGAGCCATCTGAATGCTCGATTGGTAGCTATTATTGTAGGCACACTCTGCAAGAAACAAGAATAGATCCCAAGAACCCCCGTAATCCATAATGCAAGCGTGAAGCATATCCTCTAATATCTGAATAGTGCGATCGGACTGACCATCCGTTTGGGGGTGAAATGCTGTACTCAACGCAACTCAACCCGTGTGCCTAACTCACGTTGTAAAACCCTTTAGAAGTGCGATGTGAACTGCGTACCTGATCAGAAATGATGGACAGGGGCATACCGTGAAGGCGGACGATCTCACGGATATAGATCTCAGCTAACCACTCTGAAGAATATGTAACTACCACTAGAATAAGATGTGTCGACTTGGTCAACCTGTCCACAATGAACCATACCGCGTCGAACTTCTTCTGAGTCTGTGATAGTCCAATAACAAAATCCATAGTGATACGCTCCCACTTCTACTCAGGAATCTATAGCCTCTTAAGCAAACCACCAGGCCTCTGATGCACGTACTTCACTTGTTGACAATTTAGACACCGAGCTATATATTCCCCAATATCCTTCTTCATCCTCCTCACCAATAATGTTACCGCAAGTCCTGATACATTTTGGCGGCACACCGATGAATAGAATATCGAGATTTGTGGGCCTCTTAATGAATCAACTAACGAAGCCCATCCACATTAGGCACACAAATACTACCATGCATCCGCAAAACCCCATCATCTCGAACAGTAACCTTCTTGGCACCATTGTGCCCCACCGTGTCCTTACAGATAAGTAAATGGGGGTCATCATACTAATGCTCTCTGATGTGCTCATACAAGGAAGACCGAGAGACTGTGCAAGCTAGAACACGGTTGGGCTCCGAAATATCTAACCTAACGAACTGATTGGCCAAAGCCTGAACATCTGATACAAACGGCCTCTCACCAGATGGAATATATGAAAGGCTATCCATACTCACAACCTTTCTACTCAAAGCATCGGCCACCACATTGGCCTTCCCATGATGATACAAAATGGTGATATCATAGTCTTTCAACAACTCCAACCACCTCCTCTACCATAATTGAGATCCTTTTGCTTGAACAAATACTGAAGACTCCAATGATCCGTGAATACCTCACATGACACGCTGTAAAGATAGCGCCTTCAAATCTTCAGTGCATGAACAATGACTGCCAACTCTAAGTCATGAACATGGTAATTCTTCTCATGAACCTTCAATTGCCGCGATACGTATGCAATCACCCTACCATCCTGCATCAATACTGCACCAATACCAATACGGGATGCATCACAATACATCGTTTAGGATCCTAAACTTGTGGTCAACACCAACATTGGCATCGTAGTCAAAGCAGTCTTGAGTTTCTGAAAGCTCAACTTAAACTTATTTGACCATCTGAATGGGGTACCCTTCTGGGTCAATCTAGTCAATTGGGCTGCTATGGATGAAAACCCCTTCATGAACCAGTGATAATAATCCACAAAACCCAGGAAACTTCGAATTTCTATAGCTGAAGTAGGTCTAGGCCAGTTATGGACTACCTCAATCTTCTTTTGGATCCACCTTTATCCCCTCTGCTAATATAACATGCCCTGAAAAGGCGACTGAGTCTAACTAAAACTCGCACTTTGAGAACTTGGCATATAATTGGCTATCTCTCAAAGTCTGAAGTACAATTTGAATATGTTGATCATGCTCCTCTCGACTGTGGGAGTAGATAAAGATATCATCAATGAATACAATCACAAAAGAATCCAAAAAGGCTTGAACACCAGTGTTCATCAAATTCATAAATGCTGCTAGGGCATTTATCAACCCAAATGACATTACTAGGAATGCATACTGCCAATACCTAGTCTGAAAAGTCATCTTAGGGACATTTGATGCCCTAATCTTCAATTGATGGTAGCCAAACCTCAAATCAATCTTCAAAAACACCTTGACGCCCTGAACCTGATCAAATAAGTCATCAATACTTGGCAACAGATAATTGTTCTTGATAGTGACATTGTTCAACTGCCTATAGTCTATACACATCCTCTGTGAGCACGTGATTTTTGCTTCACGAAAATTACTCCAAAAGAAATAAAAAATAAAACAAATTTCATTTGTGTACAATTTTGAGAATTTGCGTGACATTTGGTAATTATTTTTGTCCCCAAATATTTACCCTTGCTGTGATTAATTAAAAAATACAAAAATACATGTTGCACGCACGTTCAAGATTTAAGTGTACGTCTTGGAATTAATTGAGTCACATTTTATGGAAATTTGTTTTTACAAAATATGCAGTTTTGTTGCGTTTTGTCAGTCATGTGTACCGTTGTGTAATTTTGTTTTAAATTAATTAAATGTTTAACCTTGTGTGACAATTGTTGTTAAGGTGTAACAATGTTGTAGGTTAATTTTGGTTTTACAAATTATTTTAGAAGTTTATTGATTGTTAATTAAAAGTAGAAAAGAAAAAAAGAGTTGAAAAATGCAAACTCGGATTAGGCCCAAAAAATCAGGCCCAAAACCAAGACACAGACCCAGTCCAAACGCCTTGTGCCCGGTCCATTCCCACAATCACTGGAACGACGTCGTTCCAAGGCAATCTATCCCAGCCGTCGACCTCACATGATCCAATGGCTCAGAGTCCGTCCCTCTTACCCATGCCCTGAACCCGACCCGTTGCCCAGTTCGAACCGGCCCCCTACTTAAAACAAACAACGCCGTGTTGGTTAACTCCTCTAATCCTGGCCATTGATCTTGATTGATCCAGCGGCCGGGATTAAACCACCCACCCCGTATAAGAACCCCAATCCCTCACCCCACGCCCCCAAACCAAACCCCTTCTCACCTACTGTTCACCATCGTCCTAGAGACGACCCTTACAAACCCTAGCCGCCTTAGGATTCCCCCACCGTAAACCCGGTAACCACGACGCCGATGACCACCAGACTAACACCCCTGAATCTCCATGACCCCCTCTCTCCAAATCCACACTCAGTTTACTTCGAAACTTCCCCGAACGTCTCGAATCTTCATTTGAAGATTCGTGCAAAACCCAGATCTACACCTACTGACCCCAAATTCATACCACAATACCTCCTGACCTCCCTCACACCCTAAACGCCATTGGTTCCATTCGAATCTGACCGGAGCTGGACGAATCCCAAATCAAACCACAAAGAACCCTAAAAGACCAAAAGTTACGATCTGTAGAAATTAAAAGACGATGTGGGGTCTAATCGACTTTAGTCGAAGTGTTCTCAGTTGAGAACACTCGATTAAAGTCCATTCGACCTCAAAAATGGTCGAGTCCGAGTTCGAGCCTGGGTCAGTTTTTGATTTCGAATCCCTGGGGTAATTTTTCCCTTTCTTTTGTTCTCCTATGAATTTTTATCTGTTTTTCATATTTAGTTTGGTTTGTTTTTGATTTTTCTGTCAAGTCTGTGGGTCCTGAGGTAATGTTTAGATAGTTTTTGTATTTTATTGATTGTTTGTTGTCTGTTATAGCTTGTATAGTCGTTTAAATAAGTGTCGTCAATTAATTTATTTAAAAATTAGAGGAAACATGATAGTAGCTCATTGATGCCCTCCATGTATGTTTACCAGCTCTACATCTGTATATGAACCTGTTGAATATGTTCAGTTTTGTCTTTGAACTAGATTGCTCATTCATTCAGTAACCCCATGATCTTCATAGTTTGCCATGGAAGCCTGATTGTCACTGCTTCATCATTTGCTCCCTGTTGGTTGTTTGATTTAAGTTGGTCAGGATTTGTTCCCAATTTGATCAACTTATCTGATTGACATCCCTGTGTGATCTGATTTTAAGTTGGACTTAGGTTGAGAATTGGATATAGCTGTAGAAACCTAACAGGTCAACCTGAAATCAGTGTTAAGTTTAAGCTTATACAATTAGTAATCAGTGATTTGCTAAATTTAGAGGGGTTTTATATATTGACTAGTAAGGCTTAGGGTAATACAGTAATATGCAAGGGTTAAGGGGTAATTTTGGGAGTTTAATAGGATCTTAATAGGTTTAAGCTTATGTTTGCCTAGTGGTAAATTGTTAACCTTAGTTTAATTGTCAGTGGGGAACAAGACATAAGAACATGGGAGTTTAAAATGAATACTCTAAACCCATGACTCTTGATTAGAACAATAGGACAAGCATGGGGAATAATATAGTGGACATCAAGAAAAGACATTTAGGCATGGGGAATTAAGGGGTATGGCAGAATAAAAGGCTGAAGGTATCAAGGCAGCTTGGCTGGCCTGCTTTGCTTATAAATAGGCTCACTTAGAACAAAAAAGGGGGCTGGAGATTAAGTTTTTTTATAGGGAGTAAAAAAAAAGCAAAAACAGGGCTGGTCTTTCAACCTTTAGAAGGTCAGTCTTCAGAGTGATATAGAGTGAGATTGTGCTGGAATTTGAACATAATTTCCAGAGGCTATTGCTTTCTTGCATCTGGTTCCTTCTCTGCTTTGCCTGTACTTATTTTGGGTATTGCTGGGCTGCAAACTGGATTTCTTGCTTGGGTTTTAAAGATCTTTTGCTGGGTTTTGTTGCTGTTGATTGCTGGTTTCTGTTGTTGCTGTTTGCTGTGAATGTTGCTGCCCAACTGATCCTTCCTTTTTCTTCTTTTGGCTTTCCCAATACCAGGTACACCACTGATACACTGTCAATGTAAGCTGAAAGTTGAAACATGAATATAAAAATGAAGAGCTGAAGTTGCCTTTTTCGAATTTGTTTCAGTTTGTATATGGAACATTAAGTTGTATGTATAATAGTTCTAGTATAATGAAGGTAGTCATCATGTATAACTAGACATCACATATGGCAACTTAATGGCTCATTATCTATGTATGCTGGTAGCTAGAAAAGAAGTGATGGTGTAGTAAGCAATATCCTGATTTTTCAGTTACGTCTGTGGTTAGCATGCCTTCCAAACGTACGTTAAGTATTAAACTGTCCGTTGCTAGATAATCTCACCTCATTTAGTAGGCTGCCTCGTTATAACTTGCAACAATACCATTAGAGTAGATAGCACAAGTTTACA
The DNA here is from genome assembly GCF_000715075.1 of Nicotiana tabacum. Classification (NCBI taxonomy): domain Eukaryota; kingdom Viridiplantae; phylum Streptophyta; class Magnoliopsida; order Solanales; family Solanaceae; genus Nicotiana; species Nicotiana tabacum. The sequence goes on along the minus strand of NC_134101.1, from coordinate 91,619,272 downwards.
TTTCAGCCTTATAAATGTCGAGCCTGAGTCGAATGAACTAACCAGGCCTTTATCGGAAAAGAAGTGGCCCAGGTCCAGTCAATACTGTGTGCGCTGGGCCTGGGCCCATAATATCCAAACTACTGCCCATGTACGCGTTCATGTTTCGGATTTTGCGAATCATATTCGGAACCCAACTATAACTAACTCGTAAGCATATAAATAAAGTTGGACCTTTTTTCTTCTTTCATTGTTAGAGACAAACTTAATAGAAAACATAGCCACTATAGGACGACCTTTTAAAATAAAATGAGGCGTGCCTCGCCAAATAAATTACACATCGCTGGGGCCCTCAATAAATACATAACCATTGGTTAGACTTTGGAGTTGGTCGTTTAGTGAACTTTCACGGCCTGTTTTCTAAAATAACAATACGTTAGTTTCTTTAGGACGCGTCTTAATTAATCTTACCTTCTTAAATACGGGTGTGCATTTATATGACCCAAATCCAAATCTCAACGGAGTCGAAATGTGTCTCTAATCACGGGTACATTGATTGTGACGTGGTTTGAGATGCGTGTCCACAACGTTGCAAATTCCCTAAAAAAATAATAATAAATAAATAATGAACGAGACAATCCCCGACAAACAAGAATACTCAAAGTGCGGGGCCCTCAACGGATAGTTATTTCGAATGCACAAATTTCGAGACAGGCCGCATAACGAACTTTACGGCTTTTCTCAAAATAACAACGCGTTAGTCTTTAGGCGCGTATTTAATAATATTATCTTCTTAAACTCGGGTGTGCATTTATGTGACCCAAATCCAAATCTCAACATAGTTGAAATATGCCAACAACCACGGGTGCATTGATGTGACGTGGTTCGAGATGTATTTCCACGATGTTGCAATTCTTGATAAAAATAATAATAATGACAAAAGCGGTTAAAAGTTAAAATTCGCACATAGGTTCAACATGCATTAAATTAGATAATCAAGCCGAATATGACAGTTGAGCGACCGTGCTAGAACCACGGAACTCGGGAATGCCTAACACCTTCTCCCGTGTTAACAGAATTCCTTATCCGAATTTCTGGTTCGCAGACTGTTAAACAAAGTCATTCTTCTTCTCGATTCGGGATTAAACCGGTGACTTGGGACACCCTAAATCTCCCAAGTGACGACTCTGAAATAAATAAATAAATAAATCCCGCTTCGATTGTCCTTCAATTGGAAAAACTCCTTCACCCCTTGCGGGGACGGAAAAAGGAGGTGTGACAGCTCTGACGACTCTGCTGGGGATTATTTAACCTAGAACCTCTGGTTTAGGGGTTAGAAATTCGAGTTTATGTTAAATTGTTATATTTTGGCTTTATTATCTGATATTTTCATGTGATCTGTGCTTAATGTGCAAAATGATGTTGTGTTACCACTTTGATATTATTTGACTGTATATATAAACTGTGTCGAACCCTTCTCTTCTTACCTCCGGGGATGCTGCTCACTGGTTTGAGACTCCCTATTCTGTTAGTGTCATACCCAAGTAGAAAGAGGCTCGGATAAGCTACGAAGCCGGACGATCTCGCAGGTCCCCAGTAAGTTGCCCCCTCCTCGACTCGAGTTGTCCGATCGGGTAAGTCAGGTCTAGAACAAAACCCAGTTTTGAAGCTTAGTAAAACACGACTTCATGTCGGATCCCTAGTAGGAAACGCTTATTTGCATCACGTTGCATTTGACTTAGGGGGCTCAACACAGGGGTTGGGCCCGTCTAGGAAAAGCAACCTGAAACAAAAAAAAACCATCCTGCTGCATCTTGTTTGTTGGCGCATTTAATTTGCTTCGAACTTGCATGTTGACCGGTGGGTGAAAACGGGAATTTTGAAAAATTGAGAGCTGCTCATTTAAGGAAAAAAAAACCCAATGTCCAAATAATGTGAGAACTTTGCCAAAATTTTGATTTTTGAAGAAAGAAAATTGGATTCGTGATTTAATTAATTTTTCTTACCCGAACTACGTCGGTTTGATTCTCACCGTATGTGAGATACGTAGGCAACCCTCATCGGGTCCAAATTCCCATTTTGCAAAAACAACAAGAAAAATGACAAAATGTTGCCACTTTTATAAAAGAGTCAGGCGATGCCATTTTGCAAAAATAGCCGAATGTTCCCTAAAGGGGCGTCGGAAGGCTGACTTTGCATAAATAGCCACCTTTGGTCCCTCTTTTACCTTTCGGCCGGTTAAATCCCTACAGCCTTAAAATCTTCATCCCTGAAGAGTCAAAAGGTCGTATTTGGAAAATCAGTCTTTCTTTTCTCGAAAATTAGGGAAAAATGGGAAAATTAGTTTTTGAGTCTAATAAAGATTTTGCTTTTTGTCTAAATCTCCTTAATAAATGTGTAGAATGAGCATGAGTAGGAATTCATCGGGGGCCATTATAAACGGGATCCCTTTGGGCTTACGCATGTGGTGGAACGACTTGGAAGAATCAGGGCGAGATACAGTCAAGATATACTTGGGAAACTTGGTTGGGTTACTGGACATTGATCTGCGAGGGGACATTATAAGGGCGCTAATTTCATTTTGGGACCCAGCACATAATGTATTTCATTTCTCAGACTTTGAGCTCACACCGACACTAGAGGAACTGGCAGGGTACATCGGATGTCCTAAAATCCCTATGAGAGAGCAGTATCTTATTGCACCAAGGACCGTGACCATACACAGGTTCTTAGACACCGTGAAGATCCGCAGAATTATACACAACCCAGAATTATCAGAGGGTTTTTGTAGTTTGGCATTCCTGTACGACAGGTACAGTCATCTTGGAGGGTTCAACAATCCCGAAGGTAAGATCTGCAGCGGAGAAAACCGGTTGAAATGGGAAAGACATAGGTGTATTGCTTTTATGGTGGCCATTTTGGGTTTTCTGGTATTCCCTAGAAAGGATGGGAAAATTAACATCCAAGTCGCTGGGGTCATCAACACTTTGCTCAAACAAGACAACATCACTCTGGAACCAATGATAATAGCAGACATCTTCCGCGCTCTCACTGTTTGCAAAACCGGAGGAGGTTTCTTTGAGGGTTGCAATGCACTACTGCAAATGTGGATGATAGAACACCTATGTCATCGCCCTCAGTTTCTGAAATATGAGTCATCACAAAAGACTTGTATAGAAGAGTTTTCCACAAGGGTCGACGGGTTCAGCCTGCCAGAAGGGGTCGCTGAATGGGTCACTCTGTTACGTTCCGTCTCAGTAAACCAGATAAAATGGGCATATGGGTGGCTACCCATAGATGAAATCATACACATGTCAGCCGCCGAATCTCATTTGTTGTTGATGGGTCTCCAAAGTATCCAGCCTTACGCGCCATACAGAGTATTGAGACAGTTGGGGCGATGCCAAATAGTCCCAAAGGAAGAGGATCTCAGTGGCCAGGTTGTCGAAATCGGGCCTGGTGGGCAGTTCCCTGAAGCAGTCGTTCGGAGAATCTGGAATGAATGTCAAACCCTGAAAGTAGATACTCGTGTACAAGACCGGGCCAAAGGCGAAGTATCTCCAAAATACCTCACATGGTACAGAAGAGAGCTTGAGCACCAGAGACCAACTAAGAGAGCTCACGTCCAAGGCTTTGTAGAATCATCTCAAGCACAATGGGGTTGGCTAGCAAAAGAGAAAGAATATCGGGTCGAGATTGGCAAGCTAAAACAGCAAATTGAGGGGCTGAAATACCAAAGCAGCTTACAAATTGATGTTGATACAGGAGAGAAAAGCAAGTTGACTCAAGAAAACAAGGCCCTGGAGCCCGAATCCGCCAAGACAGAAAGAATGTCGGTGACCAACAGAAAAGTCGGTCCAACGAGAGGTTGATAGCAGAGTTGAGGAGTTAGGTCAGCAAAAGCCGAGGGGACTTGGAGAGATCCGAGGCTTGCATAGCGAGAATGCGGGTCAGATGGGCAAAAGGTACAATGGCACGGAGAAAGCATCTACAACAAGTCATAAGGGATTATGAAATGAGCATTGTACTATTAAGAGAAACAAACTCCACTCTTCAGGAGCGGGTCTTTAAACAAGCCCGAGATGCCCAAGCAGACAGAAGGCGCTGTTATGATGTGATGGCCAGAATAGAAAAACAAATGGAGAGGTTCCAGGATCGACTCGCCGACAATGCTCAAGCACTGGGACTAAAAAACCGGCGAATAGAGCAACTATTCAGGGAAAAGGACAACATCCGATGTAGGATTGACGAGATTGGGCACTACATCTACATGAGATGCTTAGCATGTGAGCAAGTGCCTCATGATACCCTACTTGCCTCCGTCATGGGCTACGTCCACCGGATCATGAATGAGTTGGAAAGCTTACAAAGGGGTCTTACACCAAAGCCCGCGGAAAGGCCTAACGATGCCTCGCGGGCACCTAGATTGAAAGCTTTAATGTATCCATAGTTCAAGTCTTGTTTGTTGACTTTATGGGTCTGTTATTCTCCCATATGCTGTTTTTTTTCTTTTCTTCGTCGAGTCAGGTTAAGTATTTTGGAATCTGTATTTTGCTGTTCTTTGTTTAAAACGAGTAGCTTGTAATAGCAAATTTTGGTGATAAATTGAATGATTCCAAAAGAATTTTTGTGTCTTTACTTTACGGCAAAACTACGCCCGATCAGATTCACGCGGGGACGTGATACGTAGGCAATCCACATAAGATTCGACCACCATTAAAAAGAAAGAAAAAGAAAAAAAAGAAAGAAAGAAAAAGAAGAAAGGAAAGAAGAAAAGAAAAATAATAGAGAGGAAAGCGGAGGGTTCCCAAAACACTTTAAAGGTAAAAATAAAGCAAGCCGGGATGACGCATGCGGTTGAAGCAAAAACATGTTAGAAATGGTTAACTGCTTAGGAACATTGCATCACCAACATGCAATTACCAAATCTGTTAAACTCTAACGCTAACAAGTTTGTTGTTTTCCAAAAATACCAGACAGTTAGTTGTTAAAGCGTTCTGGCATCACATCATTATCAAACCAGATCCAAGGGACCTATACCAATAATCATGACTACTTCAGAAAATAGTGTCGAGGAAGAAAGGCCAGTAAGCCAGTTGCTAAAAGAGGCGATGGAGAAGATAGAGAGGATCGGATTGGAAATGAACACGATGCAGTTAGCCTTGGCTAAAGTACAGAAGAGTCCCGAACCACCTGTTACTCCTACACTAGGGCATATGCCGGAATACCCTCACCCTGGCCCTTCAACAAGCCTCCCGAATCACCACTATTATCAGAGGAGAAGCCCCTATGATTCCCAAGCTCCACCACCCCATCAACATTTCCCACCACCAAATGTTCCCGCTTTTTTGGGACCCACACCAGCCATGCTGCAAAGATCAACTAGTGAGCCGTTGTTTCAGGCTCACGATGCACAATACTATCCCCCTGAACCCACATTCAATGCACTAGAACCCCATACCTATAATCCACACTTGGAGGTCCTGGCAGAGATTGAAAAGTCGGCTAAGGTTCCAGAGCAGGATGAGGTAATGAGGAAGTTCAAAAGCCTGGAGCAATCCTTCAGGAGCATGCACGGATTGGGCAACCAGGTCAGCGTGGCCTACAAGGATTTATGCCCTTTCCCGGACATCCAACTCCCAGCGGGGTTCAAGATGCCCAAGTTTGACTTATACGAAGGGCACGGTGATCCTATGGCACATTTACGGGGCTTTTGTAGCAAAATGAGAGGAGCAGGCGGCGAAGATGAGCTACTGATAGTTTACTTTGGTCAAAGCTTAAGTGGATCGGCATTGGAATGGTATAGCAGACAAGATCCCAGCAGGTGGTACACTTGGGATGATCTAGCGCAGGCTTTCGCAGGTCACTTTCAATACAATCTCGAGATAGTCCCTGACCGTCTCACGTTACTGAGGACCGGAAAGAAGCCTGGGGAGAGCTTTCGTGAGTTTGGTTTCCGCTGGAGAGAACAGGCAGCCAGGGTTGATCCTTCCATGAGAGAGGAGGAAATGGTGGACTACTTCCTGCAAACGCTGGATCCAACTTACTTTGGTCACTTGGTAACGACGGTTGGAAAATCCTTCAATGAAGTAGTAAAGATAGGGGTTATGATAGAGGAGGGACTGAGGTCTGATAAAATCCTGAATTAATCAGTGCTTAAGGCAACAACTCAGGCTATTCAGAGCGGCACGAGAGGCGCGCTGTGGAGAAAAAAGAAATAAGAAGTTGCCACGGTTGAGGCAGGCAGTTGGTCCAGGTCCGGAAAACCATACTACAACCAACCCAGACCCCACAATCCAAATTATCCATACAGCCCGCCACAACACTACTATCCACCTCAAGAACCACACTTCTCCGTGCACCAAGCCCAAACATACACTCAGCCTCCGGTTCGCCCGCAATGGCGCGCGCCGGCTCCCCAAAATGCATATGCACCTCCACCGAACACATACTCTCCACCCCAAAATGCCTATCCTCCACCAAGGGCCTACAGGAACCCTCCAGGGGCAGGCTTTCAAGGAAATCATGCTTCTAGAAATGAAAGGCTACAGAGACAGAAAGCCTTTACTAAGTTGAGAGAAACCTATACCGCCTTGTTCCACAAGTTGAGGCAGTTAGGTTTGTTGAGTCTTGTCGAGCCTAGGTGGCCAAACACCCCACCCCAAAATTTGGACCAATCGATAAGCTGCGAGTACTGCTCAGGAATGCTAGGGCATGATACCGAAAAATGTTGGAGGTTGAAGCGGGCAATACAATATCCTATTGATGCCAACAAGATCGAGGTCCAGACGCCGTAGGCACCCAACATCAACCAGAACCCATTGCCAGTGCACCACAAAGCTCACATGATCGAGCTGGTGCACAAAGGAGGGGAGCCAAAGAAACACTCACAGACAGTGATGATGATCCATGCCTCTCCGAAAGAAAAATTGACCGGTGGGGAAGCAGGGGTACAGTTGAAGGGGGAAGATGTCAAGCTAGTGGTGATATTAGGGAAGAATCCATCCACCGCAACAAAGAAATCAGAGCCAGCCAAATTGGTAGTATCGGGAGCATCATCTGCACCCGTAGTTGTTGTGAAAGGGGTCTGCAAGGAACTGATCATCATAAAGCCGGTAGTCCAATTTCCAGTGATTGATAGCAAGGTCGTGCCTTGGAAGTATGAAAAGGCAGTGGTAATGTACAAGGGAAAGCAAGTGGAGGAGGATAGTTGTGAGGCGCAGGGACTGACTCGATCGGGACGGTGTTTCACTCCAGTGGAGTTGAGAAGGTCCAACCCAGCAGTAACAAAGAAACCCGTGTCAGAAGAAGAGGTGGAGGAATTCTTGAAAAAGATGAAAGTGCAAGAATACTCTGTTGTCAAACAATTGAAGAAAACCCCGGCCCAGATCTCGTTGTTATCACTATTGATCCATTCGGACGAGCATCACCGGGCCCTGATGAAGATACTAAATGAAGCTCATGTGCCCAATGAAATTTCAGTGAACCACCTTGAAACAATTGCCAACAAAAATTTTGAGGTAAACAGGGTAACGTTCTCTGATGACGATTTGCCAGTGGAGGGCACGGAACATAATAAAGCTCTCTACTTGACTTTCAAATGTGAAGATTCGGCAGTTACTCGGGCATTGGTGGATAACGGTTCAAGTTCCAATATTTGTCCATTATCCACACTGAACCAGTTGATGATCGACCATGATAGAATCCACAAGAACAGCTTTTGCGTCCGAGGATTTGACGGAAGTGGAATAGACACTGTGGGGGATATTATACTCGAGTTGACCATCGGCCCGGTCAAGTTTACTATGGAGTTCCTGGTATTGGATGCCGCGGTATCTTATAACCTGTTGTTGGGACGATTGTGGCTCCACGCGGCCAAAGCAGTACCATCCACATTGCATCAAATGGTCAAGTTTGAATGGGACAGACAAGATGTCGTGCTACATGGGGAAGACACTGCGTGCACCATGGGAGGTGCCATTGTGCCTTTCATAGAAACCAATGGTGACAAAGGTCCCTGGGTTTACCAGATTTTTGATGTAGTATCAGCAAACAAGATTCTCGAGGGTAAAAGCATTCCACACCCCAGGGTAGCTTCCACAACCGTCATGATGGTTTCAGAGATGCTGGGTAATGGGTTTGTGCCAGGAAAAGGCCTGGGGGCTGAGCTTCAGGGGATTGTTCAACCTGTCTCCTTGCCCAAGAATTTAGAGACCTTTAGACTGAGGTTCAAACCTACTGTGGCAGATGTAAAGCGAGCGCGGAAAATGAAGAAGAGAGTTTGGGTTCTTCCCAAACCAATTCCGCGTCTCTCCAGATCCTTTGTTAGAGCAAGTGCCAAGGGGTCACCGGTCCCGAAAATTCTCGGACCATTGATTGGGATGGACGGGGATTTGAATCAGAGCTTCGAAAGGCTGTTCGGTGATGTCAATGTGATAGAAATTGGAGAGGGTTCCAACAGAGCAGACATACAGTTTGTGGGGCCTAAGGCCAATACCAACAATTGGACGGCTACTCCTCTTCTTACCCGGGGGGAGTCCTGGTAGTAGGCTTTGATTTTTCTTTCTTGTTTTTGGATTATTCCAGGGTGTAATCCAAATCTCATTTTATTTTGTAAAGTGTGAACCCTGTTATCCCGCATTTTTAATAAAATTTTCTCTTCTGTCTTGTTTTAATTTTGTTTTATTCTTTTCTCTTTCTTAACAGTTCTCTTTTTACTGGTTCTAATGACATGGCATGCACAACGGATCTTCGACCTAGTCTAAAAAATCAATCTGACCCTGACTTAATTGTACAAGAGATCGGTCATGATGATGAGTTCGAATACGACGAGGATGAAGCCTTCGAAGAAATAAACAGAGAATTGTGCCAGTTCAAAGAGAAACCCAAGCCTAATCTGAATGACACCAAAGCGGTTAATCTAAGGGATGCAGACGATGTCAGGGAAACCAAAATTAGCATCCACATTGAGCCAAACATCAGGGAGGAATTAATCAAAGCCCTCATTGAGTTCAAAGATGTTTTTGCATGGTCATATGATGATATGCCGGGATTAAGCACAGATCTAGAGGTTCACAAATTGCCCACTGACCCGGCATACCCTCCGGTCAAGCAAAAATTGAGGAAGTTTAAGACGGATATGAGTCTGAAGATCAAAGAAGAAGTGACCAAGCAGCTGCAGGCAAAAGTTATTCGGGTCACTCGATATCCCGATTGGTTGGACAATGTGGTACCAGTGCCGAAGAAGGATGGGAAAATCAGGGTATGTGTCGACTACCGCAATCTCAACAAGGCAAGTCCTAAGGATAATTTTCCACTGCCCAACATCCATATCTTGATCGATAATTGCGCTAGGCGCGAGATCGGATCCTTTGTGGACTGCTATACAGGATATCATCAGATCTTAATGGATGAAGAAGATGCAGAAAAGACGACTTTCATTACGCTATGGGGAACTTACTGCTATCGGGTAATGCCATTCGGATTGAAGAATGCTGGGGCAACATACATGAGAGCAATGACTAATGTGTTTCATGATATGATACACAAAGAAATTGAAGTGTACGTAGATGATGTGATCATAAAGTCCTGGCGTCTGGAAGACCATGTAGCAGACCTAAGGAAGTTCTTTCAAAGACTTCGAAGGTATGATATTAAGCTCAACCCGGCCAAATGTGCCTTTGGGGTTCCATCAGGAAAACTATTAGGATTCATCGTCAGTCGACGGGGTATTGAGTTGGACCCGTCCAAGATCAAATCCATCCAGGATTTGCCACCGCCAAAGAACAAAACGGAGGTGATGAGTCTGTTAGGAAGACTAAATTATATCAGCAGGTTCATCGCTCCACTCATGACGACTTGTGAACCCATATTTCGGCTGCTGAAGAAAGATGTTGCGGTAGAATGGACGGCGGAATGTCAAGAAGCATTCGACCAAATCAAGGGGTATCTGTCAAATCCACCTGTGTTGGTCCCACCTGAGCCGGGGAGACCATTAATTCTTTATCTGACGGTCCTGGAGAATTTGTTTGGCTGCGTGTTGGGGCAACACGACATTACAGGAAGGAGGGAGCAAGCCATCTATTATCTTAGCAAGAAGTTTATAGTATATGAGGTCAAGTACACTCAACTCGAAAGGACATGCTGTGCCCTAACTTGGGTGGCTCAGAAATTGAAGCACTATTTGTCCTCGTATACTACTTATCTCATTTCCCGTTTGGATCCATTAAAGTACATTTTCCAGAAACCTATGCCTATAGGGAGGTTAGCAAAATGGCAAATTTTACTCACAGAGTTTGATATCGTCTATGTGACGAGGACGGCCATGAAAGCCCAAGCGTTGGCCGATCACTTGGCTGAAAATCCTGTTGATGAAGAATACGAGCCATTGAGGACGTATTTTCTGGACGAGGAAGTAATGCATGTAGGTGAGCTGGAATTACCCGAGGAACCAGGTTGGAAGCTTTTCTTTGATGGAACCGCAAACGCCAAAGGAGTTGGAATAGGAGCGGTACTTATTTCTGAAACAGGACGTCATTATCCTGTTACAGCTCAGCTACGTTTCTATTGTACCAACAACATGGATGAGTATGGGCATGCATTTTGGGTCTGCGACTAGCTACAGACATGGATGTCCAGGACGTTTTGGTCTTGGGAGACTCGGACCTCCTGGTGCATCAGATTCAGGGTGAATGGGAAACACGGGATTTGAAACTCATTCCATATCGACAATGTTTGCACGATCTGAGCAAGCGATTTCAATCAGTGTAATTCAGACACATCCCAAAAGTTCATAATGAGGTTGTCGATGCATTGGCCACCTTAGTATCGATGCTACACCACCCCGATAAAATTCATGTTGACCTATTACACATTCAGGTTCGAGATCAGCATGCTTATTGCAACATGGTAGAGGAAGAAGTGGATGGCGAGCCATGGTTTTATGACGTAAAGGAGTACCTCAGGATGGGGATATACCCGGAGCAGGCCACCGGAGACCAAAAAAGAGCCATTCGGTGATTGTCAAATGGGTTCTTCCTCAGTGGAGGAGTGTTGTACAGAAGAACCCCAGATTTGGGATTGCTGAGATATATAGACGCCGGTCAAGCCACGACAGTTATGGCAGAGGTGCATACTGGAGTTTGTGGGCCATATATGAGCGGATATGTATTAGGAAAGAAGATTCTTTGAGCAGGGTATTATTGGCTCACTATTGAGCGTGATTGTATCTATTTCGTGCGGAAATGCCATCAATGTAAGATACACGGAGATTTGATTCATTCTCCACCAACAGAATTGCATACAATGTCAGCGCCATGGCCATTTGTTGCATGGGGCATGGATGTCATTGGGCCTATTGAGCCGGCAGCGACCAACGGCCATAGGTTCATTCTGGTGACCATCGACTACTTTACTAAGTGGGTTGAAGCTAAAACTTTCAAGTCAGTAACCAAGAAGGCAGTGGTTGATTTTTTTCACTCCCATATCATCTGTAGATTTGGGATACCAAAAGTGATCATCACGGATAATGGTGCGAATCTTAACAGCAATTTGATGAGAGAGGTATGTCAACAGTTTAAGATTACACACCGCAATTCCACCTCATATCGTCCCAAGGCGAATGGAGTAGTTGAAGCAGCCAATAAGAACATCAAGAAGATACTGAGGAAGATGGTAGAAGGATCTAGACAATGACATGAGAAATTACCATTCGCCTTGTTGGGTTATCGCACTACAGTTCGGACTTCAGTAGGTGCAACTCCTTATCTATTGGTATACGGAACTGAAGTAGTGATACCAGCAGAGGTTGAAATTCCGTCCCTCCGGATCGTCGCTGAAGCCGGGATTGACGACGATGAATGGGTCAAAGATCGATTGGAGAAGCTGAACTTAATAGATGAAAAAAGATTGGCAGCAGTGTGTCATGGCCAGTTGTATCAGAAGGGAATGGAAAGAGCATACAATAAGAAGGTGCGTCCCAGAAAATTTGAAGTAGGGCAGCAAGTATTGAAACGGATCCTCCCACATCAGATCGAAGCAAAAGGCAAGTTCACCCCAAATTGGCAAGGGCATTATGTTGTGACCAGAGTATTATCCAACGCCGCTTTATGTCTGACAGATATCGAAGGAAGATGTGTCGACATGGCTATCAATTCCGATGCAGTCAAAAGATATTATGCATAATTTCTTTGATTATGATAGTTATTTGTTCGTTTGTTTGTACTTGGTACTTATTGGATAATGAAATGATGGAGGCAATTCTTTCTTCTATCCAACATTTTTAACCTTTGCTTCCCCCTTTGAGCCTTATTTATTCTTTCGTACCCCTCTGTTGGAGTCACTAATGGAAAAAAAATGAAACCAGAGAAAAGTCACAAGAAAAACAAAGGAATCGAGTGAACTACGTTCGACCTGATTCCTCCAAGAGGATACGTAGGCGCTTCACGGCTCGGTCGCAATGTGACAAAATGTCACAAAAAATCAAAAGTCCCCCAAGCAAGAAAACCGGGGCAGAAATTATGTTTTTTTTTTAAATTTTGATTTTTGAAAAAAAAAAGAGGTTTGATTCCAAGAGTTGTAATATCTCACCCATCAAATTATTTTGAATTTCTTGATAACCTTTTCTTTTCTTTACCCACACAAAACCCACATCTTATGTCCAAAAGACCTCCCGATCGTTATCTGAGAGGCGCTAAGTCAGGCAGATGAAAGCCAAGGGCAATACACTAACCTCCGACCAGACGAGGGCCATAAGCTGAAGAAATTGATAGGCAAAAGAATGCCCAGTAGAGAGAATCTTATCGGTAACACTCCGATCCCCAGCTGAAAAAAAAAATGAAATGAGAGAGTTTTATCGGTAAAAACCTTCACAGGCACCATAAGGCGACGGGAGCTGAGAGAAAGGAGAGAGTCTTATTAGTGAAAACCCCTCGAAGGGCACTATGAGGCGACAAGATGAGATCGGCAGAAAGAACCCGCATATGGCAAAAGTTAGGCGTCTGGTTATTCCCGGCAAATGAGGCCATCAGGAAGATTGATTGGTACAAATAGACTGGGTCGACTAATCCGGAATGCGCGACATGATCGTTGGGACCAGTCATACCGTCCAGATAAGTTCTTTCCTCTTCTTTTCCCCCAGCACTTGTTCAGAAAGATTTTTCTCTTTTTCTATCTTTTCATTTCTTTGTCTAAAAGACTTGTTCCAGAAATTTATTTTGAGAAGGATTTTTCAGAGGTTACTACCAGTGGCCAAAATGGTACAAAGCGAAATGCGAAGGGGACAGGCCAAAGACAATGCAATAAGACAAGAAGGCGTTTGTTGCAAGACCAAATGACAAACTGGCCTAGAAAGTTAAGGGGAACATGGAGAAAAGCTGGAAAGCAACGGTTGAGGAACTTATGGACCAAGTTCCAAGAGGATCCCCAGCAGAACTTCGATAGATCACTGACCAAGTCCCAGGGTGGTCAGACAACACAGAAATGGGGGAGGAGAAAGAGAGAATTAATCCGCAACAAAATAACCCCAACAGTCTTATCCTCAATAACGTTATCCCCAGATGATAACGTTTTATCCCCTGCAGTACTGAGGGAAGATAAAACTTTTAAGGGAGTAGTTTTGGAGTTGAAGAAGACTCCCCCAGCGTGTTTTAAAACAAAAGAGCGGGGAAGGGATAAATGGAAAAACCATCCCCAGCAGAAATATCATCCCCAGTAAGTAACGTTATCCCCAACCAGTTTTGGGAGCGCAAAGCAAGGGAAAGGAAAAGGAAAAACCATCCCCCAGCAGGAGTGACACGATCACTCACCATGTTTTGAACTAACAAGGTTTTCTTTGATTTCTACTGGAAAATAAAGGGTGATGACAGCAGAAAGACACGCCACAAGGAAGGTCACCAAAACTGGGGCAGAAAATTTTCTGCCATTGTCAAAATTTTCTCAGAGGAACGAGGAAACAAACTCAAATACTTTCATGTTTTTAGATAAATAGGCGCCCACCTATATAACGAGAGGAATATTTTCATGTTTTTAGATAAATAGGCGCCCACCTGTATAATTAGAGGAATACTTTTCATGTTTTAGATAGATAGGCGCCCACTTGTTTAACTAGAGGAATACTTTCATGTTTTTAGATAAATAGGCGCCCACCTGTATAACTAGAGGAATACTTTTCATGTTTTTAGATAGATAGGCGCCCACCTGTATAACAAAAGGAATACTTTTCATGTTTTTAGATAGATAGGCTCCCACCTGTATAACGAGAGGAATATTTTCATGTTTTAGATAGATAGGCTCCCACCTGTACAACTAGAGGAATACTTTCATGTTTTTAGATAGATAGGCGCCCACCTGTATAACGAGAGGAATATTTTCATGTTTTAGATAAATAGGTGCCCACCTGTACAACAAGAGAAATACTTTTCATGTTTTTAGATAGATAGGCGCCCACCTGTATAACGAGAGAAATATTTTCATGTTTTAGATAAATAGGTGCACACCTGTATAACTAGAGGAATACTTTCATGTTTTAGATAAATAGGCGCCCACCTGTATAACAAAAGGAATACTTTTCATGTTTTTAGATAGATAGGCGCCCACCTATATAACGAGAGGAATATTTTCATTCTTTTAGATAGATAGGCGCCCACCTGTATAACGAGAGGAATATTTTCATGTTTTAGATAAATAGGCGCCCACCTGTATAACTAGAGGAATACTTTCATGTTTTTAGATAAATAGGCGCCCACCTGTATAATTAGAGGAATACTTTTCATGTTTTAGATAGATAGGCGCCCATCTGTATAACTAGAGGAATACATTCATATTTTTAGATAAATAGGCGCCCACCTATATAACGAGAGGAATACTTTCATGTTTTAGATAAATAGGCGCCCACCTGTATAACAAAAGGAATACTTTTCATGTTTTTAGATAGATAGGCGCCCACATGTATAACGAGAGGAATATTTTCATGCATTTAGATAGATAGGCGCCCACCTGTATAACGAGAGGAATATTTTCATGCTTTTAGATAGATAGGCGCCCACCTGTATAACGAGAGGAATATTTTCATGTTTTTAGATAAATAGGCGCCCACCTGTATAACAAGAGGAATACCTTGCATGTTTTTAGTTAGACAGGCGCCCACCTGTATAACAAGAGGAATACTTTCATGTCTTTACCAATTAGGTTCCCACCTGTATAACGAGGGAATATTTTTCAGTCTTTACATTTCAGGTCTGGAAACCAGCAACTCACCGAAAAGCAGAAGGTTACAACAAGAGGTCCCGGTGCATGTTCAAGCACATGAGCCAAAAGGAAGATAAGACAAATCTCGAGAGAAGCGGCCTTTGAACATCAAATTATTCTCAGCATAACAAAAGCTTAATGAAGGAAGCCATATCCCCAGCGGACCGAACCAGACGGTGAGAATTGGTATTCAGAGAAACAAAAGGCCGGTGTCATCCCTGTCAGTTCTCGGAAGAAAGAAGCACTAGAATAGACGCAAGCCGACAAGAAAGCAAGGCATCAAGAACAAATGGAAGATAGATGGGATCTTGTAATCCGTAGTCTAGCCTAGCTTTTTGATTTTTCTTTTAAGCACGGTGTAATAAGGAGATCGGCAAGCAGTAATAATAGCATGCAACAGCAGTAACATTGCAGTCCCATGGTAGTCCCAGCTACCAAAACTTCCCGAACTACATTAACCTGATTCCCTTTTAGCCAGGGATATGTAGGAAACCTTTGAAGCAAAGGTTCGGTTAAATCTTTTCAAAAATGCTTCACACGGAGTATTCCAACGGGCAAAAAATCGCTCGTATCCGCTCACTTTATCTTCGCACGAAAACTCTTTGTGTTTTCGGACAAAGAGGGGCAGCTGTGAGCACGCGATGTTTTCTTCACGAAAATTACTCCAAAAGAAATCAAAAATAAAACAAATTTCATTTGTGTACAATTTTGAGAATTTGCGTGACATTTGGTAATTATTTTTGTGCGCAAATATTTACCCTTGTTGTGATTAATTAAAAAATACAAAAATACATGTTGCACGCAGGTTCAAGATTTAAGTGTACGTCTTGGAATTAATTGAGTCACGTTTTATGGAAAAAAAATTTACAAAATATGCAGTTTTGTTGCGTTTTGTCAGTCATGTGTACCGTTGTGTAATTTTGTTTCAAATTAATTAAATGTTTAACCTTGTGTGACAATTGTTGTTAAGGTGTAACAATGTTGTGGGTTAATTTTGGTTTTACAAATTATTTTAGAAGTTTATTAATTGTTAATTAAAAGTAGAAAAGATAAAAAGAGTTGAAAAATGCAAACTCGGATTAGGCCCAAAAAATTAGGCCCAAAACCAAGACACAGACCCAGTCCAAACGCCTTGTGCCCGGCCCATTCCCACAATCACTGGAACGGCGTCATTCCAAGGCAATCAATCCCAGCCGTCGACCTCACATGATCCAATGGCTCAGAGTTTGTCCCCCTTACCCATGCCCTGAACCCGACCTGTTGCCCAGTTCGAACCGACCCCCCCCCTACTTAAACCAAATGATGCCATGTTAGTTAACTCCTCTAATCCTGGCCATTGATCTTGATTGATCCAGCGGCCGGAATTAAACCACCCACCCCGTATAAGAACCCTAATCCATCACCCCACGCCCCCAAACCAAACCCCTCTCACCTACTGTTCACCATCATCCTAGAAACGACCCTTACAAACCCTAGCCGCCTTAGGATTCCCCCACCGTAAACCCAGCAACCACGATGTCGATGACCACCAGACTAACACCCCTGAATCACCATGACCCCCTCTCTCCAAATCCACACTCAGTTAACTTCGAATCTTCCCCGAACGTCTCGAATCTTCGTTTGAAGATTCGAGCAAAAACCAGATCTACACCTACTAACCCCAAATTCATACCACAATACCTCCTAACCTCCCTCACACACTAAACGCCATTGGTTCCGTTCGAATCTGACCGGAGCTGGACGAATCCCAAATCAAACCACAAAGAACCCTAAAAAACCAAAAGTTGAGATCTGTCCAAATTAAAAGACGATGTGGGGTCGAATCGACTTTAGTCGAAGTGTTCTCAGTTGAGAACACTCGATTAAAGTCCATTCGACCTCAAAAATGGTCGAGTCCGAGTTCGAACCTGGGTCAGTTTTTTATTTCGAATCCCTGAGGGTAATTTTTCCCTTTCTTTTGTTCTCCTATGAATTTTTATCTGTTTTTCATGTTTAGTTTAGTTTGTTTTTGATTTTTCTGTCAAGTATGTGGATCGTGAGGTAATGTTTAGATAGTTTGTGTATTTTATTGATTGTTTGTTGTCTGTTATAGCTTGTATAGTCGTTTAAATAAGTGTCGTCAATTAATTTGTTTAAAAATTAGAGGAAACATGATAGTAGCTCATTGATGCCCTCCATGTATGTTTACCAGCTCTACATCTGTATATGAACCTGTTGAATATGTTCAGTTTTGTCTTTGAACTAGATTGCTCATTCATTCAGTAACCCCATGATCTTCATAGTTTTCCATGGAAGCCTGATTGTCACTGCTTCATCATTTGCTCCCTGTTGGTTGTTTGATTTAAGTTGGTCAGGATTGGTTCCCAATTTGATCAACTTATCTGATTGACATCCCTGTGTGATCTGATTTTAAGTTGGACTTAGGTTGAGAATTGTATATAGCTGTAGAAACCTAACAGGTCAACCTGAAATCAGTGTTGAGTTTAAGCTTATACAATTAGTAATCAGTGATTTGCTAAATTTAGAGGGGTTTTATATACTGACCAGTAAGGCTTAGGGTAATACAGTAATATTAAAGGGTTAAGGGGTAATTTTGGGAGTTTAATAGGATCTTAACAGGTTTATGCTTAAGTTTTCCTAGTGGTAATTTGCTAACCTTAGTTTAATTGTCAGTGGGGAACAAGACATAAGAACATGGGAGTTTAAAATGAATACTCTAAACTCATGACTCTTGATTAGAACAATAGGACAAGCATGGGGAACAATATAGTGGGCATCAAGAAAAGACATTTAGGCATGGGGAATTAAGCGGTATGGGCAGAATAAAAGGCTGAAGTTATCAAGGCAGCTTGGCTGGCCTGCTTTGCTTATAAATAGGCTCATTTAGAACAAAAAAAGGGGCTGGAGATTAAGTTTTTTTCATAGGGAGTAAAAAAAAGCAAAAACAGGGCTGGTCTTACAACCTTTAGAAGGTCAGTTCATCTTCAGAGTGATATAGAGTGAGATTGTGCTGGAATTTGAACATAATTTCCAGAGGCTACTGCTTTCTTGCATCTGGTTCCTTCTCTGCTTTGCCTGTACTTGTTTTGGGTATTGCTGGGCTGCAAACTGGATTTCTTGCTGGGGTTTTAAAGATCTTTTGCTAGGTTTTGTTGCTGTTGATTGTTGGTTTCTGTTGTTGCTGTTTGTTGTGAATGCTGCTGCCCAACTGATCCTTCCTTTTTCTTCTTTTGGCTTTCCCAATACCAGGTACACCACTGATACACTGTCAATGTAAGCTGAAAGTTGAAACATGAATATAAAAATGAAGAGTTGAAGTTGCCTTTTTCGAATTTGTTTCAGTTTGTATATGGAACATTAAGTTGTATGTATAATAGTTCATATCTTCTATTAGGATAATGAAGGTAGTCATCATGTATAACTAGACATCGCATATGGCAACTTAATGGCTCATTATCTATGTATGCTGGTAGCTAGAAAAGAAGTGATGGTGTAGTAAGCAATATCCTGATTTTTCAGTTGTGTCTGTGGTTAGCATGTCTTCCAAACGTACGTTAAGTATTAAACTGTCCGTTGCTAGATAATCTCACCTCATTTAGTAGGCTGCCTCGTTATAACTTGCAACAATACCGTTAGAGTAGATAGCACAAGTTTACATTTCAGCATTATAAATGTCGAGCTTGAGTCGAATGAACTAACCAGGCCTTTATCGGAAAAGAAGTGGCCCAGGTCCAGTCAATACTGTGTGCGCTGGGCCTGGGCCCATAATATCCAAACGACTGCCCATGTACGCGTTCATGTTTCGGATTTTGCGAATCATATTCGGAACCCAACTATAACTAACTCGTAAGCATGTAAATAAAGTTGGACCTTTTTTCTTCTTTCATTGTTAGAGACAAACTTAATAGAAAACATAGCCACTATAGGACGACCTTTTAAAATAAAATGAGGCGTGCCTCGCCAAATAAATTACACATCGCTGGGGCCCTCAATAAATACATAACCATTGGTTAGACTTTGGAGTTGGTCGTTTAGTGAACTTTCACGGCCTGTTTTCTAAAATAACAATACGTTAGTTTCTTTAGGACGCGTCTTAATTAATCTTACCTTCTTAAATACGGGTGTGCATTTATGTGACCCAAATCCAAATCTCAACGGAGTCGAAATGTGTCTCTAATCATGGGTACATTGATTGTGACGTGGTTCGAGATGCGTGTCCACAACGTTGCAAATTCCCTAAAAAATAATAATAAATAAATAATGAACGAGACGAGCCTCGACAAACAAGAATACTCAAAGTGTGGGGCCCTCAACGGATAGTTATTTCGAATGCGCAGATTTCGAGACAGACCGCATAACGAACTTTACGGCTTTTCTCAAAATAACAACGCGTTAGTCTTTAGGCGCGTATTTAATAATGTTATATTCTTAAACTCGGGTGCGCATTTATCTGACCCAAATCCAAATCTCAACAGAGTTGAAATATGCCAACAACCACGGGTGCATTGATGTGACGTGGTTCGAGATGTATTTCCACGATGTTGCAATTCTTGATAAAAATAATAATAATGACAAAAGAGGTTAAAAGTTAAAATTCGCACGTAGGTTCAACAAGCATTAAATCAGATAATCAAGCCGAATATGACAGTTGAGCGACCGTGCTAGAACCACAGAACTCGGGAATGCCTAACACCTTCTCCCGGGTTAACAGAATTTCTTATCCAGATTTTTGGTTCGCAGACTGTTAAACAGAGTCATTCTTCTCCTCGATTCGGGATTAAACCGGTGACTTGGGACACCCTAAATCTCCCAAGTGGCGACTCTGAAATAAATAAATAAATCCCGCTTCGATTGTCCTTCAATTGGAAAAACTCCTTCACCCCTTGCGGGGACGGAAAAAGGAGGTGTGATATCCTCATCGACCCATCTTTCTTCTTTATGAACAACACAGGTGCACCCTACGGAGAGATACTTGGTCTAGTGAATCCCTAATCAAGCAAATCTTGCAATTGCTCCTTCAGTTCCTTCAACTCTGGCGGGGCCACACAGTAAGGTGGAATGGAATTAGGCTGAGTGCCCGGAGCCAAATCTATAAAGAAGTCAATATCTCTGTCATGTGGCATCCCCGGCAGATCTACATAAAATACCTCTGGAAACTCACGCACAAATGGTACTGAATCCATGTAAGGAACCTCTGCACTCGAATCTCGAACATAGGTCGAATATGCCAGACATCCCTTCTAGGCAATACGTTGAGCCTTTGCATAAGAGATAACCCTACTAGTAGAATATCTAGGAGTCCCTCTCCAGTCTAATCGAGGCAACCTTGGCATGGCTAAGGTCATCGTCTTGGCATGACAATTCAAGATATCATGATAAGGTGACAACCAATCCATACCCAAGATGACATCAAAATATACCATATTAAGAAGTAGAAGATCTATGCTAGTCTCAAAACTCCCAATAGTAATCACACACGAGCGATAGACGTGATATACAATAATAGGATCTCCCACAGGCATGGACACATATGTAGGAGCACTCAAAGAATCCTTAGGCAGAACCAAATAAGAAGAAAAATAGGACGACACGTAGGAATAAGTAGAGCCTGGATCAAATAGAACTGAAGCATCTCTATGGAAAATTGGAACAATATCTGTGATAACGGCGTCAGATGACTCGGCCTCATGCCTAGCTAGGAAAGCATAAAATCGAGGTTGGTACCCACCACTCTAACTTACGTCTCTAGGACGGCCTCTAGCTGGCTGGGCTCCACCTCTAATGGCCTGACCTCCACCTCTGGTTGCCTGACCCTTACCTCTAGCTGGTTGAGCGGGCAGTGGAGCAACCGGTGCCAGAACCATCGGAATCATGAGGCCTCTTATCAGACACGGGCCCCCTCTTTAGAGCACGAACCATCTCGATCCATCTGGCAATATCTACAGCCCTCTAAAAAGTAATATCATCTCCACTCTCCTTGGCTATCTGTAGTCTGATAGTGAAAGTAAGCCCATCAATGAATCTCCTAGTCTCTCCCCCTCAGTAGGGAGTAAGAGAATGGTATGGTGAGCTAGGTCTACCAATCGAGTCTCGTATTGGGTAAAAATCATACTACCCTACTAAAAAGCTCAAACGGCCAGCAGTAATCCTCTTTTAGAGTGACATGAATGAATTTCTAGAAATAGTCGTGAGAATTTATCCCAGGTTAGGGCAGGTAAATAAGATAGTCTAGTCAACATATAATCTCTCCACCATCTCTTGCAGAACCAGTCATTTGATACACTGCAAAGCCGACCCCATTGGTCACTATAACCATGTTCTGCAGCACCTCGTGATAGCGGTACAGAGAATCATGTGGGTCCTTAGAAGGTGCACCACTCAAATGAATAGGAATGAGCTTGGTAAATTTGTCTAACCTCAACAAATCCTCAGAAGACATACTGGGCCTATCACCGGCATGTGCCACAACAACCGGCTGGACCACCCCAACTAGTGGGGCTGCTGGGGTCTAACACTAGGGAGCCACCTACTCCGGGATATGAATAGCGGGAGTCTGTGCTCCTCCCCCAGGCCGAGAGACGCCTGGTGCGACCGAAATGTACCGGTCTGGGCCACATTCTCCATAAGGCCCACAAAACGGACTAGAGCGCTTGAAGTACTGGAATGACCATGAACCATTCCGGGACCTGAGCTGGTCCGAAAGGTATAGTCTGAGCTGGAACCTCCTCCTCGTGATCAATCAGAGGTTCCACTACGGGTGTTGCTTCTTGAGCTCTAGGCTAAGTTTTGCCTCTAGCTCGGCCTCGGCCCCTTGTAGTAGCTACGATAGAGGGCTCCGGCTCTTATCCGGCTGTAGATGTAATGCGTGTTCTCGCCATCTATGAGAAAACAAGAATAGAATTGTTCAATCATCGATGATAGAATAAAATCGCACGATAGAGAAAGAAAGAAGTGAAATTTTTCCTAAACTCCATAGCCTATGGAAGATAAGTACAGACGTCTCCGCATCAATCCTCCAGACTATACTAAGCTTGCTCATGACTTGTGAGACCTAGGAAACCTAGTGCTCTGATACCAACTTGTCACGACCCGAAATTCCCACCCTCGGGACCGTGATAGCGCCGAATATTTACTTGCTACGTAAGCCAACGTTAGAATTAGTTTCTAGCCATTTTAATAAATCGTATTAAATAATAACCCGAAAACTGAATAAAACAAAATAGTGTGAGAAAACCATACAAAAGCGATATCTAGTTACAATCCCAGAACTGGTGTTACAAGTGCACGAGTGACTAAAGCACTACAAATAAAAGTTTGAATGAAAACATAACTGTCTGAAATGAAATAAACAACTAGAGTAATGTAGAAGGGGACTCCAGGGCTGCGAACGCCGTGCAGTTGTACCTCAAGTCTCCTTCAAGAAATCAATCCAAAGAATCTACTAGCTATCGCTAGGACCGACTCCAAAATCTGCACAAGAAGTGCAGAGTATAGTATGAGTACAACCGACCCCATGTACTCTATAAGTGTCGAGCCTAACCTCCACGAAGTAGTTATGAGGCTAAGGTGGGTCACTTACAATAACATGTACGTTGTATAAAATAATAATAGAAAAGAAAAATAGGAAATGACTGCAAGGCACTAAAACTAATAAAAACAAACTGAATCCTCGAAGCTAGTGAATCCAGAAATATCATCCCTTAGAGTATTATATAAAAATAATGGAAAAAAACAAACACAACACAACAATGAGTGCAACATACATTAATCTGTTGCGGTGCGCAACCCGATCCCACCATACAAATACAATCCTCCCTTATTTTATCATATCAATATCAAAATCACATATGCAATCTGTTGCGGCGTGTAACCCGACCCCACCGTATAAATATAAAAAATCCTCCCTTATTCCACCATAACAATATCATAATCACCTACAAAATTCGTTGCGTCGTGCAAACCCGGTCCCACCTTACAAATATCGAAATCCTCTCTTATTCTACCATATCACAACCATTACGGCATGCAACCCGATCCATAAAGAAATTCAATGATTGTAATAAATCCAACATCTCAATTCACAAAATCTATATGATTAAAGAATATGAAAGCAAGCAATAAAGGGACTCCGTACCCAAATCAAGGAATACTACATTTACTACAAAAACAACCAAACAAGCCAAATATATGACAATTAAAGTGTACAAGTAAGACAATTAAGGCAAGTAACAATTAATCATGAATTCATGAAAAAAATAAATATTTCAATGCAAGACTAAATAAATGGCAAGCAACAAGTTACGACATAGAGAGAAATTAAAGCATGTAACAGTTGAGACATGGAATAGAATAATTAATGAAACACGGAAAAGCATGAAAATAATTATTGGTGTATATACACTCGCTACCTATCATATGCCGTACACACATAATTCATATAACATATAGTTCAAGGGTTCCTAGTTCCCTCAAGTCAAGGTTAGACCCAACACTTACCTCGCTCCACATGCAAACCAAAGCTCAACTAGGCCCTTTCCTCTAAAATTCGCCTCCAAACCAATCGAATCTAACCAAAATCGACTTAATATCAACAAACAATGCTAGGAAAATCAATTAAAATACATAAAGCAACGATCTTTATACTTTTCCCAAAAATTCAAGAAAAGTCAACCCCGTGCCCGCTTGGTCAAATCCCGAGATGCGGACGAAAACTTAATTACCCATTCACCCTCGAGTTCGATTATATAATTTGTTTCGAAAACCGACCTCAATTCGAGGTCTAATTCCCAAATTTAAAAAAATCTCCAATTCTACACGAATTCCTAATTTCTACCATAGAAATCCTATGTTTAATGTTGAAAATACTTGAAAAGTAATGGGTAATTGAAAAGAAATAAATTAGAGTCACTTTCCAATGCATTTTAGAAGAAAATCTCTTGAAAAAGTCGCCTCTAGGGTGTTTAGGGTAGGGAGTTTGTGAAAAATGAGTTAAATCCTGTGTTTTCAGCTTTTTTATCCAAGCGCAATTGTCGTTTTGCAAACCACGCAAATGCGAGAAATCCTTCGCAAATGTGAGGCCACTCCCATCTCTACTTTAATCGCAATTGCTATGAATTGTTCGCAATTGCGAACATTGGAACTTTGCAAATGTGATCAATTGATCGCAATTGCGATCTCTCCTGTTCCCAGGCCCTATTCGCAATTGCAAACAAATTGTTCGCAATTGCAATCGTGACAGACTTGGTCTTCTGTCGCAATTGCGATTGCGAGACCAGCACACCAGGTCACACTAGCAACTTTTTAAGTTCAAAAATCACTTCATAACTTATCCGAAACTCACCCGAGCCCCTCGGGATCCAACAAAATATGCACACAAGTGTAATATCATCATACAAACTTGCTTGCGCAACCAAAATACCAAAATAACAAGTAAAAGTATGAATCGGGGCACCAAAACGAATGCAATTTTTAAAAAAACTAAAGAACTTTCAATTTAATAACAAGACGTCCGAAACACATCAAATCAACTTCGTTTTGTGTCAAATTTTGCACACAAGTTATAATTACTGAAATGAACCTATACCATGTTTCTGAACCAAAATTCGAACCCGGTAGCAATAAAGTCAAACTTAAGAATTCTTTAAATCTTTAAATTGCTAGTTTTCAACGAAGTACGTTAAATCAAGTTGGGGATTTTCAAATTAAATTCCGGGCATATGTCCAAGTCACAAATCGTGATACAGACCCACCGGGACCATCAAAATACTGATTCGGGTCTATTTTCCACAAAACATGACCGTAGTCAACTCAAATGAGTTTTAAGGTAAATTTTCACATTTTTATCAATTTTTATATAAAGATTTTCCTAAAAAAATACGGACTATGCATGTAAATCGAGGAAAGCTAAATGGATTCGAGGTCTTGAAATACAAAAATAAAGGGTTAAACTGTAAATGACCTATCGGGTCATCACATTGAAAGAAGAAACAACACAAAATAATAATTTGCATTGAAAAACGTGGATAACAATCAACTATGGAGGTAGGTTAGAATTGTTATTCCAAGCCCACATTTGGGAAGACATTAGTCGTGAAACTGATTTTTTGGTGATTTATTATTTTCTTCTTTTTTGTTGTTTTTGTGTAAAAAAAATATTAAATATATAAATAAATTACAAACTGCGGCATAAACAAACATGGGAGAAAATATTAATTTCTTTTTGCATGGAAGATTTAATAAATAAATCAAAAATAATTTCAAACAAACGTGGAGGGAAGTATTATTTTTTTTAAACGTGGGAGGAAGTATTAATTTTTTAAAATTGGCATGTTTAAATTTTTTTTTTAGTTTCTATCTTCTATTTTAAAATAATTTTAAAATTTTTGTTGGAGTTTTATCCTAAATTTTTAAACTTGACATATTATAATGATGAAACTTGGCATACAATTCATCTAAATAGTATCAAATCGTTGTCTATTAAAATTCTTCACTTGTATAAATTTATCAATACATTTTTTAAGTAATATTAATTTGAATTATTTTTTAATTAATTTAAAATTATAAATATACTAAAATTATATTTATTTTTTCTTTTAGTATATTTTTTCTACCACTATATTTGATTAGTTTTTCTATTTAGTATCTTACTTATAATTAAAATTCATTTTCTTTAATTAAATTATAATTTTGAAATTCATTAACATTTATCAAGTGGCTTTGTAGTATCTTGACACTTGGCTTAATCTTATGAATAACTATTTTTCTATATCCTAAAATTGTCAAATGACTTTTTAATATGTTATCACTTGGCTTAATATCATGTCTTTGCATCTATTTTTATTATATATAAATACTTTCTTTGTAATACGTTTTCCTAAGTAAAAATTTGCACAAATTTCCTATCACCGTTTGACCCACGATGATTTTTTAAAGATAGAAAAAGCACCTAAATTTTTGTATACATATTTTAAGTACTATTTTGATAATTAAAAGTTTATTTATGTTTTTAAGTATTCGAAACTAGGTGCTTTTTTGTCTCTCACTTTCTTGTCTAAACTCAATCCCTAATCACTACATGCAATTTACCCTACTTCCTACAAACATTCTTAATAAAATTGATAAAGTTCAAAGGGATTTCATTTGGGGAACTACTAGTGAGAGGAAAAGAATTTACCTCATTAAATGGTCCACCATTTGTCAACCACAAAGCAAAGGAGACCTTGGACTCCATAGGGCTAAAGATAAAAACCTTTGCAATCTTGCCAGCCTAGCCTGGAGAGCCATTACGAACCCTACCACCCCATGGGCAAACCTAATTATTAGTAACTATGCTAATAACTTTAAAACTAGAAAAATTCTTTCATATAGAAAAATATTCAAATGGGGTGGGAGTTATGTTCCAAAGGTATCATTTGGCAGCCCCATCACCACTCCAACATAAACATTTGGGAAACCAATTGGATTCCTAATTTAGGGAGCCTTAGAAAAACAATAGAAGGCCCTTTATTAATAGAAGATTACTCATTAAAAATAAGAGACATCTTTGTATACGGTGAAATCAGGGGGGTCTATTTCCCGCTGTTAAGGTACATTCGGCAAGACATATCAGCATCTCGAGGCTGCAGGATTACGATCGAGCTCCCTCCCTCGAGGTTTGTCCGCGACCCAGCAAAGATTTCGAGGATAGAGAATTTGTCCACGACCTGACGAAGGTGTCGAGGACAGGGGATTCCCGAGGCAAGCAGCTAGAATCAGTAAACACTAGTACCATGCCTACCCGTCCCATCCCCGTATCTTTACATTCAATGCACTCTGTACTATATGGTATTCCCTCTCCTATATAAGGGGAATTCATGCCACTTTGTAAAAGACTGATGTTGCTCCATTTCTCCACAAGTGCAATAATATCTCTCTCTCTCTCTCTCTTCTTTCTAATTTGTTCGTCCTCACCGGTCTGAGGCCACTTTAATATTAATCGTTCTCTTACTTGTTCTTCATCTTATCACTTGGTATTGGTCATAAAAGGATTTATTTAATCATACCTTAACTGTTATCCCATTCTCAATTGGCCCTGATAGCTCGAGCTCGACCTGGACATCGACTCTGAGGTCCCCCATCGACCAGCCCTATATCCAGGCAGCAGGCCCCTTGGTTTGGTTACTACCTCATTTTAGCTTGCATTTCATCATTAAACTTCACATTCTTAGCATCATCTGCTCTAACAACTAGCTCGAGAATAGATTACGTATTTTTAGAATCTCATTTACAAATTTAATTGTTGTTATCATTTTCACGGTAAACAGTTTGGCGCCCACCGTGGGGCTAAAAATAATAGTGATTATTTTCTTGCTGGTTTTATTACACAAACGCACATTATCTTTCACACTTTTTCTTGTCCAAGATCCTTTGATTTCAGGTTAAAATGTCTAGCTCGATAAACAGAGTCGAGAACGACAACCTCAAAAATCACGGGAAAAATGGCGTGGCTGTCCCGGCCACTGGAGAACCACCACAAAATCCCGATAACGCGCCCGAACCGAATCTAGCGGACGCGGATTCGCAGGACACAAGTCGACGAAAGTTCTCACACCGATAGGAGCATGCGACACAACAATTGACAGGAAGCTCAAAAAACCCCGGCCCGGGAAGAACAACAAGTTAGTCTTCATGTTATTTTTGAAATGTTGCAGGCACAACAATTTTCCATTGCCCAATTGCAAAGACAGCTCCCCCGCCGGGCAAGTACTCGAAAGGTCAAGCAATAACGGGTCAGTGTCGACCCTCCCATAGTGAAGATGCTCGAGGACCTCACCAAAAGGATCGAATCGGGTGAGAAAATGATTGCAACCAACAATAAAAAGGTCGATGCCTACAACTCCGGGGCCAATCAGATCCCGGGTGCGCCCCCGATCATCAAGGATTTGGATTCGACGAAGTTCATACAGAGGTCGTTCCACGAGGAAGCGGCCCCGAAGCCCATTCCAAAAAAGTTCAGAATGCCAGAACTCCCTAAGTACAACGGTACCACCGACCCTAACGAACACGTTACTGCCTACAACTGCGCAATAAAAGGCAACGATATAAAGAATGACGAGATCAAGTCCATATTGTTGAAAAAATTCGGAGAAACGCTTTCAAAGGGGCCCATGATGTGGTATCACAACTTGGCTCCCAACTCCATAGATTCATTCGCCATGCTAACTGACTCCTTCGTAAAGGCACATGATGGAGCCATCAAGGTGGCAAAAAGGAAGTCTAACATTTTCAAAATCAAACAAAGAGAGAATGAGATGTTGCGGGAATTTGTGTCCCGCTTCCAGATAGAACGGATGGAGCTACCGCCAGTCTCCGACGACTAGGCAGTACAAGCCTTCACCTAGGGCCTGAACAAACGAAGCTTGGTGGCTTCGAAATAGCTGATGCAGAACCTAATCGAATATCCGGCAGTGACCTGGTCAGTCGTCCACAACCGATATCAGCCAAAGATCAGAGTCGAGAATGACCAGCTGGGAACCCTTTTAGCCTTAGTATACTCGAGCAGGCTCTTGGCGAAGGAGTCAAGGTCGAACAAATAAAGGTACCAATCATACCCCGATGATAGGAGAAACGCTCCAAACCGCCCCGTAACGGTCGATCGGTAAACAAAGGACAGAACCCTCGGGGACCCCTCAACAGGTGTGGCTTCAATGGGTACACAGGGCCAACAGGGGTACTCCGCCTATCAGAGTACAGCTTCAACGTCGGTGTGTCAGACATTGTGCTTGCCATTAGCAAAATTAGGGATGCCAGATGGCTCAGACCATTACAATTGGATCCTTCCTACAGGAACTACAATTTGATTTGCGAGTTTCACAACTCGCACGAGCATTGAACCGAAGATTGCAGGCAGCTCTGAGAGGAAGTGGCCCGATTGCTCGATTACGGGCACCTTCGGTAACTTCTCGGCAACGGGGCTGAAAATCAATCGCGAGAAGGAGAAACAGCGAAAAAGAACAAAACAGACGAGACTCAACACATCGTCCACACGATTTTTTGATGATCTCCCCAAACGTGTTCAAATAAAGGACCACTTAGCAACCACCGAATAAGCACTAGAACTCGAGAAGCGCCGTCGCCACCAAGGTATAATCGCCCATCCCTCTTTCCATCTTCTACTTCATAGTAACTCTTGTGCAGGACAACGACCAGGGTAATCAGGACGATACCCTGGCTCGAAGATTCTGAGGCTTCAAAGCGTCCGTTGCACTCTTTTCCTTTGATCGGATTTTTTATCTCAAAATGGGTTTTTACCGGCAGGTGTTTTTAACGAGGCAACATCAACGCACTTCCCAAGAAGGATTCAGCAAGCCTACGGGACTTTCTTTACGACCGTCCCTACACTAGGAAATGACGAACGAGGTTCCGATAGGATGCAATGTACCGGATCGAACGGTCCAAGGAGCCGCGCCCGCACGAGCTAAGCTCGCAACAACAAAACAGCATGTATTTACAACATATATTTTCGCCCAGCAATAAAAAATATCTTTCAGCATCTCGTACTCCAGAAAAAAGGGATTTTAACATGATCACGGCGAAGGCCACTCCACCAAATGCATCCCGAAATACTCGAAGACTTCGCGTCAACTATTCGGCACCCGCACGACCCCAGGTTCGGAACTCCGGACTCATAAAGTTCCAGCAAGGTAACTCTGAGCTCACGAATAACGGCCTTCGAGCCTTAGCAAGCTCGATGACTCGGAGACTGTCGCCAATCACCATGTACTGGAAATCCCGAAACTGTAAGACCCCGAGCGGGTAGACTCGATGTAACCAGATCTATTCTACAAACTATAAGACCTCAACAGGCATTATAAAACTGTAAGACCTCAACATGCATGATAAAACTGTAAGACCTCAACAGGCATGACAAACTGTAAGACCTAAACAGGCAAGAAAATTCAAAATCCCAAAGTTTAGGCTATACGTCGCATTTGTAAAAATCTCGAAAGGGCATAACCTCGGAGTAGACACCTAAACTATCACTCAATATCAAAAATGGCTTCGGCCAAATGCAAATGACTATGGTCAATATAGCTGATACAGCCAAATTAACACGACTCGGGGACGCCCGACTGTCGCTAAACAAAATCGCAGGCCACTAATTCGAATATACTTCGGAAAGAACCGGTTAAAAACAAGCCTCCCTCCATAGGAAAATAAGCTTCGACCACGTCAGCTCCAAATCACAAGGCTTCGACCTACTTAGCCTACGAGCTACGAACTTTCCGAGGTGCTCAAACATCGCTGATAACGACTTGAAATAAAGGTTCTTCCATAACCGACAACAGGTTAGGCAAAATTATTTCAAAAGACCTTAACGAGCGGAAAACAAAGCCTATAAAAAGCCCACGGTCAAAAGCGTAAGAGCCATTGTCTCCAGCCAAAACGAGCCTCTAGGCCGCACACTAAAAGGTCTCAACTGCCAAAACAGCGTAAGAGCCACTGTCGCCAGCTTGAAAATTGACAACTTGAGGATTAAAATGAGCTCGAGCCATAACCTGATTCGGAGATCGGATCCAAAATAGTTAACTACACATGCCTAAGGGCCACATATATAGAAGGTCGCTCCGACCCAAGGCAAAATAGCCACCATCGCCAGCTCATATAAACGCAAAACTCGAGGGTAAATTAAGCTCGAGTCAGATCCCGACTCGTATACTGAACCCAAGGACGGTTAATGCACACAAGCCCAAGGGCAAATCCATGGTCGAATCGACCCAATTAAAACTACAACAAGCAAAAATGCAGAACATACAAATTGCGGGTTCCCCCTCTTATTTCTACATATTGACGATGAAGAGCAAGTGACATATAATGAAATCTACATACACAACAAAGAAGGCAAGGAATAGACATTCCCCCTTTTTTCCGGCAGTTATGGCCCGGTGTTCTCCTCTTCATCGTCCTCAACATCGGATAGTAGGAACTTGGCATCGCACTCCTTTCCTTTGGCTTGCTCGATCTCCCCCGAGGATCAAAACCCCTGGCGTGAATCTCCTCAAGGATTTCCCTCCGGGATCTGCACCTCACATGCTCCTTGCTATTGTTTGCATGATCGAGGATCTTCTTCAGCTCAGCTCAGCTTTACCAGTGGTAGGGCTTCCTGAATAAGCCGCCATTTTCTGTCCCGCCTTGATATTATTCATCACAACCTCAGCCCGGAGTTGTTCCAGCTCACCCACCTTATCATTTAACTTAAATAGCAAAATATCAAGGCGGGAAGACAAAAATGGAATGTAGGCCAGCGCAAAATGCAAGGTACCTATTTCTCCAAGAGGGCCTCCTGGGCTCGGTCAACCTCATGCTGTAAAGAGACGAGCTCACTTTCCTTTGCCGCACAAAGAAGTTTGAAGGATTTCTCCCTATTTCGAGCCTCCCGCAATGGGGCCTCCCAATGAAGCAGTTCAGCTTTGAGCCTATCAAAGCCCTTAGAAAGAAAGCTAGATAAATAAAAAAAAAGGGGAGCATAGGGCCAGAAAATCCTTATAGCAGCCGAAACTCACCATAAGACCAAAGCGCTGAGCCTCGTCGAAGGTCGAAGCAACATTCGACGATGCACCAATCTCGAAATATTACCAATCGGCCGAATCGCTTCGTCTTAACCGCTGCGAAGAAGTAGCCTCACTATAAGCCTTCTCGCACCCCAGAGCATCTTTCCTTTTACCGACGCTCCTTGACCCCAGGGCCAGAAATCTCTCCTCATCCCTCGAGGAACTCGGCCTCGCTTCGAAAGGAATCTCGGTGCCTGCAGCAGATAAATCAGATGAGCCAACAAGAAGGAAGCCATATCTTAGGGGGGCAGAATGCCAGGCACCTACCATGATGATTCGCCTCCCATATCCCTTTTGATAAATCTTGCCACTAGCGCCTATCGTAAATAGAGCAAGCTGCCAGCTTACAAGACCATTCTGCTAAATCGGGGACCTCGCCGGGCAACCAATGAGTTGCTATAAACAAAGGACAGAAAGATATCGTTATGGGGCCAACCTCATGTTGAGATAAAGGCAGTGCAAACAGAGCACTTACGTGTGAAGTTCCCTTTCTCAAGAAACGGCAAAAATTCTCCAGGGATAACATCGGTCGTCCGAATTCGAACGAACCGATTCATCCATCCATCCACGGTCCTCATCCTCCTCGCAGCCGATTATAGGAGCTCGAGTGGATCTACGCTGAAGAGCAATCAGGCCCCGATAGCGTAATGTCCGGTACAACCTCACGAGGTGACTGAGGGTGAATTCTATCCCGACCTTGTCAGCAAAATATCTCATCGACTGCACTATTATCCAAAGAAAGGGATGAACCTGCGCCAACGTTACTTGATATCTTCTACAGAAATCAAGCACAACCCAGTCCGGGGAACCAGGTGCAAGAACGTGAATATACACACTCAAGAATCCCTTAACATATGTCATGACACTCTCCTCGGGGGAAGGTTCTTGCAAAATCGCGCCTTCCCCCCATCCGCATTATTTTCTGATTATCTCGAGGTTTTCCTCCCTCACCTATAAAATAATCCTCGACACATGCTCTCGATGGCCCGGAACATTGGGAGGCCTCCCCGGTGTGACAACCCTCTTCGATGTAGGGCATCCCGAGCCTCGCTTTCCCGACACCGGAGGCAAGCCACTAGTACCAACCAAAGGTGGAGCACAAGAGGGACTCCCTTGCATCCGAGGATCAAGCGTCAAAGTATCGGCTATGACTACGGCAGAATAGGGGGAAGAAGATGAGGATCCAAGCAAAAATTTCCTGAAGTAGGGAAGCGGAAGGACTAGCATAAAGCGCCAGGCTCTGCAGAGGAGATAGACTTACCAAGAACTACAAAATCGCCGCTTAAGAGGCAGATGAGCAAATAAATAGAGGCAAATCGACAACTGCTCGCTTGCCCAAGAGGGCCAATTAATTATGTCCGCTTTAACGTCACCCTCTCCTAAGGGAGTTTACTGGCAGAATCACTCTGGCTCCCACATGACTCATAAAACTGCAGGACCTCAGGAGATCCCCGACATTATAAATATCGGTTCAGTAGCACTGTAGATTCAACCTCGGGACATGGCAGTCCTGGGGCCTCGGTTTGTCTAGAGAAAAGAACCGAAGGGCCGATGCCGAAACGCAAAAGCAAAAAAGCAAGGAGAAGGGCTGACAGAATGAAAGCTCCTTTTATACATTGACAAAAAGGAAAATATGTCTTTACACTATCCGTTTCCCGGAGCAAGGCAGCATACAAAGTAAAAAGGAAGGCATACAAAAAGGACTCGGAGACTACTCCTTGTCACTATCATCTTCGCCCTTATCAGGGGCAATCAAGAGCGCCAATCTTTCCTCCACTGCACGGGCCTCCTCGAGGTCAGCTGATAGGTCGAAGCCCCTGGCCCCGAGTTCTTCTAGGGTCTTTATCTTCGCCTCCGCTTTGGCATGCTCGATAGCTCAGATTAATTTCTGATCAGCTGCCATAGATATGTCGCAAATCATTGTATGTGTTGTGGCCGCATCCTCCCAATAAGCGGAAACATTTCGTTCGGCCTCGGATTTAGCCGCGGCCAAAGCAACAATCTCCCTACGGGTATCCATGAGAAGATCCTGGGATGTCACCAATTCCCTAGCCACTATCTCATTTCGCTCTCTCAGCCTGGAGATCTCCGCTTTCAACTGACTAGTCTGCGAGCCACTCTGCTCGACCTATGGGAGAAGGGCAAGTCAATGAATATATCAATCCAAAATGTATGTGAATATGGGGTAAAAGGTCGGGTGTGAGCAAGGAAAAATACTTGAGAAGCAAGATTGGCCTTCTACTGGAGCGCCGTCTCCAAAGAGACCCGAAGTTCTCCCAGCTCTTTATCTCCCCGGGCAGAGCGAATCTCCAAATCCTGTAGCTTTGAAGCAATTTTTTTACGCTCCTTTTCATAACAAGAAATTTCCCTGCGGAACCGAAGGATGGCATGGTCATACATCTCCTTTCACTGCGGCACAACGAAAAAGTTAGAAAGTCGATCAATAACGCCTGGGAACGAAACAAATACGCGAGGAATGACTATCACCTACTGCATGGACTTCTCCGCCGCTTTAATAATGCCAGAAATATCGAGATCAGCTCTGTCGGTACGCCATCAAAAATGTTGGAAAAAACGTCTCCTCCTTTGGGAGGAAACCCAGTTGTGGCGCCGATCATCCCTTGGGCATCCCTCAGTTCCCCTGATGAAACCGGAAAGTTTGAAATGAAGTCGTTCGGTTCGCCAATTTCTCCAAGTGGCCACCCCTGTTCCTGGAAGGCTTCGAGCTCCAATCCCTCAGGATCAACACCAACGATCCTCCTAGCAGAAGCTACACCGAATCCAGCTATGCGATTTGAAGCTACATCAATATCCTTCGAGGACCCCCAGCTAGAGCCAGCCGTTCCGGACTCAGCAGCCTCTGACCAGGGCGCCTGCAAGTCTCTCGCACTAGACCTTGTTCTCCTCCTTAACAGACTTCCATCATCGTCCTCCCCTTCGATATCAGGATTCGACCCTGAGGTTAGAGCAGCAGTCCCATCAGTGGCTCGGTGCTCGGGTGACCTAGTTTTCTTTGCCACAGGATGGGCAGTAAAGGAAACTCACCGTGATTCTTGGCCACCCAACACTTCCTAGCTAGGACGGTCCAAGACCGAATGCGATACGGGAATTTCTCGCTCAACTGCCTGATCCATCCCGACAAATCTGGGACCACCTCCGAATGCCAAGCAACGGCTGCAGAAAGCACAAAAAGATTATTATGACAAATAAAAGAGTAGTCAAAAAGTGGCTAAAGGGAAAATCGCTAACGTCGGGCATTCCACCGCTCTAGTAAGGGCATCCTCCAGGCCGGGATGATATCCGAGGTCCTCACCCTGATAAATCTGCCCATACATCCTCGGTCCTTCGCCTCATAAACGGTAATGAAAAAAGATTTTTTGGACTGATGGCGGAGCTTGATTAAGCCTCGATATAGTCGAGGGCGATATATTTTGATCAGATGACTAAGGGTAAAAACCTCACCTTCAACCCCTTCGGTGAAATGTCTAAGCATCAACACTATCCTCCAAAAAGAAGGGTAAATCTGACCAAGTGTCACCTGGTATCGGTCGAAGTCAAGAATGACCGGGTCGATTTCCAAGGGAGGTGATTCGATGGATTTATCAGGGCCCAGGGTGAACGGGTAAGTTTATACATAAAGGAAGCCAGCCTTGAAGTCAGTAATATTATCGTTGGGACCGGGAATCTCCACCTCCACTACCTTGCTCCATCAGTTGTCCTCCCTCACCTTGCTAATATCGGTCACGACACTAACATATCAGGACACGTGCTCACACATGCCCGGCGTAGACGAGGGAGTCTCGATGTCAAAATCCTTCGATGTGTCGAGATCGGGTGGGGTACATTATTCCATAGTGGGGATCGATCTAGTTTCTTCCTCAGGTGATCAGGACGATGATGCAACGTTGTTCCGTCGGGGAACCATCCTAGAAGTTCTAGCCATATCAAATGGTAAAAACCCTTATGTGAAAAGAAGAAAGAGTGTAAAATACAAAATTTTGACTCGCGGGCTTGTATGTGAGGTGAAAATGGGAAGTGTCTAGCAACCGGTACATTTATAAGAATCGCTGGGGAAGCAGAAGGGACGACCCGATGGTAGTTCGTGGGTTTCTCGATTACCGCATCTGATGGCGGCCTTGCACGGTTCTCTGGGGCATGGCATTTAATGCTCTTAGACGGTTGACATCACGGCAATAATGACCTCGAGATGATGGTTCAATATCGTTTCCTATTACTTCACTCTAAGAAATGCGAAGACTATCTGTATGCGGTGAAATCAGGGGGGTCTATTTCCCGCCGTTAAGGTACATTCGGGAAGACATATTACCATTTCGAGGCTGCAGGATTATGATCGAGCTCCCTCCCTCGAGGTTTGTCCACGACCCAGCAAAGATTCCGAGGATAAGGAATTTGTCTGTGACCCAACGAAGGTGCCGAGGATGGGGGATTCCCGAGGCAAGTAGCTAGAATAAGTAAACACTAGTACCATGCCTAGCCGTTCCATTCATGTATCTTTACATTCAATGCACTCTATACTATATGGTATTCCCTCTAATATATAAGGGGAATCCATGCCACTTTGTAAAAGGCTGATGTTGCTCCATTTCTCCACAAGTACAATAATATCTCTCTCTTTCTCTCTTCTTTCTAATTTGTTCATCCTCACCGGTCCGAGGCCACTTTAATATTCATCTTTCTCTTACTTGTTCTTCATCTTATCACTTGGTATTGGCCGTAAAGAGCTTTATTTAATCATACCTTAACTGTTATCCCATTCCCGATTTCCCCCGATAGCTCAAGCTCGACTTGGTCATCGACTCCGAGGTCCTCCCCATCGACTAGCCCTATATCTGGGCAGCAGGCTCCTCGGTTTGGTTACTGCCTCGTTTTCGCTTGCATTTCATAATTAAACTTCACATTCTTAGCATCATCTGCTCTAACAACTAGCTCAAGAATAGATCACGTATTTTTAGAATTCCATTTACAAATTTAATTGTTGTTACCATTTTCATGGTAAACAATCTTTGATGGCAAAAACTGGCACTTTGGCAATATATCCATCAATCTCCCCAAAGAAATCATGGACACCATATCAAAGGTTAAAATCCATATTAAAAAAACAAATTGTGATATCCCTATTTGGTCTCTAAATACGAAAGGCTTCTTTACAAGCAAAACTTGCTATACAAACATGGACACTAATGAGGGCAGGGAAATCGACTTTAAATGGATTTGGGACCTTGCATGCCCAAATAAAATCAAATTCTTCATATGGGAATGCTTTTATAACAGAATACCTTGTAGCAAAAATTGGCCTAAACAGTGACCCCCACTGCCCTATATGTAGAGATCATATAGAAGAATCCATAATCCATAGTTTCTTCAAGTGCCAAGCCAGCAAGCAACTTTGGGACAGCCTTGGATGGCAAAACTCCTATAAGGAAGATGGTGATCATTGGTTAATCCAATTAAAGAATTTTGACTATCCGTTAAACAATAAATTTTTAAATTGGAATCTCTTCTCCCTTTTGCTATCTGGCATATTTGGATAAATAGGAATAGCAGTAACCAAAACAATACAAATCACCCTATCAACATTAACCACATCATGGAAAGGGCTACTGAATTTCGTCTCCTAATT
The DNA here is from genome assembly GCF_000715075.1 of Nicotiana tabacum. NCBI lineage: Eukaryota > Viridiplantae > Streptophyta > Magnoliopsida > Solanales > Solanaceae > Nicotiana > Nicotiana tabacum. The sequence goes on along the minus strand of NC_134101.1, from coordinate 91,581,817 downwards.
GAAAAGAGTATTCTTCTTTCTCCAAAAATCCATATCAATGTTAAATAGCATAGACCCCCAAAGGGATGGTTCAAATTAAATATTGATGCAAGTTTCCATAAAAATATGTAAATTTGTGATCTGGGTGGAGTAAGCAGAAATGCTAATGGCCACTGGATAGTTGGCTATACCAAATCAGCTCATGCACGTGGATCACTGCATGCTGAGATCAAAGCTCTACTAGATGGATTTAAAATAGCCCTTAATTGGGGGGTTGTTCCCTCTACAAATTTAAACAGATTCGACGGAGGTAATCCTATCAATCCAACAAGGTAATAATCTTTATGCTAACACTGTCAACAAATGTAGGTTGTTAATGCTCCAACAGAAGCAGGTAATCATCCAGCATGAGCTCAGGAAAGGGAATAAGGCAGCTCACCAATTAGCACAGATGGTAACTGCTGATCTCAAGAGGAAGAATAAAGTTTTTGTGGATCCACCAGCAAAAGTAAAAATTCTAGTAGAACGTGATTTACTAGAACAATATGTTTTTGAAAATTTTTTATCTTATGACGCTTGTAAAATTTTAGCAAGCTTAGGTAATCAAAGTGTTCTGTGTGATACTAACTATGAATTTCATGTACTGCATGTTCCTTAAACTTTAATATATATATTTTATGTTTGCTCAAAAAAAACCTAGGCATAAGCTGGGAGAGAGCAAATACATCGGATAACTGAGTCGGTACCGACGTGGTACAATAGCTTTAATCATTTCTGATTCTTTGTTAATAGGGGTAGGCAGAGATTATTTATGAAGAAAAATTAAGAGTGGTTTAATCAAAGGCTCAACTCTTCCTAATATAGATATTTCTGACGGTCTTTCAAGTTTTCTCATTTTGGACTAGAAATTCAATCCAAATTATTTTTTTTAACAATCTAGTATCTGAAATTAGTTAGCCTGACTATTTAGATTACGTCGTGTAAGGCTCATTAGGAACTCAACCTTCTATCATTCTTCGAATTCGAACTCGAGACATCCCATTAAGAATAAAATGATCATATACATCCCGACACATACCTAATAATCATAAATGTCAAGAACAGAAGAAAGAGAATAGACTTAATTTCAATGAAAACTCGATGGATTACCTAGTTCAATGAATGAGCTTGTTGATATTTTATGACATAGAATACGCGATTTCTAGTGAAACGTTAAAGTCAGAAAATAAACGGAAGTCCAAAAGTAAAAAACATTTAAACCATAGGAATGAAGATATGGCATTTTGTGTGCATGAGCATTTTGTGCTTTGGATACTTATTGCTGAATAGATTCTCTAATTGATTGATTTATTGCCGCAACTAGGGGTGTACAAAGGAAATCGAAAAATCGCACAAAATCAATAATCCGAATCAAATCGAGAAAAAAATCCGACTATGATTTGGTTTGATTTGGTTTGGTGTTGAGGAAAAAAACCCGACCATGGTTTGGTTTTAACTAAAAAAAAGTCAAACCAAACCAAACCAACCCGATATTATGTGTATAGAAGTTTTAAATATATTTAATACATAAAATATTTATTGTTGTGTAGTTTATAAATATTTTTATAATTTTATCTTTTAACGTATTATTTTTAACTTGAATTTATAATTCTTGAATACTACAATAAGTTTTATAGTCAGTATTAATGCTAATAAAAGACATTCAATTAATTTGTACTAGGAATGATAATAGTGTTGAATATCTATTTTTTTAGTTTTTTCATGGTTTAGATAAAATGCACTACTTATTTTTCTTATAGTGTTTAGTCATGTAAAATTAGTACATTTTAGTCACACTTATTTTAGCAACTTCATAATTTTAGATTATGTTTATTTTCATTATGGCATATTAATAATATTTATTTTATGCAATTTTATTATCTTTATTGTTGAATATTTTAGTATAATGCCATAGCTCATCTCGTATTTTATGTTATTTTATTGAAAAACACCTTATATAGTTATGTCTTACTAGGATCAAAGAAATATTTGAAGCACAAATCCTATGTTTTGTGCTATGAAAACTATATGGAAAAAAAAAACGAATAAACTGAAAATCCAAACAAAACCGAGATTAAAAACCCCAACTTTTATTGGTTTGGTTTGATCTTTAAATTTAATAACCCGATATAATTGGTAGCGAAACAATAAATTCGAACCATCAGGACTGTCCCACCTATTTGAAGTTTTGAACCATGTCAAAATTAATAGTGCAGTCATGATGCCCATAAAGGCGCATGTTTTAAAGAGTATATATATATATATATATATATATATATATATATATATATATATATATATATATATATATATATATGTGTGTGTGTGTGTGTGTGTGTGTGTGTGTGTGTGTGTGTGATTTTTGGTAAAGTAAAAATTATAATTAGAAGAAGGTTCTAGAAAGTGATGGAGTAATATTTTGGATATTTGTTATGCTTAAGAAATATCTAGATATTCTAGAGTCTTGGATATTTAAGGAAGATATTAGTACAAGGTGATAGAATTGTTTAGATTATTTTTGTATCTAGAATCATCCCTAGACAAGTATAAATAGGAGTAGCCTTAGGTATTTGTAATGAAGCCAAAACTCAAGAATACCTTCTTTCCTAAACAAAGTTCTTCTCTCCAAAAGTTACGTTCTCTTTTCAAAGCTTCCTCTTCTATAATTTAATCCTCCAATCTTAGTTAACAATCTTGGGATAGTAGAAGGTCTCTGGTAATATTTTTCTTCTCCTATTCATTACATGGTATCAGAGCCATAAGTCAGCTTCTGGATTTCAAGGTCGAGTTAGTTGTTAATTCAATTGGTTTCTCTAAATGGATTTGGCTGGTCGTGCTAATGGAGTGGGGATGGAGTTATTGAACCAGTCTGTTTACCGTGAAAATGGTAATAACAATTAAATTTGTTGATGAGACTCTAAAAATACGTAATCTATTTTTATGCTAGTTTGTTAAGTAGTTGATGCTAAGTATATGAGATTTAGAGACAAAATAAAGTCAAGGAGGGAGCTATAACCGAACCGATAGGCCAGTTACTTGGGACCTCGGGCTTGTCGATTCTAGGCCTCGAGATCGATCCCGGGGCTCGGCTATGAGCTGTTGAGGGTAATTGGGGTAGGGTTAACAGTTATGATGTCATTAAAGAGGGCTCTTTTTGTTTGGAGCAACTGAAAAATGATCAACCCTTACTAAGTGATAGGGATCCCCTTTATATAGGAGGAAAATCCTAACATAGTACAAAATACATTAATAATAAAGAAATCGGGATGGGAAAGCTGGCTAACTTCATGATGTAGACTCAGACTAGCTTCAGACTAGCCTCACAGATTTTGCCGGTCCTGACTACACTCTTTGGGAACTCCCCATATATGTTGGTGTAGCGACCACGTTATCCCTAGGTCGGGTGTCGATGGACCTCAAGGGAGGGTACTCGGTCTGCGGTCTCGAGCCTTCGAAGTGATCTTCCGAGATGCCTTATCAACGAGAAATTGGTTTCTCCGATTTTGCCGTATACAGATAGTCCCCGCATTTCTTAGAGAGGAGCGACAAGAAACGATTTTGATATCCAACTCTTCGAACTTCCCGCGATGATGTAACACTGATGACACAAGCCTTCGTGATTACCGAAACGTCCCATGCATTTGTCTTTTCAGCGTTATTCAATGAGTTGCCAATTCCCATTTTTCAAAATGACAGTACCGCCGTCGATACGGCTTCTAATAACACATTGATTACTCTTGTCGATCCATCTGCCCAAGGCATTGATGGCGTTGTTGGTCATGCTACCACCCCCTGTAAATGGGGCCTTCCGGTATTATCTTTTTATCTGAGTGCTTTCCAACATTTTTCCATCCCTTTCTTCCCATTATCCTTCTCCATTTCTACCTACCATGTTTGGGGTCCATGGCCTTTTGCCTGGGCTTTCCTTTGTTAAGCGAGACTATATTGTCTCGTCGCCATTGTTATTATTGTTGTTATGGTTGTCACCGTTGTCGTTGTTGGCTCGAGATGATGATATTAGGAGGCTGATTTCTTTCGTCTTGGGAAGGTATTTGGACTATACACTCCTGCTCACGAGGGTGCTTGGATTATACACCATTGCTCACCTTCATACCCCAGTTCGGTGTGGCACTTCGACCCTGACCGGTAGCTTGTATGGATCGATGTCCCAAGAAATGTACTCAAAGTAGTGGTGCAAGTAAGGCCGACGCTCGCCAAGTCTCTTACCGGTCCGAGGTTCTCTTGGCCGATGAGGGTCCTCGTTCTTTGGCGGGCTATGGCATTTTTTCATCTCCTCTTGCTTCTCCACTTTCCTCCTCTTCATCTTCTCCATCGAAGACGCTGCTTTGGAAGACCAAGACGAGCCCCCCGAGGTGGTGGTGGCAGAAGATATTGCTGCTTAGGACGCATACCCAAGGGGATGGCGCTTGAGAATTGATTAAACTCTAGGTTTCTCTTACATATGTACCTTTTTTACTTCTTTGTTTCTGTGTAAGGACCCCTCGTGGGCTTTTGTAATCATATGTAAGGACCCCTCGTGGGCTTTTGTAATTGAACATTCATGAATACAAAGATATTTCTCCAATTTGTCTTCGATGCTTGCTATATTCTTTTATGTTTGCGGAGACTCTGAATGCATGACTCTGTCAGTTGTTGCCAATATCAAACCCAGGGATGATTATTCTTTCTGGCCTTTGGTTGATTAATATGTCCTTGCACGGAACCTTTAGCGATCCCTTAGATCAAACCTGGATCGGTCCAATGAACTCGGGTTGCCGGAACCTTGACTCCGAGTAGAATGAAAGTAATGTTTCGGGCTCTAAAACCATGATTTATTACTTAAACTCCACGGTAACCTTTGAGAAGAAATTTGCTCGGAGGCCCGTGGATAGGGACTGCCTTTTATTTCTCGAGGGCAGTCCCCGAGCGGAGGTTCGTTCAAATTCGGACCACCTAGAAACTCGCTTTAGGCTTAGTGTAAATAGCCTTAAGGCGCTGTAGATATATCTTGAAAGAGGGTTTGTCCGATCTTAGACGGTACCCGGGGGCCAAGCCCATATGGGTGGAGTTTAAATGCTTATTTCATTGGGGCCTAATTCCTTTTTATAAAGATCCTCGAGGTCGGGTACCACCTCGATGTTGGCGAAGGCGTCATCAGCTTCCTAGAGCCTAGCCTTGTCCTGATGGAGGTCCTCGAGGTCGGGTACTACCTCGGGACTGGCGATGTTGTCGGCTCCCTGGAGCTTAACTTTCTTTGATGGAGATCCTCGAGGTCGGGTACCACCTCGGCGCTGGCAAAGGTGTTACTGGCTTCTTGCAGCCTAACCTTGTTCTGATGGAGGTCCTCGAGATCGGGTACCACCTCGGGATTTGAGGAGGTGTTACTGGCTTCTTGGAGCCTAACATTGTTCTGATGGAGTTCCTCGAGGTTGGGTACCACCTCGGGACTAGAGAAGGTATTACTGCCTTCTTAGAGCTTAACTTTGTTCTAGTGGGGGTCCTCGAGGTCAAGTACCACCTCGGGACCGAGGTGGTACTGGCTAGTGTTCTTAACCGGCTTTGTGGCAGGCAAATCATCGTCGTTTTTCCCATATATAAATAGGGTTGTTTCTGCTTTTTCGGGTGCTCCACCATTTTAAGCAGTTGCCTTTCTTTTTCTGTGTCAGCCTTTCGGCACTTCAGCACTAACGCACTTGCACATATCCTTGCTTTAGTTTTCTAATTTTGTCATAGCCATGGCTACTATGTCGGGGTCTGTCCGACAGGGAGGGGAGAGCTCCGCCTCTGACATTCAGGACCAACGAGAGTATGCCTTGAATTTTGTTTCTTCGATAGGAGAAGAATATCTTGGGTTAGTAAGAAAAGATTGTGGATGGGGGGAAAAGGTAGTACCACAGATACTTCCCCCGGATGAGGGCATCACGGATCATGCCGATGGATTCTTGAATGTGTATACATACCCTTTCACATTGGGCCCCCTTGATAGGGTTGTGCTTGACTTTTGCCTAGAGCATCGGGATTACCTTGGTGCAGATCCATCCGTCATTTTGGCGAAAGATGCTGATGATGAGATTTTTCGGGGAGAAGGCAGGGCTTGACATTACTTTTTGTCATCTTAACAGGCTGTACCGGCCCTTCCACCATCGAGGCATGCTGACCTTGTAATGCCGATCGACTACGCCCTTTGTTGTTGACGACGAGGAAGACGGAGATCGGGGATGGACGCTTCGTCCAGGTGCAGACTGCTGATATTATCCCCGTGGAGCTCAAGCCATTCCCTGAGGAATGGAATTATACTCGTAAGTGGTGTATCTCATGCTTTCTCAGTTCTGTCTATAACGAAATCTGGTTTCGTAACCGTGCCTTCCTTTCTTCCTCTACAGAGGTTTCATGGGCACCGGGTGACGTTCCTAATCTGCCGGATTGGGTTCAAGAATTGGCGACCCTCTCGACTTGTGAGGAGCGCAAGTGGCGAGCTTTGTCCTGGGGCAGATAGGAAGTGAAATACCATGGTGAGTGATGTGCTATTCTTTCTTTTCCCTTCTTTCCTGTGGAGAAGCATACCCCTTTTAGGCGTATTAATATTATTGTTGTAGGCATTGGAGAGCCTTTCGAGTTGAGGTCGTGCTCCTTCGGAGAGGGGGAAGGGTTGCTAATTTCCAGGCTGAATAACGATAACAATGAATGAGAGGTTCTTTCATAGGGCAATGGCACTCGAAGTAAGGCGGAGCGGGACCGGGGCTTCGGAGCTAAAGCACCATCCGAGCCTGTCGTGTCTATGGCTCTCGATTCTAGAAAGAGGGTTTCTCTGTTGCTGTCACCTTCTTTTTCCGTCGATAGCATTTCGGGAGATACTAGAAACACAGGGTTGCATACACTGAGGGACCATGCTTTGACCGGAGTAGGCTCTTTCAGGACCGAAGGGACTGGATTGGCAGGTGTGCGTTCGGCCTTCGAGGAAGCCCAACGGCTTCACTTTGCGGGGAGTTACGGCACAGGTTTTTCGAGCTTAGCGCCTTTCCTTTCTTATTGGGATTTCTTTTGCAGGGTTTGACAAGCTTAAGTTCGGGCTGCTTTGTTGTGAAGCCAGGCTACGGAAAGCTCTGGATGAGGACAGCTGGCTAATGTCATGATGCAGGATCAGACTAGCTTCAGACTAGCCTGACAGATTTTGCCGGTCCTGCTGCACTCTTTGGGAACTCCCCATATCTGTTAGGGTCACGACCACGTTATCCCTAGGTCAGGTGTCGATGGACCTCGAGGGAGGGAACTCGGTCCGTGGTCTCTAGCCTTCGAAGTGATCTTCTGAGATGCCTTATTAATAAGAAATTGGTTCCTGCGATTTCGTCGTATACACAGTCCAACTACAAGGTATGGAAGACTTGTATGGAGCCATACCTTGTTGGTGAGGATTTGTGGGAAGTTGTCAATAGGAGTAACACAAGTCCTCCTGCTGACGCATCGGAAAATAGCAATGCACGTAAGAAGTGGAAGCGGATTAATGCTAAGGCGAAGTTTATCCTAAAGAGGTCTATCTCTCCTAATGTATTTGATCATATTATAAGATGTAAATCAGCTCATGAAATACGGAGGACTTTTGATCGGCTGTTCCGAAATTTCTGTATTGAATCCGGACGAAGCTATCTCTGAACCCCGAATAAGAAGAATTATTATTCATGGTTTAAATCCAAAATATATTCCCTTTGTTACATCAATCAAGGATGGGTTTGACAACCATCTTTTGAAGAATTTGAGAATTTGTTATCGTCACAGGAGCTACTAGCCAAACAGATGGCTGGTGTATATACTAAAGAAGTGGAATGAAATATTGTTGTCACTGATAAGAGGAAATTTAAAGGGAAATCAAGAAATAGCATGCACTTTCGATTCTCAAGTGGTTCAAGCCCGCCAGGAAAGAAGGAGGAGTCTTCCAGCAACGATAGAAAACCTTTAAAATGTTATCGATGCGGCAAAGTCGGACACATAAAAAGATATTGCAGAGACAAAGAGAGCAATATGATTCAAACCAAGAAGCTGCTGAAGAAGAAGAAGAAGAAGAAGAAGAAGAAGAAGAAGAAGAAGAAGAAGAAGAAGAAGAAGAAGAAGAAGAAGAATACTGGGGAATGTGCTTCACAGCGGAGACTCGTGCAATAAATGCCTTGACTTCCATAAATTTTGAAAGAGAATAGATTGTGGATTCAGGATGTGGGCACCATCTCACTAGATTTCAATCTAAATTCTCCATCTTTCGCGAATACAATGGACATGATGTCATTGTGACAACAGATAATACAATCCATCAAGTGCAGAAGGAAGGAATTGATGTAGTCAATGAGAAGCAAGAAGATTCTATCACTCTTAACAGTGTTTATCATATTCCAGGTATCAAGAAAAATTTATTTTCAGTTGCAAATGTTGTAGATGTTGGAAATTATTTGCTATTTGGTCCACATGATGTGAAGTTTCTCCGAAATATTAAGTTGCTCGAGGTAGATATTATTTACTCCGGTAAGAGAGTTAACGATTTATATGTTTTATTTGCCTCTAAATCATATATTGAGAAGATGAGTACCAATAATAACACACATCTTTGTTATGCTAGACTTGGACATCTTAGCATGGATAAATTAAAAGCCATGGTAAAATTAAATCTAGTAAATGGATTACCTAACTTAAGAAATTTTGGTGGAGGAGAGGTTTGTGAAGGATGTCAATATGGCAAGGCACATCGTCCTCCATTTGATAGATCCTTATTAAGGTGCAATGCCCTACTAGAACTTATTCACAGTAACTTGATGGGACCAACGAGAATTCCTTCATTCTCAGGCTATTCTTATATGCTAATTTTCATTGATGATTTTACTAGATTCACTTGGGTTTATTTTGTGAAGCACAAGTCAGATGTTTTAAATAAGTTTATGAAATTCAAAGAAACAGTTAAAGGCAAACTCGATTCCAGAATAAGGCGGTTGCGAACTGATAATGCAAGTGAGTTCACTACATATGAATTTATTTCCTTTTGTCGTTGGCATGGAATTAAAAGAGAACTCACATGTGCTGATATGCCACAATAAAATGGAGTGGCTGAAAGGAAGATTCGATACTTAACTCAGACACGTAAGAGTTGGCTTCATGCCAATAATTTACCTAGAGCCTTGTGGGCTAAAGGTATAAAATGTGCAGCTTACGTGATTAACAGGATGTCACTTTCTTCAAACAATATGAAGTCTCCCTATGAATTAATGTTTGGAGAAAAGCCTAGCGTTAAACACCTCAGAGTTTTTGGCTCTATTTGTTATGTTTACATCCAAGATTATCAACGGAGCAAGTTGGACGCCAAGGCAAGGAAATGCATCTTTGTCGGATATGAAGAAAGAAAAAAAGGATGGAAGCGCATGGATCCTAAAACTCATCTCTTTGTTATTTCAAGGGATGTCATATTTGATGAAGTCTCTTTGTATTATGGAGTTGCGCAAGAAGGAGCAGGTTATAAACTCATAAACCCTGAATCATCAAATCTGCCCATCACAAGTACTTATTTAGATAATACAGTTGTCAAGGAGCTAAGAAAAACGGGGAGCCCGAGAACTCAACAACATGAAACTCAACAAGAAAATGATTCATGTGGTTCAGGAAGGCCAAAAATAACTATTATCAAGCCATCTCACTTCAGAGATGAAAATTTTGTCAGTGCGTATTCTTGTTTCTTTGCAGGAGCAATTAAAGAACCTTCAGTTTTTGGGGAAGCAAGACGAGCCATAAACATAGTGTTGAGATCTTCACCAAGACACGTCTTACAACATCGGTTGAGTTCTTCCGCGCCAAGCTTGGGATAGCTTCCAAAAAAAACTTTAAGAAGGAGTGTAAAAAAGGAAAGGTGATTTTTTGGAAGAGTAAAATTATAATTAGAAGAAGTTTCTAGAAAGTTATGGAGTAATATCTTGGATATTTCTTGTACCTAAGAAATATCTAGATATTCTAGAGTCTTGGATATTTAAGGAAGATATTAGTAGAAGGTGATAGAATTGTCTAGATTATTTTTATATCTAGAATCATCCCTAGACATATATAAATAGGAGTAGCCTTAGGCATTTGTAATGAAGCCAAAAATCAAGAATACCTTCTTTCCTAAACAAAGTTCTTCTCTCCAAAAGTTTCCTTCTCTTTTCAAAGCTTCATCTTCTTTAGTTGAATCCTCCAATCTTAGTTAACGATCTTGGGCTAGCAGAAGGTCTCCGATAATATTTTTCTTCTACTATTCTTGTGATGACCCGAAAGGTCATCTTGTATTTTAGAACTAAATTCTACGATTTTAAGCCTTAAAATCACATTTTTACCCTCCTCGATTTGCATGCACAATGCGGACATGTTTCAAGAAAGCTTTTATGTTAAAAGTTGATAAAAATAATAAATTTTGCCTAAAAACTTCATTTGAGTTGACTTCGGTCAATATTCTTTGTAAACGAATCCTGATTAATGATTTGATGGTCTTATTGGATCCGTATCTTGATTTGAGACTTGGACGTATGCCCGCAATCAAAATCGGAAGTCCCTAGCCCGAGATATTGGACTTTGTTGAAATTGGAAAGTTAAAGGCTTAATGAAATGGAAGTGTTTGACCAAGGTTTGACTTTTTAGATATCAGGTTCATATTTTGGTTCTGGAACTCGGTATAGATCCAATACCACATTTATGTCTAATATGTGAAATTTGGTGAGAAGCGGAGTTGGTTTGACGTGAATAAGACATCCGGCCGAGCAAATAGAAATTTTAAAGTGTTCTTGAGAATTTCATTTGATTTGGTGCTAAATTCATAGTTGTACGTGTTATTTTGGTGATTTGATTTCACGAGCAAGTTTGTATTATATTTTTATACGCGTGTGATTTGTTGGTGATAGGCTACAGAGTGATTTGAACTTGAAAGAATTTGCTGGTGTACCTGATCTTGTTGTAGGCCTAGCATCGCAATTGCGATCTCTGAGAGATTTGCATTTGCAAGCTTCTCATCGCAAATGCGAAGAGGAGCTGGGCCACACAGGTTTCGCAATTGCGAAACAAACTTGGCATTTGCGAAGTTGGTCTGGGGAGAGTAGCCTTCGCATTTGCGACGATTATGTCGCATTTGCGGTCATCTAGTGTTCGCATTTGCAAACATTTCCTCGCATTTGCGAACTATGTAGAATTGAGAAAGGGTTCTCAATTGCGATACGCATTGATGAAAAGAGACTTAGACGGGATTTTCCTCCCATTCTTCAAATATTCAAAACCTAAAATACAAGAGGCAACTTTCCAAAGACCATTTCTTCTCCAAAACATTGGTAAGTAATTTTATACTAGTTTCTTTCAATGTTTCACTTCATTTTACAAGATTTTAACTTAAAAGCTAAGGTTTTCATAGTGGAATTGGGGATTTTAGGGTAGAAACTAGGAATTTCAAAATTTGAATATTTAGACCTCTAATTGAGGTCGGATTCCAAAACTAATTATATATCCGGGCTCGGAGGTGAATGGGTAATCAGGTTTTGGTCTAAATTTCGGGTTTGGATAAAGCAGGCCCGAGTGTTGACTTTTTAAATAATGACCTAACTCGAATTTTTGTTATCGTGAGTGATTCCTAAGGCTTATTTTGAATCGTTTGGTTGGTAATTTTCTAGGTATTGTTGGTTCAGAGGTGATACGCTCAAATTATACTTTAATTAAATAGTGTAAGGTGGTCGGTATCAAATATAATAATCCAACAAGGTTGGGGATGAATCCCACAGGGAATATGGCGTGATGTTACACCCCGCAGTATTACGTCGACATTATGCTCTGTAGTAATATATTACGTTGATGTTACCCTCTCCAGTAATACATTACGATAATTTTACGCTTTGCATTATTAAGTTACGACAGTGTTGCACCCCAGCAGTATTACATTACAGTGATGTCACATTTTGCAGTATTAAGTTACGACGATGTTGCACCCTGAAGTATTGTACGTTAAATTTTTCGTAAGGTAATTGACATCAGTCCAAGTAAAAGATTATTTGGAGATTATAAGGATTATGCTATTTCACAAGCGATTAGTAAATTCCTGAAGGTGAAAGGGGGAGCAAGTCAAAGAAAGTGAATTTTGTCCAAGTTTGGCATTTTGGGGTAAAATACGGCCTGAGCTAAAATACTCAGTATTTATGGACTAGTACCATGCAAGGTACCATATGACCACGGTAGTGTAATATATAAAGTATATATGAAGTATTTTGAAAATAAATAGAATTTTAAGTAATTTGGGATAATTTTTAAATCATGCGGATAATTGATTAACTACCGGGTAATGGAACATTACCTAATTACCTAATAAGTAGACAAAGATTAAATATTTATCCCCTCCGCCACGTGGTAGTATGCCAAACCTTAAAGAAATGACTAAGGTTCATTTCTAATTAGGTGGCATATACTAGACATTCACTACATTTCAATATTTTTTCCATAACAAAGATTTTAGAATGAAAATTAGGTGAACAGCGTTAGCTATTCTTGAAAATGCTAAGAATAATAGTTGTGTTTCAAATCTTTCAAGTCATTTCTCAAGTATTCAAACAAAACATTGAAAAATCATTTACAATCTTTCAAAGACCAAGCAAGAACGTGACTTTCTGAAGATTGAAGAAGGCTTCAAACAAAACTTTGAAAAAATCATTTTTCAATCTTTCAAATAAACAAAGAACATGACTTTCTGAGAATTGAAGAAGGAAACGTGATACAACATGGTTCAATAATTTCAACAAATCCACGAGAAATTTTGGAATTTTAGCAATGGAGGAATTTGCGGTTCTAATGAACTACGGTGTAACTTTTTCCAAGGATATCATATGGATTTTCCCTACTCCGGGTATGTTAAGGCTATCCCTTATTTTTTTTAGCATAGTCCAAATTATACTGAAGAAACTAGCAAATACACAGTTTCTATAAATTACTCTATTCATAGATATGGTTGGGGTGTCTATATTCTTGAATCCCCATGAGAATTATTATTATCTTGTGTTCATGGGTCTCAGAATAATACGCAGTTGGAAAAGTTTATCCGGAAGCAATATCGAGATTATTATATATTTTTTATGTATTTCACTCATTTATACATGTGCATTGACCCATGACCAGATGGCGTTATATACGCGTATATATGTAAATATATGTATATGGGATATGGGAAAAGGTTACGGCGTTATATACGCACCACCACCTGATCAGTTGGTATATGTTGATGATGTTGCCCACAGTGGCTGTATGTATTCAAACCATTTTATACGCGTATATATGTATGTATATATATGTATATGGGATATGGGAAAGGTTATGGCGTTATATACGCACCACCACCTGATCAGTTGGTATACGTTGATGATTTTTCCTACATTGGCCAATATGATATGATGGGATGCCCTCAAAGGCTGATGATGTTATGAAACATGTACCTATACACGACATGACATTCATACGCATATGCATGACGCTAAAAGTAATTTATGATTTACAAAGTTATTCAGACTTACAGGTTGAGTCATGTACTCTATATGTCTTCCATGTCTCTTATGTATTTATTTATGTGCCTTACATACTCGGTACATTATTCGTACTAACATCCCTTTTGCCTGGGGACGCTGCGTTTCATGCCCGCAGGTCCCGATAGACAGGTCGAGAGCCCTCCAAGTAGGCTATCAGCTCAGGGGAAGATGTTGGTGCGCTCCATTTGTTTAGGAGTTGATCGTTTGGTTAGTATGATTTAGACGTGTATTGTTTGGTATGGCTGGACTCTATCTCGACCTTTATGATATTTATGTATTCTTAGAGGCTTGTAGATATATGTCGTGTACATAAAAGATTGTACGGCCTTGTCGGCCTATGTTTTGAGTTTATAAAGGATCATATTGGCCTATTAGACCCGTATGTCATGTGTATATGATGATGTTATAAGAATGATACGTTACGCTGGTACTCAGTTGAGTAAGGTACCGGGTGCCTGTCGCGGTCCATCAGTTTGGGTCATGATAAAAGTGGTATCAGAGCAGTTCTGTCCTAGGGAGTCTACAAGTCGCGTCTAGTAGAGTCTTTTTATGGGTATGTCGTGCACCACACTTATAAGCAGGAGGCTACAGGGCATTTAGGATTGTAACTCTTTCTTCTTACTCTAGATCGTGTGGTAGAGCTTAGTTGTAAGAATCCAAATTTCTAACTTCTATTTTACTCGTAATGAGACGATACATACATCTACAAAGACGGTTGGTAAAAGACATGTAAATGGAAGAGTTGAGTCGGAGGAACTCGACTTTGCTTCATGCTTATGATGAGCAACTGTGAGGTCTTCAGCAGATCATGTGCGTACTTAAAGGTGTAAGCCTCTTGATAAGGAACCTTAAGGCAAGAATATCTATCCACCTTTATGGTGAAAGACAATGCTTTCAAGAAGTAAAAGACCCAAGGTGAAGAAGGGTACGGGGTGCCTAGTTAATGAATATTATCAGTATTACAGTTCCGACAGAAAATATAAGCATTAAGAGTTACCCTTAACAGTAATAGAGGTATGTACAATTGGTTGTACCCATCTCAATTATGCCCTATGGGGGCTAATAGGTGTAGTTTAAGAAAAGGACGGAACATCAGGACCTGGCTGGGGTTAGAGTAAACCAAAATGGTGAATGGATTGTTTGTGTTAGTTCATATTTCCGAAGGATATTGAAGGTGTGCTAGTAGATCTCCTTGTGAGACACGCAGATGGTACACTCTAAAATAGTGTAGCCAGATATGAGTACTACAAAGACATGTACTATAAACATTGAAGGGATATATATTACCTTAGTGTGGCTCGCGTCTAGTAAAGCGAGAACGTTAAGCAACTTGAAGAGCCACTGGATGGAGCAAAGGAAAACTAAAAGCGAAAAAATGTTGTATTGAAGTTTTCACAAGAAAAGGGATATGCAGAAATATTAGCAGAATAATGAGAAGAGAGATAAGGAAGCATTATGAATAAGGTGTGATATATGGATAAAAACGGTAGAGTGTTACAGAAGTTATAGTCAAATAAAGGAAGAGGCGGTGATGGGCCTTAAGACAACAAAAGAGTATAGGACATAAAGTTATATCCTCATTTCGAGAAATAAGTTTGTGACTCCAACGCGACTACCAGAGAGGAGAGTTAATCCCCAAAGTAATAGAAATCAGTATTGGCTGGTAAACAAGATAAACTAAATATAAATTAGGGACCGAATGATTGGAAAGTACTCGGCATCATGGTAATTTTAGATTTTGTTCTGGCGGTAATAGAATGGACCACAGAAGGAGATTCATGATGAATTCAGAGAATGCTCATTCAAGGAGACGCTTCCCTAAAGCAAGCAATGTGAACAAAGTTAAGCTTAAGAGACTGTATATTCCAGTTATGCTAAGTGTCACCCTCGCGAGTAAGGGAATTTGTCATCCTTGGTACAAAAGGATTGCCACGAGGCAAGTAAGGATCATTGATGTTGAGAAACAACGCCAAAAATGAAGAGGTAAAACATCTAAAGGTAGATCCTCATGGCTTCAGCTGTTAGTACATCCGTAAAGGAGGGGAATATGGAATGATAAAAGGAAGAATACGATAAAAATGAGAAAGGGATGAGATTGCACTTATCCAAATGCTACGATTCCAGAACATTATACAAACGCGACGTCAAGGAGAAGAAGTAAGGGTTCCTGCCCAGGATGTTATTAATAATTAAGGAGCCAGTGCGAGACGTAAGTTAAGACCAAGGAAATAACCCAAGAAAGATTTTGCGGAATATTGACATGAGGATAGGCGAACGAGTAGTTAGAAGTTGATTCATAAAGATCCTAGCTATGGCTAGTCAAGAGGATACAGAACAAGACAGCAGGTCGTGCAAGATAAAGATAGTAAAACCCAATATAGTGAATTTTGCCCCATAGTTATGACATTTTAATACTTGAGAAATATTCAAATAGGAGTTGGGGTAGTTAAAGGTACCGTATGAGTGTTACGGAAGTAAAAGATAGTTCTACTGGAAAGACAGTCAAAACTTCAGTTCAGAAGCAGCCGTACGAGCATATGAGTATGGAGGTAAGTAACTAAGGATAATTACAAGTGAGCACGAACATCAAATATTCTATCGGGAATACGGTATAATAAGCTTGCATCTTTACAAGAGTCATAGGGTCTTCCCTAAGTACTACGACGAAAGACTAGCTGTGGAAATAAGGAAGAAGGCTTCAACCTCAGTACAACGACCTGAAGAGGAAATAGTCGTGTGACAATAGTCTCTAAACAACATTGTATGAACTCCCTAAGAAAGTGGCACCTACAATGGCTAATGAACAGGGAGTAAAATTAGAAGTAATATTCAGGATCATATGAGTTGTATGGAATTTCAATATATATGGGCACTAAGATAAGCTAAGTATAGACGCAACAAGGGGGCAGAAAGATCATGAAAAGTAATAGCTTACGTTTAAAGAAAGCTAAGATGGAAAAAAGGGAATTACTCGATAAATGATCCAGAGTTGGTTGCGTTAAGAACTCACTTAAGGGTTTGGAGTTTTATATATGCAGCATATATAGCCGTAGAAGATTCGGGTATATGTTAAAACAAAGAATTGAGCCCAAGTAATATACGAAGGATTAAATTATTAAAGGATTGTATCATGCATATTCTTTAGCACCCATGAAAGGCTAAATAGAATAACTAATACCAGGAACCACGGATCGGAAGATAACTTAAGCCGACGTAAAGGCCGATCTGAAGGAGGAAAATAAAGAGATACATCAACGAAGTAAATCAGGAATATGATTATTGAACCTAGAAAATTATAGAAATCATGATTGAGAACATGGAAAGACCACTCTTGACATCAGAGATACATGAGAGATAGTACAATAGCCATATTCTTTAACGGCTCCACGATGAAGCCAGTCAGAATAGTACCAACCTCATAAAAAATCAGTACGAAGCACCCACCGGATTGTATATAGACCAAAGGTGCAAGTATTATAATAGAGCTTCAATTTGTGGATGTGGATTAAACCTATGTGGAAGAGAGGTCACGAAAGAGATAGAAGATGTGATGCAAGATTTTAAGGTGAGTAAGGTAAAAGTGAACAACGTATGAGACACTCAAATACAAAAGCATGTGAATTGTCTATACTTCAGACAAAAGGTTAGAAGTTCTAGGATCCAGTACCCAGGAATGATAGTAGCATCGTCAGTGGCATACCTTCCAGCTTATGGTTTCTAAGTACCGAAAGGTCTAATTAGAGAGTAAAAGAAAAGTTAGAGATGATGTGATGTCTCACTTGATGGTTCCAAAATAACATAAGGAAATCTATGGTGCAAGCAAATGGAAGGAAGGGTACGAACAAGTATGAATAGATATGTGTAGGTCGCAATCTAAAGTATGGTAGAGCGACAAGGTTTTACGAAGACAGGAGTAAGGATAAGAAAAGGCAAGTGAGAAGGTGACGAGAATGGATTAGTCCTCAGGATTAGGCCCATGAAAACAAGGGAGCTAGTGGCTTCTCTGTGTTATAGTAAGCTCAGTATAGCCTGAATGGACTCAAAGGAGTTACTCTTCATAAGTAGCATTTAGAAGAAATGGAATGTTGCCCTGGTAGTGGAATAAGGGAATAATTGTGATAGATAAAGGATGACGTTTGGGCCTTCGATTGAGTAATGACTTGAAGAGGATTGCATGAATTGTAAGGGGCTAAAATACCCATATAAGGTGAGTCACATTAGGGTGTAATAAAGTACGGTTATGAAAGTATTGTATCACCCCTAGGTGGATCAATCTAGTTACTCCGAATGTCCCCGATGAGACGCGAGCCCTAGCGGCGGTGTTATGTAAGAGATCAATTTATCGGTGGTAGATGATGGATCAACCTTAAGGTGAATCAACAATAGATGGACAAAAGTCACAAAGTATGAGATGAGATTGGGCCGTCATTCTAAAGATGAGCAGTAATGAGGAAGCATTAAAGGAAGCAACGAGAGTAATCTAGGATTTGGTAGCAGACCTTAGCAACGATAAATTAAAGTAAGAGTTATAGCAGTAAATTCATACGAATGGATAAACGGACCTATGCGACAAGATATAGCAATATTCGTGAATTCAACAAAGTACCGAGAAAAGAACTTCAATATACTCATATATACCCAAAGGGACATCTTATCAAGCTCTACATATGAAGCCTAGAGATTGGGCACACTTACAAGGTTAAAATTGTACAGGTTGCATGATGAAAGGTAGCAACAGTTACGAGATTGAAAGGATTCCGACTACAAGTTATGGTGTGAGAAGAAGGCCTAAGGGGGGAATGCCCTAGACTTTGGACTCATTCACAGAACAGTCACCTAGATGGCAAGGGAAGTTCTAAAGTATTCGAAAGATATAAGTTATGAAAATGATAAGTGCATCAGTCAACATTTGAGAACGAATGTTCCAAAGGAGGGAATAATGTTACACCCCGTAGTATTATGTCGACATTATGCTCTGCAGTAATATTACGATGATGTTACCCTCTGTAGTAATACATTACGATGATGTTACGCTTCGTAGTATTAAGTTACGACATTGTTGCACCAAGTAGTATTACATTACGGTGATGTCATGTTTTGCAGTATTAAGTTACGACGATGTTGCACCCTGAAGTATTGTACATTAAATTTGTCGTAAGGTAATTGACATCAGTCCAAGTAAAAGATTATTTGGAGATTATAAGGATTATGCTATTTCACAAGCGATTAGTAAATTCATGAAGGTGGAAGGGGGAGCAAGTCAAAGAAAGTGAATTTTGTCCAAGTTTGGCATTTTGGGGTAAAATACGGCCCGAGCTAAAATACCCGGTGTTTATGAACTAGTATCATGCAAGGTACCATATGACCATGGTAGTGTAATATATAAAGTATATATGAAGTATTTTGAAAATAAATAGAATTTTAAGTAATCTGGGGTAATTTTTAAATCATGCAGGTAATTGGTTAATTACCGGGCAACGGGACATTACCTAATTACCTAATAAGTAGATAAAGATTAAATATCTATCCCCCCTTCGCCACGTGGCATTATGCCAAACCTTAAAGAAATGACTAAGGTTCATTTCTAATTAGGTGGCATATACTAGATATTCACTAAATTTCAATGTCTTTTCCATATCAAAGACTTTAGAATGAAAATTAGGTGAACAACGTTAGCTATTCTTGAAAATGCTAAGAACAGTAGTTGTGTTTCAAATCTTTCAAGTCATTTCACAAAGCTTCAAACAAAACATTGAAAAATCATTTACAATCTTTCAAAGACCAATCAAGAACGTGACTTTCTGAAGATTGAAGAAGGCTTCAAACAAAACTTTGAAAAAATCATTTTTCAATCTTTCAAAAAACCAAGGAAGAACGTGACTTTCTGAGAATTGAAGAAGGCAACGTGATACAGCATGGTTCAATAATTTCAACAAATCCACGATAAATTTTAGAATTTTAGCAATGGAGGAATTTGAGGTTATAACGAAGTACAATGTAACTTTTTCCAATAATATCATACGGATTTTCCCTACTCCGGGTATGTTAAGGCTATCCCTTCTTTCTTATAGAATGGTCCAAATTATACTAAAGAAACGAGCAAATACACAGTTTCAATAAATTACTTGATTCATAGAAATAGCAGGGGTGTCTATATTCTTGATTCCCTATAAGAATTATTATTATCTTCTGTTCATGGGTCTCAGAATAATACGCAGTTGGAAAAGTTTATCCGGAAGGACTTTCAAGATTATTACGTATTTTTCATGCATTTCACTCATTTATACATGTGCATTGACCCATGACCATATGGCGTTATATACGCGTATATATGTAAATATATGTATATGGGATATGGAAAAAGGTTACAGCGTTATGTACGCATCACCACCTGATCAGCTGGTATATGTTGATGATGTTGCCTACAGTGGCTGAAATATGATTCAAACGGCATTCTATACGCATATATATGTATCAATATATAAGTATATGGGATATGGGAAAGGTTATGGAGTTATATACGCACAACCACCTGATCAGCTGGTTTACGTTGATGATTTTGCCAATAGTGGCCGATATGATATGATGGAATGCCCTTAGAGGATGATGATGTTATGAAACATGTATCTATGCACGACATGACATTCATACGCATATGCATGACGCTAAAAGTAATTTATGATTTACAAAGTTATTCAGACTTATAGGTTGAGTCATGTACTCTATATGTCTTCCATGTCTCTTATGTATTTATTTATGTGCCTTACATACTCGGTACATTATTTGTACTGACGTCCCTTTTGCTTGGGGATGCTATGTTTCATGCCCGCAGGTCCCGATAGACAGGTTGAGAGCCCTCCAAGTAGGCTACCAGCTCAGTGGAAGATGTTGGTGCGCTCCATTTGCTTCGGAGTTGCTCGTTTGGTTAGTATGATTTAGACGTGTATTATTTGGTATGGCAGGACTCTATCCCAACCTTTATGACATTTATGTATTATTAGAGGCTTGTAGACATATGTCGTGTACATAAAAGAATACGGCCTTGTCGGCCTATGTTTTAAGTTTATAAAGGATCATGTTGGCCTATTAGGCTCGTATGTCATGTGTATATGATGATATAATAAGAAAGATATGTTACATTGGTACTCGATTGAGTAAGGTACCGGGTGCCCATAGCGGCCCATCGATTTGGGTCGTGACACA
The DNA here is from genome assembly GCF_000715075.1 of Nicotiana tabacum. Lineage (NCBI taxonomy): Eukaryota > Viridiplantae > Streptophyta > Magnoliopsida > Solanales > Solanaceae > Nicotiana > Nicotiana tabacum. The sequence continues at coordinate 91,561,049 of NC_134101.1, read as the reverse complement.
TGAAAAGTTTACTTTAGTAGTGTGGAACTTGACTTAGGTCGTAATTCTATTCCATTAACGTAACAAGAGAATGATATGATTGTGAATTAAAGAGGTAACTAATTTTTATATGAGAATGTAAATGATTTGATTAAGGAAACCAAGGTTGTGTCCCTGTCAATGGAATGTAATGATATCGGTGTTAATATGATATATTTCTAATGGAAGATCCTTTGATATGCAAGTGATTTCTAAATGACTACCCAATATTTTTCAATTGTTGGGTAGTATTTTCCCTTTATGACTTTTCCAAATATGAAAGAATTACAATTTAAGAACAACCAATTTATGCCAAGTAGAAGCCACTTATTCCTAAGTGATTCAATTAAACAAGAGTCTTGAGTTCTTGATATTCAATTCTACCAAACCCTAACTCACTTTTTCAAGAAAACAAAGAGAAAATGGAATAGATTAATGTTTGCAACCACCAACCATAAATAAAGAACAAGAATTGAATAAACATCAACCAATTTATATATATATATATATATATATATATATATATATATATATATATATATATATACACAATGTTAAACACTCATTAGCATTACACTCATCTAGGGTCCACAACCTTAGTATTTAAAACTAGCTACTCATGCTAAAATACAAGAACAAAGTATTTAATAAAGCCATAAAGCTTACAAAAGTGCAAAATTCCTTCTTCACAACCTTCCAAATAAATGGATTATTTAATGCTCTCTAAGTAGGACCTTGTTTCATACTTGAATGTCCCACAAAAACCCCAGTTATTCTCTTTATAGTGGACCAAAAGTCGTGGTCAAAATCGGACAAAAATACCCCTTCAGTTAGCTTATGCGATCGCATAATGGTCGCAGACCAATTATGCGGTCTTCATATTCTTCATTCCATCACATACTTACTAAGCTCCCAGTTCTTACTTCAGTCTCATACCAATTATGTGGTCCGCATATATGTTATGTGACTGCATATGCCATCGCATATCATGGTGAGAAATTTCTTCTACTGGAGTTATGCGGCCGCATATTTTCTTCTTCATTTGGCCAATAAGTCTGTCCCTGTTTGCGATCACCATTTGAATTATGCAATCCGCATGTCAATTATGTGGCCGCATACTTGCAGCATATCCATTCTTTTGCGACCTTTTGATTTCTTTTCCATATTTTCAGGTCTTCAAGATCATGCACAACAAAACAACCAAACTTGATCAGAATTAAATAAAAATGCATTAAAAGACGAGTTAAAATCTAAGCAATTGGTATCAATTGTGCCAAAATTCTATGGCACATTAGGAGGCTAGTTTGAAAGACAAAGTTGTGGTTGAGCTTTGAGTGGTCCTTGAAGCGAGGTAAATGTTGTGTCTAATCTTGAATTGAGGGAATTAGGAACCTTTGGACTATTTGTTATGTGATTCTCATGAGAGAGGCGTATATGTGAGGTGATGAGTGCTTATACGCTGCCAAATTATATGTTTTCCCTGATTTACCGCCTTTCCTTAATTGTTTCCCTTCCTGTCTTAACTGTTATATGCTCTACATGCTTTCCATGCTTAACTACTACCTGTTACTCAATATATTCTCCCGTTAGTGATGTTATCTCTTTTCATAATTTTACAAATCCCTGCTATTTGCTTAACTTGACTTGATTTCACCTTAAAATTGTAAATTGCTAGATTGGTCTCGATATGTAGTACTATTTGTGTAGATCCTATGTTGAACAAGGCTTCCCTATTGGTTCAGTTTGGTATTTATTGATCGTAAAGGCTTTGTAGTTTCCACTGTTGATTTGACTATGTACATAGAGTGTTTGGTACTGATATGGTAGGATTGGGTTATGTGCCGCAACTTGTGTAATAAGGGTGGATTGATATGGTTGAATAAGGGTGAATATGTTTATACAGTATGATTGTTTTGCATGCCTCAACAGGTGAAATAAGGTTGGATTGATATGCTGAAATATAGGCGAATTATGATATTAATATTGATATATGGTGGGATCGTGTTGCGCGCAACAACAAATCTATAATATTTACTATTATTGATATTGTTACGGTGGAATAAGGGAGGATTATGTGTTGTTTGGTGGGATCGGGTTGCGCGCCGCAATAACTTATATGTTTCCATTTCCTGAGTTGCGTTGTTCTCAGTATCATTATTTGAACTGGTAAAGATTGGAAATTCTGGACGACACTGGTGTATTTTTGAGGCTGTGGTTATCAATTTCTGTTGGCTATTTAAATTATGTTAAATATTTCTATTATTCTGCCATTATTATATATTGTGTACAAGTTATAGTGTAGGTGACGCGCCTTAGCCTCGTCACTACTTCATCGAGGTTAGGCTCAGCACTTACCAGTACATGGGGTTAGTTGTACTAATACTGCACTCTGCATACTGTGCAGATTTTGGAGTCTGTCCCGACGGCAGCTACTAGAGAGCTCGGATCGGACAGCTTATGGAGACTTGAGGTACAGCTGCACAACGCTTGCAGCTCCTAAAGTCCCCTTCTTGTTCTTATTTAGCCGAGTATCTTCTTTTCGGATATCTTTATGTTATTTCAGACCTTTGTATGTAGTATTCTAGCAGCTCGTGCACTTGTGACACCAAATTTAGGGATTGTAATATACGTTTGGCAGTTTTATCTTCCGCATTAATATTTCAGTTATCTCTTGTTATTTAATTCAACTGTTAAAAATGGATAATATGTTCTAACATTGGCTTGCCTAGCAAGTGAAATGTTAGGCAATATCATGGTCCTGATGGTGGGAATTCTAGGTTGTGACAAGTTGGTATTAGAGCACTAGGTTACATAGGTCTCCCGAGTCACGAGCAAACTTAGTAGAGTCTAGAGGACCGGTACGAAGACGTCTGTACTTATCTTTTAAAGGATATGGAGTTAAGAACATTTTCACTTCTATTCTTCTCTATCGTGCAATTTTTATTCTATCATTGCTGATTGAATCCTTCTATTCTGTTCTCTCGCAGATGGTGAGAACATGCACTGCATCTTCAGTTGAGCTGCAACAAGAGCCCTTAGTGGTAGTTCCTAGGGGTAGAGGATGAGGTTGAGGCCGTGCCAGAGGTAGAGGCAGGGGTAGAGCTCAGCCCAGAGCTCGAGTAACAGCACTAGCAGCGGAGCCTCAGGTGGAGTATGACAAGGAGGCTCCAGCTTAGACCATTCCAGCAGGACCAACTTAAGTCCCATAGGGGTTTATCGCCACCCCGGTACTTCAGGATGCTTTGGTCCGTTTAGTGGGCCTCATGGAGAGTGTGGCACAGACCGGCACATTTATTGTAGCACCAGCCATCTCTTAGGCTGGGGTAGGAGCACAGGCTCCCACTACTCACACTCCAGAGCAGATGGCTCCCAAGTTTCAGACTCCAGCAACTCAACCCATTGGGATAGTTCAGCCAGGTGTTGCGGCACAGATCGATGATAGATCGGCTATGTCTTCTGAGGCTTTATGTAGATTGGATAGGTTTAACAAGCTTTTCCAAGCTCACTTCAGCGGTGTATCTTCAGAGGATCCCCGAGACTATCTGGACAATTGTCATGAGGTGCTACGGAACATGGGATAGTAGAGACCAATTGGGTCGACTTTGCTGCATTTCATTTGTCAGGTTCCGCCAAGAAATGGTAGAGGGATTATATGTTGACTAGACCAGCTGGGTCGCCTGCTCTTACTTGGGACCAATTCTCTCCGCTATTTCTTGAGAAGTTCCTTCCGATCACTCGGAGAGAGGACTATCGGAGGTAGTTCGAGCATCTGCAATAGGGTTCTATAACTCTCACTCAGTATGAGACTCGATTTGTGGATCTAGCCCGTCATTCTATTCTTCTACTTCCTACCGAGTGAGAGAGGGTGAGGAGGTTTTTTGAGGGACTTGCACATCCTATCAAATTACAAATGGCTAAGGAGACTAGGAGTGAGATTTCTTTTCAGGCGGCAGCCAATATTGCCAGGCGAGTCGAGATGGTACTAGCTCAAGGGAGTGGTCAGAGATCTGACAAGAAACCTCATCATTTTGGTGGATTCAATGGTGCCTCGTCTGGAGGCAGGGGTACTTTTGGTAGATTCCATCCTCCTATGTCATATCAGTCAGCACTTAAGGCATCCCATAGTACTTTAGGGAGACGTGGCTCTTATGTGCCTCATTCTGGGCAGCCAGCCTACAGTGCACCGCTAGCTCCTATCAGTGAACCTCCTATTCAGAGTTATTATCGTGGTCGTTTGGCCCATCTGAGTCAGTCTCAATTTCAGCAGCCACATCATCAGGATGGATGTTTTGAGTGTGGTAGTTTTGGGCATATCAAGAGGACTTGTCCAAGATTGTTGGGCGGAGTGCCACAACAGAGTTCTTGTGCCAAGATTCCGACATCGGTTGCATCACTGCCCGCTTATGCAGATAGAGGTAGGGGCCAAGGAGCCAGAGATAGAGGTTAGGCCGCTAGAGGTGGAGGTCAGGTCATTAGAGATAAAGGCCAAGTCGTCCAAAAGATATGGTTCAGAGTGCTAGGGCACAGCCCTATGCTTTTCCAGCCAGGCCTAAGGCTGAGTCATCTGACGAGGTTATCACGTGTATGGCTTTAGTTTTCAGTATAGATGCCTCAGTTCTATTTGATCCGTGTTCCACTTATTCCTATGTGTCATCCTATTTTGCTTCATATTTGGTTGTGCCTCGTAATTATTTAAGTGCTCCCGTGTATGTGTCCACCTCTGTGGGAGATGCTATTGTTGTATATCACATTTATTGTTTGTGTGTGGTTAACATTAGGAATCTTGAGACTCGTGTAGATCTCCTACTTCTCAATATGGTCGATTTTCATGTCCTTTTGCAGATGGATTGGTTGTTACCTTATCATTCTATATTGGACTGTCACGCTAAGATGGTGACCTTAGCCTTGCTGGGGTTGCCTCGATTAGAGTGGAGAGGGACTCCAGGCCATTCTACCAATAAGGTTATCTCTTATGTGAAGGCTCGGCATATGATTGAGAATGGGTGTCTATCTTATTAGGCTTAAGTTCGTGAATCTAGTGTGGAGATTCCTTCCATGGATTCAGTACCGGCCGTTCGTGAGTTTCCAGAGGTGTTTCCTACAGATTTGTCGGGGATGCCACCCGAAAGAGATATTGACTTCTGTATCGATTTGGCTCCGGGCACTCAACCTATTTCCATTCCGCTATACTGTATGGCCCCGTCAGAGTTGAAAGAATTTGTAACGACCCGGCCGGTCGTTTTAAGAATTTATGCCCCGACCCCCAATTAATTGCTTTCCCCGTGTTTGTTTCTGCTATTTTGATTTGTTGAGATCATTCTGACCTCACGCGATCGCGAAGAGAATCTATCCACTCCACAGCTGCCTCACTTCTTCTTCGCGAAAGCGGCATAGCCCTCGCGTTCACGATTCAACCTTCCACCATTACTACGTGTTTGCATACCTATTCTCGCGAACGCAAAGAAAAAACTCTCTCTGCCTCAGCTAAGCCTACACAATAGCGAGCCTCCTCACGTGATCGCAAAGAAGGAATGTCTGCAACAGAAAAACCAGAAAATTTGTTCTTTCTCCAGTCCAAAAATGATCCGTTGAGCATCCGAAACACACCCGAGGCACCCTGGACCTCAACCAAACATGTCAACCAATCCTAAAACATGATACGAACATAGTCCAACCCTAGAATCACATCAAACAATGCTAAAACCATGAATCACCCTCCAATCCAAACCTAAAGAACTTGAAATTTCAAGAATCCTACAACCGATGCCGAAACCAACCAAACCAAGTTTGTTTGACCGCAAATTTTGCACACAAGTCACATTCAACACGATAGAGCTATTCCACCTTTCGGAATCGAATTCCGTCCCCGATATCAAAATCTCACTATCGATCCGGAAACTTCAAAAATTCAACTATCGGCATTTCAAGCCTAAATAAGCTATGGACCTCATTGCTCCGACTACGGAATTATATTTCGAGGCCGTCTTTACATTGCTCCGACTACGGTTCAAGTTCTAAAGCTTAAGCCATTATTGAGGGGCTAAGTGTCCCAAAACGATCCGAAACTCACAATGAACTACGATCGCGTAGGCCTGAGCAGAGCAAGCATCACATTTGCATGGGGAGTTATGCGTTCGCATAAGGTAAATCTGGGATCCAGCGAAGTTATTCTTCACTATCGTGTGGGAGCTTTCGCGATCGCGATTAAGGTCGCGTCTGGGCAAAACATAAATTTCAAAATTGAAGGTTTTGAGTTCATATCACAAAATTGAATTGGGAGCTCGATAGGAGATGAATTTTGGAGAGATTTTCGAAGAAAGTTTGCGAGTAATGATTCCTAACTCCTTTTTTCTTATGAACCATAATTCTAAACATGAATTCATCATCTAATTTTGGATTTGGGTTGAGAAATTAGGGAAAATTTGAGAAAAGTTCTTAGGCCTAATTTTGGGATTTTGATCAAGATTTTGGTATCGGATTGGAGTGATTTTGGTATGGTTAGACTCATGAGTGAATGGGGGTTCATAGTCTGTAACTTTTACTCGATTCTACGACGTGGGCCCGGGGAGGATTTTTGGCCGTTTTTCTATTTTCTTGTCTTAGCTTAGATTTCATTAGCTAATTAGTTGTTTGTAGTTGTACTTACATTATGATATTAATTTGATTAGATTTGGGCCTCCCGGAGTTGGATACTTGTGGCAAGAGCGTGATTTTGGATTGATTTTGAGCTGGTTTGAGGTATGTGTGCCTAACCTTGTGAGGGGAAACTCCCCTTAGGATTTGGTACTGTTGTTATATGAGTGTCGTATACGTGAGGTGACGAGTACGTACACGTGCTAATTGTTGAAAAACTCGTTTTCATAATGTAAACATCTGTATTTTTTTCTTGTAACTAAGCAATACTTGAAAGTACAAGGGGGGTGAATTGTATATTTTTAAACTTAATCTCTATTAGTTGACTGGTTTTCAATTAGTCGACTAGATGCAATAACTAACAGTTGTAATAGCAGAATATAAGATGCTGAAATTAAATGCAGGAATTTAAGGCACCAAAATTTTTATACTGGTTCGGATTAAATGTGAATCCTAGTCTAGTCCCATTGGGTTGCAAGGGAGTTCTCTTTAGTGAATGCGTTTCTTCGAGTACAATGGAAATGATGTGATAGCTCAGTTCTTATATCACTCGTCTCTTTTGATACAATGCCTCACCAGTGTTATTCTCTCTTTCTTCTCTAACTTGTTATACAGCAGATCTTAGAGAGCTACAATGTTTTTTACAATAGAACAAAGAGGGGGTATTTGGTTCGATCAAAGTATGTCTAGCTAAGGTGTGATTACAGGTTTAAATACTTTGAGAGAGAGGCTTGAATTCTGAAGAGATTTGCCAACTCAAGAGATTTGATCCTTGGAAAGAGATTGATTCTTTCCAAGAATAAGGTTGTTCTTCAATGGCTCTGTTGAACTCGGAATCTTGATCTTCTATATTTAGACACTTGATGAATATTCAGTGAGATCTTGATTTATCTGATTCCTTGAGTTTAGCTATGATTGATTCCATATGTATCTTTTGTGATTTCGTCTTCCTTTAATCGCGTCCCTTGATTTTGTCAGTATCTTCAAGATTGATTGCTTCTTCCTTTAATTGTGCCTATATTCCGTCAATCCTATAACTCAATCCATACGTTTCCATACGTTCCTTTATCAATGATTTTGCCAATCCAAGAGTTCCTACACAAGAAGCAAATATATTATTTTCATCATTAAAATTAGATCTAACAATCTACCCCTTTTTGATGATGACAATATAATATATGTATAAATACCAGTTGACTTCCCTGTAGTTCGCTCCCCCTCAATGGGAACAGCAAGTAATTTGAGGTGCATGCAGTCGACTACATCAGTGGACTTCTCTATAGTTTACTCCCCCTCGATAGGAGCAGTGAGGGCTTGAGACACATGTAGTCAACTTCCTCAAGGAGTTCCATAGTTGACTTGATATGTACCTGCATACAATACATAGATGTACCTGCACATAATATATATATCCTTTTTCCCCCTTTTTGACATCAGCAAAGAGGGAATAACACAAAAGCATGCATAAACAGAAACCATAGCAGAATGTACTGGTAGTGTTAGAGCATAGCAAGGAAAAAAAAGAAAAATATCCACAGACTGATATCTCAGTCCAAAAACAGCACAGCAAAAAATATTATCTTAAACTTCCACACTGACAACGTAGAAAATAAGTAAGAGTGTTGCATACGGCCTCTTTTAGTTGATCAAAGTTGGCATTGGCTGAGACACTCATTCCATCAAGCCTGTCATGAACCTCCTTGAAAGACTTGACGGCGTTTTCCCTAACTCTCAGAACTGCAACACGTATTTTGGAGACATCAGACCCTGTTTCCTTTGAGATAGCATGAATGGTACCAACATTGGACTGGGTGGCAATGAGGAGATCCTTGATTGTAGCGAGATCTTTCCCAATGGTGCTAATTTTCTCAGACAGGTCTGATCCACTAAGGCTAGGATAAGAAGCAGAAGGTTTGGGCTTGGGGTCTATATGGGCAGTCATGACATCACTCTCTTATTTCTTGACCCATGAACCCTTCACGCACACATACCCCATACTTGCAAAGGCTCTGGAGTTGTATGATTTTGAAACAGTGGTAAAAGAGTATGTAGAGAGGGAAATATTGTGGGCTTCCAGAATGTGGGTGATCGCCATTCCATAGGGTAGACTTGTGGGATCTTCGGCACTTTCAATAATGAAATTGATAACCCAGGAGGACAGCTTGATTTTGAGTTTGGTCACAAGACAATAGACCATAAAAGTGTTTCGTAGAGAGAAGGTTGAGAAAGAACCAGTACGGGGAAGCAGAGTAGTTGCCACAATGTGAGCTAGAACATGAGTTTCAAAACTAACATCACTAGGACCTAGTTTGTTTGTAAGTAATTCAGATGGACACTTAGCAATACATCTTTTAGCTTGATCAAAATAAATTTCAAAGTCATCAGGCCAGGAATTTTTAAAGAGCATAGGGAAACCAGAACACTTGCACTAAAAGATCGAATCAAACAAGGAATAGTCAAGAACAATACGCTTTCCTAGTACTAAGGACTCCAACTTATCAGACCTACTGGAATGAAGATTTGCATAGAACATTCATACTAGAGGTTCATAGACTTTAGGAGGAGGAACAGAAAAGAACTTGGACCACCCTTGATAAACAAAAAGGTCCTTGACCTTACAATTTAGGGCTTCTATGTCATCAAGGTCGACTACCCTCCCATGAGCAATAGGCTTGTCTGATAGGGCAAAAGAGGTCCCTGTTAGGAGAATCCCAGAAATTATGTTCCGAATCAAGGGAACTGGAGAGGTCAACTTTTGATTTCTTTGGAGGTGAGGAGACAGGGGGTTCTTCCATGGGTCTTTTACCCAGGGATTTTTCTCCTAAGGGTTGAGAATGATCGAAGAATTTCACCTGAGAAGAGGCAAACCCCTTAGAGTGATCGAACCGTAGGTCTACCTGTTCAGGGGGTTGAGAAGGGGGTTTTCCCTTGGAGCGGGTGCTCTTTCTAGTGGAGGCAGAAGGGGTTTTGGATTGTTTAGCCATTGTGGGAGGTTGGTGGAGAAGCAAGATTTCGGAGAAGGGGTATGAGGGCGATAGAGACAATGGATATTGATATGAGAAGACAACATAAAAAGGGTTTTCTAACGGTTGAGTACAGAAAAGGAAAAGGCATCAGTTGATCAGACGCGATGGTTGGTTTTCCTTTTTTGAGTTCTGTGAATGATGTGAAAAAGAGAAGAGAAAGGAGGGAAAACGGAGGCGTAATTAATGCGTAAACAGAAAATGTGGACTCTTTTAAATATAAGATTAAATAATGACACAAAAGTCCTACTATTAGCTATTAATGCAAATAATGCCAAGAAGTTTTCTAAGTGAACAGAATATTTCTTCTAGTAATGGCTTGGTAAAGATGTCCGCTAGTTGATCAGCTGTTCCTACAAAGGATATTTCTATATTTCCCTTAAGAACATGATCTCTAATGAAGTGCTGCTTGATATCTATATGTTTTGCCCTAGAATGATGAACATGATTTTTTGAAAGGTAAATAGCACTTGAATTATCACAAAAAATTTGTATAGGTTTAAAAGAAAGTTCATAGTCACCTAGTTGATGGGACATCCACAGTAATTGTGCAAAACATTGTCCAATAGCAATATATTCAGCTTTAGTCGTAGATAATGCAACCGATGCTTGTTTTTTACTGTTCCAGGGTATCAATGCCTTTCGAAGTAATTGACAAGTACCATTTGTGCTCTTTCTATCTTCTTTATCACCTACAAGGTCAGCATCTGAAATACCTTCTAATTTAAAAGAGTTAGAGCGAGGATACCATAGTCCATGGGAGATAGTCCCAATGAGATATCCAATGATTCTCTTTACTGTAGTCAGTTGAGATTCCTTAGGAGTTGACTGAAACTTGGCACATTTACACACACTGAACATAATATCCAGTCGACTTGTAGTCAGATACAGTAATGAGCCAATCATTCCACGATACTTAGCTTCATCGACAGGGATTCTCTGTTCATCTTTGTCTAGACTCGTTGAAGGACTCATTTGTGTACCAATAGATTTTGCATTGCTCATGCCAAATTTTTGAATCAGTTCCTTTATGTATTTTGTCTGACATATAAAGGTTCCTTCCTCAGATTGTTGAATTTGGAGTCCAAGAAAGAATGTTAGCTCTCCCATTATACTCACATCAAATTCACTTTGCATAAGATTTGAAAATTCCTTGCACATAAGAGGGTTCGCACTACCAAATATAATATCATCTAAATAATGAGATTACCTTCTGATGATCTTTTAATAAATAATGTAGCGTCTACTTTACCTCTTGTGAAGCCATGATCAATAAGAAAAAGAACTAAGCCTATCATACCATGCTCGTGGAGCTTGGTTTAGTCCATATAGTGCCTTAGTGAGTTTATATACATGGTAGGGAAACTTTGAATCTACAAACCCAGGCGGTTGTTTCACGTATACTTCTTCTTTAATAAATCCGTTCAAAAAGGCACTTTTGACGTCCATCCGAAACAACCTAATGAAAATAAGAAAATAATAATAAAAAGAACTCATAATTTTACAGTTCCAGAAAATGAAATTGAATTCTATGAAGATAAACTTGAAAGTTATCAACACAGAAAAGAAATAAATCTGAGAAATATAGAAACCATGGAGACTAGTATGTTTACTATTACTTTCTTGTATGTACTTATTGTCTAATAATTCCTTTATATGCATTTTAAATTCTGTTAAATCATTAAAATTGTATTTTAAAGGTTTTGTGTTATTATGCTACTTTCATCTATTAGTTCAATCTTTATTTTTGTTTTATGTTTTTCCCATCCTCGGAGTGGATTATCATTATATAGTAATTCTAATTTATCTTGTAGTAATTTTATTTTATTTATTGAGAAATTGATTATTTCTATATTATGGTTGCTTTGTATTACATTTTCTAATTTTTGGGTAATCTTTTCACTTCCTTTAATCCAGGGTGTTGTTTTTCTTACTTTATTATTTACTATGAACTAGATTTATATTCAGATTAATGATCACATATCAAGTTAATAAAATCTGTTTATAAATGAAACATAACACTTTTCATTATATAAGATTCTATAACACTCAGAAATGGAAACTTCTTAAAACCCTCAGTAACATAAATAGAAAAATAGATTGTGTTAAACACAATATTAAAACCTGCAAAGACATAATTAGATATAATAGATTGCGTAATAAAGTTTTATTAACTATAGAAAATGAAATTGAATTCTCTGTTTTAGCATCTCTAATTCTTTTTCTAATTCTGTTATTTTAGTGTTTTTTACTTCCTCTATCTGTTGTATTTTTTCTTTCGCTTGCTGTTGTATTTCTTTAATCTCTCGTTTTCTATCTATTTCTTCGTTTTCTTTTGTTATTCTAACCATGGCGGTTAAACTATCCTCTAGTTTTACAGTTTCTTTTTCTAACATTAAGTTTAGGTTATTTCCTATTTTTTTATATCTTCTTCCTAAGTTGGAAAATATTATTGTTATTTTTAATCCTTCTGGATTCTCATATGTTTTCTCTTCTAGTGCGAATTCTTCTTTATTCATCTTTTATCCTTTAGATAACAAACATATTTATATTCTGTTTTAGATATTATATCGATTAATTTAGACAGCCTAGCTTTGTTTATTTTTGTGATACTTAAGTATTCATATTCTATGTATAGTTTCTTTAGTTTCTTTCTAATTTTCTGCGATTTCTTAGTTATTTTAATTGTTTCACTGTTTTGCGGGTTTGTACTATTAATGTCAGTGTTATTTTTCATGATTTGCTTCTTAATATAAATGTTTATTTTCCATAGCTCTGATACCAATTATTTGAGGGGTCATGTTTAATACTGAGATGTATATCTGTTGATACATATATCCATGGTTTCTATATTTCTCAGATTTATTTCTTTTCTGTGTTGATAACTTTCAAGTTTATCTTCATAGAATTCAATTTCATTTTCTATAGTTAATAAAGCTTTATTACGCAATCTATTATATCTAATTATGTCTTTGCAGGTTTTAATATTGTGTTTAACACAATCTATTTTTCTATTTATGTTACTGAGGGTTTTAAGAAGTTTCCATTTCTGGGTGTTATAGAATCTTATATAATGAAAAGTGTTATGTTTCATTTATAAACAGATTTTATTAACTTGATATGTGATCATTAATCTGAATATAAATCTAGTTCATATAGATCTAATATATCTATTTCTTGTGATACAATTAGTTCTGTAAATGCTTGTTCCATTACATATATTATTTCAAAAGTAACTAAAATATCATAAATTTTTCTTTTAACATCGTTATTAAGTCTGTTAAAGATATATAATATAAGTATTTTGTACTCAATATTTTCTTCTAATAAATACGTGTGGTTGTGGTTGTTCATTCAGATTTACTATTTATCCTTATCATGTATTTACTAAACATATTCCCTCTAACCTCTTTGTTTATCATAGAGTTTATCATATTTTAATAAGTTATACTGAACAATCTTTTCTGGTCACTACCATATTTTTCATGCTTCAAGCATTTACCCTAACAGCGCCTCAACTCTGTGTACTCCCCTAAATGGCTTCCTTGCCTACTGGTTTCCACTTTAGGATGGCATAGTCTGGGCTTAACTACTCTCAGCATTATTAGACAGGCAAACTTTCTCAAGATGTTCTTTATAACAGTACTATAACATGATAAACAATTATGATATTCAAGAGATTATAAGGAATATATGAGTTTAGTTAAACATGATTATGAATAAACTTACCTGGTTTTGTAACTCGTTTGAATGCTCCATAGCTTTCAGAAGTTTGTATATAATCAGATATTTTATTGAGAGAAGATAAGAGAGAGAGAGAGAGTGAGGATGAGGATGTCTGAGGCTGTCCTCCCTTCCTCTGATTTACAAAATATATAGAAAATTTAAACGACTCCTACTGTTCATGAACGACCTTTACTGTTCATGAATGTGACTCATACTATTTACTTTACGACTTTTTTACATGACTCTTACTATTCATGAACGACCTTTACTGTTCATGAATGTGACTAGTACTATTTACTTTACGACTTTTTTACATGACTCTTACTATTCATGAACGACCTTTACTGTTCATGAATGTGACTAGTACTATTTACTTTACATTATGTGTTTCCAGTAGCTGTCTTCTTCTTTTGTCTTCTTGTTGATACCTTCATTCTAGTTGGACTTTTGGTACATAGTTATCATCTCCGTTGCACTTTGAACATATGTGGTCTGGATATTTGTGTCCTACTAGTTTGCAGTATCTTGTTAATAACTCGTTTGAAATAAATTCTTTTTTCAATGCTCTGGTAGTTGGTTGCATTTCTGGCTTTAATAATGATAAAATCCATTTCTGGACTTCATCCATATCTCCTTGTCGTAGTTCCTTTGAGTTGGCATATATCATTAACTGGTCTCTGGAATAGTAGCTCCAGATAGCATTTCCTTGTAGATAATTGTTAGCTAGTTCTTGAATAATAGTTGCTATACCAATTATTCTTTTATTGGCATAAAAACTTGGTATCTCCATTTTCTGTATCTCCGGTTGTTTCTCTATCTCTTCCGGTATTATCATATCTCGTGTTAGTCCTATCTTTATCACCTGTATTATGGGTTTTATTTCATCATATAGTATTTCCGCTGGTGCTGTATAGAATTTGATGAAGAATAGGTTGCCTTTTGTAATTCTCTTGAAGGTGACAAATGCTTTGTATAGCTCTGGTATTCCAATTATTTCTTCTCCGTCGTGGGTATATACTGTGCTAAGTAGTCCGTAGTTGTAACATGTCTTTACTAGGTTTGCTTTTGTTTTTGGCTGGGCTATAAGCCTATTATATCCCTGTAGTTTTTGGGTTACATAATCCTGTGTTGGATCTGTAGTAGTAGTTGATCTAGGGTTTAGGTTCAAGAATGTCTGAATTTTATATATATTCTCAATATATGTTTGAGTAATATGGTTATATACCTTTTTGTTGTGGTGTAGGCTATTGGCATAGGTTGTAGTTTGTGGGGCTATAACTATTGCTTCTCTTGGCTTTTTTTATGTAAATGGCTTATCAAATACGTTGTTTAGGTTTACATTGATATGTGGCTTTTTGTTAACTTGTTTGCTTGTACCTGCAACTGTATATAAAGCAACTGTGTTATGGGTTTTTTGGAGTTTCCCAACGTCTCCTTCTAACTCTGGAAGTTTAGAGTCTTCCGATTGACTTAGTTCCGCATTTTTATAGTCATGCTACTGACTTAGCTTGCTTTCCTCTAGCTGTTGTAATCTTTTTCCCATACCATCCATCTGTAAAGATAGAGTAGTAAGGATTGTAAATATGTCTTTTGATTCTTGGCTTTCATCCGTTTGGGTACCTTTGTCTTAATAGGTAGTCTGCAATAACATTCTTGTCAGTTCGTATTACTTCAATTGTAAATGTAAAATTTTGTATATTCAATACAAGTCTCCTTATTTCCTTTGTAGTTACTGAATCCTGTACTTTCCGTGTTATCCACTATTTTACTTGTGTATTATCTGTTCTTACTATAAATTTGTTATAAACAATATATGGCTCAAATGCTAACAAACATTTATATAATCCAAATAGTTCTTTCCTATTTATCTCCCATTTTAATTGTGGTTCCGTGTATGATCCGGAATAATATCTACAATGGTGTTTAATTTTTTCATTATCATATTTATATTTTAGAACTCCTCCGTAGTTGT
Source organism: Nicotiana tabacum (assembly GCF_000715075.1). Lineage (NCBI taxonomy): Eukaryota > Viridiplantae > Streptophyta > Magnoliopsida > Solanales > Solanaceae > Nicotiana > Nicotiana tabacum. The sequence continues at coordinate 91,545,677 of NC_134101.1, read as the reverse complement.
GATCACTAGAATCAGTTTCTACAATATATGTAAACTGTTTCTTTTCATCTGGAAAATATAGTTTTGGTAATTTTTTACACATATTTTTTATCTTCTGTATATGTATTTTATCTTTTTCGTCAAAATGATATTCTATATCCTTTTTTAATTTTTTCTGTAATGGTTTTAAGTTTTCTGCTAATTTAGGAATATATTCTCTTACTTGGTTAACCAATCCTAAAAATGATTGTAACTTCTTTTTTGTATCAAGTGTTTCATCTAAGTTAATTATTTTTTGTACTATATGGGTTTGCATTTTTATTCCGTTTTTGTCTATTTGTATACCTAAAAATTCTATTTGATTTTTCATTACTTCTGATTTCTTTTTACTTAAACTTATTCCTGATATTTCTACAATGTGTATGAATTTTTCTAGTAGTTTTATATGTTCGTTCTCTGTTCTAGAATATAGCAATATATCATCTATATATATTATACAATTTTCTAATTGGTTGAAGTAATTATCCATAAAATGTTGATACCTACCTGGTGCATTTTTATATCCAAAAGGTAATACGTTCCATTCGTAAAATCCTTGTGGTACTGTGAATGTTGTTAACTTTTTAGATTCATCTTCTAGTTTTAAATGGTAAAATCCCGATTTACAGTCAAACTTACTAAAATAGTTATATCCTTGTATTTGTCTGATTTTTAGTATTTTATTTGGTATCGGATAATTATATGTTTTTGTTTTTGCATTTAAGTTTCTATAATCTATAACCATACGGCTTTTTCCTCGTTTTTGCTCACTATGCTTATTTACTATAAATGCCGGGCTAGTATGTTTACTATTACTTTCTTGTATGTACTTATTGTCTAATAATTCCTTTATATGCATTTTAAATTCTATTAAATCATTAAAATTGTATTTTAAAGGTTTTTGTGTTATTATGCTACTTTCATCTATTAGTTCAATCTTTATTTTTGTTTTATGTTTTTCCCATCCTCGGAGTGGATTATCATTATATAGTAATTCTAATTTATCTTGTAGTAATTTTATTTTATTTATTGAGAAAATGATTATTTCTATATTATGGTTGCTTTGTATTACATTTTCTAATTTTTGGGTAATCTTTTCACTTCCTTTAATCCAGGGTGTTGTTTTTCTTACTTTATTATTTACTCTTTTTGCTCCTAATTTTTGTTTACACGGGGTAGTAAACCACCAATGTGTTTTTGTTATTATATGTGGGTATAATTTATCTAAAAATGGCATTCCTAATAATATATCTTTATTTATAAATTCATAACCATATATTTCTTCTATGGTCAGTATTTTATCCCATATTTGTATTTTTATATTCCTTGCTTTGTATGTTATCATACTTCCCTCATTATTGAATCCTGTTACTACTATAGGGGTTTTTAGCTTTTCCCATTTACTTTCTGGTAAACAATTATGTCTACACATGTTAGCTTCTGCTCCTGTATCCATCATAGTTGTATAGTATCTATTATAATATCCTTCTACTATTATCTTGGCAAGTATGTATATCTTTGGCATTCCTTGGCAAGTATGTATATCTTTGGCATTATATCAAAGTTTTTTTTATTATTATTTTCTTATTTACATAACTTATTGTTAATTGCCTATCTTCTAATTTATATGGTTTGACTTTTTCTAACCATTTTATTCCTAGTGTAATGTTTTTATCGCCTTGATATATTTTAAAATTTATTAATATTGGTATTCCTCCAATAATTAATTCTTTTTCAGTTGTTTCTTCGTTTTTTCTTAACGCTTTTGGTAGTTCTGAATTTTGCTGTTCTATTGTTACTATCTCTTGTTCTGGTATTAATTCTCTTATAACATAATTCTCTTCCTGTCCTGTATTTATTAGTATTAAATATTTTCTTTGGTCCATTATTCCTGTTATATAATAATGGTGTGGGTTTATTTCTTCTATTTTTTGTTCTATTAATTTTTGTGGAGTGGTATAATTTATTCTTCTTGATGTACTTCTTATGTACTTATTCTTGATGACGTTTCTGGCATTTCATTATTTATTCGTTTTGATGTGCTTAATCTTTCTTTTACTATTTCTAAATCTTCATCCATGTCCATTTCCGTATAACTGTAATCATTGTTGTCTATAACTGATACTATTCTTTCGAATGGATTTTCTATTTTATTTTATTTATTTTATTTTTAGCTGTTATCTTATGTTTTGTTGTTAAGACATATAGATTTTTACATCTTGCTGTGAATATTTTACTTCCTGGTGCTAATTCTATTCCAGACATTTTCCAGTATAGTACTAATGATTTATCTATATTTTTATCATCTACTGCTACTGAATAGTTAGCACTTATTATAAATTTAAATTTTTGGTATATTAAGTTACCTCTTACGGCACTTATTATACTCTTTTCTATAGGTTGTACAATTCTATCATCTGCCAAGTATATTTCTATAGGGGTATCTATTCCTTCCCTAAAACATGCTTTTATTAGGATCTTCGTTCCTCCTAAGTGTACATATTTTATTGGATTTTTTGCTTTTATATCTTGTATTTCTTTATTTAGTAGTCTTTTATTTAAAATTGGTATTTGTGTTTTACCTTTGATGTATTTACAATCTATTATATGTTCTCTTTGGCTTACTACATAGTATTCTTCTTTCTGTCTTTTAAACCAATTCTTTATTGTTGATACTTCTAATATTTTGTCTATGCTTAGATCCAATTCTTTTCCTTTTATTTGTTCAAATACATTAGCGTCAAATATTATTTTTTGTTCTGAAGATTGTTCATCTTGGTGTTCTTCTTGTTGTATAATTTGTATATCTTTTTCAGTCATAATTTTCTTCATCTGATTCTTCTATATCCTTGTTTATTTCCTTTTCATTTTCAGAGAACTCGTTTTCTGATATCTCATATATGCTATCTTCACTGCTTAATTCATAATCTACATATTCTACTTGTGTATATTTATCATTATCTATCAATATTTCGGTAATTTGTTTCTTCTTTGGGTTTTTTGGTAATTTACAATCTTTGGCTAAGTGTCCTAGCTTTCCACAATTATAGCAAGTACATTCTGTTAGTTTTTTCTTTTTCCTATATGGTTTTTTATGTTTATAATTTTTTACATAATATCTTCCTCTTGGTTTCCTATATTTATATTTTGAATATTTTGATTTAAATTTCTTTTTCTTTCCTTCTTTTTTGTAATATTTATCTGTGCAGCCAAATTGGGGTGCTATTCTACTTTTGCAACATGCCAAATTTTTTACTAATATTTTTTCCATTTTCATGTTTTCTTTATATTTTTCACATAATTCTATAAACCAGTTTTGTAGAAATTTTATCCTTGCTCCTAATGTATCTGCTAGTCCTGCTTCGTTCCAATTTTTTATTATTTTTGAGCTAAAGGGTTCTGGTAATTTTGTAAAATATAATTTTCTTATCTCTTTACTTTCATCCGGACTATATGTTCCTTTATAATAATAGTCTCTAAATGCACAAGTATATTCATCTATATAACACATATTACATATTGCTAATTTTGTCATTAAATTCCTATTTGTAATTTTTTTCTTTATTTTGTTCTTCTACTTCTGTTGTCATACTACTAAATTCATTTCTTATTGCTATTTCATATTTATTTAATATATCTGTAACTGTTGTTGTAGTTGTACCGTCAAGTTTTTTATTACTCCTTAATGTGTCTAAGCTTTTACTTGATAAATTTTGTAACCATAATTTTATAGTTCCTATTAATGTTCTTTCTATATATCCTGGTGTTTCCGCTATTGCTATTTTATTATCTATTAGTTGTTTTGAGATATATCCTATCCATAATTGTATTGTTTTATTTATATCTGCTACACAATCTAGATCTAAAAAATTATATTGTTCAGTTATCTGTCTTGGTGCCCATTTCTTATTTAACCTTTTATCCCATAATGTTTTGTTTCTATCATATGCATCATAACTTACTTTGTAATAGGTTGGGTTTAATTGTTTCGGATTTTTTACTCCTGATGTGCTTGGTTTATCCTCGTTCATATCTCCTGTATTTATTTCTGGGTTTATTTTTATCTTTTCTATTTTTTCTATAAGTTCTGTGTATGTTTCACTTGTTTCTAAATAGTTTTCTCCTAGTTCTGTGTCTTTATCACTTTGGTCATTTATTTCGTTTATACTTATTTTTGATGGACTCTCCTGTACTTCTTCTAACTGTAATTTGAACTTTTCTATCTCATTTGTTAATTTTAGTTCTTGTTCTTCTTCTTTACGTTTTTCCTTTTCTTTTAGTTTATTTGCATACATCTGTTTTAGCATCTCTAATTCTTTTTCTAATTCTGTTATTTTAGTGTTTTTTACTTCCTCTATCTGTTGAATTTTTTCTTTAGCTTGCTGTTGTATTTCTTTAATTCCTCGTTTTCTATCTATTTCTTCGTTTTCTTTTGTTATTCTAACCATGGCGGTTAAACTATCCTCTAGTTTTACAGTTTCTTTTTCTAACATTAAGTTTAGGTTATTTCCTATTTTTTTATATCTTCTTCCTAAGTTGGAAAATATTATTGTTATTTTTAAGAGTTTCTTGAGCTTGATCTTCATTACCTGCAGCAATTCCTTTCTCGACCAAGGGGTTATTTTCGTCAAATATGACATGTACAGATTCTTCCACATATAATGTGCGTTTATTATAGACTCTAAAAGATCTACTATTTAATGACTAGCCCAGAAAAATACCTTCATCACTTTTTGGATCGAATTTTCCAAGGTTGTCCTTACCGTTATTGTGAATAAAACACTTACTTTCGAAGGGATAAAAGTAACTAATATTAGGACGTTTACCTTTCCATAGTTCATGAGGAGTCTTCTTCAGAATAGGCCTTATGAGACATCGGTTGAGAATGTGATATTTTGTACTTACACCTTCTGCCCAAAAGTGATTTGGCAGTGAATGATCTAGTAACATGGTTCTTGCCATGTCTTGGAGGGTTCTGTTTTTCCTCTCAATAACCCCATTTTGTTGTGGTGATCGTGGTGTAGAGAAATTATGAGTGTATCCCAGATCATTACAGAAGTCTTCAAATGCTCTACTTTCAAATTCTCATCCATGATCACTCTGAATTGTTGAAATCATATATCCCTCTCTTTCAACCTTTTTGTAGAAAATCTCGAAATTTCTTAATGCTTCATCTTTATGAGATAAGAAAATTACCCAAGTGAAACGTGAATAATCATCAACAATAACAAACGCATATCTTTTTTCTCCTATACTAGCACTTCTAGTAGGCCCAAATAAGTCCATATGAAGCAATTGCAAAGGTTTAGAAGTAGATACAATATCTTTATTTTTGAAAGAGTTTCTAGTTTGCTTATGTTACAACCCATATTTACATACGTTATTTCATGCCATAAGGTATTCGACGTAAATCCATGAAGAGATTATCTTTAAGATGATAATAAGTTAATCATATTCATCTTAAATGATACAAAGGTGTATAAGGATGGTTAACAAGTATTAGAAGTTAAACGTATCAAAGATGTTGTCAGTTGTATTTTCGGGTAAACCTAGAGGTGCTAAATACACTCAAGATGTCGTATTTTAAGGTATTTGAATCATATAATATCCGTATCATAAGTCTTGAAGTCAAACGAGTTATGAAACAAAAGTCGACAAAAGTTGTCGTAACTTAGGTTCATAATTTTACTTAAACATTAGGTCAAATGTTACTAAGCTTTTCTCCCAATTTACTAGGAATTACGTGGTGATCTACACACAAAATTAAATATCTATGAGTCTACTTTCCAACGCATTAAACTGTTCATCAATACGATCTCGTAATACAGAGATATTCATATTTTTGCGAGCCTGCGCAGATTGGTAGGTGACATGTAGGTGCATCACCTACTTGCCAAAATGAGAGGACAAAATTAAAAGCCCCAAAGTTGGCCAAGAGGGGACTTTTAAGGGATTATCAGCTCAGTTATTTCACTCATATTTCAAACCTTGAAAACCAAATTGAACCCCTGCAACTCCTCCCCAAAAATCCCACACAAACCCTAGGGTATTTCTAGTGTTACGACGTGATTCTAGTGTCGAAAAGTCAAGATAGCTTGCTAGTTTCTCTTTCTCCTTCTTGTAGCTACATTGAGGAACTGATTTTTGATTAATAAGGACCGGGTTTCGTGGGTTATATTCAGTACAAGGTAAGTTTATGCTCCTCCTTCCATTATCTATGCGTTTGCGAGTTGTAACTCGATCGTAAAGACTAGACCTAGCGAGTTTCGAAAGAGTGGTATGTTGTTTGTTCTTGTGTCATGGTTGGCTACTTGTGAACTTATTTTTAATTTGAATTCATGGATCGTTTATTGGATAAGAGGCTTAATTATGTACTTTTGGTTGTGTTTCTCAATTTGAAAGAAAAGACAAGTTGAAACATGTTTAAATAAACTTAAAAATGAATTTTGAGTTACAGAACTTGTGGGGCTGTTTTGTAGGCTGTTTCGTGTTGCTATTGGTTTTCTCTTTTGTTGTTGTTCTTATAGAGTTGAGAAGATAAAGGGTGTGGAGAAACACCACATAATGGTCGGGTGATTTGCTGGTCGTTCGTCGTAACATATTCGGATTGTTTGACACTATTATGGTTGTCGTTTTGTGTATGAAGTGATATGGGAATGTTGGGTTGTTTGGTGATTGTTTTGACTTGTGTGAAGTCATATATATAGGGGAGGTTCTCTAATTGTAGACTAAGGAGTCGTGACATTTGCATATCTTGAGGTTGGGAAGTATATACAAGGTATGTGTGGCTATCCCTTTCCTTTTTTTGCACGACTCCGATTGTACATAATGTAAGGAACGAGGTTCCAAAGATACTATACTCTTAAAAGCTAGCAGTACTTACAGTATTTCTCTTCTTATGGAGCGATTGATGTTGATGTTGCTTCTCTTATTCTTATTTTATCAATGTTGTTAGTACTTCCTGATTCTTATAAGGTTCACAGTGAAGAGTTAGTCCTAATAATGTGTACAGAGGATACCGACCTTACGTCACTCTGAAAGGTTTAGAATATGATTCCATGAGTCGAGCATGCATTATATATATGTATCTATTTTACTCTACCGAGCTGCGCTATAGTTGGCCGGGTACGGCACCTATTGTGCAACCACTGATCAGTTGTGTTTTACCGAGCTCCACGTGGCCGGGTACGATTTTACCGAGCCTATTATGAGGCCGGGTACGATATGATGATGATGATGATGATGATGCCCACAGAGGCATATGTTTTAAAATTTTATGTATATATATGTTTGTATCATAAATTTCATGTCAGTAGCCCTTAGAGGTACCCAGATGTTACAGGTTGTATATTCTCTATCCTTAATTACATTATTGTTCATACTTATGCTTTCCTGCCTTGCATACTCAGTACTTTATTCGTACTGATGTCCTTTTATTTGTGGACACTACATGTCGTGCTGCAGGTCCTGATAGACAGGTAGGAACAGCTCCCCCACCATAGTAGGCTATCCAGTTTAGCGGTGATTGGCGAGATCCCTTTTTCGGACTTGTCATGGTCTTGGTATTCATTTTTGTTATAGACATTATGGGTATGTCGGGGCCCTATTCCGGTAATGTTGCAGTACTTATGTTCCTTTAGAGGCTCATAGATAGGTGTCAACTTATGTATAGTTTGGTATGCCTTGTCGGCTGATTTTGTTATATAGTCTTTCATGGTAGCGTGGTAGCTCGTACCTTATATATATTTTCTTGATTGTCTGGTCATCCCATGATATGTATGTTCATGCCATCATCTTTTATTGTTGGTCGTCCATGATCCATGTCTACCATTTATATTGGTCTCGTCGACCCTAAAAGATAATAAAGAAGGTTAGATAAAATGTACGTTGGTGCTCGGTAAGTATGGTCGGGTGCTAGTCATGGCCCTCCAGTTTGGGTCAGGACAAACTTGGTATCAGAGAAAGTCTGTCCTAGGGGTTGTCTATGAGCCGTGTCTAGTAGAGTCTTGATTATGGATGTGTAGTGCGCCACATTTAAAATCAGGAGGCTACATGACATCTAGGATTGTTACCTTCTTCCTGAATCTAGATCGTGCGTAGAGTTGAGTCGTAAGTGTTCGTCTCTAATATTCACCTTGTTTCTTTCAGTGATGCCTTCGACTAGGAAGCAAGCGATTAGTAGACTTCTTGATACAACTGCGGGAGAGGGTACCAGTCAGGTGCCTCAAGCCAGAGCAGGCCAAAATGAGGCTCAAAGTGAGATGTTGTCTCATACCTCCTCTACTCAATCTCCTCCAGAGGATATTAGGAGACACCCAGCACCACCAGTTCTGCCGTCTGGCACTACAGACCAGGATATGCGGAGTGTAGTGCGGTTTTTGACTAGCTTGGTAGTTGTTGAGTCTTAGAGGAAGATATCGGTGTTGTTGATAAACCGGCTAGTACGAGAGTTCATGATTTTATTAATCTAGACCCCCTAGTGTTTATCGGATCAGACCTAAGGAGGACCTGCAAAAATTTATTGATCAGGTTCATCGTACACTGCGGGTTATACATGCTAGTGATATAAAGGTAGTAGTGTTGGCTTCTTATCGGTTACAGGATTTAGCGGTTTTTTGATATGATAGTTGGGAGAGATCCAGGGGTCCGAACACTCCTCCAGCTGTGTGGAAGAAATTTTCTAAAGCCTTTCTTCGTCAGTACTTACCAGTTGAAATACGACGAGCTAGAACTAATAAGTTCTTGAAACTTCGACAAGGTAATATGATTGTGCGATAGTATAGTATGCAGTTTGATTCTTTAGCAAGGTATACTCCCCATATGGTGGCCGAGATGAGTGATAGGGTGCATCTGTTCGTGAATGGGTTGGGACCAAATCTGATAAATAACTGCACGATAGCCTCCTTGGTGGAGGGCATGGATATTTCCCGTATTCAGGCTTATGCCCAGACCCTAGAGGATCGTAAGCGCCAAAAGAGGGCAGATAGGGAGCAGGATAGGGTTCAACATAAGAGGGCGAGATGGGCATGGTATTCTGATGACTTCAGAGGCAGTGTGAGGCCACAGTATTCGAGGAGTTCCGCACCACCTGTAGCTAGTGCTCCTCCACAGTTTTAGAGGCCTCGATATGATTGATTTACCTATTCTGGTCCAGGTCAGAGTTCGCGGGCATCTGGCTCGCAACATTACAGGGATACTAGTCAGACGAGACCCCCAACACCACGTTGTTGATACCCAATTTTTCCCTATATATTTTAAATATTCATAAATACCTTCAAAATAGCATATATATGTATATATAAGAATGCACAAGGCTTTTATTATTATTTTCATAATTTTAAGGGTTTAAATTGATTTATTTTCTCCCCTTTTATCCATAAAATCCCCAATAATTATTTCCAAAATTATTGTTTTGATAATTTGTTTATTTAGTTTCTATACTTATGCCAAAATATGGCTAATGTAAGTTTTATGTATTTTTACAATCACATTTAGTATTTGTTTTAAGCTAAATTGCATATAATAGCAATGTTAGCCCATTTTAAGGTATAATTATATTTTATATGCATAAAATTGGTCCCTGTATTTTTAAATTGATAATTATGTACTTTAAATCATTTTGACACCTTAAATTATTTTCCACAAATTATCTATTATTTTTATAAATTAACTAGGAAAAACTGGCTATTTAAATAATAGCCAGATTTGGCTTTCAATTTTAGCCAAATTGGACTCTAATTCCAGCCCAATTTTCTATTTTAATAACCCGACCCAGACCCATATTAACCCTTACCCAAACCCGGAACCCACCTACCCGGTTGAATCTTGACCATCGATCTCCCAGATCAACGGTCCATAAACGACCTTCCCTTTTTAATTTTGAGAGACACCAAACCCTAAATCATTTTTTCTAAACCACCGCGCTTAAACTCTCTCATCTCCTCTCTTCTCTCTCAACCTAACCCTAGACTCTATCAATCGCCTCCTTCTCCGGTCATCTCCGGCGACCACCCTTTCAACCCAAGCCTCCAATGGGTCTCTCATCGCCTTGCTCATCATCTCTAAGGCATTCAAGGGTCCTGGGCCATGTCGATTTGGACCTAGGGTTTCTGTTTCTATTACTTATGGCTTCTCCGGTGTGATTTTGGGCAAAATCACACCTTATATGTCACGATCGGTGAAGTTTGCAACAGGTTCTTTCGATTTCCATTTGAGTTTCCTTTTGAAACCCTAACTCTCTTCTGAATCTCTCAGATATGTGTTATTTTCATGCTTTAAGCCTATTTCCTTCTATGATTTGCCTATTTTTTGAACTTCTACTGAAAGCTCCTCATTTTTAAACCATTTTACTTTCTTCAATAGCTAGGGTTTTCTAGGAGTTCTTTCTACACCTATTCCAACTGATTTCTTCATGATTAAACCTTTTTTCCTTGCTTATTTTGATCGATTCTATGCTCCTACTACTTTTTAACTCAACTCTGTTAAAAGCCCTAATTTTTTAATATTTTCTTTGCTTTGATTATGTAGGTTAGCATGATGTTCTTTACTTTGTTCTTATGTGTTAGCATGATTTTCTTCACTTTGGTTCTGTGTGTTAGCATGATTTTCTTTGCCTTGGTTCTGTGTGTTAGCATGATTTTCTTTGCCTTGGTTCTATGTGTTAGCCTGTTTATCTAATCCTTGTTAATCTCTCGTGGTCACCATGCTTCGAATATGTTCTACTGAATCTTTAGCCTATTTATATCACCTCTATATGATTGTGTTTGCTCATCTCTTGTTTCTTTCTGTCTATATAGTTGACCTTGTTTGTTTGCTACTCCTGTTCATTCGTCTCTATTTATATGTTGAGAAGACAGAACCATGACTCCCCGTGATTGATTCTGATTTTCCTTAATTGATGGTGATTGAAAAATCTTCTTTTAAAGCCCTAAAAACTTTACCTCATCTGTGTAAATTAGCTGATTTCATTACCTTATCTACTATGGTACTTTGTTTTACTTAGTCTTTCCTTAATTGGGTTTTTCTGAATTTGGTCCTAATTGACTACTCTATGCCTACTAAACCTTGACTCCTTCCTTATTTAATCATGCACTGATTCTTCTTCCTGCCTTATATGGTACTGAATCTTTCCGTTTGACCTTGATTCCCTTAACTTAAGGGAGTACTTCCTTGATTCTCTAATTTATTGATTCTAAGTTCTTAAATTAGTATACTATTATGATTTTTACCTTATTCCACTCCCTACTCTCAACTATAAACTCTAAGTCTTTTACAAACAAGACATGGACACTTGGTTTTTCAAAACTCCTTTCTTATTAAAAATCCCTGTTCTTCCCCCTCTCTTGTGTTATTTGCTACTATTAGCTGGTTGCAAGCCAAGGCTAATCCTCTGTGTTCTTTCGTTATTTCATTCTTCTTACTTATATCTTCATTGGTATATCCTAGTTTAATTTAAAGCCTCAACAACAACATGCTTCTCTTCTTGTTTCAGTTTCTTTTATTTCTAGCTTGCTTTTACTTGTGCTTCTGTTGTGATGTTTGTAGTTAGGTTATATTATCTGCATGCTAGTATGACTCCCCTCCCTTTAGATCAATGTATTCCCTTATGTGAATCAAAGCATGCCTGGACAATTGTTTTACCTACTTTGTACTTACCATTTTTGTGAATCCCAAATCCTTATCCCCCTCTATGTGTTTATGTTCCTCATGAATGGTTTATGATTATGCCAGTGTCAACTATCTCTAACCATGTCTAAAGCAGTGCTAAGACCCCTTCTGGGGTTATGTGTCTGCAGTCAAGTGTCTGAGTATCCCCAAACCCTTTGACCCCTGTGTGACTACTGAATCCATTTGGATTCTATGTGTGATCCTACCCTGAAGTGCTTGATTTTGTTTACCACTCCAACCTCTTTCCAACAACCTCTATTACTTTACTGATTGCTTTCAAAACAGACTTTTAAGTCGAGTCTTTAATAAACTTCTTTCAACATGTGTCCTGCACTTTCACTTTACTCTTAGTTAATAAGTTCTGCCCCCTCTAGTATGTGTACTGCCTTGGGATTCTCTTGAGAATCCTCTGAACTCTGGTATACTAAGGCTGGCCTTTCCGCACTGCACTGGTTCAACGCTTGGTTACTAAGTCTAGGTGTAAACATTGCCCGGGGTCCTTGAGACCCTTAGGGAACTTTGTTGCACCTAGACTCTGATTTGTCTATGGAAATGAGGCTTGTAAGACCATTGAAGGCTTTGGGAAACTTGGGCCTGATTGCAGGCTCTGTATAGAATAGCTTCTTGATTTTTTATTTCACTTACATAATTCAGTTATTGGCCTGTAATAATTTGTAAACAGATATTTGGGGTATTTAGTAAAAAGGGTTGGTAGATGTGTACTTTGTGGGGTAATATGGGTAGAAATCTTGCTCTTAGGGCTTTACTTTCAAATCTGCCTGCTTTACTCAATAGAAAACATGTTCATAGGGTTTTACTCTTGTTGAATCTGATTTCGTCTGCATAATAGACATCATACCTATAGGTTTCCACTTCCAATGTTGTTTGCATCAAGTAGAAATCATGTTCTTAAGGTTCTGCATTTTCGAGATCATAGGTTTTTAAACAATCATGTCTTAAATCAATTCAAGTATAGTCATGCCTATAGGACCTAATTTTGATTCGATAATTTTTTTTATATGTTACTGAAATTGACTAAAACCAGTAATACGCCTAGATACCATGTTTATAGGGATTTCTATTCTCAATTTTGTCTGAAAATCTAACTAGCCCGATAAGTCAATTTTATTTCACCTAGTTTACTTCTTAAAACTGGTCTTATTAAGCGATGACATTTCCTGAAACTAGCTCTTTCAAAATTGCTTTAATCTCATTAGATATCCTGCCTATATGTATCATAAGGGTCTATTTCAAAAACCTGTTTGTTTTTGTATAGACACAGTACTGCATATAGGCAAGCCTTAGGCCATTTTCAAAATCTGCATTTCCCTGAAGCTGTTTTTGTCGTTCAACGTTTCTGATTCTGATAAGCTTTTAAAGAGGAGTCTCTAGGCAACTACTAGGTTATAACTTCTGGATCTGAAAGTTGTCTATTTCTGCATAATCACTTAGAAATCCTACTTTAGGACTTTGATTAATAAAGACCTTACATGTGTTTGAGTCGTGCTGCTTGTATATTTGTATAAGGAGGAAATTGTGAGCCTCTTAATTGCTCCCATTATGTGGAAGTCCTAATGTTTTTTGACTGTCGCCTTAAATTTTTGCCTTTTAAAACCTTAGGGGTACGTCTAGAACCACCTATAGGTAGAGGTCCTAACTCCCTCCAGGACTATTAAGAAGGGACGGGTAGCAGCACACAGTAGGAATCAGTGACCAAACACTCGCTTTGCATGACCAATAAGGGGATGGGAAGGGTAGACATGGGATATGATGACTACGCGTTAATGTCACGTGTAGCCCCTCATTGAGGAGTGTTTACCGGACATTGCGTGGGGTAATTCTATAGGATAAACAACCTAGTACCCCTCCTTACCCCAAATCCTCTCCTTATTTAAAACTTTTTTTTATAATTTGTTCTAACATTAATTTCACTACCTGTATTGTTCAGTGTGCTTTTACAAACCACATATTTGATTCAACTATTTGTATGGATTAATTTGTAAATATAAGTTCATTCGGGACCCACAGTTGTGAACCAAGAGAGGTGCCTAACACCTTCCCCTCAAGGTTACTTCGAGTCCTTACCCTAATCTCTGGTAATGCAAACTAGTTACATGAGTTAATCGCTCTAGGTGCCCTAACGCACCATAATCCGTTAGGTGGCGACTCTTCAAATACCCAATTCCCAAAAGGAATGAGTTATCACACCCCATGGAATGTCGAAACCCGGACTTCCCCGTCAAAAGGGAAAAAAGGGGGGCGCGACAGCATGGCGACTCTGTTAGGGATATTTTTTAGGCTCTTACCATAACGAACTTGTTTTTACAAATTAGTCCAGGCATGCTTATCCCATACCCCGCTTCCTTATCTGAATTTAATTGTCCATTTTTTCAGGCATTTATGATTCCTATTACCTTGAAAACTGACTTATCTCTTTGTTTTCTTTTTATGTAACCGTATTTTCAATTATTTAAATGTTGTATTTATTTTCTATGTAAAAATACTTGCCTATATGTTATTAACTGCTGCATAAATCATGTTCCACATCATATTCCACTCGTACATCTCAAAAATCCTATAGCAACGTTTTAATGAGTGGTTGCGCTCTTCCTATTTATTACACTTAAATTCGAAAAGGCTTATTTGTGGTAAAACCAGTCGATCAGCGATGCTTTCGATGGTTCCGTGCCTTCCCCCTCAAGTTGCCCGCTTGAGGGTACCAGTCTAAAACACCATAGAAACCTTACTCTGTTTAATTATGCATGCATCATGGTCAAACCTAGTTGGATCAGTTATGTTGTCCACATAATAATCCTTTAAGATAAGCCTTATCCAAAGTCCATCGGGTTTTCTATAATCCCAACGGATACAACCACGTTCTGTGCATTAATTTGGAGAACTTAATGTCGATATGTTGATCATAAATGTATAAAAAGTCGAGTCTGGTGGGGGTAAAGCCTAACCCTTTTGTTTTGCAGAAAATGAGACACGAAGTCCCCAGATTCGGTATGGTTAGCAATATCCCTCCATTGTTGCTAGATTGGTGGGAATATCTTTCCTCGAGTGACAAGAAGCATGTGAAAAAGTACTTGGGTATAACTTTTGATACCCAATTTTTTCCTATATATTTTCAATATGCAAAATACTTTCAAAATAGCGTATATATACATATATAAGCATGTCCAAGTGTTTTATTATTTTTTTCCATATTTTTAACGGTTTAAATTGATTTATTTTCTCCCTTTTTATCCATAAAATCTTCAATAATTATTTCCAAAATTATTATTTTGATAATTCATCTATGGTATTTATATATTTATTCCAAAATATGTCTAAGGTAATTTTTTATATATTTTTATAATTTTATTTAGTATTTTTAAAGCTAAATTGCACACAATTGCAATATTAGCCATTTTAAGGTTTAATTATGTTTTATACGCATAAAATCGGATCTTGTATTTTTTAAATTGTTAATTAGATATTATAAATCACTTTAGTACTTTGAATTTATTTTTCGGAAACTATTTGCTATTTTTTATAAATTAAAAATGGAAAACTGGCTATTTAAATAAACACCCCTTTTGTATTTCAATTATAACCAAATCAAGCCCCAATTCCCAGCCCATTTATTTTAAGTAAAACTGGACCCCAACCCAATTGAAAACCCACCGGACCAAGCCCAAACCCAGATCCCCACCTACCCCACTAGATCTTGACCGTTGATCATTCAGATCAGCGGTCCCCCTTTTCCCTTACCATTTTTAAACCCAAATGACCCCCTAACCTGATTCATTTCCTACTAGTCTGTCGTCCTTGAATCCCCTTCCTCTTCAGTTCTCTCTAAAACCCAAAGCTAACCCTAGCCGCCGCCACCCAAACCAACCCTAATCCCCTTCGATCTTTACTCAATCCATGGACTCCCATGGTTGTTTGAGACGTGTACTTGTCTCCTACGCCTCTTGGTGGCCACTTTTGTGATTTCATGGAAATATCTCGAAGAGATCTAGCCCAGACCCTGCTCAACCTCTATCCATGGTCTTTTTCCGACCATCCATGGCCGTTCAAGTCAGATCCATGGCTTTTCCGGCTAGATCGGTAACTTTTCGAAGTCTTCTCATTTTTCTGGGTTCTCTGAAACCCTAACTTTAAAGATTATTCAATTTTCTTTCAGATCTATCTTAGATATGTATATATTATGAACCTTTTGGTGTTTTCCTCAAAGGTCTCTCCGATTTTTCAAAGTGACTCCTCGTCTTCAAGATTAGGGTTTCTTAAACTCTTTTAAAAGACTTCTCCTTTGATTTTTTAGTATTATCTTATGATTTTACTATGTTTAAACGGTTTGTTTTTGTTTTTTTCTTCTACCTGATTCATCGTGGTGAAAACCCTAAGTATCTTTGGTAT
Organism: Nicotiana tabacum; assembly: GCF_000715075.1. Classification (NCBI taxonomy): domain Eukaryota; kingdom Viridiplantae; phylum Streptophyta; class Magnoliopsida; order Solanales; family Solanaceae; genus Nicotiana; species Nicotiana tabacum. Next base: position 91,529,588 of record NC_134101.1, on the reverse strand, counting down.
TATCGGGGGTCCTGGAACTGTCCTTGATTATTTTGTATGTATACCTGTTTTGATTGGGTTCTTTATGGTTAGATTCTTTTTCTTTGTGTATCTTAACTCATTCTGAGTTCTCACCACTTTTAACTCAACTCTGTCAAAACCCTAACTTCTTAAAGTTTTTATTCACTTATTACTGTGAGTTTAAAGGCTTTCTTTACTTGTTTCTGACCTTCTTTACCTGTTAGTTTGGTTTTCTACTCTGGTTCTATGTGTTAGCCATGACTACTTGACTCGTTGATTATCATGTTTCGAGTGGGTTCTTTTACCACTGAACCTTTAGCCTACTCATGTTGCTACTGTATGTTCGTGTTCATCTAGTTTGCTTCTTTTGTCAATGTTGACCTTGCATGTCTGATACTCATGTTCATTCTTCCCTATTTATATGTTGAAGTGCAGAATCATGATTCCCTCTTGATTGTTCTTGATTTCCTTAAGTCACGGTTGATTGCAAAGGTTTCCTTATAAACCCCTAAATTTTACTCGTTTGTTTAAAGTTGATTGATTCTGTTCCCTTATTATTGTGGTGCTTCATTCTTGTTGAATCTTTTCCTCAAAATTAAGTATATTATGTACTTAGACTCAATTATATACTCTATACCTTTACTACCCCATTATATGGTAAAAATCAATCTTTCTCAAACTGATTTTCTTTCCTTAGTTTATCCATGTTAGTATCCGTTAAGTTGTAACTCCTTGATTATGGGGAAGTACTTGTATTAATTGATTCTGATGATGATTATTTCCATAATTGTGTTAAATCTTTACTTGTTACCTTATTTTTCACTTCTTTTCAAAGCTATAAATACCCTAAGTATTTCATTAATAAGACATGAACAACTAGTTCAGAAAACACACATACACATTCAAACTCTCTTTTATTTCTCTACTACTTGTGCTACTGCCTTGTCTAGCCGGCTGAAAGCCAAGGCTAGACTGTGGAAACTCTATTTTCTTTACTTTTTCTGCACTTTGCTCCTTCAACTGGTATGTTCTTAGTTTAAATTCTGAAACTCAACTCTATGTGTTCCCTTGTTTGTCAATCCTTGTCTCTTTCTGCACTAACTTAATGGCTCATGCTGTTAAATTGTACTTTTTGTTTACTGTTTTACTCAACATGCTTAAAATTCTGTCCTCCTTTGTTCAAATGAGATCAGCATGTTTACTTGTTCCTGTTTATGTCCCTCAACTAGCATGTCTCCTAATGTGCTTGATTCATGACTACTTATGTGTTTCTGATTTGGGTCCTCTATGTCCCCAAACCCTATTTCCCTGTTTGTAACTACTGAAGTTGTACTGCTCTTTGGACTTGTTCTGGTATGTGTTGTTGTTGCTCCTATCCCCTGTACTTTTCAAAACTGTCTTCCCTAGGCAACTCTTCTGTTGTTGTTGCAAATTTATTTCAAACCAATCATTTTCAAAACTGTTTTCTAAAAAAAACTCTTTTTCAAACATGTGCTCTACACTTCCACTATACTCTTAAATCATTAGGTTCTGCCCCTTTTGTGTGACCCTTGATTTGGGACCCTTGAGCTCCCTCTGAACCTGGACACATAAGAGTTGGCCCTTCCACACTGCACTCACTCCGTTTTAGTTATGCAATCTGGGTGTGAGCACTGCCCGGGATCCCTTGAGGTCCTTAGGGAACTCTGACACACTCAGATATGAGAAAGGCTATGGAACAATATTGGCATTTGAGGTGGTTTATTATATAACTCAAAGAGGAAGTCAGAATCAGGCTTCCTATAGTTGTAACTTCTTATTTTGCATTTCTCATGTAATTCAATCACATGGTCTGTAATAATTTATAAATAAGTATTGGGTTGGCTATTGAAAAGTGATAGGGTAAATATGCATGTTAAGGGTAGAAAACATGTTATTAGGTTTATGTTCCTAATTGTGGAATAGAAACCATTCTTAGGATTCATGCATGCATTAGAAATCATGTTCTTTCGTCTCATGTTTATTGTTTCAGCATGTGCACCTTTACAACATCATGTTTTAAAATTTGCTAATAATCAACATTCTACTATTATCTGCATTCCTGTCATATGCACTTAGAAATCCTGCTCTTAGGAAATTCTGCATTCCTTCCATATGCACTTATAAATCCCGCTCTTAGAAAATTCTGCATTCCTGCCATATGCACTTAGAAATCCTGCTCTTAGAAAATTCTGCATTCCTACCATACGCATTTAGAAATCCTGCTCTAGTAATTCTGCATTTTAGATACCATGTTTTGGGATCTTATTTGCACTTATCGTTAGTGTAAATTGCTGATTATAAAAGAGATAAAACAGCATCACACCTGATTATCCCATTTAAAATAACTGGTAATAATCCATGCATTTGACTAGAACAGCATGCTCGTAGGGTAAAAAATAAGCTCCAAACCGTCTTTTAATAATTCTGAATAAATGTTGCATCTCGCTTTGCGCTTAGGTAATAACTTAAATAAAACTGAAACTGCCTTGTTTAATTATCAACTGTTAAAATCAGTAGGTAAACCTGATTCGGACTTCTTTTCTGAGCCATGTAATAAATCTGGTTCTGATTTTACCACTTAAACACCCTGCTTTAGGCTTTTAAAATTAGACCTTAACTGTGTATAAGTCATGCTATCTATGTGCATTATTTGTGGAGGTATAACTGAGCCTTCTGCTTGTTTTCTGTATTTTCCCCTTTAAATGCAGTCCTACTTGTTTTGTATGTCGCCTTAGTATTTTGCCTTTAAACTTGAGGGTCTTCCTAGAACCTCCTTATAGGATAGGAGTCCTAAATTCCTCCGGGACTGATGGAAGGGGCGGGTAACAGCATGCAATAAGAATCGAGACCAATATTAGCTCTAATTACCTTCACGGGGTGGGAAAGGGTAGATATGGATATGATGACTGGTGCGCTGATACCACGTGTATCCCCTCTTTTGAGGAGTGTCATACTGGGTATTGCATTGATGTGATCCATATTACAAACAAACCTAGGACACCCCCTTTACATTCATAAGCCTGCTTTAGATTGTAACTCTTTTCAAAATTTCAATAATTGTTTTCAAAAGTCTGTGCATTTAAACTTAAATCCCCTATTATTTGATCCCTACTTGTCTATTTGCTAATTGCACGAATTCACAAAAATTGTCTGGTCAGGAACCACACTAGTGGATCTTGAGGGGTGCCTAACACCTTCCCCTTACGATAATTTCAAACTCTTACCCTATCTCTGGTTATCAAACGTAGTTGTAGATGAACCTTATGGGTGCCCTAACGCACCTTAAAATCGTTAGGTGGCGACTCTTCAAAAAAACGCAAACCCCTTTCCCAAAAGGAATGAGTTGTCCCATACCCAAAATGTCATGAACCCGATTCCTGATGAGAAGGAAAAAGGGGGGCGCGACAGTAACTTGCCTTCCCTGCTAGATACTGAACCAAACAAAAAATTGATCGAGGCCGCTACCCTATTCTGGGATAGTGAAAGAGTTGGGTTCCGTTTCGGTGACATAGAAATGACACTGCTCCTAGAGGAAATAGAAGGACTTGCAGGGTTAACTTGGGACAGTCCCGGGCTTTTGGTGCTAGAAAATCGTACAGGCAGATGATTTTTGAAGATGATGGGGCTGAAAAAGAATGTCGACCTAGTGTGCTTGAAGGACTCCTACATACCTTTCGAATATCTCTATGAGAGGTATGGCCACAGCAAGTCTTTCTGCACTTATCATGATGAGATCTCCCTCACTTCACTAAGTCACATCCACCGCAGAGTGTTCGTGTTCATTGTGTGTTTTCTAGGGCTAATAGTCTTCCCAATGAAAAAGGGAAGAATTCACACTAGGTTGGCCATGGTTACCAAAACTCTGATGGAGGGGATTAATGGACAGACGTATACCATAGTCCCCATGATCATAGCTGATATCTATAGGGCCCTGGAGCGCTGTCAAAGAGGGGTCCAACATTTCGAGGGTTGCAACTTGCTGCTACAGTTATGGTTGTTGGAGCATCTCCAAAAGGGTCGCTATCGCCAAGAATTTCAGCAAAGGGCTTGGAACGACCACATCGCTTTCCATCACCCTAAGCAGATGACCTACATTCTGGACAGATTTGCTCAGCTAGAAAGTACCAGCGAATGGGTAGAGTTCTTTGACAATTTGAACGAGGAAAAGGGGTGCATGGTTGTATGGTTCCCAACAGACGAGTTCATTATCAGGTCCAGGGATGCTCCGCAATTGGTGTTGATCGGGTTGAGAGGGATATATCCATATGTCTCTATGTGAGTTAAAAGGAAAGCAGGTAGAAAGCAAGTTGTACCAAGGGTCGTCAAGATGAGTCATTTCAGGGTAGATTTCCAAGACGATGACATACCTTACAAGTGTCAAGCTCAGCACATGTGGCACTGCAAAATCATTGTGGAGAAAAGCATTGTTGAGTCAGACAGATATCACGCGGAGTGCGAGCCTCTCTACCCTGCATGGTTGGAGGACAATCTGAAAGGAACGGTGACACTAGGGACTGGTCGAGGGAAAAGAATCATAGACGAGGAAGCTGAAGCCCAAGCCAAATACAATAGGCTGCGCAAGAGAGTTCACGGCTCTGAGAATGAGCATCGGGAGATACATGAGAGGAACGTGAGGTTGATCGAGGAATGGAAAGAGATGGTAGTCACTTCCAACAGGAAACTGGAATACCTGGAGTGAGGAATAGTGGAGCTGGAGGGCAAAGTCATAAAAATGATTAAAACTGTCAGAATGCTGAAGGAGCCGAGGGAGGACATCTGGCCCGAGCCTACTTGATGTTAGGATTGCGCGAGCTGGGAGATCTGTTTGATGGAGTCTGGAAGATCCTTCTAGGACCAAATAGATTAGATTTACTTGCTTTTCTTAAAATGTAATAAGGCCAAGTGCCAGTAGTGACTTGTTTTATTATTATGTTAGTGTCGATTTTGGATTCGTCTACTTTTATATTATGAAATGAAGCATTTATTGGCATTTGAAGTTCTCCAAATTTATTTGTCTCTAGGCCTACCTCGGGCACAATGAGGCTCCCAAATTAGGATACGAGTTTATATCTCGCTCTACCTGTTTAAATACTGCAAACATTTCAGGATCCCCACTAACTTGTTATCTTTTGTTTTGTTTACTTTTATTGTTATTATTCCCATCCCCATAGGTTGGTTCATTCATACTGGCCTTGTCAGCATATCATACCATGTTTAAAGACCCTCTACCTCCTCCTCCTCCAAGCAACACAAAAAGCAGAGGGAAATCAAAAATGGACGACTTAAGTGGAATCTGAAAGGAAAATATTGAGAATGCAGAGACTTCCGATGGTCATAGTCCTCTGGCCCCGAATGACCTGGTTTTGAGACTTGAACAAAAGATACTAGAACTGCAAGGAGAACTTGAGCAGGTCCGCAATTTGGCAAACTTGTCAATCACCTACAATGTCCCACATATCCACCAACAGAACGCAAAGAACCCAACACCTCCTCAAAACACACAAAACCAACAGCCACAAAATCTTACCATACCAAATCAATACGCAACTCCACCTCAAAATTTCAATCCATTGTTGGTACCAACTCCCCCACAACAACATCATCAACCGATTCCATACCCACCAACCACCACTTATCACACTCCCTAAAATACACCACCACTCATTCCAGATTCACAAAACTCCACCAATGATCATCACTATACCCAAATCCCTGGCACCCATCAGAGCAATCCCATATACATAGAAACTATACCACATTCTACCCAGCCAATCTCCTGGGCATCGGAATCCTTCGAAAAGGACCTGCTCATTAAGAACATGGCCGAAGAACTCAAGAAGCTGACAAGCCGAGTTCAAGGTGTTGAAGGAGATAGAGGAATAAAAGGTTTGAACTATGAAGATTTGTGCATACAGCCCGATGTGGAACTACTAGAGGGGTACAAACCTTCCAAGTTTGAAATATTCGATGGTACAGGTGATCCTAGGGTTCACCTAAGAACTTACTATGATAAGCTTGTTGAGGTTGGAAAAGATGAAAAGATTCGAATGAAACTCTTTATGAGGAGTCTTACTGGGGATGCATTGTCTTGGTATATCACCCAGAATCCAAAGAAATGGTCCAATTGGGTAAGCATGGTATCAGATTTCATGGATCGGTTCAGGTTCAACACAGAAAATGCACCTGATGTCTTTTACATCCAGAATCTAAAGAAGAAGCCTACTAAGACTTTCCGCGAATATGCTACTCATTGGAGGTCGGAAGCCTCCAAGGTCAGGCCCACTTTAGACGAAGAACAAATGAATAAATTCTTCGTCAGAGCACAGGATCCACAATATTATGAGAGACTGATGGTCATCGAAAATCACAGATTCTCCAATATCATCAAGCTTGGGGAAAGGATCGAGGAAGGAATCAAGAGCGGGATGGTAACAAATTTTGAGGCACAGCAAGCCATGAATAAGGCACTCCAATCAGGTGGCATATCGAAAAAAAAGAGATGTTGGGGCAGTAATGGTAGCCCAAGGCCCAAAAACTCCACTCACATACCAAACACCCCTACCCACCTATCAAACACCCTACCCACCTATCAAACACCTCCGCCCATGTATCAAATACCTTCACCCACATATCAAGCATCGACACCTACTTATCAACCTTCATCTCCCAAATATTCCCAACCAGCCATTGTCCATCATACCTATAATTCCCAACCATCCCACTTCCAATCACCACCAACTCGCCAAAATTATCCAAGACCAAGACCCAACTTCAATCGCAAGCCACCCAGACAATACACCGCCATTGCTGAGCCCATCGACCAATTGTATGAAAGGTTAAAAGATGCATGTTATGTCACTCCTATTCCCTCTATGGCACTAGAAAATTCATCCCAATGGGTCAATCTGAACAAAACCTGCGCATACCACTCTGGCATGAAAACGCACACCATTACTGAGTGCCGAACATTGAAGGATAAGATTCAGACACTCATTGACAACAAGGTCATACAAGCAAAGGAAGTTTCACCTAATGTCCACAACAATCCCATCCATGATCATAGAGGTGACGGTGTACATGTCATAGAAACAAATGAAGAATGGGACCCCGAGGGGTCGATCAGGCTTATCCGAGAAGGCGATGACTTTAAGGTTGCAGTTACACTTACTCCTATTGTGGTTCAGAATCAGGCACCTATTGATGTTGAGGTAACTACATCAGTTCCATTTGAGGTGGAAGTAACTCTGCCCGCAGCCACCTCCACTCCATTTGAAGTAGAAGTGGTCACACATTTTACTGTGACGGTGTCAACCATACCCCCATTCAACTCAAAGGTGATACCCTGGGATTATATCGCCGAGGCTCGGCAAAAATAGAAGGCTAAGATAGGGAATCTGACGCTGCACAAGGGATGACTAGAATTGGAAGGGTCTACACACCTGAACACATGGGAGGTTCAAGTAAGGATGCCACTGCTAGGCAGCCTGTCATTGAGACCGGACCGGATGACTTGTAGAGGAAAGTACAGGCGAAAGAGTATTCTATTATTGATCATCTAAACAAAGTCCCTGCTCAGATATCTATCCTATCACTACTATAGAATTCGGGTCACACAAGAACGCCTTGATGAAAGTAATGAGCGAGGCTTATGTACCCAATAACATCACTGGTGGAGAAATGGCCAATATGGTCGGTCAAGTGCTAGAGAGCCATAAGATTATCTTCCATGAAGATGAGCTACCGCCCGAAAGTCTGAATCATAATAGAGCATTGCATATTACAGTACAATTTGAAGACAAGTTCATTGTCAGGGTCCTAGTTGATGGAGGTTCTAGTCTGAACATTCGTCCACTAGATACCCTGAAAAGGTTGGACAAAGGTTTCCACGAAATACGGACCGGGAGCATGAATTTGAAAGCTTTCGATGGGTCCTAGAGGGCCATGATCGGGGAGATAAACCTTTGCTTGCAAATGGGGCTGACTTGGTTCGACGTCGATTTCCAAGTGCTTGACATACCAGCCTCATATCATCTTTTGTTGGGCTGCCCATGGATCCATGTTGTTGGAGCTGTGCAATCCACACTACATCAAGTTGTAAAGTTCGAATGGAACCGTCAAGAGGTAATCATTCATGGAGATGGGAGTAACCCCATCTACACTAGTCAAACCATTCCAGCTATCGAACATAGAAGGAGGCTAGGAGGAGAAACCTATCATCATATTGAACGAGTCAACTCCATCAAGAAGGATAAGTGGTGGAGTAACAAATAGAAATCATACTAGCATGGTCCGGATATGAACCCGGCAAAAGGTTGGGAAAGAACATCCAGGGTATCACCAAGCCGATACGGCTGAAAAATTATGGTACCACCTTTGGGCTCGGATACTAGTATATATGGCAGGAGTACAGGGAATGGTCGCCTCCATGGCGTGGACCATATTACCCTCTTGATCAACCGATACCCCATTTGGAACAGGCTTTCCATCAGGCGGACACAATATGGGGAACTACTAAAGAAGAAGCACTAGCTGGGCTGAAGGATCTGTTCTTGAAATATGAGGATATGGACTGTAGTGCCATAATTCAGAAGGAGGAGGAGGAAGAAGGCCTCTCCATTCAGACCGTGGCAAAGGGAGCTGTCCTCAGAAACTGGACCGCCACACCATCCCGAGCCTGCTGAATCCCTGGGTAGCTTGGCAGAATTTATAGATGTTCTAGGCATTTAAAATTTTCAGCAATTTTGTTTTAAGATTTCTTTGTTTCAAATGAATTCTCGATCCACCAAACCAAGCTTTGTTTAAACAATTTTCTCAGTTTTAATCAAACATATTTATCCTTTATCATTATTTATTACTATTTTTTATACTTTTCCCTTCTACAGTGTTATTATTACTTTTCTTGATGAACTAGTGACTGTGACATGTAATGAGGCAACGCAACTCAGAGGAAGAAGATGATATACCCGAGGAAATTGTCAGGGAAGTTGAGAACTTTGAGAACAAGCCTAAATCCAGCTTGGACGAAACAGAAGCAGTAAATTTGGGAGATGTCGAGACCGTCAAAGAGACCCGCATCAGCATTCATTTGTCACCAACAGAGAAGGAAGAGTACATCCATTTTCTAAAGGAATATGAGGACATCTTTGCATGTTCATATGACGATATGACCGGTTTGAGCACATCTATAGTAGCTATCCCATGTGCCCGCCAGTCAAGCAGAAACTCAAAAAATTCAAACCGGATATGAGTCTGAAAATTAAGGAGAAAGTTACCAAGCAGATCAAAGCCAAGGTTCTCAGGGTGGTTGAGTACCCGACATGGTTAGCTAACATTGTGCCAGTTCTGAAGAAAGACGGGAAGGTCCGAGTATGTGTGGATTATCGGGATTTAAACAGAGCAAGTCCCAAAGACGACTTCCCACTGCCAAATATACACATCCTGATCGATAACTGCACCAAGAATGAACTCCAATCCTTTGTAGATTGCTTCTCAGGTTATCACCAGTTCTGGATGGATGAAGAAGATGCCGAGAAGATAGCTTTTATTATGCCTTGGGGTGTATACTGTTACAAGATGATGTCGTTCAATCTAAAGAATGCAGGGGCCACTTACATGAGGGCCATGACAAACATCTTTCATGATATGATACACAAGGAAATAGAGGTATATGTGGATGATGTCATTATCAAATATAATAGGGCCGGAGATCATAAAGCAGACTTGAGAAAATTCTTTGACAGGCTCAGGAGGTACAATTTGAAGTTGAACCCCACAAAGTGTGCATTCGAGGTTCCTGCAGGAAAGTTACTGGGATTCATTGTCAGTCGCCGAGGGATCGAGCAGGATCTGACTAAAGTCAAAGCTATTCAGGAGTTACCACCACCCAAAAGCAAGAAGGACGTGATGAGCTTCCTGGGACGGATCAACTACATCAGCCGATTCATAGCACAGTCCACAGTAATATGTGAACCCATCTTCAAGATGCTGAGGAAAGATATCAAGACAAGTTGGACCGAGGATTGTCAGAAAGCTTGTGACAAGATCAAGGAATACTTGTCCACACCGCTAGTTTTGGTCCCGCCAGAACCAGGACGACCATTACTACTTTATCTATCTGTGTTAGACGGAGCCTTCGGATGTGTTTTGGGACAACATGATGAGACGGGAAGAAAGGAGCAAGACATATATTACCTGAGCAAGAAATTTACACCTTATGAAGCACGGTATTCTCTGCTTGAACGCACTTACTGTGCTTTGACCTGGACAGCCCAGAAGTTGAGGCGTTACTTCTGTGCATACACTACATACCTCATATCCAGGATGGTTCCTCTGAAGTATATATTTTAGAAGCCCAAGCCTACTTGGAAGTTGGCTAAATGGCAGATACTACTGAGTGAGTTCGACATCGTCTATGTAAGTCAAAAGGCAATCAAGGGACAAGCATTGGCAGATCACCTCGTTGAGAATCTAGTGGGAGGAGAATACGAACCCTGAAAATGTATTTTCCTAATGAAGAAATATCATTCGTGGGAGAAGACATTACGGAAGCATATGACGGTTGGAGGATGTTCTTTCACGGAGCCGTAAATTTCAAAAAAGTAGGAATTGGAGCAGTTTTGGTGTCAGAAATGGGTCAGCATTATCCCATATCTGCTAAACTCAGATTTCCCTACACCAACAACATGGCGGAATATGAAGCTTGCATACTAGGGCTCAACATGGCAGTCGACATGAACATTCAGGAGTTGCTGGTGATTAGCGATTCAGATTTGCTTGTGCACCAGGTACAAGGAGAGTGGGCCACCAAGAATTCCAAGATATTACCATATCTGCACCATGTGCAAGAATTGAGAACAAGGTTCACAAAGATAGAATTCTGACATGTGCCCAGAATTCAGAATGAGTTTGCTGACGCATTAGCCACCTCGTCATCCATGATACAACATCCAGATAAGAACTATATCGATCCCATCCCAGTGAGGATCCATAATCAACAGACATATTGTGCTCATGTCGAGGAAGAAGCGAATGGAAAGCCTTGGTTCCATGACATTAAGGAGTACTTATCAAAAGGAGAATACCCGGAGCATGCAAATCGCATTTAGAAACGCACGCTCTGGAGATTGTCAAATCTCTTCTTCCATGGTGGAGGGAACTTGTACAGAAGAACTCCGAATTTGGGTTTGCTAAGGTGTGTCGATACAAAGGAAGCTTCTAAGCTACTTGAGGATGTGCATGCTGGGACATGTGGCCCGCACGTGAATGGCTTCGTTCTGGCCAAGAAGATACTCAGGGCAGGTTACTTTTGGATGACCATGAAGACAGATTGTATTCAGTATGTCCGCAAATGATTTCAATGTCAAGTACATGCCAACATGATAAAAATGCCACCAAACAAGCCCAAGGCAACAAGCTCACCTTGGCCATTCGCCGCCTAGGGAATGGATGTTATTGGTCTGATTGAGCCCACGGCTTCAAACGGACATCGGTTTATTCTAGTAGCCAGTGATTACTTCACAAAATGGGTAGAAGCTACATCTTAAAAAGCTGTAACCAAGAAGGTCGTTGCAGATTTTGTCAAAGATCATATTATCTGCCGATTCGGAGTTCCTGAGTCTATTATCACTAACAACGCTGCCAACCTCAACAGTGATCTGATGAAAGCTATATGTGAAACCTTCAAAATCAAGCACAAGAATTCCACCGCCTACAGACCTCAAATGAACGGAGCCGTAGAAGCCTCCAACAAGAACATTAAGTGGATACTAAGGAAAATGGTAGAGAATCACAAGCAGTGGCATGAAAAGTAACTTTTTGCTTTGTTAGGGTACTGCACCACAGTTCGCATGTCAACTGGGGCAACCCCCTACATGCTGGTTTATGTTACCGAGGTTGTCATCCCAGCCAAGGTAGAGATTTTTTCTTTAAGAGTCATATAAGAAGCTGAACTCAGCGATGTAAAATGGGTAAGAAACCGCTATGAACAGTTGGCCCTTATCGATGAAAAAAGAATGAACGCAGTGTGTCACGGCCAACTGTATCAGAACAGAATGTTCAGAGCTTTCAACAAAATGGTCAAACCAAGAAAGTTCGCACCAGGACAGCTAGTATTGAAGAAGATTTTCCCATACCAAGATGAAGCCAAAGGGAAATACTCTCCCAACTGGTAAGGCTTGTACATGGTTCACAGGGTCCTGACAGAAGGAGCACTCATACTTGCAGAAATGGATGGAGAAATCTAGCCAAAACCAATCAATTCAGACGCAGTCAAGAGATACTATTCTTAGATTATTCTACATTTCCTTTCTGATGTAATTGAACTACGCTTGACCTGATTCCTGTTTGATAGGGGATACGTAGGCAGCCTTATGATTTCACTCATATCATAATAAAATTTTCATTTTCCCCAAAATCAGAAACTAGGGCAGAATTTTGAGGAGCGTCCTCAAAATTCCTAAGCAAGTCCAGCCAATGCCATCACATGTCAGGAAACCAGTAATCGGTCAAGAACTGGGGCAGAATTTTGAGAAGGACTCTCAAAATTCCGAAGAAGATTCAGCAAGGTCCGCCATCCGTAAACGGTTACAAATCATCTACCAAACTGGGGATGAATTTTGAGGAGGACCCTCAAAATTCTAACATAAGAGAGCTTCAATGCCTTTGAAATGTGTCACAGTCGCTAGTTCATCAAAAGTTACTTGATACACCAATACGCTTCCAAAACAAGCCTATTTTATCAATGAATACATATTTTTCGAAAATCCTATTTTTTTTATAACAGTCAGGTGGTACCTAGGGAAACTCGAAGAGGGCTTCCAGAGCGGAGCAAAGCAAGGCCGGCAGACGAAGCAAGAACCAACCTCCCCTCATGAAACTTACGATTTTTCTTTGAATGCAGGCATATTTTACAATAGCATTCGTACAAAAAGCAAATTCACCATCCATCCGGTCGTTAGACGCTGAACCTATCCTAGCTAAGATATACTTTACCCTTGTCTGCTATTCTCTCTTTGCATGAGTCTAATCTCTGACTCCACATTTGCAAGAGTCTAATTCTTTACTCCATATTTTCATGAGTCTAATCCTTGACTCCATATTTGCATGAGTCTAAGCCCTAACTCCACATTTGCATGTGTCTAATCTCTGACTCCACATTTGCATGAGTCTAATCCTTGACTCCATATTTGCATGAGTCTAATCCTTGACTCTATATTTGCATGAGTCTAATCCTTGACTCCACATTTACATGAGTCTAATCCTTGACTCTATATTTGCATGAGTCTACTTGACTCCATATTTGCATGAGTCTAAGCCCTGAATCCATATTTGCATGAGTCTAAGCCTTGACTCCACATTTGCATGAGTCTAATCTTTGACTCCATATTTGCATGGCACTAAGCCCTGTCCCGAATCTTGCATGAGGTTAAGCCTTACCTCCATTTTGAATAAGACTAAGCACTGCCTTCCATTTGCATGGGACTAAGCCATGTCTCGCATCTTGCATGAGTCTATGCCCTGACTCCATATTTGCATGAGACTAAGCTCTGTCTCCAATCTTGCATGAGTCTAATCTCTGACTCCATATTTGCATGAGGTTGATCCTTGCCTCCATACCTACATGAGTCTAATCCCTGACTCCATATTTGCATAAGGCCAAGCACTGCCTTCTTTTTACATGAGACTAAGCTTTGTCTCCAATCTTGCATGATTCTAATCCTTGACTCCATATTTGTATGAGTCTAATCTCTGACTCCATATTTGCATTAGTCTAATCTCTGACTCCACGCTTGCATGAGACTAAGCTCTGTCTCCAATCTTGCATGAGTCTAATCCTTGACTCCATATTTGCATGAGTCTAATCTCTAACTCCATATTTGCATGAGTCTAATCTCTGACTCCACGCTTGAATGAGACTAAGCCCTGTCTCCAATCTTGCATGAGTCTAATACTTGCATGAGGCTAATCCTTGCCTCCCCTTTGCATAATACTAATCCATGCCTCCCCACTTTCACGGAACTAAGCATTGTCCCTCATTTTCACCAATGTCGCTCTATTTTTCTACTACCATCTACTTGCTTTTCGATCGGGCTAAGCTCTACCCTTCATTTACAAGACTAAGCCTTGTCTTGTTATATCATATTATTGCATCTCATGGGCTGGAATATCGCCAATTTGTCCAAAGGTGTCATAGTCTAAAGGCACCATCCTCATAGCCGGAAGACACCATGCTATGGCCTGAGGATCTCTCGAACTTGCATATCATTATTCAAAGGCGTCATAGTTCGGAGGCAATATTTTCATGGCCCGAGAACTCATTTCATGACCTGCAAATCCCTCATTAAACAATTCATGGCCCAGGACGTCATCGTCCAAGGACGTCATCTTTAACCATCCGAAGACAACCTTCATGGTCCGAAGGGAATTTGCATCATGTTTAAACTCTCGCAAATATGATTGTAGCATCTTTTATCTATAGGTAACCAATAAGCAACTGCTATCCTAGCAAGAGCGATCTTGCTCCGGTTCCTTCAGACCGTCCCAATCGTAGTCGCTTCCATATCTCGTGTCCATTCTTACAATAATTTCATCGGCATACTCTGCAGGTGAATCCAGAACTACACATGGCCTAATTCCTATAAAACCAGGGATATGTAGGCAAGTCGAAAATCGGAGCTCAACCTCTGTCTTTCAAAACATCCCATCCAGTCAAAATTGGCCATTATTTCTTTACCCGAAAACTCTTTCATCCTTCTCGGGTAAAGAGGGGTAGCTGTTGATACCCAATTTTTTCGTATATATTTTAAATATGCATAAATACCTTCAAAATAGTATATATAGTCATATATAATCATGCACAAGGCTTTTATTATTTTTCCCATAATTTTAAGGGTTTAAATTGATTTATTTTCTCCCCTTTTATCCATAAAATCCCCAATAATTATTTCCAAAATTATTGTTTTGATAATTCATTTATTTAGTTTCTATACTTATGCCAAAATATGGCTAATGTAATTTTTATGTTTTTGTACAATCACATTTAGTATTTTTTAAACTAAATTGCATATGATTGCAATGTTAGCTCATTTTAAGGTATAATTATATTTTATATGCATAAAATTGGTCTCTATATTTTTAAAATGATAATTATGTATTTTAAATCATTTTTGCACCTTAAATTATTTTCTAGAAATTACCTATTATTTTTATAAATTAAATAGGGAAAACTGGCTATTTAAATAATAGCCAGATTTGGCTTTCAATTTTAGCCAAATCAGACCCCAATCCCAGCCCAATTTTCTATTTTAATAACCCGAACCAGACCCCATTAACCCTTACCCAAACCCGGAACCCACCTACCCGGTTGAATCATGACCGTTGATCTCCTAAATCAACGGTCCATAAATGACTTTCCCTTTTTAATTTTAAGAGACCCCAAACCCTAAATCATTTTTTCTAAACCACCGCGCTTAAACTCTCTCATCTCCTCTCTTCTCTCTCAACCTAACCCTAGACTCTATCAATCGCCTCCTTCTCCGGTCATCTCCGGCGACCACCCTTTCAACCCAAGCCTCCAATGGGTCTCTCATCGCCTTGCTCATCATCTCTAAGGCATTCAAGGGTCCTGGGCCATGTCGATTTGGACCTAGGGTTTCTGTTTCTATTACTTATGGCTTCTCCGGTGTGATTTTGGGCAAAATCACACCTTATATGTCACGATCGGTGAAGTTTGCAACAGGTTCTTTCGATTTCCATTTGAGTTTCCTTTTGAAACCCTAACTCTCTTCTGAATCTCTCAGATATGTGTTATTTTCATGCTTTAAGCCTATTTCCTTCTATGATTTGCCTATTTTTTGAACTTCTACTGAAAGCTCCTCATTTTTAAACCATTTTACTTTCTTCAATAGCTAGGGTTTTCTAGGAGTTCTTTCTACACCTATTCCAACTGATTTCTTCATGATTAAACCTTTTTTCCTTGCTTATTTTGATCGATTCTATGCTCCTACTACTTTTTAACTCAACTCTGTTAAAAGCCCTAATTTTTTAATATTTTCTTTGCTTTGATTATGTAGGTTAGCATGATGTTCTTTACTTTGTTCTTATGTGTTAGCATGATTTTCTTCACTTTGGTTCCGTGTGTTAGCATGATTTTCTTTGCCTTGGTTCTGTGTGTTAGCATGATTTTCTTTGCCTTGGTTTTGTGTGTTAGCCTGTTTACCTGATCCTTGTTAATCTCTCGTGGTCACCATGCTTCGAATATGTTCTGCTGAATCTTTAGCCTATTGCCTTGGTTCTGTGTGTTAGCCTATTTACCTAATCCTTGTTAATCTCTCATGGTCACCATGCTTCAAATATGTTCTACTGAATCTTTAGCCTACTTATATAACCTCTATATGATTGTGTTTGTTGATCTCTTGTTTCTTTCTGTCTATATAGCCGACCTTGTTTGTTTGCTACTCTTGTTCATTCATCTCTATTTAAATGTTGAGAAGATAGAATCATGACTCCCCATGATTGATTCTGATTTTCCTTAATTGATGGTGATTGAAAGATCTTCTTTTAAAGCCCTAAAAGCTTTACCTCCTCTGTATAAATTAGCTGATTTCATTACCTTATCTACTATGGTACTTTGTTTTACTTAGTCTTTCCTTTATTGGGTTTTTCTGAATTTTGTCCTAATTGACTACTCTATGCCTACTGAACCTTGACTCATTCCTTATTTAATCATGCACTGATTCTTCTTCCTGTCTTATATGGTACTGAATCTTTCCGTTTGACCTTGATTCCCTTAACTTAAGGAAGTACTTCCTTTATTCTCTAATTGATTGATTCTGAGTTCTTAAATTAGTATACTATTATGATTTTTACCTTAGTCCACTACCTACTCTCAATTATAAATACTCTAAGTCTTTTACAAACAAAACACAGACACTTGGTTTTTCAAAACTCCTTTGTTATTAAAAATCCTTATTCTTCCCCCTCTCTTGTGTTATTTGCTACTATTAGTCGGTTGCAAGCCAAGGCTAATCCTCTGTGTTCTTTGGTTCTTTCATTCTGCTTACTTCTATCTTCACTGATATGTCCTAGTTTAATTTAGAGCCTCAACAACAACATGTTTCTCTTCTTGTTTCGGTTTCTTTTATTTCTAGCTTGCTTTTACTTGTGGTTTTGTTGTGAAGTTTGTAGTTAGGTTATATTATCTGCGTGCTAGTATGACTCCCCTCCCTTTAGATCGATGTATTCCCTTATGTGAATCAAAGCATGCCTGGACAATTGTTTTACTTACTTTGTACTTACCATTTTTGTGAATCCCAAATCCTTATCCCTCTCTATGTGTTTATGTTCCTCATGAATGGTTTGTGATTATGCCAGTGTCAACTATCTCTAACCATGTCTAAAGCAGTGCTAAGACCCCTACTGGGGTTATGTGTCTGCAGTTAAGTGTCTGAATATCCCCAAACCCTTTGACCCCTGTGTGACTACTGAATCCATTTGGATTCTATGTGTGATCCTACCCTGAAGTGCTTGATTTTGTTTACCACTCCAACCTCTTTCCAACAACCTCTATTACTTTACTGATTGCTTTCAAAACAGACTTTTAGGTCCAGTCTTTAATAAACTTCTTTCAACCTGTGTCCTGCACTTTCACTTTACTCTTAGTTAATAAGTTCTGCCCCCTCTAGTATGTGTACTGCCTTGGGATCCTCTTGAGAACCCTTTGAACTTTGGCATACTGAGGCTAGCCTTTCCACACTGCACTGGTTCAATGTTTGGTTATTAAGTCTAGGTGTAAGCATTGTCTGGGGTCCTTGAGACCCTTAGGGAACTTTGATACACCTAGACTTTGATTTGTCTGTGGAAATGAGGCTTGTAAGACCATTGGAGGCTTTGGGAAACTTGGGCCCGATTGCAGGCTCTCTATAGAATAGCTTCTTGATTTTCCATTTCACTTATGTAATTCAGTTATTGGCCTGTAATTATTTGTAAACAGATATTTGGGGTATTTAGTAAAAAAGGTGGGTAGATGTGTACTTTGTGGGGTAATATGGGTACAAATCCTGCTCTTAGGGCTTTACTTTCAAATCTGCCTGCTTTACTCAATAGAAAACATGTTCATAGGGTTTTACTCTTGTTGAATCTGATTTCGTCTGCATAATAGACATCATACCTATAGGTTTCCTCTTCCAATGTCGTTTGCATCAAGTAGAAATTATGTTCTTAAGGTTCTACATTTTCGAGATAATAGGCCCTAAAAGATAATAAAGAAGGTTAGATAAAATGTACGTTGGTGCTCGGCAAGTATGGTCGGGTGCTAGTCATGGACCTCTAGTTTGGGTCGTGACAGCTTACCTATTTGACATGCATCACAGATATGAGATCAAGAAAAATTCAGTTTGGGTAGACCAATAACTAACTCATATTTAGACAATTTTTTTATCAAATGCATGCTTGCATGGCCAAGTTTCCTATGTCATAACCATGGATAATCAGACATAGATATTAAGCAAATATGACCACCTATCTTTTCAAAACCATCGAGGATATAAACATTTCTATACCTTTTTTCTGGGAGGATTGTTTTACCTGTCTCATCTTCAATAGCACAGCCTGTTTTCTTCAAATTTACCTCATATCCTGAGTCGTATAATTGACTTATGCTTAGGAGATTGTAGTTGAGTCCATCAACGAGATAAACTTCAGTGATGTCACAGTTGTTATTAAAGGCAATTGTTCCAGTACCAATTATCTTTCCCCTTGAGTTATCCCCAAACTTAACGCTTCCTCCATCAATTTTTGTAACTTCTTTGAACTGATTTTTATCACATGTTATGTGACTGGAACACGCACTGTCTAAGTACCATTTTCCTTTGCGGCTTATTCTGTGGTGTTCCTGCAAAACATAGTGATTACTTTCTTTTAGGTACCCAAGCTTGCTTGGGTCCTGGAGGGTTAGTATTACTAGATAAGGAATTGATTTTGGTTTCCAAACCCATCCTGAAACATTTTCTTTACGAAAGCGACAAAACAAATATTTATGTCCACTTTTGTTATAGTAGTGGCACGTAACTCCTGACCCACTTTTAGGTCTTTCATTAGTGTTAGTACTAGTGGGATTTGTTCTAGTTGCTCCTTTTACAGTTAACTTGTAAGTCGCCTAGTTTGACATGACAGAACTGTGACTGATGGATTTGCACATGCCATTGAGTTGCATTTGCAATTCCTCAAACTCTTCTTCAAGTACTTCTTTTTTTATTTCACATACTTCATGTTTGAGTTTCCACTCTTTAACTTCTTTATTGAGTCTCTTAAGCTCATTTATCATTTTTTGAGACTCTTACAAAGTTAAATCAAGAATATCCTGCAATTCATTGCATCTTTCACAGTTATAAGATCTTACCTCAATTGTTTCACCTCGTGTCATGAAATAGTTCTCATTATCATCATTGTATTTGTCATCTGAAGTGTCCTCATCCGTCCAGCATCCTGAAGATTTGTTCATCTCATTTTCCAGAATCGTCATGAAGCAAAGATTTGCTATCTCTTCGTGTTCTGAACTATCTTCATCGCTCCAACTTCCAAAGGATTTGTTCTTGTTAAAACCTCTAGAAATTTTTCTTATTAGATCTGGGCAGTCAGTTTGAATGTGTCCAAATCTTCCACACCCATAGCATTTTACATCATTCTTGTCTTGTTCATTGTATGGCTTGGATCACCTAGGTGGAATTCTTCCTTTCCTCGTATTCCTGAATCTTCTCATTGAGCCATCCATGTTTCTTGATAGCATAGCAATCTCTTCTTGTAGAGCTTCAGGATCATCATCAATTTCAGTTTCAGCTATTTCAGTTGAGGCCTTGAATGCGACTATTTTCCTTTTTTCTTCTTGACTAGTCTTCTTGAGATGTGTCTTTTCAAAGTCTCTGAGTTCTCCTTGTAGTTCATCATAGGATAACTTATTTAGATCCTGATATTAGGGTGTGACTACTTTGGTCTGCCAAGTGGTTGGTAGGCTTCTGAGAATTTTTCTGATTTGATCTCCACTCGTATAAAGTTTTCTAAACACTTTTAGATCGCTAATTATTTTGCGGAATCTAGCAAATATCTCTTCAATAGACTCTCCTTCTTTCATTGAAAAGAGTTCGTAATCATGAACCAACATGTTGATATGTGTTTCTTTTGCTTTGCTGGTTCCTTCGTATGTAATATCAAGCTTGTCCCACATTTCTTTGGTTGTGCCACAGCTAGAAATTTTCTCATACTCTTCACCACTTATGGCATTATAAAGAAGGTTTCTTGCTTTATTGTTAACTTGTACCACTTCCATTTGCTCTTTTGTATATGAATCTATATTTTCAGGATCAACAAGTGGTGGAGTAGCAGCTGGCAGGGGATAGTTCCCCTTTTTGATGACTCTCCAAACTTTAATATCGTATGCCTTGGCATAGATCTCCATATGCACTTTCCAGTGAGAGAAATATTGTCCATTGAAGTATGGTGGTCTAACTTGTGAAGTTCCTTCCTGGAAGAGAGCTCCTATGATAACTTGATTTGCCATGATCTTTTCTCACAAGCTGTTAAGCAAAAAAAAATGCGAACCTTGCTCTGATACCAATTAAAAGTATAGGGGGAGGGGGTGAATTGTATATTTTTAAACTTAATCTCTGTTAGTTGACTGATTTTTCAATTAGTCGACTAGATGCAATAAACTAATAGTTGTAATAGCAGAATATAAGATGCTGAAAGTAAATGCAGGAATTTAAGACACCGGAATTTTTATACTGGTTCGGATTTAATGTGAATCCTAGTCTAGTCCCCTTAGGTTGCAAGGGAGTTCTCTTTAGTGAATGCAATTCTTCGAGTACAAAGGAAATGATGTGATAGCTTAGTTCCTATATCACTCGTCTTTTTTGATACAATGTCTCACCAGTGTTGTTCTCTCTTTCTTCTCTAACTTGTTACACAACAGATCTTAGAGAGCTACAATGTTTGTTTGCAGTAGAACAAAGAGAGGGTATTTGGTTCGATAAAAGTATGTCTAGCTGAGGTGTGATTACGGGTTTAAATACTTTGAGGGAGAGGCTTGAATTTTGGAGAGATTTGCCAACCCAAGTTTTCAAGAATAAAGTTGTTCTTCAACAGCTCTATTGAACTCGGAATCTTGATCTTCTATATTTAGACACTTGATGAATATTCAGTAAGATCTTGATTTATCTGATTCCTTGAGTTTAGCTATGATTGAATCCATATGTATCTTGTGTGATTTCGTCTTTCTTTAATCGTGTCCCTTGATTCCATCAGTATCTTTAGGATTGATTGCTTCTTCCTTTAATCGCGCCTACATTCCATCAATCTTGTAAATCAATCCATACGTTTCCATACGTTCCTTTATCAATGATTTCGCCA
Source organism: Nicotiana tabacum (assembly GCF_000715075.1). Classification (NCBI taxonomy): domain Eukaryota; kingdom Viridiplantae; phylum Streptophyta; class Magnoliopsida; order Solanales; family Solanaceae; genus Nicotiana; species Nicotiana tabacum. Next base: position 91,508,168 of record NC_134101.1, on the reverse strand, counting down.
ATCCAAGAGTTCCTACACAAGAAGCAAATATATTATTTTCATCATTAAAATTAGATCTAACAATACTTGTACTTAAAAACTCCTGTTTAGCTTAGGAAAATCATGTTTATGTGATTTAATTGTCTTACCTGCTTTAACTGCTTACTTGTATTCTGTGCAGGATGTTTAGAGTAGAATTTCTATTTATTCTCGAATAGAATTGTAGATTCTTTTCTTGAGACTATTGTGTGTTTACTTTGGGACTACGGGACGGTTTTCCTGGGAGATCCCCCTGCATGTTTAATTTGGGACTACGGATCAGTATTCCAGGAGATCCCCCTACACTTTTACGTTTGGGACTACGGGACGACACCCGGGAGATTCTATTGTAATGGATATTTACTTTGGGACTACGGATTGGTATTTTGGGAGTTTCCCCTGCATATTTATGATTTGGACTATGGGACGATATCCCGAGAGATCCTCTGTACATTTACGTTTAGGACTACAGGACGATATCCTGGGAGACCCTCTGTTGCTATCTCTGTGTACTGAGTATATTCTGTCTCTGATTTTACTCTTTATTGACTGTTAATATTTTAAATTATACTGTCGTAATTCATACTATTTTACCTTGTTTTATGTATATAACCAGTAGGGCCCTGACCTTCTTTGTCACTACCCGATCGAGGTTAGGCTTGGCACTTACTAGGTACCGTTGTGGTGTGCTCAGGTCCTTTCCTGCACATATTTTTCGTGTGAAGATCCAGGTTCTTCAGCTCAACCATACTATCACTGAGGTGGGGCGACTTTCAGAGACTTCGAGGTATATCTGTCGCGTCCGCAGACCGTGGAATCCCTCTGTATTCTCTCTTTTAGCTATAGATCTTCTGTAATTACTTTGTTTAGACACTCTGGAGTTAGAACGTTTTGTATTTCCTCTAGTTTGTGATTCATGAGATTTCGGGTTTTGGGAGTGTTAATATTGGTCCGGAGTGCTGTTATTATATATGTCGAGCGGCATTTTAAACTGTTCTATTATATTACCCGTAAATTGTTAGTTTCACATCTTTATTTCCTTTTTTCGCGAATGGTTAGGCTTACCTAGTCGTAAAGACTAGGTGACATTACGATAGTTCACGGAGGAAGAACTTGGGTCGTGACAGAATTGAAGGAGAAGTTGCAAGATTTGCTTGATAAGGGCTTTATTAGACCTAGTGTCTCACCTAGGGATGTGCTCGGGTTGTTCGTGAAGAAGAAGGATAGATCGATGAGGATGTCCATAGATTATCGGTAGTTGAACAAAGTTACCATCAGTTGAGGATTAGGGCATTCGATGTCCCTAAGACATGTTTTCGGACTCGGTATGGGTATTACGAGTTTCTACTGATGTCATTTGGGCTGACAAATGCCCCAACAAAATATTCATGGATTTGATGAATCGGGTGTTCAAGCCATGTTTGGATTCCTTTGTGATTATGTTTATTGATGATATTTTGATTTACTCCCGCAGCCGAGAGCAGCATGAGCAACACCTTCGGATCGTTCTTCAGACTCCGAGAGATAGTCAGTTATATGCTAAGTTTTCAAAATGCGAGTTTTAGTTGAGCTCAGTCGCCTTCTTGGGACACGTTGTATCAACAGTATAACATCTCATACTTTAATATTAGGGTAAGTCGTAGTAATCCATATGATCTTGAAGGGATTAAGACCCTGTAAGTTTACCAACCTTGATACCATTAGATATTACTAGTTTCTGAACACGCACGTTACGCAAACGTGCATGAATTCTACCTTACGGTGGGTGCTAAGTGGATTGAACACATAAATTATTGAAAAAGAAAAATATACTTGACTAACATATAAATGAATATTCTTATATTAGAAAGGAAACAATACCTATGACTGACAATGGGTGCCAGGAGACACCACATTGTTAATCAAGCTTTTGCACAATTCAGTGATATCAATATAGTGAGTCTGCTTCAAATAGAAAGATCTTTTATCATTACAAAAATATTCTATCTGCATGGATGACACAAGTAAATGGAGTTAAATTACCAATCCTTAATGTAAGATTTTTAAATAGCAACAATCATCAAAGATAACGTCACTTAAAGTTAGACTGGTCAATATGGATTATTTGAGATTCTGCAAAGCACATGTGATGCCGATATGATGGCTGACTGGCTGTATATAATTAGTAACTTAACCGAGGGGATAAAAATGAAGATATAATGAAGATACAAAATTGAAGGAAAAGAAAGAGATACAATATAGAGAAATGAAAGTGCAATGTCCTTGGTAGGACTTTTCGTTTTCCACATTTACTACGACTCTTCATTACACTAATCTATGATATTTATTTGGCTAATCAATTATTGAAATGAAAATAAGGGGTTAAATGGTATATATTTCAAGACGAATTTTAATAAATTTATGGCTTCATACATTTATGATAGAAGCAGTAATTTTGAAGGTAATTTACTATTTGATTCAAGAAAATTGTTGGAGTAGTACTCTTTAAGTGAAGGGCAAAATAGTCATTTAATTTTTAATGGCTATTTTCGTATTTTAACTTTAGACTTAGAGCTTCCCACTTATAATATAGTATAATGTTAGTGTGGTATTTTCTTTTAAGTGAAGTATTTTAGTAAAAGTTTTATAAGTATAATTATCGATAGTTACCATTATTACTATTTTCGGATATGGTAAATTATACTCTTAATATGAGAAAGTTTATGAGATTTTCTTTATTGTAAGATAGAAACTATTTTCGCACAAAAAAGGAAGGTTATCTTTTTATCGTTGTAAGAATTAAGTGTACGTAAAATTATACTCCTTATATGAGATTAGAAATATTAGAAGTTGAGAAAATATATGTATTTTTACATGGATATTTTAATGAAATAATAGTGTATGTATTAATTTTATATGGTACCACATAATCATAATAGTAAAATATATTATAGTATGATATATAAAATTTATTAAAAATGAGTAGTATTTTAAGTAAGTCAAGATAATTCTTAATTATGCGGGTAAGTTAATTATCGGGTATTAGGACATTACCTAACTACCTAATAAGTGAATAAATATTAAAATGTCCCACCCTACCCCACGTGGCAGCAAGCCACTTCTTGGAAAAGTGACTCTTAGTTAATTTCCTTAGGTGGCAACTAACGTGTTAATTACAGTGTCTAATCTTAAATATATCCTACTTGTTTATCGTTTTTTTTTATTACTTGATTACCACCAGAGAACAAAATTGTTGTAATGGTGCCATTATCGAATAGGAAATCTATTGCAATCTTCTGATTTATTCCACCTGGAAGCGTGGTTGAAGAAAGACTCTTTGTCTTCCTAGTTACAAAAAAAATTATTTGATTAGCTAGAACAAAAATACATGGACACCAGCCTATTATTGTCCTGGTTTACACTTGTACATTGTAAGATATGCGATTTTCTACCTTTCCACAGCATGTGGATATTAGCATTCAGTTTTTGATGATTCCTAAAGTTTCATCATGGCCACATCTGTGAGGAAAGAACAAATAATCATGCCCTCTCTTATGGACGTTTTCTGCATATCATGTTCAGATGAAGCAGGAATTCTGCTACTGTTCTCTGACTAGGATATCAGAGAACTAATTGCGCACGTATCTTCTAGAAGTTTTCTTCATGCCTCGTGTAGTCGTGCCTCAAATGTCCTTCTCTTTGTATGAATATAATGATTTTTTGTGAATAATCGGCTCAGGTATGTTAAGGTTATTCTTCCTTCTATTTTGGCATGATCCAAATGGAACACGAGTAAATATACAACTTCCATGAATGATTCTATTCGTAGAAATGCTAGAGATACTTGATTCTTGATTTCTCATAAGTCTTATTATTCTATCGTCTGTTCATGGGTCTCAAAAAATACGTAAGTTGATAAAGTTTACTTCATGATATTACTCGAAGTCATAATACTCTTATGACATTCCAAGAGATTTATTGACGTACTTCTCATGCATTGCATTCATGTACATTGACCCATGACCAGATGGCATTATATACGCGTATATATGTATATATATTGGGATATGGAAAAAGGTTACGGCGTTATATACGCACCACCACCTGATCAACTGGTATACGTTGATGATTTTCCCACAGTGGCCGAGATGATATGATGGGACGCCCTCAGAGGCGTGATGATATTATGGCGTTATATACGCGTATATATAAGTATATATATGTATATGGGATATGGGAAATGTTATGGCGTTATATACACACCACCACCTGATCAGCTGATATACAATGATAATTTTGCCCACAGTGGCTGAGATGATATGATGGGATGCCCTTAGAGGCTTGATGATGTTATGAACACATGTACCTATGCACAACATGACATTCATACGCATATGCATTACACTATAAGTATTTCATAATTTACAAAGCTATCCAGACTTACAGGTTGAGTCATTTACTCCATGTTTATTCCATGCTCTTTATAGATTTAGTTACATGTCTTACATACTCAGTAAATTATTCGTACTGACGTCCTTTTGTTGGGGACGCTGCATTCATACCTGCAGGTATAGACAATCATTTTGGCGAGCCTTCGTAGTATAAGATGTTAGCATTCAGTGAAGGATCGGTAAGACTTCACCTCATTCGGAGTGCAGCCGAGTCTATAAGTCATCGTGTCAGAGTTTTGCTACAGACATATTGGTAGGTCGGTACCCTATCCTATTTTATGTCAAATAATCTTAGAGGCTTTGTAGACAGAGATTCATTTTGTATAGTATGTCAGAGGCCTTGATGGCCCATATGTGTTTATGTTTTATGAATGATGGTTCATTGATATAATATTTGCCCACTTATAATTGTACATTAAGAGTTGTGACCATGTTAGCCCATGATAGTTACAAAAGGAACGAATGAGTTACGGAGTGGTTTGCTCGGGCCACTATGGCACCGGGTGCCAGCCACGCCTCTCTAGGTTTGGGGCGTGACAAGCAAAGGGTATTCAGGTGGATCCTAAGAAGATTGAGGCAGTCAAGAACTGGCCTAGACCCACATCAGCAACAGAGATCTGGAGTTTCTTGGGATTGGCAGGTTATTACCATCGGTTTATGGAGGCGTTCTCATCTATAGCAGTACCATTGACCAGGTTGACTCAGAAGGATGCCCCGTTCAGATATTCAGACGAGTGTAAGGCAAGCTTTCAAAAGCTCAAGACTGCTTTGACTACGGCGCTGATGTTGGTGTTGCCCGTAGGTTCAGGTCCTTATACAGTATATTGTGATGTATCTCGTATTGGACTTGGTGTGGTGTTGATGCAGGGTGGCAAGGTAATTGCATATGATTCACGGAAACTAAAGGTTCACGAGAAGAATTATAATGTCCATGACTTAGAGATGGCATCCATTGTTCACGCGCTAAAGATTTGGAGGCACTATCTTTATGGCGTGTTGTGTGAGGTGTTCACAGATCATCGGAGTTTGCAGTATTTGTTCAAGCAAAAGGAGCTCAATTTGAGGCAGAGAAGGTGGTTAGAGCTATTGAAAGACTACGATATCACCATCTTGTATCATCCCGGGAAGGCCAATGTGGTGGTCGATGCTTTGAGTAGGAAGTCGGTGAGTATGGGCAGCCTTGTGTACACTCTAGCCGGTGAGAGACTGTTTGCATTGGATGTTCAGCCTTAGCCAATCAATTCGTGAGATTGGATGTTTCTGAGCCCAGTCATGTTTTAGCTTGTAAAGTCACTCGGTCTTCTTTGTTTGAGTGCATCAGGGAGTGACAGTTGACAGTATGATGACCCTCATTTGCTTGTCCTTAAGGATACAGTGTGGCACGGTGATGCCAAGCAGATTACGGTTGGAGACGATGGAGTTTTGAGGATACAGGGTCGTGTTTGTATGCCTAATATGGATGGACTTCGTGAGTTTATTCTAGAGGAGGCCCACAGTTCTAGGTACTCTATTCATTCGGGCATCGCCAAGATGTATCAGGACCTGCGGCAGCCTTATTGGTGGAGGAGAATGAAGAAAGATATAGTGGCATATGTGGCTCGATGTCTAAATCATCAGCAAGTAAAGTACGAGCATCAGAGTCCTGGTGGTTTGCTTCAAAAGAGAGAGATTCATGAGTGGAAGTGGAAGCGTATCACTATGGATTTTGTTGTTGGACTCCCACAGACCCAAAGGATGTTCGATGCAGTTTGGGTTATTATGGATAAACTGACCAAGTCAGCACATTTTATTCCTGTGGCAATTACTTATTCTTCAGAGCAGTTGGCAGAGATTTATATCCGCAAGATCATTTTTTTCACAGCGTGCCCATGTCTATCATTTCTGATCGAGGTACGTAGTTTACCTCGCATTTTTGGAGGGCAGTGCAGCGTTAGTTAGGCATGCAGGTTGAGTTGAGCACAGCATTTCATCCTCAGATGGATAGACACTCCGAGCGCACTATTCAGATATTAGAGGATATGTTCCGCGCCTGTGTTATTGACTTCAGAGGCTCATGGGATTAGTTCTTGCCACTTGCGGAGTTCGCCTACAACAACAGCTATCAGTCGAGCATCCAGATAGCTCCCTATAAGATGGTGTTGATCACCGGTTGGATGGTTCGAGCTGGGGGAGGCTCGATTATTGGGTACAGATTTGGTACAGGATTCCTTGGATAAGGTTAAGATCATTCATGATAGTCTTCGCACAGCTCAGTCCAGGCAGAAGAGTTATACCGACCGTAAGGTTTGTGATGTTGCATTCATGGTCGGGGAGAGAGTGTTGCTCTGTTTGTCACCCATGAAGGTTGTAATGTGGTTTGGATAGAAGGGAAAGATGAGCCCTAGGTACATCAGGCCTTTTGAGATTCTTGAGAGAATGTGAGAGGTTGCTTACAGACTTGTGTTGCCACCTGGTTTATCAGCGGTCCATCCAGTGTTCCATGTGTCCATGCTTCGGAAGTCTCACGGCGATCCACCTTATGTGTTAGACTTCAGCACTGTCCACCTAGACAAGGATTTGACCTATTAGGAGGAGCCGATAGATATTCTAGGTCGGCAGGTTCGCCAGTTGAGATCGAAGAGTTATCCTTCAGTTCATGTGCAGTGGAGAGGTCAGCCCGTTGAGGCAACTACCTAGGAGTGCGAGTCCGATATGCAGAGTAGATATCCCCACCTTTTCACCAGCTCAGGTACTTTTCTATGTCCGTTCGAGGACGAACTGTTATTTTAGAGGTGGAGAATGTGATGACCCAAAAGGTCATCTTATGTTTTAGAACTCATTTCTATACTTTTAAGCCTCAAAAATCTTATTTTTACCCTCCTCGATTTGTGTGTGCAGTCCGGGCGTATTTCCGGAAAGCTTTTATGTTAAAAGTTGATGAAAAAAAGAAATTTTGCCTAAAAACTTTATTTGAGTTGACTTCAATCAATATTTTTGGTAAACGGACCCGGATTCATGATTTGACGGTCCTAGTGGTTCTGTATCGTGATTTGAAACTTGGGTGTATACCCGGAATCGAAATCGGAAGTCCCTAGCCCGTGATATCGGGTTTTGTTGAAATTGGAAAGTTAAAGGCTTAATGAAATGAAAGTGTTTGACAAAGGTTTGACTTTTTGGATATCAGGTCCGTATTTTGGTTCCAGAATCCGGTATAGATCCAATACCACATTTATGTCTTGTCTGTAAAATTTGGTGAGAAACATAGTTGGTTTGACGTGATTCAGACGACCCGTTGAGAAAATAAAAATTTTAAAGTGTTCTTGAGAATATCATTTGATTTGGTGCTAAATTCGTAGTTATAGGAGTTATTTTGGCGATTGGATCGCACGAGCAAGTTTGTATGATGTTTTTAGACTTGTGTGCATGTTTGGTATGGAGCCCTGAGGGATCGGATGAGTTTCGGATAGGCTACGCAGTGATTTGAACTTGGAAAAAATTTGCTGGTGTAACTGATCTTGTTGCAGGCCTTTGATCTCGCATTTGCGAGATCGGGCATCGCAATTGCGATCTCTGAGAGATTCACATTTGCGAGCTTCTCATCGCAAATGCGAAGAGGAGCTGGGCCACACAGGTTTCACAATTGCGAAACAAACTTCGCATTTGCAATGTTAGTCTGGGGAGGATAGCCTTTGCATTTGCGACGATTATGTCGCATTTGCGGTCATCCAGTGTTCGCATTTGCGAATATTTCCTCGCATTTGTGAACTATGCATAAATGAGAAGGGTTTCGCATTTACGATGCTTCTATCGCATTTGCACGCTTCGTATTTGCGAAGCCCAGGTTGCAAATGTGACATCTATAGCTGATGAAAAGAGACTTAGATGAGATTTTTCTCCCATTCTTCAAATTTTCAAAACCTAAAACACAAGAGGCGATTTTCCAAAGACCATTTCTTCCCCCAAAATATTGGTAAGTGATTCTAAACTAGTTTCTTTCAATCTTTCACTTTATTTCAACTTAAAATCTAAGGTTTTCATGGTGGAGTTGGAGATTTTTGGGTAGAAACTAGCGATTTCGAAATTTGGGAATTTAGACCTCAAATTGAGGTCGGATTCCAAAACCAATTATATATCCGGGCTCGGGGGTGAATGGGTAATCAGGTTTTGGTCTGAATTTTGGGTTTGGACCAAGCGAGCCCGGATGTTGACTTTTATTGACTTTTTCAGTAATGACCTAAATCGAATTTTTGTTATCGTGGGTGATTCCTAAGGCTTATTTTGAATCGTTTGGTTGGTAATTAACTAGATATTGTTGGTTAGGAGGCTAATTTGAAAGGCAAAGCCGTGGTTGAGCTTTTAGTAGTCCTTAGAGCATGGTAAGTGTTGTGTCTAACCTTGACTTGAGGAAATTAGGAACCCTCAGACTATTTGCTATGTGATTCACATGACAGCGGCGTATATGGAAGGTGACGAGTGCTTATACGCCGCCAAATTATATGTTTTCCCTGATTTACCGCCTTTCCTTAATTGTTTCCCTTCCTGTCTTAACTTTTATATGCTATACATGTTTTCCATGCTTAACTGTTACCTGTTACTCAATATCTTCTCCTATTAATGATGTTAGTTGTTTTCATAATTTCACAAATCCCTACTATTTGCTTAACTTGACTTGTTTTCACCTTAAAATTGTAAATTGCTGGATTGGTCTCGATGTGTAGTACTATTTGTGTAGATCCTATGTTGAACAAGGCTTCCCTTTTTGTTCAGTTTGGTATTTATTGATCATAAAGGCTTTATAATTTCCGTTGTTGATTTGACTATATATATAAAGTGTTTGGTACTGATATGGTAGGATCGGATTGCGTGCCGCGACAAGTGTAATAAGGGTGGATTAATATAGTGGAATAAGGGTGAATATGTTTATATGGTGGGATCGAGTTGCATGCTGCAACAAGTGAAATAAGGGTGGATTGATATGGTGAAATAAGGGTGAATTATGATATTGATACTGATATATGGTGGGATCGGGTTGCGCGCTGCAATAAATCTATATTATTTACTATTATTGATATTGTTACGGTGTAATAAGAGAGGATTATGTGTTGTCTGGTGGGATCGGGTTGCCCGCCGCAACAACCTATATGTTTCCATTTCCTGAGCTGCATTGTTTCTTAGTATTATTATTTGAACTGGTAAAAATTGGTAATTTTGGACGACACTGGTGTATTTTCGAGGCTGTGGTTATCAATTTCTGGTGGTTATTTAAATTATGTTCAGTATTTCCATTATTTTGTCACTATTATATACTACGTACAGGTTATAGTGTAGGTGACCCGCCTTAGCATCGTCACTACTTCGCCGAGGTTAGGATCGTCACTTACCAGTACATGGGATCGATTGTATTGATATTGTACTCTTCTTATTGTGCATATTTTGGAGTCTGTCTCGGCGGCGTGTGATGACCCAAAAGGTCATCACTTGTTTTAAAAATAAATTCTGTGTTTCGAGTCCTTAAAAACCTCTTTCTGCATCACCTCAATTTGCGTGCGCAGTCCGGGCGCGTAGCCGGAAAGCCATTATGTGAAAAATCTGTGAAAATGATGAATTTTGCCTTTAAAATGAATTTAAATTGACTTCGGTCAATATTTTGAAAAAAAACCTGGACCCATGATTTGATGGTCCCGGAGGATCCGTGGAAAAATATGGGACTTGGGCGTATGCCCGGAATCGAATTCGGAGGTCCCAAGCCCGAGAAATGATTTTTGAAAGAAATTGTTTTGCTGAATTAATTATCAAGTAAAGAATAGAATTTAAGTTTGAAACCATTGGTATCGGGCCCGTATTTTGGTTTCGGAGCCCGGTACAGGTCTTATATATGATTTGAGTCAAGCCTGTGAAATTTGGTAAGAAACGGACTTGAAATGACGTGAATCGGACCTTATTTGAGAAAAGTTGGAAAATTTGATGTTCTTAAGAATTTCATGATTTTGATGCTAAATTCATAGTTGTTGATGTTATTTTGGTGATTTAAATGCACGAGCAAGTCTGTATGATGTTTTTAGGTTGGTGTGCATGTTTGGTTTGGAGCCCCGAGGGCTCGGGTGAGTTTTGGATAGGCCACAGAGTGGAATTTGGACTTGGGAAAATTACAGGTTTTCAGCTGGTATGATCAGCTGGCTCGCAAATGTGAGCTCGCAAATGCGACAAATCCTCGCAAATGCGAAGAATGGACCTGGGCAGCCTTAGTCGCAAATGTGATTGTTTTCTCGCAAATGCGATTTCGCATTTGCGAATGGTCTCTCGCAAATGCGAAGATGACCGGAAAACTGATTGGGTCGCAAATGCGATAGTCCCAGTTTTCTCAGGGGGTTCGCAATTGCGAACCTTGGTCTCAATTGCAACATCAGAGACCTGTAAATTCATAACTTAGACGCATTTCAACCATTTTCCACACTCTTTCAAAACCAAAACACTCTAGGGCGATTTTTCAAAGGCAATTTCTTCTCCAAATTGATTGTAAGTGATTTCTAACTAGTTTTCTTCAATCCTTAACATCTTTTCATGTGATTTCAACTCAAAATCAATGGTTTCATGGGGGAAATTGGGTGTTTTGGGTAGAACCTAGGTTTTTAAAATTTTGGGGATTTGGACCTCAATTTGAGGTTTGATTTCAATACAAATTATATATTTGGGTTTGTGGGGGAATGGGTAATCGGGTTTTGGATCGAATTTTGGGTTTTGACCACGTGGGCCCGGGGCCAATTTTTGACTTTTTGGGAAAAACTTTAGAAAACTTATTTTCATACATTAGAATTGATTTAATTAGCATTTATTGATGTAATTAAGTAACTTGTGGCTAGATACGAGTGAATTGGTGATAGAATCAAGAGGTAAAGTGATAGTTGAGACTTGAATTGTGTTCGTGGCATCGAGGTAAGTGTTTGGTCTAACCTTAGCTTGAGGGATTAGGAGTCGAGTCTTATTCGTATAGGTATGGTGACGAGTATCTATACGTTGGTGTCAAGAATGCCCGTGAGTCTTATATTATGATTATTATGACTTCGTTGTATTGTTCATGCCTTTGGTGATGATTTCTATTGTTGGGCAAAGTTTGTGGAAGTAATGGTGATATTTGAACATTGATGAGCGTTGGCTCAAGTGTATAATGAAAGGTAAAAGTATAAGTGGTAATTGAACCCTTTTAAAGCATTGGCTCAAGTTGTGAAGTAAAAGTGAAAAAAAAGAGAAGAGAATCATTATAATGTCTTCCTTGCCGGGATATTATTGCTTTTAATGCTATCTCCCTTGCCGGGATGTTGATTTTTTGATGTTGTTCCCTTACCGGGACTTGATTGTTGAACTATTGTTCTCTTACCGGGATTTTTATTGTAATTTTAATTATTTCCTTACCTATTGCTTGTGATTGTTGTTTGGGTGAGGAAGAGCGTTAAAGCATGAAGGGTGATGCTGTGTATTATTTTAGTGAGAGAGTGTTAAAGCACGAAGGGTGATGCCGTGTATGATTTGTGAGGAAGAGTGTAAAGCACGAAGGGTGATGTCGTGTCGCGCGATGTACAATTCCGTGCCGATTATCTTGATTATATAGTGAGGACGAGAGTAAAAACACGAAGGGTGATGTCGTGCAATTTATATTGATTCTTTGGTGAGGACAAGAGTAAAAACACGAAGGGTGATGCCGTGCAATTTATATTGATTCTTTGGTGAGGACGATAGTAAAAGCACGAAGGGTGCTGTCGTGCACTTATTGATTCCTAATTCTTGTTGATGACTAAGATATGGTGTACCTCTTATCTTTCTATTCTTAATTGATGTTCCCCCACAGCATGTTTCCCCTTCCCATACTTGATTGTACATTACTGTTCTTCTTTTCCGTTGTATATGGTTTAACTGCTCAGGTTTATTTGGTAGTCTGGTCCTAGCCTCGTCACTACTTTGCCAAGGTTAGGCTAGGCACTTACCAGCACATGGGGTCTGTTGTGCTGATACTACACTCTGCACTGTGTGCAGATCTCGGTACTGGAGCTTTTGGACCTTAGCTTGGGTGGCTGTCTTCAGTCCATATGGAGATCCAAGGTAGTCCTGCAGGCGTCCGCAGGCCCTGGCGTCTCCCTCTATCCCTTCATCCTGTTTTATTTACGTATTTCCAAAATAGTGTATTATTTATCTTTTAGACTTTGTTTGTAGTACTATTAGACTGTCTATGAAGTTGTGCCTCCAGTTCTAGGTAGTCTTGTTTAAATAGTTGTATTGGTTATACTCAGTAGTTTTATTGTTTTTCTTCCGCTTGATATAAATTCCGATGTCTTTCAATTATTGCTCATAATTGTTAAAGGATTAAAATGGGGAAAAAGTAAATTATTCAAACAGTCGGCTTGCCTAGCTCACATTAGTAGGCGCCATCACGACTCTCGAGGGCGGAAAATCCGGGTTGTGACAAGGCGGCTACTAGAGGCTCGGATTGGACAACTTACAGAGACTTGACGTACAGCTGCTCAGCGCTCGCAGCTCCTAAAGTCCCTTTCTTGTTCTTATTTAGTTGTGTATCTTCTTTTCGGACAACTTTATGTTATTTCAGACCTTTATATATAGTATTTTAGCAGCTCGTGCACTTGTGACACCAGATTCAGGGAATATAATAGATGTTTCACAGTTTTATCTTCCGCATTAATATTTCAGATATTCTAGTTATCTCACGTTATTTAATTCAACTGTTAAAAATGGATAATATGTTCTAACGTCGGCTTGCCTAGCAAGTAAAATGTTAGGTGCCATCACGGTCCCGATGGTGGGAATTCCGGGTCGTGACAATTGCTTTATATATATATATATATATATATATATATATATATATATATATATATATATATATATATATATATATATATATATATATAATTTTTACCTATCGAAATAGTACTCTCTCCATTCCAGTTTATGTGAACCTATATCCTTTTTTGTCCGTTCAAAAAAGTAATGACCCTTTCTAATTTGAAAACGATTTAGCTTAAACTTCCAATTCTACCCTTAATGAGAAACTTTATAGTCACACAAATACCGTGGCATGTTACTATCACAAATATTCTCATTTGTTTAGGAACACAAAATCCAAAAATCTTTATTTTTCTTAAATTATGAGCTCAATCAAAGAGGTTCATATAAATATAAATTACAACGGAGAGAGTATTTTTATTTTGGCGAAGGTGTATCATTTGACTCAAAATTTCAGCACGATTTGTACGTAGTGATTGCAACAAAGTTAAAACAGACGGAGACTTGGCCTAGTTTTGTCATCTAATTCTTTTTATAAATGCCTTTTTGTTCTCTCTGTAAACTATTCATTGGCAGTTTGATCTTTAGATTTTCCTCCAGAAAGAAGCCGCCAGTTGTATAGGACAAAATAGAGAGAGCATAAAATTCGAAGTTTTACGGAAGCTACAAGAGTAGTTATATAATTGGCGATCGAGCCGGCAGCACAGAAGAAGGATGTCGCCGGCAAAGCAATTCCGATATGTATTCAGGGTGATGATGCTTGTTTTGCCGGCTCTAGTATTCGGCGCCCAAGATTTTAGCAGAACAGACTTCCCTGATACTTTCGTTTTTGGTTCTGGTTCTTCTGCTTATCAAGTCAGTAATTTCTGTTGATTAGCATACATATATACATGCATGTGTGTGACACGCGGTCACACACACATTATATATGTATATGCAATATGTATGTATATAATGGATATATAATGTTGGTTAGCAAATACATAGATACTTGACTAGTGGTATGTTTGGCGATAGGTTGAAGGGGCAGCATTTGAAGATGGACGGACTCCTACCATTTGGGACACCTTTGCTCATGCTGGTTTGTTCTCTTTAATCCTTGTGGTTACCTAAATATATGTTCCTTTTAGCTGTATGTGTTGGTTGTTTTAGCAGGATGAATAGATAGATTTGTAATCAAAATTTACATTTGTAAATAATACAATTGCTAAAAAAAAAAATCAGTTTTATTAGAAAGTTAAAAAAATAGCCCTGTTCCTACAACAGCAGCAATTGACACTTAATTGTACAAGTCCCCTAAATTTTCAGGTGAATATGGAGGAGCCACAGCAGATGTAACTTGTGACGCATACCATAAATACAAGGTCTGGAAGACGAAACAAGATCAGTTTTTGTCTGAGTTCACACGATTGATGATTAATTTGATTGCCGTAAACATTGTGTATTGCAGGAAGATGTAAAACTCATGGCTGACACGGGTTTGGAAGGCTATCGATTTTCCATTTCATGGTCGAGACTTATTCCCAGTAGGCTCCATGATTCAACTACTCCCTTACTACATATCACGCTGTTATAAGCTTTATCTTTCTTCTCATACTTGATTTTTGTCTTCTTTGTAGATGGAAGAGGCCCTGTTAATCCTAAGGGATTGCAGTATTACAACTATCTCATTGATGATCTTCTCAGTCATGGTTATATTTACATTTTCCTGAGCACTAATTCTTATGTTTTTCAGTTGAAAGTTTAAATGTCGCTCTTGTTAGTAAGAGCATACAAATGATCTATAACGTACCTAATTGACTCCATTGTGTTTTCATTTACATTAATTTGTAGGAATTGAACCACATATCACTCTATGTCATAGTGATCTGCCACAAGCACTTGAAGATGAATATGGAGGATGGATGAGCAGAAAGATAATGTGATCGATGCAGAGTAATTTTAGTTTAGTTCATATTTTGGCAACATATTCTCTATGTCTAATTGACTACAAAAAAATTGTTCATGTTTTCCTTGTAGTGATGACTTCACTGCTTACGCGGATGTGTGCTTCAAGGAATTTGGTGATAGGGTTTTGCAGTGGACTACCTTGAACGAGGCCAATGTATTCGCTTTAGGTGGTTATGATAATGGATTCAGCCCTCCAAATCATTGTTCCCCACCTTTTGGATTTAGACCTTGCTCGAAAGGTAACTCTTCAACCGAGCCATACATAGCAGCTCATAATTTACTACTCGCTCATTCAGCTGTAGTGAGACTTTACAGGAGGAAGTACAAGGTATCACCTTTAAACATCATATCAAGTGATATACGAGTGATTACTAGCGTTCTGAAGTCTTAATGTTTGCTAATAGTTTGTTATGTTCCAATGCAGACAACTCAACATGGTTTTGTAGGACTAAATCTCTTTGCATTTTGGTCCCTTCCTTATACAAATAAAACGACCGATATAATTGCAGCACAACGAGCTAATGATTTTTACCTCGGTTGGTAAGCGCTTATTAGCATCAAGACAATCTCAAACATCATTTGTACAATGATTCAGGAAGTAATGCAAGGCTGAGCTTATTTGCTTCATTAAAATTTCAATCCTCATTGCAGGTTTGCCAGTCCCTTGATATTTGGAGACTATCCTGACGTAATGAAGAGGAATGCTGGCTCTAGATTGCCCAAATTCACAAGACAAGAATCTGCACAAGTTAAAGGCGCTGTAGACTTCATAGCCCTGAACCATTATATGACAGTACATGTCACAGATAGCTCCAGCAGCTTGGAAACTGATATCAGAGACTTCAGTGCTGATGCGGCATTTCAATTTATATGTAAGAATAATGACTAACGCAAAAGATAATGATCCACTGTATTGACATTTGAAGACGATATTCAGCTTCAATTTGGTCGGGTGGACCAAATAAAGATAGATATTTGTGTGATTCAATGCTTTTATCTCTTTATTTATGCAGTGGCAGGTGGTGCAACTACACCACCAGGCATGGTGAGGATTGCGGCATGCATCA
Organism: Nicotiana tabacum; assembly: GCF_000715075.1. Lineage (NCBI taxonomy): Eukaryota > Viridiplantae > Streptophyta > Magnoliopsida > Solanales > Solanaceae > Nicotiana > Nicotiana tabacum. The sequence goes on along the minus strand of NC_134101.1, from coordinate 91,491,934 downwards.
ATTCTACGGTGCACTTTGCCTTTTTCATATTTATTTGTTTTTCCATCTTGACATTTTTCTTCTGAATCAGTATCCAGTGACGGAACCTGGTCTACAAGGAGTACTAGAATATTTCAAGCAAGCTTATGGCAATCCACCTATGTATATTCATGAAAATGGTTCCTCTCTCTCTCATTCACACACACACACATCAAATACCTATACCTTTGCTTATTTCTGGGCCCAAGTATAGGCTTTGGCGTCCCCGCCGAATACATAAATTTCTTTGAACCCCTAAAACCAAGAAGCTCTAAAAAGCGTGGTGTTATTTGTCTTGGCAGGTCAAATGACACCACGAACTGCGATATTAAATGACACAACTAGGGTAGACTATCTGCAAGTTTATATTGGGAATTTGCTTGATGCTGTGAGGTAAGCCCCCTATTCTCACATAACACAATTGTTATTGATGAGAGACTATAGGCCTATAACATATTTACATGAAACAGATGAATCGTCTTACTTAAACACGTAGATCAAGCACTAACTCATCTTGCACTCTAGTAGTAATTGATAGAAATATCTTTCCGTGCATCCTCTGCAAGTTCTTGTAAAACCACAAAATTTGGAGAAATTTATGTTAAGGTATTTCTTGTGAGATTCTTTAAACCGTATGACATCCCCGTTCTGTATCTCTTTGTTATTCTAGGAATGGATCAAACGTCAAAGGCTACTTCACATGGTCATTTTTAGACTGTTTTGAGTTACTGGACGCATATGGTTCGGCATTTGGCCTATATTATGTGGACTTAGATGACAAAAACTTGCAAAGATATCCAAAGCTTTCTGCACATTGGTACGCTAATTTCTTGAAAGGCTCCAAACATAGTGCAATTCTTGAGATTGAGGATAAAGTGCTGCATTCTTCCCAGTCTCATTCTTCTTCATAAGTATTCAGTTGTATTGTGTAATCAATCCAGTTATGGAGTTCACATTTGTCTGTTGTAATTTTTGCAAATAAAGATCCATAGTCTAGACGATTGATCGTGTACCCTTGTATAAGGACGAACTTAATTTAATACCTATTTATTTGCCATTTACATAATTATTTTATAACTAGTTTTCGAACACGTGTATCCCATATTAGTTAGTATAACAATTTTAAAAATTATATATATATATAAGTGGAAACCTCAAAAGTTAAAAGTTGAATTACCAAAGTGCCCTTCTAAATAACCTAAATATTTTACTTCCAAATAACTACTATTATTTAATAATAATATTTAAATGATATTAATTAATAGTTAAATTGGACTTATCTTTCTCGAAAGGTTGTGACCCTCCAATTTTGCAACTAACGTTTGAGTTCTAAAATTAGTTATTGGTCGCTTGTAATGAAAAGCCACATTCTTATATACAAGTTCATGCATGTCATGCCCTTCTAAATAACCTAAATATTTTACTTCCAAATAACTACTATTATTTAATAATAATAGTTAAATTGGATTTATCTTTCTCAAAAGTTTCTAACACTATTGATCCATACACCTTACAGACTATGATCGACTACTTCAAAAATTTTGATAAGTTAAATATTCTTGGCATTTGTGATGTTATTTAATTAAAATTTGATTGTTCATCTCCGTATATTTAGACGATGTCTAATCTTTTTGAACTGGACAAATAATTTACCAGACTAACGAATTGCATTGATTATTCGCAAAACCTTATATTTTATTATTTATGTGTATTGATTTATTCAAACATTTATTTTATAATATTACAAAAGTCATCTAATATATAATTTAGTGTACACGTGCAATGCACGTGCCGAGAGACTAGTCATCATATCATATCATACTATATTATAAGTGTGAAGACTTTTAGGTAAAGTTATTTTACTAAAATATCCTTCAAAAACTGAATGACCAAATTAGCCTTTAGCTAAATAAATCCATTAAATGATTATTTACCACAATCAATCATTTCTAGAATACTCTAACACATGTGAAGAGTTGTTCATCTTCTGCTAATTATTCTCAACTGTGTGGTATGCCAGCTTGGTTTCAACCAATATGGTCATTAATCATTTGGCCAACAAAAAATTAAGTCGGATGTTACATTATATTGGAAACCTATTAAATGTAAGTAATTACTACAATGAGCTGTTAATTGGAAAGAATATTTATCACAATCTTTGCCTCTTCACCTCCTAGCTTTAACAGTTTAACGTTAGCTGAAGAAAATTAGTTTCATTTGTGATCAATGATCACTTTTATAAATGAAAATGTATAACCCTCACCATTAAAGAAACAATAGATCCGAAAAGCTGCAGATTTACTAGGTATGTTCATTTTCTTTTGTTATTTCCTATGAGTATTCATGACACTATATTTTTGTTTATGCTAATTTTTATTTAGTATCACTTTGTAATGTTATTAATTATTTCGCCGGATAATAAATTGCAGAAGTATTAGCTTTCGTAATCAAGCAAATTGACTAGCTTGTAAGTTTTTGAGAAATGATTTCCTATAATCAAGCTAATCGAGTAGCTAATAAATTTTTGAGAAATTTGGTCTTTGTAAAATAATGAGCTTTATTAGAAGTTTCATGACATTTCTTTTCTTCTTTTATTTTATTTTTATTTTTTTTTATTTTTTTTGCTAAAAAAAATTCAAATTTTTGGGAAGAGCATATTCCAAGGATGGGGTGTGCAACTCACTATCACTATTTTTTTTATCATTATCTTTCTTATTGATCTTTTCCTCGCTCATTGACCCATTTTATTGATGGATTGATTCTATATAGATGTTTATGTTTTCCCAGTACTCCTCTCTTGGCATAATAAAGAAATGAGAAAATAAGAAAGAAAAAAGAAACAAAGATTTTGCTTTGTTAATGGTTAATAAGGAATGAGCTAATTTTTGGCATTTTGAAAAACATAGCACTCAGTAGATATTAAAAAGCTCCAAGAAGTATCTGACAAGAGATACAACGGAAAGCAAGTGGAGCAGCAACCTGCACATAATTATTAACTACAGGCAGCCCCTTCAGGGATGTAAAATAGTGTTGAAATGATAGAACTCAGCACAAGGATAGCACATAAAGTGAGAAACCGTCCAATTTATTAATTGCAGGCAGCCAGTAGCCAAACGCATGTTTCTGTCCCCATGTACAACTACTACTACTTTGTTTTGTTAATTCAGCTAAAGAACCAACACTTGGACTTAAGTATTGTTGTCAACTTCCAAATGAGAGAGAGAAGTACAATTAGATATTTCAGGAGGTATAATACATGATAACTGATTGACACTCAACTGCAACTCCTCAAGACCTAAAATGCCACCCAAACTAGTAGGAATGCTACCTGTTAAAAGATTCTCAGATAAATCAATAACTGTAAGAGCTTTGCAATTTCCAAGCTCATTAGGAATCACACCAACTCCTACTTTAGATTTGATATCATGAAGTAATAACATTAAGTATACAGCAGATTCTTCTTGTACAAGAACTAGATATTCTCGGCTCCTGAGATCATATTAAGATACAGATGATTGGATAGAGGAGCAATGACTTAAAATGCAGCTAAATACAAGCCACAAAGTACAGTAAGCACAATAGCATCTAGGCTACCATATGTTAAAATGCAAACTAAACAGAGAAGATCGATCGAGTAACAGAGAAATAAATTTACCTTTGAAAAAGAGACAAGTGAAGCAACAGATCTACAGTGACACCACCTACAAAATGGGAAAAAAAGCATTAGATATGATTTTCCAAATATGAGCAAAATGATTTCACCTCTCTGTTTCTATATATGACCAAGATTGCTTCTTTCCCTCTAATACAAAAGAACCTCAATGGTTGTAGCTTATAAAATAATGTCAAATAGATGCAACAATAATAACAAGTGCTGATACACAATAGCTGACCAATAAAAGTAACAACAGATACAACTCTATCAATTCATAATAGCTGAACAAGTCAACAATTTATAGTGCCAAAGCAAAAAAACAAGAAATTTTCAATATTGTTGATCAACTATAAGCATAGATACAATTTGGTTTCTTAGACTAAAAATGGGTTGGCAGTGGCTCTTCAAATATGTTCATCTTCCCCAATCTCATTTTCAATATTGCATTCACCTAATACTTCATCAATTTCATCCTCCCGACTCAAAATTAGATCATTCACACCATCAAAGAATTGATCTAAGTCTTGCACTGGAAATGGCTCATTCTCAGGAACTTCATTCTCTCCTTCTCCCATTTCATACAAGTTTCTTGGTTTCAAGTGAACAACAGTACTCCATCCTTTATTCACCTCATCATCCATATAATATACCATTTAAGCTTGTGAAGCTTCAATATATGGTGAATGCTCTTCACGATCACCAATGTGAATCAATTGTGAAAAATTAACCGAAGAAAATTCCCATGCATCCTTTCTAAACCCTCTATCCCTAGTTGTGTCAGCCCATTTACACTTGAATAGTGTAACCCTAAATCGATAGTAGTTAAGCTCAATGATGTCTTCTAATTTGCTATAATATGGCAAATCTGCTTGCCTCAGGTTTCCAACAGCACCACTAGCAATACAAGATGTGGTCGAAGTAAAAAAAAAAAAACCACTGTTTTGCGTTTTCAACCCATGCTCTCGAGTTGTTGTCCGAAATTTGAACCCATTGATATTAAATGATGTAAACCTTCTAGCATATGGTGCTGGACTATCTGCTAAAAACTTTAGTTCATCAGACACAGTATTTGAAATGTCTGGAATAACAATCTGAAACAAGAATGTAAAATGTGTTAGTCACAAATTTAAAGTTATAAAATTCTAATACATTTGTAACCAACCTTTCGAAGAAACTAATCAATAAAGTCTTTACTAACTATCTTCTCTATCTCCGTGTTTGAAGGCTTTCGACCCTTCCACCGCCTCCGCACATAAGCTTTAAATTCACTACATGAGATTTTGATATAAATATAACAATTAACATAAGTTTTCATGTATTTAATGCATGTTTTATTTTGATTTGCCTTAAATACTCACGTAATGAAATGATTTGTGGACAATTTAGTAACACATATCGATGTGCTTGACGTTTTTCCATAGGTGACAACTCAAATGTTACAGCTCCTAGTCCTTTACCAACTGGTGGGAAAATACTAGATGAATTCGCCGAGGCTCGATCCATCAGAAAATCGTCAACACGACGTGGCCTATTAAATCTTGTCTCAATCCCTTCAATATACTGGGATCAAAAAGTAAGATCCTCTTCAGCTAGATATCCTTCAGTTATAGAGTCTTCTGGTTGTGACATGTTTCGCACATAGGATTTGAAGTGTCCCAAATACCTAAACAAAAGACCAAAAATTAGTTGATGGATACAAATTAACATCTATTCTTAATGAACAAGCTCGAATCAAGCAATAAGAAATACTGTTTACCTCTCGATAAGATACATCCACCGACACTGTTGAGGTCCCCCAAGTTTTGTTTCACTAGCTAGATGACAAGTTAAATGAACCATGATTGTAAAGAATGTAGGAGGGAATAACATTTCCAGGTGATTCATGGTGATAAAATACCGAGACTGGAGCCTGTCAAGGTCTAAGGGACTTAAGCTTTTGGCACAGAGTTGATGGAAGAACAAACTCAACTCTGTTAATACTGCAGTCACCTTGTCTGGTAAAACATTACGTATGGAAATTGGTAACAAGTGTTGCAAGAGAATGTGAAAATCATGACTCTTCATTGACTTGAGCTTTTGTTGTTTCAAGTCGACACATCTTGAAATGTTGCTAGCGTATCCATCTGCCATTTTGACATTTTTTAAAGTCCGCAAAAATATGTCTTTCTTAAATCCACTTTTCTTTGAATTTAAAAGAGTGAACAAGGCTGGACGATAGCTTCCATTCTCATCTGCCCAAAGTTCTTTCCTTATACCCATTTCTCTAAGATCATTCCGAGCTTTAAGATTGTCTTTTGACTTTTCAGTATCATTGAGCAAAGTATATATCACACTCCCACACACATTCTTCTCAATGTGCATAAGGTCTAGATTATGACGCAACAAGTTAGATTCCCATTAAGGAAGATCAAAAAATATGCTTCTCTTTCTCCACTATTTCGGTCTATCTTCAGCAATAGTTTTTCCTCGAGTTCTTTACCTTTAGCATTCGACTCAGGTACTTTCCCAAAACTAGCATTGATTACCTCCATTTGTTTCAATATATCTGACCCTGATAATGCTATTGGTGGCTCCCGTTGCTCGATTTTCCCATTAAAACGGACACGCTGCAATCTAAACGATGGCCGCTTTCAAGAAAATGGCGATGACCCATGAAACACCATTTTTTTACTATGCTTCAGCCAGCAAGAGTCTGTATCAAAGTTACATGTGGGACAAGCAAACTGAGTGTGTGTGTTCCATCCAGATAAGGTTCCAAACTAGGAAAATCACTAATTGTCCACATCAAGGTTGCTCGCATTTTAAAAATTTCATTCTTTGAAGAGTCTAATGTCTGCACTCCATTGTACCACAATTCTCTCAACTCTTGGATAAGAGGTTGTAAGTACACGTCAATGTCATTGTCGGGCATTTGTTTTCCTGGAATGATCATTGAAAGAATGAATGAAGTTTGTTTCATGCACTCCCAAGGAGGACGATTGTATGGAATAAGAACCACAGGCCAAATACTATAGTTTGTTGCCATTGCTCCAAAAGGATTGAAACCGTCACTAGCTAGGCCTAGTCGTACATTCCGAAGATCTACAGCAAATTCAGGATAAAGCAAGTCAAATGCTTTCCAAGCTTGAGAATCCCTTGGATGCCTCATCAATCCATCTTGGTTACCGCAGAAGAATGCCATCTCATAGACTCAGCAGTTTTAGAGCACATGAACAATCTCTGTAGCCTTGGCTTTAGTGGAAAGTAGCACAAAATCTTTGTGGGCTGCTTCTTTTTATTGTCCTTCCACCTAGATGTCTTGTACTTTTTGCATTCTTGTAAGCCTTTATCTTCCCTAAAATATACATGGATCTTTGTATAATTAAGACCAAGTTTATTGATGGTTTTTTTGGCCTCATAAAAAGAAACAAGAATCTTGGCATCTTCAAAGGCATCTTTTAACAATTCTAATATCATACTCATCGTTTTGTCAGTCATTCGACACAAACACTTGATATGATACAATTTGACTAGAAAGGACTATTTGGAATACTTCGCGCACCCTTCATATAATGGTTGATTGCCATCTTCTACCAGCTCATAGAACTATGCATATTCTTCATTATGCCCTTCATTAAATGTTTCTTCACTATTCATAGGCTCACAAGACACACCAGGCTCATTGACATTGTTCCCTATGAACCCAAATGCATCGTTAATCATGGTTGCTATTGGATTTTGGGGCTGCAGAGTTTCTTCTATGACGTGTATGCTCTGAAACGTTTGTGGCATAGTTGCATTTGATTCTTCACCATGCAAATACCAAACTTTATAATTTTTTGGAAAAGGCTTACAAGTCAGGTGTTCTTCAACTACATTTCTTCTTTGTCACTTGTTAAAACCACATTTCGGACACGGACACTTAATTACACGCCCATCAATAGACCCATACTCAAAAGCAAAATCCAAAAATTTTCTACGCCCATCGCGTATTCAAGTGTATTTCGTGGTTTGCTAATCCAAGATTTATCAATTGGCATGGGTAGAAAAGAAGATATAAGATAACATCACAATATCAAAATAAAAAAGCTAGTTCATAGCCACTATATGAAAATCAAAAGAATAATAATCACTTAATCACACTTTTTAACTTCTGAAGAATATGTAAACAGAAACCAAAGCGACAAATAAACAAAGAAAAGAAAACTATCACAACCAGAATTTTCTATTATTCACAAATCCGATCCAATTTTCATCACCAACAACTAAGGTCCTATACAAAAGGATTTTTTTGACTATCTTATTCTGAAACTTGACATTAGTCCCTCCGTCTAGAAGGTAGAGTTCTCTGGCCTACATATACAATGCTCAGAAGCTGGTTGATTGATTCAGTTTGATTATGCATTTTGTTAGTGGAATTAAGTGTACAATATAGTATTATTATAGCAATAAAACTATTTCCATAATCGCCGAAAAGTTCTCTACAAAATACAACTCATGAAACTTTAATCTAGCTTAATTTGCAGCTTCTCAGAAGTCAAACTAAGTTCCCAGACTGCAATACAACACCAACAAAGTAAATTTGTAAAGAACAATTATAGTATATTTTATATCAATCCTTTGTATCCGTTCCTTTATTGTTTTCAAATATACCAGAATTCCTTAATTGTTCAGAGTGAAGTAAAAATTGCTCACTCAAACTCTTATAATTATATCAAAAAAACTTTTTACCACAAAAGAAAGGAATAAAATCAGAATCCAAAACCAAATTAGCAAACAAAAAAAACCACAAATCCCCCAAAAAGTGAGAAATCAACAGCATAGCTTAGTGACTTTCCTCAAACCTACATACAAGCACAGTACATATACACATAAACTTGAAGTTCAATATATGTAAACTCAAAAGCAGACAAAATCCAGAATGAGACTCTTCAGTTGTCTTCTCTTGTGAAACTCAAAAGCAGACAAAAAAAATCCTCCTCTAAAAACCAAATCTCAGTATATAGGGGAAAAGGCCAAAATTGTCTCTATACTATCGAAAATTAGTCACGTTTATACCCGTTTTTACTTTCGGTCCAAATATAGGCCTGCCGTTAAGAAAGTAGATAAAATCGTCCCTAACCCTAACGGTTGTCCATGACTCAGCAACTAAAATGACACCGTGGACTCCATGTCACTATTTATTTTTTCTTTTGTAATAATAAATAATTAAACCCACTAAAATTAGTCTTCTTCTTCTCTAACTTTCAAGATTCAAGGCACAAAGATTTAACCAATTCTAATTTAAATAACAAGTTGCAGCTTTGAATTGTTTTAGCATTCCAATGTCAGATTCTTTGTTCTATTCAGTCCAAAACAGATGAAAAATTCCCGAAACGATTCTCACCCGGTTGATTCTTCTTTGTTTGCAAAAAAAAGATTGTTCCATCAAGATTTTACTAGTTTTGATATGTTCAAGTAGTAAAGAAATTTTTTAGCAAAAAAAGATTTTTTCTTTGGGTGGAATTTTAAAGAGAAACATGAGGTCACCGGTAAATGGGTTTTTATAGACGATTTCTTTCTTCTGGATCTAGCTCTTCTTCTTTTTGTAGAAAAGAAGTGTCACTAGCCAGTTATGACCAGTAAAGAGGAGTGAGAGATGGAAGAAAAGAAAGGTGATTTTTTGATGAGTGGCTGGTAGTATTTAAAGAGATGGTTTCTGTTGAAGCTTTTGGTGGATATTTCCGATGAGTGATTGCTGATGATTTTCTAGGTAGAGAGAAGATGGGATATTTTCTTGGTGGAAGATGGCTGGTGTTGTGGTTCAAACACTGGCTGGTAATGATGGAAATTTATGAAATAATTTTGTGGAGCAAGATAAGAACCTTGAATTTGCAGCAATGGTGGTATGTTGTTAGAGAAGGAGAAGACTAATTTTAGTGGGTTTAGTTATTTATTATTACAGATGGAAAATAAATAGTGACATGGAGTCCACCGTGTCATTTTAGTTGCTGAGTCATGGACAACCGTTAGGGTTAGGGACGATTTTGTCTACTTTCTTAACGGCGGGCCTATATTTGGACCGAAAGTAAAAACGGGTATAAACGTAACTAATTTTCGATAGTATAGGGACAATTTTGGCCCTTTTCCCCAGTATATATCCATGGCTTTTGTTCTTGACAACAGACCAAAAATGGCTTTGCTTTTCTTGATTTTAGCTTCTTTTGTGCAGCTCTCCTTTGGGGTTACTTATAAGGTTGGAGATTCAGCTAGTTGGACAACTATTGGTAATGTTGATTACAAGCTATGGGCTGCTAATAAAACCTTTCAAGTTGGTGATACAATTGGTATGTCCTTTCCTCTTCCCTTTTTCTTTCACGTTCAATCGTTAGTCTTTTGTATTATGAGGAGAAGATATCAAACTCTTGCTTAAAACTTGAAAAAAAAAAGCTAATTACTTGATAGAATAATTAAAATATACTATAATTGTTCTTTACAAATTTACTTTGTGGGTGTTGCATTGCAGTCTGTTTCCCTTAAATGTTAACTTAGTTTCCATAATCGCCGAAAAGTTCTCTTAAATGTTTGTCACTTTTAAACTAAGCAAACTTTAACTAATATTTTATAGTTTATGCATTCAGCATAGAAGCTTTACTGGTTATTAGCTTATGAAGTGAAACATACTATTCAATCGTGAAAATCATAAAGTTACTAACAGCAAAAAGCAGAAAAATTCTAATATTTTTTCCTTATGCTTTTTTCACTTATTTAGGCTCATCTCAGACTTCAGTCACAGACCATTAAACTAGGGAAGGAAGGCCAAGGCAAATATGAAGAGTCAGAAAACAGTCATAAACGTTATCTTTAAAAAAAAAAAAAAAAGTTGCTCCAAAGAAAGGATAAAGTTAACTATACCTATCAAATATAATTTAGTCAACCTCGATCCCAATAGCTTTACCAGCTGTTTTAGATTCCTCGGCTACCTATCAAGGCCATAAATGATGTTTAGGTTAATATTAGCAGAACAAAAACTAAAAATGTCAAAATTTAAACAAACACAAACTTAATTGAATAGAAAAGTAACAAAACTTGACATAAAAATAAAAGAAATAAGAAATAAAACTATTAGCAGAAATTGACAGCTAAACCAGTGAAATCGACGTCCGAATCAATAAAAATGACTGCCAAACGGTGAAATTGATGGCTTAAGCAGTGAATCGATAGCTAAAATCAGTGATTTAAACTGATCTTCGTCCAATACACACACATGCATGCCTAAAATCAATGAAATCAATGGCTAAATCAGCAAAATCGAAACCTAAATCAGTGAAATTCACGGCTAAAATCAGTGATTTAAACTGATATCCATCCAATACACACACGCACGCCTTAAATCAGTGAAATCAACGGTATTTTGGAAGGAATTACACGAACGACTTGAAGCGAGTATTTATCAGAAAAGGGTGATTTACCTTAAACGAGTTGAAATTTGATCTCCTTACATTATTGTAAACTCAATAATGAATACTGATTTGGGGAATCGATTAGGGCCGTCTGTTTAGTGAGAAAGAGATAGAAGGTGTATAGAGAGAGAAGGTGTACAGACGCGTCTGTTTAGAAAGAGAGAGAAGGGCTTTAAGAGTTTTGAATGAATTTACTGTATCTGAATATGTTTAGGGCTTTAAGTTTTTACGTTATTTAATTATTAAAAATTAGGGGCGGTTGTAACTGCCGTAACTGTAAATAATAAGGCCCTTTGAACTTTACGGACTAATGGCGTTGGAACATCGCCGTATTATGATATATATTGTGGTGGTTTTTATGAACCGTCGTTATTTAATTGCCACAATAATTTTGGTTTTTCGTAATGTTATCATCAGCCATCTTATTATATACTAACTCAGATCCCGCTAGAAGTTATAGATATAAAGTAACCAACCCTATAAAATTTAGCAATCTAGTAAATTCTAAAACAAAAAATATTTAAATATTATTTTCGCCTTTTAAATTTTAATAATTATTCAATAATTACAATATTATTTTCCTTCATAAGGACAACTGAAGGAAAAAATTACCTTCATTTGACGGAAATCTTCACTAAATGTACGTAGTTGAGACTGGCCTATATAAGTAGCACAACATAATAATAACACAAGAGGAATTGAGAAAAGAAAATGAAATTTTCATCTTTTCAAAGCTTTGATTTAATTTGGTAAAACTAACTTAGTAGTTCAATCTTTCCCAACTTTGTCTAACCTTTGATCTCATTGTGACACACTGCGGACGTTCGACCTTCTCCCATGGATAAGTATCTCTACTTAGACTTCGATACCTTAAATGTCTTGAAGTCCTCTATATCTAACGCCTTGAATTCCTCTTGGAATTTAACTTTTACATGCAAATACTACTTAGTGTGTGAAGAAAAAACATGATAAGGTTGTAACAGTTGTCTAAAAAAATAACAAAACAGAATAAACCATAAATGAGGTCTCTCCACCTAGTATTATCATATTCAATTGTAACTATACCATGGTATAATCCTTTGAATATTCAAAATTATTTCATAATTTACTGGAATTGAAGGTTAAAATAGCAGTTACAAGCATAAATAGCAAAATGAATGTCGAATTAATAAAAAAAACAAATTTATAGCAACAAAATCCTAAAGAAAAATAAGAAAAAAATGAAAAACCTGACTATCCACACAGATTTAATAATAGGTTGGAAATCTCAGATGAATCATTGAAAGCTAATGGTATCGTGCAATGACGAACCGATAACCGGACCGGAGAGGAGGACTAAGAACAACAAACTTCTTCGAAACACGCGCTGTGACACTAACACGATCAGAGGCGGACCCAGGATTTGAGCATGACGGGGGCACCATTGTATGCTAATTGTTAACGTTAAAATTTGGCGGGCAACTCTTTGAAAACTCAATGATTATGATGACTTATCATCCAAGTACAAATAAAAAGAAGTTCTAAAGAAATAGAAAGCATCGAACAAAGAGAGGGATTTCTTTGCAAAATGTGCTACGGAAAGGGAAGATATTGGATTTAAGACTGTTTCAAACTTTAAAATTTCGAGCTTTTTCTCAATTAAAAAAGGGGATTGTGATCAAAAGGGTGTTCAAACTTCAAAAATTATCAAAAAAAACTTATTAAACAAATCAAGATTAAAGGTGTGCTAATAGTTAAAGAACGGAAGAAAAGCCTCAAACTCTTAATTAGTTGTCATTGCCGAATCAGAATTGACGAATATCTGTTACTTTGTCAAAGTGATTGTTGAAAGAAAATTGTGGAAGAAGGATTTGTATTTTTCTACTTCTGAAGCGCAATAAATTGCAATTTGAGGCTTTTAAGTTTAAGGAAGGGATTTGAAAAAGAATAAAATTAAGTTGACTATTATTAAGTGATTCTTAACTCATTTCTTTCACTCTTTTACTTCTCCTTACAAGATTTCATCTTAGAATCTAGGGTTTTCACGGAAGAATTGAGGATTTTTGGGTATAATTTAGGAATTTGGGAATTTAGACCTCAAATTGAGGTCGAGTTCCAAAATCAATTGTATATCCGGGCTCGGGCTGAATGGTAATCGGGTTTTAGTCCGAATTTTGGTTTTGGACCTAGCGGGCCCGGGTGTTGACTTTTTCAAAAGTGACCTACATTGAATTCCTTTTTCAAAATCTAAAACATAAAAGGCGATTTTTCAAATATTTTTTATTCCCCAAATCATAATTAAGTGATTCTTAACTCATTTCTTTCACTCTTTTACTTCTCCTTACAAGATTTCATCTTAGAATCTAGGGTTTTCACGGAAGAATTGAGGATTTTTGGGTATAATTTAGGAATTTGGGAATTTAGACCTCAAATTGAGGTCGAGTTCCAAAATCAATTGTATATCCGGGCTCGGGGTGAATGGTAATCGGGTTTTAGTCCGAATTTTGGTTTTGGACCTAGCGGGCCCGGGTGTTGACTTTTTCAAAAGTGACCTACATTGAATTCCTTGTTATCGTGGGTAGTTCCTAAGGCTTAAATTGAATCGTTTGATTGGTAATTTGCTAGATTATATTGGCTCGGAGGCTTGTGTGAAAGGAAAAGTTTTGATTGTGCTTTGAGATCGGCGGTGGAATCGAGATAAGTGTTGTGGCTAACCTTAGCTTGAGGGATTACGTGTCATTGCCTTATTTGCTACTTGTTTAGTTGTTAAGTACGACGTATAGGTGTGGTGACGAGTATCTATACGCCATTGTCGGGTCATAGAATGTGAGCGAGTCTTATACTTTTGACCGTTGTGTTTCCTTATACGTATTGTTCTTGCTTAAACTAGTTATTACTCCTGTTAAACAAGTCTTATTATGTTTTTTCTGGTTTTGGATATTGGTTATGTAACGACTCGGCCGGTTGTTTTAAGAACTAACGCTCCGATCCCCTATTAACTGCTTTCCCCGTATTTGTTTCTGCTATTTTGATTTGCCGAGATGTTTGGTTTTGAGTTTGGGAGTGTTTTGAGACACTTAGTCCCTAAAAGAGAACTTAAGCTTTAGAATTTAAACCGTAGTCAGAGCAGTGTGAAGACAGCTTCGGAATGGAATTCCATCGGTTCCGTTAGCTCCATGGGGTGATTTCGGGCTTAGGGGCGTGCTCGGATTGTATTTTGGAGGTCCGTAGCTTATTTAGGCTTGAAATGTCAAAAGTTGAATTTTTTAAGTTTCCGGTTCGATAGTGAGATTTTGATATCGGGGTCGGAAAGGAATTTCGAAAGTTGGAGTAGTTCCGTAGTGCTGAATATGACGTGCTTGCAAAGTTTCAGGTCATTCGGACGAGGTTTGATAGACTTTTTGATCGAAAGCATAATTTGAAAGTTTTTGGAGTTCTTAGGCTTGAATCGAATGTTAAATTGGTATTTTGATGTTGTTTTGAGCATTCCGAAGGTTGGAACAACTTTGAATGATGTTTTAGAATTGGTTGGCATGTTTGGTTGAGGTCTCGGGGGCCTCAGGTGTGTTTCGGATGCTCAACGGACCATTTTTGGACTTGGAGAAGGATCAGATTTTTGCTGGTTTTTGTTGCAGACTTTTCTTCATCGCGATCGTGTGAGAAGGCTCGTGATCGCGAAGGCTTAGATGAGTCAGAAGGGATTTTGTTCTACGCGATCGCGGGAAAGGGAGTGCGACCGCGTAGTATTGGCAGGAGTTGAATCGCGAACGCGTGGGCTACGCCGCATTCGCGAAGAGGAAGAAGTGAGGTAGCTGAGGAATGGAAGATTTTCTCTTCACGATCGCGTGAGGTCAACCGCGATCGCGTAGAGCTGAGCAGTGCAACATCGCGATCGTGTAGGGTTATTTTGGGGGTCAGCGAAGTTGCTCTTCGCGATCATGTGGGAGTTTCCGCGATCGCGATTAAGGACACGTCTGGGCAGAACATAAAGTTCAAAATCGAGGGTTTTGAGTTCATATCACAAAATTTAATTGGTAGCTCGGTAGGAGACGAATTTTGGAGAAATTTTCGGAGAGAGTTTGCGGGTAATGATTCTTAACTCCTTTTTGCTTATAACCCATTAATCTAATTATGAATTCATCATCTAATTTCGGATTTGGGGTGAGAAATTGGGAAAAATTTTGGAAAAGTTCTTAGACCTAATTACATCAGATTTGGATAATTTTGGTATGGTTAGACTCGTGAGTGAACGAGGGTTCATAATCCGTAACTTTTATCCAATTTCGAGACGTGGGCCCGGGGGGCTTTTTGGGCAATTTTCTTAATTTCGCGTGTTAGCTTCAAATTAGTTAGTGGAACTAGTTACTTGAAGTTATATTTACATTATGCAATTGATTTGAATAGATTTGGGCCATTTGGAGTCGAGTACTCGTGGCAAGAGCGTGGTTTCAGGTTGATTTTTGAGTCGGTTCGAGGTAATTGGCTTGCCTAACCTTGTGGGGGGAAACTCCCCTTAAGATTTGGTATTGTTGATACTTGAGATGCCTTGTACGTGAGGTGACGAGTGCGTACTTGTGCTAATTGTTGAAAATTCTGTTTTCATTAAGTAACTATAATTGTGTTTCCTTTCCTGTTTATACTACTTGCAATTTAAGCCTACTATTAACTTAGGGAAGCATGTCTAATTGACTTAACTGCTTTACTTGCTCAAACTGCTTTATTTGAATTATGTGCAGCATGCTAGGTTAGAAATACTTGTTTACCTTGGTATGAAATTTGGATTGAACTGAATATTCTCCGTGTTGTTGCTGTGTATTTTTTTGGGACTACGGCACGGTATCCCGGGAGATCCCCCTGCATGTTTACTTTGGTACTTTGGATTTGTATTCCGGTAGATCCCCCTGCACAGTATATTGGAGCTACGGGACTGCACCCGATAGATTCCCCCAGTACTGGTATTTACATTTGGGACTACAGATCGGAATTCTGACAGATCCCCGCGCACTATGAGTTGGACTACGAGACGACACCCGGGAGATCCACTGTATATTTACATTTGGGGACTATATGACGGTATCCTGGGAGATCCCGGTTGTTATCTCTGTGTTGAGTTGTATTCCTCCTATGATTATTTTGTCTCTGTTATAGTTGTTGTTATTCTTATTATCCTGTGTTACTTCATACTGTTAGCATTTAATTATATTGTTGTATTCTATAGTGTTTTACCTCGTTTTTAGATATAATTAGTAGGGCCCTGACCTTTCTCGTCACTACTCGACCAAGGTTAGGCTTGGCACTTACTGAGTACCATTGTGGTGTACTCATGCCCTTTCTGTGCATGTTTTTCATGTATAGATCCAAGTACTTCGACTCAGCCCTACTACCCTTGAGGCGAGGCGATTCTCTAGAGACTTCGAGGTATATCTTCCGCGTCCACAGACCGAGAAGTCCCTTTCCATTCTCTCTTACAGTATTAGCCCTTCTGTATTTACTTTTATTTAGACATTCTAGAGTTAGACACTTATAGTTATTCAACAGCTTGTGATTTTATGAGATTTTGGGTTTTGGGAAGTTGTTCAGTTTTTGAGATCTTGTATTAGTATATGTCGAGCGGAATCATAAACGTTTCTATATTTGCTTATCTTCAGTTTTTATTGGTTTTTCCGCATTTTGTTTCTTTTTCTGCAATTGTTAGGCTTACCTAGTCGTAGAGACTAGGTGCCGTCACGACAGTTCACGGAGGGAGAACTTGGGTTGTGACAGTTTGAGTATTGATCGTTGAGATTTCTGTTGTGAAATTAAATGATGAAATGAATGCCTAATTGACTTAATTGCTTTGATCCTACTATTAGCTTAGGGAAGCATGCCTAATTGACTTAATTGCTTTACTTGCTCAAACTGCTTTATTTGAATTATGTGCATCATACTAGTCTAGAAATACTTATTTATCTTGGTACGAAATTTGGATTGAACTGAATATTCTCCGTGTTGCTGCTGTGTGTTTACTTTAGGACTATGGGACTGTATCCCGAGAGATCCCCTGCATGTTTACTTTGAGACTACGGATTTGTTTTCTGGTAGATTCTCCTGCACATTATATTGGAACTACGGGACTGCACCCGGTAGATTCCTCCAGTACTAGATATTTACATTTGGGACTATGGATCGGGATTCTGGTAAATCCCCGCGCACTATGAGTTGGACTATGGGACGACACCCAGGAGATTCACTGGATATTTACATTTGGGGACTACAGGCCGGTATCCTAGGAGATCCCCGATTGTTATCTCTGTATTGAACTGTATTCCTTCTGTGATTATTTTGTCTCTTTTATAGTTGTTGTTATTCTTATTATCCTGTGTTACTTTATATTTTTAGCATTTAATTATATTGTCGTATTCTATACTATTTTACCTCATTTTTTTAGCTATAATTAGTAGGGCCCTGACCTTCCTCGTCACTACTCGACCGAGGTTAGGCTTGGCACTTACTGAGTACCGTTGCGGTGTACTCATGCCCTTTCTGTACATGTTTTTCATGAGCAGATCCAGGTACTTCGACTCAGCCCTACTACCGTTGAGGCGAGGCAATTCTCTAGAGACATCGAGGTATATCTGCCGCGTCCGCAGACCGAGGAGTCCCTTTCCATTCTCTATTATAGTATTAGCCCTTATGTATTTACTTTTGTTTAGACATTCTAGAGTTAGACACTTGTAGTTATTCAACAGCTTGTGATTTCATGAGATTCTGAATTTTGGGAAGTTGTTTAGTTTTTGAGATCTTGTATTAGTATATGCCGAGAGGCATCTTAAACGTTTCTATATTTGCTTATTTTCAATTTTTATTAGTTTTTCCGCATTTTGTTTCTTTCTCCACAATTGTTAGGCTTACCTAGTCGTAGAGACTAGGTGCTGTCACGACAATTCATGGAAGGCGAACTTGGGTCGTGACAGTTTGAGTATTGACTCAAGTTGAGATTTCTGTTGTGAAATTAAATGATGAAACGAAGTTGTTAAATTGTGATGCCCTTGTCGGGTTGCTATTATTTATGTTGTTTCATATGGTGAGGAAGAGTGATAAATCACGAAGAGTGATGTCGTGTACATTTATATTATTCATATGGTGAGGAAGAGTGATAAAGCACGAAGGGTGATTCCATGCACATTTATATTATTAAAATGGTGAGGAAGAGTGATAAAGCACAAAGGGTGATGTCTTACACGTTTCTATTATTGATTGCATGGTGTGGATCAAGAGTAAAAGCACGAAGGATGATACCGTGTACTTTTTGTTTGTTGTGTTTATTTGTTGTTATCGGTTCTAGTGTACTAGTTATTTAGATTCCTTTACTGATGTGATTCTTTGTGTTGGAACCCCCATAGCATGTTGCCCCTTCCTGTTCATTTCTTCTCAGTTTTTAATACTTGTTATTCTGTTAGTATATTGTTTAACTGCACAGGTTTATATTGTTTGTCGTGTCCTAGCCTCGTCACTACTTCGCCGAGGTTAGGCTCGGCACTTACCAGTACATGGGGTTGGTTGTACTGATACTGCACTCTACACTTTCTGTGCAGATCCCGGTACTGGGCCATACTGATCAGAGTTTGGGGTTGCTGCCTTTAGACCACAGGAGATCCAAGGTAGATCTGTCGGCGTTCGCAGACCCTGGAGTCCCCTTCCCTCTATCTTAGTTCCTGTTTTCTTTCATTCCAAAAAACATATGTATTTTCTTTTAACCCAGTATTTGAAGAAATTCTTAGATGTTCGTGGATTATGACACCAGATCATTGGGGTAGTCGTGTTTTAGAGATTTGAATTGTTATAAAATTTCTGCACTCCATATCTTTTTGGCTTTAATTATTATTTACTGTTTTGGGTTAATGATTAACGTGTTAGATCCGTATCTGTTGGCTTGCCTAGCATTCATATACATGAAGAGGGCCTGATTCCTCACACTAGTTGGCTGATTCAAACATTGAACCCTAACTAGGGCCTGGAATTCGATTTCTTTCCTTTGACGGTTACTTTACTAATTGCATGTATATTTTGTTCTTTGTTTATGTTTGCTTGAGTTCTTTCCCTGTTTACTCCTCTTATTCAATACTATAAACCCCCCCTAATCCCCTAAAATGAACATTAATAACGATTATTCTCTCACTCTCACTCATTCTATACTATTCTGAAACCTGAGCTCTTGGCTGGCAGAAAGCCAAGGCTACCAGGATTCGATTGTTTGACCTTTCATAGTGTGAGAACTACTCGGGGTTCATCTGAAACCCTTGGGAACTCTGACGCACTGAGATTATGGGTTTTGCTACTCTCTTTTGCTATTGATGATTGAAGTAATACTGAAATTGTTCTTTTGTTTTGTTTGTTCGTCAATTGGTAACAGGTAAGTTCTTGGCCTTCGCAGTTCATCCTCTTTTATTTTTGTTCATTCTCTGTACACTCATGCTGCTGAAACTTTTGTGAATCAATATGTTACCATGATCTCTCTGTTTGCATCCTTATTTGCTCTAAAGTTATTTTTTAGCTCTGAACTTTTCTAGCACCTGAACTTGCTTAACTTCTAACCCTGCTTCTAGTTCTCTTTAGCATGTTTAGCCTAATATGTTTGTGTGCAGTTGAATTCCCATGCATGTTGTTGTCCTGGTTTCATCACTCTACTTGCTTCAGATTTCTTGTGGTAAACTGGCATATGCATAGAACTTGTCTTTCTACTGAAATTATTCATGTTAACTTATTGGTGTATCCATGAATCAGTGATTTCTAAGTGTTAATACTGCCTGAACTAGTAAATAACATAACTTGTTTCCTGCTACTTGTAAATTGAAATGTGTACTCTTTAGTTTGTGCTGATTCTTTAGTGGTGCCTAAGGCTTTTAGAGCCTATCTCAATATTCTCCTCTAAATGAAATCAACCAGTGTTAGCTTAGACATATGCCTACCCTATTGACCCCAAGAGACATGCCTCTTGAACTTTTCTAATGTTGTGACCATGTTCAGTATGCTAAATTCTTTCCCCTATTGAATAATTGCTCGATCATGAACCTAAATTGTTAGTCTTTCTGTGTTAAACTTACCATGTTGGGACTGAGCTCTACTGATTATCCTAGCTTTCATGTTCAGATCCCTTGTATGAGAATGCCTTAGGCTAGTCGTGACTGCATTTTGTTTGAAACCTCATTCAAAAATAGTTTGTAACCTCTTGATGCCCAATCCTGCAACCTTAGCTTCTAAAATGCAAGTACGAATATGTCTTATGTGATCCCTACCAATATGTCACACAATTCTGTCTCTATGTCTCAATGGAAGTAGTTGTTAGTAGCCTTCAGAGCTATTTAATTAATTGCCTTGTGTAGTCCGTTAATTTGCAAGGTTAAGGTGTTTATCTGCAACTGCTGAGTAAGTGAATACTCCATTTAGGCCTAGTATGGGTTTATGTGTGAGTTTGAGTTGTGCAATTGATATCACTCTAATGTTTTAGGGTATACCTGGATCTGGGTTCGCTATTTGTGTGAAGAATGAGCCTGTTGAAGGCCCAAACATTACTAGTTGTTTTCCCTTGGGCCTACTATGTTTATTGGGCCTGTATTCGTTTCAGATTGTACTATTTGAGCATGTATTCTTTTATTTGGGTTTATAATAATTTGTAAACAAACAGTTGGGGAATTAGTGGAAATGGGCGAACTGGATATTCTATTCTTTGCATGAAAGGGTAGAAAACATGTCTATAGGGCCTTACTTTTGTTTATGTACTATTTATCTGCATCATATGCAGATTTTCTTGTCTATTCACCTAGAAAGCATGACTTATGGCCAATGAAATGCGTAACTTGCAAACGTTAGAGAGCATGCCTATAGGATCTGGAATAGGACTTGTTGCACTTAGATGTTATGCCTATAGGAGTTCAATACAAATAAAAAAAAGCATTCTTTGGGTGAATTATTTAAATTATATGACTCACCTAGATACCATGACTGTAGGATCTCAACTTATGTGACTAAAGTTGTTATTGTTTCTACTCTCTTCTCATTACACAGCTCGCCTAGAAAGCATGCCTATAGGGATAAATGAACGAAACTGCGCTCTTAATGACTTTACTACCAGTTGAAAATCACTTAAACATCATGTCTATAGGTTGCTATTACTCACCTAGAAAACAAGACTATATGATCTTTTAACGGAACTATGTATTAAATCAGCAGCTTGGTCAAAATAGCCTGCCCAGAACACTACCCCTAGAACTCTATGTCAGCCCTTGAATCGATCAATCACATAGAAATCATGCCTGTAGGTCTTGTACCATTCAATATACTCTAATCTCAAATCTTCCTATCTACAGTCATCTACATAATAACTTGGAACATTGTTAGCATAAGCTCGCAACTATCTGCGTGTATCTATGTCTACGTGAGGAGGCCAACTTGAGCCCTTAATTGTTAACTATGTGCAGTCCTAATTGTTTTGGTTGTGCGCCTAGTTTTTTCATTTTTTGAGCATCCTAAGGGAGTCTATAACCACCATAGTAGTAGGTTCAAAGCCTCCTGGACCATAGTCATGGGACGGGTAAAGCACGCATAGGACACCCTTTTGAATTGAATTAGAATGCTCTTAGGTAAACAACTTTAAGATAGTAATTCGGTAGCAGGAGATGAAAGTCTATGCCAGCTGAATAATATGAGCAACACTTGCATCTAATGGAGTTGTGAAGTATTATTTATGATTCACGGGGTGATCCTTTAGGCTAAAAACTTAGAACCTCCCCCCTATATTTGTACAAAGTTAGACCAAATTAGGATATATCTCATAACCCGCGAAAGTTGTATCAATTATTTATGACCCACTTCTTTCTCTTTAATACTTGTTATAATTAGATGTTTGGATCCCTTGTTACAATTTACATGGTCACATAGGATAATTGTAATTCAAATAATTCCCACATTGTGTAAAATTCATCTGGGACCCAAAGTTGTGGACCTCGAAGAGTGACTAACCCCTTCTCTTTGAGGTAATTTGAGCTCTTACCCGATCTTTGGTGATACGGACTAGTTAAAACAGATTCATTGCAAATAGGTTCTGATCCACGTCCAATCCGTACTCAATAGTGAGTAGAGACGGTCGTTGGAAGAATAGTACCCAACAAGAGTTGGGGTCGATTTCCACAGGGAGCTACTATGAGTGTTAGGGTTATACACTTGACGAAAGAAATTGGAACAACTAAATTTCACTTCCAAATAAAAGGTTTTGATTTCTAATTCTAATTTTACTCTAACAATATTAAGCTAAGAGAATAAACTAGAAAGCGAATGATTATTTTTTGTATTTTTTCAAATAGTTAAAAATCCGAGGTAGTTGACCTTAACCTAGGTGTTCACCTAATGAGTTAAATATGCTAACACTTGTTTTATTGATTGAGGTGTATTATAGCTCTCAACTCTATGTTATCCACTCAATACCTCTCGGTCATAGAGTGATTTTGCCTAATTTGACTTTCTCAAACCCAAATGGGTATCAAACTAAATAGTTGATATGAGTTCAAGTCGGGTTCTCACTATATCTAGTTTGAACCCTTTATATAGGCTTATCAAATCCTCAATTAGCCCAATTTCTTGTTAGCCAAGTTATCCTAGACTAGGTACTTCTTTCTTAAGAAAAAACCAAGTCAAAAAGGAATGAATCAAATGTTTGCAATCATCAATTCTAAAATTAAAGCATAAAGCAGGTTAAATAATCAACACCCATTCATAAACAAACATTAAATTAAATACCCATAAGGTTTACACACTAGGGTTCAGTCACAACTCTAGTAAGAATCTAGCTACTCATAGTGAAAAATGAAGAAAAGCAAGAAGAAATACTAATTAAATTTATAATCTAAGATTAAAGAGATAAAATATGATGTTAATAGTCACAAACTTCCTAAAATAGCAAAATACAACAGCTATAACAGCTCAAACTTCGAAACTTGACCTAAAAATATGATTCTCGTCTATTTATAGTGGCCCAAAATTCGCTGACAAAAATTCCCCTCGGGAAGTTCGCCGGTCGCACAGTTCCATGTGTGGTCCATAGATTGCATCAGCTGGTAGGGTCTTGGATTCTGCAAGCACACAATTCTGGTTTGTGGCTGCAAAACATCTTCTGCGGCCGCACAATTCTTGTGTGGTCCGCACTTCAGGCAAGACTTAAGGTCTTGGTCATTTGCACACTCTATGAACTTTGAATCATTTGTTAGTGCAGAACTTGTCCTGCGACCGCACGTCAGCTAAAACTCTGTTGGGCTCTTTCACTTGTTCTGCGGATGGAATTCTACGATCCGCACTTTCTTCTGCGGCCGCAGAAATCCTTCTGCGAACTGCACTTCTTAAGTTCTACGCCCCTTCTAGCCTTGTGATTCAAAATACTCCTTTTTGGATTTCATCAAGGGAGCCCAAACTTCCAACATTCCTGCAATTTGCACACTTTCACTAGTTTTGAAAACATAAATCAATACTTTCAGACGAAATCAAAAGCAAAAAGGTGATAATAAGTAGTCAAAGTCCATACTTATCAACTCCCCCAAACTTAAGTCTTTTCTTGTCCTCAAGCAAACAAATTAGTTCCCACCTCCTCAGAGATAAGGGTCGTTTCGGCGAGTCAATGGTGAGTCATTCACACATCAGCTGAGACCAAAAATTACCCACACTTCTCATGCATTATCAACAAGGTGACAAGTCAAATATTCATACACATATAGTTCTAATGTGACATTTGAGCTTCAAGAATTGACTTTACTCATCAAGGACTCTTGTTCTATCATATAGGTCATGGTGGATTCCAAACTCTTCCTCCTCTACTTTCCATTTGCCAAGCTCACTTAAGAAATTAGCACTCAATCTTAAGATTCTTGAAAGGTTCACTCATCTCACATAAGAGAATTCTATAAGTACGGTTTCAAGTACCATAGGATTGCCCCTCATGTAGATCGCCACTAATGTAAGCTCACTCGATTTGAAATCAAGTAGGTCTTCTTTCAGGTTGTAATGAAGACCTTTGGATTTGGGTAGGATACCATATGGGTAAGTGGTTACATCTTTCCTTAAGCACTCCACATTTTCATTTCTCAGCTCACAATTACCAACTTTTAAAGGCGTTTTTTTTCATTGGGGACTAGAGAGACTTAACATCATTCTTTCTTGTTCATTTCATTCCTTTTCTCCCTACTTGATTGCTCATGTTAGAGATCATTACCTCTTTTTGAATCCATCAACCCTTGCACTTATTTACTTTTCCATTTTTCTTTTTGTTCTTTTCTTTTCTTGCCTTCTCTTTTCGTAGAGATTTCTTTTATCTTTTTGTGCCTTAATACCTTTTTAAATTTCCTCATATCTCCCCCAAACTTATTCTTTAAGCCACTTATTTCACAAGAGTGTTAAGGAAAGTCCGAGTGTAAGGAGAGGGTCACAAAAATTGGGTAAATGCTTATAACATGGTTATCAAATGAGAAAGGCTAGCGGCTCAAAGGGGTTTGCTAGAGATAACAACATTGGTTGGCAATAGAAAGCTCAAACGGGCCAAGGAAAGCCTACAATTACCTATCAAACAACTCAAAGCTTAGGATTTTGCCTTGAAACACATTCGGGGCAAGTTCTAGACCCTTCGCACAGATACGTGGACTAGCAAAAATTCATATCACCCCTCATGCAACTAGATTGTAAAAGAGGATAGAGTCGAGAGCTAACAACAACCACATTCAAGTTTAACGATCACTATGGTCCAATAAACCACTCGATGATCACCAAAGTCAACTCAAGAGTCGCAAAGTCACTAACTAGAGCTATTTTTTTAAAAAAACATGATTAACTCTTCGAGAATGACTTGATTGAGTCTTTTTATTCATTAAAACTACTATTATTACCTAAACACAAAAAAGTTGACTCATTCTCTCAAGAAGGTTGTCACGCCATCTATCATTGGGACGAGTCACTCGGTTCACACAAAAACTACCTTTGGAAAGAACTGTAGCGTTAAGAAAACCAAAGACTGATTATCTACTAAAGCAACTTACTTAACAAAACAGGAAATAACATGGAAAAAATAAAGAAGCTAATGGGCAATAACTACTAAATATAGAATAAATATACATCAGCATAGAGAGAGAAGATAGATAAATACAAATAAGAAAAGAGAGAGAATTATCAAATTATTACAGACCAAATGTATCCAAAGTGTACCAATGTATCAAATAAACTCCACCCCCTCCCCCCCCCCCCCCGAATAAAAGTAAGCATTGTCCCGAAGGTTTTGCAAAATAAGAGTGATGAAAACTCCCTAAGGATCCTTGGACATCTCAGTGTCCCTAGCAATGTCATCTCCCTCCCGGGATTTCCAAGCCGACGACGTGTCTGCCATCTCAATCAAAATCTCACACGCCTCCTCATAAGGTGTAATCATAAAGTTTCCACCAGCTAGTTGATTCATTACACATTGGTTGGTTGTATTAATCCTGTCATACCTCCTTTTTTACCTACACCCCCGGAAGGGTGTATAAGGGAGTTTTTTCTAACTTAAAGTGACAGTCAAAACGTGATTATTTATTAAAAGATTCAGAGTTGCCACTTGGGATAATTTAAGGTGTCCCAAGTCACCGGTTCAAATCCCGAATCGAGAAAAAGATTGACTCTATATTACAGTCTGCGAACACAAAAATCTGGGTAAGGAATTCTGTTAACTCGGGAGAAGGTGTTAGGCATTCTCGGGGTCCGTGGTTCTAGCACGTTCGCTCAACTGTTATAATTGGCCCATTTTCTGATTTTAACACATGTTTTAACCTATGGTTCAATTTTAACCTAATAATCGCTTTTATTTCATTTTTATTTAGGAAAAGATTCAACATTATCTAAAACACGTCTTGAACCACGTCACATAAATGCACCCGCAGTCCACGACACATTTTATTTAACATTGTTGGGATTTGGATTTGGGTCACATAAATGCACACCCGAATTTTAGAAATTAAGTGTCAAGACCACGTCACGGGAATCGTACCCATAGCTATGACAATTATTTAATTAAACGCGCCTAAAGCAAACTGCGAGAGTTCAAGGCATTTTCTAAAATAATTTTGTATTTATGTGAGGTCCATATGTTATGAAAATTATTGTTGCAACGAGTAATTGCAAAGTCGTTGATTCCCATAATAAATTAGCAATTATTTCCCTGCCTAACATCGGGTGAATGTTTCACATGTAGGTTAGTTTTTCATGATTTTCCCAATAATATTTACTAGTCAATTTCTACTAACTTGACTAAATTTGGTATATTAAAAGGCTAGAGAACGAAATACATTGTAATATCAATCTATGAGAAGGTAAGCATTTGACATAATCATTATGATGAAACCTGACTATAAACTAAAGCGAATTTCATAGATATAAAGTTTGAGTGCAGTCTAATTGATTATATATACACTTACTACTCAAAAAGGTTCAAGAATTTTATAAAAAAAAGAAAAACCTAATAAACTTAATCACACAACACACCATTTTCGTAACCCCAACAAAGTACCAAACCAGAAACAACAAATAATCAAATGGCCAATATGAAGGAATAATTTATTGTCGCACACAAAATAACATCGCGAATAATAGGGAAAGAGAGCAGAGTACCCGTTAAGCAAATGGTTTCTCTAACAAAAATTAGCAATGACAAGGCTTTGAATCCAGAAGTCGAAGGAGAAAACAACGACAAGAATCAGACAGGAATTGCGAACCCGGACCGGAAAACTCAAACGATGACCGGCCACAACGGCGAGTTTAAAACACTCTTGTCTCAATAAAATTTCATGTTTGAAACCCAATTAAATAATAAGAAGAAACTCAAAACGTTTTGGTATTTTTTTTGTTAAAATTCGAACACCCACTATCTTAATAAGAGAGGTATCATTTTATATGTCTCTACTTTTCTGAAATTTCCAAAGAAACGGAGGAATTAAAGAAGAAGATCCAATATCCAAAAGGGGGTAAGGCGTTGATGAGTTCTAAGGTTGGAGGAGTTCGGCGGTGGACAGGAATGGGGGTGGTGTGACGACGAGGAAAGGCGGTGATGGCTGTTTCGCCGACAAGTTTGGGCTAATTCGCTGGCGACTGAAGCTGGTTTTCGCTAGGGTGGGCTCGTTGGAAATTTAGGGGTGCTGCTCTGCTTATTTTTTGAGAGGTGGAGTGTGTGAGGAAGACGATCTTCCAGGGGGTGGGGTCTCGTCTGTGGCTGTCAGCTTTGTCTCCAACTGTCAGCTTTTTTTATTTCAGCTTCTTAGGCATTTTTTCCATGGTGAGAACGGCGGAAGATGGGTTTTTTTTAGGTGTCCTTATATTTTAGGTGTAGGTCCTATTATATAGGGGTAGGGATTAGGTTAGGGGTATGGGCCTAGGAGTTATGGGCTTGGAAATTATGGGCTAGGGAATTGGGTTAAAGACTAAAAAAATGGACTACAAGATTCATAAAGACGGGATAAATCAACCCAAAACTAATTCCTCCTTCTAAAATTATATACAATTATAATATAAAAATATAAAACTAATTTTAATTAATTGAACTAAACTATATTAAAATATGAAACTATTTTTGTATTTTCAAGATTATATATAAAAATAAAAATAAGCTACTATTTTTGTATATTTTTATTTAAATTTATCAAAGATGCATAAACAAAATATTTTTGTAATTTTTATTTTTTGTGACGAAATAAAGTAAAAAAAAAAGTCGAAATTAGTTGAAATAACTATATTATGCCTAAATTAAATATTTACATGCTAAAATATGAAAAATCTTGGGAAGGGTCAAAAATCACATGTCTACAAATCCCACGATAGAAGGTTTGTCGAATTATGTTTTCCCTCATATCGTTGTTTGGACATTCCTTATCAATATTTCTATAGCTCTCCCATATCTCGTGTAGTTGTTCATTCGGCACTTGTTTGAATGCCAATATCTCATCTTGAAGTGTAGCCATGTGCCTGGGAGAGAAGAACTTAGCAATGAACTTTTCTGTCAACTCATCCCAAATGTGAATTGAATGATTCGACAATCGTTCCAATCAATCTAAAGCTTTCCCCCTTAGAGAGAAGGGAAAAATCCTTAGCCTCAATGCATCCGCAGAAACATTAGTTTGCTTGCTCCCTCAAGAAGTATCCACAAAGCCCTTCAAATGTTTGTAAGCATTTTGTGTTGGAGCACCGGTAAAGAAACCTCGTTGCTCAATTGGGAGAAATGCCATTTCATGGTCGAGGAAGGTATTGTCCTTGGCCAAAAAATCTCAAGGAATGGAATTGAAGTTGAAAATGCAAAGATTGAGGTGATTTCTAAGCTTCCACCCCCAACTTCGGTGAAGGGTGTGCAGAGTTTCTTAGGCAACACCAGTTTTTACCGGCGCTTCATCAAAGATTTTTCAAAGGTAGTGAACTCGTTGTGCAAGCTTCTTGAGAAGAACGCTAAGTTTAAATTCAATGATGATTGCATGAGAGCTTTTTAATTGTTGAAGATTAAGTTGACAAACACTCCCATCATCAGCGCTCCAAATTGGAGTGTGCCTTTTAAACTAATATGTGATGCAAGTGATGTAGCGGTTGGGGTTTTTTTGAGGCAATGTATTAACAAGATTTTCCATCCGGTCTACTATGATAGTAAGACCATTAATAGTGGCAAGTCAACTATACCCTTACGGAGAAAGAACTCCTTGCTATTGTGTTTGCCATTGAGAAGTCCGCCTGTATTTGATGGGTGCAATAGTTATTGTCCATGCGGATCATGCGGAGTTTCATTATCTTATGAGAAAAAAGGACTCTAAAGCTCGGTTGATGAGATGAGTACTTTTGTTGCAAGAATTTAATATTGACATCCAAGATAGGAAAGGCAGTGAAAACCAAATGGCAGACCACTTGTCTCGTTTGGAGGAGGAGGGGAGGTCGCATGATGGCTATGAAATCAATGACTCCTTCCCCGATGAGCAATTCTTGGCAATTTCAATGAAAGAGGTGTCGTGGTTCGTGGACTTAGCAAATTTCTTGTGTGTGGAATAATTCCGGATGAGTTCTCTTCAAGCCAAAGAAAGAAGCTCAAACGGGATTGTTAAGATTATTATTGGAATGCGCTATACCTTTTTCAGATTTGTACGGATGGGGTGATTAGGATGTGTGTACCGGAAGAAGAGAAAATGATATTCTTGGGGCTTGTCATTCTTCTCCATATGGTGGTCATCATCGTGGAGCAAGAACGGCAGCCAAAGTGCTTAGTTGTGATTCTATTGGCCTACTCTTTACAAAGATGCTAGTGAGTTAGTGAAAAGATGTGATGAATGTCAATGGGCCGGTGCAACCTTAAAGAAAAATGAAATTCCCCTCACAACCATTTTGGAGATTGATATTTTCGATGTGTGGGGTATTGACTTCATGGGCCCTTTTGTGAGTTCTTGTGGAAACACCTACATCTTGGTCGCGGTGGATTATATGTCCAAATGGATTGTGGCCGTTTCTTTACCCAACAATGAGGCAATAAGTGTAGTGGCCTTATTCAAGAAGAATATTTTAACAAGGTTTGGCACTCCGCGTGCAATTATAAGCGATGGGGGGTCACACTTTTGCAACAAGGCTTTTGACACTTTACTTAGCAAGTATGGAGTTACTTACAAATTCACGAATACCTATCACCCACAAGC
The DNA here is from genome assembly GCF_000715075.1 of Nicotiana tabacum. Lineage (NCBI taxonomy): Eukaryota > Viridiplantae > Streptophyta > Magnoliopsida > Solanales > Solanaceae > Nicotiana > Nicotiana tabacum. Next base: position 91,462,166 of record NC_134101.1, on the reverse strand, counting down.
TAGTGGGCAAGTGGAAGTCTCCAACCGGGAGATAAAGAGCATCTTGTCCAAAAAGTGAATGATAATCGGACGGATTGATCCAAGAAGCTTGATGATGCATTATAGGCTTATCGGATGGCTTACAAAACACCTATAGGAATGTCGCCATAGCGGTTGGTGTTCAGAAAAGCTTGTCATCTTCAGGTGGAACTAGAGCACAAGGAAATGTAGGCTCTAAAGAAGTTAAATCTTGATTGGGATGTAGCCTCTAACTTGAGAGGTGCACATTTGAATAAATTGGATGAGTTCTGGTAATATGCTTATGCGAGTTCGTCCTTATAGAAAGAAAAGATGAAATACCTTCATGACAAATATATTTGGTACAAAGAGTTCAAGGTGGATGATATTGTATTGTGGTTTAACTCAAGGTTGAGGATATTCTCGGGAAGCTAAAATTCAAGTGGAGTGGTCCTTTTAAAATTATGGGTGTGACACCTTTTGGTGCATTAGACTTGAAAAACAAAAACAGTGAAATATTCCGAGTCAATGGTTATCAGGTGAAGCACTACTTAGTCAAGTTTGGAGACAAGGAAGGTGAACAAAAATATAGCTAAGTGTTCAAAAAATATGTGGACCGCGCTTTATTTATGTGAACTGCACATTTCAATGTGCCATAGTAGAAGAGCATTGCAGCCGAACATTTCTCTTGCTACCACACATTTGAAATGTCAAAAATACCAACTCTCTAAAGTTTAAGCTTGTCGATGTGGAGGTCGATCTACAGCCGCACATAAAATATGTGGCCACACAAGAAAATGTGGGGACCACATATGGAAGTCTGAGATGAAGCTTCCGAGGTAAAGAGTGCAGACAACACAAGAAAATGTGCGGCCGCAAGTGTCTCTGTTCCCTTTTCAAATTGATTGGTATAAATAGAACAGTAGGGCTCATTTTACACTTTTCCCACTTTGAGCAAAACATTATTGCTCTGCTAATTTTTCTTGGAGATTTCAATTGTCCATACACAGCCACCTCGATTAGTCACTCATTGCACTCACTCTATCTGGTATGCTTTAATTTCATGTTAATTTTTTGTGTTAGTTTAATTTGTAGATTTTTAGTTCTTTTCAGGCCATCTGTTATTAGAGTTCAGCTGTGTGTCTATGTGGGGTAGATTTGAACTGAGTAAACTTGCTACATGCTCTACTGGGACTGGGTTAGTGAAAATTCATGTTTTTACAATTTGGACATGCCTATCATTAGAGAGTTAACAAGTTTGGGACTCAGAAGTGCGGCCGCAAGAAAAAATGTGCAGACCGCGCTTCCCTTCTGTGGGTGCACAACAAAAAACTGCGGACCTTTTCCATCTGCAGCCCCACATCAAAACTGTCCAGACCGCAGATCTCCGATCATGCATGCATGTATTAACTTCATAACCCCACTGTGTTCCAAGCGTTTCTACATTAGTCCTACATGTGTTGAACAATGAATTGCAACTAACAATCCTCTTTGCTTTGATACAGACAATGGTTCGATCAAGAGGTCGAGGCAACACTTCAAAGGGACGAGGTGAATCTTCTAGGGGTTGAGGTAAATGTACCTTGCCCCTTGGCCAGCCCAAGACAATCAGGAAGAAAACCACAACGGGCAGAGGGAGAGGTGCAGACCTCTCTGACACTAGATCCTATGTCCTGTCTAGGAAGGTGTCAGAGGGAAAATCAGCCTATGTACAGGAGGAGCAAACATCCACATAGTCGAGGCCGCAAAGGAGATGCCAGTTCAAAGACGAGCTGTTTTTATCTCACAGCACCTCCGAAGGGTCGGAAAGTGCTAGCCAGGTTTCTAAGCCATCAGTTATACTAGTCCTTGAGGCATAGGTTATACATGACATCCCCGATGATGGCAGAGGGGGAGATGGTCTAGCTACAAGGCTTGAAAGATCAAAGAAGAAGAAGGTTTGGGAGGATTCATTTGTCAGCTTGGCCGCCTTCACTAGTTTTCGTATGTGGTGTCCAGTGAGATCGCTGATTCTTGAGTGACAGTTTCTGTTAAAAGATCTGGAGAACCCAGAAATTTTGAGGCAGTTTAGAGAATGAAGGGGTTGGATCTGGTTAACTGAGAGAGTGGAGGATGCCAAAGAGTACCCCATCTGAGAAATTTATGCCAATGTGGCTCATATAAAGAAAGGGACTAAGGTGGCCAAAGTGTGCAACCTTAAGGTGAAGTTTGAATAGCATACGCTAAATGCGTACTTGGGCTTCGAGGATGTTGAGCCAAAGAAGTATCTGGAGAAGTGCACCGTGAAGGAGGAAGTCAGACCTTGGTTGGCTAAGATCTTAGCACCGTCGGGGCCACCACCACCATGGATCACTGTTGGGGTTCCCATCCACCGGAGTTCTTTGAGTTTTGAGGAAAAGGGGTAGCAAACCTTTGTCTGCAGCAAACTGGATCCGAGCTGGAATGAGACTTGCCTCCCTATTCCTCGAGCAGTTCTTGTGGCTTTTATTATGGCCGGGTACCCAATCAATGTGGGTGCCGTGATGTTGGCAAACATTTCCTTGATAGCACGGCAGGATAGCTCGGCCTACCCTTATCCCAACACTATCACAGAGTACCTCACTGATGCAAAGGTAGAGCCAAGATCTTTTGACTCCAAGGTGAAGCCGAAGAAGCCATTTGACTGGTATTCACTGATGGATCCGACCAACCCAAAGAAGAAAATCCAGCCTTCTACCACCACAGGCCAGTCTGATGAGCCAGTGATGGTAGTTTCTGAGACTGCTGATCTTCTATCCACTTCTATTGATCCTTCTACTAGTGTTGCTGCTATGCCTCCTCCATCATCCACAGTTCCTACCACTGCTCTAAGGCACATGCCCACTTCCCCACTATATGCGCTTGCGAGTCTCCCAGATATTGGCGAGTCTCAATAACTAGATGTAGACAACTATTGCAAAGCTGTCGGACTTGTCCAATACGATTGCAGGCACAATCCAATTCATAGGACCACAAGCTCCTTCTGATATTGATGAGATGCTAAAGAAGATTCTGGACAACCAGAAGACTATCATGGATACATTGGTGCAGCATGGGTCAGTTATTGAGGAGCTAGGAAAGGATAAGAAGATGAAGAGTCCCAAGTAAGCAAGAAATCGGTGGACAAGCTCCGGAGGGAGGTGACTAGACTTGCTATAGCTGGATACCTTCCTTTTGATATGCTGCAAGACCCGTACCAGTCCGCCCCAGAACCTTCAGCACAATCTGCACCGGTAGCACCAACTAGCCAGTCTGACGAGCCAGACCTTACTGCCGACACTGCTGAGGCAGTGCGTGTGATGTTCGATAACCCGTCTACACCTAGAACAAAGTGAGCGTCACATTTGTGATTTGGAAGTTGCCCATCCTAATACGGGGAGGGACTATTGCACTAGCATATCCTTCATTAGGTAATACCCGATGTGGAATCGCTCGTGGTAGAGGTGGGGGTGGAGTAGGCACATTGTCATGAGGCACCTGGCCTCTCTGATTGGTTTGAAGCTCAAGAGGTACCTCCTCAACTTGCTCATCCTCACCGTCCAATTCCCCTAAAGGCACATTTCTAAGATCATCGTTCGCCACATTTGTTCCTAAAATTTCTCACATAAGGTAGTAACACGTAAGGAAAAGAAGATATTCCAAAAACAAACCAAAATATATAGCTAACACTGTTTTAACTCCCCGGTAATGGACCCAAATATTGATCCACATCCAATCCGTACTAAATATTGAGTGGAAACGGTCGCTGGAAGAATAGTACCCAACAAGAGTCGGGGTCGATTTCCACGGGGAGCTACTATGGGTGTTAGGGGTATACACTTGATGAAAGAAATTGGAACAACTAAATTTCACTTCCGAACAAAAGGTTTTGATTTCTAATTCTAATTTTACTCTAACAATATTAAGCTAAGAGAATAAACTAGAAAGCGAATGATTGTTTTTGTTGTTTTTCCAAATAGTTAAAAAGCCTAGGGATGTGACCTTAACCTAGGTGTTCGCCTAATAGGTTAAATACGTTAACACTTGTTTTATCGATTGGGGTATATTATAGCTCTCAACTCTATATTACTCACTCAATACCTCTCAGCCATAGAGTAATTTTGCCCAATTTGACTTTCTCAAGCCCAAATAGGTATCAAACTAAATGGTTGATATGAGCTCTACTCAGGTTCTCACTATCTCTAGTTTGAACCCTTTAATTAGGCTAATCAAACCCTCAATTAGCCCAATTCCTTGTTAGCCAAGTTATCCTAGACTAGGTCCTTCTTTGTAAAGACTCAGTCAAAAAGGCATGAATCAATATTTGCAACCATAAATTCTAAAATTATAGCATAAACTAGGCTAAATAATCAACACTCAATCATAAACAAGCATTAAATTAAATATCCATAAGATTTACACACTAAGCTTGGGTCACAACCCTAGTAAGAATCTAGCTACTCATAGTGAAAAATGAAGAAAAACAAAAAGAAATACTAATTAAACTCATAGTCTAAGATTAAAATGATAAAATATGATGTTTAAATTCTAAAATAGTCACAAACTTCCTAAAATAGCAAAATTCAACGGCTACAACGGCTCACACTTCCATGTGCAGTCCGCAGATTGCTTCAGCTGGCAGGGTCTTGGACTTTGCAGCCAAACAATTCTGATTTGCGGCTGCAAATCATCTTCTGCGGTCGCAGAATTCTTGTGCGGTCTGCACTTTAGGCAAGGCTTCAGGTCTTGGTCATTTATACAATCTCTGAACTTTGAATAATTTGCCAGTGCAGACCTTGTTCTACCGCTACACAAATCATATGTGGTCCACATATTAGCTAAAAATCTGCTGGGCTCTTTCACTTGTTCTGTGGCTGCAGATAGAATTTTGCAGTCTGCACTTTCTTTTGCGGACTACACTTCTTGAATTATGTGTCGCTTCTTGCCTCGTGATTCGGAACACTCCTTTTTTGAGTCGGATTTCATCAAGGGAGCCCAAACTTCCAACGTTCCTGCAATTCGCACACTTTTATTAGTTTTGGGAAAAATAAATCAATACTTTCGATCTAAAACAAAAGCAAAACGGTGCTAATAAGTAGTCAAAATCCACTCTTATCAGGTTCCCCAACACACCTTAAAATCGTTAGGTGGCGACTCTCCTCTTTTAATAACCATTTAAAAGAGTTATCACATATCGAAGACAGCTTTCTCAAAAAAATAGGGCGCCACACAGGGGTTCATAGTACCCGATTCTTCTAGTGGCTTTCTGGTTCACAGGGTCTAATTCAGCCTACCTCCCTACCGCATACCCCCCCTCCCGGTCATTTCGATTTATAGGTTACCATGAGTATGGAGAGTTGGGTCACGTCAAGAAGTATTGCCCCCATCTTCACGGAGGTCCAATGCAGTAAGGTGGTCAGACTATAGTTCATGCGCTAGTTGCTACATCACCCCCTTAGAAAGCTCGAGGTGGAGGTCATGTAGGATGTGGCTGTCCTAGAGGGGGAGCTCAATCTAATGGAGGTCCGGCCAGATGCTATGCTTTCCCAGGGAGAATTGAGGTTGTTGCTTTTGATGCAGTGATTACACGTATTTTTTCTGTGTGCCACAAGGATGGTTCAGTACTGTTTGATCTTGCTTCTACTTATTCATATGATTCATCATACTTTGCTTCTTGTTTGGATTTGCCTTGTGCTTCTCTTGATGCTCTGGTGCATGTAGCTACACCTGTTGGTGATTGTATTATAGTGGATCAAATTTATCGGTCTTGTGTGGTCACTATTTGTCATTTTGAGATGAGGGTGGACTTTCTATTGTTAGATGTGGTGAATTTTGATCATGGGTATGGATTGGTTATCTCCGTACCATGTTATTCTATATTATTAAGCTAAGACTGTGTCATTGGAAATGCTGGGGTTACCGAGGTTGGAGTGGACGGGTTCTCTTGGTTGCACTCCTAGTAGAGTGATCTCATTTTTTAAGGCTCGACGAATGGTTGAGAAGGGATGTTTAGTGTATTTATCCTTTGTCGAAGATGTTAGTGCTGATACTCTATCGTTGTGTCAGTTCCAGTAGTAAGGGAGTTTCCAGATGTGTTTCCAGTAAACCTGTCGGGCATGCCACCCGATAAGGATATTGATTTTAGCATTGATTTGGCATTGGGAACACAACCAATCTTTATTCCTCCGTATGTGTAAGCACGTGATTTTTGCCCAATATGAGAATTACTCCCAAAAAAAAATTCAAAAATAAAATGATTTTCTTGGTGTGCAATTTTGTGGTATTTTTGTGTAATTATTTGTATGTTTATCTGTGCATGTTTATTTGTTAAATTATTAAAAAATACAAAAATATGTCACATTTTGCATGTAGGATTTAATTCTACAATTGTTAGTAATTAAGTTTGTTTTACAAAAAAATAAAAAATTACAAAAATAGGCATCGTTTGCATTTTTAGCATTTAATGTCCAAATATACAATTTTATGCTTAATTATTACTTAATTGTGCGTTAATTGTTATTGGAAGTTAATTTGCGCTTTTATAACTTAATTTAGTTCTTAATAATAGTTTAAGTATTTTTATAATTTAGTTTTATAAAAATAAAAGAAGAAAAGAGAGCGAAAAAATAAAGAAAGTCGGAATTGGGCATCTTCTTCGATTTCAAGCCACAAGCCCAAAAAATGGCCCAATCTTCCCAAACGACCCAGTCCATTTCGAACTGGGTCGACCCAGTCCATTATCCAACACCCCTATTATCTTACAAACAACACAAAACAAAAAAAAAGAGAAGAAAACCCTAAAAAATACACTAACTCATCCCCCCCACTTTGGTTTCTTCTTCTCCAAACCTTCCAAACCTCCCATGGCTGCCCTTTGCAGTTTCTCCAAGCATCATCCATGGCCGCCCTGCCTATCCCCTCGACACACACACACGCACGTCACCCTCACGACCCCGGCTCGATTAAAACAACCCCTCCACCGTCCGCCATTGACGAGCAACGTTGTTGCTGCGTTTTGCTCATCGACCAACTGCTTTTGCTTTCTACTTCCTCAACCTTACGTCCAAACACACCTTACGCTACTGCTTAACGTCCATAAACTCTCCAGCTCGTGAAATTTTACAGCCCGCCATGGACGAGCACGCACAGCTGCGTCGACCAGCTCCTTCTTTGCCGCAACGTTGCTGCCCGCGCTCCAGTGTTGCTGCTTCTCTTCCTCCTTTCTTCTCCTCCGAGCTGCTGCTTCTCCGCCATGGACGAGCACGCACAGCTGCTCACGTTTCAGCCCATGTCGCTGCTGCTTCCCTTCCTCCTTCCAGCTGCGTCGACCAGCTGCTGCAGCTTCGTTTCTGCTTTTGATGGCGCGTCATCTTCTTCGTTTTCGTCAAGGATTCGTTTGGTTTTCGCTTGAGTCTGTTGTGTGTTGTTTTGAGTTCAAGAGGAAGGGGAGTTTATCGTTGAAGGCAAGATCTACGATAATCATTTTTCGGACAGATTTGTTTACAATCGAGTTCGTCGTTGATTCATCTCCGGTTAGTTGGTTTTGAGTTTATTTCGTTTTTATATTTTTTTTTCGAAGTAAAAATCGATAAATGTTCGATCCTTGCTTTGTTCATGTCTATTGTTTGAATTAATTTTTAGTTTGTTCATGTATTTTGATTGAATTAATTTTCAGATTTCAAATGGAAATTTAATAAGTGGTTTTTCATGTTTGTTTTATTGTTTAGGTAAAAGTTTGTTAGTTTAATGTTTGTTAGATTCAAATTGAAGTTTAAATTAATTGTTTCTTCAATATTGTTTCATGTGTTTTATGTATTTTCAGAAATTGTTAACATTGTTTAAATCATGTGAATCCGTCATGTTTTGTTATTTTTATTGAATATTTTCATTCATATTTGTACTTTGTTTGGTTGATCTTGAATCCGAAATTTGTATAGTTTGATTTCTTGTTTTATTGTTTATCATTTATGATTATTTCTTGAATTTGTCTCATAATCTTGTTTAAGTTTAATATAGGAATTGTTGGTTGTAATGCTGTTAGAGTTGATTTTAAGTTCTATATTATTGAATTTAAAAATCTAAATATACTTGTTTGTTGTTATTATTGTTGAATCTGAAAATAGGTTTGTTTGTTGCTAAAAATATTGTTCAATCAAATTTTAGTTGTTCTTTGTTGTTCATTTTGTGTTCATGTGATTTGTTGTGTGAATTTGTGTAGAAATTGGTCATATTGGCTATATTTTGGTTGAGTGTGATTAGTTGATTTGTTATAGCTGATGGGGGTAGTTTGGTAATTTGCAGTACGTTCAAGGGTAGTTTGGTAATTTCAGTAAGGTCAGAGGGGTAGTTTAGGAATTGTACATTTTTGTAATTTTTTATGTAAAGCATGGGGACAAAATGTAATTGGGTGGGTTGTGATATAATTGTTTAATATAAAGGGGGGACAAGACAAATTTTAGTGTGGGGGAATCTTGTATTTGTTTATGTTAGGCATGGGGGACAAAATATAATGGGGTGGAGTGATATATTTATTTAATGTAATGGGGGTGAGTGGGAAGATAATGAGTTTGGTAGGAGAAAGTGATTGATTTTAATTAAAGGGTTTGGGAATGTGTTATAAAGAGAACAGACAGTAGAAAATAACAGAGAGGGAACTAATCTGAAAAAGAGGAGACAGAACAAAAAAAAACAGACAGAAAGAGAGAAAAAAAAGAGCTGAATATTTAGGAGAAAAAGAAAAATTCCGAAAAATATTTTAAACTTTCAAATAAAAAAAAACTAAAAAAAATCTTCTGCTTTCTTTCATTGTTTGAAATCAGCATTAATTGTTGTTGTTTCATCAAAGCTTGAAGCTTTTGTTTTTGGGATTACTGCTCCACTGGTTTGCAAACTCTGTTCCTGGGTTGTTACTGTTGCTGGACTGTTGTTGTTGTGCTGTATTATTATTACTGCTGCTGATTCTCATCTTCATTTTCTTTTGCTTCCAATATCAGGTACACAACTGACACGCTGGTTATTGTAATCCGAAATATGAAGCATGAATACGAAAAATGAAGAGTTGAAATTCTAAATTTGCTTTAATTATATTCTGAATTTTATTTGTATGTACAAATTATTTAGCTTGCAAAAATCAGAATCATGTAGCTATTTAATACATATAGTGGAACATTCGACGATAGCTTAACAGTTGAACTATCTACATATATTGCCTAAATAAATAAATGGTGTAGTAACTTCGTCGAGTCAAGAATCAAACGAATAGGCCATCTAGTAGGAACTTGGTAGAAATATTGTTTAGATTAAATAATATTGGTTAATTTCAGCATGTAAATGGTCTAGGATTAAAATTAGAATTGCTATGTTTTTTTTTAATTTGACAAACTGAGAACATGCCTAGTATAATGTAACTAGGTAATAACATGTAAATAAATTAAGATATTTTCTCTTTTATTTTGTAGAGACAAATTTCAATAGAAAATGTAGGCATTTTAGGACTGTCCTTTTAAAAATAAAATGAGATGAGTCTCGCCCAATAAAATGCACCAATTGCGGGGCCCTCAATAAATGTTTAATTGAGTATTTAGAACTCGGGATAGACTGTTTAGTGAATTCCACGGTCTTACCCATAAATAATAATACGCTAATCGCTTTAGGCACGATTTTAATAATAATACATTCTTAAGCACGGGTGCGCATTCATGCGACCCAAATCCAAATCCCAAAACATTGAATAAAATGTGTTCCGGATTGCGGGTGCATTTCATGTGACGTAATCCAAAGACATGTTTTAAACAATGTTCACATTCTTGTAAAAATAAAATAAATAATGATAAAAGCGGTAAAAAGATAAAACTTGCACATAAGTTCATATTTGTATAAAAATCAGATAATCAAGCCGAATATAACAGTTGAGCGACCGTGCTAGAACCACGGAACTCGGGAATGCCTAACACCTTCTCCCGGGTTAACATAATTCCTTATCCGGATTTCTGGTTCGCGGACTATAATACAGAGTCATTCTTTTCCTCGATTCGGGATTAAAATTGGTGACTTGGGACACCCTAAATCTCCCAAGTGGCGACTCTGAAATAAACAAACAAATCCCGTTTCGATTGTCCTTTAATTGGAAAAAACTCCTTCACCCCTCGCGGAGGTGGAAAAAGGAGGTGCGACAGCTCTGGCGACTCTGCTAGGGATTTGAACCCAGAACCACTGGTTCAGGGTTAGAAATTCGAGCTTAGATAAATTGTTATATTTGGTTTTATCTGATTTTTACATGTTTGAGCCTAATGTGCTAAATGTTGCTTTTACCGCTTTGATATTATTTGATTGTATATATAAACTGTGCCGAACCCTTCTCTCTTCACCTCCGGGGATGTGCTTACTGGTTGAGACTCCCTATTTTGTTAGTGTCATACCTTGAAATAAGAAAGAGGCTCGGATAAGTTACTAAGCCGGATGGCCTTTTGGTTCCCGGAAAGTTGCTCCCTCCTCGACTCGAGTTGTCCGCTCGGGTACACTGTCTAGAACACCGACCCAGGTTTTGAACATAGAATAACGTGACTTCATGCCGGATCCCTAGTAGGAACGCTTATTTGCATCACGTTGCATTTGACTTAGGGGACTCAACACAGGGGTTGGGTCCGTCTAGGACTAGCAACCTGATATGAAAAGACCATCCTGATGCATCCTACTTGCCATGTACATATATTTGTTTCGAACCTGCATGTTGACCGGTTTCTGAATCTCGGGAATGTTGAAAAAAAAAAAGAGAAAAGAGAAAACAAAAAGAGAAATAACAGTTAAGTCGTTAATTGATTATTTTAGAAAATGAAAACAAATAGGAAAAAAAAGTCTTTTATTTTTGGAAAGTCGTTTGTTGAAAAAGAAAATGAAAAAGAGTCTTTATTTTAGTTTGGAAAAATAAGTTGTTTTATTTTTGTTGAAAATGAAAAAAAAGAGTCGTTATTTTGTCTTGTTTTCATAAAATAGAAAAGGAAAATGGTTTGTCTTGCAATGAAAAATGAAAATCAAAAAGAGACTTGTTTTAAAATGGTTCGGTTAATTTGCCCGAACTATGCGGGTTTGATTCTCACCGGATGTGAGATACGTAGGCAACCCTCATCGGGTCCAACCCCACCTTTTACTAGAATAGCCAAAAACAAACAAATAAATAAAAAATATGTCAAAATTTTAATTCTATCATAAAGAAGTCGGGTGACGCTGTTTTGTCAAAACATAGCCGAATGTTCCCAAAAGGGACGCCGGAAGGCTGACTTTGCATAAACAGCCACCTTTGGGTCATGTTTAGGATTTTGGTCCAGTTGACCCACACAGCCTTAAAAATCTTCGTCCCCGAGACGTTGAAAGACCGTGTTTGCAACACCACGTTTTATTGTCATTTGAAAAAAAAACAAAGAGTCAGCGGTCAGGTGAATACCGTTTGGATTTTCTATCAAAAATAAGCCGAGCCAGCTTCGGCAGTGTCTTAAACCGTTCTTGCCGAAATAGCCTCAGAGTATCTTTCAGTTGTTGAAAGGCTATTTTCGTAAAAGAATGGGCAAGCTTGTAAAGTGTCATAAAATAATCCTCCCCGGCCTCAAAATTCATGTGAAATTTGGAAAGGGCCACGTTTGCAAAAATAACCGCTCGGTTGCATTTGTCAAACGGAGAAAGGAAGCTGGCCATTTGTTTTTGGAGTTTGTAAATCTTTTAATTAGAATATGTGGGTTGTTTGATTTTCGAGTTTGTAGGTCATCTTCAAACCTTTGAAACCCAGTTTGTTTTAATATGAAAATTGAAAAAAATGTTTATTATTGTTATCTTTTATGGTCCGAACTACGCAAGGTCTGATTCATGCGGGGTCATGATACGTAGGCAATCTCCATAATATTCGACCACAATGAAAAAAAAAGAGAAAAAAAAATGAAAATAAAATTGAAAAAAAAGAAAAAAAAAGGAAAAGATGTTGTTAATAATGAGGACTGACTGAGTCCATTCTAACCTGTTTTGCTTTGAATCACAAAGAAAGTTAAGGTGGTCGGTTTGTGGTAAGCCAGACAATGACACCCAGAATGTCGCACGGAATCCTTTACCTGCACATCATGATACACACTTTGCGAGGATCAGGCCTGATGACAGAAGCACTCGAATCCTATTGGGGAATTGTTGACTAGGGTTGATAATGTTGAAGCTGGTAATGGTCTTGGCAGTATTGATGCAAGGCTCAGTGGCTAAGATGTCAGTTTTGATAAAATGGGAGGACACTCCGTTCCTTGGTTAGCAAGAGAGAAGCTTTTGGTGGCTATTTTGTTGTCATTTCTATTGTCCGGATTATACTTAGGATTGTAATATGGATGTTGTCTTGTGTCAAACCTTCCTATCTGTCCATTTTTGTCATAGCGGTTTGTTTATGTTTTGTCCAGTGTGTTTTAGGATTTTATTCTGGTCTGTGTTGTTTGTTTTTGTTATTCAAACCATATCACCGGTAGTCTAAAGCAAATCCGGTCTTTTATTATTTCCAGTCATCTTTTTGTTTAGTCCTTTATCATTTTTGTCCAGCGCCAATTCTCGTGACATGACATGCGCATACAGTTTGGGTCTAATCTTAAAAGTTAATCATAAAACCCCGGAAAGGTGATCAGAACATTTAAAGGAAATAAGGACAGTTTGAGATTATTCGGAGCTCGAGTCATGTGGAACTGGGGCAAGTAAAACATAAAGAAAACCGTTAAAATCAAGATTCACCTTTCATGATAATGAGAGTTAGAGTGTCGTCCAATGGTGCTTTAGAAGTGACAAATGAACAAGCAGATGTTGAATATAATTGTCAAGTCCAGCACCATCAGAAGAGGCTACAAATCTTTGTTGTGTTGTTTGCATTTGGCATGTTTTGAAGACTGGAATGACGGACACATTTTGTTCTGCTACCTAAACACTTTATCCTTCGTTACCCCTTTTTTAGCCTTATTTATTTTTTCTTTCGTACCCCTTGTTCGGAATCATTAGCAACGACTAGAAAACACAAGCATGACAGGTAAAGAAAAAAGAAAAAAAAGAAAGAAAAGAAAACAACAAAACGAAAAAAAGAGAAAAGAGAAAAAGAAAAGAAAAGAAAAGAAAAATTATAACAAAAACAAAAGAAAGTCAGAAAAAAACAGAGGAATTGGGAACTACGTTTGACCTGATTCCTCAAAGAGGATACGTAGGCGCTTCACGGCTCGGTCATAGGGTGCATAATGGTCATAATGTGCATAATGTGCATAATGTGCATGGTGTAATAAAAATAAAAATAAATAAATAATACCCAAGCAAGAAATTGGGGCAAGGGTTGCGCTTGTTATAAACAAATATGATTTCGAAGGTTGTAATTTTGAACCCCAAATTGATTTGTTTTTGAGCCTTTAATACCCTTTCTTTCTAAGCCTATCCAAAAAACCACATTACGGTCCAAAGAAAGACATTCTGATCAGTTTTCAAAAGATGTCAAGTCAGACAAATGAGAGTCTTACCGGTGAACATAACACTCTGTTCCACAACAGAAATGACTCCAATCTCCAGCAGAGAGAGTCATACCGGCAACACTCCAAATTCGCAGCTGGAAAGTGATACAAATGAAAGAGTCTTATCGGTGAAAATCTTTATGGACACCATAAGGCGATGAAAGCTGAAAGAAAAACCAAAATGAGAGAGGCTTGATAGTGAAAACCCTTCGGGCACTACAAGTCGAATAAGATTGAGAATCAGATAGGGAATTGTCAATTGCAGGTTTTGAAAGACGATTGACGGCGGAGGATAGGCCACATGTGCATGTCATGACCATTAGAGTCGGTATCTGCGTTTGATAGGCTTTTATTTATAGTTTCTTTTGTTAAAGAGTCGTCTTTTTCCTTTGCCTTTTTATTTTGTTCCCTTTTATCTTCTCCTTTCATAGAAAAAATTTCCCAGTAGAGCCTGTTTGGTCAAAACCAGTGGGAAATGACTTCAAAATGGGCCATCAACTCTCCAATCATGCAAGATGAGATCTGACTAGTACATCCAAGTGGTATAGTCAGCAAGGAACAAGCGCGAGGCCAGTGTCAAAAAAATATCCCCAGCAAAAGGGAGTTGACAAAAGGATTGACGAGTGTCAAGAGGGATATCCCAGCCGAAATCAAAGGTTGTTAAACCTCAAGACCAAGGCCCGTGGACAAAGCAAGGAGAGCAGTGAGCATGATTTGGGAAATTCATACGATACTAAAAGATCGGTGAAGTGCAAGTTTCCAGGCTATGTCACAAAAGAAGAGGGATATCCCCAACAGAAAGGGATTATCCCCAGCAAATAATATCATCCCCAACAAGTTGTGGAACACAGAGCAAGGAAGGAGAAAGGGAAAACCATCCCAGCAGGAGTATCACAACCAACCACCGCGTTTTAAACTAACAAATTTTGTTTGATTTGAAACAGGTAAAGGAAATGGCATTGATGACAAAAATGCATGCCACAAGGGATATTGTCAAACTGGGGCAGAAAATTTTCCTTTCATTTAGAAAATTTTCTGGAAGTCAGGTACCCATTCGAGGAAGAATAAAGATAACACCAGTCTCAAGGGAAGTGGTCTTAAGAACCAATGTTGCCACCAACATAATAAGTTTCAGGAGGAAGTTGTTCCCCAGCAAAGGGATGAAACTTGAGCTCAGAAAAAGCAGGAGGCCAGCATCATTCCCAACAGCCTTTTGAAGAGTGAAGCCCTAGTTCTGAAAGAATCAGAATCCCCCAGCAGTGTTATCCTCGACAGTGTTATCCACAGCTAATAACATTTTATCCCCCAACAGGTAAGTAATTAATTCCCCAACAGTGGTATCCCCAGCAGTTTCGAGGAGTCCAACATAAGTTTGGTGAAAATCGGTATCCTCAGCGGTTCCTTCTGGGGAAAGGCAAAACGAGTCTTAAGGGAGTTAGTCTTCGAAGGAAGAAGCTAAAAAAAAAAAGAAAAAAAAAAGAAGAAAAAAAAAAGAGGGAAGTAGTTTGCAGAGGAATGAAACATCCAACTCAAAAGGAAGTAATTCTGGAAGGAGTAAGATAATATATTTACTTAGCAGAGTTATCCTCAGCAGTGTTATCCCCAGCGGATCATCAAGATGTAGAAGCATCCTCGACAGAGTTTCGGGCAACCCAGAGTGGGTAAGGAAGAAAAGGAAAAGTCATCCCAATCAAAATAATCCCCAACAGTTTCGAGGGAAGACAACACAGGTAAGTAAATAATTCAGGAAGAAGGAAATGGTTCACGCATAGGAGACGCACTTCCTAGTTTGAAATCATTAAAGTTTCACCCATAGGAGATGCACTTCCTCCTAAGTTTGTTTAGTTTCACCCATAGGAGAGGCATTTCCTCCTAAGTTTGTTTTAGTTTCACCCATAGGAGATGCATTTCCTCCTAAGTTTGTTTTCACCCATAGGAGAGGCATTTCCTCCTAAGTTTGTTTTAGTTTCACCCATAGGAGATGCATTTCCTCCTAAGTTTGTTTTTACCCATAGGAGAGGCATTTCCTCCTAAAGTTTATTTTTACCCATAGGAAGGCATTTCCTCCTAAGTTTAGTTTTACCCATAGGAGAGGCATTTCCTCCTAAGTTTGTTTTTTTACCCATATGAGAGGCATTTCCTCCTAAGTTTGTTTTTTTTACCCATAGGAGAGGCATTTCCTCCTAAGTTTGTTTTTACCCATAGGAGAGGCATTTCCTCCTAAGTTTAGTTTCACCCATAGGAGAGGCATTTCCTCCTAAAGTTTAGTTTTACCCATAGGAGAGGCATTTCCTCCTAAGTTTGAAATCATGAGCCCGCCTGAAGAGAGGAATGGCGTTTTATTTTTCAAATTTGTTTGTTGAAGTCAGGCGCCCACCTGTACAACGAGAAGAATACATTTCAGTCTTTTCATTTCAAGTGTTGAAGTTGGGAGCCCGCCCATAGAACAGAGGCATACATTTCAGTCTTTTCATTTCAAGTGTTGAAGTTGGGAGCCCGCCCATAGAACAGAGGCATACATTTCAGTCTTTTCATTTCAAGTGTTGAAGTTGGGAGCCCGCCCATAGAACAGAGGCATACATTTCAGTCTTTACATTTCAAGCATTGAAGTTGGGAGCCCGCCCAGATAACAGAGGCATACATTTCAGTCTTTACATTTCAAGCGTTGAAGTTGGGAGCCCGCCCATACAACAGAGGAATACATTTCAAGATCAATTCACATTTCAAGTGTTGAAGTTGGGAGCCCGCCCATAGGACAAAGGCATACATTTCAGTCTTTACATTTCAAGTATCGAAGTTGGGAGCCCGCCCATAGAACAGAGGCATACATTTCAGTCTTTTCATTTCAAGTGTTGAAGTTGGGAGCCCGCCCATAGAACAGAGGCATACACTTCAGTCTTTTCATTTCAAGTGTTGAAGTTGGGAGCCCGCCCATAGAACAGAGGCATACATTTCAGTCTTTACATTTCAAGTATCGAAGTTGGGAGCCCGCCCATAGAACAGAGGCATACATTTCAGTCTTTTCATTTCAAGTGATGAAGTTGGGAGCCCGCCCATAGAACAGAGGCATACATTTCAGTCTTTTCATTTCAAGTGTTGAAGTTGGGAGCCCGCCCATATAACAGAGGAATACATTTCAGTCTTTTCATTTTAAGTATTGAAGTTGGGAGCCCGCCCATACAATAGAGGAATCTATTTCAAGATCAAGTCAGAAGACAATAAAACAGAGGGTTACAACAGGAATCCCCAGCAGGAAACAATAAAAATCCCCAGCACCGGGAAGCAGAAGGTTGCAACAAGAGGTCCCAGCACAAACTCAAGTGCATGTGTCAAAAGGAAGAAAAGCATCGGAAGAAAAGCACCGGAAGAAATGCAAGCAGACAAGAAAGCAAGGCAACAAGAACAAATTGCAGTCTAGCCTAGCTTCTTGTTTTCTTTTAAGCACGGTGTAACAAGGAGATCGGTAAGCAGTGGTAATAGCATGCAACAACAGTAACATTGCAGTCCCACGGTAGTCCCAGCTACCAAAACTTCCCGAACTACATTGACCTGATTCCTGTTTAGCCCAGGATATGTAGGAAACCTTTGAAGCAAAGGTTCGGTTAAATCTTTTTAAAAAAAATGCTTCACACGGAGTACTCGGATGAGCAAAAATCGCTCGCTTTATCTTTGCACGAAAACCCTTCGTGTCTTCGGGCAAAGAGGGCAGCTGTAAGCACGTGATTTTTGCCCAATATGAGAATTACTCCCAAAAAAAATTCAAAAATAAAATGATTTTCTTGGTGTGCAATTTTGTGGTATTTTTGTGTAATTATTTGTATGTTTATCTGTGCATGTTTATTTGTTAAATTATTAAAAAATACAAAAATATGTCACATTTTGCATGTAGGATTTAATTCTACAATTGTTAGTAATTAAGTTTGTTTTACAAAAAAATAAAAAATTACAAAAATAGGCATTCGTTTGCATTTTTAGCATTTAATGTCCAAATATACAATTTTATGCTTAATTATTACTTAATTGTGCATTAATTGTTATTGGGAGTTAATTTGTGCTTTTATAACTTAATTTAGTTCTCAATAATAGTTTAAGTATTTTTATAATTTAATTTTATAAAAATAAAAGAAGAAAAGAGAGCGAAAAAATAAAGAAAGTCGGAATTGGGCCTCTTCTTCGATTTCAAGCCACAGGCCCAAAAAATGGCCCAATCTTCCCAAACGACCCAGCCCATTTCGAACTGGGTCGACCCAGTCCATAACCCAACACCCCTATATCTTACAAACAACACAAAACAAAAAAAAAAGAGAAGAAAGCCCTAAAAAATACACTAACTCATCCCCCCCTCCCCACTTTGGTTTCTTCTTCTCCAAACCTTCCAAACCTCCCATGGCTGCCCTTTGCAGTTTGTCCAAGCATCATCCATGGCCGCCCTGCCTATCCCCTCGACACACACACACGCACGTCACCCTCACGACTCCGGCTCGATTAAAACGACCCCTCCACCGTCCGCCATTGACGAGCAACGTTGTTGCTGCATTTTGCTCATCGACCAACTGCTTTTGCTTTCTCCTTCCTCAACCTTATGTCCAAACACACCTTACGCTACTGCTTAACGTCCAGAAACTCTCCAGCTCGTGAAATTTTACAGCCCGCCATGGACGATCACACACAGCTGCGTCGACCAGCTCCTTCTTTGCCGCAACGTTGTTGCCCGCGCTCCAGTGTTGCTGCTTCTCTTCCTCCTTTCTTCTCCTCCGAGCTGCTGCTTCTCCGCCATGGACGAGCACGCACAGCTGCTCACGTTTCAGCCCATGTCGATGCTGCTTCCCTTCCTCCTTCCAGCTGCGTCGACCAGCTGCTGCAGCTTCGTTTCTGCTTTTGATGGCGCGTCATCTTCTTAGTTTTTGTCAAGGATTCGTTTGGTTTTCGCTTGAGTCTGTTGTGTGTTGTTTTGAGTTCAAGAGGAAGGGGAGTTTATCGTTGAAGGCAAGATCTACGATAATCATTTTTCGGACAAATTTGTTTACAATCGAGTTCGTCGTTGATTCATCTCCGGTTAGTTGGTTTTGAGTTTATTTCGTTTTTATATTTTTTTTTCGAAGTAAAAATCGATAAATGTTCGATCCTTGCTTTGTTCATGTCTATCGTTTGAATTAATTTTTAGTTTGTTCATGTGTTTTGATTGAATTAATTTTCAGATTTCAAATGGAAATTTAATTAGTGGTTTTTCATGTTTGTTTTATTGTTTAGGTAAAAGTTTGTTAGTTTAATGTTTGTTAGATTCAAATTGAAGTTTAAATTAATTGTTTCTTCAATATTGTTTCATGTGTTTTATGTATTTTCAGAAATTGTTAACATTGTTTAAATCATGTGAATCCGTCATGTTTTGTTATTTTTATTGAATATTTTCATTCATGTTTGTACTTTGTTTGGTTGATCTTGAATCCGAAATTTGTATAGTTTGATTTCTTGTTTTATTGTTTATCATTTATGATTATTTCTTGAATTTGTCTCATAATCTTGTTTAAGTTTAATATAGGAATTGTTGGTTGTAATGTTGTTAGAGTTAATTTTAAGTTCAATATTATTGAATTTAAAAATGTAAATATACTTGTTTGTTGTTATTATTGTTGAATCTGAAAATAGGTTTGTTTGTTGCTAAAAATATTGTTCAATCAAATTTTAGTTGTTCTTTGTTGTTCATTTTGTGTTCATGTGATTTGTTGTGTGAATTTGTGTAGAAATTGGTCATATTGGCTATATTTTGGTTGAGTGTGATTAGTTGATTTGTTATAGCTGATGGGGGTAGTTTGGTAATTTGCAGTACGTTCAAGGGTAGTTTGGTAATTTCAGTAAGGTCGGAGGGGTAGTTTAGGAATTGTACATTTTTGTAATTTTTTATGTGAAGCATGAGGACAAAATGTAATTGGGTGGGTTGTGATATAGTTGTTTAATATAAAGGGGGGACAAAACAAATTTTAGTGTGGGGGAATCTTGTATTTGTTTATTTAGGCATGAGGACAAAATATAATGGGGTGGAGTGATATATTTATTTAATGTAATGGGGGTGAGTGGTAAAATAATGGGTTTGGTAGGAGAAAGTGATTGATTTTAATTAAAGGGTTTGGGAATGTGTTATAAAGAGAACAGACAAAAGAAAATAACAGAGAGGGAACTAATCTGAAAAAGAGGAGACAGAACAAAAAAAACAGACAGAAAGAGAGAAAAAAAAGGAGCTGAATAATTAGGAGAGAAAGAAAAATTTCGAAAAATATTTTAAACTTTCAAATAAAAAAAAACTAAAAAAATCTTCTGCTTTCTTTCATTGTTTGAAATCAGCATTAATTGTTGTTGTTTCATCAAAGCTTGAAGCTTTTGCTTTTGGGATTACTGCTCCACTGGTTTGCAAACTCTGTTCCTGGGTTGTTACTGTTGCTGGACTGTTGTTGTTGTGCTGTATTATTATTACTGCTGCTGATTCTCATCTTCATTTTCTTTTGCTTCCAATATCAGGTACACAACTGACACGCTGGTTATTGTAATCCGAAATATGAAGCATGAATACGAAAAATGAAGAGTTGAAATTCTAAATTTGCTTTAATTATATTCTGAATTTTATTTGTATGCACAAATTATTTAGCTTGCAAAAATCAGAATCATGTAGCTATTTAATACATATAGTGGAACATTCGACGATAGCTTAACAGTTGAACTATCTACATATATTGCCTAAATAAATAAATGGTGTAGTAACTTCGTCGAGTCAAGAATCAAACGAATAGGCCATCTAGTAGGAAGTTGGTAGAAATATTGTTTAGATTAAATAATATTGGTTAATTTCAGCATGTAAATGGTCTAGGATTAAAATTAGAATTGCTATGTTTTTTTTTTAATTTGACAAACTGAGAACATGCCTAGTATAATGTAACTAGGTAATAACATGTAAATAAATTAAGATATTTTCTCTTTTATTTTGTAGAGACAAATTTCAATAGAAAATGTAGGCATTTTAGGACTGTCCTTTTAAAAATAAAATGAGATGAGTCTCGCCCAATAAAATGCACCAATTGCGGGGCCCTCAATAAATGTTTAATTGAGTATTTAGAACTCGGGATAGACTGTTTAGTGAATTCCACGGTCTTACCCATAAATAATAATACGCTAATCGCTTTAGGCACGATTTTAATAATAATACATTCTTAAGCACGGGTGCGCATTCATGCGACCCAAATCCAAATCCCAAAACATTGAATAAAATGTGTTCTGGATTGCGGGTGCATTTCATGTGACGTAATCCAAAGACATGTTTTAAACAATGTTCACATTCTTGTAAAAATAAAATAAATAATGATAAAAGCGGTAAAAAGATAAAACTTGCACATAAGTTCATATTTGTATAAAAATCAGATAATCAAGCCGAATATAACAGTTGAGCGACCGTGCTAGAACCACGGAATTCGGGAATGCCTAACACCTTCTCCCGGGTTAACAGAATTCCTTATCCGGATTTCTGGTTCGTGGACTGTAATACAGAGTCATTCTTTTCCTCGATTCGGGATTAAAATTGGTGACTTGGGACACCCTAAATCTCCCAAGTGGCGACTCTAAAATAAACAAACAAATCCCGTTTCGATTGTCCTTTAATTGGAAAAAACTCCTTCACCCCTCGCGGAGGCGGAAAAAGGAGGTGCGACAGTATGTATGGCTCCAGTAGAGTTGAAGGAATTGAAAGAATAATTGCAAAAATTATTGGACTAAGGGTTCATCAGGCCTAGTATTTCACCTTGGGGTGTGCCAATACTTTTTGTTAAGAAGAAGCATAGGCCTATGAGAATGTGTATTGACTATCGACAGTTGAACAAGGTGACCATCAAGAACAAGTATCCATTGTCGCACATTGATGGATAATTTAATCAGCTTCAGGGTGCCAAGGTATTCTCTAAGCTTGACTTGAGACCAGGGTATCAAAGTTGAAGATTAGGGCTTCCGACATCCCTAAGACTGCTATCTGGACTAGTTATGGGCATTATGAGTTTTTGATTATATTGTTTGGGTTGACTAATGCCCTAACAACTTTCATGCACTTGAACAACAATGTGTTCCAGTCTTATTTGGATGCATTTGTCATTGTGTTCATTGATGATGTATTTGTGTATTCTCGTAGTAGGGAGGAGCATGAGCAGCATTTGAGGATCATGCTTCAGATTTTGAGGGAGAATAAGCTATATGCTAAGTTCTTCAAGTGTGAGTTTTGGTTGGACTCGATGGATTTCTTGGGTCATATGGTATCTAATGATGGGATCAAGGTGGACCCGAAGAAGATTAAGGCTGTTCAGATTTGGCCCAGACGTGCTACCTCTTTAGAGGTCAAGAGTTTCTTGGGTTTGGATGGTTACTATCATCACTTCATAGAGGGATTTTCATCTATTGCAGCCACATTGAATAAGTAGATTTAGAAGGGATCTCCATTCAGGTGGTTGTATGAGTGTGAGGAGAGCTTTCAGAAGCTCAAGACGGCCTTGACTACAACCCTAGTGTTGGTTTTGCCTTCAGTATCGGGGTCATATACAGTTTATTATGATGCTTCGCAGGTTGAAATTGGGTCTGTGTTGATACAGGATGGTAGGGTGATTACCTACGTGTTCGCGTCAATTGAAGCCCCATGAGAAGAACTACCCAGTGCATGATTTGGAGTTAGTATTCAATGTTCACACATTCACTATTTAGAGGCATTACTTATATGGTATGTCTTGTCAGGTGTATACGGATAATCAGAGTCTGTAGCATTTATTCAAGAAAAAGGATTTGAACTTGAGGTAGAAGAGGTTGGTAGAGCTATTGAAGGACTATGATATTACCATTCTTTATCATCTAGGGAAGGCCAATGTGGTAGAAGACGTCTTGAGTAGAAGGGCGGAGAGCATGGGGAGTTTAGTATTTATTCCAATTAGGGAGAGACCTTTGGCTATAAATGTTCAGGCTTTAGCTAACAGGTTCGTGAGATTGGATATATCGAAGCTAGCAAGGTTCTTGCTTGTGTTGTATCTCAATCATCCTTGCTTGAGCTCATCAAGGCTTATCAGTATGATGATCCATATTTACTCATCCTTGAGGACACGATGCAGCAATGTGGTAAGTATCTATTGATGATGATGGTGTACTGCGACTCTAGGGCTAGATTTGTATTCCTAATGTGGATGGGTTGAGAGAATTGATTCTTGAGAAGGCTCATAGTTTACGGTATTTTTTTCAACCGAATGAAGTGAAGAACTATTATGATTTTAAAGCAGCATTATTGGTGGAGGAGGATGAAGAAAGATATTATTGGATATGTTACTCGGTGTTTGAACTGTCAGTAGGTCAAGTATGAGCATCAGAGACCTAGTGGGTTGCTTTAGAATATTGATATACTGGAGTGGAAGTGGGAGCGCATCACTATGGACTTTGTGGTAGGTTTGCCACGGACATTGAGGAGATTTGATGTTGTTTGGGTCATTTTGGATAGACTAACCAAGTTTGCACATTTATTCCATTCATGACTTCCTACACTTCAGAGCAGTTGGATAAGGTCTAAATCAGTGAGATTGTCTGCTTGCATGGTACACCTGTGTCTATTATATTGGATCGAGGCACTAAGTTTATATCATATTTCTGGAGAGCTGTTCAACATGAGGGTGCATATAGGTTGAGTTGAGTAGCGCATTTCACCCTCAGACGGATGGGCAAACCGAGCAAAACCATTCAAATTTTGGAGGATATGTTTAGAGATATGTCATAGATTCCGTAGGCTTGTGGGATCAGTTTCTTCTATTAGCGGAGTTTCCATACAACAATAACCAGTCGAGCATCCAGATGGATCCATATGAGGCCACATATGGGAGGCGATATCATTCTTTGGTTGGTTGGTTTGAGCCGAGTGTTGTATTGGGCACAAATTCGATTTGTGATGCTTTGGAGAAGGTGAAATTGATTCAGGAGCGGCTTCATACAACACATTCCAAACAAAAAAGTCATACTGATAAGAAGGCTTGATATGTAGATTTCATGGAGGTAATAAGGTTCTTCTTCGAGTTTCTCATATGAAGGGCATGATGAGATTTGGTAAGAAAGGAAAGTTGAGCCCTCACTATATTGGATCATTCGAGGTGTTGGAGAGAGTTGGTGAGGTGGCCGACAGACTTGCTTTTCCACCCAGTTTATCGAGAGTTCATCCGGCATTTTATTTTTCCATACTTTAGAAGTATATGAAGATTTGTCATATGTGTTGGATTTCAGCTCTATGCAATTGGACAAGGACTTGACTTATGATGAGGAGTCGATAGCCATTTTTGATAGGAAGGTTCAAAAGCTAAGGTCTAAGAATATTGCATCGGTAAAGGTTCAGTGGAGAGGTCAACCGGTCGAGGAAGTGACTAGGTAGACCAGGCATGATATGCAGAGCAGATATCCTCACCTTTTTGATATTCCAGGTATGATTATATACTCGTTCGAGAAAGAACATTTGCTTAAGAGGGGGATAATGTAATGAACCGGCAATACATTTTGCGTATTTGAGCCTCGTTACCCTATTTTATGCTTCCCATATGCTTCTTTGTTGTTTTATCACTTGCGGGGATTATTGGTTCTATTTCGAGAAAGTTTTGGAGTAAATTAAAACACTTAATTCCAAGGTCATAAGCTTAAGTTATAAGAGCTAACTGAGGTTTGACGTTTGGGTAAAGGACCTTGGAATGGTGTTTTAATGGTTTCAATATGTTCTTATGGTGATTTTGGCTTAGGTTTATGTCCAGATTTGGATTTGGAGGTTCCTAGGTTGGTTTTCCTCTAATTGTCGAAAGTTGGAAAGTTGAAGATTTTGAAGGTTCATACGTTTGACCAGGAGTTGAATTTGATGATATCGGGTTCAGATTATTATTCTGGAGTTAGAACAGGTTCATTATGTCATTCAAAATGTGTGCGCAAAATTTAAGATCATTCCGAATTGGTTAGACATGGTTCGACATGAGTTTTGAAAGTTGAAAATTTGTTTAGTTTATTAAGCTTTAATTAATGTATGATTTGTGGTTTGAATGTTACTTTGTGTGATTTGAGACCTCGAGTAGGTCTGTGTTATTTTTTGAGACTATTTGGTATGATTGGATGGGGTCCCAAGGGGCTAGGGTGTGTTTCGAAACATTTTGAAGTTTGAAGGCAGTATGGTTTTGGTGTTTTTGCACCTGCGAGGTTTAATCTGCAGGTGCGAGTCCGCAGAAATGGATGTGAGGTCGCAAATGTGGCTATCTAAGCACATATGCATTGTCACAGGTGCAAAGGTTTCTCCTCAGGAGCGAGACCGCAGAAGTAGATGGTTGTCCACGGAAGCAGAAGGTCGGGGGTTTAAGTGGGTTTCGCATCTGAGAGGGTTTTTCTACATATGCAGTTTCGCAGAAGCGACATTTGGACCGCAGAAGCGACAATGGCTAGGTAGAACACTTTAGTCGAGGGTTTATCTTCATTTATCATACATTAGGATTGAGAACTCGGATTTAGGCGATTTTTGTGGCCATTTTCACCTAATTGAATTAGGTAAGTGAACTTAACTTGGATTTGATTGTTATTCATGATTTTATCATTGATTTTGACTTTTTGTTGGTGAAATCTAAGGGTGAAATTGGGAGTTTTGTAAGATATTTTGGAGAATGGTTTGAGTGAGATATGGAATCCAATTCGTAGTCAGATTTGGGTAAAACTTGTATATTTGGACTTGTGTTGGAATGGGTAGTCAGGATTTCTGACTTTTGTCGGATTGTGGGAGGTGGGACCGGTTGAATTTTTGGGTTGAGTTTTTGATATTTGATAAATATTAGAGCTTTATTAATTGGAATCAATTTCTATAGCCGTGTTAGATATTATTGAGTTATTCTTTACTAGATTTGACCTGTTCAAAGGCCGATTGGAGAGACAAGGATTTTTTGGAGTACTGATTCTCACGCATTGTGGTAAATATCTTGCCTAGGATTGGCTTGAGTGTATTTTTCTTGTATATTACGATGCTTATTATGTGTTGGAGGTGTCGCGTATATGGGGTGACAATCGTATATGCGTGCATCGTGGTTATTCATAGTTCGGATAGACTTTAGCCTATTATATGTTTTGATTTGCTATCATGCCTTTGTTTGACCATGCTTTTCCCTACTTGTATTACTACTTGAGCTGTTATTCATGTTATAAATTATATCTAGGCTATGTGCTTATCCGACATAATAGGGCTATTTTGCTATGTTGAGCTGTTTGGCTTGATTTTCGTCATACTTTCTTCTGTCATAATAATATATCCACGTGTTATGTTATTATTATTTTATACTTCTTATCTGTTATCTCACATGTTGTTGGTATCCTTACCTGAGACAACGGGTTTGAGTGGATTTGTGGCATGTTAGTATAATTTGATACTGTGAGATGGTGACATATTGTGATTTGAGCAGATTAATGAGTGAACTTGTGCTATTGAGTCGTATTGATATTGATATTGAGGCGACGCGTACGCTAGCCCCCCTATTGGGTTGAGTGCTATTGATATTAAGGTGATGCGTTCGCCAGGACCTTTATGAAGAGTTATGATGAATCGTTGACTTTTGATCCGATCAGCGCTTGGGCTAGGATTCTTCCCTTTGGAGGCTGGTGATAACCCATGGTATTTGCACCCTGTGAGTGCAGGCACTTGGTGTGTGCGAAGTGGGGGGGCTTATGTCAGGCACTCATTCATTGCTGAGATTTTGCTTATTGATTATTTAATTGTGTATTTGTAGGTTTTGGCATTATTACTTACCATACTGGCATCGAGAAATCTCTTCCTCGTGCTAATTGATGCTTTGTATCTTGAGATTGATTACTTAACTGATTTGATTGGAAAGTATGTCTATTTTTTGTTAATGTGAATATGTTAAACTTGTTATTCTTGGAATGTTTTTCCTTTATTATTATTATTATTATTATTATTATTATTATTATTATTATTATTATTATTATTATTATTATTATTATTATTATTATTATTACTACTATTATTATTATTGCTGTTGTTGTTGTTATTATTATTGTTGTTGTTGTTGTTGTTGTTGTTGTTATTGTTGACTTTTGAAAGTCAGTAATGGACTTTGCCAATGTCATCACTATCTTCAATAAAAGGTTAGGCTTGCTACTTACTGAGTACATGAGGCTGACAAGGGCGGCTTAAGAACCTTGGAGGCCTAAAGATAAACTTTATTAGAAGGTCTTAAACTTCAAAAAGAAACTTATATTAATTTGTTTGATGCTTTATAGTTGACATAAGTGTATTTTGATAAATAACTAAAAGAAATTTGTAATGCACTACTATGAAGTAAAATATAAGAAAATAAGAAATTTCAAATCTAAAGAAAAAATATAGAAAGTTAGAACAATAGAACTTGATTCTAGAAGCTTATAACTTGACATCAAAATAGAACTCTATTGTTTTACTTTGTTTGTTGTAATGCTTAAGAACATAAGAAAGAATGAAAAAATTAATATTTTTTATTTATTCAATATCTTTCCTTTTTTTGGATTTTTGGAGAATAGACAACTTCGTAATTAGATAAAGAAAAGAAAATATAAAATACAAGTATTATTATGAGGGAAAAAAAGAAATATTAAGATAAGAATGTAAATTAACTATTAGTCACCATAGATCACATTCGCAAAATAATCAAAAAAAATCTTTTATGAAGATCTTATACTTCTTTTTATCATAAATCTTTAAATTTTTTAGAGAAAATTACCACATAATTAATATATTATTTATTTTAAAATGGGCCCTAAAGCCATTACTTTATTTGCTTGGCGCTTGGGCCGGCAATAGAGGACGGCTGCTGTGACGACCCGGCCGGTCGTCTTAAGAATTAACGCTCTGATACCCTATTAACTGCTTTTTCCAGGTTTATTTCTGCTATTTTGATTTGGATGTTCGGTTTTGAGTTTCGAAGAGTTTTGGGACACTTAGTCCCTAAATGAGAGCTTAAGTGTTGGAAAGTTGACCGTAGTCGGAATAGTATGAAGACGGCCTCG
Organism: Nicotiana tabacum; assembly: GCF_000715075.1. Taxonomy (NCBI): domain Eukaryota; kingdom Viridiplantae; phylum Streptophyta; class Magnoliopsida; order Solanales; family Solanaceae; genus Nicotiana; species Nicotiana tabacum. The sequence goes on along the minus strand of NC_134101.1, from coordinate 91,434,606 downwards.
AAATGGAAATATGATGGTTCCGTTAGCTCCGTTGGGAGATTTCGGGCTTAGGGGCGTGTTCGGATTGTGTGTTGGAGGTCCGTAGCTAATTTAGGCCTGAAATGCCGAAAGTTGAATTTTTGAAGTTTCCGGTTCTATAGTGAGATTTTGATCCGAGGGTCAGAATGGAATTTCGGAAGTTGGAGTAGCTCTGTAGTGTTGAATGTGGCATGTGTGCAAAATTTCAGGTCATTCGGACGAGGTTTGATAGACTTTTTGATCGAAAGCGTATTTTTAGAGTTTTTGGGATTCTTGGGCTTGAATTCGATCAAAAATAGGTATTATGATGTTGTTTTGAACATTCTGAAGGTTGGAATAAGTTTGAATGAAGTTATGGGATATGTTGGTAGATTTGATTGAGGTCCTGGGGGCCTCGGGTGTATTTCAGATGCTCAAACGGGCACTTTTGGCCTTTGGGAGATTGCAGGTTTGCTGGTATTTCTGCAGCAGTGATTTGTTCATTGCGATCGCTTGAGATCACCTGCGATCACGTAGAGTAAGCTGAGACTAGGCACTTTGTTGTGAATTGCGATCGCAGAGTAAGGAGTGTTGTCGCATATGGTGAGTTTAAGCTGAGACTAGGCACTTTGTTGTGAATTGCGATCGCAGAGTAAGGAGTGTTGTCGCATATGGTGAGTTTGTTGGTCATTGCATTCGCATGAGGACCATTGCGCTCGCGTAGAAGGATTTAGTGCGGCAGTAGGTGATGGAATCTGCTCTATGTGATCGCATAGAGCTGGTCGCGATCGCGTTGCTTTGAGGGAGTTGTCTTATGCGATCCTGTAGGGAGTTCTTCGATCTCGATTAAGGATTATCTGGGCAGAATATAAAATTTCAAAGTCGGGGGTTTAGCCATTTTTATAAAAACTTAAGCTTAGGAGCTCGGATTTGAGCGAGGTTTTGAGGGATTTTCAAAGATATCGATTGGGTAACAATTCTTAACTCCTTTTTGCTCGTAATCCATTAATCTAAACATGAATTCATCATTCAATTTCAGAATTTATATGAAAATTGGGGGAAAGTTCTTAGACCGAAAATTTGAGTTTTGATTGGGAATTTGACATTGGATTTGGATAATTTTTATAAGGTTAGACTCGTGAGAGTACGAGGATTATGAAAATGTAAACTTTACCCGATTCCAAGATTTGGGCCTGAGAGTGTTTTGGTCATTTTACCTAATTTCGCGTATTAGCTTAGAATTTCATTGTAGAATTAGTTACTTGAAGTGTTATTTACATTATGAAATTGAATTGAATAGATTTGGGCCATTTGGAGTTGAGTACTCATGGCAAGAGCGTAGTTTCAGGTTGATTTTGAGCTGGTTCGAGGTAAGTGGCTTGTCTAACCTTTTGTGGGGGACCTTCCCCTTAGGATTTGGTATATTTGGTAATTGAAATGCCTTGTATGTGAGGTGACGAGTGCGTACTTGTGCTAATTGTTGGAAATCTAATTTTCTTTAACTAATTACTAGTATGTTTCCTTTCCTATTTATATTACTTGCACTTTAAGCCTGTTGCTAGCTTAGGAAAGCATGTCTAAGTGATTTAATTGTTTTAGTTGCTCAAACTATTTTACCTGAATTTTGTGCAGCGTGCTAGACTAGAATTACCTATTTACCTTAATATAAAACTGACATTTACTGAATATATTTCTATGTTGTTGCTATGTATTTACATTTGAGACTACGGATGTGGGATTCCGGTTGATCCTCCTTGCTTGTTTATTTGGGACTACGGATGTGGGATTCCGGTAGATCCCCCTTGCCTGTTTATTGGGACTACGGATATGGGATTCCGGTAGATCCCCCTTGTCTGTTTATTTCGGACTACGGATATGGGATTCCGGTAGATCCCCCTGCACAGTCATATTGAACTACGGAACTACACCCGGTAGATTCCCTCAGTACTGGGTATTTACATTTGGGGACTAAGGAACGAGATTCCAGTAGATCTCCAGCGCATTATGAGTTGGACTACGGGACGACACCCGGGAGATCCACTGGAGATTTACATTTGGGGGCTACAGGACGGTATCCTGGTAGATCCCTGGTTGCTATCTCTATGTTGAGCGGTGTTCCCTCGGTGATTATTTTGCCTATGTTCTAGTTGTTGTTGCTCTTTTTATTTTATGTTATTTCTTACCGTTGCACTTAATTATATTGTCTTATTCTACACTGTTATACTTTGTATTTTATTTAACCTTAGTAAGGCTCTGACCTTCCTCGTCACTACCCGACCGAGGTTAGGCTTGGCACTTACTGAATACCGCTGTGGTGTACTCATGCCCTTTCTGCACATATTTTTCATGTGCAGATCAAGGTACTTTCACTCAGTGTTATCATCCTTGAGGCGAGACACTTCTGTACAAACTTCGAGGTATATCTGCCGCGTTCGCAGACCGAGGAGTCTCTTTCTATCTTTCTGTAATAGTATAGCCCTTCAGTACTTCCCTTTTGTTAGACATTTCTAGAGTTAGAGCTTCTTATGTATCTCTTAGCTTGTGATTCATGGGTTTTCGGGTCTTGGAAGTATGTATTAGTTGAGAGTTAAATATTCTGTATGCCGAGTGGCACTTTTAAACATTGTTTTATCACTCTTCATTTTGTTTTAATTTTTTTATTCCGCACTTTTTTTATCATCCGCAATTTAGGCTTACCTAATCGTAGAGGACTAGGTGTCGTCACGATGGTTCACGAAGGGCGAACCAGGGTCGTGACAAGTTGGTATCAGAGCTATAGGTTCATGAGATTCACGGATCACAAGTCAGTTTATTAGAGTCTCGTTGATCGGTACGGAGACGTCTGTACTTATCTACGAGAGGCTATGTAACTGTTAGGAAAATTCCACTTCATTTGATTTCCTTGTCGTGCGATATTTTGACATCACAATTCTAAACCTCTGTCTTTCATTCTCTCACAGATAGTAAGGACATGTGCTACCAGAGATGATCAAACACCCTCGCCCTCTGCGAGAGCCGTTAGAGGTTGGGGTCGGGGTAGATGTCGAGGACGCACACACGGTGCAACCAGAGCACCCACGCGAGCTGCCATCGAGGAGCTATCAGCAGTTCCAGCCAGAGCTCAGGCACCGGATGTGCCTACTGCTACTACTGCTTCAGCACTTTAGGAGACATTAGCACAGTTCCTGAGCATGTTTAGCACGTTAGTACAGGCGGGGTTGATTCAGGTTGTATCAACTGCTTCACAGATTGGGGAAGGGACCCAAACTTCCGCCACCCCCACTCCAGAGCAGCGAGTTCTCATTGGTCTAATTCTAGATGTCATAGCGACACAACATGTGGTCCCAGTTCAGCGGGTGGTGAGGACCTCTCGTCGAGTATAGGACAAGTGGGTCCAGGAGAGAGAGGACATACGAGGTCAGGAGAGAGAGTATAAGGAAGTGAGGAGACCTCGTAGACTAGAGAGATCCGCTGGTCCTTATTTTGGGGGAAGAGTACGACATGGTAGAGGTTTTGTGGGTCATCCAGCTCAGTTTGCGTCTCAGACTTCACTTAGTGTTTCAGGGGTTCAGGGGTCTCAGAGTACCCGTACCACACAGTTTCTACTGCCACGTCAGCCGCGGGGTTGCTTTGAGTGTGGTGATATACGCCATGTGGTGAGGTATTTCCCTAGACTTGGGAGGACTGCACCTCCATAGACTTCTCAGCCACAGCGTGCCCGCCAGAGTTCTCAGGATATGGTTACAGCACCAGTTGCTACCCCAACTACTCAGCCAACTAGAGGGGGAGGCCAGGCCAGATACTATGCCCTTCCTGTCCGTACCGAGGCTGTTGCCTCCGATTCTGTTATCACAGGTATTATACTAGTTTGTCACAAAGATGCATCGGTTATCTTCGATCCAGGCTCCACCTATCTTTATGTTTCTTCTTATTTTGCTCCGCATTTGGGTGTATCTCAGGATTCTTTGAGTTCCCCTGTTTATATTTCTACTCCTGTTGGAGATTCTCTTGTTATGGACCGCATATATCGGTCGTGTTAGGTTTCTCTTAGTGGTTTTGAGAACAAAGCCGAACTATTGTTGCTCAGCATGGCAGATTTGACATTATCTTGGGCATGGACTGGTTGTCGCCCCATTACGCTATTCTTGATTGCCACGCCAAAACCGTGATGCTAGCTATGCCAGGTATACCGCGTATGGAGTGGAGGGGTACTTTAGATCACACCCCCAGTAGAGTTATTTCTTTTCTTAAAGCTCATCGTATGATTGAGAAGGGGTGTGATGCATATTTAGCTTATGAGAGAGATGTCACTATTGATACCCCTTCGATTGATTCAGTCCCAGTAGTGCGGGATTTTCCCGATGTGTTTCTAGCTGATCTTCCAGGCATGCCGCCTGATAGAAATAATAAATTTGGCATTGACCTATTGCCGGGCACTCAGCCCATTTCTATTCCTCCGTATCATATGGCTCCTCCTGAGTTGAAGGAGTTGAAGGATCAGTTATAGGAATTGCTTGATAAGGGTTTTATTCAGCCTAGTGTATTACCTTGGGGTGCTCCTGTCTTGTTTGTGAAGAAAAAGGATGGTTCTATGCGTATGTATATTGATTATCACCAGTTGAACAAGGTTACAGTGAAGAACCGTTATCCTTTGCCTCGTATTGATGATCTATTTGACCAGCTTCAGGGCGCACGACTATTTTCTAAGATTGATTTGCGCCCAGGTTGCCATCAGTTGAAGATTCGGGGGCCAGATATCCCGAAGACTGCTTTCAGGACTCGGTAAGGTCATTATGAGTTCCTTGTTATGTCATTTGGGTTGACCAATTCCCCAACAATATTTATGCATTTGATACACAGTGTGTTCAGGCCGTATCTTGACTCATTCATCATTGTCTTTATTGATGATATTCTGATGTATTCCCGGAGTCGGGAAGATCATGAGTAGCACCTGAGGACTGTGCTTCAGACTCTGAGAGAGAAGAAGTTATATGCCAAGTTCTCAAAATGTGAGTTTTGGTTGGATTCCTTGGCATTCCTAGGCCACGTGGTCTCGAGTAAGGGTATTCAGGTGGATCCGAATAAAATAGAGGCCGTGCAGAGTTGGCCCAGACCATCCTCAGCTACAAAGATCCGCAGTTTCCTTGGCTTGGCGAGAGACTACCGCCGTTTTGTGGAGGGGTTTTCATCGATTGCTGCCCCTATGACCAAGTTGACCCAGAAGGATGCTCCATTCCAGTGGAAGGAGGAGTGTGAGCGAGCTTTCTGAAGCTCAAAACAGCTTTGACTACAGCCCCAGTTTTGATATTGCCTACAGGTTTGGGGTCTTATACAGTCTATTGTGATGCCTCAAGGATTGGCCTCAGAGTGGTGTTGATGTAGGATGGTAGGGTGATTGCCTACGCGTCCAGACAGTTGAAGATACATGAGAAGAACTACCATGTTCACGACCTTGAGTTAGCTGCCATTCTTCACGCCCTGGAGATCTGGCGCCATTACTTATACAGTGTGCTTTGTGAGATTTATACTGACCATCGGAGCTTGCAGCACTTGTTCAATCAAAAGGATCTAAATTTGCGCCAGAGGAAGTGGTTAGAGTTGTTGAAAGACTATGACATCTCTATTTTGTATCACCCGGATAAGGCCAATGTGGTGGCTGATGCTTTGAGTCGCCGGGTAGAGAGTTTGTTGAGTTTGGCTTATTTACCAGCATCGGAAAGGCCTATGGCTATGGATGTTCAGGCCTTAGCCAGCCAGTTTGTGAGATTGGATCTTTCGCAGCCCAGTCGGATTCTAGCTTGCATGGTTTCTCGGTCTTCCCTATTTGATCGTATTAGGGAGCGGTAGTATGATGACCCTCATCTGCTTTTCCTCAAGGACAAGGTTCAGCACGGTGATGCTAGAGATGTGACTATTGGTGATGATGGGTTATTAAGGATGCAGGGTCGGATTTGTGTACCCAATGTTGATGGGCTTCGAGAGTTGATTCTAGAGAAGGCCCATAGTTCGTCGTATTCCATCCATCCGGGTGTCGCGAAAATGTACTGGGATTTGAGGCAGCACTACTGGTGGAGGCGGATGAAGAAGGATAGAGTTGGATTTGTAGCTCGGTGCCTCAACTGTCAACAGGTGAAGTATGAGCACCAGAGACCGGGTGGGTTACTTCAGCAAATAGAGATTCCGGAGTGGAAGTGGGAGCGGATCACCATGGATTTTATAGTTGCGCTCCCACAGACTTTGAGAAAGTTCGATGCTATTTGGGTGATTGTGGATCAGCTGACCAAGTCCGCTCACTTTATTCCTGTGTGTACTACTTATTCTTCGGAACGGTTGGCGGAGATTTATATCTGGGAGATTTTTCATCTACATGGTATTCCAGTGTCCATCATTTCAGATAGAGGTACTCAGTTCACTTCACGATTCTGGAGAGTCGTTCAGCATGAGTTGGGTACTCGGGTGGAGTTGAGTACAACATTTCACCCTTAGACGGACGGACAATCCGAGTGAACTATTCTGATTCTTGAGGATATGCTCTGTGCGTGTGTGATTGAGTTTGGAGGGTCTTGGGATCAGTTCTTGCCATTGGGTCCAGCATTCAGATGGCACCATATGAGGCTTTATATGGTAGGCGGTGTAGATCCCCGGCGGGCTGGTTTGAGTCGGGTGAAGCTAGATTATTGGCACAGACTTGGTTCAGGATGCTTTAGAGAAGGTTAAGGTGATTCAGGATAGACTCCATATAGCCCAGTCCAAGCAGAAGAGTTACGCGGACTAGAAGGGTCGTGATGTTTCCTATATGGTCGGAGAGCGAGTTCTGCTTTGGGTTTCGCCTATGAAGGGCGTTATGAGATTTGGGAAGAAGGGAAAGTTGAGTCTGAGGTTTATTGGCCCTTTTGAGATATTGAGGCGTGTTGGAGAGGTTGCTTATGAGCTTGCCTTACCTCCCAACCTGGCAGGAGTTCATCCGGTGTTTCATGTTTCGATGCTCCGGAGGTATCACGGTGATCTGTTGCACGTGTTGGATTTCAGTTCAGTCCATTTGGACAAAGATCTATCCTATGTTGAGGAGCCAGTGGCAATATTGGACCGGCAGGTTAGAAAGCTGAGGTTAAAGAACATTGCATCAGTAAAGGTTTAGTGGCGGGGCCAGTCGGTTGGGGAGGCGACCTGGGAGACCGAACAGGATATGTGTAGCCATTACCCTCACCTTTTCACTACTTTAGGTATGTCTTTATGCTCGTTCGAGGACGATCGAATGTTTAAGTGTAGGAGTATGTGACGACCCGACCGGTCGTCTTAATAATTAATGCCCCGATCCCCTATTAACTACTTTCCCCAAGTTTATTTCTGATATTTTGATTTGCAGGGATGTTCGGTTTTAAGTTTCGGAGAGTTTTGGGACACTTAGTCCCTAAATGAGAGCTTAAGTGTTGGAAAGTTGACCATAGTCGGAACAGTGTGAAGACGGCCTCGGAATGGAAATCTGGTGGTCCCGTTAGATCCGTTGGGTGATTTCAGGCTTAGGGCGTGTTCGGAGTGTGTGTTGGAGGTTCGTAGCTAATTTAGGCTTGAAATGCCGAAAGTTGAATTTTTGAAGTTTCTGGTTCGATAGTGAGATTTTGATTCGAGGGTCGGAATGGAATTCCGGAAGTTGGAGTAACTCCGTAGTGTTGAATGTGACGTGTGTGCAAAATTTCAGGTCATTCGGATGATGTTTGATAGACATTTTGATCGAAAACATATTTTTAGAGTTTTAGGGATTCTTAGGCTTGAATCTGATAAAAAATAGGTGTTTTGATGTTGTTTTGAGCATTCCGAAGGTTGGAACAAGTTTGAATGAAGTTATGGGATATGTTGGTAGGTTTGGTTGAGGTCCCGGGGGTCTCGGGTGTGTTTCGGATTCTCAAACGGGCACTTTTGGCCTTTGGGAGATTGCAGGTTTGCTGGTATTTCTGCAGCAGTGATTTGTTCATTGTGATCGTGTGAGATCACCTGCGATCGCGTACAGTAAGCTGAGACCAGGCACTTTGTTATGAATTGCGATCGCAGAGTAAGGAGTGCAATCACATATGGTGAGTTTGTTGGTCATTGCGTTCACATGAGGACCATTGCGCTCGCGTAGAAGGATTCAGTGCGGCAGTGGGTGATGGAATCTACTCTATGCGATCGCATAGAGCTGGCCACGATCGTGTTGCTTTGAGGTAGTTGTCTTATGCGATCGCGGTTAAGGATTATCTGGGCAGAATATAAAATTTCAAAATCGAGGGTTTAGCCATTTTTATCAAAATTTAAGCTTGGGAGCTCGGATTTGAGCAAGGTATTGAGGGATTTTTAGAGATATTGATTGGTTAATGATTCTTAACTCCTTTTTGCTCGTAACCCATTAATCTAAATATGAATTCATCATTCAATTTCTGAATTTATACGAAAATTGGGGGAAAGTTCTTGGTCCGAAAATTTGAGTTTTGATTGGGGAATTTGACATTGGATTTGGATAATTTTTGTATGGTTAGACTCGTGAGAGTATAAGGATTATGAAAGTGTAAATTTTACCCGATTCCGAGATGTGGGCCCGAGGGAATTTTGGTCATTTTATCTAATTTTGCGTATTAGCTTAGAATTTCTTTGTAGAATCAGTTACTTGAAGTGTTATTTACATTATGCAATTGAATTGAATAGATTTGGCCATTTGGAATCGAGTACTCGTGGCAAGAGTGTGGTTTCAGGTTGATTTTGAGCCGGTTCGAGGTAGGTGGCACGTCTAACCTTATGTGGGGGACCTTCCCATTAGGATTTGGTATATTTGGTAATTGAAATGCCTTGTACGTGAGGTGACAAGTGCGTACTTGTGCTAATTGTTGGAAATTCGGTTTTCTTTAAGTAATTACTAGTATGTTTCCTTTCCTGTTTATATTACTTGCATTTTAAGTTTGTTGCTAGCATAGGAAAGCATGTCTAAGTGTTTTAATTGCTTTAGTTGCTCAAACTATTTTACCTGAATTTTGTGCAGCATGCTAGACTAGAATTACCTGTGTTACCTTAATATGAAACTGACATTTGCTGAATATATTTCTATGTTGCTGCTGTGTATTTACATTTGGGACTACGAATGTGGGATTCCGGTAGATCCCCCTTGCCTGTTTATTTGGGACTACGGATGTGGAATTTCGGTAGATCCCCCTTGCCTGTTTATTTGGGACTACGGATGTGGGATTCTGGTAGATCCCCCTGCACAGTCATATGGAACTACAGGACTACACCCGGTAGATTCCCCTAGTACTGGGTATTTACATTTGAGGACTACGAAATGGGATTCCGGTAGATCCCTGGCGCATTATGAGTTGGACTACGGGATGACACCTGGGAGATCCACTGGACATTTACATTTGGGGGCTACAGGACGGTATCCTGGTAGATCCCTGGTTGCTATCTCTGTGTTGAGCTGTGTTCCCTCGGTGATTATTTTGCCTTTGTTCTAGTTATTGTTGCTCTTTCTATTCTTTGTTATTTTTTACCGTTGCACTTAATTATATTGTCTTGTTCTACACTGTTATACTTTGTATTTTATTTAACCTCATTAGGGCCCTGACCTTCCTCGTCACTACCCGACCGAGGTTAGGCTTGGCACTTACTGAGTACCACTGTGGTGCACTCATGCCCCTTCTGCGCATGTTTTTCATGTGCAGATCAAGATACTTTCACTCAGTCTTATCATCCTTGAGGCGAAGATGCTTCTGTAGAGACTTCGAGGTATATCTGCCGTGTCCGTAGGCCGAGGAGTCCCTTTCTACTTTCTGTAATAGTATATCCCTTCAGTACTTCCCTTTTGTTAGACATTTCTGGAGTTAGAGCTTCTTATGTATCTCTTAGCTTGTGATTCATGGGTTTTTGGGTCTTGGAAGTATGTATTGGTTGAGATTTAAATATTGTGTATGCCAAGTGGTACTTTTAAACACTGTTTTATCACTTTTCATTCTGTTTTAATTTATTTTTATTTCACACTTTGGTTATCTTCCGCAATTTAGGCTTACCTAGTCATAGAGGACTAAGTATCGTCACGGTGGTTCACGGAGGGCGAACCGGGATCGTGACAACTACACTCATACTACCCTCAGCACTTTATGTGTAGATCCATGTGCTGTTAATAGAGCTAATTGATAGAGAGTTGCACAGGTACCCTTTGGTGATTTCAGAGTAGCCTTGTTGTTTCCATCCGCTAGCCTTGGAGTCCCTTCCTTTCCTTTTGTTATTACTGTTTATGTACTTCAGATAACATTGCAATGTCATTCAAACAATTGTACTTACTTACTCTTTAGAGCTCATGTACTCGTCAACACCAGATTCTGGGATGGTATTTCAGTTGCATCACTATTGGCTACAGTTATTTATCCTATCCTTTTGGGGCTTTCTTTATTTTAACTGAAGTTTATTTCTATATATTGAATGTTAGCTTGCCTAGTAAGCAGTGTTAGGTGCCTTCACGGCTTTGGTGGGATTTAGGGTTGTGACAGGATCAGAAGTATAAAACGAATATTAGAAGCAAGCGAAGAGTTGGAACATGAGATCTGGTGGGAGGTAAGGAGTTGAACTTCAAATGTATGACATAAAAAATGGGACAAAAGTAGGGGCATTATGTCATGTTTTTCCTGAAGATTACTCTATAGATTAAGGGATATAAGATGTGGCAGAATTAAAGGAGAATAGATAATGGAATATCCAACTTTTGAATGATATCTTCCCATAAGATAACATTAATTATATAATCCAAGAAGTAGATTGTGGAGGATGAGAGAAGCAGTGGGATAGACCTTGGCAGATGCCTAAGATCAAAAGGAGATTCTCAGTAAGTAGGGGTTTGGTTAGACATTGAGGATACACCACAGAAAGGTATGAACAAAAGGGTGTGCCTTTCAAAGTATCTTTCTTCTCATGGAGGTTGTGGAGGCTAAGATACCTACTGATAATATGTTGATGAAGATGGAAATATCAATTCCGTCTAGATGTTGGTGTTGCATGCATCCTCAACAAGAAACCATAGAACACTTGTTCATGTCCAGCACCATTATCTAGAGTTTGGAAGTTTTTTCTTTCAGCAGCAAGAATCAATGCCAATCTAATACAAGTTCATCAATTATAAGAGTGTGGTGGAATGTAGTATTTTGTGCCAAGCTAAGACCCATTTATCAAGCAGTACTGACTATGATCACATGGGAGTTGTGGAAGAGGAGAAACACACTAAAGAATGGAGGGACAATGTCGTCTATTATCGTTCAATAGGGTTGTTCATGAGATTAATAGAAACCTTCACTACCTAGCAAGGGTGAGATATCCATGGTTGAAAAATATACCATTACACTGGCCAAAAATAAGGTCCAAACAATCGGGCTGGGATCATTCACCATACTAATAACATAGTGACATTTTTCAGAATCATAATAAGAAAAAATAATAAATGGTACTCCCTGAGAAAAAGAAAGAAAGTTAATATTTTAAAAAAATTAAAGTAGTATTTTGAGAAAAAGTTTCAGTGTTTATCCATTTAAGTTTTACATATTATTTCATAAAAGAAAGAAACAAATAAACTATTTTTAGATAGATTAATAAAGTTGATTTTGCTCAAATGATTATTGAGTTTAAATCCTTATGCTTAAAGGAATGATTTAGAATATCATATCCTACATTCATGTTTTCTCTAAGTCTCTTTCCAGCTTTAGTGAGGGGGCGTTGAGACTCATTGAGGACCGCTCTAACATATTAACGTTCTCTATTTGGGAGCATACATTGTTACATATGTCAATGTAGGCACAAGTTTTGCAAGCAAGTAGATTACGAGCTAGGATATTCTCATCTCTACCTTAGTTATTTATTACATATATAATTCAACCTCGAATTTTCAATTACGAAAAAAAAATTAGAGGATTGATGAGCTCCACATTTGTTTCCTGCGAAGATCCTTTATTCGTATGTTATCTTTTATCTATTTAGATATTTGAGGACTAGCTAGGATCTTTGCAGTCCATGTAATGACACGGCTGATTATTTTGTGCATTTGAGCCTCGTTCCCCTATTTGATAATTTTGGTATGCCTCTTTATTATTTTGTGACTTGCAAGGATGCTTGGTTTTGATTTGGAGAAGTTTTGTAGTAAATTAGAGCACTTAGTTCCAAAGGTTGGAAGCTTAAGTTATAAGAATTTATCGAGGATTGACTTTTGAATAAACAACCCCGTAATGGTGTCTTTATGGTTCTATTAAGTTCGTATGATAATTTTGGACTTAAGAGTATATTCGAATTTAAATTTGGAGGTCTCTAGACTGATTTAGCTCTAGTTGGCGAAAGTTGAAAATTTAAAGGTTTGGAAGGTTGATAGGTTTGACCGAGAGTTAACTTTGATGTTATGGGTTTGGATTGTTGTTCCGGAAGTTGAAATAGGTTTTTTATATCATTTGGGACTTGTGTAAAAATTTAAGATTATTCCGAGTTCGTTAGACATGGTTGGACATGAGTTTTAAAAGTTGGAAGTCGATTAGTTTATTAAGTTTGAATTGAGGTGCGATTTATGGTTTTGATATTATTTTATATGATTTGAGGCCTCGAGTAGGTTCGTGTTATATTTTGGAACTAGTTGGTATATTTGGACGGGGTCCCAAGGGGTTTGAGTGAGTTTCGGATGAGTCTCGAATCATTTTGAAGTTTGAAGGGAGTCAAGTTCTGGTACTTTCGCACCTGCGTGGTTTGGACCATAGTGCGTGTCCGCAATAGCGAACATGATGGCGCAGAAGCGAAGTTTGGACTAAAAAGGGAATTCCACAGGTGCAGAGTGATGTGCGCAGAAGCGCTGGCGGAGGTGCAAAGAAATTTCCGAAGGACCAGAGCCGTAGAAACGAATATGTGTCCGCAGGTGTGAGAGGTCGGGGATCAAGTGGAACTTGCAAAAGCGAGCTTTTTGTCATGAAAGCGACTCTGTTGAAGCGTCTTTGTGGGTCAAAAGCAAAATAACTGGGCAGAGTATATTTTATCGAGGGTTAGCTTCATTTTATCATATTTTTAGATTGGGATAATTTTTTAGGCGATTTTCACCCACTCAAATTGGGTAAGTATTTTTAACTTGAATTTGTTTTATTCACGAGTCTGTCATTGATTTTGACTTTTTGCTTGGTTAAATATAAGGGAGAAAATTGGGGGTTTTGTAAGAAATTTTAGAAAGTGATTATTTAGGATTTTAACCTCGATCTGAAGTTAAATTTGGAAAAAAAACTTGTATATTTGGAGTCTTGTTGGAATGGGTGATCGGGATTTATGACTTTTGTCGTGTTACAAGAGGTGGGCCAAGTTGACTTTTTGGATTGACTTATTGCTATTTGATAAAGATTGGAACTTTATTACTTGGAGTCAATTTCTATAGCATTGTTTGACGTTATTGAATTATTTTTTGCTAGATTTGACGTTTGGAGGTCGATTTGAGAGGCAAGGGCTTTTTGGAGTATTGATTCTCATGCGTTGAGGTAATTATCTTACCTAGACTGGGATTGAGGGTATTTTCCTCATAGATTTCAATGCTTTCTATATGTTGGGGTGATGCGAGTACATGGTGACGAGCATACTTGCGTACACTTTGGTTATTCGTGATCCGGGTAGAACTTAGGTTATTACGTGCCTTGTTTTGCTATCATGCCTTCATGTTACTGTATTTTCTTTACTTGTATGACAACTTGGACAATTTTTTATGCTAGAAATTATGTCTAGGTTACATGCTTATCCGTTTGAGACATATAAGGTTATTTTTTATATTGAGTTGTTTGCCTTGATTGCAGTAATACTTTCATCAGTTATGATATTATATCCGCGTATATTATCATTATTTATGTGTACTTTCTACCGGTTATTTCATGTGTTGTTGATTTCCTTACTTGAGTGCTACGGATTGGAGTGGATTTGTGGCACTTTGGTATAGTTTTTTGTGGTTTATTGATTTTCGATACTGTAAGATAGTGGTATATTATGATTTGAGAGGATTAATAATTGAACTGAGGCCATAGAGCCGTATTGATAATTATATTGAGGTGATGCGTACGTCATGACCCTTATTGGGTTGAGTGGTATTGATATTAAGGTGACACGTACACTAGGCCATTTAGGCTGAGATATGATAATCGTTGAATTTTGATCCGATCAGCTATTGGGCTAGGATCTGCCCCTCTGGAGTCACGTGAAACCTATAGTATTTGGGCCTTGTGAATGCAGGTACTTGGTATGTGCTTAGTCAGGGGATGTATGCCAGGCACCCCTACAACGCTGAGAGTGCTTATTTGATGATTGAAATGTGAATAGTTGATTTTGGCATTTTTACTTTTCATGCAGGCTTAGAGATGTAATTTTCCTCATGTTAATTGAAATTCTATATCCAAAATTGATGACTTAACTTATTTGACTGGAAAGCATGCCTATTTTCTGTTAATGTGAATAAGTTGAACTTGTTATTCTTTAGCATCTTTTCCTTTATTATCATTATTTTGTTGTTACTGCTTTTGTTGATTGTTGATAGTGAGCAGCGAACTTTGCCAATATCATCACCGTCTTCAATTCGAGGTTAGACTTGCAACTTACTGAGTACATAGGGTCGAATTTACTCATACTACACTATGCACTTTATGTGCAGATCCAAGTGTTGCTGATAGAGCTGATTTTTGCGAGAACATGATCGCAATTGCGAGCCTCGCATTTGCAATGTCAGGCTCACAAATGCGAAAGTGGACTGGGACTGAAGATTTTGCAAATGCAAATATAGGACCGCATTTGCGAACATGGAGGTGGTTGCATTTGTGGTCCAGGAGTCTCACTTGCGACATTAAGCGGGGACAAGAAACTTCACAAAAGTGAATAGTCCGCATTTGCGATGAAGGAGTCCTTCGCAAATACGAAGTGTAAGTCGCATTTGCGACATCTATGGGTCTGTTGCACTAGTTGCTTTTGCGGTCAGTTGTTCGCTATAGATGACATTGCAATTGCGAACAAGAGTTCGCAATGCAACGTCTGCAGTTGGGTAAAAGTTGGGAAAATAGGACTTAGCTCATGTTACACCATTTTTAAACCCTAAGCTCTCTAGATGCGGCTTTTGGAGAGGATTTTCTTTCCAAATTCATTAATAAGCAACTTTAACTAGTTTTCAATCAATTTCAATTACTTTTCCATGAATTTTAACATCAAATTTATGAATTTCAAAATAGAAATTAGGGGTTTTGGGTAGAATTTAGGAATTTTATTAAATTGAGATTTAGACCTCAAATTGAGGTTGGATTTCGAAACAAATCACATAACCGGGCTAGCGGATGAATGGGTAATCAGGATTTGGTCGGAATCTAGGATTTTGATCAAGCGAGCCCGGGTTTGACCTTTTCAAATATGATCAAAATTGAATATTTTTCATTGGTAAGTAGTTTCTAAAGCTTGTTTTGAATTGTTTGAATGATAATTGGCTAGATTCGATTGGTTTGGAGGCTTGTTCTAAAGGAAAAGTTGTGGTTGATTGTTGACTCGCTCTAGAAAGAGGTAAGCGTCTTGATTAACCTTTATTTGAGGGAGTTATGGTACAATTGAGTCTATTTCCTATGTGAATTAAGTGTTAGGGGTGGCGTATATGCAAGGTGACGAGTGTATATGCGGGGGTCATGGGATAAGCATACGGGTGGAATTTGCCTTACTTGTACCATGTTACTTGCTTATTGTGTCTTTCATGACTTAGATAGACTGTCAATTCTTTGATTACTCTCTTTCAAGTTACTACATATATAGAGATTATTGTGATATTTGGTGTGGAAAATGTGGAAATTATTGATTGGTTGTTGGCCCTAATTGTGGAAAGATTCTCATATGACGAGTAGAGTTCAATACTATTGTTAAAGTTGAATTTGCTTCCCACCTTGCTTGCTATTGTATTGTTGTAATTGCTTGGTGAGGAAGAGTGAAACGAATCATTGGTCTGCCTTGTTTGCATATTGATATCGTTGCTTGAGTGAATGTAAGGCTAAAGCACAAAGGGTGATGTCGTGCACATGCTTAGTTACACTACATGGTAAGGGTGAGAGTGCACGAAAGGTGATGCCATGCACTTGCATGTATGATACATGGTAAGGATGAGAGTAAAAGCACGAAGGGTGATGTCGTGCAATTTATTGACTTTATTGCTTTGACTTGATATTTGAAATGTGGACTCGACTTGATGGTTTCAATATTTATTTTGAAAGAGGTTTACTTGGTGATTCTTACTTATTGTTCCACTTATTGCCCCTTTCTACATGTCCCCACCCCGGTGTTACTTTGATGCTTTATTTGTTGTTCTGTTGCTTTATGTCTGTAATTGTACAGGTTTTTAGTAGGTGTATTGTCTTAGCCTCATCACTACCTCATTGGGGTTAGGCTCGATACTTACTAAGCATACTGGGTCAGTTGTACTCATATTACACTTCTGCACTTCTTGTACAGATTTTGACATTGGTACCAGCGAAGTCCCGAGAGGTACTTAGCGAATACCAGACAGTAATTCGAGGTAGAGTTGCGTCTTGTTCGCATACCTTAGAGTCACTTTCCTATTTTCGTTGTATTATTTCTATTTTACTTATGATACCAAATCTTGGGGTGGTTTACGTTAGTTATTGGTTTTAGAACTTATTATGTTATCATAGAGTTGTTTTTATGTTATGTTATGTTATGTTATTTGTTCAACTGTCACATATTTATTGCTTTTTTCATATTGTTTATTGTGTTGGCTTACCTAGCGAGCGGTGTTAGGCACCATCACAACCCTGATTGGTTGGGATTTTAGGTCGTGACAACTAAGAACAAAGCTCAGGAGTTGAGGGAGATGGTTATGGAGCCTGGAGGAGCAGTGGGTATGCGAGTTGTATATGGACCATGACAATAAACTGTATTAGAGAACCTACGAGAGAGGAGTTAGGGGTCTTGAAGGGTTTCTCCAGCAACCACAAAGGAGACTGGTGGTGGAGTGAAAAGGACCAAGGAATAGTGAAAGTCAAGAAAGTGGTGTATTTGATGTTTATAGAGAGCATAGACAAGGAGGAGAAGAGGACGAATAGGGAGCAATATAGAAAATCCAAGAAGGAGGAGAAGTTAGCGGTTATTGCGGCTAAGACTATGGCACTTGGACATCTGCATGAAGAATTTGGAGTTAGAGGGGGACAAGAAGTTGTATAGGCTATCCAAGGTGAGAGAAAGAAAGGCTCGTGATGTGGATCAAGTGAAGTGCATCAAAGACGAGGAGGATAGAGTTTTGGTGGGAGAGGCACATATTAGGCGAATATGGCAGATATAATTCCATAACTTCTGGAATGAGGAGGCGGATAGAAACATTATAATGTGTGAACTGGGACACTCAGAGAATCATTGAGATTTTAGGCATTATAGGCACAAAAGAGTTGAGAAGGTCGAGGGGGATATGCGTATGATGAACAGGGGTAGAGCAACCGAGTCGGATGAAATCCCTATGGAATTCTAGAAGAACGAGGGTAGGGCAGGATTGGAGTAGCTCACTAGGTTATTTAATGTCATTATTAGGACGAAGGAGACGCTCGAAGAATGGAGGTAGAGTACAATGATTTAATTTGTATAAGAATAAGGGTGATATTCAAAATTGCAATAACTATAGGGGTATTAAGTTCCTAAGCCATACGATGAAAGTTTGGGAGAGGGTGATAGAAGGGGGTGAGGAGGATTGTGTTTATTTCGGAGAAGCAGTTCAGTTTCATGTTGAGTCGTTCAACTACAAAATCAATTCACCTTGTAAGAAGATTGGTTGAGTAGTGTAGTGAAATAAAGAAGGACTTGCATATAGTATTCATGGAGCTAGAAAAAGCATACGATAAAGTCCCAAGGGAGGTTCTGTGGAAATGTTTAGAGGCAAGAGGTGTACCTATAACATATATTAGGGTGATTAAGGACATGTATGATGGATTTAAGACCCATGTGAGGACAGTAGGATAAGACTCTAAATATTTTGCAGTTGTGATGGGGTCACATCAAGGATCAACTCTTAGCCCGTTATTATTTTCCATGGTGTTAGACGCGTTGATGTGGCACATTCAAAGGGATATGACAAGGTGTATGTTATTTGCAAATGACATAGTTCTGATTGACTAGACGCGAGATGGTGTTAAAAGGAGGTCAGAGGTTTGGAGACAGACTCTAGAGTCTAAAGGTTTTAAGTTGAGCAGGACCAAGACAGAATATATAAAGTGCAAGTTTAGTGACGCGACAGAGGAAGCGGACATGGATGTGAGACTTGATACACAATTTATCCCCAAGAGAGGAAGTTTCTAGTACCTTGGGTCAGTGATACAATAAAATTAGGAGATTGTTTAGGATATCACACATCGTATAGGAGCAGGGTAGATAAAACGGAAACTCGCATTAGGTGTCTTGTGTGATTAGAATGTGCCATTAAAACTTAAAGGTAAGTTCTATAACGTGGTGGTTAGACATACTATATTGTCTGGGCCAGGGTATTGGCCAGTCCAGAACCCTCATGTCCAAAATATAAAAGTAGCTAAAATGAGGATGTTGAGATGGATGTACGGGAATACCAGGTTAGATATGATTAGGAATGAAGTTATTCCGAATGAGGTGGGAGTGGCCACATTAGATGACAAGATGCGGGAGGCGAGGCTGAGATGGTCCGTGCATGTGAAGATGAGAAGCATAGATGCCCTAGTTAGGAGGTGTGAGAGGTTGGCCTTGATAGGTAGGTGAAGAAGTAGAGACAGGCCAAAGAAGTATTGGGAAAAGGTGATTAGGCAGAACATGGTGCAGCTGGAGCTTACCAAGGACACAGACCTTTGATAAAAAGGTGTAGAGGTCGAGGATTAAGGTAGAAGGTTAGTATATAGTCATGTATTTTTCTTAGACTGGTAGCATTAGTGATAGTTTAATATCCTTCCTCTTCGTAAATTGCTATTACTATTTACTGTTGATTGCTATTTTTTGCTTCGGTTTTCTTAGTAACTTACTGTTGTTATTACTTGTTGTCACTGTTTATTTTCATCTTCACTATAGCCGAGGCTCTATTGGAAATAACCTCTCTGCCTTCTCAAGGTAGGGGTAAGATCTGTGTACACACTACCCTCTCCAGACCCCATTGCGAGCTTTCACAAGGTTTGTTGTTTTTTTTTTGTTGTTGTTATTGTACCTTATTCTTTAGCATAAATTTTATTACATATTTAATTATACGGAGTATTATTTTTCCACTTAATCATACTCATAATCAACCATTCTTTTGATGAAATTCTTTTTCATAATATTTTTAAATATTTTGTTATCTAAAGGATCTCCACAAAATCATTCTTTAAGATATGGCAAGATCAACCCCCCTTCATGCATGTTGGCCAAATGACAACGGCTATAGAAGAAAGTAGCCAAATGGACATTCCCAGAGAAAACTCAAACAAAGCCATTAAGTGTCCTATAAATCATGACCTAGAGCAACCAAAAGACATAAACTTGAAGGAAGCAATCATCATTTCCCCGCCCAATCAGATAACCCCTTCTCCTACCCAAAATCCCACGCTAACTTCCAGTATAATAAATACAACTTCCATTACTCAAGATGCCAAGAGCTCCTTCAACCCTAAGAAGAAGAACTCGACTAATCCAAATTCTAAGACAACACCGTCCTCTCAATATGGAAAACATTCCCCCCTCTATCCCCAAGAACAACCTCAGATTATTTATGCTCAACCACCCCAAGCCCAAGACTATCAACCCTCGAGTTGGATGGAGCTAGGTCTCATGGGCCATGCACTATCTTTCATAGTCCCGATCAATGGTCAAGAGGCCATTGTGATCCTACACAACACTCAATATCTAGCTCAACTCATCACGGAGGGAATGAGGTTGGCGATGAATGATTATCTCAACCAAGTATGGCTCAACAACATTATCCACCCGATGGCTCCATCATTGAACCCTCAAATGGCTCAAACGATGAGAGAACAATGGAGCATGCCACCCCAGTTCAACCCCATAAACCCTCAAAATGCACCATTGGATCTTCCCTTCTTTCCAACAGAGATGTACACTCACCTAAACCCCATCTTTCTCTCTTGGGATGTCAATCTGGGGAACCAAGGGATGGTACCCCCCACCCACCCCCACCCCTTCCAGTACCCCCACCTCAACAACACGACGACCTCATACCACGGCCAATGGAGGCAGAAATGGAGGAGGACGATGTCCCCCTAAACCTACACTTAGGGCCAACCCTAGAACTCTCAAACCTAGACGGAATAAAAAAAATTCTCTTCACGAAGAGTCACGAGAAGAGATATGTTCTCAGCTGCCCGTTGGCCCTATACAAATGCTCGATGGATATTCGTCCTCCACACGACCCAACTGTGGGCAACAAGGCAATGATCCTAGTTCCATCAATGAGGAGAAACCGTGTCGAAGCGGGGGGGATAAGGGAGAATGGGGAGATGATCAACACTGACTCCAATTTAGCCATGAATCAACCCACTAATTTCATAATATGGAATATATGGGGAGGGAATAATGATAATTTCAGGGGAAATGTTAGAGAGATGCTAGAAACCCATAGGTCGTGTTTGGTAACTTTGTTGGAAACAAGGATGGGCAACCATGTAGCCATGCTTAATGAATTTGAATTCTCTGAGATGATTGAAGTTCCTTCGGAGGAGCAGTCAGGTGGTATGGTTATGATGTGGAAGGATGACATAATCAACGTTCAAAATGTTGTTAGAAGAGGTCAGGAGATCCATGCAACCATAGAGGTACATCCTATACACGTAAACCCTGCCTCTTTACTTCCATTTATGCTAGTACTAGTATTCATAATAGAAATATCATATGGGATCACCTAGAAAGTATTAGTAATACTTATAAAGGACCTTGGTTAGTAGGTGGTGATTTTAATGACATTTTAGCCGCTAATGAGAAATTTGGTGGCAACCCCATTAAAGATAGTAGAGCTAGGTACATTTGGTCCAAAATAAATAAGTGCAACTTGGTTGATCTAGGCTTCAAGGGAAGCAAATATACTTGGACAAATAATAGACACAACAAGAAGGGTCTTGTTTTAGAAAGACTTGATAAAGTCTTCGGAAATGAGGAATGGATTGAGCTATTTCCTAAAAGCTCTATTATCCATTTGCCTAGAACCCACTCTGACCACAATCCTATCCTGGTAGAATTAATTCCAAGGAATAGGTCTCCTCATAAGGTTCCTTTTAGATTAGAAACCTTTTGGTGTAAACATCTGGAATTTCAGACTATTGTTAAAAATAATTGGAATGATAGTGATTACTTTAAAGAATATCATGGGAAGGAAGAGAAAATTATTAGCTAGACTCCAAGGCATCCAATCTTCTAATAGCTATGCTACCAGCTCTTTCCTTAAAAATTAGAATTAGATCTTCAAAATGAGTTCAATGATATTCTAAAAATAGAAGAAGACTACTAGAAACTTAGGTCTAGAATCATGTGGCTTAATGATGGAGACACAAATACAAAATTCTTCCATGTCTCAGCCACTAATAGGAAAAGAAGAAATAAAATTACTTATTTCAAAGATGAGGCTGGTAACTGGATAAATGATCATAGCCATATTATGCCTCATGTTCAAAGTTACTTTACCTCTGCATTTACCTCTTCTCATTCTCACTCTACCTGGACTAACCCCCTAAATCCACAATCCAGATGTAATATGATTAACCTAGATCATCTAGATACCCCTCCCCTAGATAATGAGATTAAAAGAGCAGTCTTCTCGTTCAAACCATTCAAGTCTCCTGGTTCAGATGGTCTACACCCTTCTTTTTCCAAAAATATTGGTACCATATAAGGAATTCTGTTAGTAATCTTTGTCATGATATTTTTAATAATCAGAAAATCCCTCCGAATATTAACAAAACATTTCTATGCCTCATTCCTAAAATCCATAATGCAAACAACATTAAAAATTTCAGACCCATTGGCTTATGCAACACTATCTATAAAATAATCACCAAGATTCTAGCCAACCATCTTAAACCTTTCCTAGATCAATTGATCAGTCCGTATCAGGCTAGCTTTATGAAAAATAGAAGAGCGTCTGATAATGCTATCATCATCCAGGAAATGATTTCTAAGTTTAATAAACTAAAAGGCAAGCAGGGCCATATGATTCTGAAAATCGACATGGAAAAGACTTTTGATCGTCTTGAATGGTCTTTTGTCCGTTACACCCTGGATTTCTTTAATTTCCCTCCAAAATTCTCCAAATTGTTGCTGAGCTGCATTTCTACCAGTAAAATAGCAATCTTAGTCAACGGATCTATTACAAATTACTTTCAACCAAGTAGAGGTATTAGACAAGGCGACCCCATCTCCCCCTATATCTTTATCCTCTGCCTAGAAATGCTCACTAGATACATAGAGCATCAAGTGGACATCAAAAATTGGGACCCCATTACCCTAGGTTATAAATGTCCAAAAATCTCCCACTTATTATTTGCTGACGACATTTCTCTAATGGCTAGAGCTTATGCTAAATCTTGTCAAGCTATTAAAAATGGACTTGCCCAATTTTGCTCTCTATTAGGTCAAAGCATCAATAATACTAAGTCGAAAATACTTTTTTCAAAAAATTGCAACCACTCAATCATCAGTGACATTACAACTTCGTTAGGTATTAAAAAGAGTAACAATTTTGGCACATACCTAGGTTTCCCTATCCTTCACTATAGCACAAAACCTAGGGACTACCAATTCCTCATTGATAAGATGAGAACCAAACTTGCATCCTGGAAAATGAAATTCTTTAGTTTGGCAGGAAGAACAACCCTTGTGGCATCATGCCTTAATTCCATCCCAAACCATTACATGCAATGCACCCTCCTCCCCAGGAAAACCCTAAAGAGATTGACAAAGTCCAAAGGGACTTCATATGGAGTAGTACAATAGAGAAAGGGAAAATTCACCTGGTAAACTAGCCCACTATATGCCAACCCAAAAAATATGGTGGATTAAGGATCCATAATGCTCTTAATAAAAACTTTTGTACTCTTGCTAGTTTAAGTTGGAGACTTCTCACAAATGCTCTAGTTCTTTGGGCAAAGCTTATCATCTCTTACTATTGCAACAGTTCCTCTACGAATAGATCCTCCTTCCTTTAGAAAAGCATTTGCAAAGGGTGGGACATCTGCTCCAAGGGCATCATATGGTCCCCCCACATTCATTCCAAGCTTAATCTATGGGAGGCCAATTGGATTCCAAATATTGATAACCTAAGGGACCTAATTATAGGCCCTCCTTCAGCAAAAGATTTTTCCATAAAAATTAGAGATATCTTTGATAGTACCAATTGGAATTTAAACCGTTTAACCTTCTCTCCCCCATCGGATTTGATAGCTAATATCACCAAAACAAAAATCCGTCAAAAGGATCCTTCAATTGACTTACCTATTTGGTCTTTCACCACTACTACTACTTCTTGTTATAAACTGCTGGAATCTCCTAATAACATTAACTTAGACTTTGAGTGGATTTGGAAATTGGACTGTCCCAATAAAATCAGATTTTTCCTATGGCAATGCCTTCACAATTGAATTCCTTGCAGGAAATACCTTTCACAGATTGGACTAAACATTGACCCTAACTGTCCAATCTGTAAAAGCCCTAAGGAAGAGTCAATAGAGCATATCTTCCTTGAATGCAGAGTTGTCAGCAATCTCTGGAGCAACCTTTAAGGGAACCACCTTATAAATAAAAATGGGAAACATTGGCTTCTCCAAATAAAGGACTTCAACTTTCCTATTAAATATGACTTCATAAACTGGAACACCCTCTTTCCCTTCATCATTTGGCATATCTGGGTTAATAGAAACAGTAATAACCACAATAACACTGCCAACCAAATCAGTGGTTATCAAATTTTGCAAAGGGCCATTGAATTTAAATTATTCACGGAAAAAATCTCTATTAACCCTCCCAAATCACTTATAAAAATCAATTGGTTCAAACCCTCTAGGGGTTGGTTCAAACTGAATGTGGATGCTAGTTTTCATAGTTATAACCAAAATTGTGTGGTGTATGTGGTGTTTTCAGAAATGCAAAAGGTAGCTGGGTAGTTGGTTTTGCAAAACTAACACATGCAAATGGCTCACTAGCAACTGAATTAAAAGCTCTATGAGAAGGTCTAAGAACAGCAAAGGAGTGAAATCTCTTCCCACTTGAGATTGAGACAGACTGCTCAGAGTTAATCCAGGCAATACAAGTCAATAATAAATTATTTAACAAAACTGTTAATGATTGCAGGTCCTCAATGCACCAGCAGAGGGTTACTCTCCAGCACACTTTCAGGCAGGGGAATAGGATTGCCCATCAACTACCAAAAGGGATCCTAGATAGGGACAATCAAGTTTTTGGAGTGGCAGGAGGAAGTAAAGCACAAAAGTCCAGTAAAAAAGTTTTTGTTGAACCACCTCTTGATGTAATAGATTTTGTGGAAAGTGATAGACTTGAATCCACTACCCATGCCATGAAAAACTACTATGTAATGAAGCCTGGCAACTGTTAGCAAGCTTAGGGAACCAATGCATCCTCCGAGATGCATCTTATGTTGACTATGTACTAGATGTTCCTCATACAATTTTCCTTTTAATTAAATTAGGCCAAATCGTTAAATGTATTTTCGTGGATCCTAAAAGATGTCTAACCCCTTTCCTTTAGGATTACTTGAATCCTTACCTAGAATCTCATACGTTTTTATAACTCATAATCAGAGTTTAACATAGCATTGCTTTAGGTGTCCTGATACATTTTAATTACTGGGTGGCGACTCCATAAATTTGCATTTTATTTTAACTTCTATGAAATAGGGTGCAACGCAAGGAATACTAATTAAGTTAAAACTTCTCTAGTAGGAATAAATAAGTTTCTAATATAATATAACTAGGGAAAAATTCATTTTAAGGGATGATTTTAGTTAGTCACATAAGATGTTATAAGCAAAATATTGGATTGAATACTCAAATTCTTTCACACTTACAAAATATTGGATTGGATTCTCAAGTTGG
Source organism: Nicotiana tabacum (assembly GCF_000715075.1). Taxonomy (NCBI): domain Eukaryota; kingdom Viridiplantae; phylum Streptophyta; class Magnoliopsida; order Solanales; family Solanaceae; genus Nicotiana; species Nicotiana tabacum. Next base: position 91,409,527 of record NC_134101.1, on the reverse strand, counting down.
ACCATCATCATCGATGTGTCTGTTTCATAACATATCTCGAGTTGATTGAACAAATTGAACCGAAAACTAGCAAACAAAAGAGTATGTGTGAGTGTGTAAACAGTTGACGCGAGAGACGTGATAGGAAATGGAAATGTTAGTGCGTGGATTTTATCTTGTTTGGCTTTCATGATTGTAAGTAATGCTGATTTTGTTCAATACTAATTGTTGCTTTGTCTGATGGCACAAAAATGGACCAAGCACCAATAATTTTGGGTCACAAGTAGCCTTAAATATCGTAATATCATTTTGCTTTTACCATCAAGTCCACATGTATTACCAGTTATGGTAAACCAGTTGTTTACCACTAAAATTATGTAATTGGAAAATTCGTCATAATTTAAATTAAATTTTACGCTAATTATCAACCTATCATAACTTTTTCAATTCTATAGCATATGAGAGAAATCACCTAATATTTGTTGTCTCTACTTTTCTCATGTTTTTTCACCTTCATTTGTTAGGTTACATCCTTTAATACTAGTAAACATAGGTTTTTAATTAATCGTGACATGAACTAGGTTATAGCAACATACATTTTAATTAACCATGACATGAACTACAGTATCCCAGAACCCTCTTCATGTCATTCTGCGCGCAATGTGGAAATTTTACTATTCTTATTTAGGGTTGTACGAAGAAAATCGACAAATTGCATCAAATCAATTATCCGAGTTAAACCAGCAAAAAATCCGACTAGTGGTTCGGTTTGATTTGGCTTGATATTGAAAAAGAAAATCCAACCATAATTGGCTTGGTTTGATTTTAACTAAAAGAAATCAAACCAAAACCAAACCAATATAATATTATATGTAATTAATTTTAAAAGTATTTATTTTCTTGTAATTTATAAATATTCTTATATTTTTCATAGTTTTTATCTTTTAAAATATTATTTCAAGCTTTGACTTAGAATTTTGAATGACTCAATAAGTTTTATAGCCCATAGATGTTAGTAACTCAAATAAGGCCCAAATCAAAATCAAATCAATATTAATGCTAACAAAAGAAATTCAATTCAATACTAAATGGCAATAGTGTTGGATGTCTACTTTCTGGTTTTGCATTGATTTAGATAGTAAAAATGCATAATTTAGTTTTATTTTTCTTTAGAGTTTAGTCATGTATTAATATTTATTAGTCATACTTATTTTAGCATGATTTAGTACTTTTGGATTATGATTATTTTTATTATGACTTATTAATTAGCAATATTTATTTTATATAATTTTATTATTTTTTGTATAATACCATGAATCCTCTCACATTTTGTATTATTTTCCTGGGAAATACCTTATATAGTTGTATCTTACTAAGACTAAAGAAAAATGAGGAGCACAAATTATATATTTTGCGTTATGAAAATTTTAACGAGGAACAAAACCTCGAAAAAATCGAACTAACCTGACTTATGTACACCCCTACTCTTATTCATTATGCCTTAGCTCAATTGTTGAGAGTTAAACGCAAGACGGAGTTTGTTTCAGAGATGACATTAATAGCCTATTTGGCCAAGCTTCTTTTTGGCCAAAAGTGCTTTTTTGGCCAAAAGCACTTTTGGCCAAAAATTGAGGTGTTTGGCCAAGCTTTTGGAAGGAAAAAAGTGCTTTTGAGGAGAAGCAGAAGCAGTTTTGGAGAAGCAGAAAAATAGTTTCTCTCCAAAAGCACTTTTCTGAGAAGCACTTTTGAGAAAAAATACACTTAGAAACAGTTTTTTAAAGTTTGGTCAAACACTAATTGCTGCTCAGAAGTACTTTTCAAACTAATTAGTCAAACACAAACTGTTTCTCACCAAAAATACTTTTGAAAAAAAATATTTCCCAAAATAAACTGATTTTTGCAGCTTGGCCAAACGGGCTATAAATTGGAGAGGCAAGCCAGTGAAGCAGATGTCATCAGCGGAGAATATATGACTAAGCTAAAAAAATCTTAACTTTAGCACTTTTCTATCAAAAGAATTACATTAACTTGTCAACAACCCAGATTTTATGCTTTCCAATCTGTCTTCTTTCTTTACAATCAGAGTGGAAACTTCCAAATCTCTCTGTCAAAAACTTTACTTATAACTATATTCTTTAACTGTAAAAGTGCCAATTACCCCAGAAAAGTGTAATGTGGATAAAGCAATCATAATGATTACACCGTCTGTGTCACTTTTGGGCACTTGACAACATTCAAAGCTAGTGTTAGTAATACTACAAATTAATTTGCTTTGTTTCCGCACTAATTCCTTCCATTTCTTTAGAGCACATAATCAGTGGATTATATATGTAATCACTAAAATTTCAATAAATATTTGGTTCTGAACCTAAATTTCAATCGTGTAATGTGTTCAATGGTAAAGAATCTAAAAGTTAAACTCATCAAATTGAAATTTTGAGTCCGCCTCTGTATACAACTAAGTGACTTTGATCATGGGTAGAGTAAGAAGAGGTTTGTTAGCCGGGGAGTGAAAGAATTATACTATGCAACAAAGCAAAGAATCCTGCTATTGCATTTGGCAATTGGCACCAGATGATTTTTGGAAATGCAATTCTTGAATCAATACCACTACTACTTGAGGCATAAAATGGTACACACCAGTCAAAAATCATTATTGCCCACCTGAAACTTAAGAGTATGTAGTATGATATTAGAGTTTAAGTTATACTCCCTCCTTTCTTCCAATTTATGTGAACCTGTTTGACTGGTCACGAAGCTTAAGAAAAAATTGAAAACTTTTGCAACTTGTGGTCCTAAACAAGTTAGAATATTTGTATGGCTATAATTCTTTTGAAACTTATGGTAGTAAACATGCCAGAGTATTTGTGTGGTTATAAAAGCTTCTCATTAAGGGTAGAATTGGAAGTTTAAGCTAAATTGTTTCCAAATTTAGAAAGGGGTCATTTTTTTTTTAACGAACCAAAAAAATAAGTTCACATAAACTGGAACGGAGGGGTATATACTAATAGATCATGTACGAAAAGATAATAACAGGTAAACCATTCATAAAAGTCGAATTAGTAACCTGAAAATAAGGCATGTTACCTGTTATAGTAAATTAAAATACACTAACAAATTCTTGTGTATACAAATTAAAATCCTTGCTACATTAGTATGAGCAATAAGCTTTACACTAAGAGAAAATGTTATGAGGTTCTTATCTTTTACCAGGAAACATGGAAACTGTACTACATGACATTCTCGTCTAACACAACTCTGGAGCTTGGAATAGGTTTCTGGTTTATCATACTGCAACTACATTATCTTCCTAACACAATAAAAACTCCTTACTATACAACAATTATCTTAACATCAAGACAATTAACCAGAAAAAGGATTAAAAAGAAGGAAAGAATTGGACAATGTTGATGAACCTTAATCACAACAAATTGGACATCTTATCAGTCCATTCTCATTACAATCCGGGCAACGTTGGAAGCCATATTCTTCGTCCTCAACTTCCAATTCGTCGTGCTCTCCCTCATAGTATATTTTACAACTCCCTGAGCATGTCTCACATGGTACAAACCTAATATCTCCACAAGCCTCACAAACTCCATTTCCAATCCCACCACCACCATCACCATTCTCTATTCGTTCGCAATTTTCTACTAACTTCTCGAGCTTCCCATCCTCATTCATTCTCCGTATTACATCAGCTCCACCAATGTATTTTTTACCTAAAAACACCCTTGGTAATCCCCCTCTAGCAAATCCATCTCCCAATAATTCTTTCAACTCCTCCTTGAACCCTGAATGCATTGAAACATCCCTCTCATCAACCTTAACACCAAGTCCCTTTAGAATCACACGGACGTGACAACAATCCTCGTATGTTTTCCTCACCCCTCTTAGGCTCGTGAAGTAAATAACCAATTTTTCCATCTCACGAGACACCAATTTATTACACTCCGTTAGTACTTCTCCATTTTCTATCTTCGAGTCCTTTCTTGACTCGGCCTCATCATCCGATCCCTGATGATCTTCGACGATTAATGGCTTCAAATGAAAAGGGTTAGCAGGTGGAAGCTCTTCAAGTGCTTTTCTAAATGTAGAAATCACTTCAGGATCAAAATCAGACACTATAAATGTATCATTTGAATGCAAACTAGACTCATTATCAGGCATTTTCGGCGATCCTTCGCCATTTTCTTTAAGCTGATGATCATCAAAACAAGATATATTTGTATTATGAGAAACAGGGAAAGAGAAACTATGATCAAGATGAGGTTTAAGAGGAGTAATATCTTCAAGACCTTCCATTAATTCCCAAGCATTAATAGTTTCTGGCTCACCTGGTGGTGTTCTTACTGGTGTCTTTGGAACCACAACTTTTGGGATTTTTTCATTGATCATTTGGGACCATGTTCTTGCCTCAATCATCAGCTCATCTTTATTTCCCTTTGTTGCATCGTAGTCGTCGATTTCGAATGCAAATTGATCATCTTCGAGACTCTGACTCAGGTTCATTGAGTCAAGTTTCAATGATCCTAACGTGGAGGAAGTGAGATTAACCAAATGTTGTTCACTCTCATTATGATCTTTCTTATGTGGTATGTACATTGAGTAGCTTCTACGTACAGGGGAATATGGTGTATGGCAATTTTGACATACTTTTGGCTTTGAAGTTGCACAACCCATTATTGATAATTTGACCGACAACTTAAGTTTGGTACAAGAAAAAAAAGAATGCTACTATATGCCAGATAATGGATTGTGTAGGGGTTCGAAAATAAGAAACTAAATAGAGGAAATAAAAATGACAAGAATTCAGAATACGAGGATAATTATAATTTGTACCCCTTTAGTATTTAAGAAAAGATTAATTAATGATAGAGAGATTGAGAGATTGGAAGATTCTGTTCTGTGCTAAAATCTGCATCAATGGATTGGTTATAAAAGGTAACAGCTTTATCATAATTGACGAGACGACAAAAATATCAATAAGAAGACAATGCCACATATCAATTGATACCTTAAAAACAAAGTGCATCAGAGGATTAAGAAAAACAAAACTCGTATAGATTATGAATAAGAAGAAAAGAAAGAGAGAAAAATAGGCAGGGAGAGAGAATTTTGGGAGAAGAAGGAACCTTTTCAGGAGTTATTATTTTATTCTTCTTCCTTCCCTGAAAACAATGTTTCTATCTCTCTAAAGATTATTGGTGGGTTTTTTTTCTTTTGTGTACAAAAAGAGGGGTAATGGACAAAACCAAAAAAGACCCTGTTAGTGGCTAGGCTAGGATGAGAATGAGTGGTTAAAAATGAATCAAACCTTTTTTTCTGGAGAGGGGTTGATTTTATAATATGAATGAAGAAAAGAGAAATGGTGGATATACAAGATGTCAAGAACAAAAAAATGAAAAGAAAGGATTGTGGTGGCTTCTAGGCAAATTCAGTTGCCCCATGCGCAAACCTCTTTTTGTGTGAGACGAAGAGAAGTGGAGGGGCTACTTTATTTTTTTGATTTTCCTATTGGTATTTGATAACCAGCATACGGGTTGGGACTCCGACTTGTTCGGATTCACGCCGCATAAGACCTATTAAAGGGAAAAATATTACTGCTAGGATTTTTCCATTTCATAACACGAATCAAATAGATCTAATTAAGGATGAACTGATCTTATGTATTCATACTACAACCCTCGGTGATGAGGGCCGCTTTATTGGTTCTTTATAAGAAGGTGGTCAAAATATGAGCAAGGTTCGGGTTTCTATATATAATCTAGAGTTAAGATATCTTCATCATCTTCAACAAAGTACGAAGTAGAAAAATTCGATAGGGGGTCTACTTCAGTCTATGGAAGATTAGGATGAAATCGTCTCTGGTGTTACAAGGGGGTTGGAAGCAATTGATTAGGATTTTCCTGACGAGATGAAAGAGATAGAAAAGGCAGACCTGAAGGAGAGGGCTTTGAGTGCGTTCTTCATGAGCGTTACAAATAGAGCATTTTTTGGAAAATTACTGAAGAAACTTCTGCATCAATGGCATGAAAGAAGCTGGAAGATCTGTATTCTAAGAAATAGGTAACAAAACCGCTTCTTATACAATCTCCGTATGAACGAAGGTACACCTGTTAAAACTCACCTTGATGAGTTTAATTTAATAATAAATGAACTTGAAGAATGCAAATATCAAAGTTGAAAGTAGGATAATGCCTTGATTGTGTTATGTTACGATACTTTTGTTGATATGTTGCTATATAGGAAAGACAATATTTCACTGAAAAATGTTAGTAATGCACTAAAATCTAAAAAGTTGAAAAAGAGACTTCCAAAAAGCAGAACTGAGGGTGAAGGTCTTGTGAGTAGAGGAAGAACACAACAGAAAGACTTTAATAGAAAAAATTCAACAACCAGATCGAAGTCTAAAGAAAAAAAAATAGAATTATTATGAGTGCAGGGAACAAGGTCATTACAAGAGAAATTATCATAAGCTGAAAGAGAAAAGAGGGAAGCAAAAGTAGATAATTCTACAAATATTATTGACACTTACAATAATTCTGATGATAGTGACTATGTAGCGCACGTTTGTGTCGTGAGTTCTAGTTATGGGCAGAATTATTGGGTTCTTAATTCTGGTGCTACTTCCTACATGTGCACATACAAGAATTGGTTTGCAACTTACAAGCATATGAGCAGGACTATCTGCATGGGAGATGATAAACTATTACGAGTAGAAGTGATTGGTAACATCAAATTGAGAATATTGGATGGAATTATCATAAATACTAAATACTGGCATTATCCTCGGATAAAGAGAAATTTGATTTCTCTTTCGACTTTGGATGATCAAGGATATAAACTCTAAAAATAAAATACTTAAAGTGTGTAAAGGCACATGGTACTCATAAAGAGTAAACGACATTCTAAATTGTATCATCTTCAAGTCAGTGTAGTTGAAGGGAAAGATGATATAACTTCTGGAAAAGGTAATCTGAATTAGTCTTAGTTGTTGCACTTATGACTTGGTCATATGAGTGACAATGAATTATCTTTGTTGAGCAAGCAGAATTCGTTGGATGGGTACAAAAATCAAGTTTTAAATTTTTGTTAGCACTGTGTATGTTGCGGAAGACAAATGTATATAGTGTGAATAAGTCACAACTAACTATACCAAAATTATGGCAGCCACTAAATAATAAATAAGACAATAAAGCAACAATAAAAGGAATACAAGAATTTACGAGGTTCGGCCAATTTTGCCTACTTCCTCGGACACAGCCAATATTTTATTTCACTCCAAAAATACAAGTGAAATAATACTAAAGAGAGAAGATACAAATGTCTTAAGAAGATAAGAAGGCAAATGAGAGGTGTGTATTAAATCCTAAACATTAAGCCTCCTTTTATAAGGAAAATTTCCCAAACAAATGTGTCAACCACCGATGTGGGATATTTGACAACTTCAACAAACTTCCACCTTGGCAAAATTCCACATCTTCAATTTTCTATCAATAACAAATTTTGGTTGTGTCTTCATCTCCAATCTTCAGTGTTCAACAATGTTGATCAAAATCCAAACAATGTTGAAACTTGACCGCAGTCACCACTTTTGTCAGCATATCAACATGATTCTCTGTAGTATGAATTTTCTTCACCGTGACTCCACCTTCTTCTATGATTTCTTGTACGAAATGATACCGAACATCAATGTGCTTTGTCCTGGAATGATAAATTTGGTTCTTCGCTAATTGAATAGCACTTTGACTATCACAAAAAATTGTGATACTTTTGTGTCCAATACCAAGCACTTTTAGCAATCCCCGAAGCCAAATTGCCTCCTTCATAGCCTCTGTAATAGCCATATACTCTGCCTCTGTTGTAGACAAAGCAACTGTTGACTGCAAAGTAGACTTCCAACTAACTGGTGCCTTTGCAAAAGTAAACACATAACCAGTTGTTGATCTTCGTTTGTCCAGATCACCCGCAAAATCTGAGTCACAATATCCAACTACAGATTGATTGCCTTCCTGCTCAAAAACCAACCCAACATCTACAGTATTATGAATATACCGTAGAATCTACTTCACAGCTTGTCAATGCTCCTTTCCTGGATTATGCATATATCTGTTAATAACTCTAACAACTTGTGAAATGTCAGGTCTCGTACAGACCATTGCATACATCAAGCTACCAACAGCATTTGTGTATGGTACCCTTGACATATACTCATGTTCAGCTTCATCTTTTGGTGACATAGTAGTACTTAGCTTAAAATGGGGAGCAAGTGGAGTACTAACTGGCTTAGTCTTCTCATCTATGCCAAAACGTTGTAGTACTCTCTTCAAATATTCCTTTTGAGATAAACAGAGTTTCTTTGAACGTCTATCTCTTATTATCTCCATGCCAAGAATTTTCTTTGCCTCACCCAGATCCTTCATCTCGAACTCCTTCTTCAGTTGAATCTTCAACTTATCAATTTCTTCCGAATTCTTGGAAGCTATCAACATATCATCAACATATAGGAGAAGATATACAAAGGAACCATCTTCAAGCTTGCTCAAATATACACAATGATCGTATTTGCTTCTCTTGTACCCTTGCCGCAACATAAACTTGTCAAATCGCTTGTACCATTGTCTAGAAGATTGTTTCAATCCGTATAATGATTTTTCAAGTTTGCATACCATATTTTCTTTTCCAGCAACTTTGAATCCTTCTGGATGAGTCATGTAGATTTCCTCCTCCAAGTTTTCATGTAAAAACGCAATTTTTACATCCATCTGAACTAGTTCCAAATCCAACTGTGCTACCAAAGCCAACATAATTCTAACGGAGGAATGTTTTACAACTGGAGAAAATACTTCATTGTAATCAATTCCCTCTTTTTGAGCATATCCTTTGGCCACCAATCTTGCTTTGTAGGGAACATCTTCTTGGTTAGAAAATCTTTCTTTCTTTGTAAATACTCATTTGCACCCATTTGCTTTCTTTCCCTTCGGGAGATTGGCCAATTTCCATGTATGATTCTGATGAAGGGACTGTATTTCATCATTTATGGCAATCCTCCACTTATCTTCTTCTGAACTTTGGACTGCGTCTTTATAAGTGGTAGGAACATCATCAGCTACAATTGAGGCGGCACAAGCAACCATCTCTATAAAACGAACATGTTTTGTTATTGTCCTTTTTGGCCTGCTATTTGCAATTGATTCAAGTTGTTGTTGAGGTTCTTGAGTTGGAATCTCCCTCTCTACTGGCTCTTCTTCTAGAGGATAATCTTCATTTGTTTCCTCATCTGCTTCTTGTGTAGGAAAATAAATTTTTCCTAAAACTCCACCTGTTTAGAAGCACCCTCATTTTGTTTGGTATCTTATGTTACCTTATTTACCATAACAGATTCATCAAAGGTAACATCCCTACTTAATATTACTTTCTTTGTCATAGGACACCATAAGCGGTATCATTTTACTCCAGAAGTAATTCCCATAAAAATAGCCTTATTTGCCATTGGATTCAATTTTGACTCTATCACATGATAATATGCAGTTGAGCCAAACATGTGCAAAGAGTCATAATCTACAGCAGGCTTTCCATACCATTTTTCAAATGGTGTCTTGCCATCAATAGCAGCAGATGGTAGACGATTAATGAGGTGGAATGCATATGTAATTGCTTTAGCCCAAAATTCTTTGCCCAAGCTAGCATTGGACAACATACACCGTACCTTCTCCAGCAAGGTCCGGTTCATACGTTCTGCCACTCCATTCTGTTGTGGTGTATGTTTGACAGTGAAGTGTCGGACGATGCCATCATTTTCACAGGCCTTATTAAAATGATCATTTTTTATTCACCTCCATTGTCTGTGCGAATACACTTGATCCTCCTGCTTGTTTGATTCTCCACAATCATTTTCCATTTGAGAAAAATTTCCAACACTTCATCTTTGCTTTTCATTATATACACCCACACTCTTTGGAAAAAATCATCAATAAAGGTTACAAAATAGTGCTTCCCACCCAATGAAGGTATTTTGGAAGGACCCCAAATATCAAAGTGTACATAATCCAAAATGCCTTTAGTATTATGGATCGTTGTACCAAATTTAACCCTTGTTTGTTTCCCTTTGACACAATGCTTGCAAAACTCTAAGTTGCAAGCCTTTACTCATTTTAACAATCCTTGATCTGATAGAGTTTTTAAGGATTTTCCTCCAGCTTGTCCCAAGCGCATGTGCCATAGCCTGGTTGCTTCTGCCTCTTTGTGGTCACTGGATGTCACTGTCACTGTCCCAATAACTGTACTGCCACGATAACGGTACATGTTATTGTTCTTCCGATTGGCCTTCATTACCACTAGTGCACCGGAGCATACTCTCGTTACTCTATTTTCTACAATGATTTTAAACCCATTTGATTCTAGGGCTCCCACAGAGATGAGTTTTTTCTTCAAATCCGATACATATCGAACATCTGTTAATGATCTGATCATTCCATCATGGTTTCTTAATCGTATTAAATTCCATATGTGGTATGAGGGCTGTTATCCGCTGTTTGAATGACTATATATTCTCCTTCTTGAAAATCTACGAACCAGTCCCTGTTGGGATACATATGATAGCTACAAGCCGAGTCCATCAACCATATGTCTGATGATGTTGATGACTCTGTTGTAACTAATGAGAAGTCTGAATCATCACAATCAGTTACATTTGAATCCATAATGACCTTTCCATTATTACATTTGGCCTTATTCTTCAACTTCGGACAGCCTTTCTTCCAGTGTCCATTTTCTCGACAAAAGGCACATTCATCTTTGCTGGGTCTAGATCTTAACTTGGATCTTCCCTTCCTTATCCTCGTTTTATTTTAAGGATGACCCCTCACAACCATGTGCTTCTCTTTCTCTGTCCTTCTGTTTTTCTCCCTTTTTTTGTTCATAGCTGTACAAAGTCGAACAAACTTCTCTGAGAGAAATTTCGTCATTTTCATGGAGTAGAGTAGTTTCAAGGTGCTCGTATGACCCCAACAACATCAAGGCTAAGTCACCATCATCAAAAGTTGCATCCATATTTTGCAAATTTATGACCAACTTATTGAAACTGGTGATATGTTCATTCATCGTGGTACCAAGAACATTGGTGAAGCGAAACTATCTCTTCTTCATGTACAATTTATTTTGACTATTTTTCTTCAAAAATTTATCCTCCAGTGCTTTCCATAATTTACTTGTTGAAGTTTCCTTTGTGTATGGATATTTCTGCTCTCTAGCAAGGTAGGATCGAATGGTACCACAAGCAACATGGTTGATAATTCTCCAATCTTCTTCTCCAATAATATCTGGTCTTTTTTATTCAATAGCAAGATCTAGCCCTTATTGAAAAAGGACATCTAGAACCTCGCCTTGCCACATCCCAAAATGTCCTGACCCGTCAAAAAATTCTACCGCAAATTTCGCATTTGACATAATTTTTGTCATAAGCGAAGATGACAATGATGACGTATTATTGACACTTGATGTAGATTCTTCTTGTTTATTGTCTCCCATCTTTGACACAAATATTATTTAATAGCTGATGACACAAATCAAGATTATTTCCTTTCTGGTGTGGAAGATCAGACTAAGCTGCAACCACATAGCATGCTCAGACAGAACCTTGACTCAGTTACCAAGATAAATCTTTTCTGATGTGGAAGATCAGACTATGCTGCAACCACAGAGAATACTTAGACAGTACCTTGGCTCTGATACCAATTGTTGCGGAAGCCAAATTTATATAGTGTGAATAAGTCACAATTACTATACCAAAATTATGGCAGCCACTAAATAATAAATAAGACAGTAAAGCAACAATAAAAGGAACACCAGAATTTACGAGGTTCGGCCAATTTTGCCTACTTCCTCGGACACAGCCAATATTTTATTCCACTCCAAAAATACAAGTGAAATAATACTAAAGAGAGAAGATACAAATGTCTTAAGAAGATAAGAAGGCAAATGAGAGGTGTGTATTAAATCCTAAACATTAGGCCTCCTTTTATAGGGAAAATTTCCCAAACAAAAGTGTCAATCATCGATGTGGGATATTTGAAAACTTCAACAGTGTATTTAGTAACAAACAATGGTGAAATTCAGTAAGAAAGTAGAGCAGAAGACCATAAACAAGTTAGATTATATACATTCAGACTTGTGGGGTTCAAACAAAGTTTCCTCCAAGGGTGATACCAGGTATTTTATGACTTTGATTGATAATTTTCTCATGAATAGTGTGAGTGTATTCTCTAAAAACAAAAGATGGGGCATTTTTAACATTTTTTAAATAGAAGACGATAGTTGAGAGGCAGATAAAAAAAAGTTAAGCATGTTCTGACTGATAATGGGTTGAAATTTTGCAATTCTTAGTTAATTATTTCTGCAGCAAAGAGGGTATAATGAGATATTGCACTTATGTTAGAACACCACAATAGAATGTTATTTTAGAACATATGAACATAATGCTTTGTGATAGGGCACGAAGCATGATTTTACTCTCATGTATTAGCAAGGATTTTTGGGCTGAAGTAATTCAATACAGCTTGTTATTTGGTCAATATATCTCCATCCACGTCTATTGAGTTTAATATTCCTTTTGAGATATCGTCTAGTTCGCTTGCTAATATTCAAATTTGAGGATATTTGATTGCCCTCTTATACTCATGTGAGGGTAGAAAAGTTAAGCTGAGGATAAAGAAATGCATATTTTTGGGGTATACAACTAGAGTGAAAGGTTCTAGGTTGTAGTGCACAGATCAAAAGACTCTAGGGTTAATTATTAGTGAGGATGTGACATTCAATGAATCTGCCTCACTGGACAGTCAGAGGGAGAAAACAATAGTAGAAACAGATTGTGGTGTCAGTGACCGCATAGAACTAGAAATTGAACCTCCACTAACTTAGCCCAGTAGTTCTAAAGTAGAGGAGGTGCAAAATATTGATCAAGATGATAATGTTGATGTACCTGCGCAAGTATCATATAGCATTGCAACAGGCAGAGAGAAGAGAGTGATCAACCGATCGCATAGGCTTGCAAACGTAATTGATGGGAATCTTCTTGGATATACGAAAACTGTGGGGTTTGCTTTAGTATTTGTAGAGATCGTTGATGTGCTTGAGTGTAATAGCTATCCTGAAGTTATTTCGAGTGCAGAAGCAGATCGACGGATTTGTTGATAGTTGAAGAGATTAGGTCTCTAAATAAGCTTAGGCGCGCCTAGACTTGGTTGATGTTTGCGGTAATGGGTAAAGCCCTTTCGAGGGCTAAGGGCAAGGTAGAGAGAAGTTGTTCCTATTGATGAAGAGAATTCAAGTCAAGGGGAAGATTTGTTATTTGTGGCTTGAATTATTTTCTTATATTTTAAGAAACTCATAATCCCTATAGGTTTGGGAAACCCATTGTTCTAATAAATTTGGGAAAGAAAAATTTAGTGTCCTTCTCGGATTGGTAAACCTTTTTCTTATATGTTTGGGACTATTTAGGATCTATATATAGTGATTGTGATTAGGGATTCTAAAGATGGCTTTTCTTCTTATTCATACCAAAAAATTCTCTATGTTTTTGCCCGAGGATTAGGCTTCCTTTTGTTATTTTTTTCTTATCTATCTACTTGATCTTCCGCAATAATAATGATAGAGGGTACTTTATCATCTTACCACAATCTTTGATGTGCATATATTGCATCACTTTCTTGAGACTTTACATGATAGAGTTGGAATTTTTCTCTTAAAAGGTGCTTCACGTTATAAAGTATAAACTACCAAGGGCCTAATCTTTGTTTAACAATTCTTTCTTTACTTTAAATTATATACATAAAGATAAAGTTAATAATCTCCAGTAACGAAAGTGATAAAATATTGTTAAAATATACACAAATTATTATTTAGACAAGCTTCTCTAGAAATGAGCACAAAGACGGATTCCGAATTTGAATTTTATAGGTTCACAATGTCACTAAACTTATTGATCATTTGAGTTATTAGGTTCAAAATTTATAATCCATACGTATTTAATATATTTTTAATACATATACATAATTTAGCCAAAATTACTAAGTCCGACTTGTTATGAAATAAAAGCAATTTAGTAAAACATGAACAAGAAATAAAGACAATTTAGTAAAACATGAACAAGAAAGAGATAGAGAGAAAGGAAGAAATTTTCTTCTTCAATTGTGTGTATTTTCCTATCTATTACAAGGCCTTTATATAGGCATGAAAACTGAAGAAAATATGTCATGGAATATGTCATTGAACATAGAAAATATGTCATTGAATATGTCATTAACCATTTGAGAGAAAGATCAGGGAGGAAGAGTAGACATCCACCATATTTTGATTTTTATCATAACACTCCCCCTTGGATATCCATAAATAATGTGCCTCGTTAAAACCTTATTAGGAAAAAACCCTATGGGAAAAAAATCCTAATGAAGGAAAAAGAGTACACATATTTAGAAATACGCCTTTTGGTTGCCTCGTTAAAAACCTTGCAAGGAAAACCCAATGGGACAAAACCTTGTAAGGGAAAAAGAGTACAACGCATATTAACTCCCCCTGATGAGATCATCAGTTCACATCGTTGAGCTTTCGTATCCCAATCTTGTACACTAGTTTCTTGAAGGTTGACGCCGGTAGATATTTGGTGAACAAATCAGCCATATTATTACTTGAACGGATCCGTTGCACATTAATATCACAATTCTTTTGAAGATCATGTGTGAACAATAATTTAGGTGAAATGTGCTTTGTCCTAACTCCTTTATGAATCCTCCCTTTAATTGGGCTATGCATGTTGTATTTTCTTCATACAAAACTGTGGGTAGTTTATCACACTTCAAACCACATTTGTCTCGAATAAGATGTATAGTAGACCCCAACCATACACATTCTCGACTTGCTTCATGAATAGCAATTATCTCAGCATGATTAGAAGAAGTAGCCACGATTGATTGCTTAGTCGATCGCCAAGATATGACAGTGCCACACATGTAAACACATAACATGTTTGAGATCAAGCCTTGTGTGTGTCAGATAAATACTCCACATCGACATAACCAACAAGATCGGTATTGCAATCATTGCCATAAAATAAGCCCACATCGGTAATCCCCCTTAGATAACGCAATATGTGCTTGATTTTTTCCAATTTATCCTTGAGCGGAGCTATATCTTGTTAAGACATTAACTGAAAAGGTTATGTCATGCCTTGTAGTGTTAGCAAGATATATTAGCGCACCAATTGCATTACGATATGGTACTTTAGGACCAAGAAGCTCTTCATTATTTTCATGAGGTCGGAGTGGATCTTTATTTATATCGAGTAATCTCACAACCATCGGGGTACTTAATGGATGTGCTTTATCCACATAGAAGCTCTTTAAAATCTTTTTAGTGTATGTTGATTGAAGGACAAAAATTCTATCTTTCATATATTCAATTTGTAGACCAAGACAAAATTTTGTCTTTCCAAGATCTTTCATTTCAAATTCTTTCTTTAAACAGTCTACTGCTTTAGGAAGCTCTCCGGGAGTTCTAATGATATTTGAATCATCAACATACATGGCGATTATAACAAATTCAAATCCATATCCTTTTATAAGGACACAAGGACAAATTGAATTATACTTATACCCTTCTTTCAACAAGTATTCTCTCGGGCGATTATACCACATGGACCCTGATTGTTTCAATCCGTATAAGGATTTTTGAAGCATTATTTAATAAATTTCTTGGAAACCTTAATATGCTCCAAGACAATTTAAATCTTTCAATGATATCCACTATACGCATATCAAGTTTTTCATATATTGCCAGATTAAACCCTGAAGTGACTATATCCACTATAAGAGAACATGTCTCCATATAATCAATGTGAGGATATTTACTAATTTTCTTGTGCCACAAGTCGTCTTTATGTCTATCGACTTGAACCTTTCGCACAAGAACACATTTATGCCTCAATTGACTTTATACTTTTAGGTGTTGGACTATCCGTCCAACTTCACATTTTTCAAGTGAAGTAAATTTCATTGCGTATTTTTTATTTGGCCAATCTTTTATCCGTCCAAATTTCATGACAGATTTGATCTCAAGATCCTCGTCAATATTAATCATATTGAGCGCTACATTATATTAATAATATCGTCGACAATCATTTTATGTCGGTTCCATTATTACCCAATAAAGACATAACTTATTGAGATCTCTTTATTTCATTATTTTCAGGTACCTGAGCCTCTCCCATGAGGTCTTATAAAGTGTTATGTCATGGTGCTCTTCTAGGGCACTTGCCTCCTTATTATGACCATTTTGAATATTTGCCCCTCTCCTTCTTCAAGGAGTTTTATCTTTGGAACCGATTGGTCTATTACACTTCATGTGTGCCATAGACTCTATCCCTCATGGATTTTATTCTATTTGGAGCATTAGCAGCTGAAATATGACATTTAGCTTTGGGTCAGCAAATGCGTCTGACAATAATTTGTAAATGAATTATCACTTGAACTTCAAGTTTATATTTTCTTGTACGAGGATCTATATGTATTCATAATAATTCATTTAACGTATCACTTTTTTAGCTGCCCATTTTCTCCCCCTAATGTTGGAATCACCAACACATTTCCCAACCATCTTTGGGAACTCATCTTTGTGCATTTTGGTGGCATAATTAAATCATATAGCACATCCATATTTCTATATAGAAATTATTTGGTTCCTGACCCTGAACCGATTGTGATAGGGAAAATTTTTTTATAACTTGGCTAGATGCGTACAAGTGCTGCTGTATATTAAATAATAAATCTCATACCAAATTTTATTTTTGGAAGTTTTGTTTTCATAACCAATGATTTAGCTATAATTGGAGGCATACAATTTCTGCTAAACCAACTTGGATTTAAACCAGTATTATTAAGATAAATCATCATAATTTATATTCTGGAATTGTGCTCTAATAATTTGAGCAAGCAATCTTGCAAAAACCAAACTGCAAGTTGATAACAAATGCACATGTGACCATAAAATAGATGCATCTATTAAAATCATATTATAGTAAACAGTCCACATGGCAGGTGACTGGGCCCATATATATATCACCTTTTATTCCTTCCAGAAATCAAAGGATTCAATCCCAACCTTTAACTGGTATATCATGAGAATAAGCAGCACAAGAGAATTCTTGAAGAATCTTCTATTCTTCAATATGTGTCAATGTAATTCTTAATTAATTTTTCGCATCATAATTGAACCGATATGGTCAACCGGTCATGCCAATTAATATTTATTTTAGTAAATCTCTAGTTTACTTGTGGCATATGATTCCAGCATCATGCTTATATTTGTGTAGTACAAATAGAAAGAAGATCGGGTAACCTTTCATATTTACCCGGTATGATTATAGAAATATGAAGATATTCAATCTTCCTTTCATTTATAGTCTCAATATGCCAATCACTTTGACTTATATATTTGAAACTCAAAAAGTTTCTTTTGAGACTTTACAATATCAATGTCATGAATAAGTTTATTCATCGGGGTAGTAACAAATTAGTTTTTTCGGAGTTCTTAACAACTTTTGTACTACAAGATCTTTTATCATACCATTCATATGGTAAATGTCTCCTTCACGGAGAAAATTATATCATAATAAATTATCATGGTCAAAATCATCATAAGCAAAATCATTTCTTGCTTTAATTTTGCCTTTAATAACTTTTATAAGGCATGACAAAATAATATTTGGCATATCACATGTACGCGACCAATGACATATTCATGTAACCACACAATAATATTTATTCTCTTTATTTTACTCAAACCTCCTTTAGAGGTGAGTTGTGTGGTATTCATATAATCATGAATTGCATGTCTTTATTCATTGTTTTTATCACATATTGTCACATTCAACTTTAGGAATGGGTTTGCATTCTCAATGCTTATCATAAGTCACATTCTCTTCAAGGAATGGATCATAATCAGCGACGTGTTTTATTATTTTCATACCAATTTAATGGTAAGCATTGCTTTCACATTTTGAAGGACTATTTTGAGAACCCTTATTGTTCTCCTTTTATAATCATAGTGATGATTATTATTATTTTGATATTTGGAACGCTCACGTTCATTGTTCAACCACTTGTCTTCATTGAAACTTATTATGCATTGTTATCACATTCACTTCAAGAATGGAGCAAATCAAGTGGGAAAATTTTCATGCCTTTTCATGAAAAATATATTATTTTTCTTTAGTCATCATTATATCATCAATATGGTACATTAGGACTCAAACCCAATGTCTTACCAATATAAAGGCATGGTAGGCCATAATAAATTGGGACTCAAACCCAACTCTTATCATTATGGAGCATCAGGACTTGATCCCGATGTCTATTCCTCAATTAGTGGCATAATAGACTAAACAATATTGAGATTCATTCTTAAGCCTTAATTTCAATCACATGCCAAAAAAAGTTATACACAACTAATTTGCAACTTAGCAAATCAAATTTGCTTTCTTAAATAAGTGTACAAATCTCAAATCAGCGTAAAGCTTTATTAATTATTTGTAGCATCTATATGAAATACAACCGTTTGTAGTCAGAATATTTCTTCTAAATTGTAGTAGAGTTTAAAAGGATCATAAAATCATTGTCATAATATTTATTGAGTCTCTCTCAAAAATATTATTGTTTTTAGGGTATATCCTACCTATTGGATTTGATTTAACGCCATAACTTTCCTTCACTCAATTCAACCAAGCAATTAGTGAATAAATTTATCAAAAGTACACCATATAGGTAACAACACACATATAATACTAATACATAAATTCAGTATTTATATTACCTGAAAAGTGACATTATAGGTAACAACTTACCAGTTGTAGCTTGTGCATCATTCATATAAAATACTTAAAAATGGTAAGTCAGTAGCAAGCATCAAATAGGTCATGGATACTCAAAAATACCTCTTCTAGTAGTCATACTAATCATTGTTTGCTTTCAAATGATACGACCATAAATTATGAAGTATACTTTCTCAATAGCTGGTTTGTTTTCCAAATTTCAACGAAGTAATTAATCAACCTAAATAAAGATGTGAAGTATTTTTTGTTTTCTTCAAGGTGATTTATGCTTTTAATCAGTATGACCATTTTTTTTATTCTTTTTTTGTACTATATGCAAGTGTAAAAATCCAAAAGGAAAAAAAAATATTCATCCAAGTAAAAGAAAATGTTAAAAGCGGCAGGACAGATTGAAGATAGTTAACACACAAATATGCATAAGACAATTTATATAAAATATCCTTGGTTACCATGACATGCATCATATCAACAATTAACTGCTACTATGATTTTCACATATAGAACTTCGAAAATTTTATTTCATTCATGTGATATAAAAGATGAATATTAATATGTGCTTATGTAATATATGTGCAGTACGAAGTTGTGTGCATATGGGATTTTAGAGGAATGACAAGTATAAGATAATCATACCTTCTTACATTTCATTACTTACCATATGTAGTTTCTCTTTACATTTAACCATATGATGATATGTATAGCTTCTAATTGTAATCTTTCCGGATGTAGGAAAAATTTTGTAGATATATATACAATTGGTTAGAGACTCGTGCTGATAACGTGTTATGAAATAAAAGCAATTTAGTAAAACATGAACAAGAAAGAGATAGAGAGAAAGGAAGAAATTTTCTTCTTCAATTGTGTGTATTTTCCTATCTATTACAAGGCCTTTATATTGTTGCGGAAGCCAAATGTATATAGTGTGAATAAGTCACAACTACTATACCAAAAATTATGACAGCCACCAAATAATAAATAAGACAATAAAACAACAATAAAGGAAACACCAGAATTTACGAGGTTCGGCTAATTTTGCCTACTCCTCGGACACAACCAATATTTTATTCCACTCCAAAAATACAAGTGAAATAATACTAAAGAGAGAAGATACAAATGCCTTAAACAGATGAGAAGGCAAATGAGAGGTGTGTTTCAATCCTAAACATTAGGCCTTCTTTTATAGGGGAAAAATCCCTTCCAAACTTAACTCCCAACCAATGTGGGACTTTGGCATTTTGCCAAACTTCAACAAATCTCCACCTTGGCAAAATTCCACATTTTCAATTCTCTCTCAATAACAAATTTTGGTTGTGTCTTCTTCTTCAATCTTCAGTGTTCAACAATGTTGATCAAATCCAAACAATGTTGAAACTTGACCGCAGTCACCATCTTTGTCAGCATATCAGCAGGATTCTCTGTAGTATGAATTTTCTTCACCGTGACTCCACCTTCTTCTATGATTTCTCGTACGAAATGATACCGAACATCAATGTGCTTCGTCTTTGCATGATAAACTTGGTTCTTCGCTAATTGAATAGCACTTTGACTATCACAAAAAATTGTGATACCTTTTTGTTTAACACCAAGCTCCTTTAGCAATCCTTGAAGCCAAATTGCCTCTTTCACAGCATCTGTAATAGCCATGTACTCTGCCTCTGTTGTAGACAAAGCAACTGTTGACTGCAAAGTAGACTTCCAACTAACTGGTGCCTTTGCAAAAGTAAACACATAACCAGTAGTTGATCTTCGTTTGTCCATATCACCCGCAAAATCTGAGTCACAATATCCAACTACAGACTGATTGTCTTCCTGCTAAAAAACTAACCCGACATCTACAGTATTATGAATATACCGTAGAATCCACTTCACAGCTTGCCAATGCTCCTTTCCTGGATTGTGCATATATCTGCTAATAACTCCAACAGCTTGTGAAATGTCAGGCCTTGTGCAAACCATTGCATACATCAAGCTACCAACAACATTTGCGTATGGTACCTTTGACATATACTCTCGTTCAGCTTCATCCATTGGCGACATAGTAGTACTTAACTTAAAATGGGAAGCAAGTGGAGTACTAACTGGCTTAGTCTTGTCATCTATGCCAAAACGTTGAAGTACTCTCTTCAAATATTCCTTTTGAGATAAACAGAGTTTCTTTGAACGTCTATCTCTAATTATCTCCATGCCAAGAATTTTCTTTGCCTCACCCAAATCCTTCATCTCGAACTCCTTCTTCAGTTGAATCTTCAACTTATCAATTTCTTCCAAATTCTTGGAAGCTATCAACATATCATCAACATATAGGAGAAGATATACAAAGGAACCATCTTTAAGCTTGTGCAAATACACACAATGATCGTATTTGCTTCTCTTGTACCCTTGCCGCAACATAAACTCGTCAAATCGCTTGTACCATTGTCTAGAAGATTGTTTCAATCCGTACAACGATTTTTCAAGTTTGCACACCATATTTTATTTTCCAGCAACTTTGAATCCTTCTGGCTGAGTCATGTAGATTTCCTCCTCCAAGTTTCCATGTAAAAACGCAGTTTTTACATCCATCTGAACTAGTTCCAAATCCAATTGTGCTACCAAAGCCAACATAATTCTAATGGAGGAATGTTTTACAACTGGAGAAAACACTTCATTGTAATCAATTCCCTCCTTTTGAGCATATCCTTTGGCCACCAATCTTGCTTTGTAGCGAACATCTAATTGGTTAGGAAATCCTTCTTTCTTTGCAAATACCCATTTGCACCCAATTGCTTTCTTTCCCTTCGGGAGATTGGCCAATCTCCATGTATGATTCTGATGAAGGGACTGTATTTCATCATTCATGGCAATCCTCCACTTATCTTCTTCTGAACTTTGGACAGCGTCTTTGTAAGTAGTAGGAACATCATCAGCTACAATTGAGGTTGCACAAGCAACCGTCTCTATGAGACGAACAGGTTTCGTTATTGTTCTTTTTGGCCTGCTGGTTGCTATTGATTCAAGTTGTTGTTGAGATTCCTGAGTTGGAATCTCCTCTACTGGCTCTCTTTCCAGAGGGTAATCTTCATTTGTTTCCTCCTCTGCTTCTTGTGTAGGAAAAATAAATTTTCCCTCAAACTCCACCTGCTTAGAAGCACCTTCATTTTGTTTGGTATCTTCTGTTACCTTATTTACCATAGCAAATTCATCAAAGGTAACATCTCTGCTGAACATTACTTTCTTTGTCATAGGACACCATAAGTGATATCCTTTGACTCCAGAAGTAATTCCCATAAAAATAGCCTTCTTTGCCCTTGGATCCAATTTTGACTCCGTCACATGATAATATGCAGTTGAGCCAAACACGTGCAAAGAGTTATAATCTACAGCAGGTTTTCCGTACCATTTTTCAAATGGTGTTTTGCCATCAATAGCAGCAGATGGTAGACGATTAATGAGGTGGCATGCATATGTAATTGCCTCAGCCCAAAATTCTTTGCCCAAGCCAGCATTGGACAACATACACCGTACCTTCTCCAGCAAGGTCCGGTTCATACGTTCTGCCACTCCATTCTGTTGTGGTGTATGTCTAACAGTGAAGTGTCGGATGATGCCATCATTTTCACAGACCTTATTGAAATAATCATTTTTGTATTCACCTCCATTGTCTGTGCGAATACACTTGATTCTCCTGCCTGTCTGATTCTCCACCATCATCTTCCATTTGAGAAAAATTCCCAACACTTCATCTTTGCTCTTCATTGTATACACCCATACTCTTCGGGAAAAATCATCAACAAAGGTTACAAAATAGTGCTTCCCACCCAATTAAGGTGTTTTGGAAGGACCCCAAACATCAGAGTGTACATAATCCAAAATGCCTTTAGTATTATGGATCGCTGTACCAAATTTAACCCTTGTCTGTTTCCCTTTAACACAATGCTCACAAAACTCCAAGTTGCAAGCCTTTACTCCTTTTAACAATCCTTGATCTGATAGAGTTTTCAAGGATTTTCCTCCAGCATGTCCCAAGCGCATGTGCCATAGCTTGGTTGCTTCTGCCTCTTTGTCGTCACTGGATGTTACTGTCGCTGTCCCAATAACTGTACTGCCACGATAGCGGTACATATTATTATTCTTCCGATTAGCCTTCATTACCACTAGTGCACCGGAGCATACTCTCATCACTCCATTTTCTGCAATGATTTTGAACCCTTTTGATTCTAGGGCTCCCACAGAGATGAGATTCTTCTTCAAATCCGGTACATATCGAACATCTATCAATGTTCTGATCATTCCATCATGGTTCCTTAATCGTATTGAACCAATGCCATATGAGGTAAGAGGGTTGTTATCCGCTGTGTGGATGACTCCATATTCTCCTTCTTGAAATTCCACGAACTAGTCCCTGTTGGGACACATATGATAGCTACAAGTCGAGTCCATCAACCATATGTCTGATGATGTTGATGACTCTATTGTAACTAATGAGAAGTCTGAATCATCACAATCAGCTACATTTGAATCCATAATAGCCTTTCCATTGTTATGTTTGGCCTTATTCTTCAACTTCGGACAGTCTTTCTTCCAGTGCCCTTTTTCTCGACAAAAGGCACATTCATCTTTGCTGGGTCTGGATCTTGACTTGGATCTTCCCTTCTTTGTCCTCGTTTGATTTTGAGGACGACCCCTCACAAACAGTGCTTCTCCTTCTCCGCCCTTCTGTTTTTCTCGCTTTCTTTGTTCATAGCTGTACAAAGCTGAACAAACTTCTCTGAGAGAAATTTCGTCATTTCCATGGAGTAGAGTAGTTTCAAGGTGCTCGTACTCATCAGGAAGTGACGCCAACAACATTAAGGCCAAGTCACCATCATCATAAGTTGTATCCAAATTTTGCAAATCTGTGACCAACTTATTGAAACTGGTGATATGTTCATTCATCGTGGTACCAGGAACATAGGTGAAGTGAAACAGTCTCTTCTTCATGTACAATTTATTTTGACTGTTTTTCTTCAAAAATTTATCCTCCAGTGCTTTCCATAATTTACTTGCAGAAGTTTCCTTTGTGTATGGATATTTCTGCTCTCTAGCAAGGTAGGATCGAATGGTACCGCAAGCAACACGGTTGATAATTCTCCAATCTTCTTCTCCAATAACATCTGGTTTCTTTTCTTCAATGGCCAGATCTAGCCCTTGTTGAAAAAGGACATCTAGAACCTCGCCTTGCCACATCCCAAAATGTCCGGACCCGTCAAAAATTTCTACCGCGAATTTCGCATTTGACACAATTCTTGTCATAAGCGAAGATGCCAATGATGACGTATTGTTGACACTTGATGTAGATTCTTCTTGTTTATTGTCCCCCATATTTGACACAAATATTATTTAATAGCTGACGACACAAATCAAGATTATTTCCTTTCTGATGTAGAAGATCAGACTAAGCTGCAACTACAGAGCATACTCAGACAGAACCTTGACTCAGTTACCAAGATAAATCTTTTCTGATGTGGAAGATCAGACTATGCTGCAACCACAGAGCATACTTAGACAGTACCTTGGCTCTGATACCAATTGTTGCGGAAGCCAAATGTATATAGTGTGAATAAGTCACAACTACTATACCAAAAATTATGACAGCCACCAAATAATAAATAAGACAATAAAACAACAATAAAGGAAACACCAGAATTTACGAGGTTCGGCTAATTTTGCCTACTCCTCGGACACAACCAATATTTTATTCCACTCCAAAAATACAAGTGAAATAATACTAAAGAGAGAAGATACAAATGCCTTAAACAGATGAGAAGGCAAATGAGAGGTGTGTTTCAATCCTAAACATTAGGCCTTCTTTTATAGGGGAAAAATCCCTTCCAAACTTAACTCCCAACCAATGTGGGACTTTGGCATTTTGCCAAACTTCAACATATATGTCATGGAATATGTCATGGAATATGTCATTGAACATAGAAAATATGTCATTGAATATGTCATTAACCATTTGAGAGAAAGATCACGGAGGAAGAGTAGACATCCACATTTTGATTTTTATCATGACACGACTAAATTTGTAACTCATATTATAAATCCGCCCATGAGTGAGCAAAGACATTACGTCAAAACAGTTAGAAAGTTGTGAAGACACATGGAGTAGGAGACAGAAATCATATCAGGTAACTGTGGATTATTCCACTTAAAGCTACTTTTGGCTCAAAAGTTTAAACAATTGGGAGGCAGCACAAAAAATGAAACCACTTTTTGTGGCCTCGAAGAAGGAAATATGGAGGAGATAGAAATCAATTTACAAATGTTTCATTTGCAAACTTAAAGACAAGTTATTGATCCAAAAATGAAATTGACCATATGAGTCATAATCAACATTTATTAATTTCCAGCAACTGCACACTAGGGCTCTCTCACCTGTTGCTTATATGTTTGGATTTGTTGATCTTTGTCATCATTAATTTGTATGACTCTAGACGTGGGATGGTGATAGACCATCTAACAATGAAGTAAATATTGGTAATTTTTGTTCCTTCGAGGACATCTTATAAAATTGGTTTGGTAATTTTTGTGGACATCCGATAAAATTGGTAACTTGTAAAGAATATTTTTAAAGATAAAATTAGTACTCTTCCAAAAGTTGCTTCAAATCAACATAACATTTACACGATTGAAGAGATCGTATATTAAACTTAAGTCTCAATTTTGGACTAACATCTTGATGGTGAAATATGTGCCCTGTACATATATTATGCTTGAGTTGCTCGTCTAGTACATCCTAAAAGACGTCTTGTGCGCACTTACACCTTGAATTACTCGATATATGTATACAGCCATTAAGGGTGTCAATGGTTTGGTTCGGCCGGTTATTTTATGAATTTTGTACCGTATCAATTTTTCGATTATTCTATTATGTATAACTAAAATTAGACTTTTCGAAACCGTCCCAATCATGTCAGTTTCTCTTCGGTATCGGTACGGTTCGGTAATTTTTTTAAATGTCATTAAAGGTGACTAGTAGAAATAGTATGCAATAACATACGTACTTTTATATGACTTAACAAAACTCTTTAGATATTTTTACAGTTTAAAAAGTGATGAATCAAGAAAATATAAAAGATGGCTAAAGAATAGATCCATCAAATATTCTACAGCAGCGTAAACGAAGCTAAGCAAATAAAAAAAATATAAATCACACGAGTGGAAAGATGTTAACCAAGTTGGGATTCAAGAATAAAGTCTATAGAAGATTAAACATTTTAAAAAGATAAATCTAATTCATACGAAAGTAAATATATTCAATATATTGTAGGTTGCTACTCCTAATCGCCACGGGCGTATGCGGAATTTTTTTTAAGGGGTGTCGAATTTTATAGATGAATAATGAGAATAATAACTTCAATTATCATACTTCTAAACAAGAAATAGCCCTAATCTATTGATTTTGTTGAGTGTTAAGTTAGAAAATGTCATATGTTCGATTCTACTTGATCACAATTCTTAACAAAAAGATGCTCTCTCAAATGTTTGCGCTAAACAAAGTGAACTAGTGGAGGTTCAAACCTATAACCTCTTAGAGTAAAATCAAGCACGTAGCCAACACACCAAGAGACAATTTATGTCATTTGGTGTCATTTTTTCCTACTTATCCATTTCCTCACAGTATTAATACATATATTTAGTAAAAATTTCTGACGAAGCGGTGTCATGTGACACCACTTCCTTAGGTATGCATCCGCCCCTGCTAATCGCTACAATACCTTGTGTCTTGCTAGTGAATATATGCTGGAAATAATTTCGTTTCAATAGAAGTAGCATAATAAGTTTGGGAATTAGAATTTAGAGTTTAATTACTTATTGGCTTGTAACTATTTCATAATTCCAAGGCCCAAGAAAAAATTTAATGCTTTATTATTTTTAAACTTAACATATAAATATATTTTTGTAAATTTATTCGGTACGGTTCGGTATTTTTTCAGTTTATTTTTATAAAATAAAAAACCTACGTTAATTATCGGTATAGTTATAGATTTATATAAAAATCTACGATTTTATTAAAAGAAGCCTAAAAATCGGTTTGGTATGATACGATTCGGTCGATTTAGTCCGTTTTCAAATATTCATTGACACCCCTATCAGCCATGCCTAAGGGTTTATTGCCTATTTGGTAAAGCATATGTCCGCCTCCATTTTATATCAGTTAATACAAAAACAAATGTTGTTTCATTAGTATTTTGTGACATTAATAAGCACATATTCATTGTATATTTTTATTCTTTTTAAGAAAAAAATCGAGCAGACATATAGTAAATATCGAAAACATGATGTGTTTGCATTCAATATTAGAGATTGCATATTTCGTCATGATAAGAATTTACTCGCGCCGAATATTTGTACAACTAAATTCTTGTCAACTTACCCCGGTTAAATGTTTAGATGATGTAGAGGCTAGGGTTGGTTATGGAACATAGAGCTACTATTAGTGCACGGCGACTGCTTCCTAGGTCGTAATTTCAGATTATGGCCATCACTTTATGGCATGTGAAATTTCTTTACCTGTCTAAGAATTTAGGTTATCAAAGCAGTAATGCACATAACATATAAAATAATGGTTCTTTTTAGTTTCTTTGTTCCAGTAGATCTCATGGTTGTAAATAATCATGGACATCCAACAAACGCATCCCACTAGCAAGCAGCAACTTCACAGTTTATCAAAAAGATAACAGTGAGACTAGTTTTTCATTGACTCGGTAAAGTGAACTTCAATTCAATACTGTATATAATTGAAGTTTATTTTACAGCTATTTTATATTTTTATAGTGATAAATCCGGTAAGTTACTCATTTTTTTATTGGTATCAACTTTACATCCGGTGTGATGTATAATAGTAATTAATAAAAGAAACTTTTCATACTTATACAACTTCACAACATATTGTGTTGTAGTTGCAGCATAATTTGCAGGAACTTCATAATCCAGCATATTATGCTGGTAACTTTCCGTATTTTGGCTAGGAATTTTTGTCCAAATTTTATTTCCGCGTAAAATAGTGACTAGCTTTTTTTAATGACTTTGCAAATACTAGCTATTTTTCGATTACCTATTCAAAAACGGGCTAGCTCATGCTAGTGAATTTATTGTCGTTGTCCTTGCAGCTATCATAAAGGTCAAGTCTATAAACTAGTGACGGCAAATATTTATCTGCACCAGTGTATTTATACCAAATTAAATATTTTACTTTCAGTACTTACTTGATATAAACATCCGATGCAATAACTTTTTACCAATAATAATTGATTAAATGTTTACAGTTAAAGAGCTAAAGATCGGTTATATGGAAGTAGCATTTGATAATGGGAGTGATCGGATCACTATATTTAGCTCAAACTGTTTATATAGTCAAAAATAAAGATTCATAATAAGTTTGCACTTATCTGAGTAGTGAATGCAGTGATATTTAGTATTTAATTATTTAGAATTTTAAAAAAGTAAATTTGTTTTACAAAATAGATAATTCGGTGCACTAAACTCTTGTTATACATAAGATCCGGACCAAAGATAGCCAAAAGGTATAACTAAATGTTCAGATAAGATCAGGTCATCTCTTTAAATAGGGCATGAACCATATGGAGTTAGGGACTCGCTTCTGACATACACCTCTTTCCCAAAAAGAATTTCGTGTATTTAAGACAAAGTGCAATCATTTAACTAAACTATGATTTGCACAAATTATATTGCATTATACTGAAGTCTTTTGAGTCCATATTTTACAAAGCACTACGCTAGCTTGGTGAATAATGGCTCCCCTCTACTATTCTCCACTTAAATACCCGACTTCTGTGACCTGCGTCTAACCAACACATCACCAAACCCCTGGAAGCTTTAGGAGAGTGAATCCTTTAACTGAGATCTTTAATTTAAATGCCATAGCCAGGTTCCTACATTAGTATCATCATCAAGAGCTTGAAGGTCACTCATTTGTCAACAAAAAAAGCTCAAATGCACAGAAACTAATTCACTTCTCAACAATAAATTCTTTAATTTCTATTCCAGTATGCCGAGCACCTCCCTGTACTAGGAGGCAAACCTCATCACCAACTTTGAGTGAGGTCACAGGAATTGTTGTTCGTTGATATCCCTCGTCTGCAAAAATATATGGAATGTTAGACCTTTTTTTAATTAACCAAGAATCCCGAAAGTTAGTGAAGTACGGTCCAAAGCTCGGTGGATAATGGGCCTATCCCTCTATCCTTCTCCACTTAAATACTCGTTTGTGCATGCAAGATTCAAACCCGTAACTTGCACCTAACCCACATATCACATATAGTGCTCTTACCACCGGACCAAAGATGTGGGGTATATGGAATGTTAAACCTCAAAAGGAGCAAATAGAGAAAAAGCTGCTGCATCTCAAAGATTTACCTTGAAGCGGAGAGACTAATCCAACTGTTTCCGCATTCTGCAAGAGTATAGAGTAACTTTCATTTTCGGATTCTACCTGCATTATACAATTTCCCAATCAAATTAGACATTAGGGTCAAGTAGACAAATGTTCCCGGCTAAAAGATTAACCCAGTCAAAAAGATTAAATCTTATCCTACATTTTCATGTATGAGCAGGTTACAAGTTGCAGATGCTGAAACCATTTTTAAGAACAGTTCTATGACTTACACGAGTCAAGACAGAGCCAACTGATCATTTGCTGGTGCACTCATGCCTCACGCCCAATTCTTTTACTCTTGAAAACAAGAAGTTTCATCCAGAAGTTAAATACTTCAAGTACATCAAGTGTACACCTATGTTTGCAGATAGCAACTTTGCTTTTTTCCGGAAAAAAAAAAAAAAAAGCAAAAGCTATGGTATCCTTGTCAAACTACTGCATCCAGCTAATTTGTTCTATTATCCTATTTGAGATTCCTTATGATTAATAGTTGTCTCATGCTTGTATCCATAGTTACACAATGTCAAAGTTACACGAGCACACATCTCAAAAGTTAAATTAAAAAGCAAAGAAGGTACAGAACATTTTATTTAGCATAAGGCGGAATGCATCACACACCTTTGCTTCCACAAGGATAAGTGGTCTAGTCTCAATCTTTACACGTCCAACAATAGCTGTTCGCTGCATACCCCTTTGATCAACCACAATGACCTCTTTGCCAGACTTGAGCTCCGAGAGATAGCTAGTCTTTCCTCCTGGAACAGCAACATATGCATGAACAGGCCCCTGCCAAAGTCCAAACAATTGTCATACATTCTAGTTTGAGATGCATTAACAAAATTCAACTCATTGACAAGAGTTAAGGTCGAGGATCTGGAACAAATAGCTTATAGAAGCCACTACCAGGAAAATGCAATTAAGGTAATACTAGAGTTCTTCTCTTGGAAGTTAGCATCAAGCCCAGTTTGTGAAGATAACTATTTCACAAACCACCAGAAATGATAATGAAACTTTGAAATAACCAATGACACTTTCACCATCAACTTATCTGTTCAATGTTAGTTCTAGTTTTTCCATTCCTGAACATTTAAATGGCTTAGTACGAGACACACCGCATTTACTCGAAAAGGCCGGCTAGAAATGTAATTTGACTCCAAGCATTCAGAGTGAACAAGGAAAAGGCCTCTTGCAAAGGATCCAACCTAAGGAAAAAACAATACAATGAAACTGAAATTCCATAAACTAAGATGCAAAAATGAATCCATATGTAAACAGTAAACAAACAGAAATAGACAGAAAAATAGGAGCAAACCAGAAGTCCTTCACCAGGTCTCATGAGGCTACAAATATCCACACAGACACGGTCACCCATTCCAGTCACTTGAACACGAGTTATTTTGGCTTTGGTCAAGTTCAACAGACTGTCCACTTCATGTCTTCTGTCAAAATAACCCTAACAATGATAACTGACATCAAAATCAAATCTTCGCCAAGGAAGACTGCCTTTCTGAAAGGCACTACCTTCAGGTCAAGGATTGCCCCGACATCCTCAACTTTCATCACTACACCACCCAAACCGTGTTCCAAGGCCTGGCAAAGAAGAAAGGATGAGTGAAACTTGGTGTTTTTGAATAGCAAATTCCACTTTAAGCGCCTTAAAGTCCTCTACTTTGTGCGAGAAGTTACTTTCTTATGACTTAAAGTTCAACCAATTTTACTACCTCAAGAAAGACTTGAGCTTCTGACTGTGTCTTTGAGACTGCAAGTACAGTTTTCTGAGTGCCTTGAAAAGCCGCAACAATGTTTTCTGCAGGTATCACCTATGGAATAAACAAACACAAACCAGCAGTTGAAGTGGACTCATATAAGATGGAGAAGTTAATGTACTTGGAGCAATGCAAGGGTCATCCAAATAAAACAACTAGAGGCAGAACCAGTATGAACCATACAAATTCAATACGCTAATACATACAACCCAATTCGTCCAACCCACCTATGGAACAAATGCAAATAACTTTGTGAAGAGAAAAGCAATAAGTACCTGCCAATCTAATAGATCAACAACAACATTATCTGCCTGTTCCTCCAATATCTGTAGCTGTTCTAACTGCTGAGGAGAAGAAACCTCAGCAAATGCAGCAACTCTCTGATGCTCGAGATCAAAGAGACGCCCCTCTTCAATAAAGAGAGGAGATATCATTGCAATTGCTGCACGTGATAGAACCAGAATTGCAGCAAAATAATCAAACATTATATAAAACCTCACAGTTCTAATTCCAAAATGCACATACATGCTCAACATTCATAGGTAATCTGGAAAAAAACATGTACAGGATATAGAATCAGGAAAAGCCCCTCTTGTTTCTCATTATCGTGTCTGGAAATTCTGAATTTTGCCACTTACTATCAAACATCCTAAATTCTCACTAACACATACTTGGCAGGTCTGGGATTTAAAGACAGTGGTTACTTGTTTATTGCTGGAAACTTGGGGTACATTCCTCCCAATTCGAAGTATTTGCCGGAAAATTTAATTATTTTTTTTACAAGGAAAATAAAAGGTTTAAACTTCACTTATCATAGAATTAAAAAAAGAGAGAAAAAGGTTTAAACTTTTAGCGGAAAAAAAAATCTTCAATTTGAGAAAGTTTGAACCTTATTGACTACAACAAACAACCAGTTGTGATAATAAAAAAGATTGTGACTATGCAAGGGTAGCACAATCTGCTCTCTTGCAGCCACTACTCTAATAAAAAACACCTAATACCCCACTAAATATAAGTCACCAAACTAATAGATAAAGAGGCGGATGTAGCGTTCTGACTACAGTTTCAACCGATCCCAGTACGCTTGATACGTAGTATAGGTATATATGTGAAAAAGTACTAAAACTTTCACAAATATAAAATTCTGAATCCATAATTTTAAAGATGCAATGAGTTCAGTGCTAAAACCCTTAAGATTGAGCTCATCAAGCTTAGTCCTGGATCCACCTCTAAATTACATATACATATTTTTTCAAATTTGCTTTAGTCAGTGTACATATATTCATTGCTTAAATTCTGGATCCACCTTAGCTCAAATCAGAACAAGTTGTGCCTCATTTTTATGACGGTTATGACTCATTTAACTTATACATGACATTGTAGAGAACTTTACATTAATCATTATTATGTTACTTTTACCTATTGTAGCAGGTAACCTGCCTTATTTTCAAGATTGCAAATCCTATTAGAAGAGTTACCTGTAAATATCTTTTGTGTAACATGATAGTATAAAATTCTTTTTATACTTTCGGTGTATATAAGTTAAACTCTAGTTCTGTGCACAGTCAGTGTATAGATTCTTTAATCTATATTAATTTCACTTACAACAATTGGTAAGTCTTAGCTAAGCCTGAAACAGTAACCTGGATAATAGAAGAATAACTTGTTATAACCGGTTACATTGGCTGGATGGTGTAAAAATATTTTGCACTGTCATTGTATATAAGTCATAAACTCTATACATATTTACCAACAACTGGAAAACAAATAAAAAAAATTACACTTACAAGACCAGTCAAGGGCAAGATCTTGACGATTGGAAGGGAAGATGAAAGTATTCCAACCTCTCTCCACAGCAGCAGTCATCACTTGCTTGTTCTCTGTCCATATCCATACTATTTTCTTCGACTTTGATGTTGTAATTGCACACATTTTATTAATACGTGATATTGTTCCTTTTTTACTGGAGAAATCAGCGTATCTGCAATTTTTCCATTTACCTACAAATAATTAATCAGAAAAAGAAAACAAAGAATCACCATTTGATACTTTGTATTGTTGACCTATTTAACATTGCACAGCGTGAGTTGAAGTACCTGGAACTTTAGGGTGAGAAACAGAAAGTAAAGGTAAGACTATAGCCATTTCTGTTGATCATCAAGGAAGCCGAAGCACCGTTCCTGTTTTTCTCTATGTAGTAGATTACATTTTTGTCCCCACACGAAAATGTGTGGTTTCGATTTTTAACTGATTTCTCTTTGAGGTGGTTTGATTGGTCGCAGTAGTTATAAAAATAATATTTAATCAGTATTCGTTGATTAAAAAAGTAATAACAAGTAATTTCAGATAATTCTATTTAATTAGTATTCATTGATAACTGATACTTAATAAGTAACCTACAACAAGTAGTAAAATTCATTCTGGGGCGGCTCAAACCTCAAAGCACTTTAGTGACTTGAAGCCAAAATTTATTTGGAGGCCTTAAATTTAAAAAATAAAAAAAATATTTTTTTCCCAAAATTTTTTATTGTTTTAACTGATTGAGATGCAAAATTTTTAATAATTTTCTAGTATTTATTTTTTCTAATAATTCTTTTTCGAATGATAATATAGTCAACTCATTTAATTTTTCTTGAGAATTGTTGATCTTAATTAGGCAAAATTTTATCAATTTTAATATTAGAAAATTTCTTTCTGTTGAGACAACTGTTACAGAAAGTGTAATATTATTGTATAAGAAATATAAGCATTTATAAATGAATCAAGTCTTTTTATTTGATTAAATATGTTTAATGGCGGAGCCACATTCAGCAAAGGTCATTTGCTGAAAAATTACACTGTATTGCTAGATAAGTTTTTTCTATTTTATATATATTTACTGCATGTTGGCTCCTTTACTTTTTGGTGTATCTAACTTTTTATATTTTGACACCCCTTGATGAAAATTCTGGCTCTGCCAATAAATATGCTGATTAGAGTATTATCTTCTATTTGTACTATTTTCTTTAACACTTTTAATTCGGAATAAATTTAAACCATCATAATCAGAGTGAATATTATATTTTAAGGAACATTCAAGGTTAAGATAGTGTTTTTTAAATTCCCTTTACCCAATAATCTCAAATTTTTACCATTAAAATTTTTGAACTATTAAACTTTTAAACTCTTGGAGGAAGAAAGTAGGAAAGAAATAAAAGAAAAGTATGTAATCTTACCAGATAAGCCAAAAAGAAAAATTATGACTTAAAAAAAATAAGAAAGAAAGTGTAAAAATTTATAACTATTCATACATCCCATAATAATAATTCTAATATCACAGATATAACAAAAATATTTTTCCATTTATATAAAGTTTTATTTTTCTACTAAAAGTACTTAATACTTTTTTTAAAGAAAACCTATAAATCTACTATTGCTAAAAAAAATGAGCCCCTCAAATTTGGGGGCCTAAAGCAAGTGTCTTACGTGTTTTACCATGAAGCCGGCACTGATTATTCATTACACTAATCCATGCATATAACTTAAACAATCTTCGTATTTAGTTGGCTGCGTAAGAAAATTAAATTTTTTTTTATAAGTCTCTTTTGATTGACGGTATTAAGTTTAATATCCACAATATTTATGTGATTTATGTATTATATTACATGAAATAAAATATGAAATAAGAATATGTGTATATATGAACATAAATATTTAAATAATTGAAGGATTATTTGGTTCACATGTTAGTTATGTGGAAGATTATAATGAATAAATTACTTATACGATGAATAATAATAAAAGAATTACTATATAATGAATAATAATAGCAATACATGGAATGTCATGCAAAGGTTACCTACTTTAAGGGCATTTTTGCCTATAAATACTTTTATCTCTGTATGGGCTGATACTCATATTATTTTTTCACATTTTATCCCGCATAAAATAATATATAAACATAATTTAATGTGAGTATTAATTAGTGTCGCCAATCAAGCTTTGCATGAATTATTTTCTTTTATTGCCCACCAAGCGCTATAAGTAACTGAACTTTGTCTTGTATAAATTCAACAATTTATTTATAACCACAAAAATATTTATCCTATTTACACAGTATAATTTATTAATATAGCAGATTTAGAGGATTCAATTAAACTTTCTTCACCTAGCTCTGCCCCTAAGAGCACCCAAGATGGAATGTCTAATATTTTTTTTACCTAGAGAAATTATTGGATTGTTGCGAGCAGAACAAATGGGGCACGCCTCTTCTGACCAGAACACTTATAGCAGCTCATGTGTCAATCACTTCTATTCCTCTCCGTCTGTATACGTCGTGCTGAGAGTCCAATTACACTTAAGCCGGATTTTAATTCACCAAATCAAAGTCCATCTCATATAGTCATTGTAAACTCGTACAAGAATAAATGATTGATGCATCAGACTCAACTCTATCTTCTTTTCCCCACCAAGAACGTCACAACTCACAACTGGTAGAGAATCGGTAGCAATGGGAGCTGGAATAGAAGAAAGTCAAGAACTTTCTTTTTCACAAAGACAAACTGACACCAGAGTCACATTATATTGCCACATTTATCGAATGAATATTCCAAAAATACATGTCTCTCTAGTAATTTAAACTTTCTTTTTTGCTTTCTAATCTGAATGAAAAACTTTTTAGATAGTAAAATGCACGATATGAAAAGAAATTGACGTAATTAATGGAAGAAAATGACATTACAATGGATAACACAACTAAAAGAACACTTGTAATATGTCATAAAACCATTATTCCCATATTTATGAATGCACAATGTACTCTTCAAGGTAATTATGTCATTAGTTTAGAAAAGTAAACTTTAAAATGTGTCTTCCCCTCCCTCTTAATGGCCGATCCAATGAGCAACATCACCCAAAACATTCATTCAATGACTGACACCCCTCTCATGCAAATTGACTACTCCACTCCAAGTCCCGAGAACCCATCCTTTCTCCAAAAATTAAAACAAAATACATATTTTACTCATCGATCTTATACTTAAATCCCTCTTACACATCTGGTAAACACGGAAATAGTATTACACACCAAAACTTTTAAAAATATGTCAATTACACACCTCTTTTGCCATGTATCACACGCGTGTATTACACAAAAAAAGGCGCGTGAAAACTACAAAATTCATCTGAAATTAAGTTTTTTATTTTATTTTCCCTTTTTAAACTATTTTCTTTACAAATTAAAGAAAAAAATATAACTCATGTCTTCTTCCCTAATCCTAAGGGGATTCCCCCCCTCCCCCCCCCCCCCCGCCCGTTTCGTCTTCTTTCCGAACCTCCATCCTAATTTTGTATACCCCCTCATATTTCGTCTCTTCAACCCCCATGACTAAGAAGAAAAAGAAAAAGAAGAATAAAAGAGGAGCTATTGGGTCTTGTAAAATTCACCATTATTGACCTTTTGAAAAAGCTTGAAAATTTAATCGGGTCTTGTTGATTTTGGTGTTCCATGACCTAGAAAATTAGTATGAATTCGTGATTATTGTTGAATAAAAATTTACTTAGGTGATTAATTTTGATAAAATTTTAAAAACACCATTAACAAGTTTGAAGCTTTGGGTTTGAGCTTGATTTTGAAATTTCTGTAAGGATTTGTGATGGATGTTGTTAAAACTTATTAAAAATTGGGCAAAGAGTTGAATCTACAGTTGGAGAAGAAGGTGCTTGTAATGGAAGGGTTGGTGGTGGAAAAGATGATGGGGTTGGGGAGATGAGGTGGGGGTGGGGTTTTTTCTGTATTTTTTTCTTTGGGAAGATGAGGAGTGGTGGTGGGGGCAGAGGTTTTTTTCAATTTTTTTTTTAACGATTTATGACACGTGTAAGACGCCGATTGGCGCGTGTAATAGCAATCTTTAAGCAGATGTGGTCAAACATCAAAGTGGTGTGTAATTGACACACCTTAAAAAGTTTTGGTATGTAATATTATTCTCATCTTTAACAGGTGTGTAAGAGGGATTTGGAGACAAGGTCGATGGGTAAAGTATGTATTTTGCCAAAAATTAATCACTCATACCCAAATAACCACCGATACACTCCATCTTCCATCCACCCATGCAAACTTAGACCTCACAGATGAACTTACCACCACTGACCCTGACAATTTTATACCGCTAACTGCGGATAAGAAGAATCGCCTCTATTCACCATGGAGGTATTCCATTATCATCAAAGTTGTGGGTCGCAAGGTAGGTCATCAACTGCCCAAACAAAAAATTTATGCTTAATGGAAACCCACAGAGGATCTTCCACTCATGGACTTGGGCTCAGATTACTTCCTCATCAAATTTCAACGTAGGAAAATATGTTAAGAGCACTCCATGATGGATAATGGTTTGTGCTCAACTATTTCCTCTCCGTGCACAGGTGGGAACCCAAATTCATTGCTTCTAACACTCCCCTCACTTACTTAGCTATCTGGGTACGGCTATTTGAATTGCCAACAGAATTTTACGACATGACCATCTTAACACGGGTAGGAAATAAAATTGGAAAACTATTAAAAGTTGATACCTGCACTTCTTCAACTTCGCGGGGAAGATACACTCGCTTATGTGTTGAAGTTTCTCTAGATCACACACTCAAAATATAACTTTATATCGGATTACACAAACAAATCATTCACTATGAAAGTTTGGATATGCTTTGTATCCAATGTGGCAAGATGGGCCACTTAATTACCAAATGTACAACTCCACATACCTACGCTCCATCTACATCAGCACCCCCATCAAGCCATACTACTGTCCTTTCCACTGATAGCCAAAAAACTTCGCCCTCTACACTAACTCTGAAAGATGAATGGAAAACTGTGGTTTTCCCTATGAGGCATAACAGATCCCCTCCACCCAAATCGCATGGCCAAGAACTTTCACATGGCAATCCAGCACTCAGGCAAATTCCTCAGAGGTCGGCAGCTATAATTCAACCAGGTAAGTTTTCTAACCCTACCCCAGTTATTCCCCAAACCACTGGTTTCCCCCACAATAGTCACTCTATTTTCCTAAATTTTTTAATTCACAAAACTTGGATTTAATCTCTAATATGGACCCTCTTCAACTAGAGCACAATACTCCAATATCAGCTACCACAAATTCAGTTATCACTCATCCACTAACAGGCCCACTAGACCATGTTCAGGATCCATTACCAAACCCCACTAGGCCCCTACCCAACTTCTCCCTTTCCCAAAACCCACTAAATTCAGAATCTAATATACATTTGGCAATTACTCCACCTCAGCACACCTCACCCACGCCCAACTTCAATGACTCAACAACCCTAGTTCCCCTACCACACACCCCTCTTATGACGCCTCCCCCATCCGACAAACCTGCTGCCCAACATCATCATTGCTTTCCCGACCAGCCCATCCAAAATCTCTCTGCCACCTCTAATCTCCCAATGGGCTCATCCCAAAAATCCCTTGTATTATCTACATCCACTACTATTAATTCACCATCTAGCCCACCTACAAGCCCACCCTTCCAATTCACTGATACTACCCATCTTTCAAATACCCATCATAAAATCCAGTATCTCAACGACTCTCCATCCTCTCATTATCATGCCATCTGTTGGTATTTTAAGTATATGATATGCTTAAAATAGAGTGAATGGGAAATGGAGGGAAATGAAAATTTTAAGTGAAATTTAAATTTCCCCCTTGGCAAAGGGACATTGTCCCATATTGGAAGAGGAAGAGATTTTTTATGGGTATATAAGCAATTGTTCTTCTTCTAGATTTTAAAGAGTTGAGAAGAAGGCAAGCCTCGCGCCGTTGTCGTCGCTCGCTCGGCTTCGGATTCGGATTTGGTCAAATGATCGATTGATTGATTAATTCTTTGACCAAATTTATTTGTTAATAGTAAAATATTAACAAAATGTTATTAAATATTTATTTTAATAACAGAATATTAATATTAAAATAAATATTAAATCCAATCCATTTTTCAGTTGTGTAACTGAAAATTAAACTACCCTCTTCAATTTTTCCTCTTTATTGTTAAGTAAAAAGTCATTTATATTATGGCATTTATGTTGTGGCCATTTTGTATAAACAGCCATTCTGAAGAGTTGCACCTCTTTAGATTTTAGCCCAACTTTGGCTATAAATACAAGTCTATTCTGCTCAGAATTTTCATATGATTTTCTGAGTTTCTTTTCCTTCTTCTGCATAATTTTAACATCAAACAAAGCAACAGTAAGTATGATTTGTTACCGAACTTTGTGTTCACTGAAACACTAGGGTTTGAAGTACCACTATACCAGTGTATAATTCGTTCTATCCTAGGAGTAAATAATCCATAACCTTGGGTACTAGGAGGAGATTAAATTCCTTAAGGAAATACTGTGAATTCAGTGGGCTCGAATTTGTTTATTTTTTAATTTCATTTACATTTCTGTTTATGTTATTTTATTTCTCCAGAATTGTTTTACAAATACAGATTACGAACAAGCTTAAGGAATTTAATATATTTTCTGTATTTATGTTATACTCACTATTTCTGGAGAGTAAAACCTTTGTGGTTTTGTACTCTATTGGAGATTAAAATCTATGCGATTTTAACGTTTGTGTCATTCTTTTACAAAAATGACGAATGACAACGAAAACCAAGATGTTGCGATGGTAATTGTCGATGCCTCAACGAGCCGGACAACACCGGCAGCATTGGCACCGGCGGAGAAACTCGAAAAAATTTCCGGAATTGATTTCAAGCGCTAGCAGCAAAATATGTTCTTTTACTTGACTACTCTAAGTCTCCAGAAGTTCATCAAGGAAGATGTTCCTGTGTTGTCCGATGAAACTTTAGAGACTGAACGCTTTCTCGTAATTGAGGCGTGGAAGTATTCAGATTTTTTGTGCAAGAATTATATTCTAAGCGGGGTGGAGGATGCTTTGTATAATGTCTACAGTGACGTGGAAACGTCAAAAGAATTGTAGATTGCGCTTGAAAAGAAATACAAAACTAAAGATGTCGGGTTGAAGAAGTTCGTTGCTGCAAAGTTTTTGGACTACAAAATAGTAGATAGCAAGTCTGTTATTACCCAAGTCCAGGAATAGCAAGTGATTATTCACGATCTCCTTGCTGAAGGTATAAGTAGAATTAATACTAGTGTTGGTAGTATTAATTTAATTATGTTTACTAACAAAATTTTCATTTAAGGTCTAGTCATCAATGAAGCATTCCAAGTAGCAGCGATGATTGAGAAGTTGCCTTCGTTGAGGAAGGACTTCAAAAAAATTTTGAAACACAAACGCAAGGAGATGTCCCTTGAAGATCTCATTGTTCGGTTGAGAATCGAAGAGGACAATAAATCTACTAACAAGAGAGGCCGTGGAAACTCAACAATAATGGGAGCAAATATTGTTGAAGAGAACAAAAAGAGAAAGAAGGCTTTTGGACCGAAATACAACCCAAGCAAGAAGCAGTTTAGTGGAAATTGCTACAACTATGGAAAAGCCGGACACAAATCTATGAAGTGTCGTGCTCCGAAGAAAGACAAGAAGAACGGTCAAGCAAACATTGTTGAAAAGCATGATGATGTTGATGACTTGTGTGCCATGCTTTTCGAATGCAACTTGGTGGGCAATCCTAAAGAGTGGTGGATTGATTCTGGAGCCACTCACCATGTTTGTGCTGTTAGAGAAGCTTTTGCTATTTATGCTCCTGTTGGACCCGATGAGACGCTTTCTATTGGAAATTCTGCAAAGGCCAAGATTGAAGGATGTGGAAAGATATTTCTCAAAATGACTTCCGGCAAAGTGGTGACTTTGAACAACGTCCTTCAGGTTCCCGAGATTAGGAAGAATTTAGTCTCTGCTGGACTTCTTGTTAAGAATGGTTTTAAATGTGTATTTATATCCGATAAAGTTGTAGTAAGTAAGAACGAGATGTTTGTAGGAAAAGGTTACCTCACTGAGGGCCTTTTCAAGATGAATGTAATGGTTGTTGAAAATAATAATAAAATTTTAGCTTCGTCTTACTTGCTTGAGTCAAATGAATTATGGCATATACATTTGGGACATGTTAATTATAAAACCTTGCGAAAAAGGATTAATTTGGAAGTATTGCCTAAATTTGAATGCGATAAATTAAAATGTCAAATATGTATGGAATCTAAGTATGTTAAACATCCTTATAAGTTAGTTGAAAGGAAAGCAGATCCTTTAGACTTAATTCACACAGATATTTACGATATGAAATCAATACCATCTCGTGGCGGAAAGAAGTATTTCATAACTTTTATTGACGACAGTACTCGATATTGCTATGTTTACTTACTTAATAATAAAGATGAAGCAATAGACGCATTCAAGCAACACAAAAATGAAGTTGAAACGCAACTTAACAAGAAAATAAAAATGATAAGAAGTGATAGTGGTGGTAAATATGAATCTCCTTTTGAACAAATATGTTTAGAATATGGAATTATTCATCAAACAACGGCCCCTTGTATGCCCCAATCCAATGGGATTGCAGAAAGAAAGAATTGTTCATTAAAGGAGATGATGAACGCATTATTGATAAGTTCTGGTTTGCCTTGTGAGGGAAAACCGTTCTTATGGCTAGCCGAATACTAAATCGAGTACCCCATATCAAAACACAATCTATTCCATATGAAAAATAGAAAGGAAGGAAGCCCAACTTGAATTATTTTAAAGTGTGGGAGTGTTTGGAAAAAGTGCAAGTTCCTAAACCCAAAAGGGTTAAAATTAGGACCGAAAACTGTTGATCGTGTTTTCATAGGATATGCGACCAATAATAAAGCATATCGATTTCTGGTTCATAAATCAAAAAATTCTGACATTCATAATAATACGGTTATAGAATCAAATAATGCTGAGTTCTTTGAAAATATATATCCGTATAAAAAGGAATGTGAGTCGATTGGTGAATGATCTAAACGACCTCGGAAAGAAACAAAAGAAAGTACATTTAATCAGGAGGATCCAAGACGTAGTAAACGTCAAAGAACGTCTACTTCATTTGGACCAGATTTTGTGACTTTCTTATTGGAAAATGAACCTCGAACATTTAAAGAAGCTATGTCTTCTTCGGAATCATTATTTTGGAAAAAGACAGTCAATAGTGAAATAGAATCCATATTGAACAACCATACATGGGAATTGGTTGATCTTCCTTCTGGAAATAAATTGTTGGGTTCTAAATGGATCTTTAAGAGGAAAATGAAATATGATGGCACTATTGATAAATTTAAGGCAAGACTTGTAGTCAAAGGGTATAGACAACGGGAAGGTCTTGACTACTTTGATACATACTCTCGAGTTATAAGAATTACGTCCATACAGATATTAGTAGCATTAGCTGCAGTGCATGGTCTTGAAATTCATCAAATGGATGTTAAGACGACCTTCTTGAATGGAGATTTGGAGGAAGAAATCTACATAGAACAACCTGAAGGGTTTGTGGTTCCAGGTAAAGAAAAAAAGGTATGTAGACTTGTTAAGTCTCTTTATGGACTAAAACAAGCACCCAACAATGGCATGCGAAATTTGACCAAATAATGTTGTCAAATGGGTTTAAGATAAATGAATGTGATAAATGTGTGTACATTAAAAATGTTCCAAATCACATAGTCATTGTTTGCTTATATGTGGATGATATGCTGATAATGAGTAATGACATTGCCAACATAAATGCTACTAAGTGTATGCTAAGTAGCAAGTTTGATATGAAAGACTTGGGAGTTGCTGATTTAATTTTGGGGATTAAGATCTATAAGACTCCTCAAGGTCTGGCATTGTCACAATCTCATTATATTAAGACAGTACTTGAAAAGTTCAAGCACTTAGGGTTTAAAGTTGCAAAGACTCCAATTGATGTGAATCTTGCATTAGCAAAGAATAAAGGCCAAAGCATATCACAAAGGATTATGCTCGTGTGTTGGGATGCTTAATGTACATCATGAATTGTACATGACTAGATATAGCTTGTGCTATAAGTAAATTGAGTCGATACACGAGCAATCCAGTTCAATCTCATTGGATGGCAATGAAACGAGTTTTGGGATATTTAGAACATACCCGGGGCTTTGCTTTGCACTACAGTAAATATCCTGCGGTGATTGAGGGATACTGTGATAAAAATTGGATCACCGGTT
Source organism: Nicotiana tabacum (assembly GCF_000715075.1). Classification (NCBI taxonomy): domain Eukaryota; kingdom Viridiplantae; phylum Streptophyta; class Magnoliopsida; order Solanales; family Solanaceae; genus Nicotiana; species Nicotiana tabacum. The sequence goes on along the minus strand of NC_134101.1, from coordinate 91,366,320 downwards.
CAACTGATTCTAAGTCCACAAGTGGATATGTATTCACTATTGGTGGAGGAGCGGTATCTTGGAAGTCGTCCAAACAAACTTTTATTGTCCGCTCTACAATGGAGGCTGAGTTCATAGCCTTAGATAAAGTCAGTGAAGAACCTGGATGGCTCCGGAATTTCTTAGAAGACATTCCATTTTGGCCCAAACCGTTGGCACCAATATGCATACAATGTGATAGTCAAGTGGCAATTGGAAGGGCTGGGAGGGTTATGTATAATGGTAAATCTCGTCATATACGACGAAGACATAAAACCATTAGGCAATTACTCTCTAGAGGAATTATCACGATTGGTTATGTAAAGCCAAGTGATAATGTGTCGGATCCACTTACAAAAGGCCTAACTAGAGAGGTAGTTGAGAAATCATCAAGGGGAATGGGACTATGGCCGAGAACAAGTCATAGTGGCGGTAACTCTACCTAGAAGACTGGAGATCCCAAGATCTAGGTTCAAGGAGATCAAACAAAGTCATTAATGACGGTTCAACATTGTCAACAAAAATTTTGGTCCATTCTCGTGATGAGACAATGTTCAGTACCAAGGATAAAGTATTAAGGCTTTTTAATGATTTCTAAATTTGATACGGGGTATATCAAATAGTGTATCTACGGGATGACACGTTTAGGAATCACATATGTAAGTGTGAAGTGTTAGCCGCTTCAAGGAGAACTTTGTAAGGCCAGTTCTCTATGCACTTATGAAATCAGGTGGTGTTCATGGCTGAAACGAACACAACAATGAGAACCAAAGACGGTTAAGGGTTGGTTGTGTGACTTATGGTTGTCTAGGTATACACCAAAGTTCGACGGTTCAAAGATATCAAATCTACCGATTGACCGAGTATATCCGACATAAGTTCACTACAGAAAATTCAAAGGGAAACCTACTTATCCAGATATAATTAATCATTGCTTGCGACTCACACAGTCCTTCATGCATATTTTCGTGATATAGTGGGAGATTGTTGGGATTTTAAGTATATGATATGCTTAAAATAGGGTGAATGAGAAATTGAAGGAAATGAAATTTTTAAGTGAAATTTTAAGTTTCCCCCCTTGGCAAAGGGACATTGTCCCATATTGGAAGAGGAAGAGATTTTTTATGGGTATATAAGCAATTGGTCTTCTTCTAGCTCTTAAAGAGTTGAGAAGAAGGCAAGCCTCGCACCGTCGCCGTCGTCGTTGCTCGCTCGGATCAGCTTCGGATTCGGTCAAATGATTGATTGATTAATTTTTTGGACCAAATTTATTTGTTAATAGTAAAATATTAACAGAAATATTATTAAATATTTATTTTGATAACAGAATATTAATATTAAAATAAATATTAATATTAAATCCAATCCGTTTTTCAGTTATGTAACTGAAAATTAAACTACCCTCTTCAGTATTTTCTCTTTATTTTCCCTCTTTATTGTTGAGTAAAAAGCCATTTATGTTATGGCATTTATGTTGTGGCCGTTTTGCATAAACAGCCATTCTGAAGAGTTGTACCTCTTCAGATTTCAGCCCAACTTTGGCTATAAATACAAGTTTATTCTGCTCAGAATTTCCATACGATTTTCTGAGTTTCTCCTCCTTCTCTGCATACTTGTAACATCAAACAAAGCAACAGTAAGTGTGATTTGCTACCGAACTCTGTGTTTGCTGAAACACTGGGGTTTGAAGTACCACTACACCAGTGTGTAATTCGTTCTATCCTGGGAGGAAGTAATCCATAACCTTGGGTACTAGGAGGGGATTAAATTTCTTAAGAAAACACTGTGAATTCAGTGGGCTTGAATTGTTTTTTTTAATTTCATTTACATTTCTGTTTATGTTATTTTATTTTCTCCAGAATTGCTTTACAAATACAGATTATTAACACCATCCCCGTTCCAAACTTATCACAGACGTCGTCGATCCTCCAGGATCTCCCCCACGCCCGCTCAACCCCAGAACACTCATCATCTCAACATAAACCCCCCAATACCAAATACGCTCCCATTCTAGCGAATCTTCACAGCCCAAACTCCCCATGCGACGTTCGAACCCCAGTCTTGGCTGGAACTAGCTCTATAAAATCAAGCCCTCACCTTCACGATAGAAGTCAACCATCAGGAGGTAATGATACTACTTTACAATCCATCCGATCTTGCTCAAATAGTAACCAAGGGACTGTGACTAGCAATGGATCTCTACAGCTAGCACAACTAGTCCCTCAATTCCAATACGACATCCCAAGCCAACTTTCATCTTTCGCGGTCTCTCAACCTACCTTTTTACCCCAACCCACCTCAAATCCCTCCCACTCCTTGGATTCAACCCTACATACTAGCTTCTACCCTCTTGAAAACCTTACCACCATCTCCAGCCAGCCCGCATGAACTTTACTCTCCAACTCACAATGTCCAAGCGGCTCCACGGCCACTCCATCCCAATCCAAACGAACCAGAAGATCCCGACCTAATGGAAACGGCTGTCATAATGCGCCAATACAGAGAAACCAGAACGGAGGTAATCTATCTCCGCAAAATCCAAGTATGTGTCCTCAAAGAGCAGTATGTAAAAAATTGTTTCTCATCTGTCCCTTTAATCTACACCACTGTTCGATCATTCTACGCCCCACAACCAATCCGAAAGTGGGGAAATATGCGGTGGTTCTGAACCCCACACTTCATGCAGTGGAACGACCACACCCCCTTCCCCCTAATATGAATGTCATCATTTGGAACTGTCGTGGTACTCATTCACCAGACTTTCGTAGAAACTTCTGTTACTTACTTGATTACCATCGCTTAGCCCTAGTAGCACTCCTAGAGACTCACCTTACTGATCATCTTGCTATTCGAGACGAGTTCGATTTTACTAACATGGCCCAAGTGCCTGTTGAGGGGCATTCTGGTGGTATTATTGCTCTTTGGCTTAATGACTTGCTTACTGTTGATGAGATAGCTATGACACATCAAGAAATCCAGTGCATGGTTCAGGTACTTCCTCTTCCTCATAAATGGTTATTTACTGCGATATATGCTAGTAATGTTCATTCTGATCGATGTATTTTATGGCAAAATCTTAAATGCTTTTATGATTACTCTTATAAGGGTCCTTGGCTCGTGAGTGGAGATTTTAATGAAATACTGCATGCTACTGAAAAATTTGGGGGTAATGGGCTTTGCCTCTCGCGCTCAAATACTTTTTGAATTGTATAAGCTACTGTGGTCTCTCTGATTTAGGCTTTAAAGGGAGTAAATTTACGTGGACTAATAAACGCTCCAAAGGTCATACAATATTAGAAAAATTAGACCGCTTATTTGCTAATTATGATTGGATAAATTTATTCCCAAATGCGATAGTCACTAATCTACCTAGAACGCACTCTGACCATTGTCCCATACAGCTTTCACTTACAGGCTCCCCCCCCCCAACTACTAAGGTATTTAGGTTTGAAACAATGTGGGCTTCACACCCAGATGTCTGATCTATGGTTTCTACAATTTGGAAGGACAATTCTGACCACCTTCACGCTATCCCGTGCTTCACTAATATCATCCAAAAATGGAATACAACTACCTTTGGTAATATATTTAAAACCAAAAGGTCCTTACTCAATAGACTGGCAGGCATATAATCCTCCTGTCACTACCCCACTAGTTCCTTCTTACAAAATCTTGAACGTGAACTTACACACGAGTACAATCATATTCTTAAATTGGAAGAAGAATTTTGGGCCTTAAAGTCACGCGTCACTTGGCTCAATGAGGGCGACGCCAACACGAAATACTTTTACCTTACTACCTTCAACGTTGTAGAAAAAATAGAATCACAACCCTTCAGGATGAAGCGGGTAATTGGAACTACGCTTTACCTTCAATTCATAACACTCTTTGGCAACACTTTACTGCATTATTCACCACTGAATCTGTTTCTTCCCACACCACCTTCCCTTGAGCTCATTACCATTTTCTCCCACCTGAAGCGCGCAGCCTTCTTAAGAGGCCCCTAGAGGATAGTGAAGTTATATTTGTGTTACGTTCTTTCAAACCTCTTAAGACACCAGGTCCGGATGGCCTTCATCCCTTCTTCTACCAAAAATATTAGCCTGAAATCCAAGGACTTGTCCTTGACTTTTGCCACCAAATTTTCTATTCTTGCACCATCCCTGAGAATATAAGTGCTACTTTTTTATGCCACTCCAAAATTTAAAAATGCAGCAAGGGTCCACCAATATCGTCTAATTAGTCTATGTAATACTATTTACAAAATCATCACAAAAATTATGGTCAATCGCATCAAGCCTTTTTTGGACACTCTCATTCGCCCTACTCAAACAAGTTTTCAACAACACAAAAGAGCTTCAGACAACGCTATTATTGTTCAGGAAATTCTCAATAAATTTCGTACAATGAGAGGTGCTAACTCCAGCATGTTACTAAAACTTGATTTAGAAAATGCTTTTGATCGTCTTGAATGATCTTTCATAAAACATACCCTTACCTACTTCAATTTTCCTACACAACTCATTCAATTAATTATGTCTTGTGTATCCACGTCTTCATTTTCCATTTTGCTCAATGGTGCACCTACTACTACTTTTCAACCCGCTCGTGGCATTCACCAGGGAGACCCTTTATCACCGTATTTATTCATCCTTGTATGGAAATATTGTCCAGAAGTATCCAAAATGCACTGGATTACAACTCATGGCACCCCATCACTCTATCTCCCAATGCTCCTCCCATATCATATCTTTTTTTCGCGGATGACATTATACTCGCATCCTGCACTACTCCCACCTCTTGCGCTACAATTATTAATACTCTACGGCATTTCAGTGAATGGCCAGGCATGAAGATTAATCTAGCCAAGTCCAAAAAAAAAAAAAAATCTCAAATAACTGCCCTCAACACACCAAGAATTCAATCCTCCAATATTTCAATATGGAAGAAGGGAAATCATTTGGAAAATATTTAGGTTTTTCCATTTTTCTCAAACGACCAGAAAAAAGAGATTTTTAATTTGTCTTGGATAATTTTAAAATATGCTTAGCAGGTTGAAAAACTAACTTTCTTTCACTGACAGGTCGTACCACCCTTATAAAAAGTACTTTAAATACATTGTCAAATCATGTCATGCAATACATTAAGCTTTCCCCCCTATATCATAAAGCATCTTGAACGATACCAGCGTAACTTCCTCTAGGGTACTACTGAACATAAAAAACGTTTACATCTTCTTAAATGGGAGGTCGTCACTACCCCTAAATCACAAGGAGGCTTGGGTATTCAGAAACTATCTGAAAAAAATAAAGCATTGCACGCAGCACTCGCGTGGCGTCTATTCCATTCTCCCACTACTTTCTGGGCATCCAACCTTATCTCAAAATATTGTAAACCCCGAACACGTCGAGCAAACCTCCCCTCTTTTATATGGCGCAACATAATACAAGGATGGTCCGTTTGTCAAAAGGGTGCCCTTTGGAAAATATCTAATGGCAATTTTATCAATTTTTGGCATGATGCTTGGATTAAACCAAATACAACACTAAGACCACTTATTTGTGGACCCCTCACTCATAGAGAAGGAACCCTACCCAGTTGCTAATTTCATCAGCAATCACACCTGGAACCTTTCCTCCCTCTCTTTTGACCTTCCTACAAATATCACAAACCAAATCTGCAGCATCTACCTCCCTCAACATTCTAATACCGCTGATAACCTATCCTGGGCTCTTACTCCAACCTCCTTTTTCACTCTTAACTCGTCATACCATACGCTGCTACAGCCAGACAATACTAACCACTTTAGTTGGATATGGCACCTCCATATTCCTCCTAAGATAGCCCATTTCCTTTGGCTATTATACCATAAACGTCTGCCCACTAAAGCTTACTTGTACAAACTTAGTATCACTCCAGATAATTTATGTCATATTTGTAATCAGGAAGAAACCATTCAACATATTTTCCTGCAATGTGAAAATGCCACAGCACTTTGGAACACCTTCAATATTTTCCAAAACCTAACACGTATGTATAGCCATCACACATCCTGGAACCAATGGCTTCACGCTATTACCCACCTTAAGGCAGCACCATTACCCTATTCCCTACCCCCATCTACATTTATACCATTCTGTTTGTGGCATTTATGGCTCTCTCGCAACTCCAACTCCTTTCACAATTTACGTCATATCCCCAACTCACATACCATCACCACTAGAGCAGTAGAATTTTACCACTGCACTTCTTCTATGCCTAGATACAAACCCAAACTCCCCATGTATGTGAAATGGCACCCTCCCGCACCTGGAATCTATCAGTTACACACTGATGGCGCTTCCTCAAATAACTCTAATGGTTATGGCGGCATTTTTCGAAATTCTGATGGGAAATGGCTTCTAGGTTTTGCTGGACATTTACATTCTGGTTCACACAATGACATGGAATTATTTGCTCTTTTACGCGGTTTTCAATTGGCTGCTCTTCAATTTAACTTCCAACCTTTGGAAGTAAAAATGGATGCTAAGGTAATCATACATTCACTTTATAACAAATCCACTCACTTATCATGCAGGTACTTCCTACGCATGCTAAATGAGCCTACTGTTACGCATATTTACAGGGAGCAAAATACGGTCGCTGACCACCTAGCAAAATATGGCACCACCCTTCCGGATACTACAATGCTGCTTTTGTCGTCACCAACGTTTGTTGCACTGGATGCATATCCAGGGGCGGACATACCTTGTCTCAAGCGGTATCATCTGACACCACTTAGTCGGAAATGTTTACTAAATAGTATATGAATATCTAACTGATATGCAAAGATGAGACAAATAAAAAAAAGTGGCATTGCATTAACGTAAAAGCTCCTAGGTCACTTGGTCGGGCGTTGCAGTCATCAGAAGTTCGATTCCTTGTAGCTGCGTGTGCGTGTGTTGTTAGTGTTAGAAATTTTTTTCCCCTATATATTGTATTTTAGAAATTCTTTTCCCTATATATTGTATGCTAAAAGGATAAAAATCTAGATATTGAACCCTCGACCATTAGTTAAGGGCAAAGTTACCACTACATCACTAATTGCCTATAATATTAAGGCCATAATAAATAATTTTAAAATGAATATGGAAAACACAGTATTTAGTATTAATTCTAATGAGAATGTAATATATTAAAAAAATCTAGTAGGATTGTAATAATATATTTAATTGTGTTTTATTTATATATCACAGATGGTATTTTTAATTTTTTATATGATGTCATTACAATAATTGATTTATTTGATCACATTTTTAAATGTCGACACTGTTTACACAAAATCCTCCGTACGGCCATGTGCATACCAAGCAGACCTAAAAGGCGTAGCTACTAAACGTTTTGTCAAGGCTTGTTTTTTTTATGAGGAATTTTCATAAAACACTATCTTTTAGTAGTAATTAGTCATCTATAGATACCATTTGCTATATTACGGATTATAGATACCTTTTATGTGGTTATAAGATGTATTTCATGTATTTAAGCTATTGTATTCATGAATACAGTAGCAAAAATAGGCGTGAATCAGGGAAGTCCAGCTAATCAGTTGTTGTATTCGAGTGTATTCGACTGTATTCATGGAGTGAAATATGGGATTACAGCTGGACAGATTATTGTATTCGACTATATTCACGGCGTGAAATAGGGGATTACACTGTTTTTAAAAGGGAAAGTGAATCAATTAACATAATAGACTCCTAATATAACTCAACAAACTCAATTATAACACACAAATTTTGTATTTTCAGTTATAAAAAAGATTCTCAACCGAAAAATACCCAAAAACATAGCAATCTTCAGAGAAATTATATAATACATCTGAATACATAAATTATATTAATTAAAAAAAACTTATGAATAAATTCATGGCATATAGCGAGACAGTGAATACAATGAAATACATAGAATACAACGGGATACATTGAAATACAATGAGAGAAAAAAGACAGTGAATACAATGAAATAGATGAAATACAACGAGATACATTGAATTACAATTAAAAAAAAAGACAATGAATACAATGAAATACATGAAAATACATTGACATATAAAATATATTGACATATATTAACAGAAAATCATCGTACAACATCCATATCTCAATTTTACGGTATTCACGAGGCTAGTGGAGCCAGCTTATACAGCAGTGAAATTTTTTCAATTGGCAGGGACTGTATTCACGAGGCCTCTACATCATAACAGAAGTTTTCTTGAACTCAGTAGGAGTCAAGTTAGTTCATCAAAATGTTAGTGAGGGATAATTTACGAGAAGGAAGAAAAGGAAGTAAGTGTATGTACTTGATTGCACGTATCTTTTCTCATCACTAGCAGATCTTCATGTGCCAACGTTTCAACCTTAAACACTTATTAAGTTTCTCTTAATTCTAACAATACGAAAAACATCGATCCCCTGGGTTTTCTAGCTGTAGGAATATGCCGTTGTAGTCATCGGATGCGGGAACCGGAGCAATTTCTGAAGTGGGCTTTGCACAAATCCGGTGGAAGGAGGAGATGGGAAATTTTAATGGGATAGGGGAAGAGAATGAGATGTATCAAAGTAGAGAGAGAAAGAAAATAGTGTAACTGATTAGCGTATTTAGTGGCTTAGGACTAGGAGATAACCAAAATTAAATATTTTGCTATAAATCTTAAAAAAGTATCTATAGAATATAATTTTTTTAAATGATATTTATTTAAAATAAATAAGGTGTTAATCTTTGCTATAGGAGGTAAAAATTCCTTCTTTTATTCCCCTTCACCCTCCCCATTTGTATATCCACCATAAGCACTGACAAATGTTAGTCCCTCCGGGGACACCCCAAGTCAGAATCTCCCTAGAGATTCCCCTATAGTTTTATGTAGTAACTATGTAACTCTAGCTACTAGCTCCATGTAATAGTTTACTATCTAATATATGTTTATCTTTCCTGACCAAAAAAAAAAGGTAATTATGTCAAAGCATATGGGGCTTACCGCATCAGTTAGAAAAAACAGTAACTAAAAAATAACATACACATGCTGTTAACTGAAACATTCTCTCTCGGTCTACAACCAACTGTACATTCTCATGCAAATAAACCCACACCACTAATGGAAACATGATAAAGATGCTTATGATATCAAACAACAGCTGTTTCGAATTAGCAGTTCAAACTTTTGAAGATAGCACAAGAAACAAAATTGCCACCACATGCACCATTACTGTTTGTTGATTGAGCAAATTGTTGAACTTATCTCCTCCAACCAGGTTGAAGCGCTTTTTCTGCTAACGCAAAGAAAGGTAATCATTTGAGGAGTTGATGACATTTCAACCATGATACCTCAGTCTCAAACTTGTTGGAGTCAATTATATATGTCCTCTATATCCATACAATTCTATCAAAAGGTGACATTATTGAAGTCAATGAAAATTAAAGAGCTCATAAACATCTGATCTAATGACTACAAGAACCAATTGAGAAGAAAACAAGAAAGAGGACATCATAAACACAGCAAGAAAAGAAATACACATTACTCCATTATACACATGCAAGTGGTTTGATAGTTCTAATTGGCGAGCGAGCGAGAGAGAATTTCATGAACCCAAAGAAACAATGACGCAGCATCACCCAGTTTTAAAGAATGGATTTTAATCATCGATGATTGCCATAAGTTAATTAAGAAGAAGAAATTTTCCAGATATAGCTTACTTGATCTGACTAAGAACAAGCTTGTAAATACAATATTGATTTACTTTTTTGATAAGCAACTTCATTTCTGATTTATTTAAACTAAAAAAAACATTTCAATTAACATATAAGCAATAATGAAGGTGTACTAATTTGAGGCAGCTTTGCATCATCAAATGGAAATTTCAAAACTTAAACCGTACAACTCAACAAGAAAGAGAAGTCTGTATTCTTAGTTTCTTACCATCTCTAGAAGCTGGCATTGATCTGTTGTTCTTGTTTCCACTTATTCCATTTGCTTGAACGGGCCTTTGCACCCGAGGAGACAATGAGCTGATTTTTCCATTGGTAGAGGATGGTAGAGAATGACGCCGGACAACAACATTTTCAGCTCCATCTTCACTTACCTTAGGAGACCCTTGTGTTTTAAGCTTCGCCTTTGCAGATTGAGTTGATTCCATATAGCTGGGCACACTTGGTGTATTTTGAGAGATATTCTCGGAGTTCTCTTCCTTTGATGGAAGAGATCTCCTCCTCCTAGTTCTCTCTTTACTAGTTTGATCTTCTTTGGAGCTAAGCTCCTCATTAACAATTGGACTGTTCTTGCTTTTACCAACATTTTCCTCTTGTAATTGCTGTTGCTCAACTGTAGGATGATCATGCAACACATCAGTTGGTTCCTCCCCAGCTACTTGCATAGGAGCTTCAGTCAAAGCTAAGTTGTCAATTTCAGAAATTGAATCACTGATAGGAGCTTTAGTCAAAGCTAACTTGTCAATTTCAGAAATTGAATCACTCGTTTTCTCAGGAGAATTAACCACCAGTACTTCACCAACATTAGAAGCTGAGGATATTGAGGTTTTTGCCTGAGCTTGAGCTGGAATAGGAATCTGTCGTGCCTTATCAGTTTCTGCATCTGACTTTTCTGGAGGTGTTGCCACAGCTGCAGTAACTCTTATTAGATTCCGTTTGACCCTCTCAAGTTCATTTTGAGGTTGATCTTGCACTGATTCTATCTGATGAGTTGTGGTTTTCCTTATGTTACGCCTGGGTTTTTCAGGATCAGAAGAACTTACAGTACTAACATCACCAGTTGCTGCTGAAAGAACCTTCCTGACACTCCGTTTTGATCTTACTACTTCTGTCCCAACACTCTGTCCGCTGGCTTGTTTTTTCTGTGACTTTGTGTCAACAACTTTCTTCGCTTGTGGAAGTGGTTCCCAAAAGCGAGATAGCGACCAGCGCTCAAGCCACTGCCGAACTGAATTAGGTTCACACTCATCATACTGAAGGCTCAAGGGCATGGCGATTGGCACTGCAGCAAGAAGCTAAAACAAGAAACAATAGAACTGTCAAATTATATTCATGTCTAGAGAAAGAATATTTTACTATTTACTTGTCATCAGTTACTACGTTCATTTGTTATCCTTCACATCCATTTCAGAAGAAATATCATTAGAGCTCAGTGATGTACATCATATGGTATTAGCTTTTGTCAATTGAAGCAACTCCCCTCCTTCCTCCCTCTGTGTGAACACTTATTCCTTTACCGTAATCCTACCACTTTTTAGATTATATTGATACCTCACAACTCTTAATATACCATGAACAAGAACCTGAACAACCTCTCAACTAGTAAATAACTCTTTTCCAAGGATTAAGGCATCAAAGACCGATTTGGTACTACACATATTTAACTTCCTCGGCAAATGAAGTATCACAACTTTCTGGTTTCAGTTGACTTGGAAGGCATCAAGGCACTATCAAATTGACCTGAGAAGACTAGGACTATCATCACAATAAAGACAAATCCAAAATACTCCAGAGCACTAAAGGGCCAAAGAGGCATCAGTTATACTCATTCAGACAAGGCGAGTTAGTAAAAGATGGACATGATGCGAAGGAAGTTAGGATTATTTAGGAACTTGGGCATATGTGCAGAATATCAAATCTCTTTATCCAATAAAACAAAACAAAACTTTTTATAAAATCAACTTTTTTTTAGATAAGGTAATGGATTTCATTTTAAGGCATCAAGAAGAGGCAAAATTCACAATGCGGGAAAAAATAAAAAGACAGCGTTACTCTATTACAACTTATTATAAAATCAACTTTTTATATATTAAAGAAACAGAAAGTTGAAGATATATCAGATACCAGGTTATTCTAACCTTCTAAGATGGATTCTTTCTGTTTTGTTTCATCTGAGGAAGAAAAGGTCAACAATACCTTGCAAACAAATGCACTAGCTGTTAGCTTTTCTGGCCTAACAGACATGCTTACAACAGTTAAATCCACCTGCTTAGCATCCTGCTCAAACAGAGAACACACATAATGCAGGGTCAATAGCACAGACATATTATATATCATGTGTAAAACACATGAAAACTATCCAGAAACTTATCAAGGTAAAAGAATAGGAACAGAGGCACATTAGCAGATCTGATACGTGTTCATGGTGATCAGTGGCAACAAAGTCAAACTTTGCATTTTGTGCTCCGCTAACATTATCAAAAGTGACAAAACACCATTTGGGAAGGGACCTCATACTTTCAAAGTGAAAACATTGGATGAAGAGGGTATGCTCAATATAAGAAAACCATGAACTATGTCCAAATTTAATTGGTCCCATTAAGAGACTCGTTTTATTGATTTGAATTCTTAAGAGGCAGAATACTTGGGGGAAATTGGTAAAGTAGATTTAGATGACGAAAAGGGAAATTAGATGGAGCAAATTGGGATGGAAACTAAGCAAATATTGAAAAAAGTTCATACATCGTTCAATAACTCTTAAAGAAAGTAGGAAAAAAAATACAGAACTTAAAAAAATATTTGATCGTGATTGCTTCAATAAGAAACAACTCTGCTTATGTAAGATTCATATTTTTAATAATGCATTCAAAGATGGCAATTGAAGATTCTTCATCCAAAAGAAAAAGATGGCAATTGAAGATAATCCCACATCCAATTCTATGTGACACTATTCATTTTGGAACAACTTAGTGATTGACACACTATTAGAAACACAGGTACTGTCAAAAATTCTTTTTAAGTTTTATAAAATATGAAATCATAAATTTATAACTTAAACTATCAAATTCATTTATCCAAGCTTAAACCAGCAATCTATGTTTCTGGGGTCCAACAAATGTTAAATAGAACTTTCTTCTAACCTACAGGTATAATACATCAAACTAGCTCTTTAATCTTTGCTCATAAAGATCGAGTCAGTCTCGTTCTTATAACAATGCTTTCACGTAACAGGACGAGGATAGCGGCGGGAGATGAGCAAGAAAAAGGAGGACATTTTCACAAAAGCATTTAATAAGACATGTATTCCAAGAGTTACCTTATGTTCTCCGTAATTGTACCTCCTAAGGACTTGATGGGTGGGATCTGAAAGTCTAGCCCTTTGACCACGAGCTAATGCCTGAACACTAACAATTGCTCGCATGCACCGTAGAGTAGCAACTGCCTGCCTCCTTACCAAGTGCCCACGAACAAGAGCTTGCAGCCGTATAATGCCTTTAAGCGCTCGAAATGCCCGACGAGCCTGACAAACAAGTACATAAGTCATGGTCCCCTTCAACAAAAGAACAATTCAAGGTGGGTTATTTGGTTGTAATTAGAAGAAACTAAAAGCATTGGAGCTTCTTCAGTTTTTAGTAAACCACTTATTCTACCTATAGCAATACTGAACCCTGCAGGCAGGCAGGCAAGCAAGATATATAGATTTAGCTTCTAGACTTCATATCGGATTCTATTTGAAAATTGATATACATAAAGAGAAACACCTCTCTTATCCAGTATCTGAAGTAAAGCAAAGTAAAAGAAATAAGAAACACAAAAACACCCAGTTAATGCATCTGAAACTTGGATCATCATGAGGATGCATTAACTCAAGTCCCCAATCACTGTTTGATGAATAACAGTCCTAGTCACACAGAAAATAGCAGTGCAGAAGATCATAGAACATCAAAAAAACTCCTGATAAACAGAATAAAAGGCTTTATATTTTGTTTACTTTTAGAAATTTATGCATATACGGATGTACATGCAGAATGTATTCGCAAGTGTAAACTAAGTCAAATATTAACCAACGAATATTGGCATTTTTAGTGAAGACACCACTGTTCATCAAATAGTGATATGATGTGCTATGAACATTACCAAGTAACCCCTAAAGGCTGCTTGTGCTTTTGTTGCAGCTTGCTCTAGCCGTTTTAACTCCGCATCATCAGCTGAAAGTGCTCCATTTGTAACTTGCGACTCTATATCTTGTATCACAGAGGATAAAGCAGCACTATCACATGTGATGCCAATACTTGTTCCCTTCTCCACTGCAGTCTCAGAACCCCTATCAACATTCTGGATTGGTGGATTAGGGGCAAGATCCCCCGCAAATGCCTTTGTCACAAACCTTTTCTCACCGCTGATGTCCTACATATGGAACACAGATTGAGATGGTAAATATTTCGAAAAATATTCTTAAGCAAAATTATAGATACGAAGAAAAGGAAACTTTGGACTAAAGAGTATTTCAAATAAATGTGTACAGGCTTAAATTGCTAGAGTTAAAGCAGTGGAATAATTTAAAACTGAGGCTTGGTACGTAGGTTATTTACTACTCCCCCGTCCCAATTTATATAGCGGTGTTTGACTAGGCACGGAGTTTAAGAAAGAAAGGAGGACTTTTGAAACTTGTGGTCAAAAAACAAGCCATCACCCCCAATCAATCCACAAGGCTTTACGCAACTAGAGCAACCTTTGAAGGTGCTCGGCTTTGTTCACCCTTTCAGCTAAGTATCCCGCTTTTTCCCTGAGGGGAGCCGAGATTTTGAATATGTGGGCCTTCATCCCCTTCAGAGAGTCCCTTTTTTCCAATCTATAAATAGAGTACTGGCTCGCTATTCATATTATTTCTGCTTGATTGCAGGAAGAACTCCATTTTCACTTGAATTCTGGGTCTTGGCGCGTAGCAGCTCCTAGAAGTTGGTGTGGCTATAAATCATCTTATGACTGGTAAATTAGGAAACTTAAAGTAAATTTGTTTCTACAAAAGGAAGTATGACATTCTTTTTGGGTCAGACTAAACACGAAAGTATGACACATAAATTGGGACGGAAGGAGTATTAATTTTTTAAGATAAGTAGCTGATGAACGTAATATATGAGAGATTACATTTGCATCCCACTTCTTTACTCTCACAACCAAATCATATGAATTTCATTGAACTCTACTAATGTTTTATTTTGTAACTGATTTTAATAATCTTGTTCTTCAAGTTTCATCAAGCCATTGTCCCTAAATGATCTAAAAAGAAATCATGAAAATATCAATGATTTCATAAGAGGGGGGGGGGGGTCAGTCAGTAGCTAAGATGATTACTTAATAATCCATGAAAGTCTCTAATTTCCCAAAGGTCAAATCTAACTCAAGTAGCAAATTATTTCATAAAAGAGATCAAAAACGTATAACTTTTAAAGCACAGCCAGAAAGTAATTTTCATGCATCCAGGATTCATTTTTATTAGGGAAAACAACAAGAGCAGGGAAGAGAGAGAATATATTGTCTTCGACCACCAGCCCGGTAGCAATATATAAGACAAGAAAACACTGACTATTGCAGCCAGAGACAGCCAAGAACACTAACGTACAATAAAAGCTTCTCACACCTTTGTGAAACTAGACTTGGATGACTTTTTCCCAAAAAGCACAGCCTTGATCCATTTTCCCGGAGACTTCCCCATTACTAAAAGCCTGACGCTGGGAACAATGGGACTTCAACTCAATCCTGCATTAATTAAAAAGAATGCGTAGTTAAATATATGGTAGTGCGCACATATTGAATATTGAGTTTAAGTTAAACTCATATTGTTAAAGACAATATTCATTTACTAAGACACCATATAAAGATGATATGGTGATCTTTTTATGATGAGGGATTAACAAGCTTGTAGCTGTAAAAAGGTGATATTTTTTTCACACAGTCATGAAGCTGCAAAAATCAATTTCTTTAAGACTTCCGTGTTGCAATGCAAGTGAACCTCTACAAAGAATATGTCTTACAGTTTCGCTGCTAGTCCGCTCATTGATCTTGCACGTATTAATCGAGATCATTAACTTACTTGGACTCTAGAGGAAAAATTTAGCAGCTACTCTAATGACCTACATGTATTTTCTCATTGCAATAGCTCGTGATATTTTAGCACCGTCAGTCCAATCAAGTTAAACTTATCACTAGAAAAAAGGTGGAAACGAGCAGAGGAGTGAAAGCACAAAATGAAATTTTAAGGATTCTAAGTTAATCCCATCCAAATGAGAGGGAAAAGTGGGGAAAAAAAAATATAGCACCCTTGGCCTAGTGTTCTCAAGTTCAAATCCCAATGGAGACGAAAAACATTAGGTGATTCTTCCCATCTGCTTAAGCAAAGTTCCAAGTAAGTCGGTAGCAGGTATTGGGGCATATACTATTAACCATATATTTGGATATAGTATATTCTAATAAATTGTCATGGTTAAAAGTCTAAGTGGGAGATTGTTGGGATATATACTATTAACCATGAGTTTGGTTTAGATATAGTATTTATTATGAAACAATTGTTTATTCAGTTTTAATAAAGTTTTAAATAGATCATATATTAGTCTGTGTCCTTTGCTTATATAGTAGATGATTTAGTGTATACAGTTTAACTTATACACAAAAGATTAAATAATCGGTTCTTATAAGTATAAAGTTTGAGTTCACAATCTAATGATGGAATTGGACAAACCATCAGGAATGATTGTAGCACAAGATTAAATATAATTTATATTGATTATGGGAATGGTTTAATTCCAACTTCTTATGCTAGTATATTTTGTATGTATTGAACGGACCAAGTAGAGATAAGTATTTTATACTGACTTAATAAAATAAACTCTCTAGCCATTAAATGTACTTATACTCTTAATCTTGATATAATTATTATTAGTTGTGTACATTATTATTATTTTGATTTATTAAAAGGCGAGATTCTTTCGTGGGTTAATATGCCTAGTAAATTGGAGAATAATAGTGTACATTGGCGAAATAATAGTTAGTTGATAGAATCAATGTCTCGGTTTAGAGATTGATGATACACCTTTATGAAAGCTTATAAGTTTTCATGTGTAAACCCGGCCGGTGGATTTTGTATCCGACACATGAAATAAGTTAAGCAAAAGTCTAAAGGAAATAATCAATAAATTAAATCGTCAGTAATTTAATTTAATTGATTAGTATCTGAATCTTAACATGGGGAGTTAAATAAGATTTAATGGATGAACTATGAAATTGAATAAGGAGTGCAATTACGAATTTTTAGTGGAATACTTCGTAATTAATTATGGTGGATATTAATTTCGAAAATTACAAATTAATTCCATAATTGGAAGCCTTGTTTATTAAATTTTGTGGTCCCTACTGTGCCTAAATAATAGGAAATAGAGGAATCCTTTTTCTGGTGGAAAAGAAAACCCAACAGGTTTTGGAAAAGGGTTTTAACACTTAAAACTTGTGCTATAAATACATAAGGTTTTCCACCTAGAGGGAGTACTTGAGAGTGGCTGATTTTTCACCCTTTTTCCTAGAAAATTTCGCCCACACGAAATTACTATTTCCGGGTATTATTTGGGTAACACAGTAGAAGACCGTTGAACGTTCGGAGATCGTGCGGGTGGTGGAGAATTCATTGAGTTGTTGTGGAATTGAAAGCTCACGTGATAAAGGAGCTTTGTTCACGCTCCAAGAGGTAACCCGTGAAATCCCATTTATGCTACTTGCCTAGATTACATGTGATTTTGATACTGGGATTGCTTCCGCTGCTTATTATAATCCATCAGCAGGTACCCGGTGGAATTGTGGAGTTACGGGCAAGCTGGCCCGAAAACCACCGTCGTAAAAAAATATAATAAGGGCACCAATTCAATTTCCTCAACCAACAGATTGGACGGAAAATAGCAGAAAAAGATTATTTTTAAAATATTAGGAATTCACTAAGACAAGGGAAGTAACAGCAGAAAGGCACTGAAAGATCTACACTAAAACCAAAAGAAAAAAGGAATCCAAGAACAATTAAAGAAATGTAGAAGTTTTTGAGAAGAATGTGGTGAAGATCTGAGAAGTACCTGAAAATTAGAGGTCGTTATGTTAAAAGTCGTGGCATAGCTCAGCTGCAAAGAGAGATAGAAAGAGAGCACACTGATATTGGTAGAGTAGTTACAAGCAGAAGGAAGAGTTTAAAAGGATTGATTGAGATGAAAGCTAAGGCCAATACACTGAAATGAGTTATTTTCGTGCACTGAAGCAAAATGGACCCCCCCCCCCCCCCCCCCCGCCGCTTCTCTTCTTCGCTGCTACTTCTCTCTCTCTCTCTTCTCAGTTCTCAGTTCTCACACCAGTAGAGGTACTCTGTGTGTGTGTGTGTTTTTTCCCAGTGTACAATACAGCTTCTGACAGTGTGGTTATGCAGTCGCTTTTTGTAAAGTTGGTGAGGAGTACTAACTATAAGTACGTATTATCCAAACAAAAAAGTAGTAGCAGGCATTATCTTGGCGTCAAATTTGAAATTCCCGGAGACTTACGATATCGTTTTACGTCCGGGATATGGTTTTTGGATTGGCTTGTTTTTATGCCAAAATCGTTTTTAAATTATTTTGTAGCGTTTTGAATAAAGTAAAAAAGTTTTTACGCACTTATTTTTAAGCTAAAATAACAAAATAAGCCAAAAGCTACAATTCCTAGCTTTTGGCTTAAAAGTCAAACCCATCCAAACGGACTCTGAATTTTACCGGTCGTCATTCAACTTTGATTTTGTAACACAAAGTCACTTTTCTATTTTTTATCAAATAAAAGTCATTCAACTTTGAGTGTGTAAAACAAAAGTTGCTTTTCTATTTTTTGTAACACGAAAGTCATCTAATTTTCGCCAAATTAACTAAAACTATTAAATATCACCTAAATTTTATATTTTGTACCGAAAATATGAATTGAAACATCCAAAATAGCTATTTAGCTTAATAAAATATATTTAATAATAGATTAATTGTAGGGACCTCCCCGCAATATTTTTCTTCGTAACACTACTCTCTAGTGATTTATGGAATTACGTTCATCCCCAGCAACAAAAATAACATTACCCAATGAAAATTCTACAAGTGAGGTCTAAAGAGGTGATGTATACGTAGACGTTATCCCTACTTTGTGAAGGTAGAGAGGATGTTTCCGATAGAAAAATTACGTTTATCCCATCTTTTGATTTCTTTGTAACAACTCGAAACCATGGGCACTAAAAAAGATTCGGTCAGAATCGTCTGCGGCCGAAAATTAAATGAAGTACTCCAGATACAAAGTATGGAAAGGTGTCTATAACTTCTCCCCCAAGGGTCGGTCGGTTCTTGAAAATATTTTTTTTCAATATTTTACGAGACCGACCGAATTCAATAGTTTTTTTTTTTTGCTCCAAAATGTGAAGAATTATTTTTGCATCTCGCAAGAAACTGATCAACTTTGGCTGATTTTTCGTTTAAAATAAATTAAAGGTAATATTTTAAAAACCAACCAAAATTTTGAGTCGTTTTCAAAAACCGACCAATTTCGGTCATTCGTTTTACAAAATCGATCGATCTAGATCGGTAATTTTATTTTTTTACAAAATCGACCGAAAGTGTTTGGTTATTTTCGCGCAAAAATATAATTAAAGAGTATAAATAAAATAATAAAAATTAAACCAAAAGGCACCAATGACCTAGTGGTAAAATAATATCTTGCCATAGTATAGTCCCTAGTTCGATTCCAGATAGTGTATATTTCAATTTCATAATTTTAGAAAAATGACTGAAGTGAGTCAATTTTTTCAGTCGTCCTTTTTCTTTTGGTTTGGGTGTAGAATTAATTGACCGACCGAAGTTGGTCGCTTGGCTCTACAGACCTAACGTTTTTCGACCTTAATGAATCGGTCGCTTTTCGGTCAGGTTTTTGCCGAAAACCGACCGATATCAGTCAATTTTGACGGAACTTCTAGTAGTGAGGAACATATCGAGCTCGTAGATTTTGTGTTTAACGTTAAATTGTTTGATGCTCTAACCATGACTCTTCTACTAATTCAAAAATTTATTTATAAAATTCATTAAACAAATGAGTATAAATTAATATGGGCAAAATAATCAAATCATATATTTTACAATAATGATAATGAATTAACAAAATTATTACAAAGTATTGAAAATAAGGAAAGTAAACATAATATTTGTAAACCACAACTGGGATTCTCGAAACTTAGAGGAAGGTTTTTCAAATTATCCCAAAGCGACCGATTTACCCAAATCGTTAGGTCTGTAGAAAAAAAACAGAAAAATGACTTTTGTATTACAAATTCAAAGTTGAATGATTTTATGTGACAAAAAATAAAAAAGTGATTGTTGTGTTACAAACTCAAAATTGAATGATTGTCGGTGAAATTTACCCCATAACTAGACAGGTTTTAATTTTAAAAAATAACGGAAA
This sequence comes from Nicotiana tabacum, assembly GCF_000715075.1. NCBI lineage: Eukaryota > Viridiplantae > Streptophyta > Magnoliopsida > Solanales > Solanaceae > Nicotiana > Nicotiana tabacum. The sequence continues at coordinate 91,346,070 of NC_134101.1, read as the reverse complement.
AGGGTCAAAAATGCCCCAAACATATTAGAAATGGTTTAAATTTGCCCTCCTTCCACCTATAGGTAAAAATACCCCCAACGTTTATTTTCGGATTCAAAATGCCCCTCATTTTAACGGAAGTATGAGATGGCATATGTGAGGCTTTTAATTAAATAGGTGGCATTAATTTATTGGTACACGTGGATATTAGACCCATCCTTAATTAACCCGACCCATATGAGGTAAATCTAAAATCCAAACCCCTTTCTCCTTACTGGAAATTGGCAAATATCTTACACCGGTAAATTTTCCGAACAGCGATAGGGTGTAAGTTTGATGGGGAAGAAAATGGGGAAACAAACAATATTTGAATTTGCTCGTTTTCTCTTCTTCTCCGATAATTTCTTTTGTTCAAAGCTAACCCAAGAAAACCCATTTATAGGGAACGTAATAATGAAGAAAATTTCAAAGGGAAATGACCCATGTAATACTTTTGAAGTTTTCTGTTTGATGCTTGAGAATTGGATCCGTTGTAGATGAATATTTGTCATTTATAGTTTTGAAAGCGTATTCAAGAGTTGGTCTTGTTAAGCTAGGAATTCAGGTTCATGGACTATTGAGGAAAATGTGCACTGCTGATGATTTTCTTTCTCTGTTAATTGAGTTTCACGAAGGTAACATGGTTGTCAATGGTGAATACTTACCCATTTTCGTGACTTTCAAGTATTGTTTGTTTTCTATTTTCTTCTTCATCCCAAACTTGCACCCAATTACCGTTCGTCAGAAAATTACCAGTCGCCAATTTCCAGTAAGGAGAAAGGGGTTTGGATTTTGGATTTACTTCATATGTGTCGGGTTATTTATGGATGGGTCTAATATCCACGTGGACCAATAAATCAATGTCACCTATTTAATTAAAAGCCCCACATATGTCATCTCATACTTCCGTTAAAATGAGGGGCATTTTTAATCCGAAAATAAACGTTGGGAGTATTTTAAGACCAATAGGTAGAAGGAGGGCAAATTTAAACCATTTCTAATACGTTAAGGGCATTTTTTACCCTTTTCCGAAAAAATAAATAAAATTCAAAATTGTTTAGGAATTTTACTACTTTGTTCCATTTTATGCGTCTCTACAAACTTGTTTGTCTTTGAATTTCGGACCCCTACACGATACTAGAGTCAGGTATAGAATCAAAGGCTCCATGCAGCAAAACTCATGGATCCCTAGTCAAGTAGCCATCGACAAACACTTGTTGATTTAAAAATGTGGTCCCTCTTTTGTTCATTAGGTACACCAAACAAAGGGGCTCTTTCCTGTCATCCCTCAACAGAGCTATAAGGTCGCGGGGGCCTCCTCAAAGACCATGTGATCCTCCTTGCAACTGTTTTTTATTTTTTTGGTTTTTCGCCTCATATTCGATTGTCGTATTGTAATTTGAATATATGTTGCGTAAGGTCTATTAAAGGAGAAAGCGTTTCCGACCAATTTTTTTATTTTTTATTTTTAAGGCTCAAACTTAAAACCTCTAATTAAGGATGAAGAGATCTTATTCAGACTCTTGGCGGTAATTGCTTTATTTTTTGTTACTTACCACCCTAAGTTAACTTCCATCTCCATGTTCTTTGTTTACATGCCAATTGCCAAATCAAAAGTATGATCGTCCATTTGCAACAAATATTCTTTCCTTTCCATGTTTGTACAAGCAAATGTGTTTGTCCCTTTCCTCATAGTTTTGCGGAATTGAGAGTTATCGGCTACACCAACTCATGAAAATTAGACGTTGCCATGTCAATAAACATAAATACGTACCGTGCTATTTAAATGAACTGAAGCTTTTAGACACTAACTTAAACTTATTGACACCATCAAAAACTTTTCAAATCTAAAATGAGAGTAAATGAGCCGTAACTATGGAATCGCATGTTTGATAAAAAAAAAACAGTGCTTCAGGATTGAATTAAATATAGATAAAGTTGTAAAATTTTCATGTGGCGCTCAGTTTGCGTCACCTATTGAATTTATACTCACTTTTTAAAAAGAATTTAACTGGTACCCAATTTTTGGAAAATTTCAAATACATTACATTTTTTCTTCTTTTTCGTTGCTGCTTTCTTCTTCTTCTTTGTACGTAGGGTTTCTTCTTTTTCTTCTTAGTTGCAAAATGGGTCAGTGGGTTTACAAAACCAGTGTTTTTGAAATTAAATTATGTGCGAGCGGAAAACAAGTATAGATTAGAGTAGATTTACATTCCAAAGGAAATACTCTCAACTCAGAATCTATTATAGATTAGAATAGATTTACATTCCGAACGAAACACTCAGAATCTATTGTTAGAACATGCGCAGCGGAAGCAAGCATACAATCCAGGCATCAAATACATGTAAACTAGATAATATAATAATAACGAGATTAGAAGCACTGACCTCTTAAAGTAGTTGCACAAACCTTCCAAACAGCAAGAATCCAGGGCTGCAGTCTTCTGCTATTTGCCTAGTAAAACCTTGGACGATTTTGCTATTGGGTGGGCAAGAACAATACAACTAACTGGTAAGTAATTAGGTGAAACTAGTCTTCCTTTAATAGACCCGAAATTAAGCCACAATAGGGCTCAAAAAACGTGTAGGATCCTACTCTAACTCAAAAGGAAAACTTTTCTCCCAAGCTACTTTTTACCCAAGTCTGTCCAGGGTTTTACTAGGTATAGCAGGGACCACAGAAATAATAAGAGGCTACTAATTATAGTATTAATTCGAAATTAGCATGAATTAATTCTTACTATAATTAATTGCAATTTATTCCACTAAAAAACTGCAATTGAACTCCTCAATATGAATTTCGAAAATTCATTAACACTTATTTTAACTCCCCATGTTAAGATTTCAAATACCAGTTAATTAAATTAAATTACTGAAAATTTAATTCAATTAACTAATTAAATCCTTTATAATTCCGCTTAAACTATTTCATGTGACGGATACAAAATCCACCGGCCGGGCTTGCACATGAAAACTTATAAGCTTACATAAAGGGGTATCATCAAACCCAAAACCGAGTCATGGATTCTATCAACTAATTATTCTTCACAAATGTTATTCGTTATTGTCCAATCTATTAGGCATATACTAACTCTAAATAGAGTCGTACCTTTTGATAAATCAAAACAATAAACAAATTACATTGATCATAATAATTATATCAAGATTGCGAGTATAAGCTCATTTAATGAATTAGAGAAAATGTTTTATATATTCAGTACAAAAACATCTTTTCTCTACTTGGTTCGTTCAATATACACTGAGTATACTAGCACAAGAAGTTGGAGTAAAATTACTCCCATAATCAAGACAAATTATACAACAATCTTGTGCTACAATCATCAAGATATTTTGTCCAACAATATCTTTGATTGTGAACATAGTTTATTAATTATGAGAACCAACAATCTAATCTTTTGTGCATGAGCTAAGACTCCATACACTAAATTGTCTACTACATAACTAAAAGGACACACATGTAACAAATGATCTATTTAAAATAGTACTTTATTGAATTGAATAAATTAAATAAATAATTGTTCCATAAAGAATAAAATATAATACTATGTCTAAACCGCATGGTTAATAGTATATCCCAACAATCTCCCACTTAGACTCATAACCATGCGTCTACTACTCTAACACCCATTCCTTCTACATGCTTGTCAAAAATCTTCTGTGTCAAGCTCTTTGTAAACGGGTCTGCCAAATTGTCCTCTGATGCAATCTTCAACACTCTTGCATCACCTCTCTGAGTTATGTCCCGAATTAAGTGATATTTACGTTCAATATGCTTACTCATTTTATGGCTTCTTGGTTCCTTCGAGTTTGCAACTGCACCACTATTGTCACAATAAAGTACAATTGGTGCTTGAACCGAAGGAACCACATTAAGCTCTTTCAGAAAGTTCCTGAGCCAAACAGCCTCTTTAGCTGCCTCAGATGCAGCCACATATTCAGCCTCCATGGTGGAATCAGCAACACATGATTGCTTGATGCTCCTCCAACTTATGGCTCCACCTCCTAAGGTAAAAACATATCCTGAGGTAGATTTTCTAGAGTCTCTATCTGACTGGAAATCTGAATCAGTATAGCCAATGGGTGCAAGATCACCTGAGTGATACACAACATATAATCCCTAGTCCTCTTCAAGTACTTGATTATCTGCTTAACAACAGTCCAATGTTCTCGACCAGGGTTACACTGAAATCTACTAACCATGCCAACAGCAAAGCAGATATTAGGTCTAGTACATAGCATAGCATACATAAGACTCCCTACAGCAGAAGCATAAGGGACCGCCTTCATCTTTTCTATCTCATCGGTCATTTTTAGGGACTGATCTTTTGACAGAGAAATTCCATGTCTAAAGGGGAGAAACCCTTTCTTGGAATCTTGCATGCTAAGCCTGGTGAGAATAGTATCAATATAAAGTGCTTGGGACAAGCCTAATATCCTTTGCTTACGATCTCGCAAAAGCTTGATCCCAAGGATATGTGCTGCCTGTCCCAAGTCTTTTATATCGAAACGTGAGGACAACCATTCCTATACTGAATTCAACATGCTCACATTATTTCCTATGAGCAAAATATCATCTACGTACAAAATCAAAAATGTAACTTTATCTCCATTCCACTTCTTATAGACACAAGACTCATTTTCACATTGATCAAAACCGAAGGTCTTAATCGATGTGTCAAAACAAGTGTTCCATGCCCTAGAAGCTTGTTTCAATCCATAAATGGATTTCTTTAATTTACACAACATGTGCTCATTGCCACTTTTTATGAAACCAACTGGTTGTGCCATATAGATGCACTCATCAAGACTTCCATTTAGAAAAACGGTCTTGACATCCATTTGCCAGATCTCATAATCATAATGAGCAACAATAGATAAGAGAATCCTAATGGATTTAAGCATGGCTACCGGCGAAAAGGTTTCCTCATAATCGATCCCTTCTTTTTGAGTAAACCCTTTTTGCAACAAGCCTAGCTTTAAAAGTTTGCACTTTTCCATCCACTCCTCTCTTTTTCTTATAGATCCATCTACAACCTATGGGTTTGACTCCAGTAGGTGGTTCTACAAGATCCCAGACTTGATTGGATTACATGGACTCCATTTCATATTTCATAGCATCAACCCATTTATCAGCATCTGCATCATGTAGCGCTTCGTCGTAATTAATAGGTTCTGTATTAGGCTCTTCAGGGATTCTATCATAAGATTCTCCCAAGAGCGCAAACCGAAGAGGTTTTTTAATAATTCTCCCACTACGACTAGTCACTACAGGTGGAGGCTGATTTTGTTGTTGAATTGCATCATCATTTCTTGGAATTGAAGCATCATCATTTCCTGGAACTGAAGCATCATCATTTCCTGGAACACCTTGAGGTGTTGGGATATCATTAACTTCTTCCTGGAGTACAGGTTGCTCAACAATCTGAGGTTGCTCAACAATCTGAGGTTGGTCAGCATTACTCCCACTACTTTGGGGTAGTGATGTTTCAGGCAATTGCTCTTGTGCAATCTGCTGCCTATTGACATTTCTCCCACTACGATAATGCAGTGGTATGTTAATACTAGCTTCTGGGATACGTTCTAGAGATGAGTGTTTAGTTACTCCATTGTTTAATTCCTGTAAAACTAGTTTACTTCTAGGAATATGGTTCGTTAGATAGTCCTCTTCTAAAAATCTGGCATTTGCCGTAACAATTACCTTCTTTTCTTTAGGACAATAAAACAAACCGCCTTTTGTTCCTTTTGGATATCCAATAAAAATGCATACTTCTGTCCTTGATTCCAATTTATCCGCTTTTCCTTTCAGCACATGTGCTGGACAACCCCAAACCCGAATATGCCGTAAACTTGGCTTGCGCCCAGTCCACAATTCTACTGGAGTTAAAGGTACTGACTTTGAAGGAACCAAATTTAGAATGTAGTTTGTTGTTTCTAAAGCATATCCCCAAAAGGAAGAAGGCAAATCGGAATAACTTAACATTGATATAACCATTTCCATAAGGGTCCTATTTCTTCTTTCTGCCACACCATTTTGTTGTGGTGTTCCTGGGGCAGATAATTGAGATGTAATTCCATTATCTGATAAGTATTTTATGAATTCCACAGAAAGGTATTCACCACCACGATCAGATCGCAATGTTTTGATATATTTATCATGTCGTTTCTCTGTTTCCGTCTTAAATTCTTTGAATTTCTCAAAGCATTCAGACTTACGTCGCAACAGATAAATATATCCATGTTTTGAGTAATCATCTATGAAAGTCACAAAATACTCAAAACCACCTCTTGCTTGTATATTCATAGGACCACACAAATCAGAGTGAATTAATTCTAGCTTATCACTGGCCCTATTTCCTTTTGAGGGGAAATGTCTCTTGGTCATTTTGCCTTCTAAACAGGATTCGCATGTTGGTAGTGACTCCACTTTCAATGAACTCAAAGGTCCATCTGAGACTAATCTCGAAATCCTATTTAGATTTATATGACCTAGACGTAAGTGCCATAAATAAGTTTGACTCAATTCAGAAATATGCTTTCTTTTATGTGGTAGATTAATGTTATTTAGTTCTTTTGGTTGTTGTAGCACATGAGGAGATATATCAAGAATAAAAAGGTCATGTACTCTAGCAGCAATGTAGATAAAACGTTTATTAAACTTAATAACAGCATAGTTATTAGCAAAATAAACATTATAACCAGCATCCATTATTTTCGAAACCGAAATCAAATTCCTTCTAATAGAAGGTACATAGAGAACATCTTTTAAAACTAAAACTCTATCACTACTAAACGAAACTCTAATATTTCCTAAAGCTAAAGCTGGTGCTGGCTCGCCATTGGCTTGAAAAATGCAAACTTCATTCTCACTTAGCCGTCGCGTTTCCTGAAACCCCTGCAAAGTAGTGTAGATATGATTAGTGGCTCCCGACTACACACCAAAACATGGTAGAAACAGCCGCTAAACAAGTTTCAACGACATTTAAATTTGAATTACCTTGCTTATTCAACTTTGCCAGATATGCAGGACATTGCTTCTTGTGATGCCCAAGTTGCTTGCACTGATAGCACTTGCCTTTGGGCTTTTTCACACCAGTCGCACCACCAGGTGCCAGAACCTTTTGAGCCTTCTTCTTTTTCTTATTGCCTTTCGACTTAGAAACTTAAGCTTTCTCAACATTGAGCGCCACAACTGGAGCTTGTTGTTTGATAATTGATTCTGCCGCTTGCAGCTCATTCAATAATTTCGCTAGTGACAGATCCATTTTGTTCATATTATAGTTCAAGCGAAACTGTTGAAAACTGTCAGGCAGAGTCTGGAGGACCATCTCAACTTGAGACTCCTTATCAATCACAGCTCCAAGGACCTCCAGTTCATTCAGAAGACTCATCATCTTCAGAACATGGTCTCTGACCGATGATCCTTCAGCCATCTTGGTGTTCAAAAGGGCTTTCATGGCTGTCTGCTTAGCTGCACGATTTTGCTCACCGAACATCTCTTTGAGACTTTCGAGCATATCATAAGCAGACCCCATAGATTGATGCTGATGTTGCAAAACATTCGCCATAGAGGCAAGAATGTAACATCGCGCCATCTCATCAGCCTTAACCCATTTGTCATAGGCTTTAACCTGATCATTAGTAGCATTTTCAGATTTTTCTGGTCACTCCTCAGTGATTACAAATTTGTAACCTTCAGCAGTTAGGACAATATCAAGGTTCCTTTTCCAGTCAACATAATTCGGTCCTTCTAACTTGTTTTGGTTCAAAATTGAGGTAAGTGGGTTGAATGAAGACATGGTTAATCTGAGAGATATTCAAATTAAATAGATCATTAGATATGTATTTAGAATGATTAGATTCAAAACAACACATTACACATATAATCATGCTCATTGAACAGTTAGATTCGTTAGGGAAACTTAACTATTCATGCAAAATATATGAGTGATGTCAGATATTAACCCCATAAATTTAAACAGGACCAACTCAGATGGAGAGTAAACTGTTAATTTAAGATAAGTAAATATCACTTTTATAAACTCTAGTTTCATTCAATTAACATGTAACTCAGTTGGAGAGTTAATACAAGTAATGAAATAACTAGAGGCAAAACTACAGTAATTATCTATAATGAATTCATCCGATGTGGAAGAAGACCTATGTCAACATATAAATTCATTATATTATTGTAAAACATGATTGGAAACAATGGTAATTGAACCCTACCATCACATATTTCTATTAATAATTTTTTATTATTAAAAAAATCCAGAAAATAGAAAAAAGGCCAAAACTCCATCTAAATGACCCCGAATGCCCAAAAAACGACGTACATCAGCAGCAAAGCTCATGAGTTCTTTAAGTTGGGCCAAATTTGAGAACCTACCAAATTTGAGGTCAATCGGAGTTCGACAGAATTTCAGAATTCTACGCGTGACTAGAATTTTGTTTTTAGCGTTTTAAGGGTTTTTAATTATTTTGACTTGTTCAAATCACATAATATACTGATGTTTTGTTAATACATGATTTCAGAACTCAAAATAATTTTTTTTATTTAATAAAAACGTGTTTAAACAGAATAGTAAAAAACGATATGTTTCCACTAGTCAAAAACGGTACTGTTCGTAATTCTGTATATTAATCCAAAATTACAGAACTAATATCATACAAAACAGTCAAGTTTTTATTAATATAACACTGTGATTATAGACAGAACGCAACTAAAATAGATTAATGGTATTAATTCACTATTTATGCATATGTATATTAACCCATAATTACAGCATTAATAGCATTCAAAAAACTCAGTCACGTTTTTTTAAAAAAAAATTGCTATTCAGTAACAAAAAACGTAACTTGAACAGATTGTTATTTAAGTATAACACCACTGTTTATACATGTGTTTATTAATTCATAATTTCAGAATTACAGAATTAAGATACTAATAAATACAATCACGTTTTTAACATAGAATAATCATCTCAAACATGTATCAATAAATAACACGTTTTAATATTACTCTATGCATGTTGTATTACATTATCTAGTTAGATGTAAGACGGCGTCTAATACCAATTGTTAGAACATGCGCAGTGGAAGCAAGCATACAATCCACGCATCAAATACATGTAAACTAGATAACATAATAATAACGAGATTAGAAGCACTGACCTCTTGAAGTAGTTGCACAAACCTTCCAAACAGCAAGAATCCAGGGCTGCAGTCTTCTGCTATTTGTCTAGTAAAACCTTGGACGATTTTGCTATTGGGTGGGCAAGAACAATACAACTAACTGGTAAGTAATTAGGTGAAACTAGTCTTCCTTTAATAGACCCGAAATTAAGCCACAATAGGGCTCAAAAAACGTGTAGGATTCTACTTGTAGAATCCTACTCTAACTCAAAAGGAAAACTTTTCTCCCAAGCTACTTTTTACCCAAGTCTGTCCAGGTTTTTACTAGGTATAGCAGAAACCACAGAAATAATAAGAGGCTACTAATTATAGTATTAATTCGAAATTAGCATGAATTAATTCTTACTATAATTAATTGCAATTTATTCCACTAAAAAACTGCAATTGGACTCCTCAATATGAATTTCGAAAATTCATTAACACTTATTTTAACTCCCCATGTTAAGATTTCAAATACCAGTTAATTAAATTAAATTACTGAAAATTTAATTCAATTAACTAATTAAATCCTTTATAATTCCGCTTAAACTATTTCATGTGATGGATACAAATTCCACCGGCCGGGTTTGCACATGAAAACTTATAAGCTTACATAAAGGGGTATCATCAAACCCAAAACCGAGTCACGGATTCTATCAACTAATTATTATTCACAAATATTACTCGTTATTGTCCAATCTATTAGGCATGTACTAACTCTAAATAGAGTCGTACCTTTTGATAAATCAAAACAATAAACAAATTACATTGATCATAATAATTATATCAAGATTAGGAGTATAAGCTCATTTAATGAATTAGAGAAAATGTTTTATATATTCAGTACAAAAACATCTTTTCTCTACTTGGTCCGTTCAATATACACTGAGTATACTAGCACAAGAAGTTGGAGTAAAATTACTCCCATAATCAAGACAAATTATACAACAATCTTGTGCTACAATCATCAAGATATTTTGTCCAACAATATCTTTGATTGTGAACATAGTTTATTAATTATGAGAACCAACAATTTAATCTTCTGTGCATGAGCTAAGACTCCATACACTAAATTATCTACTACATAACTAAAAGGACACACATGTAACAAATGATCTATTTAAAATAGTACTTTATTAAATTGAATAAATTAAATAAATAATTGTTCCATAAAGAATAAAATATAATACTATGTCCAAACCGCATGGTTAACAGTATATCCCAACATCTATTGCATCGAGATTTTAGATCCACCACGTTAAACGAACACAACAGTTGCAGTTGCATTGGTGTTTTATTTATCTCCCTCAAGTGTACAAAAGGAGAGACCCGCAAAGCCTACAAGCAGTATATGCCAATGAATCCACCGACATCTTTGGATAATTGGCAAGCATGACGAACAAGCGTATCTAGAGCCAAGAAAAAATCAACGCACCCATCAATTGGCGGGTCCAACCACCAGTTCGTGGGTCAAACATAACTCAGTATTTTGGAGTTGAACCCAATCGATGCACACGCCAAATCAAATGCTCCATAAATAGAGTTAGATATTCATTTTAGAATTAACTCTGCCAGCTCAAAACCCACTCATCAATTCATAACCCACAATGTCTAAATTTCGAAGACGCCGCGGCTTCCACCTTATTTTTCATCACCCTCTGTGCGTGATCCATGAGATAGACTATACAGTAGGATTATCCTTCGCCAACTCAGTTGTTTAGAAGACAAAGCTGATATTATGGATAAGACTTTTTACCACATGGGAATCGACAACCAAGTTTACACCCACAGGCCAACAGAAACATGATAACAAGTCAAAGGAGCATTATCCAGTTACACGCCTGGATCCAACTATGCAGTTCACTGTTTACTTTGCTCAATTTGATAAAGTATTGGGTAAAAATCCAAACTAGTGTTCCAAAACCTTGTTTGATATAACAGCACCAAGAGCGCTATGTCGGCGTTAATGACTTGATGTCACTAAACATCATCATGTAAATAAGGAAACCAAAAAAAAGAAAGCAAAAAGTAAACTTCAAATCATGTAGCCAGACCTCTAGGATGGTTTATCATTCTATCAAGTTGAAAAAGTAGCAATTAACTGTTTCCATCCCAAGGTTCTCCTTTCCAATTTTCAGAGATTACCTCAGTAAAAAATGGTTATTCATCTTTTTTAAATTCTTAGGCTAAAAAATGACCCAGTATTAGAAGGCAAACTACTCAAACTGATTAACTGACAACGGAGCACTTCAAATTCAAAGTCAACAGCACGTTATAGAGGCAACTTGGATCACATTTGTTCACAAAAGTAAACCCAGTCAGATATCCACACCACTCTACTAAGTTGCACGATAAAAGCCAATATCGGTTTGTATCTACATTAGTGATCCTGCACTTTCCACTATATATTTATAGACTTCATGCCCTGAAATATAAACTAGTAGCAAAGAAGATGTGGAACGCGGATACATCTGAGACTGGCAAACAATTTTCCATTAAGACTAAAAGAAACATTAGAGGTTTCATCAGTTTTAAGTTACATGACTGCTACCTTATCTTACTTGAGCGTACAACTGATGCATAAGCAGTAGTGCCATGTTGCGTCTCAATGGAGTTAAATTGATTTACAGGAATCAATATTCTTTAAACCACCATGGAAACAACCTTCATACAATTTCACTGCAGTTGGATAATACAAGAAATCATATGTACATAGACCATTCGTAGTTGAGCAACATAACATGATTTAACAGTTGAGCAACATAACATGATTTAACACACTCGAGAGGCCCTAAGAACATATAAAAAGGAAAATGTCCAACTACATTAGTTATTAATGTAGTGACAAGACGAGAACAATTTCAGTATGAGACAGGATAATCTGCTGTAACAGAAGAGAGTGCGGGAGAAGTCAGTCTGCTGTCCAGCTCTGTTCAACAATCTCGCGCACCTTCCTGTTGTATTCACGCTTGTTCTCACTGAACATGCGTGCTGCTTCTGAATTAGCTGGCGAGTTGGGATTTGGATCACAGAGCAAAGACTGCACTAGGAAAAATCACATGTAAGGGGTCTAATCAATAGCAAAGATGCTACTAGCTTGTAGGGTTCTCTCTCTTTTACAAAAGCAGCAAGTGCATTATTTTTTTCTAAGCAAGTAAGAAAGACGGCCACCTATTTTTATATTTAGCAAGCAAGAAAAATGGGCACATACTTTCATATTTCGCAGGTAGAAAAAGGGGCACCTTTAAGAGTTTCTTAGGTGAGAACTTAAATTGTGAAATTTTTTGCTTGAAACAAATAGAACTTAAACAAGATGAAGAAAGACTTCCATGGAGTGCTGGATGATGAAAATTACAAAAATCCTCATATAATAGTTTCTTGGGTGATTACTTATATTGTGAAGAAATTTGCTTGAAACAAATAGAGAACTTAAACAAGATGAAGAAAGACTTCCATGGAGGACTGGATGATGAAAATTACACAGATGTTCATAAACGTGCAGAAGAACCTAGTAATGACCTTAAGGGAGAATCATAAATTTGAGTATAAGCTTCAGAAGTACATTTTGGACATAAACCTCATCTTCAGGGAAAGCTACAATACTCATCTTCAGGGAAAGCTACAATACCTTTATTATTGTTTTTCCTCCATTTTTTTTATCATTTCTTTAATTATCACATCAAACATAGTATATTGGCATCTATTAGTATACTTCATCAGCTATTTTAAACCAAGGAAGTAGGCCTGCTTTCCCAACTTATCCCAAATATTAGATATTTATTTCTCTTCATTGTATGCTATCCCTCACACCTCATTTCAAAGAGAGCAATGAGAACATAAGGGGAACTCATACAGAACTGTGCTTTACTGGAGCAATAGATGGAAAATACTTGACCGGTGAAGAATCATGCTCTTACTGATAAATAGAGATGGCGCCAAAAAATGTAGTAGGAGAATAGTTCACAGCTATAGAGTTGAACTAGATATTAAATCAAAGCAGTCCTTAACATGTTAATATAAATGCCAACTGTAACCAGGGTTTAATCATTTGACTTCCGTCTGTTAGTGTGCTTGGAATACATATCTCTCCAACCCCACCCCTGAGCCCAGAAAATATATTTAAATATGAAGGTCATATTAATCTAATTGATTTTAAGATTATCTAAAAAGGGAGGAACAATGTTGCATTTAAAAAACCTCAAAGTACCTGGATTGAAGTCAGTATAGCAGCTACATCATATATGGGACTCCATTGATTTTGCAGGATGTCCAAGCAAATACTTCCATCAGCGTAAACTGAACAACAATAAGACAGATATTAAGAAATCAGCAAAAGCCGAATATTGTCCAAAACTACTATGTGCATCGGAAAAAAGGTTCAAATATAAGGGGTAATACAAAATGCTTGTAAGCAGCAACAAGCTTAAACCATTTAGAAGAAAATAGGAGATATTGGATAAGCTTTTCTACAAGAAACAAATGGAAAACAGAGGATACACATGATCTGCCCATAAATTGTCCAACTCTCTCAAGCAACCAAGAAACTATGGGGTTTTTGGTCACGGACTAAAATATGTTATTTCCTTCAAATTTACCCTAGTTTTGGTTCTAATTTCGGGAATCAAATTGTATCTCATCTCAAATTTTTCCGTCCGTCGTGGTCAAAGTACACAAAATTGTTTGACCGGATCCAGTACGGATCCATACCCACCATATATTAGTGTCGTGTCTACATGGGTGCGGCACCTAAATTGTTGTGTCTGGGCAACTTAGCAGTCAAAGTACCCAAAATTGTTTGACCAGATCCGGTACGGATCCATACACACCATACTAGTATCATGTCTACATGGGTGCGGCACCTAAATTGTTGTGTCGGAGCAACTTGGCAGTTAAACACTGAATAGTAATACATGAACTGTTATGTAGAGATCGCCTACTTTAAGCACATTGTTGTCCTTAAATATCCTTATCCAAGTATTGCCAATACACATTCTTATTTGAGATTTTACCCTGAAAATAAGTCACTTTTCCGGTTTTCCCTGAAAAGCCCAAACGGTGCAGTAGTTATGCAGAGATTTATAGGAAACCAAACATGTTATTAGTTATGTAGCGAGAACATCAGTACAACCAATTTTTAGGCAACCAAATGTTGTATAAGTTATGCTGGATTCTATACCGAGATTATTTTACTACACCTTAGAAAAAACAACCCTGTCTAAACATTAATTGATTATATGGTGCTCAGCTTGCTTTGGCCAGTTTGGATCTGAAAAAAGGCATATTAAGTAATTTTTTATGCCAAAACATTTGGTGTAGCAGAGTACTCTCGTTTTCGTTTGCACCTAAGTGTAACCTATTGGTCGATGAAGTTGGTACAACCCTTGGAGATCAAGGTTCAAATCCCAAATCCCAGCAGAGACAAAAAATACTATGTAATTTGTTCCCTTTGTCTAATCCTTGGTAGGTTGAGTTGCTAGGTACGTATACTGGTGAGACGTAGTAGGTACCTGGTGGAATAGTCAATAAATGCAAAGGCTGGCCCGGACACCATGGTTATAAAAAACCATGGAGGTGTCGCTGAACGGGCTTCCTTTTCCTTCTATCTGGCTCAAGAGTAAGGGTAACTTATAGACACAGGCAAAAAGAATACCCTTGGTCAAGTTGAACAATGAGCAATATTACCCTTTCTAAGGAGTACAGTTATGCCCAAAAAAACAAAAGAAAGGGTGGGGGTTGGGGGGGAGGGAGGGGGGGTCACAAATAAATTCACTGGAGCTACTTACTATTTGGGTGGAACATTCTGGAAATAAATCGCACAGTTGGTGGTTTGTTTGGATAGTCCTCTGAGAATTGAAGTGTCAGCTTAAATGTACCTGTGAAGGAAAAATGTCGCCAGGATAATTAGATTCAAGTGGAATAAATAACATATTATAAAGTAAATAAAACACATGTGACATGTGCCCCTCCTTTTTCTCAGAGGAGGGGAATAGCAGATGAAAAACAGAGCAAAAGATAATGCTGAGAAAGATCAAGGAGAACTAAAAACAGGGGTAATGCACCACTAGACACTAGAAGCCCAGAAAACCTTCTTCACTTTGAAGATGGAGCATCCAGAATTAAAACCAAAGCATAGTGCATTCAAAGAGCCCTTGAAATGCAAGTATACAACACTAAATCAGCAGTTGATCAGATCAACAAAGATGCTCATCTCTTTATTGTACTTGAAGAATGCATTGACAAAACTAAAACAGAAAATGATGCCCTCTCATAGGACTATATATATACATGAGTTTTGCTAACCTACTACATCCCCATTTTTTAATTCTCATAAATGCCCTTACTACTTTCTTCCAACACATTTAAAATAGGGACATTTTCGTCTTTTTCATTTTCTATTATTTTTTCCCCTCATTCTCTCTTATCAAAGTCTCACGGAAGAAAGAGGAACAAAAAGAGTCTCACAGAAGAAAGAAAGACTATAAGACTGAAGTTTCTTTTCATCTACTAAGGCTAAAGTTGAATAATGGAGAAAACAAAGAACTCAATTTCATTCCTTGTTTAGGTGTTCATAGAGCAATTAGCGGCACCATTTGACCATTTCTTAACATACTACAAATAATTTTACAAGGAAGAGGATTGGTAATGTTTGATGTGACCGGAAAATGAAGTTGGTTCTACGTCCAACCATGATTTCCGACGAAGCGCTTGTTTCCTATGAGAGATAGCCAGGACGTAAAGACTCCGCTCTACTGGGTTGTTGGAACATTTCAGTGAAATCTCCATCCTGTTTCTATAAAATTTGAATGGGGATTTGGTCAATTAATCCCACTTTCAGAATACCCAAATCAACAGGACCACTTATTCCTCAGATCCCTCTCTCTCTCCATGTTCTCTTTATTGTTTCAGTCCTCTCCACAAATTAAACCAAACTGACAGCTCATTATTTCAGTCCTTTTAACTTGTCTCAGTTTAACTTTCATTTCTATTTAAAAATCAGTTCAAAGTAACTCAATTTGGCAGAAGAGAGGGATTATTTGAATCACCATTGACGAGGGAGAGAAGATAAGAAAAGAGGGGAATGTTTGGGATTAAATTTCGGATAAAAAGACAAAAAAGCCACTCATAGTAATGTGCTGTTGTTGTGCTAGCAAGGGCATTTAAGAGAAAGCAAAAATTAACCATATATATATATACACACACACACACACATAGAGAGAGAGAGAGACTCCATGAATATGCTACCATTCATAGAGCATTAAAAGAGTCCTTGAAATGCAAGTATGCAAGACCAAATCAGCAGTTGATCAGATCAACAAAGATGCTCATCTCCTTATTGTTCAATAAGAATGCAGAATTGCCAAAACTAAAACAGAAAATGATGCATATATATACACACACACACACACAATCTCTCTCTCCATGACTATACTACCATTCATATTTTACAGGGGAAAGAATACATAGGATAACAACTGCCTCACCTCCATCCCAAGGAGTATCATCAGGGCTGCATTTCAAGAATAAAACAAAAGAGAGAAAAAATGTATAAGCATAATGAAACTGCTGTGAGAAGAAACAGATATTCCAAAGTAAAAACAGCTATGAGTCACGACTGTCAGTCAATTTCATTGTCATACCCGAAAATGACTGCATTCCATAGCATTATATTGTTGTCATATGGAGCTCCACTGATGCCGGCCGGGGGATCCTGCTGTAACCGCTTAAAATCCCTCATCAGTCTCTTCCTCGCCGGTGTCGACATCCTCACCGCCTTATCAAAAAATTATACCTCAATAACTTGCTAAAGACTAAAGTCGACACAAAATCTTAATTTTCGAGTTTCTGGACCATAAAAGCGGCTAAATTCAACATGGAAGTTAAATTAGTCAATGGAAAATCTTAAATTTCCAGCTTCGTAGACCCGAAAAAAAAAACTATATTTGCCATGGAAATTAAATTGCTGTTGCAAATTCTGCCTCAATAGCTCACTAAAGTCAACACAAAATCCTGAATTCCCAGCTTTCTAGACCAAAAGAGCAATTGTCCGTGGAGATTAAACTAGACAATACAAAATCTTATTGTTCCAGTTTAGTAGACCAAAAGGCAAATAAATACGCCATAGAAATTAAATTAGTCGACATAAAATCTTAAATTTACAGCTCACTTGATTCACCATTGAAACTAAACAATCAATACAATAACATAACCTTCCAGTTTACAAGACCAACAGCAACAAGATTTTCCATGGAAATTAAACTATTCAATACACAATTTTCATTTCCCAGTTTTCTAAACCCAAGAAAGCGACTAAATTCTCCAGGTAAATCAAAATTTCAGCAAACCAAAGCTGTAAAACCAGCTCAAATCAGAAAAAGAAAGAAATAAACCTAGACGGCTAGATCCATACCAGTGTTTTAAAAGTCATGGGCATGAGGCGAGCGTTAACATGAAGCAAGGAGTAAGCCCTGAGACGCTAACACGAAGCAAGGCGTAAGCCCTGAGGCGCAGGGCGTAAGCCTTATGGATCTTTAATTTTGAATGTTTTATAAATTAACAAAATAAATATATAAGTGACAAAAAGCAAAAAAATCAGATTAAAATTGTAGAAAGTTCAAGAAAATCATAAAATAAGTTGGAAAATATTTATATTTATATAAACATGCTAACATGTGCACAACTATTACCAAAACAAAATGTACTTCGTAAAGATGCATTACATCCTAAGTTGCCCGGACTCGGGTGCGTGTGTTCAATAGCGTTGCGGATCCAGAGGTTGGGTCCTTCTTGATCTAAATTTTAAGATTCGGGAGTACGGATCAAGGTACAAATACGGGTGCAAGGATTCGGCTAAAAGTAATTCAAATATCTAAAAATAGAGTTATAAGGATATGTCTTAATTATGAGACATTATGTAAAAACCAACACGGTCTCTGAGAAGGAGAAAATATTGATCAACATATAAATTTCTATATACAAGATATTCCATTTTCTTCAATTTTATCCTAGCTTTTGTTTTTATTTAAGAAATCATTATATCTGTCCCGCATTTTTCGGTCGATTTTGGTCAAAATACCCAAAATTGGTTGACCAACTCTAGTATGGATCCCACACACCCATACCCACATTGTGTCAACATGGGTGCGGCAGCGAAAGTAAAGAGTCCGAGCAACTTAGATTACATCTATAAAAAGACTGATGGAACATATTTGAGTTGTAAAAATAATATTCTACTTCCTAATAATTCAAAATATAAAAATGACAATAGAATAAGGTTATTGTTTGAAAACCTAAAACTAAAAAAAAAAATCATAAATACTCATTATAACATGAATAGAATATTCTTTGGAATAGAGACTCGAGGATAGTATCTAAACTTGAATACCACAACAAATTCTAAAACCAAAAACTAACTTGAAATAAAGAGAGTAAAAAGAAAAACTTGAAAAAATGAAGCATAAAGAAGTTGCAAGCATGGAAGGAGAGCAAGCATGGAAGGACAAAGCTCTTGCTTTATAGTTCGCACTTCGCCGACATTGCCAAAGAGGATTTGCTACTAAATAAACGACAAAGAGAAAAGATTAGGAAAGTAGGGTAAAAATTTAGAAAAAGCCTTTGAATTTTGACTTTTTTTTTAGTTTGAGAATTTACGATGAGTTAAACTTTTGAGTATTTCAGTATTAAAAATGAATTTAATAAGCAATTTTGGCTCCAATTTGGATAAGTTCCCTGGGCGCCCAGAAATTTGGGACTTACACCTAAGCGAAGCCCCAAAAGATTGGGAATTACGCCCCACGATAAGCCCCAAAATGCCTTTTAAAACATTGATCCATACACAAAAGTACAAGCTTCAAGCACAATAAGGTATTGCTTAAATATTAAACCCTAGAATTCAGCATCGATTAGCAACCAATACAACAATAACTTGCTAAAATTCGATGCAAAATCTCACTTTTCAGTAATCTAGACCAAAAATTAAACTAAATTCATCATGAAATGAAATTCAAGGTAAACAAAATCAACAGAGACCCTAGATCCATAAAGAAAAATCATCTTCAAAGTATAAAACCCTAGAAATCAGCTGGAGCAAGAAGGCATATCAAACAATGAGATGAATGGGAATTGAACCCAAATAGGTATCGCTTAAATATAAAACCCTAGAATCCAGTGTTGATTAGCAACTAATACCTCAATTACTAGCTATGTCGACACAAAATCACAATTTTCAGCAGTCTAGACCAAAAACGAAACTAAATTAGTCATGAAATTAAATTATAAGTCACTAGACGCTACAAAATCAACAAAAAACCTAGATCCATAACAAAAATTCAAAGCACAAAATCAAAAACAGGAATTTCACGAGTAAAACCAAAGAATTCAGCTCGTGTAAATAGGCACAAAAAATTACATGAATGAAATTGAGAAGACAAAAACACAAAACATACATAAGAAATACGGAAATGTTGACCTACGAGCAAAAAGCGGCGAGAATTGAATGATAGACGTCGACGGGAGGTTAAATGATAGGCGGCGGCCTTATGTTCGTCGCCGGCTTAAAAGGCAATGGAGATTTTGCGTTGGCGTGATATATAAGCTCCTGAAATGCATTGTACTATAATTGTATACGTCATATTGCAATGCACGCGGAGATATTTATCATTTAGATTTTTTTTAAAATAATTTCAGGCAACTCCTCTCACTTATGCCCTTTGCCCGTGTACCTTATGTCAATGAATATATAATTTTAAAAATTATAAAAAATATTAAATAATATAAGCTATTGAATAAAATGAAAAAAAAAACATAAGTTCTTAAATATAATGAACATTGATCCCTTTTTAGCCCTCTAGCTCGATAAATAAATAATAATATAAAATCTTAAAAAAATACTATAATATTAGAGTTAATACTTTATAAAAAATAATGTAAATATGTCATTTATTAGAATGGTTATAAGAAGAGAAAAAAAATAATGATAACATTTAAATACCTCTTGTCTTATGTTGTTACATTTTATTGCATTAAGTTTGCATTTTTAGCACTTTGACCTTTAATGCTATATTGTAACTAATTTTGCTCTATTTTCTTACTTATTTCATTACCAATACTCTTTTTGTGAAAACAAATTTATGTACCTTAAAATTTTTATCAACTTTAAAAATAATTTTACTTACATGATGATTTTGAAAAATAATTAAATTTACGTCTTTTGCTAATTAGTTAATTCAAAATTTTAATTATTTTGTCTTAACATGAAAAATTACTTTTTCGTATCGGGACTTTGTACTTTTATAATAATATAAATAATTTAGACAATTGTATATTCCTTTCCTACTCGAATAATGTTTTTCTCTTCTTTTTTGTGTGATATTTAAAACTACATTCAATAAATGACTATGTACTTTATATCAAATGAGTATAAAATTGTAAGAATAACACAAATTTTGTTAAACTATGTAATTGAGTTATAAAATAAAATTTAACAACCACAAAATCTTGAAAACGATTAATGTTAATCATATTAGATGTTAACTTAATAAAGAAAAATACGATTTCACACAAAAATATCCTAAAGTCTTATCATACCTTTAATATATGAGTTCTGCATTGGTTTCATAGCTCAACCAAAATCGGATATACAGTATGTCGGCCTGTACTTAAATATCATGCAATAAACATGAGAAAATGGGTGTGTTTGGTATGAAGGAAAATGTTTTTCGAAAATATTTTCCAATTTTCTCATATTTGGTTGGCTCAAATATTCTGGAAACATTTTCCTTATGAACTAATTTTCCTCCAATTGAAGGAAAATGTTTTCCTTATCAAGAGAAGGGAAAACATTTTCCAAAACTCCTTCTCAAATTTTCCCAACCCTATTCCCCACACCTTACCAACCCACCCCACACCCTATCCACCCCATCCCCTCTCTTCAAAAAGGCTTTTTTTTTATCACCACCCACCCTACTATCCCCCTCCCCCTCCACCCCCAAGTCCCCGCAAAAAAAATATAATTTTTTTTTGTAATTTTAAATTTCTGATTTCCCATTTTTTTGCCCCCACCCACCCACTACCTCCCCCCAACCTCTGCCCCCGAAAAAAATATTTTTTAATTTTTTTTTTGTAATTTCAAATTTCTTTTTTTTCCCGTTCCCCTACCCCTACCCCTACCCCCCCACCCCCGGAAAAAAGTATTTTTTTAAAAATATATTTTCAGTTTAATTTTTTTCTTCTTTCGGTTTACAGGTTCAAAATTTTACAAATTCCAAAGTTATGACTTCAGAGGTTTATGTGTTTGGAAGTTTACAGGTTTAGAAATTATAAAGTTTACGGGTTCGAAAGTTCGCGGTTTCGAAAGATTAGCGGTTCAGAAGTTTATGAAATTTATGGGTTCAGAAGGTTATTGGTTCGAAAGTTTATGGCTTCATATTTATTGTATCTAAATTATTTATGAATACTCTTGAAAAGTTATTTTCCTTAATTTGCATACCAAACACCGAAAAATAAATAAGATTACTACTTGTTTTCCAAGAAAATATTTTCCGTTATACCAAACACACCCATTATGTTCTTTATTGCCATAAAAATAAATTATATTTTCTCAAGTACCTAATATGAATTCCATCTTATTTCTATTAGAACTCAAATTGAAAAATATGAAAAAGAGAAAAAAAGCTGCATATGTAGGTTTAGTTATCATACGGAAATTCTAATTGAATGGTAATATAAAATAAATGTTACAAAAAAAAATAATGTTGAAAATTAATGCTTATTATTATTTTATTATAATCATTCAAATTTTAATTGGTAAAATTATTTTTCTTCGACCCTTGAATTAGTAAAAGAGAAATGATAACTGAAACAATGGTAATATCACAATGGAAGTGTAGTTTTGCTTTGAATGGCAAATATTCAGGTTAGTTTTGATTTAATAAATATGTTACACGTCAGCTAATTCTATATATTAAGATTTTTATATAGTTCAAATGAAAAAAATTAATAAGTAAATTTTTTAGCTAATTTTAGAGTCTTAAAAATTTAAAATATAATTAAATAATATTTTTGAGTGTAAAATTAATTTTTAAATTAATTTTCTTGACTTCTTTTTATACTTCTTATATTTGTCAAAGGATATCTAATAATGGAAGTATAGCTTTTCTTTGGATGGAAAATAACTCACGCTAGGTTGATAATTAATGTGTTACATGTTGCTAAATATTACTGACTTTTTACATCTATACTTCCGATAAGGATTAAGGAAAGACATAATAAGAAAAATCTTAGATGATTTTAAAGTCCTAAAAAAATTAGGAGTGATAGTAAAATGACTAATTTGTCTAGTATGAAACCATGTTTTAAAGGGTATAATAGACGAACGGCATTCACTGAGGGGTTTCGTGCTTTTAATATAGTATAGATAATGCTAATTTCCCTTATAGTATATGATACCGGCTTATCTTTCTTATTTTAATTTCTGTGTAACAATTCTTTAATCCTATCTATTATTAATGCGAAATGATTATACTTAGAATAATTTATATTAATATAGCACTTTTTTTGTTTAATCAATTTTATAACTAGTTTTGGTTTTCTAAAATCCAATATATACAACAATAGTTTTTATGTTTAGATCTAACCAATTAGTTAATGGCAGTGTTGGGATACGTAAACAAAGCCAAAATTTTAAAAGAAAAACTTAGGATCGAAATATGACTTTTTTCCTTCATATTCTGTAACTACTTTATTCTTTTTTTAGTTGTTAAATAATGTAAGGCCTCATTTGTTTGTACTTAATGGAGGTTTGAATCTTAATCATTCAGATCTCAGATATTAAGTGCGTTTGTTTTTAAAGTCTGAATCTTAATTATTAAGTGTGTTTGTTTTTTTTACTTCACAACCACTTAATGAGTCTGAATAGGTCTGTATAATTAAGATCCATAACAAAAACTTAATTTCATTAAGATTCCATATTCATTATTAATTATCGCCACCGCCTACCATTATTAACTACCACCATGCCGCCGCCACCACCGCCATACTCAACCTCCATCACCACCATCATCCTCAATCATAGCCGCCACCATAATCGACTACCACCATCCGCCAATACGCACCACTCCCACCACCATCATTTCTCAACCATAAACACTCATCCACCTCTACTACCACAACTAATCACCCCACCACCATCAACAATCATAACCGGCACTACCCATCATTATAAACTACTACAACTACCACCAACTTCCTCAATCACAACTATCACCCCCACCCGCCATTATTAACTATCACCACTCACCACCACCATCCACCACGACTAATCACCACCACGACTAATCACCACTAGCTGCTACCTTGAACCACCACCATCAACCAAACCTACCACCAACCACCGCCTCTAGTCGGCATTCACAAGCACTATCGTTAGCTATCACCCCCAGCAACTACTATATTTAAAAAAAAACTATATATTTTATTGATAGAATATTAGATTAATTAGTATTTCATTTGAATTTTATGTTTATTAATTTTCAAATAAATATAAATTTTATACATTCAGATTTTAAAAATCAAACAGTCTTAATCAGTTAGTATTCAGATCTTAATATTCATATGTGTTTCAGATTTAGATGTCTTCTTAATACACATCTTGATATTCAGATGTGTATTCAGATTCAAACATCTTAATCTTAAAAAAAATAAAAAAATGAGGCCCAAGGGAAATAAGGTTTTTCCTTATCTAGTCCATTAGGGCATCTCCAAGGGTGTACTATTTAATCTAAATTTGGTATAAAAATTGGTATTTTTTTTACTTCAATGGAACACCAAATCTTGCACCATTATAGTGCATGAATAGTGTTGCACCAAAACCATTCAGGCATTCATCAACACCAAATTTGATTTATTATTATTTTATTCATCTTTTTATTTTTTTGGACTTTTAATTTATCATATATTGTGTATATAATTAATTTTTATATTAAGATCTTTATAATTTTAATTTTATATCCTATTTTTTTGATATATTAATTTTTGTATATATATTATATTTATATAAAATTATAAGTTAATTTTATTATTATTATAATTGTATAAAAAGAAATATAACCATTATTTAAAAATGAAAAATACAAATGTAAGATATCTAATGTTGCTAAAATTGAAAAGTGAAAACTAAAATTTAAAAAAGAAAATTAACAATACATAAAATAAAAATACATTATAATTAAAGTACATCAAAGGAGGATACATTAAAAAACATAAAACATAAGTTTAGTAATCCCCTATGTCATTTCCAGGTGCACCAAAATTACCAAAATACTGAGAGAACGAGGTAGAAGATTGTTGTGCTTGTGGTTGTTGAAATTGTTGACTTCATTTTGCACTTCATAATACATTAAGCGAGCATTTATGGGAGAATAGAGGTGAAAGTTGAATATTTATGTGGTACTTAAATTAAATTTGACTATGATGTAATATTTATTTAATTATCTTTTATCAATGATTTCACTTTTAGTTGATTTATCCTTTAAAATAATTTTGTAATAAATAATTATATAAGTGGTGAATGTGAATTATATATGATGAATATGGAAAAAAGAAAAAAGATACAATTTGTTTGAAGGAAATAAAAAATGAAACTTAAATAGAAGATAATAATATAATATGGAAGAGACAAAAGAAATATTCTTTTTTTGGTATAAAAAATGGTGTAATGGTTGGAATAAATTTGGTGTTACACCATTTTGGTGTGAAATTTGTTGTTAGGGTTGGAGATGGTCTTAGTAAGCAGATAATTCATTAAGTAATCAATTAGGTGGTTTCCACTTATATATATACTAGTCTCTATGTTTGTGCGTTGCACGAGAAATACATACTCGTAGTAATGAACTTTCAATTCCATATTATTGAATATGTACGTAGTACGAAATTAGTTCCTTAAAATAATTTTTTTTTTAAATTATATCATACAAACCAAGTCATGAATGTTTTAACAAATATAGGAGGACAAATTGAAACTAAATATTTTGGAGTCACAAAGTTATGTGATTAAAGTTGTAAAATAACATAAAGAATGCACTTTTACTTACTTTTTTATGTGAATTTATGATTTACTTTAGTTAAGCCATAAGGTATATGAAGTCTACTATATATTTCAAGATAAAGATATATTGATAATGGAGAACGATCAACACGAGAAATTAGTCGTTTGAGTGTGAACACGAACATATAAATCTAATAAATTTATCTAGTAAAAGGCAAGGTTACATATAATAATTTTAACATAAAGGTTCCTTAAAGTCGCAAACATGCAAACTCCTGTTGATCCGTGCCCTCATAGTCAGATTCTCAAATCACAAATCAATAATTTCGGTAACATTGCATTTGAACTCTTGTTGCTTCTATGAAAAAGCTTATTCGAAAGGAATTTAAGAGTTTCATCTGTCTTATTGAATTTTTTGTTACATCTAAATTTTTAATCACATAATATATATAGGACGCAAACGCATCAAAAGTACAGTTGATCATTGATTGTACAGACTACGAAGCACTACGTATCCCAAATTAAAAGAATAAGAAAGCAAATATCTATATTAACTCACAAACAATAGATCCATTTTTTCTTTAAGCTTAAAACTAATTTCAACAAACATCTTAACTACTACTCTTCACCAGCCAAATAAACAGGGGCGGATTTATATGGACCCAAACGGTGTCCCGGAACACCGTTTCGTCGAAATTTTTTAGTGTATATATATATACAAAAATACAAGATAAAATCATTAAAAGTTACACCACTTGCATTGAAATAGGTCAATAGTCTAGTGGTTGGCAGCTTCAAGTTTGATGTGAGAGGTTTTGGGTTTGAACTCCCCTGGCTCTACAATTTTTTTGACTGTTACGGGCCTATTGCTAGAAATAGTGACACCGCTTATAAAAAATTCTACGCGCGCTACTGCAAATAAACCAAATCCTGCACTACTGCAAATAAACCATCAGAACTTTTGCGAATCAACTTAGTTCATTAAATAAAAACACGCATGATCCAATTGTAAGGCATAAAGAAAAAAAATTGTGTACATATGAATCTGCAGAGTGTGAAGGTTGAAGAAATTAATAACTCTCTTGTGCTATACAATGTTCTCGACGTACAAAAATATTGATTTTTTCACTGTCTTCTTTCCGTGTACGGTGGTTGCATTAATACACCTTATTCTCTTTAATCAGAAGTTACATAGAGTTAGAACTAGCTACTATCCTGTTTAACTTCTAACTCATAGTATTTATTTCCTAAACATTCTCAAACTCGGTAACTGTACCATCTCGTATTGAGAACTTTGGAGGATCGGCATATTTGCAGTTTAAATCGAAAAAGAATTCCACCATTAGGTAATTTACAATATAATCCTTAAATTATACAAAAGGCATAAAAGTCAATCAATATTTCGGGGATATTTTAGTCGTTCAACATTTAGCATTAATTGTTCGTGCTTTTATAATAATATAGATATAGATATATAAGAATAATATTTTTCACCCTATCTTCGTCTCCTCCTTCTTTTATCTCATTGTGCTTTATCAATTTAGGGTTCTTCCCTAGTTTTCACTTCTTTTACAATATAATTGCTCATTAGTAAGCAGATAATTCATTAAGTAATCAGTTAGGTGGTTTTCACTTATACTATATATATTGTTCGTGCTTTTATAATAATATAGATATATAAGAATAATATTTTTCACCCTATCTTCGTCTCTTCCTTCTTTTATCTCATTGTGCTTTATCAATTTAGGGTTCTTCCCTAGTTTTCACTTCTTTTACAATATACTTGCTCATTAGTAAGCATATAATTCATTAAGTAATTAGTTAGGTGGTTTTCACACACACACACATATACATATATGTGTGTGTGTGAATAATATTTTTCATCATATCTTCATCTCTTCCTTCTTTATCTCATCATGCTCTCTCAATTTAGGGTTCTTCCCTCATTTTCACTTCTTTTACAATATAATATAAAGAGCTTTTAGCTCAAAAATTGTAGCGTCTGATGATTTCTTTCGCATATGCATCTATCAATTTGTTACTTTGTTCTTTGAATGTTGAAAAAAGAAAATATGGGATTGAACAGAGAACAATTGGATCAGAATTTCCAAAATCAAGTTGTAGGAGAAGCTGTATATAAAAATTACTAGAAATCAGATTGCAGTGATCGACTATAATCATCCTTTATTCCTCTCTCCTACCGATGTTAGCGAAATTCATATCTCCTTTCAATGGGTAGGAACGAACTAGGCATGGTAGATAGTTCATACACGAAATAAAAGTTTTCGGATTCAAAATAGAATCATTGGGAAAGAGTCAATGCTATAGTGATGTCTTGGCTTATGATTCAGTAGCTAAACGTTTTCTTGAAGGTATTATGTATGCCTCCAGTGCACAAACTATATGGAAAGATTCAACAAAGTGGATGGTTCAAGAACCTTCAATTTGCATCAAAAAATATCGACATGACTGTCTCTGTATCTATATATATTTTCAAAACCAAAAGATTTATAGGAGTTTGAGGCTTTAATCTAAACGCCCTTATGTGACTATCTAAAATTAAGAAATTTTATAATGTATTTGCAAAAATAGAGGTTATATCAATTGCTAATAGGGTTAAATGACTCCTACTTTTCAAACAAGAAGTCATATCTTAATGAGGAGTCTCCTTCTTGCAGGCTTATGCCTTGATAGTAAGTGATGAAAATTAGAAGCATGTGACAACAACTTCTAGGATTTTGGATTCAATCTTGTTACTAATGCTGGAAATCTTGACATTGCTATGTGTACACGGACTGGGGGAGGTCAAAATGAAAAATTCAAAAGAAACTACAATGTCCGATGTGATTTTTGCAAAATGAAGGGGCATAGCGAAGAAAATTATTACAAAATTGAGGATTATCCTCTAGACTTTAATTAAAAAGAAATCAATATAATGCAACTCACAATATTAATGTCTTAGCTAAAAAGAACTTCAGAACAATCATAGTTCATTGCTACCTGCATTCAATTATGGACAAAATACAAATGTAATGGACTTTGGTGAAACCTTAGTCAGAATACATGCTCATACAATTAAATTGTGGAAGCAAGTGCAACTTAATTGGAAAACTACGCATTCACAAAGGAACAATATGATCAGATTGCTCAAATGCTGAATGAAGAATCTACCTCAGCTATAGCTCTTGCAGCCTATGTAGTAGGTACTGATACATCATTACTAGTTTCCAGTTGTTTACAACAAATATAAAAGAATTCACCCCTAAAGTCACTATATATTGGAAAGTTATCATAAAAATAAGAAGAAATACTTATACATTAATATCTTAAGTATTAGGTTTAAAATAAGTAAGGTCATTTTGGTATATACTATATTTTATTACGAGTATTTTTAGTAAGAAGAAAAGTCAAAACTGCTTATGCTTATACTTTTGGGAAGAATCTACTTTTTTCTGTTTCTCAAAAACTTCTTCTACTTCTTCCCAAAAGCACTCTTTTCCCCCAAAAGACTTGGACAAACGCCTTAAGTTGAGGAAAAAAAAACTTTTGGGGGAAGAAGCACTTTTGGCCTTTGAAGAAACTTGGCCAAACAAGATCCATTTAACATAGTTCTTCATGAATAGCCGAAAAATTGAATCAAACTGAAAATCGTATCAAACTGACACAAAATAGCGATAATTTTTTGGTATAGTTTAGTTTTGATTTTGAATTTTAAAAATCGACAAAATTTGATTTGGTTTGATTTTAAGTAAAAAATAGTAAAAAAAAATCGAGAAAAATATAGGATATATATATATCTATATATATATATATATGTGTGTGTGTGTGTGTTTGTGCACAAACTATATGATACATATCAATCATTTGTTACTTGGTAGTCTAGTTCTTTGAATTTATAATGTAATGACCCGGCCGGTCGTTTCATGAGTTACCGCTCCGTTTCCCTCATTTCTGCTTCTTATCACATTGATCACCTGTATTATGTATTATCGGGTTGGTTGGCTCGGGTGCGGAGAGGTTTTGGTAAGGTTTGAGACACTTAGTCTCTTTTGAGTAAGCTTAAGTTGGAAAAGTTAACCGAATGTTGACTTATGTTAAAAGGGCTTGGATGTGAATTCCGATAGTTCGGATAGCTTCGGTAGATGATTTGGGACTTAGGAGTGTGATCGAAACGAGTTTTGGAGGTCCGTAGTAGGTTTAGGCTTGAATTGGCGAAATTTGAATTTTGGCGTTTTCCGGTTGATAGATGAGATTTTGATATAGAGGTCGGAATGGAATTCCGGAACTTGGAGTAGGTCCGTTGTGTCATTTGTGACGTGTTTGCAAAAGTTTAGGTCATTCGGATGAGGTTTGATTGACTTTTTGATCGAAAGCGAAATTTGGTAGTTTTGGAAATTCATAGGCTTGAATCCGAGGATGTTTTGGTGTTCCGGTGTTGTTTTGAGTATTTCGAGGGTGGAAACAAGTTTGAATAGTGTTATGTGACTTGTTGGCGTGTTTGGTTGAGGTCCCGAGGGCCTCAGGATGGTTTTTGGATGGTTGACAGAAGAGTTGAAGCTTGAATATTGCTACAGAATTTTCTGCTTCTAATATTGCCGCACCTGCAGATTGGGGACCGCAGGTGTGACGTCGTAGATGCGTAGAGGAGGCCGCAGAAGCGGAGTTTGGCCATTTGGAGCTTGGTCGCAGATGCGTTGCATAGGACGCATCTGCGGGACCGCAGGTGCGGTTTCTGGATGCAGATACGGCCCTGAGGGACTTAAGTTAAAACCGCTGAAGCGGTTGGTTGACCGCAGAAGTGGTACCGTGGGAGTGTGATTTTAGGCCGCATGTGCGAAATTCCTTAGCCAGAACCTATATAAGATTTCCTTCGCGATTTTTGAGTTATTCTTCACCATTTTCATGCGGGTTTGAGCTTGAGGGAGCTATTTGAAGAGAGATTTCATAGAGGTAAGGTTTTTGGACCCTAAACCCGTTTCTATGGTGATTATTTCACTGATTTGGCTTGATATTAATGGAAATTAAGGGTTAAAAATTGGGAATTAAGTCTTGAGATTGGAGACCTTTGAGTAAGGGTTTGAGGGGTCATTTGTAGTCGGATTTTGGTACTTTTGATAAGGATGAACTTGTGGGAGGATAAGGAGTGTATTGGTGTAAATTTTATCGGATTCCGAAACGTGGGCCCGGGGGTCGGGTTTTGATTAATTTCGGGATTTATGTTGTAATTTGATTATTTTCGCATGGACTTCGTTTTCTTAGCATATTTTGACGTCATGATTCTGATTTTGGTTAGATTCACGCGAGTTGAGGATGATTCGAGGGGCAAAGGCATCGCAGGCTAGAGTTTGGACCGGATTGAGTTGAGTAATGATTGTAAATGTTGTCCTGAGGGTATGAAACCCCGGATTTCACATCGTTGTGCTATTTCGAGGTGACGCACATGCTAGATGATGAGCGTGGGGTCGTGCACTGTTGGGGATTGTGACTTAGTCCGTCCCGAATAATTGTTTTAACGCGTATTTGTCTAAAAACTGTTTGTTATCATTATGTTTTGGGCTGAATGTCATATTTGGGCCTCGTGCCAACTGTTTTGGACCCTTAAAGGATTTTTATTACTATCCCTCACTGTTTTGACTTTATACTTGTACTCAGTCATGCCATATTCTACTATTTTCATAACTCAGCCATGTTTACTCCGTTTTGGCATCTTACATGATATTTTGAGCTGAGCATCATATTTTACTGTGCCCGAGTGGCTTTTAGAGATTTTGGACTGAGTAGGGCCGAGGGCCTGTGTTGCGAGGTTAATGTGGGATCGGGCTGCGCGCCATAACTATTATTGTGCTGATTCATGATTATGAGGTCGAGGGCCTGAGTTGTACGCCACAAGGTGGCTTGATACGAGGCCGAGAGCCTGTTTGATTATGCCACGAAATAGCTTGTTATTGTGCTTGGGCCGTAAGGGGACCCTCCCGGAGTCTGTACACCTCTAGTAAGCGCGGGTACCCAGTGTGAGATGTGTTATGGCCCGAGGGGCTGATGTTGTTCCATGCTATTGCCCGAGGGGCTGATGCGAGTGATTGTGAGATAGCCCGAGGGGCTGATTCTGTTGGTACTTTGACCGAGGGGCTGGTTTTATGTGTTTATCTTTTCTCACTGATTTTCATCACTCGTTTAACTGTTAAAAGATATTTTAAAGAAGCTTATACTGAACTAAGGTGTTTTTATAAATTTTCATTGTTTTATTGCATTGTATTGGTTTTACATTGCCTCTTTGTAGTATTTTGCTGTGTTTTACGTGTTTTCTTATCGCTCAGTTGCATTTACTTTTATTACTCACTGAGTTGGCGTACTCACATTACTCCCTGCACCCTGTGTGCAGATTTAGGAGCTTCGGGTTCTGCTAGTGAGGGTTGATTGCTTCCAACAGACTGTTCGGAGTTCACTAGGTAGCTACTCGGCGTTCGCAACCTAGTGTTTCTCCTTCCTATCCTTATTTTCATTTGTACTGGATTTGTAGTAGACTATGTAGTCTCTTCCTACTCTTAGATGGATGTTTAGATGCTCATGACTGGTGCCACCCCGATGCTGGGCTGTGTTTATTTCCGCACTTATTTTATTTCACTGTATTTTGGGGTTCATCACTTATTAATGACTTAAATTGAATTATAATAACTGTTTAAATGAATTGGGGATTTGTGTTGGCTGGCTTTATTTCACGATAGGCGCCATTACGACCAGGTCCGAATTTGGGGTCGTGACATATAATAATCTAGTTCTTCGCCTTTTGAATTTTAGTTTGATTGGTAGTTTTATTTTGTTAAGTCTAAGAATCTATTTCATGTTAAAAATAAATCCAAATACATAGACAACCCCCTAAACTTGGCATCAAATTTCATTTAGATACTTCAACATACCCATGTTCCTATTAGACACTATAACACCTACAAAAATGTACCCATTGAGCACCTCATGCGCACAAAAAGTGATTCTCACTTGGAGTTGGGCGCATGAAAGCTTAAAAGCCAGTTTTTTCTTCTCTTTCCTGTTCTCTCTAAGACGACATGGGAGCTCCTGCCTCATGTCCTCATCCCCATCCTCCATTTTCTTCATTTTTCTAATTTACTATATTTTTCTTTCACTTTTCCCAAATTTTCATGCATTAATTTAATGAGTATATCTGAAATCTCTTTTACAAGAAAGTAGAAAATACAGATTGTTCTAGCAAGTAAGAAAATTTTGGATATGCATCTGAAATCACATACTATTTGTCACGACCCGGATTTCTCACCCTCGGGAGTCGTGATGGCGCCTACTCGTGAAAGCTAGGCAAGCCGTGTATTATTGATTCACTAACTCTTTTATTTAGCTCTTTTTAACAATTTAAATCAACATGCGATCAAAAGTGAAATATTAACGATAAATAAATACATGTGAAAGACGTAATCTGATAACTTAGCCAAAAAAAAGTACGACAATACCAACAAACACCTCTACCCAGAACCGGTGTCACAATATCACGGACCCTCTACGAATACTATATACAAATGTCTGGAAAGAAAGGTACAATCTCTCTCTGAAGTAAATGAAAACAGGATATAAAGATAGAAGAGAACGTCGGGCCTGCGGATGCCTGCAGGACTACCTCGGAATCTCTAACTGGACTGAAGGCAGCCACCCAAATATATGGTCCAAAAGTTGCCGCTCTGGGATCTGCACACAGTGCAGAGTGTAGTATCAGCACAACTGACCCCATGTGCTAGTAAGTGCCTGGCCTAACCCCGGTGAAATAGTGACGAGGCTAGGACCAAACTACCAAATAAACCTGTGCATTTATATAGTATACAGCAGAAAATAAAACAGAAATAAACAAGTAAAGCTGGGAGGGGGAAACATGTCGCAGGGGAATATCATTACTAGCAGTAATTTAAGAGAAAGGCATAAAGACAATTTAGAATTTACAGCAAAACAATAAGGAACTCGTAATCAATCTATAAGCACTTCGTATTATCTATTGTTGCGGCACACACCCGATCCAAAACATAATAACACTGTTGCGGCGTGCAACCCGATCCATATCATTTATCACTATTGCGGCGTGCAACTCAATCCACATATATCATTTAAAACTGTTGCGGAGTTTAACCCGATCCACATATAATATTGTTGCGTCGTGCAACTCGATCCACATATATCGTTGTTGCAACGTGCAACCCGATCCAAACATAATATTGTTGCGGCGTGCAACCCAATCCAAATATAATATTGTTGCGACGCACAACCCGATCCACATATACAGTTCAAAATCAATCACAACGAGAGTCCCGACAAAGGATCAATAAAGAAACCATACTATCCCGGGAAGGGAATCGACATTATAAGTAAATACGTCCCGGCAAGGGAAATCAGCTATAACCAAACTTGTTCCAACATCTAACTTCTTCAACTATCACCAATTCTCAATCATAAATAATTTCCACGAGAGTAATCATAATCCTTGCTCAACGCGGAGAATCAATAACTTAGGCATTCGTAGTATTTATAAGAACACAACAATTTCAGTGTAAGACCCATGATCATGCTTGACACCAACGTATAGATACTCGTCACCATGCCTATACGTCGTACTCAACAAGTAACATGTAGCAAATAAGACACAACTCCTAATCCCTCAAGCTAAGGTTAGACCAAACACTTACCTCGAACTTCCACGGCCAACTCAAGCCTCAAACACCGCTTTTCCTTTTGAATTTGGCTCCAAATATATTGTATCTAGATATAATCGACTTAATAACATCAATAAACGCTAAACAATTCAATTCCAATGCTTAATTATAGATTTCCTATCATTCTTCCCAAAAAGTCAAAAATCAACCCCGGGCCCACATGGTCAAAACACGAGGTTCGGACCAAGACCCGATCACTCATTCACCCACGAGCTCGATTATGTAATTAGTTCCAAAATCCGACCCCAAAACGAGGTCTAAATCCCAATTATACAAAAAGCCCTAACTCTACCCAAATCCCTAATTTTCTACCCTTAAGAACATGATTTAGGCCTAGAAATCTAATGGGTGTTAATGGAAATTGAAGAAAATGAGTCTAAGATTACATATCTATGGATTTGTGGTGAAGTTATCTTTCAAAAATCGCCCAATTTGGAGTTTGGAAGAAGAAGTTATGAAATTTTGGTGAAATCCCGTATGTTCTGTTACTGTTTAAAAATCACAGGGCAGGCCTTCATCGCGTTCGCGATAGGCCTATCGCATTTGCTATGGGTCAGGTCCAATTAACCATCGCGTTCGGGATACAAGGCTCGCGTTCGTGGACCTTCATCCCCCAGAGCCTTCGCGTTCGCGGTCGTGTGGACGCGTTCGCGTAGAGTAAAATTCCCTTCCCAGGCCCAAAAACCTTCGCGTTCGCGAAGGGAAACACCCCCAAAGCTTCGCGTTCTTGTCATGTGTCACGCGTTTGCGTAGAAGGAAGTTTCCTTCAGCCCGACTTACCCTTCGCGTTCACGAGAGTCCTTCCGCGAACGCGAAGAACAATACACCAGAACACCAGAAACTGAAAACCTGCAATTTTTCAAGTTTAAAACCTTCTGAAACCTATCTGAAACTCACCCGAGCCCTCGAGGCTCCAAACCAAACATGCATACTAACTCAAAAACATCATATGAACTTATCCGTGCGATCAAATCGCCAAAAAACCTCTTAAACAACGAATTTAGCATAGAAATCTAAGAAAAATCTCAAAACTTTCAAAGTATCAATTTTCACAACTACGAGTCTGAATCACCTCAAACGACTTATGTTTCTTACCTAATTTCACAGACTCATCTTAAATCACATATAAGACCTGTACCAGGCTTCGGAACCAAAATACGGGCCCGATACCATCATGTTTTAAACACGTTTTATTTCCAAAACTCATAAATAATTCCAGAAAATAATTTTTTAAAAAAATTCATTTCTCGAGATTGGGACCTCAGAATTTGATTCCGGGCATACGCCCAAGTCCCATATTTTCCTACGGACTTTCCGGGACCGTCAAATCACGGGTATGGGTCCGTTTACCCAAAATGTTGACCGAAGTCAACTTAAATCCATTTTAAAGTCAAAATTTATCATTTTCACAGATTTTCACATAATGGCTTTTCGGTTACGTGCCCGGACTGTGCACGTAAATCGAGGTGATGCCGAAAGAGGTTTTTAAGGCCTCAAAATGCAGAATTTATTTTTAAAACAAGTGGTGACCTTTTGGGTCATCACATTCTCCACCTCTAAAACAACTGTTCGTCCTCGAACGGACATAAGAAGGAAGTACCTGAGTCGGGGAAAAGATGGGGATAACGACTCTGCATATCAAACTCGGACTTCTAGGTCGATGACTCAGCAGGCTAACCTCTCCACTGAACAAGAACAGAAGGAAAACTCTTCGATCTCAACTGACGAACCTGCCGGTCTAGAATAGCTACCAGCTCCTCCTCATAAGACAAGTCCTTGTCCAACTGGACAGTGCTGAAATCTAACATGTGGGATGGATCATCGTGATACTTCCGAAGCATGGATACATGAAACACTGGATGCACGGCTGATAAGCTCGGCGGCAACGCATGTCTGTAAGCCACATCTCCCACTCGATCAAGAATCTTAAACGAGCCAATGAACCTAGGGCTAAGCTTGCCCTTCTTCCCAAATCTCATCACGCCCTTCATAGGCGACACTCAAAGCAATACCCACTCGCCGATCATGAAAGCCAAATCACAAACCTTACGGTCGACATAACTCTTTTGCCTGGACTGAGCTGTACAAAGCCTATCCTAAATAATCCTGACCTTGTCCAAGGCATCTTGCACTAGATCTGTACCCAACAACCGAGCCTCCCCCAGCTCGAACCATCCAACCGATGATCGACACCGCCTACCATACAAAGCCTCATAAGGAGCCATCTGGATACTCGACTGGTAGCTGTTGTTGTAGAAAAACTCTGCTAAAGGCAAAAACTGATCCCACGAGCCTCCAAAGTCAATAACACAAGCTCGGAGCATATCCTCCAAAATCTAAATGGTCCACTTGAACTGCCGTCCGTCTGAGGATGAAATGTTGTGCTCAACTCAACCTGTGTGCCCAGCTCTCGCTGAACTGCTCTCTAGAAATGTGAGGTAAACTGTGTACCTCGGTCCAAAATGATAGACACATGCACACTATGAAGACGAATAATCTCCCAGATATAGATCTCAGCTAACCTCTAGGAAGAATAGAAGACTGCCACAGGAATGAAATGTGCTGACTTGGTCAGCCTATCAACAATAACCCACACTGTGTCGAACTTCCTCCGAGTCTATGGGAGTCCAACAACGAAATCCATAGTGATACGCTCCCAGTTCCACTCAGGAATCTCAATCTTCTAGAACAAACCATCGGGCATCTGATGCTCGTACTTAACCTGCTGACAGTTCAAACACCGAGCCACATGTGTAACAATGTCCTTCTTCATTCTCCGCCACCAATAATGCTGCCGCAAATCCTGATACATTTTAGCAGCGCCTGGATGAATAGAGTACCGGGAACTATGGGCCTCCTCTAAAATCAACTCTCGGAGTCCATCCATATTAGGCACGCAAACTCGACCCTGCAATCTCAAAACTCCATCATCGCCTAAGGTAACATGCTTGGCACCTCCGTGCTGCACCGTGTCTCTAAAGACATACAAATGAGGATCATCATACTGCCAATCACGGATACGCTCCAATAAAGAAGAATGAGCGACCGTGCAAGCTAACACATGGCTGGGCTCAGAAACATCCAACCTCACGAACTGATTGGTCAAAGCCTGAACATCCAAAGTAAGCGGTCTCTCACCGACCGGAATGTAAGCAAGACTGCCCATACTGGCTGACTTCCTACTCAAAGCATCGGCCACCACACTGGCCTTTTTCAGATGATATAAGATGTTGATATCATAATCTTTCAACAGCTCCAACCACATTCACTGCCTCAAATTTAGCTCCTTCTGCTTGAACAAGTACTGCAGACTCTTGTGATACGTGAACACCTCACATGTCATGCCATACAGATAATGCCTCCAAATCTTTAATGCGTGAACAATGGCTACTAACTCCAAATCATGAATCGGATAGTTCTTCTTATGAATCTTCAACTGCCGCGAAGCATAAGTAATGACCTTGTCATCCTGCATCAACACCGCACCAAGTCCAATACGAGATGCATCACATTAAACTGTATAAGGCCCTGAACCTATGGGAAAAACCAACACTGGTGTCATAGTCAAAGCTGTCTTGAGCTTCTGAAAGCTCGCCTCACACTCGTCTGACCATCTGAACTGGGCACCCTTTTGGGTCAACCGGGTCATCGGGGCTGCAATAGACGAAAACCCCTAACCAACGATAATAGCCTGCCAACCCCAAGAAACTCCTGATCTCTGTAGCTGATGCTGGTCTAGGCCAATTCTCGACTGCCTCAATCTTCTTCAGATCAACCTGAATACCCTCTGCTAATACAACATGACCCAATAATGCAATTGAACCCAACCAAAACTCACACTTCAAAAACTTGGCATACAACTGACTATCCCTTAAAGTCTGAAGAACCACTCTAAGATGCTGCTCGTGCTCCTCCCGGCTGTGGGAATAGATCAAAATATCATCAATGAAGACTATCACGAATGAATCCAAGTAAGGCCGGAACACTCGATTCATCAAATCCATAAAAGTTGTTGGGGCATTTGTCAACCTGAATGACATCACCAAGAACTCATAATGCCCGTACCGAGTGCGGAAAGCTGTCTTAGGTACATCAGATGCCCTAATCCTTAGCTGATGGTAGCCAGATCTCATGTCAATATTTGAAAATACCTTGGCATCCTGAAGATGATCAAACAAATCATCAATCCTCGGCAATGGATACTTATTCTTGATTGTAACCTTGTTCAACTGCCGGTAATCTATACACATTCTCATCGATCCGTACTTCTTCTTAACAAACAATACTGGCACACCCCAGGGCGAGACACTAGGTCTAATGAAGCCTTTTTCAAGAAGTCTTGCAACTGCTCCTTTAACTCTTTCAACTCAGGCGGGGTCATACGATACAACAGAATAGAAATGGAATGAGTGATGAAATCAATGCAAAAGTCAATATCCCTATCGGGTGGCATACATGGTAGGTCTGAAGGAAATACCTTAGGGGACTTACGAACAACCGACACAGAATCAATAGAAGGAACCTCGGCACTAGAATCACGAACATATGCCAAATAGGCCAAACGCCCCTTCTCAATCATATGCCGAGCCTTCACATAAGATATGACACTACGGGTAGAATGACCATGAGTCCCTTTCCACTCCAAACGAGGTAAACCCGACAAGGATAAGGTCATAGTCTTGGCATGACAGTCCAAGATAGCATATAAGGTGATAACCAGTCCATCCCTAGTATGATATCAAAATCAACCATGTCCAGAAGTAACAAATCTGCACGAGTCTCAAGACCCCAAATCATAACTATACAAGAACGATGGACTCGATCTACCACAATAGAATCACCCACCGGTGTAGACACATATACATGGGCACTTAAGGAATCACTAGGCATGACCAGATACGATGCAAAATAAGATGACACATAGGAGTATGTAGACCCTGGATCAAACAGAACTGAAGCATCTCTACTATAAACCAGAACAGTACCTGTGATAACTGCATCGGAAGCCTCAGCCTCAGGCCTGGCTGGAAGAGCATAACATGGGGCTGGGCCCCACCACCCTGAACTACATCTCTGGGACAGCCTGCTGCTGGCTGGTCTCCACCTCTAGCTTCCTGACCTCCACGTCTAATACCTTTACCTCCACCTTTAGCACTTCTACCCCCACCCCTAGCTGGCGGAGCGGGCGGTAGAACACCTGGTGCCTGAACCATAGCACGGGAACCCTGCTGCTGCGACTGAGTACCCACCAATCTCGGACAAGCCCTCCGGATATGACCATACTCACCACACTTAAAGCATCCACCTGAGTGCTACGGTTGAGGAAACTGAGACTGACCCTAGAGGGCCAATGAACACCCCGAAAACTTTGGAGTGGCGGTGCACTAATAGGAGCTGGTGATGTACTGTCGGGCTGTTGATCAGAATACTGCATATAAGGACCATGACCACCTGAAGTGCCGTGAGAAACCTGAAGTGCTGACTGGAAAGGCCTAGGAGGATGGCCTCTACCATACGAATCCCTACCTCCAGATGAGGCACCACTAAACCTGCCTAAATGATGAGGCCTCTTGTCCGACCCCTAACCACCCCCCTGCGACAAAACCATCTCAACTCTCCGGGCCACATTGGCCGCCTCCTGGAAAGAAATCTCACTCCCTGCCTCCTTAACCATCTGAAGTCGAATCGGCTGAATAAGTCCCTCAATGAACCTCCTCACCCTCTCTCTCTTGGTGGGAAGTATGATAAGAGCATGATGGGCCAAGTCGATGAATCTAGTCTCATACTGTGTAACAGTCATAAAACCATGCTAGAGACGCTCAAACTGCCTCTGATAGTTCTCTCTCTGAGTGAGGGGGAGAAACTTCTCCAGAAATAGCTAAGTGAACTGCTCCTAAGTCAAAGCTGGTAATCCGGCTAGTCTAGCCAAGCAATAATCTCTCCACCAAGTCTTGGCGGATCCAGACAAGCGAAAAGTAGCAAAATCGACCCTATTGGTCTCCACTATCCCCATGTTCCTGAGAACCTCATGACAACTATCTAGATAATCCTGGGGATCCTCAGACGATGCACTACTGGAAGTAGTAGAGAAGAGCTTGGTGAACCTGTCCAATCTCCACAAAGCATCGGCAGACATAGCTGCTCCATCACCTGTCTGAGCTACCATACCCGGCTGAACTGCTCCAACTGGCTGAGCTGCTAGAGTATGAAACTGGGGAGCCATCTACTCCAGAGTGCGAGTAGCAGGAGTCTGGGCTCCTCCTCCAGCCTGAGAGATGGCCGGTGCTATAGGAAGCAAGCCTACCCGGGTGACACTCTCCATAAGGCCCACTAGACGGACCAAAGCATCTTGGAGTATTGGGGTAGCTATAAACCCCTCTGGGAACTAAGCTGGGCTCACTGGAACGGTCTGGGCCGGAACCTCATCATCAAAATCAACACGAGGCTCTGTCGCTGGTGCTGCTGCCCTTGGTTGAGCTCTGCCCCTACCTCGGCCTCTAGCATGGCCTCGGCCTCGCCCTCTGCCCTTCGTGGGAGCTGTTGCTGGTGTTGATACCCAATTTTTCCCTATGTATTTTTAATATGCAAAATAACTTCAAAATAACATATATAAGCATGTATAAATGTTTTATTATTTTTTTCATAATTTTTATTGATTTATTTTCCCCCTTTTTATCCATAAAATCTCAATAATTATTTCCAAAATTTATTATCTTGATAATTCATCTATTGGATTTTTATATTTACGCCAAAATATGGCTAAAATAATTTTTACAATTTCATTTAGTATTTTTTAAGCTAAATTGCACACAATTGCAAAATAGTCATTTTAAGGTTTAATTGTGTCTTATATTCATAAATTTGAGTCTTGTATTTTTAAATTGTTATTTATGTGTTATAAATTATTTTAGTATTTTCAATTTATTTTCAGAAGCTATTGACTATTTTTTATAAATTAAAAAGGGAAAATGGCTATTTAAATAACAACCCATTTGTATTTCAATTATAGCCTAAATTAGACCCCAAATTTCCCAACCCAATTCCAATTAAAACCCTCCCCTAACTCTTTTAAAACCAACCCAAACCCGGATCCCTACCTACCCCTTTTAATCTAGGCCGTTGATTCAAATCAACGGCCACCATTTCACCTTACCATTTTTAACCCAAAACGACCCCTAAACCTAAATCATTTCTACCAACCCGCCGCCCTTGAATCCCTTCTCCTCTCAAACTCTCTCTGAAAACCTAAGGCTAACTCTAGCCACCGCCACCTAAATCTACCCTAATTCCCTTTGATCTTCACCTAATCCATGGACTCTCATGGCTGTTTGAGAGGTGTACCGGTCTCCTATGGCTCTTGGTCGTTTGTCCGTGATTTCATGGACATATCTCAAAGGGATATAGTCCAGTCTTGGCTCAACTTCTATCTATGGCCTTTTCCCGGCCACCCATGGCCGATCAAGTTAGATTCATGGCTTTTCCAGCTAGATCGGTAACTTTTCAAAGTCTTTTCTCACTTTTTTTTGGTTCTCTGAAACCCTAGCTTTAAGAGCTTTCCGATTTTCTTTCAGATCTGTCTTAGATCTGTGCATGTTACTTGATGTTTTCTCAAAGGTTCTTCGATTTTCTTTCAAAGTGACTCTTCGTTTTCAAATTAGGGTTTCTTAAACTCTTTTTTAAAAGATCTCTTCTCTAATTTTCAGTATTGTTTTATGATTCTACTATGTTTAATAAATTTGTTCATGTTTTTCTTCTACCTGGCTCATCGTGTTGAAACCCTAGGTATTTTTGGGTTTTGAAGCTGTCTTTGTTTGTCTTGCATGTATACTGGTCTCGACTGAGATCTTTGTGTTTAGATCCTTTTCTTTGTTTAACTTGACTAATTCTAAAAGTTCTTACCTTTTTAACTCAGCTCTGTTAAAACCCTAATTCCTTATAATTTTTTTTTTCTTTTTCTTCACTTATTGCTATGAGTTTAAAGACTTTTCTTGTTTCTGTGTGTTGATCTCCTTACTATGTGATAGACTGTCTCCTTTATTTTTTTTGGTTCTATGTGACTACTTGACTTTGTGGACTACTGTGCTTCGAGTAGGTTTCTTTTACTACTGGGTCCTAGCCTACTCCTGCTACTACTATATGTTTGTGTTGCTTCTTTTGGCAATACGGTTGGCCTTGCATGTCTGATACTCTTGTTAATTCTTCTCTATTTATAAAAGCAAAGTGTAAAATCATGATTCTTTCTTGATTGATCTTGATTTCCTCAAGTTATGACTGATTGCAAATATTTTCTCATAAATCCCTGGTTTCACTCGTTTTGTTTAAATTGATTGATTCCTTTCCTTTTCTATGATGTTTTACCTTTTTTGAAACCTTTCCCCAATTAAGTATATTTTGTACTTAGACTCAATTATTTACTCTATACTTTTAATATCCCCTATAGGGTCAAAAATCAATCTTTCTCAAATTAGTTTTCTTTCCTTAATTATTCGTGTCAGTATCCGTTTGAATTGTAATTCCTTAATTAAAGGAAAGTACTTGTATTAATTGATTCTGATTATGATTATTTCCATGTTTGTGTTAAAACTTTACTTTTTACCTTATTTTTCTACTCGTTTTCAAAGCTGTAAATACCCTACCCTCTCTTCTCTAAAGACACGAACAACTGAGTTCAGAACACACACTTACACACTCAAAACTCTCTCTTGTGCTACTGCTTTGTGTAGCCGGCTGAAAGCCAAGGCCAGACTGTGGAAGCCTACTTGCTTTACCTTTCTGCACTTTGCTTTCTCAACTGGTATGTCCTAGTTAATTTTAAAGCTTCAACAACAACATGCTTCTTTAATTGTTTCAGTTTCTCTCATTCTTGGTCTACTTCTACTTGTAGTTCTGTTGTGAAACCCCCAGTCAAGTTACATTACCAGCATGCTATAATGTCTCTCCTTCCCCTTTAGATTAATACACTCCCCTGTGTGTGTTTTAAAGCATACTTTGTCAATTACTTATTGTGTACTTGCCACCTTTATGAATCCCAAACCCCTATCTCCTCTATGTATTTGTGCTCTTTTGGCTGGTTTGTGATCGTGCCAGTATCAGCCATTGTTGTGCATGTCCAAACTAGACCTCTGATGGGTTCATGCGCTTATAGACAAGTTTCTCCCCAAAATCCCTTTGACCCCCATTGTATGACTATTAATTCTGTGTGTGATCCCATCTTGGGAGTTTGAGTTTTTTTACTACTACAACTGCTTTCAATCCCCTCTGTTACTGATTACCTTCAAAATGGACTTGCCAATCCAGTTTTTTTTAAAAACAAACTCTTTTTCAAACTATGTCAAGCACTCTCACCTACTCTTAGAATCTAGGTTCTGCCCCTTTTGTGTGAGCCTTGCCTTGGGACCCTTGAGCTCCCTCTGAACTTGGACACATAAGAGATAGCCTTTCCATACTGCACTCACTCTGTTTGGTTATACAAATCTGATTGTGAGCACTGCCCGGGATCCCTTGAGGTCCTTAGGAAACTCTAACACACTCAGATATGAGAAAGGCTTTGGAACAATATTGGCTTTTGAGGTGTTTCATTACATAACTCAGAGAGGAAGTCAAGATCAGGCTTCATATGGTTGTAACTTCTTATTTTTGCACTTCTTTTGTAATTCAATCATTTGGTCTGTAATAATTTGTAAACAAGTATGGGGTTGGCTAGTGAAAAGGGATGGAAAATATGCATGTTTTAGCTATCAAAAGGTGTAGAAAGCATGTTACTAGGTTTACATTCCTACTTGCGCAATAGAAACCATGCATAGGACTCATTTCATGCATTAGAAATCATGCTCCTTAGGATTTACACTTACTGTTTTCAGCATGTCCATCATATCACTTAGCAAATCCTGCGTTAAATGTGTTAACCAGTGTTTCTACGATAATGTTCCTACTGCCATGCACACTTAGAGATCCTGTTTTAGGCTAAACAACACTAACAAACATATCCTCTCTGCATATTCTGGAAATCAGGTTTTAAACGCTGTAATATTTGTGCATATAGAAATCCTGCTTAGGATCTGCATATACATCATTCTGCATCTCTATACATTAGATGCCATGTCTTTAGGATTTCATTTATATTCGCTTACACACGCTTAGGCTAACTATGAATGCATAA
Organism: Nicotiana tabacum; assembly: GCF_000715075.1. Taxonomy (NCBI): domain Eukaryota; kingdom Viridiplantae; phylum Streptophyta; class Magnoliopsida; order Solanales; family Solanaceae; genus Nicotiana; species Nicotiana tabacum. The sequence continues at coordinate 91,301,936 of NC_134101.1, read as the reverse complement.
AACAATTTTACTTAGTTTTTACAACGAACTGGCAATAATTCTATTTGCTGAACACCTAGAACAACATGTCTTAGTTAATAATAATCTCCAAATGTCTTAATGGTTCTGAATAACTACTACTTCTGCCTAGGCAAGCCTTAGGTAACTACTTAAATAAAATTGGAACTGCCTCTGTTTAATTCACTGCTACAACCAGCAGATAGGCCTGATTCAGACTTCTTTTCTGAGTTATATAATGAATCTGGTTCTGATTCAAACACCCTGCTTTAGGATTATAAAATTCAAACCTTAACCGTGTTTAAGTCATGCTATTTATATGCATTATTTGCGGAGGCATACATGAGCCTTCTAGTTGCTTATATGTTTCCCCTTTAAATGCAGTCCTACTTGTTTTGTATGCCGCCTTAGCATTTTACCTTTAAACCTAAGAGTCAACCTAGAACCTCCTCCTTATAGGAATATGAGTCTTAAATTCCTCTAGGACTGAGAAGAATGGGATGTGTAACGACATGCAATAGAGGTCGAGACCAACCCTCGCTTTAATTACCTTAACGGGGCGGGAAATGGTAGATATGGATATGATGACTGGTGCGCTAATACCACGTGTATCTTCTCTTCTGAGGAGTGTCATACCGGGTATCGCATTGATGTGATCCATATTACAAACAAACCTAGGACACCCTTTTATTTTTATAAGTATGCTTAGACTATAACTTTTTTCAAAACCTTGCTTTTATTGTTTTTAAACACTTGTGTATTTAAACTCAAAATTCCTTATTACTTGAGCCTTATCTGTTTACTTGCTAATTGCACAAGTTCACAAAAACTATCTGGCCGGGAACCACACTAGTGGATCTTGAGGGGTGCCTAACACCTTCCCCTTAGGATAATTTCAAGCCCTTACCCTTTCTCTGGTTGTCAAACATAGTTGAACCCTATAGGTGCCTTAACGCACCTTAAAAATCGTTAGGTGGCGACTTTACAAATACCCAATTCCCAAAAGAAAATAAGTCAGTACATCCCATGAACGTCGAAACCCGGATTCCTCTCCGATGGAAGGGGAAAAAGGGGGCGCGACAGCAGGGGGCTCGGGCTGCTGATCGGTGGATGAGGAAGCGCGTGTCCTCGCCATCTACGAAAGAACAGAGTAGAAATTCAATTAGCATTGAGTAACCAAACCGCACGATAGGAAAGAATAAATGTAAAGTTTTTCCTAACTCTATAGCCTCTGAAGGATAAATACAGACGTGTCTGTACCAATCCCTCAGACTCTACTAAGCTTGTCTGTGAATTGTGAGACCTATGTAACCTAGAGCTCTGATACCAACTTGTCACGACCCGAATTTCCCACCCTCGAGAGTCGTGATGGCGCCTACTCGTGAAAGCTAGGCAAGCCGCGTATTATTGATTCACTAACTCTTTTATTTAGCCTTTTTTAACAATTTAAATCAACATGCGATCAAAAGTGAAATATTAACGATAAATAAATACATACAAAATACGTAATATGATAACTTAGCCAAAAACAAGTACGACAATACCAACATACACCTCTACCCGGAACCGATGTCACAATATCACGGACCCTCTACGAATACTACATACAAATGTCTGGAAAGAAAGGTACAATTTGTCTCTGAAGTAAATGAAAACAGGATATAAAGATAGAAGAGAACGCCGGGTCTGCGGACGCCTGCAGGACTACTTCGGGATCTCTGACTGGACTGAAGGCAGCCACCCAAAGCTATGGTCCAAAAGCTGCCGCTCCGGGATCTGCACACAGTGCAGAGTGTAGTATCAGCACAACCGACCCCATATGCTGGTAAGTGCCTGGCCTAACCCCAGTGAAGTAGTGACCAGGCTAGGACCGAACTACCAAATAAACCTGTGCAGTTATATAGTATACAACGGAAAAGAAATAGAAATAAACAAGTAAAGCAGGGAGGGGGAAACATGCTGCGGGGGAATATCATTACTTGCAGTAATTTAGGAGAAAGGTATAAAGACAATTTAGAATTTACAGCAAAATAATAAGGAACTCGTAACCAATCTATAAGAACTTCGTATTATCTATTGTTGCGGCGCGCAACCCGATCCAAAACATAATAACACTGTTGCGGGGTGCAACCCGATCCATATCATTTATCACTGTTGCGGCGTGCAACCCGATCCAATTATATCATTGTTGCATCGTGCAACCCGATCTAATTATATCATTGTTGCGGCGTGCAACCTAATCCAAACATAATATTGTTGCGGCGTGCAACCAGATCCAAATATAAAATTGTTGCGGCGTGTAACCTGATCCACATATACAGTTCAAAACCAATCACAATGTGAGTCCCGATAAGGGATCAATAAAGAAATCATACTATCTCGGCAAGGGAATCGACAGTATAAGTAAATACGTCCCGGCAAGGGAAATCAGCTATAACAAAACTTGTTCAAACATCTAACTACCTCAACTATCACCAATACTCAATCATAAATAATTTCCACGAGAATAATCATAATCCTTGCTCAGCACGGAGAATCAAAAACTTAGGCGTTCATAGTATTTATTAAGAACACAATTTCAGTTTAAGACCCACGGTCATACTTGACACCAACCTATAGATACTCGTCACTATGCCTATACGTCGTACTCAACAAGTAACATGTAGAAAATAGGACACAACTCCTAATTCCTCAAGCTAAGGTTAGACCAAACACTTACTTCGAACTTCCACGGCCAACTCAAGCCTCAAACACCGCTTTTCCTTTTGAATTTGGCTCCAAATCAATTGTATCTAGACATAATCGACTTAACAACATCAATAAACGCTAAATAATTCAATTACAATGCTTAATTATAGTTTTACTATCATTCTTTCCAAAAGGTCAAAAATCAACCCGGGCCCGCATGGTCAAAACATGAGGTTCGGACCAAAACCCGATCACCATTCACCCACGAGCCCGAATATGTAATTAGTTCCAAAATCTGACCCCAAAACGAGGTCTAAATCCCAATTATACAAAAAGCCATAACTCTACCCAAAACCCTAATTTTGTACCCTTAAGAACATGATTTAGGCCTAGAAATCTAATGGGTGTTAATGGAAATTGAAGAAAATGAGTCTAAGATTACATACCTATAGATTTGTGGTAAAGTTCTCTTTCAAAATTGCCCAATTTGGAGTTTGGAGGAAGAAGCTATGAAATTTTGGTGAAATCCCGTATGTTCTATTACTGTTTAAAACTCACAGGGCAGGCCTTCATCGTGTTCGCTATAGTCATGTCGCGTTCGCAATGGGTCAGGCCCAATTAACCATCGCGTTGGCGATACAAGGCTCGCGTTCGCGGAGCTTCAGCCCCCGGAGCCTTCGCTTTCGCGGTTGTGTGGACGCGTTCGCGACACAAGGCTCGCATTCGCGGAGCTTTATCCCCCGGAGCCTTCGCATTCGCGGTCGTGTGGATGCGTTCACGTAGAGTAAAATTCCCCTCCCCCTGCCCAGGCCCAAAAGCTTTCGTGTTCTCAATAGCAGGCCCACGTTCGCGAAGGGAAACACTTCCAAAGCTTCGCGTTCGTGTCCTGTGTCTCGCGTTCGCGTAGAAGGAAGTTTCCTTCAGCCTGACTTACCCTTCGCGTTCGCGAGAGTCCTTCCGCGAACGCGAAGAACAACTCACCAGAACACCAGAAACTGAAAATCTGCAATTTTTCCAAGTTTAAAACCTTCCAAAACCTATCCGAATTTCACCGAGCCCTTCGGGCTCGAAACCAAACATGCATACTAACTCAAAAACATCATATGAACTTATCCGTGCAATCAAATCGCCAAAATAACCTCTTAAACAATGAATTTTAGCATAGAAATCTAAGAAAAATCTCAAAACTTTCAAAGTATCAATTTTCACAACTACGGGTCTGAATCACCTTAAACGACTTCCGTTTTACCAAATTTCACAGACTCATCTTTAAATCACATATAAGACTCGTACCGGGCTCCGAAACCAAAATACGGACCCGATACCATCAAGTTTTAAACACGTTTCATTTCCAAAACTCATAAATAATTCCAAAAAATAATTTTCTTTAAAAATTTATTTCTCGGGCTTGGGACCTCGGAATTCGATTTCGTGCATACGCCCAAGTCGCATATTTTCCTACGGACTCTCTGGGACCGTCAAATCACGGGTTTGGATCCGTTTACCTAAAATGTTGACCGAAGTCAACTTAAATCCATTTTAAAGTCAAAATTCATCATTTTTCACAGATTTTCACATAACGGCTTTCCGGCTACGCGCCCGGACTGCGCAAGCAAATCGAGGTAATGCCGAAAGAGGTTTTTAAGGTTTCGGAATGCATAATTTATTTTTAAAATAAGTGGTGACCTTTTGGGTCATCACACTATTTTTAAGCATATAACAGAAAATGAAAAGTAGTATGATATGTGTGTCCTATATTCTTTGTACTTTATTACACTAAGGTTAGTTCTAGCTAGGTTTTTTCTTATGGTTCCCTTCCAAATCCAAACAAAAAGAAGATAAAGCGAGAAGGAACAAAAACAAAAAATGAAACAAAAAAGATTTTTCGACCAGATCCAAACGTCTGAAACTTTTAACTTCAGATCTCAAAGGAAATGGTAGCAGATATCCTTAGTCTCGCTGAAAACTTTCCAGCGAGTCGTTGCAGAAAATACTCTTTCGAGAACTTCTACTACTTTCGACGAACCTAGTGATGCTTACCATTTTGACCCTCTCTCGCCTGAACATGAATCCTCTCTTGCCTGAACATGAAGGAAAGAACGAAGGGGATGAGGGAAAAGGGGTTACTAGAATCTTTGCTTTGTTCTTAGAAGCTCTTTTTATTTTATATTTTTACTTTATACGCGGAACCTAGTGATTAGTCATGTTCTCTATATATGGCTAAAAGAAGAGTCCGATCTTGGGGTCATCGTGGCATTCCATAGCCCGTTTCCAGAAGGCTCGAGGCACAGCTCGGGGTTCGATAAACTAGAAGGCTCGAGGCACGGCTCGACCTCAAGGTAGTACAAATCGATGACTATGACGGACCAACGGTGTCACGCCCCAAAACCGTAGAACGCAACCGGCGCTCAACCGAGTAAACCTGACTGAGCAAGCCTGTTAGATTTCATTCTACCCAAGCTAGTTCATGAACAAAGAGGGAATGTTATCCCATTTTATCAAAACACTAAGCAATCTTCCATTAGCAGCTTCATTTCATTTCTGTTAGTGACTTCATTCATAGTTTTCAAAATATTACAAGTTTACAAGTTTAATAAAAAACATGCTTATCAAATACCATCATTTCTAGTCTGAACTCCCAACATCAACCATCACCCACAAAGAGTCTACGGAGCCTCTAAATACAATAGAAGAGTAATAGGAAAATGCCAGCAACAAGGCTCCGGCTATACCTCAAAACGTGATGAGAAAATGAACAAGAGATACATGACATGACCCCGGGATGGAGTGGGGCTCACCAAGTCTGCTGGGAAGAGAATACCGCTATCACTGGCCGATGTCGCTCGCTGTAGAACCACTTGTATCATTAAACGATATAGCACCCCCAGCAAAAGGGACGTTAGCGCCGTCGAATAACACTAGTATGTAAGGCTAAAAGTCCTCTTTCAGAATAGAATAACCATACAAGCAAAAAAACATGAAACAGTAAGCCGAGTCAACAACATACAAGCTTCCAATTTGCAACATGTAAGTGTTTTAGTTTACAAAAATACTATATATAATTTTTGGTTGGGAGATCAATAGCACCGATATGAGTTATACCACCGTCTTTGTTAGCACGGAGTCCTATCATGACCCGATCGACTAGTTTTGAATTTCCAGTTTTTGATTCCCAACACAATACCACCATGTGTGCGGCATGACATCCGATCACGGCCCGATCGGCTAGGCTGCCTTCCCACATATGCCGTATGGGTTGGCGTTACCAATTTACAAATGTTACCAAGTTCATCCCAATTAAGGGGAATAACCACGATCTACACCTACACCGGCACGTGTAGTTTTAGGTATGAGCCTTATGACCCACCTTCCTCGGTTTTGCTAATGATACTCCCCAGAAAAACATTTTTGATTTGATTTAATATTGCACACAATTATAGTATGAATACAAGTATACAAATATAGCATAAATACATCCATGCTTACCTCAATACCTTTCACATTTTATAGTTTTTAATAATGTCCTCAATCTCTCTCGATAACAGTATTTCCTTGGCACTTTAGGCCTTTTGCAAGATTCATTTTTTTTCATGGCACGAAGGCCGCATTTGGTTTTCCATATTTTCATCTCCTTTGTTTCCAAGGATCACCAACCAATATCAATGTACCGAATATTCCGAAAATCATATATTTTTGAGTTCATTAGTAATAGAAACATCAAACACAAGGGATTCTTCCCAAAGAGGGACATGCCAACCAATCAATTGAAATACACATTGAAGTTATAAGTAAGCAATCACCTCGATTGTCCTTGAATTACTCCTTTTCCCATCATGGAAAATGTACAACTTTAACATCAGAATGTGTAAGAACTCGCATTACATTGAATGTATTTATAAGGCAGAGCATTATCTAAAACAGTCGCTTATGGGCATAGTTCAGGTACAAGACCTTTAGGCCGTTCTATTTTTTTTTGAAGTTAGTTCATAACGGTTGGATCAAGGCTTATGTCATAATTGTTTCACATTTTCTCATTCGATTCATTTCCATACATCTTTACAGTTTATCAACAAGTAGACATATTCAATCAAGGTATTTAGTAAACATAAGAGCAACTAGGAGCATTAAACAGATCGAATTCTTCTCACCCAATTAGTATACTAACCTTCATTTAAAATGTGACTCAAGGCTATACCATTTTGGTAGACAAACCACACTTAAACTTACAAAAACAATATGTAATTCATTTTCGAGAAAGAAAGTTTAGCCTACATACTTCGATTGAGCTTTCCTTAAGTCCTATTATACTCCGAGACTCTTAGCAACGTCAATCTCTTAGGAACATGACAATCGAACCACAAATTAGAGAGGTGATCACAGTTCTAGCTCATTTGAGAATATTTTCAAACACTATGTATGCATTATGCTTTTAAAACCATTTTGTGAAAGATCCTATCATCCCTCATCCCATCCTTAGCTCCAGACCTCGCCAAATACTTTAAGAACTTATGCATGCAAGATATCCCATCCCATCCTCATGGATTACCCTTCTAATGGTCCATTCTAGTTATATCTAGTAATTAAGAGCTTGGTTATAGAGCCTTCCTTTTAGGAAGAAGGCCTAGGTGCCTTTCTTGTCAAATCTTCAAGGTTTAAGCAAGATCTTAGGAGGAATGTTGATAAAGAACCCCCTTCTCCCTCTAGGACCCTCTCTCTCTAAATGTATCAGAAATAGGCCTAAAATGAAGGGTAGCATATAATATATCGACATGGGGTCGGGTCAGAAAATTAGAAATTAGGAACCCCGACACAAATCTGCGATCGCAGACATGCGGCCCGCAAAAGGGACCGCAAAAATGGCCCCCGAAACCTAAACAAACTGCCTAGGTATGCGACAAGAATGCGGTCCGCATACCTATTCTATGGTCGCATAATGCACCGCAGAACTTCTTCTCGCAAAAATTTCAAGGAGATTATGCAATGACTATGCAGCCCGCATATTGATTATGCGATTGCATAATTGGCCGCATAGTTGACCTCAAAATTAGCCAACATACTGTCTCACTCTGCGGCAGATATGCGGCCCGCATTGCTGTTATGTGCTCACATAATGGGCCGCAGAAATACCCCTCCTGAAAAATATTTTCCTTAACTTTTTAATGCACCGACCAGTCCAAAGGGTCCGATCCGCGGCGAGCTTGCGAGCCGCGAAGAATTTTATGAATTTCTAATACATATTCCTAACTTGTCACTACGAGATCTCGGGTTTTGAGCAAAAATTTTTAGGGGGCCTTACAAACGGGAAGTTCCCAAGTCACGTGATTAAAGCTAACCAAGTCTATTAGGCCAGCTCAAGCCCGTACCATGACATTAAATGGTTGTACCAGCCTTTTATCCTTGTAATAAATGCATATGTACTATGTTGGAATTCCCCCTCCTATATAAAGGGGACCATTGTAATTTTGTAAGACATCCTACACAACATTCAATAAAAGAACATTCTCTGCTCTCTAACTTAAATACATTCTCCTATGATTCTATTATTTACATTTATTGCTTACATTCATTGTGTTCCATTAATTGTTCTTCATTTATTGCTCATTATTGACCATAAAGAGCCCAGATCAAAGCTCTTAGTATTGTTAGACCTTCATCGGCCGGTCACAGCCTAGCGCTTAGCTCGACCTCAACGCCCCGTATAGGCCAGCTCGAGGCCTCAAATCCCAACCACTCAGTTTGCTTAACATACTGCCTTCAAGCTCTTATCTTATTTTATAGTCTCACACTTAGAATCTACTTCCTAACAACTAGAATAAAAATAAATCACGTATTTTTAGAACCACAAAATCAAATCTAATTGTAATTACCATTTTCAAGGTAAACAGTTTGGCGCCCACAGTGGGGCTAAAAATAATAGTGATTGTTTTCGTGCTGGTTTACTACATAATGCAAGTTATCTTTCACACTTTTTCTTGTCCAAGAATCTTTGATTTCAGGTCAAAATGTCTACTCGGTGAATGCACATGAAAACAACAGTCCTGAGGACCATGGAGAGAATGGTGTAGCTGTTTTAGCTATTGGTGTGCCACCACGAAACCCTGAGGATGCACCAGAACCAATTCCCGTGGATGTGGTCTCACGCAACGCCCAACACGTCGATGTAAGCTCTCACACTGACAGGAGTATACGCCAAGAAAACCAACAAGAAGCTCAGGAAATCCCAGCACGAGGGGAGCAAGAGGTTAGCCTTCACGTTAATTTTGATATGTTATAGGCACAACAACTGGCGATTGCTCAACTGCAAAGCCACCAAAAAACCCTAAGCACAGCAGCACCGGAAATGACTCCTCAAGCCAAACAAGTACTGGAAAGATCGAGTAACAATGGGTTAACAGCCGACCACGCTATTATGAAGATGCTTGAGGACCTCACGAAGAGGATTGAATCAGGCAAAAAGATAATAGAAGCCAATGACAAAAGGGTGGAGACCTACAATTCAAGGGTCAACCAGATCCCGGGCGCACCCCCGATCCTGAAGGGTGTTGATTCGAAGAAATTCATACAAAATCCATTCCCGTCAAATGCCGCTCCAAAGCCCATCCCCAAGAAATTCAGAATGCCCGATCTTTCAAAGTACAACGGAACCTCGGACCCCAACGAACACATCAATGCTTACACTTGCGCGGTGAAGGGCAACGACCTGAGGGACAACGGGATCGAATCTGTCTTGCTAAAAAAGTTCGAAGAAACATTTTCGAAAGGGGCCATGATGTGGTATCAAAACCTAGCTCCGAATTCGATAGACTCATTTTACATACTGGCAGATTCTTTCATAAAGGCACATGTCGGTGCCATCAAAGTGGCTACAAGGAAATCTGACATTTTCAAAATCAAACAAAGGGAAAACGAGATGCTTCGAGAGTTCGTATCTCGCTTTCAAATGGAGCGAATGGAATTACCACTAGTCTCCGATGACTAGGCAGTGCAGGTCTTCACCCAAGGTTTGAACGAATGAAGCTTGGTGGCTTCGAAGCAGCTGAAGCAAAATTTAGTTGAATATCCCGTCGTGACTTGGTCGGATGTCCACAACCGATACCAATCAAAGATCAGGGTCGAGGATGACCAACTAGGAGCCCCCTTGGGCTCAGTATATCCTAACAGGATCCTGGCAAAGGAGCCAAAACCAAACAAGGAAAGGTACCAAATGTACACTGAAGATCGAAGAAACGCCCTAAGGTGTAACATACCTTGGAACAACCGAAGAGCAGACCGAGGCCAGAATCCTTGGGGACTCATAAACAGAGCCAGATTCGGCAGGTACATAGGGCCGACCGAGGCACCCCGATTATCTGATTACAACTTCAATGTTGATGTTTCAAACATCGTGTTGGCTATAGGTAAAATCAAAGACACCAGATGGCCAAGGCCCGTACAATCAAATCCGTCGCAGAGGACCCTAACCTGGTGTGTGAATTCCATGGCACACACGGTCATAGGACCGAAGATTGTAGATAGCTCCGAGAAGAAGTAGCCCGACTACTTAGCAAAGGGCACCTCCGAGATTTCCTCAGCGACCGAGCCAAAAATTAATTTTGGGAAAGAGAGGCGAACAAGAGAAATGAAACAGAAGAGCCACAACATATCATCCACATGATTATTGGGGGATTCGACATCCCACAGGAACCCACCATCTAAAGAACAAAAATATCCATCACCAGGGAAAAGTGAACTCGAGGTTACATACCCGAGGACGCTCTCACATTCCATGACAAGGACATCGAGACCCTGTCTCAACCTCATAATGACGCATTGGTAATTTCTTTTCTTGTGAATACGTTTCAAATTAAATATGTGCTTGTGGATCCAGGTAGATCGGCCAAGCGAGACAACAAAAGGGGAAATCACCCTCCTGGTCAACGTGGCCGGAACAACCCAAAACACTAAATTCCATGTCATCGATGGAGATATGAGATATAGTGCCTTGCTCGGAAGACCATGGATACACTGCATGAGAGCAATACCATCAACTCTTCATCAAATGATGAAATTTCCAACAAAGGATGGAATAAAAATGGTATACGGAGAACAACATGCTGCAAGAGAGATGTTTGCAGTGCACTATACGACACTGACATTGATGCCTTCAATATCGAAGGATCTGGAAGATAAGAAAATAGCTAAGTAGCAATCATGAGCTACATTCTCGGCTACACTCGAATCAATTAGCAAAGGGCCATACCATGTCCTCGGAGCAAACACTTGAAGAATATCGAGGCTCGAAACACCATCACTACTAAGGTATAACTATCTCCCTTTTTATTTACATCTTACACTAACCTTTGTGCAGGCGTCGAGTTAAAAAAAATAATCGAAACACACCTTCCAGCTCGAAGACGTTAGGTTTTAAAGCATGTATTGCACTCTTTTCCTTCGATCGATTTTTATCCCAAGAAGGGTTTTACTGGCAAGGTTTTTAACGAGGCAACACCTATATACTACCTAAGAAGAACTCAACAAGTATTCAAGGATTCTCTTCAATCAACCTCGAATACTAGGGGCATCCCCCCAGGAGATCACCCCCTCGTAGAAGTCAAGAATGTTCCAAAAAGGGTCTCAATAGGAAAACAATGTACTAGACCAAACGGTCGAACGAACCGTGTTTGCATAGAATAACCGAACGCTTGACAACAAAAACATGTATACTTGTGCCAAGTAATCAAAAAATATTTTTCCTCCATCAAAACACTTTACACGTCAAAGAAGTCTGCTATTTTTTACAAGACAAGGCTCCAGAGCCAAAAATTTCCCGAACACTCAAGGACTGACGCCAAAAACTCGGGGCCATATGACCTCCGGGTCAGAAACTTTGAACTTGTAAGCCCTCAATGAGGCAATACCAAGTTTACAAGGAACAACTCCAGAGCCAAGAAACTTTCGATGTCTCGGGGACTATCGCCGACTGTCACCCCATCGATTTGTCGAAAACCTGAGGCTATAAGACCCCATGCGGGCAACCTCGAACTCGTAAGACCTTCATAAGGCAATACCAAATTTGTAAGACCTCAAGCAAGGCGAGAATTATACTTGTACCAAGTAACCAAATCTGTAAGACCTCAAGTAAGGTGTGAATTATACTTGTACCAAGTAACCAAATTTGTAAGACCTCAAGCAAGGCATGTTTAAAATTATAAGACCTTACAAAAAGCATAATCCCGATCTTAAAGTTAAGGCTATAGATTCGAACTTGTAAGACCCCTAAAAAGGCATACCCTCGATGTTAACGCCGAAACTACTTCACTCAGGGACTGAAAGGCTACGGCCAAATGCAATGACTATGGTCACAAGGCTCCGGCCAAACTCACGTGACTCGGGGACGCCTGACCGTCGCTATAAAATCACAAGCCTTCAATTACTTTGGAAAAGCTTCGAAAAGAACCAGTTAATCAGGCTACCCTCGGTATAAGCAAAAGAGCTTTGATTATATCAGCTCCAAACAATAAGCTTCGAAACAATTCAGCCATCAAGGGAAACCTCCTGATGTGCTCATTTATCGCTACATAACGGCTCACAATCGGGGCTCTTATCGAGCCATCGAAGAGTCGAGCGAACACAAAAACTTCAAAAAAGTTTTTAACGAGGGAAAATAAAGCCTATATAAGAGGTCGTACCGACCCAATGCGTAAGAGCCACTGTCGCCAGCCTATATTAAGAGGTCGTACCGACCCAATGCGTAAGAGTCACTGTCACCAGCCTATATTAAGAGGTCGTACTAACCCAATACGTAAGAGCCACTATCGTCAACCTATATTAAGAGGTCATACCGACCCAACGCATAAGAGCCTAAGAGTCAACTTAAAACTCGAAAACTTAAGGGTCAATGAGCTCGAGTCGAAATTCGACTCGAAGATTGAGCCCGAAACAATTGACTAAAAATGCCTAAGGACAAATTCGTAAGAGCCTATGAGCCACCCCAATAGGCCCTAGGGCCGATTTACAAACCTAAGGGTTTTACCTCGAAATCCAGTTCACCTGGCCAATCATCGACAAACGTATAAATTCAAAACAAAAAAAGACATACTTAAGCAAATGGAAATTCATGAAAGGAGAAAACCAGAAGGTTTCTTTGCATATGAAAAAATACAAAAGCTCCATTTACAAAGTTCTCTAAGAACATTGTACAAAGAATAAAAAAAAGCCTAGTCTATTTTCCCCTCGGGGACTGTGGCCCCATCGGCCTCTTCTCCATTATCTTCGGCATTAGATACGAGGAATTTGGTGTTGTATTCATCCACCTTGGCCTGCGCTATCTCTTCCGAGAGATTGAAGCCCCTAGCATGAATCTCTTTGAGGGATTCCCTCCAAGATTTTCACCGAGCATATTCATTATTTCTGCTCTCTCGATCGGAAGCACCTCTCAACTCAGCTCGAGCTTCGTCAATGCCTTTTAAATAGATGGCCACTTTCTTGTCGGCCTTAGCCCGAATCTCTTCAGCTTCAGCCCGGGTGTCCACGACCTCAGCCTTTATCTCCAAAAGTTCGGACTCAAACTTTGCAATCCTGTTCGCCAGAATCGAACTGTTTTCACGGACATTCCGGAACTGCACCTCGAGGGCAGAAATCTTGGCCAAAGCATTCGTCTTGGCCGCAATATGGGCATCTATCTGAGCCCTTAGCTCTTTACACTCATACTTGGCCTAGCCAATCTCGCCCCAAAGGCTTTCCAAATCCTCTGTCTTGCTCTGCAACTGAAGTGTCAAAATATTAATCTCTGAGGATAGAAGAAGAAGTATTTTGCAGGAAATAAAAATATCATGATAAAGCAAATAAATGAATAAAAAGAGATTACGACGCATCATGGCAAAAGAACCACGAGGCATCGTGGCACCTTATGAGATTTGATTTCTATAAATAGGATGCCATATTTGTGTTGAAGGGGGAGGGGGGGAGATGATACGCGCCTAATTAGCAACTTTTCTCTAGCTTTGGTCTTTACTTCTTTCTTTATCTCTTTCACTTTCCTCTTGTAGTTTGTTAATTTAGGAACTAATTTTCTTTACTTTATCAATTTCAAATAGTTTATGACCTACTCTTCTACAAAAGAGTTGGCAAGTTACGATCCTGAAATTGAAAGATCTCAAAAATCGCGCAGGAAAGGACAAACATCCTCTCAAATAATAGCTTGTGAAGGAATGGAGAATCAGGAAGTAGATCAACCCACGCGAAGTACCACCACTAGTCCAAATAGAGGAACAATTTGATGAAGTGGCGCCAAGGCCAGCAAATAGAATCCTAAGGGATTATGCTAGACCAGACCACTTCAACTGTGAATCTAGTGTCAGGAAGCCCCCAGTGGCAGCTGACAACTTTGAAATCAGGATCGGCCTGATTCAAACGATCCAACAATCTTGTATATTTACTGGAGATTCAAGTCAAGATCCAAATAGTCATCTAATTGATTTTCTAGAACTAGTTGAAACTACTAAGTATAATGGAGTATCCCCTGAAGCAATTAAGTTAAGGCTATTTCTTTTTTCTTTAAAAGGAGATGCTAAGACTTGGTTGCGAAGTTTGCCTCAAGGATCAATTATCACATAGGACCAAATGACTCAGAAATTTTTAAATAAATACTTTTTCCCTGCTAAAACCACAAAGTTAAGACAATACATATCTAATTTCTTGCAGACTGATACAGAGTCAGTTTATCAAGATTAGGAAAGGTTAAAAGCAATGCTAAGAAAATGTCCACACCATGATATTCCTGAACATATGTAATTGTATATTTTTTATCATGGGCTAAAACCCTCGTCCAGAAATATGATAGATGCAGCTGCAGGAAGTTTAGTAATGGGAAAAACCACATAAGAAGCATTGCAATTGTTGAATGAAATTTCTGAGAATGCCATCCAATGGCCATCTGAGCGTATAATTATCAAGAAGGTTGCTACAGTAAATCAGGCAGATTCTTTAAATACACTAACACAACAGATTGTTTCTTTGGCACAAAAGTTTGAATCTTTCATGTGAATACACAACAACCAAGCCAGTCTGAAGTTTGCGACATATGTGGAGGAAATCATCTAAACCATGAATGCCAAGCAATCCATCAAAATGATGAACGAGTCAATGTTATCGGCTACAAATCTTACCCTTTTGGAAGTCCAATGGCATATAAACATCCAGGATTTCAATGGAGCAATCCAAATGGTGTCGAGAACTCTCAAAACTTTCAGAAACAACCTGTACAGGGTCCGCCCGGATATAAAAATCAAAATCGAGGGCAATTGAATTTTAAACGTTATCAGCAAGCAGCCCCATATCAACAAAGGCCTCAACAGGCTCATCTAAGTCTTGATGACCTTATGTGCAAGTACATTAAGTCCACTGATGAAAAGATAGAGAGTCAGACTTCTACCCTTAAAAATTTAGAAATTCAGTTGAGCCAATTGGCAACTCTTGTGTCAGAAAAGATTCAAGGTCCCTTATCTACTCTAGGAAATAATGTAATACAACAACCGTCCGGAATACAATATTGGATAGAAAGTAAATACAATAATCTGAAAGAGACTCTGCTAGCTGTGGGTTGTCTCGAGAAGTGCAGCTCACCTAAGTCTCCATATCAACCATGCTGCTACACCCACTAGGCCACTAGAGATATATGTGCCTGTGCAATAAAAATGCACAACAAGTGTAGTATGAGTACGAAAACAACGTGTACCCAATGAGTATCCCATCTAATCTCGAAGAAGTAGAGACGAGAGGTCGACTTCGATACTTACTAGTAGTCCAATGATAATATAGTAAAAATATGAGAAAATCATGAATTTCATAAAGCAAGAATAAACTCATAAAGCCGGAAAGTAGGTAAACAACTTCTCAAATAATGAAGGATTTCCAAATATTTACTTTTCATTATCTTTATCATTTTATCTCTGGCCAGGAAAGGCAAGTATCAACATTTAAAATTCACAGGCAAGCATTATAAGCATGCGCATATCATGCCGAGATCGTACGGCCCAATCCAACATAAATGTAAAATGTGCACTACCGAGGGTCAAACGGCGCGAACCATAGATGCATCTATTACCCCGCTTGTGGATAATACATGCGATGTGGTCAAATATAAATAAACAATAACCTTGCTCGTGAATCGTACATGCGACGCAGGTACACATAGAAACACATACTCAACAGTCAATCAAGACATTCATCAAGGAGACAATTATTCAAAGAGGTGTAAATTTCCCTTTTCTTACAAGTCATGAAAATGAAGTTTAACTCTTTTAAAAAATCATTTGCCACTTCGATATGATTTAAGCAATTTAAACTATCAATAATATTGTACTTATTACAAGTAAGCATGCTTTTCGGTCCTAGACTACCCGGACATAAGCATAATAGTAGCTACGCACGGACTCTCGTCACCTCGTGCGTACGTAGCCCCCACAATGAGCAACACATATTCAATTAATTCACCTATGGGGATAATTCCCTCTTACAAGGTTAGAAAGGAGACTCACCTCGCTTAGAAGTCCAATAACCGGCTTCCAAGCCCCTTCCGACGACTCAAACTGATGCCCCAACGCTCCAAAACTAGCCAAATAACTGACAAACCAATGAAAATACACCCTAATACTCATAACAATTCAATTTATATAAAATCCCAACTCCACTCGAAGAGTTGACAAAATTGCCCTCGGGACCACGTGCCCGAATTCCGAATTTATTCGAAGATAAATTTCACCCACAACCTCACGAACTCAAATATATAATTGGCTCTCAATTTCATGTCCAAAATCGTGGTCAAAATCCAAGAATACAAATTTCCTAGGTTTTCTTCAAAATCCCAAATTTTTTACTAATTTACATAATTTTCCATGTTAAAATCTAGATATAATCCAAGTAATTAACTTGCAATAGGTGGAAATCACTTACCCTGACATGGATGATGAAAATGGAGCTCCAAAATCACTCATAGGTCGGCTCCCATGGAGGAAATGCTATGAAATGAGCCAAACCCATTTATTTACATTTATACACTGCCCAGACGACTCTTCTTCGCGAGACCCCAATCGCGTTCGCGAAGAAGAAAATTCCCAAAACCGTTTTTCCAAACTCTTCTCAGATAGCCTCTAGTATAATGGGTATAACTTTTGGTACAAAACTCCAAATGACAAATGGTTTAACTCTTTGAAAACTAGACACCAAGACATACAACTTTTATGCTTCATTCATCTTCCAATTCCTTATAGATTTCGAGATATAATCCTCTAAATTCAGCCTTGTGCAACATAAATGTCTTCTTTATCTTCCCGGATAGCCTATAGTGTACCAGCCATAACTTTTGGTACACAAATCCTAATGCTAAAAGATTTACTTTTCTGAAAATTAAATATAAAGAACTACAACTTTCATTTTTGGATCATCTCTAAATTTCTAATAGATTGTGAGATATGAGCCTCCGAAGTCAGACTTGCACAACAAAGATTTTCTTCTTCACGAATGCGAAGGACAAAATCCCTGAAGCCCAAACCTTCTTCGCGAACGCGAGAGTATCTTTGCGAATTCGAAGAACAATACCAAACACCAACAACAGCTATAACAAAACAACCCAAAATGATCCGAAACCACCCCGAGACATACCCGAGGCCCCCGGGATCCCATCCAATCATATCAACCAGTCTGATAACATGACACAGACCTGCTCGAGGCCTCAAATCACATCAAACAAAATCGAAATAATGAATCACACTCCAATTCAAGTTTAAGGAACTTTAGAATTTCAAACTTCTATATTCGATGTCGAAACCTATCAAATCAAGTCCGATTGACCTCAAATTTGCACACAAGTCATATTTGACATTACAGACCTACTCCAACTTCCGGAATTGGATTCCGACCCCGATATCAAAAAGTCCACTTCCGGTCAAACTCCTCAAAAACCTTCAAATTTCTATCTTTAGCCAAATGACTCCAAAATGACCCACGGATCTCCGAATTCACTTCTGCTCGCGCTCCGAACACTAGAATCACCATACGGAGCTATTCCCAGACTCGGAATCCCAAACAGACATTGATAACACTGAAATGCACTTCAACCCAAACTTATGAAATTCTTTCAAAAATGCCAACTTCCACAATAGGTGCCGAAATGTTCCCGGGTTTTCCAAAACCCGATCCGAACATACGCCCAAGTCCGAAATCATCATACGAACCTGTTGGAACCTTCGAATCCCGATTCCAAGATCGTTTACTCAAAAATACAATCTTAGTCCATTTTTCACCTTAAAGCTTCCGAATTGAGAATTTTCTTTCCAAATCAACTCCAAACTTCCCGAAATTTAATTCCGACTATGCGTACAAGTCATAATGCCTGAAGTGAAGCTGCTCATGGCCTTAAACCACCGAAGAACGCGCTAAAGCTCAAAATGACCGGTCGGGTCGTTACATCTTGATGGTTATTCAGGATATAATCAGATACCAATCGCACTAGAAGATCAAGATAAGACAACCTTCACATGCCCTCATGGAATATATGCCTACAGGAGAATTCCATTTGGTCTGTGCAACGCCCCTGCTACATTTCAACGTTGCATGTCGACAATTTTTGCTGACATGACTGACAAATTTCTTGAAAATTTTATGGATGATTTTACACTATTTGGCAAAACATATAAGGATTGTCTTAACCACTTAACCTTAGTTCTTAAAAGATGTGAAGAAACAAACTTAGTTCTTAATTGGGAAAAATGTCATTTTATGGTTACAGAAGGAATTTTTGTTTTTAGGACATAAAATCATTGCTAAAGGGATAGAAGATGACAAAGCAAAAATTAATCTTATAGCAGGATTACCCCCTCCCACAACTGTGAAAGGCATTAGAAGCTTTCTAGGTCATGCATGTTTTTATAGACGATTCATAAAAGATTTCTCAAAGCTTTCTCGAGATGGCTTGATGACTATAAAATATTCATATATTATATACTTAAAAATAAATTATTTTAAATAATATATATATATATATATATATATATATATATATATATATATATATATATATATATATATATATATATATATATCTCAGACCCGGTCGTGATGGCGCCTCTCGTGAAGATAAGGCCAGCCGATACAACACTAAATTCATTTTAACAATTAAAATAACACAATTTAAGTCATTAACATGATTAAATCCCAAAAGAAACGGCGAAATATTACAATTTGTGTAACAAACACAGCCCGACATCGGGGTGTCACCAGTCATGAGCATCTAGCATAGTCTAAGAGTATGAAAGAGTTTATACAATATATTACATAACTAGGACAAGGGAAATAAAATAAGAGGGAGAAACACTGGGCTGCAAACGCTGAGCAGCTACCTAGTGGACTCCGAATAGCCTACTTAGCAATCAACCCTCACTGGCGGGACCTGAAGCTCCTGAATCTGCACACAAGATGCAGAGAGTAAAGTGAGTACTCCAACTTAGTGAGTAATAACAATAAATGAAGACTGAGCGATAAGAAATCACATAAAAATACAACAACATGCTATAAAGAAGCAGATAAACGCAATAAAACAGTAAAATCTTATAAAACACCTTAGTTCAGAATAAGCTTCTTTAAAAACACTGTTTCAACAGTTAAACAAGTAAATGAAAAGCAGCTAGAAAAGATAAACACATAAAATCCGCCCCTCGGGCACAATGTCAACAGAATCAGCCCCTCGGGCAATAACATGGAACAACACCAGGCCCTCGGGCTATATCTCATATCACAATTGGTACCCGCGCTCACTGGGGGTATACAGACTCCGGGAGGGGCCCCTTACGGCCCAAACACAATATCAATCCATCTTGTGGAATAATCAATAGGCTCTCGGCCTCATATCAAGCCACCTCGTGGCGTACAACTTAGGTCCTCGGCTTTATAATCATAATCAATGCAACACTGCTGTGGCCTGTAGCCTGATCCCATAATAATTCTCACAACACAGGCCCTCTGTCCTACTCAGTCGGAAATCTCTAAAAGCCACTCGGGCACAGTAAAACATGATGCTCAGCCCAAAATATCATTTAAAGTGTTAAAACAGAGTAAACATGACTGAGTTATGAAAACAGTATAATATAGCATGACTGAGCACAGATATAAATCCAAAACAGTGAGGAAATAGCAGTAAAAATCCCCTAAGGGTCCAAATAGTTGGCACGAGGCCGAAATATGGCATTCAGCCCAAAACATGATGATA
Source organism: Nicotiana tabacum (assembly GCF_000715075.1). NCBI lineage: Eukaryota > Viridiplantae > Streptophyta > Magnoliopsida > Solanales > Solanaceae > Nicotiana > Nicotiana tabacum. Next base: position 91,282,009 of record NC_134101.1, on the reverse strand, counting down.
GCAAACAATTTTCAATCAAATACGCAGTAAAACAGTCATTCGGGATGGACTAGGTCACAATCCCCAACGGTGCATGACCCCACGCTCATCATCTAGCGTGTGCGTCACCTCAATATAGCACAACGATGTGAAATCCGGGGTTTCATACCCTTAGGACAACATTTACAATCATTACTCATCTTTATCCGGTCCGAACTCTAGCCCGCGATGCCCTTGTCTCTCGAATCGGCCTCCGGATGCTCCAAATCTAACCAAAATCAGTGTAAAACCATCAAAATATGCTAAGGGAACAAAGCCCACTAGAAAGAAATCAAATTACAACACAAATCCCGAAATTGGCCAAACCTGACCCCCGGGCCCACGTCTCAGATTTCGATAAAAATTACATCAATAGACTCCTTATCACTCCCTGAGTTCATTCATATCAAAATCACCAAAATCTAACCACAAATGATCCCTCAAATCCCTAATGTTAGGTCTCCAATTACAAGCCCCAGTTCTTCAATATTAGGCTTAAATTCCATGAATAATTAGGTAAAAAACACATTATGATTGAGTATTAAGTCCTTAAATCTTACCTCCAAGTGTTCCCCCTTGATTTCCTTTTCAATCCCCTTCAAAAAGCTTCAAAATCTCCCAAAAATGGAGGAACTTAGACCCAAAATCGCGGAAATGAGTCTTTTAAACATTCTGCCCAGGCATTCAAATCCTTCTTCGCGAACGCAGTCAAATCCTCGCGTTCGCGAAGCACAAACTTAAGTTGACCAGAAATCCCTCTTACGAACGCGGTCAACTCCTCGTGTTTGCGAAGCACAAACTTAAGTTGAAGAGAAATCCCTTTTACGCGACCGCGACGACACCCTCGCGAAGGCGATGCTTCCTGACTCCAACCCTTCGCGAATGCGGGAGCTCCCTCGTGAACGTGAAGGCCAAATCTTTAGCCTAACATGCTAACCCTTCGCGAACGCGAGGGTCCACTCACGAACGCGAAGGCCAACTGGTCTGCAACACACACAGCAGTTTTCTACAACTTTCTACAACTTGAAATGATCCATTTAACCACCCGAAACTCACCTGAGGCCCTCTGGACCTCAACCAAACATGCCAACATATCCCATAACATCATTCAAACTTGTTCCAACCTTCGAAACGCTCAAAACAACATCAAAACACCAAATTCGCATCGGATTCAAGCCTAGGAATTCCAAAATCTTCTAAATTCCGCTTTCGATCACAAAGTCTACCAAACCACGTCCGAATGACCTGAACTTTTGCACACACATATCAAATGACACAACAGACCTACTGCAACTCTCAAATTCCATTCCGACCCCTATATTAAAATCTCACTTATCAACCGGAAAACGCCAAAATTCCAATTTCGCCAATTCAAGCCTAAATCTACTCCGAACCTCCAAAACATATTCTGATCACGCTCCTAAGTCCCAAATAACCTCCCGAAGCTATCCAAACCATCAGAACTTACATCCGAGCCCTTTAACACATAAGTCAACATCCGGTTGACTTTTCCAACTGAAGCTTCATCAAAAGAGATGAAGTGTCTCAAACCTTACCAAAACCTTTCCGAACCCGAGCCAACCAACCCGATCACATATAGAACCGATAAACAAAGCAATAAGAAGCAAAAATGGGGGAAATGGAGCAGTAACTCATGAAACGACCGGCCAGGTCGTTACATCACCCCCCTCTTAAATAAATATTTGTCCTCGAACGAGTCAAGAAATATACCTGAAGCCTCACTAATAGTATTTTGCAAGATATAAAAATATCATGATAAAGCAAATAAAGGAATAAAAAGAGATCACGATGCATCATGGCAAAAGAACCACGAGGCATCATGGCAATAGAAGCACGACAATGGCAAAAGAACCACAAGGCATCGTGGCACCTTATGAGATTTGATTTCTATAAATAGGATGTCATATTTGTGTTGAAGAGGGGAGGGGGAAGATGATACGTGCCTAATTAGCAACTTTTCTCTAGCTTTGGTCTTTACTTCTTTCTTTATCTCTTTCACTTTCCTCTTGTAGTTTTTGAATTTTCTAAGAGTTTTGATAGTATTTTAAGAATTTCTTTCTTTGTGAGATTTAAAGACTCCATAATGGAGTAATCTCTTTTGTTGGGATAGTTGATGAAGCTCGATATCGTTATAATATTAATCTCAATTTTACTACATGCTTGACCTGAAATGTACTAATTATATTTCTATATTGTGCTGGAATATTAGTTTTAATTAATTATTATCACTTCTATCTATTTATTCTCCAAAGTTAGTATGTCAATTTTGTAATTCTTACAAAGCAAAAATAATATACGATAACTATTGGGTAAAATAATAGAGTGAGAGTAATTCTTTTTAAGCTATCATTTCAAGTCTCTAATCTTGCTTACTTCCATTCTAATTCTCACGGAGGAGTTGTAGTTGGCAAGATTATTGATTTTTAGTAAAAGTAATCGCAAGAGTTTTTTGCTACCTTTTAGCACAATTCATGCAAGAAAATTATTTCAGTTTAATCGTCACAGTTCATATATTAATTGATTTACATAACCTCGCGGAGTGTTATTAATTTATTATTTCTTAGTGAGCAGAATATAATTGCATTAGCAATAAACAGTTATTCCTAAGAGAAATACATATAGAAGCTAAGATTTTATTATTATCATGCTATCGAGTGAATTCAATGATTCCCAACTCTCTTTAAATATAAATCTTCTGAAAGTTATTTTATTTCAACTTAAGCAATTTAAATTTTCAACAAATAAAATTTCATCAATTTGATTCTCTCAAATAGTAGTAAGAAAATTATAAGTTTGTAGCTAGATTCTCCAATCTCTGTGGGACGATATCATAAACTATACTAGAATTTGACCGAGTACGAGTAACAAGATCTTATGCGCATTGGACTCGTCATGGCTTTCGTAGTCCAGGCTTCGATTCGCCTCGTACCGAAGGTGCCTCAATTCTTTTCCCCTTTTATCACAAAGAAGCCTAAGGGATTTCTCCCCATCCAAGGCTTTCCTCAACCGGGCTTCATAGCGGAGCAACTCAGACTTGAGCTTGTTAAAGGCCTATGAAAAAGAAGCTCTATGAGAAAACGAAAATGTAAATCAGAAGATCAACGAAGTCAACCAAAGCTCACCTCAAAACAAAGCCGCTGAGCCTCCTCAAAGGTTGAGCGTGCATCTACTGGAATGGTCTCACTGGCCCCAATTGAACCGATCTCGGTGGGGACATGGTCACTCAAGACCCCTCTTGATTTAGGCAGCCCCTGGTCTCGAACATCCCTCGAAGTACCTTCGACGGGGAACGAGGACGACGACTGAATGATAACTAGGGATTTTGATACATTTTATACTCCTTCTTGCTTAAGTTTTGATTAGAAATGTGTACAAAATAGTCCCAAAGGCTCACAAGTTGTGCTTGATTGCAGGTTTGATCAACAAGGTGATAAGATGTCAAAGATCAGCTCAAAAAGGAGTGAAACTTGCACAAGTACCAAGACAAAACAAAGCTCAGGCAAAACAAGGCCAGTGCGGCCGCACACCATTCTGTGCGGTCTGCACAAGTGATGTTTAGAGAGTGTGCATTTCCAGGCCAACAGACATTGCGGACGCATGGGGTTTTGTGCGGTCCGCATTGAGTTCATTGCGGTCGCACTCGATTTAGTGCGGTCCGCAAAACCAGAGTTCAGAGAAGTGTCAGTTCCAAGTTTAAAGTCCAATGCAGTCTGCGCTCCATTTCATGTGGACCACACTAGAAGCCACCGCGGCCGCACGTGATTTTTTGCGGTCCGCACTAGCACCGCAGGGGTATTTTTGTCCAGATTTTTCAGCTTAGTATAAATAGCTTCTTTTACCATTTTTAGGTCATCAGATAGTTTTGTACACTGGCTACGCTCGTGACTTCGAATATTTTAGCTATTTTGAGTAATTTAAGCTTCATTTCAACATTGAATCTTCAAGTTTAATTTAGCAATTAATTAATATGAGTTTTTCTTCATCTATTTATTTGTTTTCTTCTCTAATTTTGAGTCGCTAGACCCATAAGCTAGGGTTGTGGCTCAACCCTAGTGTGGGTAATTGATGGGTCTTGTGTTTTGATGCTTGATTGTCTATGGGTGTTTGATATTTGGACTAATTTCATGTTTAATTGTTGAATTAGTGGTTGCAAACACTAGTTTGTGTTTAGTTGACTTTGACTCTTCTTGAGAAAGAAAACCTAAGTCTCTGAAATTGGTCCAACAAGAAATTTGGGCGTACTCAAGAGATTGATAGCCCCAATTAAAGGGTTAAATCTAGAGATAGTAATACCCGACTTGAACCTTGATTGCTTGTGCAAATTTGCATACCCAATTGGTCTTGAGAAAGTCAATTCGGGCAAAATCACTCGAACTACCGAGAGGTGTAGAGTGGGTAGAATCGTGCAACGGTTATATCATACTCCCCAAATGTGTCAATCATGCCTTAGACTCAAATATCCGTCAATTGACCACCTAGGCGAAAATCACTACCCTAGTGCCTTTTACCCATTAGAACAACTTGCAATAATTTAACCTTAGCTTACTCTAGTTTAATTGAGCATTGTAGTTTATATAATTAGAAGTAAATCAAAACCCAAAAATGTTTAGAAGTGCAATTTGGAACACATACACAACTCCACTTTAGATAGACGCCTGACTCCAACTTCTAGCTCCCTGTGGAAATCGATCCCGACCTTAATCGGGTAAAAGCTGCTTCGACCCTCTCTCGCTACTCAATAGTAGTGCAGGGTTGGCCACGATCACTGAACACCTGTTTCCCTCGAAGTACCGATCGATAAAGTCATATGCTCAGATTCTCTACAAACGCAGACAAAGGGAAATTAAGCACAAATCAAAGACAAATTGAAGAAACATTGTTGTATTAATAAACGATGATCACAAAAGCCCACGAGGGGTCCTTACACAAAAATAAAGAAGCAAAAAATAACAGCTAAAAGTCTAATCTATTCTCGGAGGTACATCCTCGGAAGCAATATCTGCGAGAACCATCTCCTCGGGGACCCCATTTCGATCTTCCAAACGGCGTCTTCAAGAATCTCGAAGAAGCATAAAAAGATGAGGAAAAGGCTATATCCTATCAAAGAGCAAAAGTTTTTAACAGGCAGGGAAAATTACGGCTTGGTGAAAAATTTGGCGAGTATGGGTCTCGCCAGCACTACTATTTGGAAGCCACTTCTTGAGACATTGCACCGGTATAGGATGCAAAAGTCAGTGGATGACACCACCTCACTTCATGAAAAGCAAAAGGAGTGAAGTACCACACCAGGTTGAAGTTAAGAGAGATGAGCAGCAGTTTACGGTCCACATATCCTCTGATATGGGGATTGTCACACCTCCTTTTTCCGCGCCCACGGCGCAGGGGAGTTTTTCCAATTAAAGGACAATCGAAACGGGATTGGTTTATTTATTTCAAAGTCGCCACTTGGGAGATTTAAGGTGTCCCAAGTCACCAATTTTAATCCCGAATCGAGGAAAATAATGACTCTATATTACAGTCTGCGTACCAGAAATCTAGATAAGGAATTCTGTTAACCCGGGGGAAGGTGTTAGGCATTCCCGAGTTCCGTGGTTCTAGCACGGTCGCTCAACTGTTATATTTGGCTTATTTATCTGATTTTTAATACAATATGAACTTATGTGCAAATTTATCTTTTAACCGCTTTATTATTATTGTTTTTAAAAGAAATGTGAACATCATTTAAAACACGTCTTTGTACTACGTCACATGAAATGCACCCATAATCCGGAACACATTTTATTTGATGTTTTGGGATCGGATTTGGGTCGCATGAAATGCACACCCGAGCTTAAGAAAGTAAATTATTTAACACGCGGCTAAAGAGACTAAAGCGTTATTATTTTGGGGAGGCCACGAAATTCACTAAGCGGCCCTCCAGAATTCTAAGTAATTTAAAACAAGTATTTACTGAGGGCCCCGCAATTTGTATTTTTATTCGGCGAGGCTCATCTCATTCTTATTTTTTAAAGGAATTTGCAACGCCATGGAAATGCATCTCGGGCCACGCCACAATCAATGCGCCCGTGACTAGAGACATATTTCGACTCCGTTGAGATTTGGATTTGGGTCACATAAATGTGCACCCGAGTTTAGGGAGATAACATTATTAAAGGCGTGCCTAGAGCAACTAGCGCATTATTATTTTGGGGTAGGGCCGTGAAATTTGCTAAACGACCCATCCCGGAATCTAAGTATTTAATACATATATTTTGTGAGGGCCCCGCAATTTGTCCCTTTTATTCGGCGAGGCTCGTCTCATTTTATTCTTTATTATTACTATTATATTTTTTTATTTTTTATTTTTTTTATTTTTTAAAAAAAGGATGTCATTTTTATGTCTTTAACAATACTAAGACTTACGGCCTCTTTACAACTAAAATCCCATGACTTGTTAAAAGTTTAATAAAAGGAGTTTAGTGAATGAGTGTTTCGGTAGTAGTAACACCGTGCACTAATACTATTTTTCGAATGACCTAACCGAAGGAAAGGACGAACAGATTAACGTCAAACTTGTGTCATAGAACGACTAGTCCAACTTAATTAAACGACATCAAATAAACAAGAATAACATAACATAAAAATGAACCAAAATGCAGACAATGAAACATAGGCAGAAAATTTCCAAACCAATTTTTTATATTGCATCTCGAACATTCAACGTAAGTTTATTTATCTAATACATCGAGGTTTACTAACCTTTGCACCTCGACAAACTCAGAGCGACAAACACGATTCCGATGGAACTTAAGCCGGACCTTTCTGAACGAAGAACAATGACGGAACCTCGGACAGCGCCTCGATGTACCGGACCTCGACTCAACCTTTGGACCTTGGACTGGAACTCGACCTCAACACAAGGTCGAGCAGCTCACCTCCATGAACTCCGGCTCAACTAGTGGCGTGAAGCTGACGGACTGTTTAGTCGACGATTGTGGGGGTCGACGGGCAGTGTTTAATGGTGACGGGGTGATGGTTGTCGACTGGAAAATGACGAGGGCGTTGGTTGCGACAGTAGGGTGGGTTGTTTGGGCAGTGGTTAATGGCTGGAGCTCGGACGTGAGAGAGTGGTTGGTTTTGGGTTATGGTCGCCGGACATGGTGGAGAGCTCCACAACGCAGCAACAGCTGCTCGAGTTCCGGCGAGGAGGCAGCGACGACGCGATAGAAACGTAGCAGCAGTCGCTGCTTGACGGGGGCTAGACGCGGCGGAGGAAGCTGACGGACAGGTTTGTTGGAACTAGAATGATGAGGGGTGGTCGTCCTTGGCCGGAGACGCGACAGTAGTGGCGAGTTTCACGGTGGTTTTGGGTATGGTGTTTGGACAGTAACGATGTTGTTGCTGCTCGTTGGGCTGGGTTATGAATGGAGGTTTGACGGACGTAGGGTCGACGATGGAGGTTTTTGACGCCGGGGCTGTAGGGTTTTTTCGTGGGTTTTTCCTCAGGAAGAAGAAGCAGGAACAGTACTCCCTTTGTAGGGTTTTTGATGCACAGTACTCTTTTTCCAAAATTTTCAAGTCCTTGTTCGTTTTTCCTCCCAGTAGGTTTTTTTTCTTTTTTTTTCGTAGGTTTCTTTCTTTTCTCCTTTTGAAGAAGAAAAATGAACAGTAGTATCTGTTTTCAAAATTCTCTAATCCCCGTTTTTTCTAACCTTTCCCCAAAAGTCTTCCTTTTTGTTGGCTTTTCCCTTCTTTTTAAAATTTTTTTCCAGTCCCTTTTTCGTTGGTCCCCGTTTTGTAATGCTTTGCCCATGAAAATGAGCCCCACGCGTGGTGGGGTTCGAGGCATATGTCCCCCACGCGTGGTGGGGTTCCCCACGTGTCCTGGACACGGTTTATTATGGGCTCGGTCCGAAAATTAGGCCTAAAACCGGGTAGTTTAAACCCGAATATTATTCTTTTGCCAGGACCCAAGAAATAGGAACACGTTGCTTAACTAGTCCTATGTAAGCAAAATAACTACCAAAAATAAGACTAGTATTTAAACAAAACTATATCTTTTTGAATATTTTTTCAAGATTTAAAATAGCTACAAAATATTAATGAAACTATTTTTTTTTTTTTTTGTAATTTTCATTTTAAATATTAAGATAAAATATGAGGTAATATTTTTGTATTTTTCAAAGTTAAAATGACTATAAAACCTTAATAGAACTATATTTTATTTATTTTTTGTAATTTTCAAAATTATATAAAGTACAAAAATAAAGTGCAATTTTTGTATTTTTCAAATTTATGAGAGATACATAAACTAAAATTTATATATATATTTTTTGAAATTTTTCTTTTTGCAACGAAATAAAGTAAAAATAGTTAAAATGGCTATACTAGTCCTAAATTAGATATTTAAGCTTAAGAACGTAAAAATTCCCGGGGAGGGTCAAAAATCACGTGCTTACAGCTGCCCCTCTTTGACTGGAAACACGAAGAGTTTTCCGACAAAGAACGACTAGACGTGTTTTTGGCCCGACCATTACTTGGACGGACTACACTTAAGGAAAATGAGGGAATGTGACCGAGCCCTGGTATCTGAGCTGCCTACATATCCTTGGTTATACAGGAATCAGGCCACGTGTAGTTCGGGAATGAGAGAGATAGTAGAGGGTACCGAGGTGAAGAGCCGATCGAGGTGCCGTTCCGTTGAGGTTCCGGTCCGCGGTCCTGTCGTTACAACAAAACTGAAAACTGAAAAAGACTAACTAAGCCTATCAGCTACTAGTTACAAGGATTCCTATCTCTTAAGTCTTCTGAAACTTGGTCTTGAGTCTTGAATGGTGCTTCATACAGACTTTGGATTTGAACCTTGATACTTGCTAGTTGTAGGCGCTAGTTCTTGAGCAGATCACATTTGTTCTCCACATCCGTGCTTCGGATTCATTCATTTTTCTCTTTTTCTTTTTCTTCTTTTTTTTTCTTTTTGTTTTTGTGACTAGCTTTTGTTGACCCTCTCAGACTGTTGACTCGCATTCTTGGGGCGAGATTCTTGTTGCTTCTATCTTGGATTGAGTGCAGGGGATTTTTGTTGTGGCTTTCTGCCTTCCAATGGGTTACGGCTTGACTTTGAACGATCCCGCTGTTCTACAGGCGGGCCCCTAACTTCTTCAATCTTTGACATATAACAATCTTCTGCTCTACAGGCAGGCCCCTGACAATCAAAACAAACAAAACAAACAAAATTTCCTAACCCAGTTTGCACTGGGAAGGTTTGTGAGTCGTTAGCAAAATCGTAGCCCACTGATACTACTGATGCAGTGCTGAGAGTGAACTAAATACTAGATTAGGATGTATTCCCTTGTTATACAGGTGGGCGCCTAACTTCAATGCTTGAAATTTTTTTTTTTTTTTTTTTAGCATCTTAGGAGAAAGATTCATCGGACTAAGATTTTGATCCTAGGAGAAGGTTCGTCAGACTAGGTCTCTATCTTAGGAGAAAAATTCGTCAGACTAAGATTTTGATCCTAGGAGAAGGTTCATCAGACTAGGTCTTTTATTTTTTGGTTATCTTAGGAGAAAGATTCATCAGACTAAGATTTTGATCCTAGGAGAAGGTTCGTCAGACTAGGTCTCTATCTTAGGAGAAAAATTCGTCAGACTAAGATTTTGATCCTAGGAGAAGGTTCATCAGACTAGGTTTCTATCTTAGGAGAAAAATTCATCGGACTAAGATTTTGATCCTAGGAGAAGGTTCATCAAACTAGGTCTTTTTTGTTTTTTTGTTTTTTTTTTGTTTTTGTTTTTATCTTTAACAACCACTTAGGAGGAAATGCATCTCCTACGGGTGAAACTAAAACAATCTTAGGAGGAAATGCGTCTCCTATGGGTAAAACTAAACAACCTTAGGAGGAAATGCATCTCCTTATGGGTAAAACTCAAACTTAGGAGGAAATGCGTCTCCTATGGGTAAAACAAACTTAGGAGGAAATGCGTCTCCTATGGGTAAAACAAACTTAGGAGGAAATGCGTCTCCTATGGGTAAAACAAACTATCTCCTATGGGTGAAACTTAAACTTAGGAGGAAATGCGTCTCCTATGGGTAAAACTTAAACCTAGGAGGAAATGCGTCTCCTATGGGTGAAACTAAAACAAACTTAGGAGGAAATGCATCTCCTATGGGTAAAACTCAAACTTAGGAGGAAATGCATCTCCTATAGGTAAAACAAACTTAGGAGGAAATGCGTCTCCTATGGGTAAAACAAACTTAGGAGGAAATGCATCTCCTATGGGTGAAACTTAAACTTAGGAGGAAATGCGTCTCCTATGGGTAAAACTTAAACCTAGGAGGAAATGCGTCTCCTATGGGTGAAACTAAAACAAACTTAGGAGGAAATGCATCTCCTATGGGTAAAACTCAAACTTAGGAGGAAATGCATCTCCTATAGGTAAAACAAACTTAGGAGGAAATGCGTCTCCTATGGGTAAAACAAACTTAGGAGGAAATGCATCTCCTATGGGTGAAACTTAAACTTAGGAGGAAATGCGTCTCCTATGGGTAAAACTTAAACCTAGGAGGAAATGCGTCTCCTATGGGTGAAACTAAAACAAACTTAGGAGGAAATGCATCTCCTATGGGTAAAACTCAAACTTAGGAGGAAATGCATCTCCTATAGGTGAAACTAAACGAACTTAGGAGGAAGTGCATCTCATATGGGTAGGACTCTAATGATTTCAAACTAGGAAGTGCGTCTCCTATTAATGAAACCTTCGCTTTCTTCCCCCTTTTTTTGAATTATTTACTTACCTGTGTTGTCCTCCCTTGAAACTGTTGGGGATTATTTAGATGGGGATGACTTTTTACCCTTTTTTTCATTTTTTCATTATTATCTTTTTTATTCTTCTCTTTTTTTTTTATTCTTTTTTTTTTGTTTTTTTTTGTTTTTGCATAGCTTCTTCCTTCAAATACTACCTCCCTTGAGAGTCGTGTTGGACCCCTCGCAACTGCTAGGGATAACACTTGTTGAGGAATTACTCACTTACCTGTTGGGGGTGAAATGTTATCAGCTGGGGGTACCTGACTTCCAGAAAATTTTCTAAATGGAGGGAAAATTTTCTGCCCCAGTTTGATAATATCCCTTGTGGCATGCGTTTCTGCATCAATGCCATCTCCTTTACCTGTTTCAAATCGAACAAAATTTGTTAGTTTAAAACATGGTGGTTGGTTGTGATACTCCTACTGGGATGGCTTTCCCTTTCTCCTTCCTTGCTTTGCGTTGCACAACTTGTTGGGGATGATATTATGTGCTGGGGATAATCCCTTCCTCCTGGGGGATATCCCTCTTCTTTTGTGGCATAGCTTGGAAACTGGCATTTCCCCAACCTTTTAGTCTAGTATGGATTTTGCCAAATCATGCTCACTGCTCTCCTTGCTCTGTTCATGGGCCTTTTGCTGGGGATATATATTTTGACACTGGCCTCGCGCTTGTTCCTCGCTGACTATACCACTTGGATGTACTAGTCAGATCTCATTTTGGAAAGCTGATGGCCTATTCGAAGTCATTTCATACTTGTTCTGACCAGACAGACTCTATTGGGGATTTTTCCATGAAAGGAAAAAGATAAAAAGGGAACAGGATAAAAAGACAAAGGAAAAAACATGACTCTTTAACAAAAGAAACTATAAATAAAAACCCTATCAAATGCAGATACCGACTCTAATGGCCATGACATGCGTATGTGGCCTATCCTTTACCGTCAATCCTCTTTCAAGATCTTCAATTGGCGATTCCCCATCTGATTCTCACTCTTATTCGACTTGTAGTGCCCGAAGGGTTTTCACTATCAAGCCTCTCTCATTTTGGTTTTCTCTCAGCTTTTATCGCCTTATGGTGCCTGTGAAGGTTTTCACCGATAAGACTCTCTCATTTGTATTACTCTCCAGCTGGGGATTTGGAGTGTTGCCGGTATGACTCTTTCTGTTGGAGATTAGAGTCCTTTCTGCTGTGGAACCGAATGTTATGTTCGCCGGTAAGACTCTTCATTTGTCCGACTTGGCATTTTTTAAAAGACTGATCAGAAGGTCTTTCTTTGGACCGTAATGTGGGTTTTGGATAGGCTAGAAAGAAAGGGTATAAAAGGCTCAAAAATATATGAATTTTGGTTTATTAGTTACAACTTTCGGAATTAGATTTATTTACAACAAACGTAACTTTTGCCCCAGTTCCTTGCTTGGGGATATTTCAGTTGATTTTTTTTCATTTTTCAAAACTATGACCGAGCCGTGAAGCGCCTACGTATCCTCTTTGAGGAATCAGGTCAAACGTAGTTCCCAATTCCTCTTCTCCATTTGACTTTCTTTTTTTTTTTTTTTGCTTTTGTTGTTTTTTTTTATCACTTTTCTTTTCTTTTCTCTTTTCTTTTCTCATTTCTCCTTTCTTTTTGTCGTTTTTTTTCTTTCTCTCTTTTTCTTTTATTCTTCTTTTTCCATTTTGTTGTTTTCTTTTCTTTCTTTTCTCTTACCCGCCATGCTTGCGTATTTTATTCGTTGCTGCTAATTCCGAACGAGGGGTATGAAAGAAAAATAAATAAGGCTCAAAAGGGGTAACGAAGGATAAAGTGTTTAGGTAGCAGAACAAAATGCCTTCGTCATTTCAGCCTTCAAAACATGCCAAGTGCAAACAACACACTTTAAATTTGTAGTCTCTTCTGATGGTGCTGGACTTGATAATTATGTTAAACATTTTATTTTCCTTTGTCATTTCTAAGCACCGTTGGGCGACACTCTCATTATCATGACCGACCCTCATGCCAATTTGGCGAATCTTGCTTTTAACGGTTTCCTTTGTGCTTAACTTGCCCCAGTTCCACATGACTCGGGCTCCAAATAATCTCAAACCGTCCTTATTTTCTTTAAAGGGTTTGATCGCCTTTCTGGGGTTTTATGATTAACTTTAAAGACTAGGCCCAAACTGTGTGCGCATGTCATGTCACTAGAATCGGCATTGAATAAAAATGATAAAAGGACTAAACAAAAGAAAATTGGAAATAAAAAGGACCGGATTTTGCATTAGATTACCGGTGAAATGGTTTGAATGACAAACAAACGAAATAAAAATCCTAAACAACCTGGACAAAACTAAAACAAACCGCTATGACAAAACGGAAAGATAAGCGGAAAGATATTGACACAAAACAAAATCCGAATTACAATCCTAATAATCCGAACAAACAGGGATGACAACAAAATAAGCCACCAACTGCTTCTTTCTTGTTAACCAAGGAACGGAGCGTCCTCCCATTTTATCAAACTTGGCATCGTAGCCACTGAGCTTTGCATTAGTATTGCAATGACCATTGCCAACTTCCATATCATTACCCTTAGTCAACAAGTTCCCAATAGGGCTCGAATGCTTCCGTCATCAGGCCTGATCCCCGCAGAGTGTGCATCAGGAGGTGCAAGTAAAGGATTCTAGGTGTCATTGTCCGGCTTACCACAAACCAACCACCTTAACTTATTTGCAAAACAAACAGGTTAGAATGGACTCAGTCGGTCCTCATTATTGACAACATCTTTTCCTTTCTCTTTTTGATGTTTTTTTTTCTTTTTTTTTTCTTTTTTCATTTCTTTTTTTTCATTTCTTTTTTTCATTTCTTTTTTTTTTTCATTTTTTTCATCATTTTTTCATTCTCTTTTTTCTGTCTTTTTCATTTTTTTTTTTGTAGTGGTCGAATCTTATGGAGATTGCCTACGTATCATGACCCCGCATGAATCAGACCTTGCGTAGTTCGGACTAATAAAAGATAAACAACAGTAAACATTTTTCAATTTTCATACTAGAACAAACTGGGTTTCAAGGATTTAAAGATGACCTACCAACTTGAAAATCAAACAACCCGCTTATTTTAATCAAAAGATTTATAAACTCAAAAACAAAAGGCTAACTCCCTTTCTCTATTCGACAAATGCAACCAAATGGTTATTTTTGCCAATGTGGCCCCTTCCAAATTTCACATGAATTTTGAGGCCGGGGAGGATTATTTTATGACACTTTTACAAACTTGTCCGTTCCTTTACGAAAATAACCTTTCGACAACTGACAGATACTCTAAGGCTACTTCGGCAAGAACGGTTTAAGACGCGGCCGAAACTGGCTCGGCTTATTTTATTTTTTTCATATTTTTTTTTGACTAAACATCCAAACGGCATTCACCCGACCGTTGACTCTTTGTTTTTTTCAAATTATGATAAAAACCTTGTATTGCAAACACGGCCTTTCGACGTCTCGGGGACGAAGCTTTTTAAGGCTGTGTGGGTCAACTTAGACCAAAAATTCTAAACATGACCCGAAGGTGGCTATTTATGCAAAGTCAGCCTTCCGGCGTCCCTTTCGGGAACATTCGGCTATGTCTTGATAAAACAGCGTCACCTGACTTCTCTATGACAAAATTGAAATTTTGACATGTATTTTTTGTTATTATTATTATTTTTTTTTTGGCTTTTTAGCAAAAGGTGGGTTGGACATCACCCGACTTATTTATGACAAGATTAAATTTTTGATTTTTGGCTATTTTAGCAACAGGTGGGGTTGGACCCGATGAGGGTTGCCTACGTATCTCACCTCCGGTGAGAATCAAACCCGCGTAGTTCGGGCAAATAAGCTATTTTTGAGAAGACCCTTTTCCATTTGTATTTTTTTTATTATTATTCTTTTTTCACAACAATCAAATAGACTATTATTTTTTATTCATAACAAACAAACAAATTAACGAAAAACATAAAACCTTCCTTCTTTTTTGAGAAGGTGGGGTTGGACCCGATGAGGGTTGCCTACGTATCTCACATCCGGTGAGAATCAAACCCGCGTAGTTCGGTCAAATAAGGATAAGTAGATGAAACTAATTATTATTATTTTTTTTTTTTGAATTCGTGAAAGAACTACTTTAACAAAATAAAGGAAGTGTTATATTTTTTTGGATTTTTGATTGATTTTCTCTTATTCTAAAGAAGAAAGAAAATATTTTTTTTTTGGAATTTTACCTTTACTAAAAGAAATGATTTCTAAAAGAATATTTTTTTTGAATTTTGAATTTTCTTTTCAATATTTAAAGAAGAGGGAAAATATTTTCGGATTTTTTTTTATTATATATATATACGTTTTTTTTTAATAATTAAAAAAAACCTTTCTAAAGAAGCCAATAATGGAAAATATTTTTGGATTTTTGTTTTGAAAACTGGGAGTCTAAAAAAAACTTTTCTAGACTTTGCAAGACAAATATTTTTGCAACAAATAAAGATATATATACATTTTTGGAAATACAGAAAACTTTTGGATTTTTATATATGTATATTTGCAACAAATAATAAAACCGCTTGCAAAACAAACTATTTTTTTTAAACAATCTATTTTATTTATTTTTTCTATTTTTTTTTTTGAACAACCAAGACAGAACAACGATTTTTTTTCCTTCTATTTTTCCTTTGCTTTTAATAAAACAAACTAATAAGACGTTCTCTTTTTTTATTATTATTATTTTCTCAAAATTTCGGCAGAGTTTTGACAGTATTTGGGTATTGGATTTTTTCAAAAATAAACAATCAATTCCCTAACCGCTATTTTTTTTTTCAATGTCACAATATTCATAATATTCAAACATCGGTCAGTGAGACAAAATAAATGCACGGAAAACAAATAGGATGCATCAGGATGGTCTTTTCATATCAGGTTGCTAGTCCTAGACGGACCCAACCCCTGTGTTGAGTCCCCTAAGTCAAATGCACATGATGCAAATAAGCGTTCCTACTAGGGATCCGGCATGAGGCTTTGTTATACTAAGTTTTAAAGCCTAGGTGTTTGTTCTAGACCTGGCTTACCCGAGCGGACAACTCGATCCAAGGATGGGAGCTGTGTACCGGTAACCAAAAGGCCATCCGGTTTTGCAACTCCTCCGAATCCTCGTTCTATTTTGGTATATGACACTAACAGAAAGAAGCCACGACCAGCGTGCACTCCTCAAGAGGGAAGAGAGGGGTTTCGACACAGTTTATATATACAGTCCAAATAATATCAAAGCGGTAAAAGCAACATTTAGCACCTTAGGCTCAAACATGTAAAAACAAATCAGATAAGCCAAGTAATAACAATTATTCTAAGCTCGAATTCTTAACCCTGAACCAGTGGTTCTGGGTCAGATTATCCCCAGCAGAGTCGCCAGAGCTGTCACACCTCCTTTTTCCGCGCCCGCGGCGCAGGGGAGTTTTTCCAATTAAAGGACAATCGAAACGGGATTGGTTTATTTATTTCAGAGTCGCCACTTGGGAGATTTAAGGTGTCCCAAGTCACCAATTTTAATCCCGAATCGAGGAAAATAATGACTCTATATTACAGTCTGCGTACCAGAAATCTAGATAAGGAATTCTGTTAACCCGGGGGAAGGTGTTAGGCATTCCCGAGTTCCGTGGTTCTAGCACGGTCGCTCAACTGTTATATTTGACTTATTTATCTGATTTTTAATACAATATGAACTTATGTGCAAATTTATCTTTTAACCGCTTTATTATTATTGTTTTTAAAAGAAATGTGAACATCATTTAAAACACGTTTTTGGACTACGTCACATGAAATGCACCCATAATCCGGAACACATTTTATTTGATGTTTTGGGATCGGATTTGGGTCGCATGAAATGCACACCCGAGCTTAAGAAAGTAAATTATTTAACACGCGGCTAAAGAGACTAAAGCATTATTATTTTGGGGAGGCCACGAAATTCACTAAGCGGCCCTCCTGAATTCTAAGTAATTTAAAACAAGTATTTACTGAGGGCCCCGCAATTTGTATTTTTATTCGGCGAGGCTCATCTCATTCTTATTTTTTAAAGGAATTTGCAACGCCATGGAAATGCATCTCGGGCCACGCCACAATCAATGCGCCCGTGACTAGAGACATATTTCGACTCCGTTGAGATTTGGATTTGGGTCACATAAATGTGCACCCGAGTTTAGGGAGATAACATTATTAAAGGCGTGCCTAGAGCAACTAGCGCATTATTATTTTGGGGTAGGGCCGTGAAATTTGCTAAACGACCCATCCCGGAATCTAAGTATTTAATACATATATTTTGTGAGGGCCCCGCAATTTGTCCCTTTTATTCGGCGAGGTTCGTCTCATTTTATTCTTTATTATTACTATTATATTTTTTTATTTTTTATTTTTTTTATTTTTTAAAAAAAGGATGTCATTTTTATGTCTTTAACAATACTAAGACTTACGGCCTCTTTACAACTAAAATCCCATGACTTGTTAAAAGTTTAATAAAAGGAGTTTAGTGAATGAGTGTTTCGGTAGTAGTAACAGCGTGCACTGATACTATTTTTCGAATGACCTAACCGAAGGAAAGGACGAACAGATTAACGTCAAACTTGTGTCATAGAACGACTAGTCCAACTTAATTAAACGACATCAAATAAACAAGAATAACATAACATAAAAATGAACCAAAATGCAGACAATGAAACATAGGCAGAAAATTTCCAAACCAATTTTTTATATTGCATCTCGAACATTCAACGTAAGTTTATTTATCTAATACATCGAGGTTTACTAACCTTTGCACCTCGACAAACTCAGAGCGACAAACACGATTCCGACGGAACTTAAGCCGGACCTTTCTGAACGAAGAACAACGACGGAACCTCGGACAGCGCCTCGACGTACCGGACCTCGACTCAACCTTTGGACCTTGGACTGGAACTCGACCTCAACACAAGGTCGAGCAGCTCACCTCCATGAACTCCGGCTCAACTAGTGGCGTGAAGCTGACGGACTGTTTAGTCGACGATTGTGGGGGTCGACGGGCAGTGTTTAATGGTGACGGGGTGATGGTTGTCGACTGGAAAATGACGAGGGCGTTGGTTGCGACAGTAGGGTGGGTTGTTTGGGCAGTGGTTAATGGCTGGAGCTCGGACGTGAGAGAGTGGTTGGTTTTGGGTTATGGTCGCCGGACATGGTGGAGAGCTCCACAACGCAGCAACAGCTGCTCGAGTTCCGGCGAGGGGGCAGCGACGACGCGATAGAAACGTAGCAGCAGTCGCTGCTTGACGGGGGCTAGACGCGGCGGAGGAAGCTGACGGACAGGTTTGTTGGAACTAGAATGAGGAGGGGTGGTCGTCCTTGGCCGGAGACGCGACAGTAGTGGCGAGTTTCACGGTGGTTTTGGGTATGGTGTTTGGACAGTGACGATGTTGTTGCTGCTCGTTGGGCTGGGTTATGAATGGAGGTTTGACGGACGTAGGGTCGACGATGGAGGTTTTTGACGCCGGGGCTGTAGGGTTTTTTCGTGGGTTTTTCCTCAGGAAGAAGAAGCAGGAACAGTACTCCCTTTGTAGGGTTTTTGATGCACAGTACTCTTTTTCCAAAATTTTCAAGTCCTTGTTCGTTTTTCCTCCCAGTAGGTTTTTTTTCTTTTTTTTTCCGTAGGTTTCTTTCTTTTCTCCTTTTGAAGAAGAAAAATGAACAGTAGTATCTGTTTTCAAAATTCTCTAATCCCCGTTTTTTCTAACCTTTCCCCAAAAGTCTTCCTTTTTGTTGGCTTTTCCCTTCTTTTTAAAAATTTTTTCCAGTCCCTTTTTCGTTGGTCCCCGTTTTGTAATGCTTTGCCCATGAAAATGAGCCCCACGCGTGGTGGGGTTCGAGGCATATGTCCCCCACGCGTGGTGGGGTTCCCCACGTGTCCTGGACACGGTTTATTATGGGCTCGGTCCGAAAATTAGGCCTAAAACCGGGTAGTTTAAACCCGAATATTATTCTTTTGCCAGGACCCGAGAAATAGGAACACGTTGCTTAACTAGTCCTATGTAAGCAAAATAACTACCAAAAATAAGACTAGTATTTAAACAAAACTATATCTTTTTGAATATTTTTTCAAGATTTAAAATAGCTACAAAATATTAATGAAACTATTTTTTTTTGTAATTTTCGTTTTAAATATTAAGATAAAATATGAGGTAATATTTTTGTATTTTTCAAAGTTAAAATGACTATAAAACCTTAATAGAACTATATTTTATTTATTTTTTGTAATTTTCAAAATTATATAAAGTACAAAAATAAAGTGCAATTTTTGTATTTTTCAAATTTATGAGAGATACATAAACTAAAATTTATATATATATTTTTTGAAATTTTTCTTTTTGCAACGAAATAAAGTAAAAATAGTTAAAATGGCTATACTAGTCCTAAATTAGATATTTAAGCTTAAGAACGTAAAAATTCCCGGGGAGGGTCAAAAATCACGTGCTTACAGGGATAATTTGAGACCCCTCTCTCATTATCTCAGTCCAACAACAACAACAACAAACCAGTACGATCCCGCTCAGTGGGGAAAAGCTCTGAAAAGGAGCCATGGCATAACTGGCAAAACCACTGCCGTGTGACCTTACGGTCACGGGCTTGAAACATGAAAAATAGAGTTTGGATGAGGATGAAGAGAAGAAAAAGACTTGAAAGCTGTTGAAAAATGATCGGATGGAGTTTTGGTCCAAGTAACCTTCCATTTATAGAAAGGCAATACCGTAACCGACTGCATAATCACCGCCTTTGGGAAACATATCAACATGCTCAATCAATGTTTTTTGGGAAACGGATCGGCGACGATATTATCGCTTTTGGGAAAATAAACCGGCGGTACATTGAATGCTTATGGAAAAATGAACCGACGAAACGTTTCAGTTATTGCAACAGCTTACGTCATAAGCATGACATCATCATGAGAGGCTCGAGGAAGCCAATGTCAAGGTCGTTTCATATCATTCTATTCTAAGAAACACGTGGACTATCTGTATACGGCTAAAATCAGAGAGTTCGATCTTGGGGTCATCGTGACATTCCATAGCCTGTTGCCAGAAGGCTCGAGGCATAACTCGGGGTTCGATAAACCAGAACGCTCGAGGCACGGCTCGACCTCAAGGCAGTACAAATCGATGGCTATGACGGACCAACGGGAAGTTTTCAAGTCACGTGATTAAAGCTGACCAAGTCTATTAGGCAGCTCAAGCCTGTACTATGGCATTAAATGGTTGTACCAACCTTTTATCTTTCTAATAAATACATATGTACTATGTTGGGATTCTCCCTCCTATATAAAGGGGACCCTTGTCATTTTGTAAGACATTCTACACAACATTCAATACAAGAACATTCTCTGCTCTCTAACTTAAACACATTCTCCCGTGATTCTATTATTACATTTATTGTGTTCCATTAATTGTTCTTCATTTATTTCTCATTATTGACCATAAAGAGCTCAGATCAAAGCTCTTAGTATTGTTAGACCTTCATCGGCCGGTCACAACCTAGCGCTTAGCTCGACCTCAAGGCCCCGTATAGGCCAGCTCGAGGCCCCGAATCCCAGCCACTCAGTTTGCTTAACATACTGCCTTCAAGCTCTTATCTTATTTTCTAGTCTCACACTTAGTATCTACTGCCTAACAACTAGCATAAAAATAAATCATATATTTTTAGAACCACAAAATAAAATCTAATTGTAATTACCATTTTCAAGGTAAACATTATCCATGTCAGCGAGATTGGTCTCCACACGCTTCATTTTGATGATAAATTGTGACCAAGTGTTCAATTGACACATTTTTGTTGGTGTTGGAGTGTCTACTAGGAACAAATTTATGTTGAAGTGTCTAAATGAAATCTGATAATAACTTTAGGGGGCTATGTATGTATTTGGCCTACAAATAACTTTGTCTTTAATTGAATCCTTAAATTATCCATCACTATTTAATTCAATTATCATCAATATATCTTGGTAAATAATTTTTTTTCAAAAAGTAATTGGTTTGATAGTGTTATGGTTTCAAAAAGTGTATCTTTCATATTTAAGAAAGCAACAGAAAACCAAAAAGTCAGACAAAAAAGGTGTAAATTAAACCGATAAAAAATTAACTTAATAGGTTTAATTTCAGGATTTAAAAGAACCGACTTAATTGGTTTAGCTTCGGTTTAAGCGAAAACCAAATCAAACCGAGTCAATCTAAGGGATAATTGACAGATACCGTTAGTAGGAGATAACAAAAGGTAGTAGAATCAACGGCAAAGGGCAAAATATACCCCTCTACTTTCAAATATTATTTACCTGTACCCTTCGTTATACTATTGGGTTATCCATACCCCTACCGTCATACTTTGGAACAAAAATACCCCTATTTTGGATGGAGTACCACGTGGTAGCACCAGATTAAAATGCTCATTTCTTTTTTTTACCCAACTCATTTTACAAAAAACCCACAACCCGAACCATATTTTCATTTTTCAGTTTTTTTAAAGAATTTTCTTTTTGTAAAACTTAAAAAAAATTGCAAAATATTTTCGTTTTTTTAAACTGAGTAGATACTGAAAAGATTTTACAAAACAAATTGTAAAAACTAAAAAAAACATTTTTTTAACAAAATATTTTTTTTTGTAAAAACTGTAAAAACTGAAAAAAATTATAAAAACTGGAACTTTTTTTTCTTCAGTTTTTTAAAAAATATTTTTGTTTTTTAAAAACTGAAAAAAATATTTCCAACAAAATATTTTCGTTTTTGGAAAATATTTTTTTTAGTTTTTTTAAAGATTTCCTTTTTGTAAAAACTGAAAAAACAAATTTGTATAAACTGAATTTTTTTTGTAAAAATAGAAAAAAAAAATATTTTCGTTTTTAACAAAATATTTTTGTTTTTTAAAAACTGAAAAATTATTTTCAACAAAATATTTTCATTTTTGAAAAATATTTTTTTTCATTTTTTCAGTTTTTTAAAAGAACTTTGTTTTTTAAATATTGGAAAAACAGAAAAAAAATATTTTTTGTTTTTTAACAAAATATTTTTGTTTATCAAAAACTGAAATTTTTGAAAAAAACTAGAAAAAATGAAAATAAGGGTCCGGTTATGAGTTTTTTTAAAAACGGGTCGGGTGAAAAAAGAAATGGGTCGTTTTAATCTGGTGTTGCCACGTGTCACTCCATCTAAAATAGGGGTATTTTTATTTCAAAGTATGATAATAGGGGTTAGATAACCCAATAGTATGACAGTAGGGGTATAGATAGCCTAATAGTATAACGAGGGATACAAGTAAGTAATTAACGAGGGATACAAGTAAATAATATTCGAAAATAGAGGGGTATATTTAGCTAAAATCAATAACAATAGCAGGCAGTAGCAAATTTGGGTCCTGAACGCGCCGCATTTTGACATTTTATTCATCTCTAATCTAACGAACATTCCAACAATCAAAACCCAAAGCCCTAATGTTAAAACCTCACCTTTCTAATTCTCCAAACACAATCTTGGGACAATGAGTACTTTCAAGAGAGCTTCAAGAGCTCTCAGATCCAACTTCTCTTTATTTTCTACTCCTCGACCCTATTTATCTCATTTTGCCTCGAATCAAAACGCTTCATTTTGCTCTCGTCCTCGCCAAAACAGTAAAGAAGGATCAACTATAGATTTGAATGAGTACCCTTCTGATAATATTCGGAATTTTTCTATTATTGCTCATGTTGATCATGGCAAATCCACGTTGGCTGATAGGCTTTTGGAACTTACTGGAACCATTAGAAAAGGTCATGGTCAGCCTCAATACTTAGATAAATTGCAGGTAACTTCCCTTCATTCTTTATATTTCATACTTGAAAAACGTTATCTTTGTAGCCTCAGGTGAAGGATTCTGATGTTATGTTTGTTTAACAGTGATAAAAGCTTAAATGTTAACCCTTCCGTTCCAATTTATGTAAACATATTTGAATGGACAGGGAGTTTAAGAAAGAAATATGACTTTTGAAACTCATGGTCTTAATTGTGTTATAACATTTGCATGGTTATAAAAGTTTCTTGGGTAACATGTGAAGTTTAAGTTAAATTGTTTCCAAATTAAGAAAGACTAATAATGAAAGAGTCACATAAAATGGGACAGACAGAATTCTTAGTGAATTTTTTTGTCTTTCTAGCTCAAGGCATCTAGAGGTTATTTGATGAAGTGTGTGACAGTCTCTTCTAAAAGCTTAACCTGTTAGAGAGAGAAGACTTTTAGTTACTTAATTATGTCTTCAACACGTCCTCGCATATGCGCCTACTTTTTTGTTCATTACCAAGCAAGTGGAAATTCTTTTTCATAATAGGTAGTGGTTAGGTAGACCTTTAAATTACATGGAAGGAAGTTGTCTCGGAAATCTGTAATTTCTTGAAAAACAATGCAGACTTAGCTAACAACGCGCAATGGAAGGAAGATCGATTTAGGTGATATGTACTAGTTTGGATTAGGTTGTAGCCTTGTTGGTATGTTAATTTTGAACCTATTGCTTTTCTAGGAGACAGGAGTATTTTGACGTTATCATAGATTTATATGCCAGTAAAAATATAGAGAATTTTTAATGTTATATTATTACTATTATTTATATATTTAACTTATTTTTACTTTTATTTATTTAGTATGATGATAGCATGAATTGAACTTAAATGGAGAAACATGGTCAGTGAGGATTCATATAGTCGACCCAACTTGTTTGGGATCGAGATATAGTTGTTGTCGTAGTGGTGAGACTTCAACCCAGGACCTCTACCTCTCTCCTCTAAAAGATTAAGCTATTAGAGAGAGCACTTTTATTTACTTAATTATGTTTTCAACGTTATATTTGTTTAATAGTGAGAACAAATGAACCTTAACTCTATCAAGATTTTTGGGTTGAATGAAATTTTCTAAGCTTTTAGTTGGCTGTAATATAGTAATTGTATTTATAAACTTTTAATTTGCCCGACAGTAATGTAATTATTTCTTAATCAGACAGATATTAGCAACAATCATTGTAACTATTTCGAGGTTTAAAGCTGCAATTTCTTATCATTTTTCTGGGTTTGGTAGCCTTTATCTGTAATTTTTTTACTAGTGTGATGATTTCCTGGTTCGAGATTTGGGAAATTGTGAGTTAACTGTCGTAATGCATTTGCAATTGCTTATTAGTTTTACGTGAAAGTGAAACTTTTACATACATTTTGTGTTTGAAATGAAGGTAGTCCTATTTTGGTGTGAGGTTCAATAAATTTCATGCCCTTAGGAGTTTGATATTGCAGTGTTGTGGAGTGTATGTCTTTCATCCTCAGTATGTGAGAGAGGGTGGGGATGTGGGCAGGCAGGGGTACAAGGAAGAAGATAAGTTCGAGCAAGAGGCTATGTACTGCATGGATATATGCATATTTTGCTATAATCTGAGGTTATATAAAGAAATTTCAGATCATATTTTTATGTACGAGATATAGAGGTGAAGTCTGATGCAATAGTTGTAATCATGTTGCTTCTATTGGTTTGTAGTGCACTTTTTAATTTTAGACTGGTTCACAATGAGAAGATGGACCATCCTCGAGATATCCATGAAGTGATCGTCCTTTGCTTTTGCGACACTTGCAAATGTTTTACCAGCTGCTTAGATATTGAAATGCGGAGGTCAACTTCTCCATCCAAGATTCTAGAAAAAAGGAGACAGTTTGTCATTATTAGAGCATTAATTACTTGTGCTCTTTATTCATATATACTCAATTATCTCTCTGTACTGTATGATATATTTATGTGGAGAATCTGTTATTTGTCTTAGGTAGAGAGGGAACGGGGAATAACCGTTAAAGCTCAAACAGCAACTATGTTCCATACTCACAAGTTCCTTGACAGTGACAAAGATTTTTTGTTAAACCTGATTGATACACCCGGTCATGTGGATTTCAGCTATGAAGTTTCTAGATCTTTGGCAGCTTGTCAAGGTGCCCTTTTGGTTGTAGATGCAGCCCAAGGTGTGCAGGCACAGACTGTTGCTAATTTTTACCTCGCATTTGAATCAAACCTGGCCATAATTCCTGTCATAAACAAAATTGATCAGCCCACTGCTGATCCAGATAGGGTAAAAGCACAGCTCAAATCCATGTTTGACCTTGATCCCAGCGATGCGCTATTAACATCTGCAAAAACTGGTCAAGGTCTAGAGCAGGTTCTACCTGCTGTGATAGAGCGAATTCCTCCACCTCCTGGTAAAAGCACTTCACCTTTGCGAATGCTTTTGCTGGATTCGTATTATGATGAGTACAAAGGAGTTATCTGCCATGTGGCTGTTGTTGATGGTGCTCTGCACAAGGGTGACAAGATTTCCTCTGCTGCCACTGGCCAAAGTTATGAAGTTTCTGATGTTGGTATTTTGCACCCGGAACTTGTACCGACAGGAGTCCTTTTAACAGGTCAAGTTGGATTCATGGTCAGCGGCATGCGTTCAACAAAAGAGGCCCGTATTGGAGATACTCTACATCATACACGAACAGTTATACAGCCCCTTCCAGGTATCTTTGCTGCATCTTGCCATAGATTTTTTGAAGTGAATTGGAACAGTTAAAAAAGATCATCAACTTGCTAATTTTTGGGCTGTGGAGAACACTTCTTCCATAATCGAGATGTCTATACCATTTTATGATGTCTCTGGGAACTCCTTTGACGTTTCATCCACCCATCTCTCCCTGCATGGCCAAGAAAAAATTGAGAAAAAGAAGCTTCTGGTGGATATTTCAAACAGGCCAGAGTAATGGTTGTGTTCTAGAAACAAAAGCAAAAGATTGCATTATTTAAAGCTTGTGATTGAGAATGCATCCTATCAACAATTTTAGCTTCATACTATAACAGGTTTAGCTTTGCTCATTGTCTTCATGGCCGGAATAAAATATCATTATGAGACTTGGTGTGTGTTTCTCCATACTTGTTTGCAGAGCTTATCTCATTGCAATATTTTCCTTGGTGATACATGAAGGTTTCAAGCCAGCAAAACATATGGTCTTTTCTGGCCTATATCCAGCTGATGGATCTGATTTTGAGGCACTTAACCAT
This sequence comes from Nicotiana tabacum, assembly GCF_000715075.1. NCBI lineage: Eukaryota > Viridiplantae > Streptophyta > Magnoliopsida > Solanales > Solanaceae > Nicotiana > Nicotiana tabacum. The sequence goes on along the minus strand of NC_134101.1, from coordinate 91,256,096 downwards.
GCCATAGAGAGATTGACGTGTAATGATGCGAGTGTCTCTGTAACTAAAGAAAGTAGCACAGCTCTAGGTCTGGGTTTCAGGTAAAGATAAATCTTAAGATATAAAATTTAACTTCACTTTTTTTTGATTTTTAAAAATTTAACTTCACTTCTTTTTCCTAATTTGGTCCCATTTTATGCTCTGCTAACAGATGTGGTTTCTTGGGTTTACTTCACATGGATGTTTTTCATCAGCGGCTTGAACAGGCACTTCCTTTAATTTATTTTAAATTTATTTGCCTTCAATTAAAAACTGGATTGATGAACACTAGAAAAGGAAGATTCTCTTGTATGAGCAATTACTAATCCCGATGTTGGTCTCTCTTGTTTGAGCCTATTTCTGCTCTCTCTCTCTCTCTCTCACACACACACACTCACTCAGAGAAAAATATGAAGAAGAAAGAAGTCTTGATTCCTGCCTCCTTTGGTTTGTTTTCCTGTTTTGAAACAAATTAAGAATGAACTGTATCTTGACTTCACGAGTTGCTTATTTAATGTTCTATTTAATGGTGTAATGGCTGACAGGAACATGGCGCTCATGTCATTTCCACTGTTCCTACAGTGCCATATATTTTTGAGTACTCAGATGGAAGGTATGGTTATCTACATGTCTCTACATTGTAAAAGCTTTTTATCAATCTTAATTTAATATCTGCTTCTGTTTCCTCCTTTTCTTGGTTCTGTCTTTAGCAAGGTGGAGGTTCAGAATCCTGCTGCTTTGCCTTCAAACCCCAAGAATCGACTTACTGCCTGCTGGGAACCTACTGTAATAGCTACAATTATTATCCCTAGTGAGTAAGCTCCCATGCACTTCATGTTATTAGATTTTTTCCCTCAACAATGTGTCAGCTTTCTTGATCTCTCCCCTTGGAGCTAGTTTGGTGTCAGAGATGTCCATTTTTCCTTACATCATACTTCTTCTTGAAGGTATGTGGGGTCTGTTATCACTCTATGCGCTGAGCGTCGGGGAGAGCAGTTGGAGTACTCATTCGTTGATAGGTGACTTTTCTTCTTATGTTGATTTGGTGTTTGCTCATTGAAGATGTGCCAAGTATGTTGCGCACACCATGAATAAACAATCACCTCACATTTTTTTGTTTTTAACTTAAGTTTGTTCTTTTCTTTCATTAGATTAATTTGTAAATGAAAAAACTGGGGAATTGCAGCCTTTAATATCTTGCCCAATATTTTGTAGGAAAGACACTTTATATTGCAAAGTAAAGTTGATTCAAAAGTTAATTTTATTGTTCGACCTTCATTAGAAATTTCTTTTCATCTTTTCTCGAGCTCCTATGAAGTTCTAGATTGATGGTAAAGTTTTTCCATCTTGTGCAGCCAACGGGCTTTCATGAAGTACCGCATGCCTCTGAGGGAAATTGTTGTGGACTTCTACAATGAATTGAAAAGTATAACATCAGGATATGCATCGTTTGATTATGAGGACTCAGAGTAAGTTTTTCTCCTCTTCTTGCTCTGTTTCTCTTAGTACATACAAACACAACTCAGAAATTTCTGTATCGATCAAATATTTACTGTATAAAGGACTGAAATTTTGAATCTCTCAGGAAAAAAGTTTTCCTCAATGATATTTTCTTGTTGCAAGTGCTTCTGATAAGCCATATTTACTTCTTCCTCTCCTTTTTTTTCTTCTCTTTTTTTCGTTTTTGGATAGATACCAGTCCTCAGATTTGGTGAAGCTTGATATTCTCCTAAATGGCCAACCAGTTGACGCTATGGCAACCATTGTCCACAAATCAAAAGCTCCGCGTGTTGGTCGCGAACTTGTGGAGAAGCTTAAAAAGTTTATAGACAGGTTTACTTATTTGCCCGTCGTTTGTTTCTTTCGGTTTTGGTGCTACTTCCTGTTTCTCATACAGTTAGTTGAACAGGCAGATGTTTGAAATCATTATACAAGCTGCTATTGGAACTAAGGTCATTGCCAGGGAGACGTAAGTTTAACTTTTCCATAGCTGTCATACATTTGGCAGACTATTGAATTATCTTGTGAATTCAGTTATCACCGGTTTCGTCTATTTCCCTGTAACATGTGGTCGCCAATGATGAAAGAATACGAGGCTTAATAGTTGCTTTTGGGCAGACTTTTGATAGATTAGCGATTTGACTGGCAACCCATCTTATTCCCAATTTTAACTTTTTTCTTTCTTTCAGGTTCTGCGAGCAATTTTTTTGATAATGCTTGCTAGTAATATGAATACCCTTACGCTTTGAAGAGATATAAGGCGCATTTTTAGGATTCCATTTCCTAGTGCCATGACCAAAATGAACTCCTGTCTCCATCTTCTTTTCCAAATTTTTGTTCCAATATCTTCTCGTCATTTCTCCCGACACCCTCCCAGCCTCCCCCTCCCCCCCTTTCAAGTAGAAATTTTTACGTAGTGCGGGAAATCTTCTTAAAGTAGCTTCTTCAAAATTTCATTATCTTTTCAAAGATAGAAAGCCGAATCACTAACAAAGGAAGGGTGTTGATAGTTTTTAAATCTCAGATTTTTAAGTGCTGGAAAAGTGAAGTCCACACGGCCGAAGGATCCAATAGTGGTTTCGCGCCCTTCTTCCCTTTTCCTCTTTTGTATCTTTCAGAAGGAGAAAAGTAATGGTTCAATCAATATGCTGTAGTTTCATTAGTATACTATGTGTGTACATTTTTTAAGGTTTCACAGGTAACTTTAGTTGTAGCTGTTTGATTTACATTTCTTGTTCCCAGGCTTTCTGCCATGAGAAAAAATGTTCTGGCAAAGTGTTATGGTGGTGATATTACAAGGAAGAAGAAGTTGTTGGAAAAACAGAAAGAAGGGAAGAAGCGAATGAAACGAGTGGGATCCGTCGATATACCCCAAGAAGCTTTCCATGAGTTACTCAAGGTCTCATGAAGACCATCTTAAATGCCTCCGAGATTTTAGGTACAAAAGGTAGAACCAATGTTTTTTTTAATAATAACTGACTCTTTTCTTTTACCCCTGTGAGAGGCAAGTTGTTGATAGTTGGTTTTTGACATAAAAAATAAGTTTTAGCCCTGTAGACTGGTGAGATGCAGATGAATAAAAGATGAAAATGCTATTGACGAGATATTACATCGCATGATTTGGAAATCCTCTTCCAATGAAAATTATGTTAGTAACTACTGCTACTCGGTGCCCAGTTTCTGCTTGGTTAACATAATTTTCTTTTATTCCGAAGTTTAGGTATCATCAGACAATGATGGATACCCTTGCAGCAGGTCAAATGTAAGTTCCGCTGCATAAATTACCGTTTTTAGATGCAGTACATGCATTTTCAGTGGAAGAAAACGAAGTTCAAAGGGTAAAATCCCAACCTTTTGCTCAGTTTATCACTGGAGGCACAGATGTTTGTTCTGCTCAAAGCTGCCCCTTTTCATGTACCAAGGATGAGATAATTTAGCCCCTTGAATACCATTTTTATAAGCAATTTGCCTCCCTTTATGAGTACAGTGGAGTGTCAACTATCATAAAGAGATTTCATGGCGTTATTTACAGTAAGGACTGTACAATTGGAACTCTAGCTCAGAATGAAATAACAGAGCATTTCTGGAGAAGTGCACTTTCAGGGCTTTGGTCATCTGGTAACGCATCGCGTATGTAAGTTGGCCGAACTGTATGTGTCGAACCTTGTGGCAAACAAGATACATGTATTTAAGTGCAGAAGAGTAGAGGGGTTAGATCTATATCTTTGGAGTTTTGAATTGTGCGCCACTAGCTCTTGGGAATTTATTAGTAATATTTTACAAAAAGAAAAAAGAAAAAATAACTGTACTTTCATGAGTGAAAAGGAACCTCCAGATAGAGGGAGTTAGATGTAAAATTTCTTTTATGCTTGAAAAATTGACTTTATTGCGGGAATACGTTAAACCATGTACAATAGTTTTGCATTTTGATAAAGAGATTAATTTTAGTGCATTAACAATGTATAACTGACATACAAACACGTGAATCATTTTTCTCAAGATTGATTCGTAGAGTTTTTCGGCCTAATTCCCTACGACTTTGTATTATTGCTTTTAGTTAAACTCAATTTAAAACAATACTATGGAACTTGATACAAACAACATAATAATAAGTTGGCCTCTGCCTCACCAATTTAGGGGAGAAATTAATATCTTTATTATTCTTTGAACGTAGTAGCATCAACAAAATAACACAATTTAGTGAAGGGAAAAAGATTTAAAGGTGTGACATACATGGGAAGTGCCTCGTTTATAACATTTTCCTACAAAATAACACAATTAAGTGAAGGGAAAAAGATTTAAAGGTGTGACATACATGGGAAGTGCCTCGTTTATAACATTTTCCTAGGACATTGTCTTGACAGTTGTAGTTATATGTCATTCAATAGAAATAGTCCCTCTAGTTCAATAACATTATTGTTAGAAGAAAATCCAAATGGAAATGAGGCATCTAAAAGTCCATTATAGAACATCCCAGTTGCATACTCTGTAATATTTGAATCTTTGTTTTTCCTTCCTCGCTCTCTTCCTCTGTAATATTTGATTTCTTCGCAACCAATTCTCTGAACATAGATGATTGAAAGAGTATACCCAGTGCTGTGGCAGCAGAGGTTTTCCTGACGGGGGCATGACATTTACTTCGGTCATTATCTGTGTTGTGACACGAAGAGAAGAAAACCTTGTTACCTGTTTACCCGTAAAACAGTACAGTTGAATTTGTAACATGGATTTCATTGAAGCCCCCTCCCACTAACAAACTACCCCTATACCTCTTTGGTATTACTCTAAGTTGTTCCCATAAGCTTCTCGTAATGGCATATGTATTACTAGCATAAATAGCAGTAAAAAGCCAAGGGTTAGAGGAAATGTTACCTTGACCATGGCATTGATGCCCTTAGGTGTGGTAGAGACCTCATCAATTTTCAAAATGTCATCCTTCCACATAATGACAATACCCCCTGATAAGCCCACCGCAAGGTTCTGAATTTGGCCTGAGAAACCCAACTCCTAAATCAAGTGCTTGTGCTCAGTCATCCTAGTCTCAAGGAGATCAAACATGGCTGGCTTGTGCAGTTTCACCATCTTCGCACAGTGCCTCCTAAATTCCCCATTGTTTCCCCCTAGCATTCCAGATTATGAAATTCATTGACATCCTGGGGTAAGTTGTTGACTTCCTTTTCAGTCACTTGCCCTTCCCTTTCGAGGAAGGGCTTTCCAGGTTCTCCTTCATGAGGTTGTCCTGTTGCATCAGTGTGGTAGGGTTCAAGTCCATTGTCGGACTTTGATTTGCAGCTGAGTCTCCTCAGTCTTGTTCTAAGGTTAACCTTAGACTTACCCTGCACATCACCATGTTCCTTGGACACAGTGCGATAAGCATTTCGCCCCCTGGCCCTATGAACTCTATCAATTCCTCCTGCTACAAGAGTATTGCTTTTGTTTTGGGCACTCCCAGTTTTGCGATCAAGGACTCTAGTTCCAAGTTGGATGCTTCTAGGTGTTCGTGGACTTTTTTCAACCCTGTCACTGGGGTTGTCTGTGGTGTCGATTCCATTTTCCATGATGGTGTGCATGGTGAAAAATATGGCCGGGGATCGATTCTCCTAGCGGCACAAGGGAGGGTGAAGGGAAGGGTGTGACTGGTCTGGTCCATGAGTGGGCTGAGCTAGTTGGTTGACATCGTTTCTTGACTTAGTGTTACTTGGGCTTGCATCAAAGTTTCTAGCCAGAGCTGGTGGCCAAAATTCATTATCGCATGGTTCAGACATGCAGTCACTATCTTGGCCAAATAGTGGGAATTCTGGACAAATACGGTGATGAGTAGGGTTTTGATTGTGAAGCTGAGTGGAAATGATGTTCCTTTAAGTGCCATCTCCAACCATGAGGTTGGGAAATGGTATGGGAGTAGTGGTCCATATGTGACAAAGAGGGGCGTTGATTCCTCCTCCTAGGCTTGTGTAGTTGCACGCCGTTGAGTGTGGCTATTTGCCATTGTTGCCGTTATGAGAGTTTTCAGAAGGTGTTTTTGTGTCTGGGACCCCGAGGAGGTTCCTTTAGCTAACCTCATTCTCAAGCCAGAAATTCCTCCATCATTTGAGATCTTTGGGAGGCGACGATATTTTTCTTGTCATCTTAGGGGAAATGATAAGAAGAGATTGTGTGGGTAGGAGCTTGATAGCGCAACTGCCCGCAGAGAGGGGGGGGGGTTAGGATGTTCGTTGCCTTTCTTCCCAGGATATGTAGTATTTTGGCTTGTGCTTGTTTCAGGTGGGCCCCCCTTATTTTGATTTTTATTGATTGAGTTAGGTACCATTTTTGGTATGTCAGTAGGTATCTTAAAATAACCCGATTTTGGTGCAGTAATTTGTGATTGGGAATTATGATTGCCAGGGGTTGTGTGGGTGGAATTAGGGCTAGTGTTAAGAGTGTTGTGGGACGTGTGGTAGTGCTATGGAGGTGCGTGTTGCTTTCTCCCTTGTGCCAATGTGTATTGGGTTAGTTTGGTCATGGTCTGACTCCCTAATTGGGTTTTGCACACTCCTGCTAATTGGGTTTGTGCTAACAGTCCCCTTTCCAGAGTGTTTGCCCTGTTCATGTGGGTCTGTTCAGTTCTTTCCCTCGTACTCCTGCTCCCTATGTTCCTTGAGAACAAAGAACTTACCGGAATCTGGGTTGTAAACCTTGGTCACTATTGAGTCGTCATTTGCTACCAAATGCTTCTGTTTTTGGCTAATCATTATTTTCCCTTATCGCTTGTTCCTTCTTAAGAACTCAGCCCTTTTTCAGTCTTATTCGCTCGAGCTACTTATTGTGAGTTTTTGTTGCTCCGGTGTGCCTGCAATTATTTTAAGGGGAATTTTTTGTTGAGATATGGCCAATAAGCCCACACTCTTTGCAGAGATACCCTCACTCTCATACACAATGGGTCGTTTGTAATGGCCAATTATTTTCGGTATTTGTAGTGGTACCTCTATTGGCACCTCGATACACATCCGTGTGTATCTGCCTTTTAAAGTAGCAGACATAGGCATATCTATTTTGAGGAACTTACCTATTCTTTTACCCACATTTACCAGGATTTCCTTGTTGTAAAATTCCGTGGATAGTTGTGGTAGCCAAATCCAAATACTTGTGGCTTGTATCTTTGTGTTTGTAGGAACAAAGATGGGTTCCCAGTTTCGAACTGAGAGAAAATGTCCCATGACAAACCATGGTCCCCCGTGTAGTGCACTGATTATATTTTCCTCTTTCGCAAACTATACTATGAAAAAATCCCATCCTAAATCGATTAGGACGAGTTGTTCAGTTGGGTGCCAGAGTTGTTGGAGCTTGGTCCGTAGGAAGTGAGGGGGATTTTCCTTCCAAACACCTTGATGATAAGTGAGAATTTTCATGGTTGGTAATTCTGAGTTTCTGCTCCTCTGACAGTGTGATTGGCTTAGTGCTTCTTTCGAATGAGGCTGCTTCGAGCTCTATTTCTACCTGGTGGTATTGGGGATGGTAAACATTTGACTTTGCCACATGTTTTTATGCTAGAATTTCTTTTAAGGTGTTTTTAATTGTTGTTTCCACTTCTATCGGTGCACTGTTGATGTCCTGTGGATCAGGGTTTTTTCATCGTAAGAGGGTATTGGGTCCTTTTCAGGGGATGGGGATGATGCCATGATAGGGGGGTTAATAATTGTAGAGATTGGTTAGACTTTCTCTCTCTAGAATTATACTTCTTTTTACACCTATATTAATTCTTTCCTTATTTAACTATGTAAGAGGTTTTCACTTAATATTTTCCTGATATAAACTCCTTTTAATATTCCTACTTGAATACCATTTTTATAAGCAATTTGCCTCCCTTTATGAGTACAATGGAGTGTCAACTATCATAAGGAGATTTCACGGCGTTATTTACAATAAAGATTGTACAATTGGAGCACTAGCTCAGAATGAAATAACATATCATTTCTGGAGAAGTGCACTTTCAGGACTTTAGTCAACTGGTAGCGCATCGCGTAAGTAAGTTGGCCAAACTGTATGTGTCGAACCTTGTGGCAAACAAGATCCATGTATTTAAGTGCAGAAGAGTAGAGGGGTTAGATCTATTATCTTTGGAGTTTTGAATTGTTCGCCACTAGCCCTTGGGAATTTATCCGTAATATTTTACAAAAAGAAAAAAATACAAAATAACTGCACTTTCATGAGTGATAAGGAACCTCCAATTAGAGGGAGTTAGATGTAAAATTTCTTTTATGCTTGAAAAATTGACTTTATTGCGAGAATCTGTTAAACCATGTACAATAGTTTTGAATTTTGATAAAGAGATTAATTTTAGTGGATTAACAATATATAACTGACATACAACAATAAAGAACATGTGAATCATTTTTCTCAAGATTGATTCGTAGAGATTTTCGTCCAAATTCCCTACGATTTTGTATAATTGCTCTTAGTTAAACTCAATTTAAAACAATACTATGGAACTCGATACAAACGACATAATAATAGGTTGGCATCTGCTTCACCAATTTAGGGGAGAAATTAATATCTCTATTATTCTTTGAACGTAGTAGCATCAACAAAATAACACAATTAAGCGAAGGGAAAAAGATTTAAGGGTGTGACATACATGGCAGTTCCCCGTTTATAACATTATTCCTAGGATATTGTCTTGACATTTGTAGTTATACTTATATGTCATTCAATAGAAACAATCCCTCTAATTCAATAACATTATTGTTAGAAGAAAATCCAAATGGAAATGAGGCATCTAAAAGTCCATCATAGGACATCCCAGCTGCATACTCTATAATATTTGAATCTTTGTTTTTCCTACCTCGTTCTCTTCCTATGTAATATTTGAATTCTTCGCAACCAATTCTCTGAACATAGAAGATTGAAAGAGTATACCAAGTAATGTGCAGATAAGGTTTTCTTGATGGGGACATGACATTTACTTCGGTCATTATCTGCGTTGTGACACGAGGAGAAGAAAACGTTATTACTTGTTTACCCGTAAAGCGGTACAGTTGAATTTGTAATGTGGATCTCATCGAATCCCCCTCCCACTAAAAAACTACCCCTATGCCTCTTTGGTATTACTCTAAGTTGTTCCCATAAGCTTTTCGTAATGGCATATGTGTTACTATCATAAATAGCAGTAAAAAGCCAAGGGTTAGAGGAAGGGTTACCTTGACCATGACATTGATGCCCTGAGGTGTGGTGGAGACCTCATCAATTTTAAAAATGTCATCCTTCCACATAATGACAATACCCCATCAAAAGCCCACCACAAGGTTTTGAATTTGGCCTGAGAAACCCAGCTCCTAAATCAAGCGCTTGTGCTCAGTCATCCTAGTCTCAAGGAGATTAAACATGGCTGGCTTGTGCAGTTTCACCATCTTCGCACAGTGCCTCCTAAATTCCCCATTGTTGCCCCCTAGCATTCCAGATTATGAAATTCATTAACATCTTGGGGTGAGTTGGTGACTTCCTTTTCGGTCACTTGCCTTTCCCTTTCGAGGAAGGGCTTTCCAGGTTCTCCTTCATGAGGTTGTCCTGATGCATCAGTTGGGTAGGGTTCAAGTCCATTGTCGGACTTTGATTTGCAGCTGAGTCTCCTCAGTCTTGTTCTAAGGTTAACCTTAGACTTACCCTGCACATCTCCATGTTCCTTGGACACAGTGCGATAAGCATTTCGCCCCTGGCCTATGAACTCTATCAACTCCTGCTGCTGCAGGAGTATTGCTTTTGTTTTGGGAACTCCCAATTTTACGATCAAGGACTCTAGTTCCGAATCAGATGCTTCTAGGTGTTCGTGGACATTTTTTGACCCTATCACCGAGGTTGTCGGTGGTGTCGATTCCGCTGTCCATGATGGTGTCCATGGTGAAAAATATGGGTTGGGGATCGATTCCCCTGGCGACACACGGGGGGAGAAGGGAAGGGTGTGACTGGTCTGGTCCATGAGTGGGCTGAGCTGGTTGGTTGACATTGTTTCTTGACTTAGTGCTACTTGGTCTTGCATTAGAGTTTCTAGCCAGTGATGGTGGCCAAAATTCATCATCGCATGGTTCAAACATGCAGTCACTATCTTGGCCAGATAGTGGGAATTCTGGACAAATACGGTGATGGGTAGGGTTTCGATTGTGAAGCTGAGTGGAAAGGATGTTCCTTTAAGTGCCATCTCCAACCATGAGTTTGAGAAATGATATGGGAGTAGTGCTCCATATGTGACAAAGAGGGGCGTTGGTTCTTCCTCCTAGGCTTGTGCAGTTGCAGGCCGTTGAGTGCGGTTGTTTGCCATTGTTGCTGCTCTGAGAGTTTTCAGAAGGGGTTTTTGTGTCTGGGACCCCTAGGAGGTTCCTTTAGCTAACCTCCTTCTCAAGACCAAAATTCTTCCATCCTTTGAGATCTTTTAGAGGCGATGGTGACTGTCTTGTCATTTGAGGGGAAATGATGAGAAGTGGATTGTATGGGTTGGAGCTTGATAGCACAACTGCTCGCGGGGGGGGGGGGGGGGTGAGGATGTTCGTTGCCTTTCTTTCCAGGATATGTAGTATTTTTGGTTTGTGCTTGTTTCAAGTGGGGCCCTTTTATTTTGACTTTTATCGATTTAGTTAGGTACCATTTTTGGTACATCAGTGGGTATCTTAAAATAACCCGATTTTGGTGCAGTAATTTGTGATTGGGAATTATGATTGCCTGGGGTTGTATGGGTGGGATTAGGGCTCGTGTTAGGAGTGTTGTGGGATGTGTGGTGGGACTATGGAGGTGCATGTTGCTTTCTCCCTTGCGGGCCAATGTGTATTGGGTTAGTTTGGTCGTGGTCTGACTCCCTAATTGGGTTTTGCACGCTCTTGCTAATTGGGTTTGTGCTAACTGGCCCCTTTCCAGAGTGTTTGCCCTGTTCATGTGGGTCTATCCAGTTCTTTCCCTCGTACTCCTGCTCCCCATGTTCCCCGAGAACAGAGAACTTGCTAGAATCTGGGTTGTAGACCTTGGTCACTGTTGAGTCATCATTTGCTACCAAATGCTTCTGTTTTTGGCTATCCATTATTTTCCCTTTGTTGATACCCAATTTTTCCTCATTTTAACTATGTATACATATACTTTCAAAATAGTGCATATGCATCACCATTTGATTTATGAACACACACAAGCATTTTTTTACAATTTTTATATATATAATTTTACCGGCTTTAAATCAATTTATTTCTGCATTTTGTTATATAAATATTCACTAATTACCCTCCAAATTATTTTTATGATGATTTAATCATCTAAACTTATCATTTGCACCAATATGAGGTCTTCAATATTTTCAGTGCATTACATTTGTATTTTTAAGGCTAAATTGCATATTTTGCGATAATAGCCCATATGCATGTACAATTACATTATTTATACAGAAAATGACTTTTTATATTTTTATAATTATTTTAAATCATTTTAGTGCACAAATAATATTTTATTATTTTATTAATTGCTTTTACAAATTATTTATTTATTAAATATTGGGTATTTAAATAATAGCCCAAATTATACCCTAATTTCGGACCAACCCTCCAGTCCAATTACCTAAATACCTAGCCCAATTACCCTAAGTCCAAACCAAACAACCCTTTACTAAAACCCGGTCGGTACCCGCCAAGCCAACCCGACCCAATCTTTCTTTAAAATTCTGGCCGTTGATCTTTAAGATCAACAACCCACATTTAACCCCACCCTTTTAATTATCCAAAAACCCCTAACCCTAACCCATTTCTTACCACCCATCGCCCCTAAATTCTCTCTATTCTTCTTCTACTCTGAAGAAACCCTGGCGCCATTAACCTGTTATTCCCTCCGATTTCGACCTAAAAATGGAATCAATCAATGATTCCCTTACCTTGTCGACCACCTCTCGCTACTGGCTACTCATCTATGATGTTACTTAGTTGCTTGCCATGTTCTCCTCAGTATCGAACCAAAGTCGGTTCAAACCCTTGATTTTTCTGCTATGCCATCTATATTCGTTCTTATTCTTTTATGGTATGAATATCTTCTGTTGATTCTTTCTTACCCTAAACTAGGGTTTTTAGATCTCTTTATATCGAACCAAAATTGGTTCTTTTCTTTGATTTTGGGTGATTTTTGTCTATATTCACCCTAATCTATGTGATATTCGATTTTTATTTTAGATTCCACCGATTTTTCATTTGTCCTAAAACTAGGGTTTGAATTTCCCTTTGGTCCTTACTGATTCTGAATCGATACTTTTCTTTTTCTGTGTTTGACTACTCTTTTCTTTAGGTTTTTTTCTGCTTTATTCTTTGCCTTACAAACGATTTTGGTATTATTTGGTGTTTTCTCTGTTGATTTACTGAACCCCTTTAATTTGTGCCCTAAAATCAATCCTAATTGATTATTGAATAATTTTCCCCTTATTTGTGTTTGAATGACTTGTTTGCCATGTTTACTTGCTCGATTTCTACGCTATATAAACCCCTCCCCCATTCCCCTTTAGGGGAGACTGGGAAATCATTATAACCTCACTAGATCTAAAACTTTACTCTGTTATTTCATTCTATATTGTGGTCTTGGCCGACTGAAAGCCAAGGCCATTAAGTTTTGGGCTGTTGCTTCTCATTGACGATTCAGAACACTGTGGGTCTTGTTCTTTTCTTGCGTTTCTCACTTAACGGGTGAGTCACTTAACTTCTGCACTTACATTCTTACATATCCCTGATTTGTATATGTTATTACTGCTGAATCCACGATCCAATATGCGTCCAAATGATATTTAGGCATTATCTTTGTAAGTTGGGTATGTCTTGGTCTCTCTAACACTTTTTTGCTCCTAATGTTGCCCGTTTCTAAAGTTATTTGAACTCCTTTAGGGCCTATTCAGTTAGTGTATTGACTCTTGAATGCCTATGAACATGTTTATTCACCTACCCTCCCCTGAATCCCTGCAGTAGTCTGTGTTGAGACTTTTAGTGTCAGTTATTATGACCCTCAGCACGCTCATTTGATCCCATACCCCTTTAGTATTTGTTTTTGATTTAGAACAGTTATCTCATCATGTTTTGAACTGTTACTTTAATGTGTTAGGCTAAACCTTTGGCACAAACTGAATCATATTATGTTAATTAGACCTCTATAACAATGCTTGAATGCTTATTTGCTATTTGTTTACCTTTCATGCTGTCGAGAATCTCTGTAAAAAAAATGCCCGGGCATATGTGTCTGTGATCCTGCCCCATTGCTAACATGATGCCCTCTCATTTCTGTGATTATGTGGTTTAGAACAATGTTGCCTATATACTTAGCATAATTCCCAATCATGTTTCAACCTGTCTAGTGATAACAACCCCAGTCAATCCTGCTAACATGCTCTTATCATCCTCTCTTTGGCATGTGACTGTTTTTGTGCTAAGTGTTGAGCCTGTTGTCACGACCCCAAAACTGACCCGGTTGTGATGGCACCTATCGTGAAACTAGGCCACCCAACTGATTCCCAAATAATCCATATTTCATTTAAAATTAAGTAAAACCATGTTTCCAACTGAAATCCGATAAAAGATATAAAGTAAAAGTCAAAACAAAGAGGAAAATACAAGCCCGACCTCGGGTGTCACTAAGTCATGAACAAAATGCTACAACTGTTCGAAATAAAACAAGACTAACATAGTCTGAGAATAGCCAACAAATACACTAAGAGGAAGATAAGGAAGGATAAGGCGGGACTGCGATCGCCAGGCAGCTACCTTGCTATCTCCAAGGAAAGTCCACAACTGTAATGATCAGCAACCGCTACCATGCCCCGAGATACCTAGATCTACACATAGGGTGCAGGGGGTAACGTGAGTACATCAACTCAGTAAGTAACAAGTCCAAACTATGGACTAACAGGTAGTGACGAACCAAACCTTAACAGGTAATACAATTAAACTGTACAGAAAGTAGACGTGCTTACAGTTCAAGTAAAACCTCAACAGTAAATAAATATAGTCTGAAAAGTACGGAATATAAAGCTCAGGAAGTCTCTATGTACCAATGCACATATAGTTTGATCAATGTTCCATGTACCTCATCTCATAAGTGCCTAACCACTCGGTACTGTATATGTCCATCCAGCCCAGGGAAGATCTATCTCGGAATATATACACATCACTGACCACAGTCATCCAGTACCGAGGAAGGCCATTCTAGCCCTATGGAGAAGATCCATCTCCAGGTATAAATACTTCGGACAAAATTCATATCCAGGGAAGATCCATCCTTCAATATTATCAATTGCGCTCACTGGGGGTGCGTTACAGACTCCGGAGGGGATCCTACAGCCCAAGCGCTATCATAATCATCAACATAACCACTGCAGCGTGCAGCCTGATCCCATAACTGTCACTCACAATCAGGCTCTCGGCCTCACTCAGTCATCACTCTCCACTCACACACACACGGGCTCACAATGTCATGATACTAGACCGAACAATGATATGATGTTCCAAATAACAATAATCGAGACTGAGGCATGATATAAAATGCATGAACAGGACTGAGTACAGAATATCAATGAAGCTAATGAAATGATAGCAAGAAACGTCCTCTCGGGTCTCAACAGTATCGGTGTGAAGCCTTAACATGATAATTAGCATGATTTGCAATTCATTAACTTAATCACATAATTACAGCACAAATATCAGCGAGAAAGAGTCACTAAGCAGTGCCATGGAATTATCCAGGCCGCGATTCTCACGGTGCACGCCCACACGCCCGTCACTTGGCATTTGCGTCACCTGAATAGTAATCATAGAACACATAGTTTGGGGTTTCGAACCCTCAGAACCAAGTTTGGAAGCATTACTTACCTCAAGCCAAGCCAAACTCTAGCCCACGATGCCCTTGCCTCTCGATTCGGCCTCCAAATGCCCCGAATCTAACCAAAATTAGTATATTATCATCAATATACGCTAAAGGAATGAAACCCATACAAAAATTATCAAATTTACTCTAAAATCCCGAAATTGGCCAAACCTGACCCCCGGGCCCACACCTCGGAATCCAATAAAAATCACAAAACTGGAAAACCCATTCGCTCACGAGTCTACCCATATCAAATTCATCAAAATCCGATGTCAAAAGGTCATCCAAATCCCAAAAATCCATTCTCCAAATTTTCTTCCATTTCCCCCAATTTGTACCCCAAATTCCTAAATTAAATAATAAGAATCAAGACATAATTATGGAATTTAACACAAAACAAGGGAAGAACACATACCCCAATCACTCTTCTGAAAATCCCCTCTAAATTCGCCTTCTTCCGAGCTCTCTAATGAGTTTTTGAAAATATGGACTAAACCCTCGTTTTTGAACTTAAACATTCTGCCCAGACATTTCCTTCTTCACGAACGCGGTAGTGCCCTCGCGTTCGCGAAGCACAAACTAACTCATACCAAGATTCCCTTCTTCGCGCACGCGAGGGTCCACTCATGAACGCGAAGACCTTGCAGCTTGACTCTACGCGAACGCGAAGACCTCGCAGCTTGACTCTACGCGAACGCGATGCCCATGTCGTGAATGCGTAGCCGTACTCTCCTAAACCTTCGCGAACGCGGGATCTACATCGCGAATGCGAAGAACAACTCACATGCCTCACTCAACATCCCTTCGCGAACATGAGACCCTCTCGCGAACGAGAAGAAGGATTTCTCTGCAACAAAATACCAGAAAATCTGCTATCTCCTTATGTCCAAAAATGATCCGTTGAGCATCCGAAACTCACTCGAGGCCCTCGGGACCTCAACCAAACATGCCAACACATCCCATAACATCATTCAAACTTGTTCCAACCTTCGGAACGCTCCAAACAACATCAAAACATCAAATCACCATCGGATTCAAGCCTAAGGATTTCCAAACTTCCAAATTCCGCTAATGATGCAAAAACCTATCAAACCTCATCCGAATGACTTGAAATTTTGCAAACACGTCAAAAATGACACAAAGGACCTACTCTAATTTTTGAAATTCTATTTCGACCCCGATATCAAAATTTCCACCGCCGACCGGAAAATGCCAAAATTCTAATTTCGCCAATTCAAGCCTAAATCTACCACGGACCTCCAAAATACATTCCGATCACGCTCTTAAGTCCCAAATAAACTAACAAAGCTATCCAAACCATCAGAATTCACATCCGAAACCTTTTACACATAAGTCAACATCCGGTTGACTTTTCCAACTTAAGCTTACTCAAAAGAGACTAAGTGTCTCATACCTCTCCAAAACCACTCTGAACCCGAACCAACCAACCTGATACCGCATAATACAACTGAACAAGACATAAAGAAGCAGAAATGGGGGAAACCGGGCTGAACTTCATAAAATGACTGGTCAGGTCATTACATCCTCGCTCTCTTAAATAAATATTCGTCTTCGAACGAGTCAAGAACATACCTAAAGCCTCAAACAGGTGTGGGTATCTGCTCCGCATCTCTCACTCGGTCTCCCAAGTAGTCTCCTCCATGGGCTGACCTCTCCACTACACTTTCACTGAAGCTATATCCTTTGATCTCAACTTTCGAACTTGACGCTCCAAAATAGCCACTAACTCCACATCATAAGTCAAATCACCATCTAACTGAACCCTGCTGAAATCCAAAACATGAGACGGATCGCCAATATACTTCCGGAGCATAGAAACATGAAATACCGCATGCATACTCGACAAGCTGGGTGGCAAAGCAAGCTTATAATCCATCTCCCCAATCCTCTGAAGCACCTAAAAAGGCCCAATGAACCGAGGACTCAATTTACCCTTCTTCCCAAATCTCATAACACCTTTCATGGGTGAAACCTTTAGTAGAACCTTCTCCCCAACCATGTACAACACATCACGAACCTTCCTGTCAGCATAACTCTTTTGTCTCGACTGCGCTGTATGAAGCCGCTCCTGAAACACCTTCACCTGGTCCAAATCATCCTGCACCAAGTCTGTACCCAAAAGCCTAGCCTTACCCTGCTCAAAGCAACCAACTGGAAATCTACACCGTCTCCCATATAAAGCCTTACATGGAGCTATCTGAATACTCGATTGATAACTGTTGTTATATGCGAACTCTGGAGCGGTAGAAACTGATCCCATGAACCCCCAAAATCAATGACACAAGCATAACATGTCTTCCAATATCTGAATAGTGTGCTCGGACTGCCCGTCCGTTTAATGGTGAAAAGCTGTGCTCAACTCCACTTGAGTACCCAACTCTCGCTGCATGGCTCTCCAAAACTGCGATGTAAACTGAGTACCTCTATCTGAAATGATGGAAACTGGAACACCATGCAAGCGAACAATCTCTCGGATATAAATCTCTGCTAACCGCTTTGAAGAATAGGTAGTACATACCAGAATGAAGTGCGCGGACTTGGTCAGCCGATCCATAATCACCCAAATAGCATCAAACTTATTCAAAGTCCGTGGGAGTCCGAATACAAAATCCATGGTGATCCGCTCCCACTTCCACTCTAGAATATCTATCTGCTGAAGCAAGCCATCCGATCTGTGATGCTTATATTTCACCTGCTGACAATTGAGGCACCGAGCCACAAACCCCACAATATCCTTCTTCATTCTCCTATACCAATAATGCTGTCTCAAATCCTGATACATCTTCGCGGCACCCGAATGGATGAAATACCGTGAGCTATGGGCCTCTTCCAGAATTAACTCCCGAAGCCCATATACATTGGGTACACATATCCGGCCCTGCATCCTCAACACCCCATCATCACCAATAGTCACATCTCTGGCATCGTCGTGCTGAAGTCGATCCTTAAGGATAAGCAAATGAGGATTATCATACTGGCGCTCTCTGAGGTGGTCAAACAAGGAAGATCGAGAAAATATACAAGCTAGGACACGACTAGGCTCCGAAATATCCAACCTCACAAACCGATTGACCATGGCCTAAACATAAACTGTAAGAGGTCTCTCCCCAACAGGAATATATGCCAAACTGCCCATACTCACCGCCTTCCTACTCAAGGCATCGGCCACTACATTGACCTTACCCAGATGGTACAAGATCGTGATATCATAATCTTTTAGCAGCTCCAACCATCTCCGCTGCCTCAAATTGAGATCCTTCTGCTTGAATAAGTTCTGGAGGCTACGATGATCAGTAAACACCTCACAAGACACACCATATAGGTAATGCCTCCAAATCTTCAACGCGTGAACAATAGCAGCCAACTCTAGATCATGAGCAGGGTAGTTCTTCTCATGGGGATTCAACTGACGAGAAGCATAAACAATCACTCTACCCTCCTGCATAAACATACACCCAATACTAACTCTCGAAGCATCACAATACATTGTATATGAACCTGAAGCTGATGGCAAAACTATCACTGGGGTTGTGGTCAAGGCAGTCTTGAGCTTCTGAAAGCTCGCATCATACTCATCCGACCACATGAAAGGAGCACCCTTTTGAGTTAATTTGGTCAAGAATGATGCTATAGATGAAAATTCGTGAACGAACTGACGGTAATAACCTACCAAACCAAGAAAGCTACGAATCTCTGTGGTTGAGGATGACCTGGGCCAACTCTGAATCGCCTCTATCTTCTTCGGATCGACCTGATCACCCTCACTCGACACCACATGCCCCAAGAAAGCCACTGAACTGAGCCAAAACTCACACTTGGAGAACTTTGCATAAAGCTTCCCCTTCCTCAATCTCTGCAACACAACTCTCAAATGCTCTGAGTGCTCTTCCTGAGTACGCGAGTATACTAGAATATTATCAATGAATACAATAACGAACGAGTTGAGATAAGGCTGAAACACGCTGTTCATCAAATGTATGAACGCTGCTAGGGCAGTAGTCAGCCCAAAAGACATCACAAGGAACTCATAATGACCATATCGGGTCCTGAAAGCTGTCTTAAGAATGTCTGAGTCCCTGATCTTCAACTGGTGATACCCTGAACGGAGATCAATCTTGGAGAACACCCTTGCTCCCTGAAGCTGGTCAAATAAATCATCAATACGAGGTAAAGGATACTTGTTCTTGATTGTGACCTTATTCAACTGCCTGTAATCAATGCATTTACTCATAGTTTCATCCTTCTTCTTCACAAAAAGAACAGGCGCACCCCATGGCAACACACTAGGCCGAATAAACCCCTTATCAAGGAGTTCCTGAAGCTGCTCTTCCAACTCCTTCAACTCCGCTAGTGCCATACGATACAGTGGAATAGAAATGGGGTGAGTGCCCGGAACCAAATCAATACCAAAATCAATATCCCTATCTGGTTGCATGCCCGACAGGTCTGCAGGAAATATATCCGGAAAGTCCCTCACTACCGGAACTGAATCAATAGTAGGAGTTTCTGCACTAACATCCCTCACAAAGGCCAGATAAGAAAGACAACCCTTCCCAACCATCTGTTGGTCCTTCAAAAATGAAATCACTCTACTGGGAACATAATCCATCGAACCTCGCCACTCAATCTGTGGCAACCCTGGCATAGCCAATGTCACTGTCTTAGCATGACAGTCCAAAATAGCACGACACGGAAATAACCAATCCATACCCAATATCACATCAAAATCAACCATACTAAGCAACAATAGATCCACTCGGGTATCCAAACCCCCAATAGTCACCATACACGATCGATATACACGGTCCACAATAATAGTGTCGCCCACCGGAGTAGATACATGAACAGATAAAACAAGAGACTCGCGGAGCGTCTCCAAATAATGAGCAAAATATGATGACATATATGAAAAAGTGGAACCAAGATAAAATAATATAGAGGCATCTCTATGGCAGACTGAGACAATACTTGTAATCACAACATCTGAAGCAATAACATTTGGTCTGGCTGGGAGGGCATAGAAATGGGCCTGACCACCACCTGATTGACCTCCCCCTCTAGGACGACCCCTAGCTGACTGACCTCCACCCCGAGCTGACTGAGCAAGTGGGGAAGTAACTAGTGCTAAAGTCGAAGGCTGACTCCTCTACTGAGACGTACCTCCCATAAGACGGAGACAAAACCTCTTAATATGACCTAAATCTCCACACTCAAAGCAACCTCTACTGGTAAATAGCGGTGGGGACTGAAGGGAGCCCCGGGCACCGAGATGCCCACTAGAAGAACCATGCATGGATGAGCCCTGAACTGATGGTGCCTGAGTCGAACTCTGAGTGACCCTAATGTGAACTGTGAGAACCATGGCTAGATGATCCACCACGGTAGCCCGAACGGGCTAGTTGAGCATATCTGAATGGACGGCCTCCGCCGTGCTGAAACTGACCTCCCGAAGGAACACCACCAAAACTACCAGATCCCCGAGGCCTCTTGGCCTCCCTCTTAACTCGATCCTAGTGGCGAACCGACTCTATCTCTCGCACAATGTCAACCACCTCTCAAAAGAAGCACCAGACACCCTCTTTCTGGTGATAAGAACCCGTAGCTGATAAACGAGGCCATCCATGAATCTCATGATCCTTTCCCTGTCTGTAGGAACCAACCAAACAATATGACGGGCTAACTCAGAAAACCTTATCTCATACTACGTCACATTCATATCATCCTGACACAATTGCTCGAACTGCCTGCGTAGTTCCTCTCTACGGGACTGCAGTACATACTTCTCTAAGAAGAGAGCGGAGAACTGTTGCTAGGTAATGGGCGCTACACCAACAGACCTACGCCTCTCATAAGCCTCCCACCAAGTGAAGGTAGCTCCAGAAAACTGAAAAGTAGTAAATGAGACCCGACTAGTCTCCAGAATACCCGTTGTACGTAAAATCCTCTGACACTTGTCCAAGGAACCCTGGGCATCCTCGCCCTCTGTACCACTGAAAGTCGGAGGCTGAATTCTACCAAATCTCTCCAATTGATGCTACTCATCATTAGGCATAACTGGAACCACATAATCCTGAGCAGGTGCAACCAGCTGGGCTGGTGGTGCCTCCGATGTCTGAAGTCCCTGTACAACCTGCTCAGGTGTGCGAGTGGTGGGAGTCTGAGTGCCTCTCTCAGCCTGAGAAGTAGCTATAGCTGTAGTAACTAAGACCGCCTGAGCTGGGCCAGTGCACACTGATAGAATCTGGGCCAGGGCCTCCTGAAGGACTGGGATAACAATAGGCACATCCGGTGCCTGAGCTGGTACTACTAAAGCGTCTACAACCGGGACCTGATCCTGAACTGGTGCGGCTGGTGAATCTACAGGTGCTTCCCTAGCTGCTGTACGGGCTACACCCTTTCCCCTACCACGGCCTCGACCGCGTCCCCCGCCTCGACAAAAATCAAGAATGTGAAGTTTTTCCTAAAAGTTCTACAGCCTCCCAAAGATAAGTACAGACCTCTCCGTACCGATCCACAAGTCTTTACTAAACCTGCTCATGACCCGTGAGACCTATGTAACCTAGGCTCTGATACGAACATGTCACGACCCCAAAACCGACCCGGTCGTGATGGCGCCTATTGTGAAACTAGGCCAGCCAACTGGTTCCTAAATAATCCATATTTCATTTAAAACTTAAGTAAAACCATGTTTCCAACTGAAATCCGATAAAAGATATAAAGTAAAAGTCAAAACAAAGCGGAAAATACAAGCCCGACCTCGGGTGTCACTAAGTCATTAGCAAAATGCTACAACTGTTCGAAATAAAATAAGACTACCATAGTTTGAGAATAGTCAACAAATACACTAATAGGAAGATATGGAAGGAGAAGGCGGTACTGCGATCGCCAGACAGCTACTTCTCTATCTCCAAGGAAAGTCCACAACTGAAATGATCAACAACCGCTACCATTCCTCGAGATACCTGGATATGCACACAGGGTGCAGGGGGTAACGTGAGTACACCAACTCAGTAAGTAACAAGTCCAAACAATGGAATGACAGGTAGTGACGAGCCAAAGCTCAATAGGTAATACAAATAAACTGTACAAAAAGTTGACATGCTTGCAGTTCAAGTAAAAACTCAATAGTAAATAAATACAGTCTGAACAATACGGAGTATAAAGCTCATGAAGTCTCTATGTACCAATGCACATATAACATGATTAATGTTCCGTGTACCTCATCTTACAAGTGCCCAACCACTCGGTATTGTATATGGACATCCGGCCCAGGGAAGATCCATCCCGGAATATATACACATCACTGACCGCAATCATCTAGTACCGAGGAAGGCCATTCCAGCTCTATGGAGAAGATACATCTCCAGGTATAAATACTTTGGACAAAATCCATGTCCAGGGAAGATCCATCACTCAATATCATCAACTGCGCTCACTGGGGGTATGTTACAGACTCCGGAGGGGCTTCTACAGCCCAAGCGCTATCATAATCATCAACATAACCGCTGCGGGATGCAGCCAGATCCCATAACTGTCACTCACAATCAGGCTCTCGAACTCACTCAGTCATCACTCTCCAATCCCACACACAGAGGCTCACAATGTCATAATACTAGCCCGAACAATGATATGATGTGCCAAATAACAATAATCGAGACTGAGGCATGATATAAAATGCATGAACAGGACTAAGTACAGAATATCAATGAAGCTAATGAAATGACAGCAAGAAACGACCTCTTGGGTCTCAACAGTATCGGTGTGAAGCCTTAACATGATTATTAGCATGATTTACAGCTCATTAACTTAATCACATAATTACAAAACAAATATCAGCGAGAAAGAGTCACTAAGCAGTGCCATGGAATTATCCAGGCCGCGATTCTCACGGTGCATGCCCACATGCCCGTCACTTGGCATTTGCGTCACCTGAATAGTAATCATAGAACACATGTGAGCACGCGATTTTTGCCTTACGAAAACTACTCCAAAATAAATCAAAAATTAAAAAAATTTCTTTTACTGTGCAATTTTTGAATTTGCGTGGTGTTTGTTAAATATTTGTCTTATATCCGTAAATGTTTACTTTGTCATAACAAAATGAAAATAAAAATAAAAATATATGTTTCATGCATATCTAGGATTTAATTATGCATTTAATAATTGATTCAAAATAAAATCATAAAATATGCATTTGTTCTATTTCACTGTGTGATTAATGTTTGGTCTGTGTGTTAAATAATTGTTAAAAGGTAATTAATATCTTTGGAAGGGTAAGTTTTGTTTTTATAATTTTAATTAAGATTTTAATGATTAATAATAAAATTAGAAAATAAAAAAAAATATATAATATAAGTTGTAAAAGAAAATCGGACCTGGACCTAAATCCAGGCCCAAACAAAATGAGCCCCATAAGCCCAGTCCAAACAAGCCTGTCCGGTCCAATTTACACGAGCCAAAACGACAGCGTTTGGTCACGCTTCATCAAGGACCGTTGGATTGAATCAATCCAACGGCGGAGATCTCACCCCCTTACCCGTAACCCTTTACCCGACCCTTTGACCCGATCCAGCCTGACCCCGAATTTCAACCAAACGACAACGTTTGGTTAAGTGGATTGATCTCAACCGTGCATCTTAATTGATCCAACGGATGAGATCAATCCACCCCACCCCTATATAAGGCCCAAACCCCTACCCCGGCCCCTAACTGAACACCCCCCTCCTCTCTACTGTTCATCATCCCTTCCGAAACCAAACCCCTAACCCTAGCCGCCCTTATTCCCCACCGCCTGAAACCCGGCAGCATCAACGCCGCCGGTCACCACCTTAACACCCCAGAACCCCCTGAACACCCTCTATCCGAATATGTTAGCCGCTTGGCTCGAATCTTCCTGAAGGTTCTCGAATCTTCATTTGAAGATTCGAGCCAAACTCAGATCTAAACCAAACAGCCCCTAGTTAACACCATAGCACCCCCTAGCATGCCTCGTTATGGATCCGGTGTTTGTTTGGCTCGAATCACTTCAGAGCTTCTCGAATCTTCATTTGAAGATTCGAGCCAAACATAAACTTACCCAGATCTGTTCTAAACTAACACCAAATCACCCCTAGGCTTCCCTCACCCTTGTGTCGTCTTTGGTTCCCTTCGAATCTACCCGGAAATGTTCGGATTTAAAATCCAAGATCTGAAACCCTAAATTTCCAATCTTGGAATCTTTTTCAATACAAATGAAGGATTGAGATTTAATCGACCTTAGTCAAAGTATTTTCAGTTGAAAATACTTCGACTAAGGTCTGTTTGATTTCAAAAAGTCAAGTGGAATTCTAGTCTGAATAAATTTGAAGGATTCAGAGGTATTTTTCTATTTCTTTTGTGTATTCTACGTGTATTTTTGTTTGTTTTAATAACATGTTAATTTTTCATATTTTTGTTTGATTAATTCTATCATTTCTATCTCTTACCAGTCTACTTAATCAAATAAATGAATTGTTTCAGTTGGTTATGTTTGTTCACAATGTGTGTAATCGACTCGATTAAATTCGTCGATTAGTTACATTATGAATTCCCATTTGTGATAATACTGATTGAAATAATCTGTTTCTATAGACTGTTTGTTGACAATTGTTGTAAATAATCAGTTTAAGTTAATACTCGTCAGTGAAATCACCCTTGTTTGTAAATCAATAAGTCTGTCAGAATAATTGTTGTATGTATATTGTTTCCTGAACATTAAGTTTCAGGGCATTGTCAGTATATTGACAATGCTCCTGTTTGTTTGATCTCAGTTCAAAAGCTGAAGTTCAGGAATTATTGTACTGAGTTCAGTGTAATGTTATTGTGATGCTAGGTTTAAACTCCATTTCACAAGTATTGATTAGATACCATTGTATTAGAAAGAGTATATTCTCAGTTAAGATTCAATTCAGAACTTAAGAGAATTAGTTGTAGCTGTCATAAATCAGATTAATAATCAGGTTTTAAACAGATTTTAAAATCTGTATTGTTAGATTCTGATTTTAAGTTTGAAAGCAGTAATAACAGTAATTACAGTAGGATTTCTGGGGGCATTTCTGGGACAGAACAGTAAGGGTAATGTGATAGTATAGTGGGCTGAAAGTGGAATGTTAATGGCTATAGTTTAATATGATAATGGGAAACAAAGGGTAATGGGGCTGCTTAAAATCAGGATAAGATCACTTAAAGTATTCAAAAGTAGATTTTAATGGGACTTTCTGATTTTTAAAGAGGAAAGGGGTCCAGGCAGCACTTAAAAAGAAAGGGACAGGCCTGTATAAATACAGGGAGTTGGACAGAGATGAAAAAAAGAAAAAAAATGAGGAGATATTAGGAGAAAAAAAAATCTGATTTGAAGGATAGATTTTAAAAGGGACTGAAGATCAGTTTTCAGAGAGAGTTTTTAAGAGAGGAAGAGAGATTTTGAGAGTCTGATTCTAAGGCATTAGAGATATACACTGAAATACATATACATAGAGAGAAATCTGGATAGAAGAAGAAAAGAAAACAGAAACAGAAAAATCAGAAATAGGAATCCGAAACAGGAAGAAACTGAAATCTGAAAAAATGTTATTCTTCTAAAATCTATCCGTTGTTTGTTTGTGGATATTGTTCAGTTTGAATCTGAAATCTTTCTCTCAAGTTTCTGTCACTGTTCATCTGGGTTAACGGGTCTTGTTCAAGACTTGCTGTGTTATTGGTATATCTTGCCGGAATTTTGTTACTGCTGAAACTGCTGAAATTTACTCCTTCTATCTTCATTTCCAGGTACATATCTTTTAAATTCTATGTTGGAAAGAGATTCAGCATGACAAATCAATGAAGCTTGAATTGCAATTCTATTTTTATTTGTCTAAGTTCATTATTTTAAAAGTTCAGTCTTGTTTCATGTTTGGTTAATATAGTAGTATGTTTGACATGATAATTAGTAGTTGATCATTCTCTTTTAAGACTCATATAAGTGCTGTAATAGTATTATCTATACCAGAATTTCTCATTAGTATAGTCATATTTGAGTTGTCAAAACAGGGAATATGGCATAAAAATGGGCCATTGATTACATCCCGTAATACCTTTAGCTAAATGTAAAGTAGAATGGAAGTATTAAGAAGTTACATTATTAGTATATCTTGTAAAAATATGATTTTGTTTAGATTGATATAAGTTATATGTTCATATATGACATGATGACAGGTATATTTATAATCATATGAGTAAGGTGAGTTGATATAGCTCGTTACGATGTTAAGAATATTATGAATGTTCAGGCGCACAACTATGTTGCATGTAATACAATTTTATTGAATCAATTCGAATAATAACCCCTTTATCATCAATTTGATTATTCATCGTTATAAATAAATTAACTAAGCAATTATAATTTTGGATTAAAAACAAGCATGTGAGAATGAGATGATATGTATAAGCACAAATTGCAACACTTTATATCAATGGTAAGTAGCAATAAACTTTGCACTAAATAAAAATAATGAAAATTCTTGAAAAATATTTCTTCCCTTTATAAATCATTTTTTAGTTTCATATGCAATTCATTCTTTGGTAAATATATATGTTGTATTTGCCAAAAATAGCGTTAATCATATTTTTATTCTTTTCTTTGAATTTGAATAGTCTGGATGAATATAATTTATACGCGGGAATTATAATTGACGGACAACATTTAATAAATTGTGAATTCTTTTTTAAAAGAATTTAAAGGCATCCCTTAAATATGAATTTCTCAGGATTTTCATATAAAATGTGTAGATATAATAAACAATTTGTGAAAAATCCATAATATTATCACAAATATTTTGCGCAATTAGGGATGCGTTCGCGTACCCTGATTATATTTTTAAAAGCAAATTCGGATTATGCGTACGCGCAATTTCGAGCGAATATTTAATAAAAAAGATTTCTCCAAAGATATCAAAATAATTTCATATAGCCCGAGATGTGCAATTCATTGTTTAAATACAATGGTGACGATGTTCTTAATTTTTAAATTTTGAACATATGAGTTTATAATAAAGAATATAATATGGTCAATTATATTGTGTACACGTATGCGTGGCATGATCCCCTGTAAGTATGAAAGGTATATAATACGAATATACGTACGCGTAATTCGTTTATATAATTGTAAACAATAAGTAAAAGCGGTAGCAAAAATCATGCAATAAAAACGCATTTAGTAAAATCAAGATAATTAAGCCAATAATAAAAAAACAGTTGAGCGACCGTGCTAGAACCACGGAATTCGGAAATGCCTAATGCCTTCTTCCAGATTAACAGAATTCCTTACTCAGGATTTCTGGTTCGCAGAATAACAAACAAAGTCATATTCTCCTCGATTCAGGGATTAAAAATTGGTGACTTGGGACGCCTTAAAATTCTCAGGTGGCGACTCTGAAACAAATAAATAAATAAATAAATAAATCCCGTTTCGACTGTCCTTCAATTGGAGAAAACTCCCTACGCATCCTCGCGGGCGCGGAAAAAGGAGGTGCGACAGCTCTGGCGACTCTGCTGGGGACTTAAAACCCAGAATCTCTGGTTCAGGGTTTAAAGAATTCGACCTTAAAATAACTGTTATAATTGGCTTTATTTATTATCTGATTTTTACATGATATATGCTCAATATGCTAAATGAAATTTTTACTGCTTTAATATTATTTGAATTGTGCATATACAATTGCCACGAAACCTCCTTCTTTCTGAGTCTTCTGAATTTATGGTGCACACGTGCGCGTGGCCCACCTTTCTGTTAAAGTCATACCAAATAAGATGAAGTCGGGACAAGTAACTAGGCCCGGTAGACTTTCGTGCTCCCAGTACGTTGCCCCCGCTTCGGCTCAAACTGTCCGTTTGGGTAAGCCAGGTTTAGAACAATCAACCTCAGGTTTTTCACCTAGAATAACTCAGCCATGTGCCGGATCCCTAGTAGGAACGTCTATTTGCACCATGTATATTTGGCCTTGGAGACTCAACACAGGGGTTGGGTCTGTCTAGGACAGGTGAATCCTAAACAAAAAGACCATCCTGATGCATCCTACTTGCTACCTGTGCATTCATTTGCCTCGAACATGCTTGTTGACCAGCTTAAATGAAATCATGGAGAGAACCGAGGAATAAAATAGGTTGTTTTAAAAATTCCCAAAAATAGTTTTAAATCTTGAAATAAGGGTATTTAATAAATAAAAAAAACTGAATTTTTTTTAGTGTATATTTTCAAAATGAATTTTGACTTTATTAAAATTAAATTTCAGATACAAAATCAGCACCACACAAAACCCCCCATCCGCGAATACAGAAGAGTTTCTATTTCAGCTTCAAATGTGGTGGTATGAATTAGGTGAAGATGGTCAAAAATGGGTCGTCAAGCATTTGGGAAATCTCACGGATATTATGAAAGTTAAACCCCGTGATGATCTGATTGCAGCGTTAGTAACTTTTTGGGACCCTGTTCACAATGTCTTTCGTTTCTCTGACTTCGAGCTTACTCCTACATTAGAGGAGATAGCTGGATATGCTGGTTTTGACAGAAGTCTAAGAAATCAAAGCCTGATATTCACAAAGGCTCCTTCGGTACATCAATTCTTCGGTCTTCTGAACATCAGCAGTCAAATCAGGAAAAACAATATCATCAATGGATGTTGTTCCTTCAACTTTTTGTATTCAAGGTTCGGAAAGTCAGATGGGTTCGAAATTCATGAGAAAGGCCTTACTAACAAGCAAAACAAAGACACTTGGCAGATTCACCGTCGCTTTGCCTTCATGGTGGCTTTTCTAGGAATCATGGTCTTCCCAAACAAAGAGCGAACAATTGATATTCGCACCGCGAAAGTTGTGCAAATCCTCACCACCAAAGAAAATCACACCCTTGCCCCCATCATTCTATCAGACATTTATCGGGCTTTGACTTTATGTAAATCAGGAGCAAAAGTCTTCGAAGGATGCAAAATTCTGTTGCAAATGTGGGTGATTGAACATCTCCAACAACAGCCCAAGATCATACAGTATGGGCCAAACAATGATAATTACATCGAGAGTTATGAGGAAAGAATAAAAAATTATCAGGTTCCAGAAGGGATAGAAGCGTGGGTATCTCATCTAAGGGCTTTAACGGCAAATCAAATTGAATGGACTTTGGGATGGCTCCCGATGAGGGAAGTGATACACATGTCAACCTCGAATAGTTATCTGCTACTATTGGGATTGAGAAGCATCCAGCCGTATGCGCCACTAAGAGTCCTAAGACAACTAGGGAGATATCAAATAGTTCCTGATGATGAAGATTTGAGTACGCAAGTAATCGAATTACACCCAGAAGCCACTATTCCTGAGGCTCTAATTCAGCAGATGTGGAATGGATGTCGATACTTGAAAAGTGATACTCAAGTCCCAGACACTACAAAGGGTGAGATAAATCCTGGATATGCAAGGTGGTTTGAAAAACGGTCTCGCGTGGATGATGTACCAGAACCTGAACTAAGAAGGCCAACAAAAAGACCCCATGTTCAAAACTTCAATGATAAAATCCAAGAGCGGTTGATCTGGGGAGAAAAGGAAAAAGGGTACAAAGCAACTATCCATGCCCTAAAAGAAAATCTGAGAAGCCTCAGTTTGGAGAAAGATTTGCAAGCACAAGAAGCCGAAGGCGAGAAGAAGAGTCTAGCTTGTGAGAATGAAAATCTTCATGCTCGATTCCAAAAAATGAAAAGAGTTTCTGAAACACCAAAGAGGAGCTGGAAGGATCAAAAAACCATCGCCAATCTTTTTGAAAGAATGCAAGATTATGATTCCATTCTTGCAGAAAACGAAAGGGCGTTGAGAAAAGCTAAAGAAAAAATCCAACAATTAAATGAAGAAGCCAGATCTAATAGGGAACGCCAAGATAGGCAATCCGAAAAATACAGGGCATAATTCAAGAAGGAAAAAGACCATTGGATACAATCAGAAGACCAGCTTCGTGCACAACTAGAAGAGGCAAGAAGATGCAACAGAGAACATCAACAAGCAGACATCGACAGGGAAAGAGCGCATGCAAGATTAGAGCAGGCCAGACTCCGAGCTCTATTAGAGTCAGCTCTAGATCGTGAAAACCGTGTCAGAGATATAGCCACCACTCGCCAGCAGCAATTGCAGAACCAAGACCAACGTCTCCAAGATTTCAGGGCACAAATCCACGACTTGGCAGTCTACACCTCTCAAAGTTATGTAAACTGCCAAGGAATGGATTATGAAAGGTTTACAGAGCATGCACCCACTTTTGCCCGTCATCTAGCAATGGAGTTGGAAAGGATGTATTGTACGCTAGGAGGTCATCCAGGTCAAGCCCCACATTGAGCAAATAATCTAATAATTTACAACACAAGTGGAAAGTGGGGCACGTTGTGAGATGTTAAGAATTGTATCTTTTTATTTTGATTTAAGTGTGTGTGTTTCAAGCCATTTTCTTACAAAGTTTTCAAATGTAATGTCTGTTCATCTTTGTATAAAGAATAAAAGTGTTTGCCTCATGTCCGAACTACGCAAGGTCTGATTCATACGGGGGCATGATACGTAGGCAATCTTTTAAAGATTCGACCACCACAATAAGGAATATAATAAATAAAATAAAAGTGAGTAACAATAAAAATTTCAAGAAAGCTGGGACGACACAAGCAGCCGAACAAATGCATAATAGAAAGGGGATATTTGTCTAGGAGCATTGCATCTCAACGTGTAATTATATATGTGTTAAACTCTCAAGACTAACAAGTTTGTTCATTTCCAGAATTCAAGCAGTTAGTTTCTCTAAAGAGTATACTGGCATATTATCATTATCACACGAGATCAAAAGGACCAATACCCGAAAGTATGTCTATCCCAGATGTTGACACAGGTATTGAGCTAGAGGAGATGGATGTCGGGAAAATGAAAGAAGAAATGTTTAAACTCAAGCAGCAAATGGCTGAGATGTACCAAGCTTGGTCTACGGGACAGTTACCCCCGTCTTACCCAACTAACCCTGCTCCATCAATGATCCAAACTCAGGATAATATTACCACTGAATTATCCCCAAATTTCCCCATTTACTAACATTACCGAGGAACCACCTCTCAGACACCACAGTCTCCACCCCCGAAACCAGTTCCATACTCTCCTCCACCTATGACTCCTGTTTTCGTAGCACCTTCCCCGACTACACTCCACAAATCTCCTAGTGAGCCTACATTCCAGGCCCAGGACAACCAATATTACCCCCCGGAACCCACCCTCAAAGCCTCTGAAATCCATTCAACTACTCCTCGTTTTGACCTCCCAACCGAAATTGACAAGCCAGCCAAAAATGCTGAACAAGAAGAGATGTTCAGGAAGGTCAAAAGTCTAGAACAATCATTCCGAGACATGCGGGGATTAGGTGGGCAAGTCAGTGTAGCTTACAAGGATTTGTGCTTGTTCCCAAATGTACAATTACCAGTTGGCTTCAAGATGCCTAAATTTGACCTATACAATGGGCACGACGACCCAGTAGCCCACTTAAGGGGTTTCTGCAGCAAGATGCGAGGAGCTGGGGGAAAGGACGAATTATTGATGACTTACTTCAGTCAAAGTTTAAGCGGATCAGCTTTGGAGTGGTATACTCGCCAGGACCATGGGAGATGGTACACCTGGGATGACCTGGCACAGGCATTCGCATACCATTTCCAATACAATCTGGAAATCATCCCAGATCGACTATCTTTGACAAAATTTGAGAAGAAACACAATGAAAGTTTCAGAGAGTATGGTTTCCGGTGGAAAGAACAGGCAGCAAGAGTGGATCCTCCTATGAAGGAGAGTGAAATGGTAGACTACTTCCTCCAAGCCTTGGAACCAACTTACTATGCCCATTTGGTTTCAGCGGTTGGGAAATCATTCAACGAAGTGGTGAAGATGGGAGGTATGGTGGAAGAAGGCCTCAAGACAAATAAAATCATGAGCTATTCAGCGATTAAGGCGACTACTCAAGCTATTCAAGGCGGTGTAGGAGGAATCGGAAGAAAGAAGAGGGAGGAAGCAGCGGTAGTTGATTTAGGAATTTGGTCAGGACCCAGAGGTTCACTGCCTTACTATAATCAACAACGACCTCGCCAATCAACTTACCACCACGACTCATCCCAACACTACTATCACCCTTCGGAGCCTCATTTTTCCATTAACCATGCACAAGCATACAACCAACCACCTTTTTACGCTAATTGGCGTGCTCCTACTATACCAGGTACTTACCCACGAGCCTATCCCGGACCAGGTTTCAGGCCTAGTCCAGCGTTCAGGAGAGAAAGGGAACAGAAAAAGAAAACCTACACTCCATTGGGAGAGTCTTACACTAGTCTGTTCCACAGGCTGAGACAGTTGGACATGCTAAGACCAATACAATCCAAGCTACCCAATCCTCCTCCAAAGAATCTGGACTACACCATTAGCTGTGAGTATTGCTCCGGTACACCAGGCCATGATACGGAAAAATGCTGGCATTTGAAAAATGCAATACAAGAGCTGATTGATACTAATAAAATCGAGGTTCAAACCCCCGAAGCTCCCAATACCAATAGAAATCCAATGCCAGCCCATCAAGAGGCCAATATGATAGAAATCATACAAGCTGATGGGGAGACAAAGAAGCCGTCACAAATTGTCATGATGATCAAGTCTCATGAAGCCAAGCCAGATAAGCAATTAACAGAGGAGAAGCCGGTACCTAAAGAAAGTAGAAATGGTGACGAACCATCTGTGGTAGACGAGAAGGGGTCTTCAAGCAAGGTTGCCACAAAGTAAGAAAGGTTGAAAGTGATAGTACCAGGGGTTGCCAACAAACCCATTGTATTCGTGGAAGGAGCCCGTACAGATCGAGTTATTATCAAGCCTGTAACCCAGCTACCAGTGATCAACAACAAAGCTATTCCATGGAACTATGAACGGGTGACTGTAATGTACAAGGGAAAAGAAGTCAAGGAAGAAGTCTGTGAGGTGCAAGGATTGACTCGTTCGGGAAGATGTTTTACTCCTGAAGAGTTAAGAAAAACTAAAAATAATCCAACACCAACAAAGAAAGCTGTGACGGAAGAAGAAGCTGAGGAGTTTTTAAGAAAAATGAAACTCCATGACTATTCTGTTGTGGATCAATTGAAGAAGACGCCCGCTCAAATTTCATTGTTGTCATTACTGATCCATTCAGAGGAGCACCGTCTGGCTTTGATGAAAATCCTGAATGAAGCTCATGTTCCTGAAAAAATCTCTGTAAATCATTTGGAAAGAATAGCCAACAGAATCTTTGAGGCAAACAGAATTACATTTTTTGATGATGAATTGCCTATGGAAGGTACTGAGCACAACAGAGCTCTTTACCTCACCGTGAAAGGTGAAAACTCCGTAGTAACCCGGGTATTGGTTGACAACGGGTCAAGTGCAAACATCTGCCCTCTCTCCACTTTAAGCAAATTAAAAATTAAAGAGGAGAGGATCCAGAAGAATAGTATTTGCGTACGGGGGTTTGACGGTGGAAGCAGAGATTCATGTGGCGACATAGTGTTGGAACTGACAATAGGGCCAGTTGAATTCACAATGGAGTTTCAAGTACTGGACATAACTGTTTCTTATAATTTGCTGTTGGGTAGACCATGGATCCATGCTGCTAAAGCAGTCCCGTCAACACTACACCAGGCGGTCAAGTTCGAATGGGATCATCAAGAAATAGTTGTGCATGGAGAAGAAAGTTTAAATGCTCACAGCAGGGCCATTGTACCGGTCGAGGGAACATAAAATGACCAGGGACCATGGGTATACCAAGTATCCGACACAGTGTCGGTAGAGAAAATTCCAGAGGGGAAGTACCTTCCGAATCCAAAGATATCCTCTGCATCAGTCATGGTAGCTTATGAAATGTTAAAAAATGGTTTTATACCCGGCAAAGGTCTGGGCTCATCTTTGCAAGGAATTATACAACCAGTATCTCTCCCCGAGAACTGGGGAACATTCGGTTTGGGGTTCATACCCACTGTCAATGACGTGATAAAGGCCAGAAAGTTGAAACACAAAGCATGGGTTCTTACAAAACCAGTCCCATGTCTGTCAAAGTCTTTTGTCAAGACCGGTGCTAAAAATCGCCCGATAACAACAATTCCTAAATCCCGGGTCAATCCTGAGGAGGAATTAATTGAAAGATTCGAGAAATTGTTTAATGATGTGAATATGTTGGAAAGCGGAGAAGGGTGTAGCAACGCAGAAGTTCAATTCGTTGGGCCAGAAACAAAGCTTAATAATTGGAAAGCCACTCCTCTCCCCATTCGAAAGGAGTCTTGGTAGTTTATTTTGATTTTTTTCCAGTTTGTTTGGGTTACTTCAGGGTTGTAATCCCAAAGATTATCTTACAGTTTGTTTGAAGTGTGCAAAACCTTGTTATCTTTCATCATCCAATAAAAAGCAGTTTCCTTTTTATTATCATTCCTGATAGTTTTCTTTTCTTTTTCTTCTTTCCTGTACAGTTCCTTTTACGCTGGCTCTAGTGATATGGCATGCATGAGGAATCCTCAGCCCAGTCTTAAAAATCAATCTGGTTCCGAAATATTAATTCAAGAAATATATTGTGATTATGAATCAGAATATGATGAAGATGAGGTTTTTGAAGAGATTAGTAAAGAGTTAATTCACTTTGAGGAAAAAATCAAACCTAACTTGAGTGATACCGAGGACATCAATATAGGGGACACGAGTAATATCTGGGAAACTAAAATAAGTGTCCATCTCGAACCAAAGATCCGAGAAGAGTTAATTAAAGCACTCATAGAATTCAAAGATGTTTTTGCATGGTCATATGACGACATGCCGGGCATGAGCACCGATTTAGTGGTTCACAAATTGCCTACCGATCCAACGGTGCCTCCTGTCAAGCAGAGACTGAGAAAATTCAAGCCTGATATGAGTGTGAGAATTAAAGAAGAAATCACCAAACAGTTGGAAGCAAAGGTCATTCGAGTCACTCGATATCCTGTTTGGTTAGCTAATATCGTTCATGTGCCAAAGAAAGATGGCAAAATTAGAGTATGCGTCGACTACCGCAATTTCAACAAAGCAAGTCCGAAGGATAATTTCCCATTACCCAATATCCATATTTTGATCGATAATTGTGTCAAGCATGATATAGGATCTTTCGTGGATTGTTATGCCGGGTATCATCAAATTCTAATGGATGAAGAAGACGCAGAAAAGACGGCATTCATCACACCATGGGGAACTTATTGCTACCGGGTAATGCCATTCGGTTTGAAGAACGCCGGAGCAACCTATATGAGAGCGATGACCACAGTGTTTCATGATATGATACACAAGGAGATTGAGGTATACGTGGACGATGTGATCATAAAATCAAAGCATCAGTCCGACCACGTTGGGGACTTGAGGAAATTCTTCTTAAGACTTCGCAGGTACAACCTCAAGCTTAACCCTGCCAAATGCGCATTTGGAGTTCCATCTGGAAAGTTGCTGGGATTCATAGTCAGTCGACGAGGTATCGAGCTAGACCCATCAAAAATCAAAGCCATCCAAGAATTGCCACCTCCAAAGAACAAAACTGAAGTAATGAGTTTGTTGGGAAGGTTGAATTACATCAGCAGGTTTATTGCTCAGCTTACAACAACCTGTGAGCCTATTTTCAAATTGTTGAAAAAAGATGCTGCGGTCGAATGGACCGACGAGTGTCAGGAGGCGTTTGACAAGATAAAAGGATACCTGTCAAGCCCACCCGTGTTGGTCCCGCCAGAGCCAGGAAGACCTCTGATTCTTTACTTGACGGTTTTGGAAAATTCATTTGGTTGTGTATTGGGGCAACATGACCTCACTGGCAGAAAAGAACAGGCCATCTACTACCTTAGCAAGAAGTTCACAGCTTATGAGGTTAAGTATACTCATCTGGAAAAGACATGTTGCGCCCTAACATGGGTGGCTCAGAAGTTAAAACACTATTTGTCGTCCTACACTACTTACCTCATTTCGCGTCTGGATCCATTGAAATATATTTTTCAAAAGCCTATGCCAATGGGAAGACTTGCAAAGTGGTAGATATTGCTCACAGAATTTGACATCATCTATGTGACTCAGACTGCAATGAAAGCCCAAGCACTGGCTGATGATTTAGCTGAAAACCCGGTCGACGAGGAGTACGAGCCGTTGAAAACCTATTTTCCCGATGAAGAAATAATGCATATCGATGAGATGGAGCAAATTGAAAAACCTGGCTGGAAAATTTTCTTCGATGGGGCTGCTAACATGAAAGGAGTCGGGATAGGAGCTGTAATCATCTCTGAAACAGGGCATCACTATCCTGTTACGGCTCAACTGCAATTTTATTGCACCAATAATATGGCTGAATATGAAGCTTGTATTATGGGGTTAAGGCTAGCCACAGACATGGGTATCCAAGAAATCTTAGTCATGGGAGATTCGGATCTTCTGGTACATCAAATTCAAGGAGAATGGGAAACCCGAGATTTGAAGCTCATACCATACCGACAATGTCTACATGATCTTTGTCAGCGGTTTCAATCAGTGGAGTTCCGGCATATTCCAAGGATCCATAATGAGGTCGCCGATGCATTGGCTACTTTGGCATCAATGTTGCACCATCCAGACAAAGCTTATGTGGATCCACTACATATTCGAGTCTACTATCAGCACGCTTATTGCAATATGGTTGAAGAAGAATTTGATGGTGAACCATGGTTCCACGACATCAAGGAGTATATCAGGATGGGGATATATCCCGCACAAGCCACAAGAGATCAAAAGAGGACCATTAGGCGATTGGCAAATGGATTCTTCTTAAGCGGAGGAGTTTTGTATAAAAGAACACCATATCTTGGATTATTAAGATGCATAGATGCCAGACAAGCTACAGCTATCATATCTGAAGTACATTCAGGAGTTTGCGGACCCCACATGAGCGGATATGTGTTGGCAAAGAAAATCCTCCGAGCTGGTTACTATTGGCTTACCATGGAGCGAGATTGTATCAGTTTTGTGCGCAAGTGTCATCAATTCCAGATACACGGAGATTTGATTCATTCTCCACCATCCGAGTTACACACAATGTCGGCACCATGGCCCTTCGTTGCCTGGGGCATGGATGTGATTGGACCAATTGAGCCGGCAACATCCAATGGGCACAGGTTCATTCTGGTAGCCATTGATTATTTTACCAAATGGGTTGAGGCCAAGACATTCAAATCGGTGACCAAGAAAGCTGTGGTCGATTTTGTCCACTCAAATATCATATGTCGATTCGGAATCCCAAAGGTGATCATCACAGATAACGGTGCTAATCTTAACAGCAACTTAATGAAGGAAGTATGTCAACAGTTTAAGATTACACATCGCAACTCTACCCCATATCGGCCCAAGGCGAATGGAGCATTCGAGGCAGCCAACAAAAACATAAAGAAGATACTTCAGAAAATGGTAGAAGGTTCAAGACAATGGCACGAAAAACTACCATTTGCGTTATTGGGATATCGCACTACTGTTCGCACTTCAGTAGGAGCAACTCCTTATTTATTGGTATATGGCACTGAAGCAGTAATTCCTGCAGAAGTTGAGATTCCTTCCCTTCGGATCATCGCCGAAGCAAAGATTGATGATGATGAATGGGTCAAAACCCGTCTAGAACAGTTAAACTTGATTGATGAAAAACGATTGGCCGCAGTATGTCATGGTCAATTATATCAAAGAAGAATAGCAAGAGCATACAATAAAAAGGTGCGTCCACGGAAGTTCGAAGTGGGTCAACATGTGCTGAAACGTATTCTTCCACATCAGGTTGAGGCAAAAGGCAAATTTGCCCCGAATTGGCAAGGACCATTCATTGTGACCAGAGTATTATCGAATGGTGCACTATGCTTAACAGATATTGAAGGCAAATTCATAGACATGGCGATCAATTCTGACGCGGTAAAGAGATATTATGCATAACTTTTTGAATGTTTGTATTTAGCATTTATTTCGAAGATTGGAATGACAAAGGCAATTTATTCTGCTATCCAAACACTATACCCTTTGCTTCCCATTTTGAGCCACATTTGTTTCTTTCTTACCCTCTCTTGGAATCAATGAAGCTTGAATTTTTTTTTTAAAAAAAAATCACTATCATTTGGTGAACTACGTTTGACCTGATTCCTCAAAGAAGGATACGTAGGTGCCTCACGGCTCGGTCATAGGGTGCACAATATGTATAATGTGTACAAAAGAAACATCAAGAGACCCCAATCAAGAAAACTGGGGCAGGAGTTGTATTGGAAATAAGAAAAAGATTCCAAGAGTTGTAATTTTAAACCCATACCAAAACTATTTAGTTTTTGATACCTTTCCATTTCCCACCACATACCAAAAAGACATTTCGACCAATCTTAGAAAAATGCTGAGTCAAACAAATGAAGATGGTTCATAACACTCTGGTACAAACAAGAAAAGAAAGTAAAAATGAGAGAGTCTTATAGGTGAAAACCCACACGGGCACCATAAGGCGATGGAAGTTGAGAGAAAGTAAAAATGAGAGAGTCTTATAGGTGAAAACCCACACGGGCACCATAAGGCGATGGAAGTTGAGAGAAAGTAAAATGAGAGAGTCTTATTGGTGAAAACCTTCGTAGGCACCATAAGGCGAAAAAGAAGTAAGAAATGAACAAATGAGGAAGATTTATTGGTGAAAACTCTTTGAGATATTGCAAGTCCAACAGGTCTATAAAATGAAAAATGAAGTTGGATTACGGAAATTTTGGGGAAAACAAAAATGAGACAATTGAAAGGAGATTGATTAAAAGACTGGGTTTATTAATCCAAATTGCATACCATGATCATTGGCGCCAGTGACTCCAATCAGATAAGTCCTTTATTCCTTCGTCAATGATCATCCAAATTTGGATTTTTCTTTTTTATTCTATAATCGTCGAAATCAGCGTGTTTCGTCACTAATAATCTTACTTTTCTAAAGCTTTGAGATAAGTTTTATTCCAAACAAATAAGAAGGAATGTCAAGGTATACTACCAAGATTCAGGGTTACATGATGCAAAATACGGCCATGAAAGGCGGGAGATAAAAATAATAAGATATGGGTGTAAGAAAAATGGAATCAAAAGCGGATCAGCAATGTCAGGAGAACATATGATTACGGTTAAAAGGGTTTGAAGGAAAACATACAGAGGGGAATCCTATAGTTAAGGATCAATTACAAGGACAAACAGTCTTTCAACCATTTCAAGGCAACAAAACAAGACAGAGAAGCCCCACCGTCGGCGAGAATACCCAGTTAACCCTCCTGTTTTAAAACTAACAAAGTTTTCTTTAATTTTAAAACAGGGGCAAAAACAACATTTGTGTCAGAAAAAACCCGATGAGAAGAAGTTAAAGAAGAAGTCAGGCGTCCACCTGGAGAATGAGGATGAAGAAGTTAAAAAGAAGTCAGGCGTCCACCTGGAGAATGAGGATGAGAGTTAAAGAAATCAGGCGTCCACCTGGAGAATGAGGATGAGAATTAAAGAAGTCAGGCGTCCACCTGGAGAATGAGGATGAGAGTTGAAGAAGTCAGGCGTCCACCTGGAGAACGAGGATGAAGAATTAAAGAAGGAATCAGGCGTCCACCTGGAGAATGAGGATGAGAATTAAAGAAGTCAGGCGTCCACCTGGAGAATGAGGATGAGAATTAAAGAAATCAGGCGTCCACCTG
Source organism: Nicotiana tabacum (assembly GCF_000715075.1). Taxonomy (NCBI): domain Eukaryota; kingdom Viridiplantae; phylum Streptophyta; class Magnoliopsida; order Solanales; family Solanaceae; genus Nicotiana; species Nicotiana tabacum. The sequence goes on along the minus strand of NC_134101.1, from coordinate 91,216,461 downwards.
GAGAATGAGGATGAGAAAAGAAGAAGTCAGGCGTCCACCTGGAGAATGAGGATAAAGAAGTTAAAAAGAAATCAGGCATCCACCTGGAGAATGAGGATGAGAATTAAAGAAGGAATCAGGCGTCCACCTGGAGAATGAGGATGAGAATTAAAGAAATCAGGCGTCCACCTGGAGAATGAGGATGAGAAAAGAAGAAGTCAGACGTCCACCTGGAGAATGAGGATGAAGAAGTTAAAAAGAAATCAGGCATCCACCTGGAGAATGAGGATGAGAGTTAAAGAAATTAGGCGTCCACCTGGAGAATGAGGATGAGAATTAAAGAAGTCAGGCGTCCACCTGGAGAACGAGGATGAAGAATTAAAAAAGGAATCAGGCATCCACCTGGAGAATGAGGATGAGAATTAAAGAAGTCAGGCGTCCACCTGGAGAATGAGGATGAGAATTAAAGAAATCAGGCGTCCACCTGGAGAATGAGGATGAGAAAAGAAGAAGTCAGGCGCCCACCTGGAGAACGAGGATGAAGAATTAAAGAAGGAATCAGGCGTCCACCTGGAGAATGAGGATGAGAATTAAAGAAGTCAGGCGTCCACCTGGAGAATGAGGATGAGAATTAAAGAAATCAGGCGTCCACCTGGAGAATGAGGATGAGAAAAGAAGAAGTCAGGCGTCCACCTGGAGAATGAGGATAAAGAAGTTAAAAAGAAATCAGGCATCCACCTGGAGAATGAGGATGAGAGTTAAAGAAATCAGGCGTCCACCTGGAGAATGAGAATGAGAATTAAAGAAGTCAGGCGTCCACCTGGAGAATGAGGATGAGAATTAAAGAAGTCAGGCGTCCACCTGGAGAATGAGGATGAAGAATTAAAGAAGGAATCAGGCGTCCACCTGGAGAATGAGGACAAAGAATTGAAGAAATCAGGCGTCCACCTGGAGAATGAGGACAAAGAATTGAAGAAATCAGGCGTCCACCTGGAGAATGAGGATGAGGAATTAAGAAGAAATCAGGCGTCCACCTGGAGAATGAGGATGAAGAAGTTAAGAAGAAATCAGGTGTCCACCTGGAGAATGAGGACAAAGAATTGAAGAAATCAGGCGTCCACCTGGAGAATGAGGACAAAGAATTGAAGAAGTCAGGCGTCCACCTGGAGAATGAGGACAAAGAAAAGAAGCAGTCAGACGCCCACCTGGAGAACAAGGGAATACAATTAAAGCAGACAGAAGTCAGACACCCACCTGGAGAACAAGGGAATACAATTGAAGTGTTGAAATCAAAAACCCGCTCATATGAGAAAGGAGCACATTTAGAGTCAATAAAGCAGAGGAGTCCAACAAAGTCCCCAGCAGGAAACAACAAGAATCCCAAATAGATAAAGAAAATACGGGACACAATGAAAAGGAATACGGAATAAGCCAAATGCCCAAGAGTCACCAAGATATCAAGACAACAAGAAACGCAAGGGTATGATCTAGATAAGATTTTATAATTCATGTACCATAGTCTAGTTTAGCTTTTTATATTACCTTTGAAGTAAGGTGTAATAAGGAGGTCAGCAAGCAGTAAAAACAGCACGAAGCAACAGTAACATCACAGTCCCACGGTAGTCCCAGCTATCCAAAACTTCCCAAACTACATTGACCTGATTCCTTTATAGCCAAGGATATGTAGGAAACCTTTGAAGCAGAGATTCGGTCAAATCTTTCAAAAAAATGCTTCCCATGGAGTATTTGAACAGGCAAAAATCGCTCGTATCCGCTCACTTTATCTTTGCACGAAAACTCTTCGAGTTTCCGCACAAAGAGGGGCAGCTGTGAGCACGTGATTTTTGCCTTACGAAAACTACTCCAAAATAAATCAAAAATAAAATAAATTTCTTTTACTGTGCAATTTTTGAATTTGCGTGGTGTTTGTTAAATATTTGTCTTATATCCGTAAATGTTTACTTTGTCATAATAAAATGAAAATAAAAATAAAAATATATGTTTCATGCATATCTAGGATTTAATTACGCATTTAATAATTGATTCAAAATAAAATCACAAAATATGCATTTGTTCTATTTCACTGTGTGATTAATGTTTGGTCTGTGTGTTAAATAATTGTTAAAAGGTAATTAATATCTTTGGAAGGGTAATTTTTGTTTTTATAATTTTAATTAAGATTTTAATGATTAATAATAAAATTAGAAAATAAAAAAAATAAAATATAAGTTGTAAAAAGAAAATCGGACCTGGACCTAAATCCAGGCCCAAACAAAATGAGCCCCATAAGCCCAGTCCAAACAAGCCTGTCCGGTCCAATTTACACGAGCCAAAACGACAGCGTTTGGTCACGCTTCATCAAGGACCGTTGGATTGAATCAATCCAACGGCGGAGATCTCACCCCCTTACCCGTAACCCTTTACCCGACCCTTTGACCCGATCCAGCCTGACCCCGAATTTCAACCAAACGACAACGTTTGGTTAAGTGGATTGATCTCAACCGTGCATCTTAATTGATCCAACGGATGAGATCAATCCACCCCACCCCTATATAAGGCCCAAACCCCTACCCCGGCCCCTAACTGAACACCCCCCTCCTCTCTACTGTTCATCATCCCTTCCGAAACCAAACCCCTAACCCTAGCCGCCCTTATTCCCCACCGCCTGAAACCCGGCGGCATCAACGCCGCCGGTCACCACCTTAACACCCCAGAACCCCCTGAACACCCTCTATCCGAATATGTTAGCCGCTTGGCTCGAATCTTCCTGAAGGTTCTCGAATCTTCATTTGAAGATTCGAGCCAAACTCAGATCTAAACCAAACAGCCCCTAGTTAACACCATAGCACCCCCTAGCATGCCTCGTTATGGATCCGGTGTTTGTTTGGCTCGAATCACTTCAGAGCTTCTCGAATCTTCATTTGAAGATTCGAGACAAACATAAACTCACCCAGATCTGTTCTAAACTAACACCAAATCACCCCTAGGCTTCCCTCACCCTTGTGTCGTCTTTGGTTCCCTTCGAATCTACCCGGAAATGTTCGGATTTAAAATCCAAGATCTGAAACCCTAAATTTCCAATCTTGGAATCTTTTTCAATACAAATGAAGGATTGAGATTTAATCGACCTTAGTCAAAGTATTTTCAGTTGAAAATACTTCGACTAAGGTCTGTTTGATTTCAAAAAGTCAAGTGGAATTCTAGTCTGAATAAATTTGAAGGATTCAGAGGTATTTTTCTATTTCTTTTGTGTATTCTACGTGTATTTTTGTTTGTTTTAATAACATGTTAATTTTTCATATTTTTGTTTGATTAATTCTGTCATTTCTATCTCTTACCAGTCTACTTAATCAAATAAATGAATTGTTTCAGTTGGTTATGTTTGTTCACAATGTGTGTAATCGACTCGATTAAATTCGTCGATTAGTTACATTATGAATTCCCATTTGTGATAATACTGATTGAAATAATCTGTTTTTATAGACTGTTTGTTGACAATTGTTGTAAATAATCAGTTTAAATTAATACTCGTCAGTGAAATCACCCTTGTTTGTAAATCAATAAGTCTGTCAGAATAATTGTTGTATGTATATTGTTTCCTGAACATTAAGTTTCAGGGCATTGTCAGTATATTGACAATGCTCCTGTTTGTTTGATCTCAGTTCAAAAGCTGAAGTTCAGGAATTATTGTACTGAGTTCAGTGTAATGTTATTGTGATGCTAGGTTTAAACTCCATTTCACAAGTATTGATTAGATACCATTGTATTAGAAAGAGTATATTCTCAGTTAAGATTCAATTCAGAACTTAAGAGAATTAGTTGTAGCTGTCATAAATCAGATTAATAATCAGGTTTGAACAGATTTTAAAATCTGTATTGTTAGATTCTGATTTTAAGTTTGAAAGCAGTAATAACAGTAATTACAGTAGGATTTCTGGGGGCATTTCTGGGACAGAACAGTAAGGGTAATGTGATAGTATAGTGGGCTGAAAGTGGAATGTTAATGGCTATAGTTTAATATGATAATGGGATACAAAGGGTAATGGGGCTGCTTAAAATCAGGATAAGATCACTTAAAGTATTTAAAAACAGATTTTAATGGGACTTTCTGATTTTTAAAGAGGAAAGGGGTCCAGGCAGCACTTAAAAAGAAAGGGGCAGGCCTTTATAAATATAGGGAGCTGGACAGAGATGAAAAAAAGAAAAAAAATGAGGAGATATTAGGAGAAAAAAAAATCTGATTTGAAGGATAGATTTTAAAAGGGACTGAAGATCAGTTTTCAGAGAGAGTTTTTAAGAGAGGAAGAGAGATTTTGAGAGTCTGATTCTAAGGCATTAGAGATATACACTGAAATACATATACATAGAGAGAAATCTGGATAGAAGAAGAAAAGAAAACAGAAACAGAAAAATCAGAAATAGGAATCCGAAACAGGAAGAAACTGAAATCTGAAAAAATGTTATTCTTCTAAAATCTATCCGTTGTTTGTTTGTGGATATTGTTCAGTTTGAATCTGAAATCTTTCTCTCAAGTTTCTGTCACTGTTCATCTGGGTTAACGGGTCTTGTTCAAGACTTGCTGTGTTATTGGTATATCTTGCCGGAATTTTGTTACTGCTGAAACTGCTGAAATTTACTCCTTCTATCTTCATTTCCAGGTACATATCTTTTAAATTCTATGTTGGAAAGAGATTCAGCATGACAAATCAATGAAGCTTGAATTGCAATTCTATTTTTATTTGTCTAAGTTCATTATTTTAAAAGTTCAGTCTTGTTTCATGTTTGGTTAATATAGTAGTATGTTTGACATGATAATTAGTAGTTGATCATTCTCTTTTAAGACTCATATAAGTGCTGTAATAGTATTATCTATACCAGAATTTCTCATTAGTATAGTCATATTTGAGTTGTCAAAACAGGGAATATGGCATAAAAATGGGCCATTGATTACATCCCGTAATACCTTTAGCTAAATGTAAAGTAGAATGGAAGTATTAAGAAGTTACATTATTAGTATATCTTGTAAAAATATGATTTTGTTAGATTGATATAAGTTATATGTTCATATATGACATGATGACAGGTATATTTATAATCATATAAGTAAGGTGAGTTGGTATAGCTCGTTACGATGTTAAGAATATTATGAATGTTCAGGCGCACAACTATGTTGCATGTAATACAATTTTATTGAATCAATTCGAATAATAACCCCTTTATCATCAATTTGATTATTCATCGTTATAAATAAATTAACTAAGCAATTATAATTTTGGATTAAAAACAAGCATGTGAGAATGAGATGATATGTATAAGCACAAATTGCAACACTTTATATCAATGATAAGTAGAAATAAACTTTGCACTAAATAAAAATAATGAAAATTCTTGAAAAATATTTCTTCCCTTTATAAATCATTTTTTAGTTTCATATGCAATTCATTCTTTGGTAAATATATATGTTGTATTTGCCAAAAATAGCGTTAATCATATTTTTATTCTTTTCTTTGAATTTGAATAGTCTGGATGAATATAATTTATACGCGAGAATTATAATTGATGGACAACATTTAATAAATTGTGAATTCTTTTTTAAAAGAATTTAAAGGCATCCCTTAAATGTGAATTTCTCAGGATTTTCATATAAAATGTGTAGATATAATAAACAATTTGTGAAAAATCCATAATATTATCACAAATATTTTGCGCAATTAGGGATGCGTTCGCGTACCCTGATTATATTTTTAAAAGCAAATTCGGATTATGCGTACGCGCAATTTCGAGCGAATATTTAATAAAAAAGATTTCTCCAAAGATATCAAAATAATTTCATATAGCCCGAGATGTGCAATTCATTGTTTAAATACAATGGTGACGATGTTCTTAATTTTTAAATTTTGAACATATGAGTTTATAATAAAGAATATAATATGGTCAATTATATTGTGTACACGTATGCGTGGCATGATCCCCTGTAATTATGAAAGGTATATAATACGAATATACGTACGCGTAATTCGTTTATATAATTGTAAACAATAAGTAAAAGCGGTAGCAAAAATCATGCAATAAAAACGCATTTAGTAAAATCAAGATAATTAAGCCAATAATAAAAAATAGTTGAGCGACTGTGCTAGAACCACGGAATTCGGAAATGCCTAATGCCTTCTTCCGGATTAACAGAATTCCTTACTCAGGATTTCTGGTTCGCAGAATAACAAACAGAGTCATATTCTCCTCGATTCAGGGATTAGAAATTGGTGACTTGGGACGCCTTAAAATTCCCAGGTGGCGACTCTGAAACAAAAAATAAATAAATAAATAAATCCCGTTTCGACTGTCCTTCAATTGGAGAAAACTCCCTACGCACCCTCGCGGGCGCGGAAAAAGGAGGTGCGACAACACATAGTTCGGGGTTTTGAACCCTCAGAACTAAGTTTGGAAGCGTTACTTACCTCAAGCCAAGCCAAACTCTAGCCCATGATGCTCTTGCCTCTCGATTCGGCCTCCAAATTCCCCGAATCTAACCAAAATCAGTTTATTGTCATCAATATATGCTAAAGGAATGAAACCCATACGGAAATTATCAAATTTACTCTAAAATCCCGAAATTGGCCAAACCCGACCCCCGGGCCCATTCCTCGAAATCTAATAAAAATCACAAAACTGGAAAACCCATTCGCTCACGAGTCTACCCATATCAAATTCATAAAAATCCGACGTCAAAAGGTCATCCAAATCCCAAAAATCCATTCTCCAAATTTTCTTTTCTTTTTCCCAATTTTTACCCCAAATTCTCAAATAAAATGATAAGAATCAAGACATAATTATGGGATTTAACCCAAAAAAGTGATGAATACTTACCCTAATCACTCCTCTAAAAATCACCTCTAAATTCGCCTTCTCCCGAGCTCTTTAATGAGTTTTTTAAAATATGGACTAAACCCTCGTTTTTTAACTTAAACATTTTGTCCAGACATTTCCTTCTTTACGAACGCGGTAGAGCCCTCGCGTTCATGAAGCACAAACTAACTCAGACCATGATTCCTTTATTCGCGAACGCGAGGGCCCACTCGCGAACACGAAGACCTCCCAGCTTGACTCTACGCGAACGCGATGCCCATGTTGTGAATGCATAGCCTTACTCTCCTGAACTTTCATGAACGCGGGACCTACATCGTGAGCGCGAAGAACAACTCACCAGCCTCACTCAACATTCCTTCGCAAACACGAGACCCCTTCACGAACGCGAAGAAGGAATTCGCTGCAACAAAATAACAGAAAATTTGTAATCTCCTCAAGTCCAAAAATGATCCGTTGAGCATTCGAAACTCACCCGAGGCCCTCGGGATCTCAACCAAACATGCCAACACATCCCCTAACATAATTCAAACTTTTTCCAACCTTCAGAATGCACCAAACAACATCAAAATATCAAATTACCATCGAATTCAAGCTTAAGGATTTCCAAACTTCCAAATTCCGCAAATGATGCAAAAACCTATCAAACCTCATTCGAATGATCTGCAATTTTGCACACACGTCACAAATGACACAGCAGATCTACTCCAATTTCCAGAATTCCCTTCTGACCCCGATATTAAAATTTCCACTACTGACAGGAAAACGGCAAAATTCCAATTTCGCCAATTCAAGCCTAAATCTACCACGAACCTTCAAAATACATTCCGATCATGATCCTAAGTCCCAAATTACCTAAAGAAGATATCAGAATCATCAAAATTCACATCCGATACCTTTTACATATAAGTCAATATCCGGTTGACTTTTCCAACTTAAGCTTACTCAAAAGAGACGAAGTGTCTCATACCTCTCCAAAACCAATCCAAACCCGAACCAACCAACCTGATACCACATAATACAGCTGAACAAGACATAAAGAAGCAAAAATGGGGGAAATAAGGCTGAACTTCACAAAACAACCGGCCGAGTCATTACACCTGTTTTTCTTAAGTTTATATTAAGATGGCTTTTAAATTCTGTGATTTGGTCAACTGTTTGCCTAATATGTTCAATTTGGTCGTGTTTGTTTAAATCCCTCCTGTTCCTCAAATTTGGTCTTTTCTTTTTCACTTCTTGGTTAAGTTTCTTTGAATCCTATTCTAGCCGGCTGAAAGCCAAGGTTATTTAGGTTCTGTCCTTTGACCTCCCTAGTGTGAGCACTACTCGAGGTCTATTTGAGGCCCTTATGTACTCTGACACACTAGAACTTGGTCTCTAGTCCCTTCTCCGAATGATCTCTATTAACTTCCCTAGTATGAGCAATGCCCTAGGTTCCTGAAGCCTTTGGTAACTTTGACACACTGAGGTTTTGGTTCTATATGCTCAATTTTGTTTTTTAAGACCATTGGGGAATTCCTTAGGTCCTGGCTGCCTTATGTCCATGAATATGTGATTTTGTGCTAATGTGAACTATAAGAATGAAGGCTTGGCCTGGCCAAGTGTACTTTTGGGCCTGCTGTAGGCTCCCTATAGTTATATCTATTCTGTAATTTACTACATTCAATTCTGAGTCTGTAATAATTATTGTAATAACAATTTGAGGTATTAGTAAAAATTGGGGAAAGGGTTTTTATCCTATACTTGCATTGAAATGAGTAGAAATCCTGCCTATAGGCTCGTTACTTAGCTAAAAAAATGTGCTATCTTGTTCAAACATGTTTCAGCTTTCATGTATTAGAAAGCATGCCTATAGGTAATCTGTCTTTGCTTAAAACATGCTACTTTCCAGTTATTGTAGAAAGCATTCCTATAGGTATTTTATCCTTGTTCAAACACATTATTTTTCAGTAGAAATCCTGCCTATATGTCCTTTAATTGGTTAAAATATGCTCTATGACTACTTGTTAGAAATCCTATCTGTAGGATCTAAAAAACTAGTCTTGATCGTAGAAATCATGCCTATAGGAACAAAAGTCAGTTTTAGAGATCATGCCTATAGGATCTAAAATCAGTTTTAATTATAAAGAGCATGACTATAGGTTTGAATCAATTTTATTATCATCTTTCCCGTTTGTACAAGAGTTGTTAAACACTGTGTATTGGCATCCTTAGAAAACCTACCTATACGATCAAATAAGTGATTCTGATGAGCTTCTATGATTACCACTGTTTATTATCATGTAAAACGCCTAGACATCATGCCTATAGGTTTAATCCCCTTAAGCTTAAAATTAGTAGGCAAATCATGTAGGTTTTGGGAAGTGTATTAAGGAAATGGATTTCGCGTATAACTGTTCGCCCATTAAATCCAGACTCATATAAAGATCCCGCCTATAGGTTTCTGCAATCTTGACTATTTAAAATCAGCAATTGTCTTTGTTAATCTGACTTGTGTGCATTTGTTGTCTAATTGCGTAGGCCAACTTGAGCCTTTACTTGCTTATAAGTGAAAGTACAATGTGTTTTGTATGCCACCTAGATTTTGACATTCTTAGCAGCCTAAGTTAAAGTCTAGAACCACCCTGAGATAGAGGTCCAAATGCCTCCTGGACCATAGGCATGGGATGGGTAGTGCACGCGTAGGACACGACGTAGAATTGACTAGTACGCTTCAGGTAAACAACTTAAAGATAGTAATTGGGTAGAATGAGATGATAGTCTATGCTCGCTGAATAATATGAATAATACCCCATCTCGAGGGAGTTACGAAGTATTATTTATGTTACACGGGGTGATCCTTTAGGCAAAAAAACTTAGGACCCCCCATCCATTTGTCTTTCAAATGATTATTCATGTTTAGTAATTCCTTGTTTCTTAGCTTTGATCATATAGACTAATTCATTATTGAGTTCGGCTGGGATCTACAGTTGTGGACCTCGAAGAGTGCCTAACACCCTCTCTTCGAGGTAATTTCGAGCCCTTACCCGATCTTTGATGATGTAAACTGGTTAGACAGAGTTATTTGCAAATAGGTGCCCTAATGCATCTCAAAATCATTAGGTGGCGACTCTCTTTTGAAACACCTTCCTTAAAAGACTTGTCACTTGACGAAATCCGATTTCGCAAGAAAAAGGGGCGCGACACCCTTGTCGCATATTCCTTCTTAAAAACTCAACCGTTTTCCAGTCTTGTTCGCCCGAGCTACTTATTGTGAGTTTTGGTTGCTCCGGTGTTCCTGCAATTATTTTAAGGAGGATTTGTTTTTGAGATATGGCCAATTATCCCACACTCTTTGAAGAGAATACCCTCACCCTCATACACAATGGGTCGTTTGTGATGGCCAATTATTTCCGATATTTGTAGTGGTACCTCTATTGACACCTGGATACACGTGTATCTGCCTCTTAATGTAGCAAACATAGATATACCTATTATTAGGAGCTTACCTTTTCTTTTACCCACATTTATTGGGATTTCCTTGTCATAAAATTCTGTGGATAGTTGTGGTAGCCAAATCCAAATACTTGTGACTTGTATCTTTGTGTTTGCAGGAACAAAGTTGGGTTCCCAGTTCCGAACTGAGAAAAAATGTGCCATGACGAACCATGGTCCCCCGTACAATGCACCGATTATAATTTCCTCCTTTGCAAACTATACTATGAAGAAATCCCATCCTAAATCGATTAGGACGAGTTGTTCAGTTGGGTGCCAAAGTTGTTGGAGCTTGGTTTGGAGGAAGTGAGGGGGATTTTCCTTCCAAACACCTTGATGATAAGTGAGAAGTTTCATGGTTGGTAAATTCTGAGTTTTTGTTCCTACAACAGTGTGATTGGCTTAGTGCTTCCTTCGAATGAGGATGCTTCGAGCTCTATTTCTACCAGGTGGTATTGGGGATGGTAAACATTTGACTTTACCAGATGTTTTTACCCTAGGATTTCTATTAAGGTGTTTTTAATTGTTGTTTCCACTTCTATCGGTGCATTGTTGATGTTTAGTGGATCAGGGGTTTTTCATCGTAAGAGGGTATTGGGTCCTTTTTAGGGGATGGGGATGACGCCATGATAGGGGGGTTAATAATTGTAGAGATTGGTTAGACTTTCTCTCTCTAGAATTATACTTCTTTTTATACCTATATTAATTTTTTCCTTATTTAACTATGTAAGAAGTTTTCACTTAATATTTTCCTGATATAAATTCCTTTTAATATTCCTACATGAATACCATTTTAATAAGCAATTTGCCTCCCTTTATGAGTACAGTGGAGTGTCAACTATCATAAAGAGATTTCACGGCGTTATTTACAATAAGGATTGTACAATTGGAGCACTAGCTCAGAATGAAATAACATATCATTTCTGGAGAAGTGCACTTTCAGGACTTTAGTCAACTGGTAGCGCATCACGTAAGTAAGTTGGCCGAACTGTATGTGTCGAACCTTGTGGAAAACAAGATCCATGTATTTAAGTGCAGAAGAGTAGAGGGGTTAGATATATTATCTTTGGAGTTTTGAATTGTGCGCTACTAGTCCTTGGGAATTTATCAGTAATATTTTACAAAAAGAAAAAAGAAAAAATAATTGCACTTTCATGAGATATAAGGAACCTCCAAATAGAGGAGTTAGATGTAAAATTTCTTTTATGCTCGAAAAATTGACTTTATTGCGAGAATTCGTTAAACCATGTACAATAGTTTTGCATTTTGATAAAGAGATTAATTTTAGTGCAATAACAATGTATAAATGACATACATCAACAAAGAACATGTGAATCATTTTTCTCAAGATTGATTCGTAGAGATTTTCGGCCAAATTCCCTGCGATTTTGTATAATTGCTTTTAGTTAAACTCAATTTAAAACAATACTATAGAACTTGATACAAACGACATAATAATAAGTTGGCGTCTGCCTCATCAATTTAGGGGAGAAATTAATATCTCTATTATTCTTTGAACGTAGTAGCATCAATAAAATAACAGAATTAAGCGAAGGGAAAAAGATTTAAGGGTGTGACATACATGACAAGTGCCCCGTTTATAACATTGTTCCTAGGATATTGTCTTGACAATTGTAGTTATACTTATATGTCATTCAATAGAAACGATCCCTCTAATTCAACAACATTATTGTTAGAAGAAAATCCAAATGGAAATGAGGCATCTAAAAGTCCATCATAGAACATCCCAGCTGCGTACTCTGTAATATTTGAATCTTTGTTTTTCCTCCCTCGTTCTCTTCCTCTGTAATATTTGAATTCTTCGCAACCAATTCTATGAACATAGAAGATCGAAAGAGTATACCAAGTGCTGTGGTAGAGGAGGTTTTCTTGTTGGGGACATGACATTTACTTCGGTCATTATCTGTGTTGTGACACAAGGAGAAGAAAACCTTAATAACTATTTACTCATAAAATGGTACAGTTGAATTTGTAACGTGAATCTCATTGAAGCCCCCTCTCACTAATAAACTATCCCTATACCTCTTTGGTATTACTCTAAGTTGTTCCCATAAGCTTCTCGTAATGGCATATGTATTACTAGCATAATTAGCAGTAAAAAGCCAAGGGTTATAGGAAGGGTTACCTTGACCATGACATTGTTGCCTTGAGGTATGGTGGAGACCTCATCAATTTTCAAAATGTCATCCTTTTTCACATAATGACAATACCCCCTGATAAACCCACCGCAAGGTTCTGAATTTGGCCCGAGAAACCCAGTTCCTAAATCACGTGCTTGTGCTCAGTCATCCTAGTCTCAAGGAGATTAAACATGGCTGGCTTGTGCAGTTTCACCATCTTCGCACAGTGCCTCCCAAATTGCCTTTTGTTGCCCCCTAACATTCTAGATTATGAAATTCATTAACATCCTGGGGTGATTTGGTGACTTCTTTTTTAGTCACTTGCCCTTCCCTTTCGAGGAAGGGCTTTCCAAGTTATCCTTTATGAGGTTGTCCTGTTGCATCACTGGGGTAAGGTTCAAGTCTATTGTTGGACTAAGATTTGCAGCTGAGTATCATCCGTATTGTTCTAAGGTTAACCTTAGACTTACCTTGCACATCACCATATTCCTTGGCAACATTGCAATAAGTATTTCGCCCCTGGCCCTCTGAACTCTATCAACCCCTACTGCTGTAGGAGTATTACTTTTGTTTTGGGCATTCCCAGTTTTGCGATAAGGACTCTAGTTCTGAATTGGATGCTTCTGGGTGTTTGTGGACTTTTTCGAACTTGTCACCGGGGTTATCTCTAGTGTCGATTCTGCTGTCCATAGTGAAAATATGGGTTGGGGATCGTTTCTCCTGGCGACACGGGGGTGGGGAAGGAAAGGGTATGACTAGTCTTGTCCCTGAGTGGGCTGAGCTGGTTGGTTGACATTATTTCTTGACTTAGTGCTACTTGGGCTTGCATAAGAGTTTCCAGCTCTGCTGGTGGACAAAATTCATCATCGCATGGTTCAGAAATGCAATCACTATCTTGGCCAGATAGTGGGAATTCTGGACAAATACAGTGATGGGTAGGGTTTCGATTGTGAAGCTAAGGGGAAATGATGTTACTTTAAGTGCCATCTCCAACCATGAGGTTGGGAAATAGCATGGGAGTAGTGGTCCATATGTGACAAAGAGGGGCGTTGGTTCCTCCACCTAGGCTTGTGCAGTTGCACGCCATTGAGTTGGGTGTTTGCCATTATTGCTACTATAAGAGTTTTCAGAAGGGTTTTTTTGTGTCTGGGACCTTAAGGCTCGTGTTAGAAGTGTTGTGGGACATGTGGTGGAACTATGGAGGTGCGTGTTGCTTTCTCCCTTGTGGGCCAATGTGTATTGGGTTAGTTTGGTCATGGTCTGACTCTCTAATTGGGTTTTGCACACTCTTACTAATTGGGTTTGTGCTAACAGGCCCCTTTCCAGAGTGTTTTCCCTGTTCATGTGGGTCTGTCCAGTACTTTCCCTCGTACTCCTGCTCCCCATGTTCCCCGAGAACAGAGAACTTACCGGAATCTGGGTTGTAGACCTTGGTCACCGTTGAGTCGTCATTTGCTACCAAATGCTTCTATTTTTGGCTATCCATTATTTTCCCTTGTTGCTTGTTCCTTCTTAAGAACTCAACCATTTTCTAGTCTTGTTCGCTCGAGCTACTTATTGTGAGTTTTGGTTGCTTTAGTGTGCCTGCAATTATTTTAAGGGGGATTTTTTTTTTTGAGATATGACCAATTAGCCCACACTCTTTGTAGAGAATACCCTCATCCTCATACACAATGGGTCATTTATGATGGCCAATTTAAGAGTTGTTTATGTTAATTCTGTGAAACTATTGGGGATCGGGTTGCACGCTGCAACAATATTGTAATAATATGAGATGATACAAAGGAATAAGGACGGAATGTGATATGGCGGGATTGGTTGCACGCCGCAACAGATTTGTTGTGTTATAAGTTATTTGTGGTTGTATAGATTGTTCCTAGTGTTGTGATATGAGATTTTAGATTCTATGGTTGTGAGGCCCTTTTTGGAAATTGACCTTCGGGTCTGGTTAATTGACTTTACTGTTCTATTTCTATTCTTGTTCTTGTTATTATTATTTTTTACAGGTTTATTGTGAGTATCTTGTCATAGCCTCGTCACTACTTTGTCGAGGTTAGGCTCGACACTTACAGAGTACTTGGGGTCTCTTGTACTCATGCTACACTTCTGCAATTCTTGTACAGATACCAGAGTTGGTCCTAGTGACGTGTAGAGGAGATCTTGCTCGGACCAGCTATCAATAGGAGACTTGAGGTAGAGTGGCTGTCGTTGACAGTCCGTGAAGTCCCCTTCCATTTTGTTTTTACTGTTTATTTAGCTTCAAACAATTGTATTTTGTTCAGACTTTATCTGTATTACTCTAGATGCTCATGTATCCGTGACTCCAGATTTCTGGAATATATTCTGATTACGTCATTTGGTATTTTTATCAATATATTTCAAACTATTATAGTTTATTATTATTAATATTTTATTTAAAACTGTTAAATTTGTTTAAGTAATTTAAGTAACGTTGGCTTGCCTAGCAAGTGAAATGTTAAGCGTCATCACGGTCCTGATGGTGGAATTTCAGGTCGTGACAAGTTGGTATCAGAGCACTAGGTTGCATAGGTCTCATGAGCATGAGCAAACTTACTAGAGTCTAAAGGATCGGTAGTAATTTGAAATGTGTAATATGATATTTAGACTTGATTGGTTTTGACTTTGTCTGTGATTGGGTTAATATTAGACAAAGGTTGCATGTGAATGTTATTTGCTTAATATATTTTATACTTGAATATCATTTTGGTGGAAACTTTTAAACTTTGATGTGGTATTATAGAATTTACACATGTTAAATGATTTTATTATGTTTAAACTAGTTTGGTATTTGATGATTTTGGCTCAATTGATTGATCATTTGTGATATTGATTATTCGATTTCGCAGGGAGTGTACCTTGAAATATAGCAGAATTTTTGTTGTATTTTATCAATATTTACGATTGATTTCCGACCACTTTGGTCGGAAACTTTAACTGAAAATTCCCAATTTTTCGACCGAAGTGGTCGGAACATGTAATTCATTATTTTATTAATTTTATTATTTCTGATCGATTCAGTCGGAAATTTGAATATAATTTGACTTAATTATTAAAATACCGACCAATTCGGTCGGAAGAATAATTATTTATTTAATAAATATTTTTAATTGCGACAGAATCAATTTCAAATGTATCGACCAAAACAATTGAAACTTTTGATTTTATTCGGTCAACTCTACTTTTACTAGTTGCGACCAAAAAGGTCAAAAATTTCTGACTGATTCAGTCACAAATATTTTACGACCATCAATTTTTGACCCACATTAAATCTATCAGAAATAACTGATTTCCGACGGATTTGGTGGTCAGAAATTTTGCATTTTCTAGTAGTGAGTATTCTCATGAACTCTAGTATTTTTTTCCTGCATATAGAAAGTACATGCTCAACATATACCATTTTGATCAAAGATGCTTGCTTAGTCTTGGGTCTGTATCTTTGCAACAACTCCAGTATATGTAGACTCCAGGAACTCCTTATGTGCCATTGTACCTGCAATCAGTTGATCAATTTTGAGCATACCATCTTAGAGAATCTGCACTCCAAGAAAAAGTGATATTTGGTTTCGTTCTCGATCTATTTTGCATAAGGCACATGTTGGATCAACTTGCACGCCCCCTTTCAGAAGTCTATCAACTGTAAGTAGTCTGTTTTGTACCTCAGCCACATAGTAAAAATAATTTTTGGTCTAGCTGAGTTATTAAACATTAATTTTCTCCATGGAACTTTGGGCAAACTCCCAATCATGCCGGTATATATGTCTGATCAAACTTCTTTTTGTATTTTTCCTGCTTTGTATATGACTAAGCATATCTCTGGTCCCCAGAATTTTCCGCACCATCCAACATGCTCGAGAAGAAATTCTCATATGTTCAAGCTGCTGCCCTCTTTTTAAGGCCCTCTTGGTGATTGTGTTTACTCCAGACCAAATAAAGTTCTACAATATGCCTCTATTGTTTTCATGACCTTAGCTTAGTAGTACAAATAGTTGAGCCCAATATGATTACAAGCCAAAAATGACTGTCTTCACCAGTTGAATCCTACTTGAATAAGCCAATTTTTTTACCTGTCCATGAAGAGGTCTTGCCCATCACTTTTTCAATTAGAGGCTGTCATTGCACAAGTTTCAGTTTCTTTGTGGCCAAGGGTTCCAGGTAGTTAAAAGGCATTTTACCAGCCATATATTTGTGATTTACTCGCTGGCTTATGTTAAAATAAAATATTTTATTGAAATATCCGCTTATATATGGATAATACATATGCGTGTGGAGGCTTCTTATAGCCTGTTTGGCCAAGCTTTTCAAGACAAAAAAGTGTTTTTCTCCAAAAGTACTTTTTTTCCCTAATTTGAGGTGTTTGGCCAAGCTTATTTGGGAAAAAGTGCTTTTGGGAAGAAACAGAAGCAGTTTCAGAGAAGCAGAAAAAAGTAGTTTCTTTTCAAAAGCAGAAGCAGAAGCAGTTTTCGCTTTTCTTCTTACCTAAAATACCCTTAACAAAATATAGTATATACCAAAATAACCCTTAAACCTAATACTTAGGATATTAATTTATATATTTCTTCTTATTTTTAGGAAACTTTCTAATATATAATGTCTTTAGGGGTGAATGCTTTTATATTTGTTGAAGGAATTTTAATATATTTAACTTATATTAAAAGAATTAAGTACTTTTTAATTTTATTTTCATATTTTACTTAAATAAAATGATTTTTTTTTAATTATTGCATGTAATAACAAAATTTTGATATTATTTATTTACTTATAATATTAATTATTAAGTAAATCTATTCATGTCCTTATTCGTAATTTAACACTTAAAAGCACTTTCTAAAAAGCTTGGCCAAACACAAATTATTTCTCAAAAGTGTTTTTCAGACTGATTAGCCAAACACAAACTGATTCTCTCCAAAAGTACTTTTTTCAAAAGCACTTCTCAAAATAAGCTTATTTCTCCAACTTGGCCAAACAGGCTATTATACCTATAGATATGTGAATCTTCTTGTAAAAAAGCCAAAAGATAGATAGGAACAGGAGTTGTTCTACAACTAAATCTTTTTGTAAGTAGCTGTTCTTGATATTAGCTTGTTAGCACTTAGCATCGAAGAGTGTGGTAAGTGTTTATCCTCAAAATTGGATAACAATTGAATTTATACATGGTTTTAAGAATACGTGATCTAATTAGATACAAATTGAGAAATTCAGATTAATATTGAAATCAATGAATAAAAAGTAAATGCAAACCACACAAGTTGAACAATCTTGGCCTTGAAGCTTGGCCACCCTCAAGTCAAAGGTGCCTTAATCGGTATTGGAGCAGAATGATAAGATAATAAGAACTAGTAATAACAGTATATTGCTTTAGGATGCATGTTACAATGTCTGTTACAAATAATCAGACCCCCTTTATATAGTAGGAGATTCCTACTTTAGATACAATTTTATAAAAGACAGGGAATCTCATGATTTAACTTCCTCTTCTTCATCTTTATTCAAAAGAAAAAAAGGCGAAGACTTCTAAGACAGTTCCACAGAAAGAAACTGCCTCTTCATCATGGCCGGCCGGCGAGGAACCAGCGGCGGAGCCTCCTCTTGAAGCGTTTATTCCTAGCGGGTGCTCGACCAGTGCTGACTTTAAGGTTGAGAAAACCTCCTCAGTACCGGGTCAGTGCGAGTCGGTCTCGAGATATATATGCTTGGTCACTGACAATCTCCTCTCCAATGTCAAGAAGGATTGCAACTGGTTGGCAAACACGCGGTGGTGCCTTCGCCCGATGAAGCGATTACTACCCACGTGGAGGGTTTTTTAAGTGTTTACACTTAACCCTTCATGTTGGGCCCCTTGGACCTGGTCATCATCGCCTTCTATAAGAGGTGCGAGATGATTCTCGGTCAAATCTGTCCCTCTTTTTGGGGGATAGTAGTTCTGCTCGGCCGAGGACATGCCATTTCCCAAGAAATGGAACATGAAACGTAAGAATAACCTTGCCTTTATGATTTCGTTTATTGCTTTCCCATTTCCTATCTTCTTATCGATGTTTTGTGGTGCAACTGTTGCTTGGATGCCGGATGAAGTTCCTCGACTTAAAGAGTAGGTCGAGGGCATTATGTCACAGAAACTCTATTTCGAGCACGCATGGCACAAACTTTCGAAGGGTCAGTGGGAGGCTCGTTCCCATGGTGAGTTCCATTTTTTGAGTTAATAATACTTGATCTTTTCCTTGTGCCGTTGAATTCTTATTCGTTCCATTTTCTTTTGAAGGTATTTTCAAGGATGTTTCTATAAGGCCTCCATCCGGTGACGAGGATGTACCCGTCGAGTCCCCTGCTCCAAGGCAGGGTGATGAGAAGAAAAGGAAGAGGACCCAGAGCTTTCCGAGCTCGGAAAAGAAGAGAACAAAAACAAGTCTGGTGCATAAATCTAAGGGTAGCACCAATCCTCGGGTGCTATCTTCGGACTCACTCCACCAGCTGAGGGATGAGTCATAAGAAGAAGAAAACTCCAAACTGGTGGCCCACATGCGGTCAGGTGTCGTGATATGAGGGGCCTCCGAACCGGTGAGAGATGTAACTTGCCTCGACTCGGAGAGGTCAATGAAGGAGCTTTAGCTGAAGCTTCCGGACCATAAGGTGTGAGGCCACTTTGCCTTGAGATAGGGAGGCCAGTAATGAGGTCATAGCTAGTTCTTTCCGAGCAACGAATAGTGCTCTGAAGGGCGTACTCGGAGTGATAGACCTCTCCGGTTCGCCTTTATTTACTGATTCTATGTTTACCGAGGCTTAGACATTGAAAGGACAACCCAACGAAGAGCCACAAGGGGCGGTGGATTCTTTCATAACTTTTTTGATGGAGTAGAATCTACCATTACCGAGGAAATCACCAGGTTGGGTGATTTACCGGTGCCGAGGAAGAGTCCATCATCAAGGACGAGTGGATCTTCCTCAAGTCCCAAACTAGTCAATCAGTTCCTGGCTCCGAGTGCAAATCCTGCGGTCGATCGTTATATCCATTCCGAAAGATTCCCGACTTCTTTCTTCCCCCATAGGGGTGGCTAGTTACCTCCGATGCTTGGTGATAGAGGAGGACTATGCCAAGATAAACGTGGTGGAAGCGCCAGTTTAATGAAGCTCAACATGCGTTAAATCGGATAACTTTAGATACTTCTTAATAATTTTCAGTTTATACTTAGATTAGTCTGTAGGTAATCATAACCCCTTTCTCTGTGTTTGTAGGCATCAGTACTCTACCACGAGATGTTCCTTCGCAATCGGGAAGAGCTAGATCAGTACGAGGCCGAGATCCGAGGGCTCACTGAGAAAAGATAAGCTTACAAACTTCTTAGCGAGCAAAGAGAAGGGGAGACTAAGGGCCTCCGGGCTGAGTTGGAGGTGGCTCAAAAAGAGCATGCCGACCTGGTTGAGTAGGTAAGAAGAATTTTTTGAGTTAGTGACGATGAATCAGACATGTTGACTAATGGGTTCGAAACCTGCAGGTCCAACAGAAGATTGACAAGATCAGACAGCTCTAAGAAGAGGTAGATGCAGTAAAGTCTGAGGCCGAAGAATAGAAAAAGAACATGGACTGCCTGGCCTCAGAAAAGGAGATTGCCCGGGCCCAACTGGCTTCGGCTGAGTCCAGCTCCAAGGTATAAAGGAGAAATCCTTGGCGCAGGCCAAGAAGATCGAGGAGCTCCAATCCTAGTTGAATTCGACCGTCTCTAATTGAGAAAATCTGGCCGTGGATCTTGAAGTGGCCAAGTTTGAGGCCAAAGTGATTAAGGCCTATGCCGATGAGATGGTCTCTGTTTATAAAGCCGATGCCGAGGCGACTTAAGTTAGAGCAAAAGGCATCATTGAGCATGCTAAATGGCAATCTTGAAGGGAGACCCTTGAGGAAGTTCATGCTCGAGGTTTTGACCTATCAGCTGAGATTGAGAGTGCCAAAGAGCTTAAAGCCGAGGCCAAAAATTTGGCCTATCTCGAAGACGAAGATGAGGCCGAAGACTTGGGAGAGTACAATGATGGAAAAGATCCCAAGGGTGGCGATTTTGCCCCCGACGAAGACCAGGCCACTTAGGCCTGTAGATGTTTTTTTTGTATTTTTGTTGAGGCCGTTCGGCCTTTGTAAAATTTTCATAGGGTTGTTTGGCACTTGTAAAAAGAACTTTGATTATGAATATAAAGCTTTTTCCATCAACAACTTTGGATTTCTCTCTTTTCCTTATGTACTTTTATTTGCAAAGATCTAAATGCCTTAGCATGAAATAGTTAGGTTTTGTTCAGAAACTCAAAAAAACCTTCCCTTTAACTTTATTTCGTTTTAAGGCATTCTGGGGGTTCAGTGTGACCGAAAGTTTTCTTTCCCCTAAGTACTTAGACTATTTTTTATGTCATAGTTTGCCGAGGGTAGCCTTTAGAACCGATTTAGAAATTTTTAAGGCCTAGTTGTCTTTCTTATGTGTCCTTCGACGTCTCCGAGCTGTTTTAATTTGACCGCAGACTTTTAGTTCGGGTGTCGCCCAGTGGGGATGGCCGTGGACTTTAAAATTCTTGGGTTGCCTAATAGGTCTTATGCCCCCAAGGTCTAATATCTTGGACCGTTCGAGTTTGTTTTCAGACGGCAGTCCTCGAGTGAGAGAGTGATTGTTCCATCTCAGGTTAAAGCGCCCTTGGGCTCATTACCTTTAGGGGATTTGAAGCAGGGAATTCTTTAAGAAATTTAAATAAGAAATTTTAAAATATAAGATGATTGAAAGGAAGATACTTCTTTAATTCTAGTGTAAAACTGTTATACATGCATATATGTTTTATGCTAGGACTCGAGAAATCTATGAAGGCACGGTTCGTTTGATGGTTTGGCCCTTACAATAAATCCTACCTATTCAAGACTCTTCCATCACGAAGTAATTTCCTTGCTAAAGTTGATATCCTAGGGTAATGCCTCCTAGTATTCGAGGTTGATCACAGAGAGAAGCCTTAGATACCGTTGATGCAATCCTTAACACCGATTCATGACCGGCCTTCTACTCTAAGTTCGCTAATGCACCATAATCCTCGTTAAAAAACTTGCAGGAAAACCCATTTGGGACAAAACCGGTTCATGGGGAAAAGAGTGCAACGCGTGCTTTCCGACCTAAAAATTTGTTCCGCTTCTTGTTGGTTACCTGCAAGTGTTAGTTCAAAAATAATTAAAAAGGAAAAGAACGGGGTCGTACCTTAGTATTAGTATCATTTCAAGTGAGTCATGTTGCAATTATTTGGTAGCTTTTCACCGTTCATTGCCCCGAGTTTGTATGATCCTTTTTCGACGGTTTCGAGAATTTGGTACTGTCCTTCCCAGTTCGGCCCCAACTTCCCTTTGTTCGTATTCTGGGTGTTCAGTGTGACCTTCCTTAGTACCAAGTCCCTGATATTAACGTGTCAAAGGTTGGCACTTTGGTTGTAATATCTCTTGATCTGCTATTTTTGGGCGGCCAACTGGACGAGGGCGGCTTCGCACCTTTCATCTAATAGCTCCAGGATTATACTCATGGCCTCGTTATTCGATTCTTTTTGTTGCATATCAGAATCTGACACTTGGTTCACCAACTTTAACCGGTATTAGAGCTTTGGCACCGTAAACCAGAATGGGGTGACCTCGGTACTAGACTTTGAGGTCGTGCGGTATGCCCACAGGACTTCGGGTAAGATTTCCTTCCATTTTCCTTTGGTGTCGTTTAACCTTTTTATGAGGTTTTAGAGTATGGTTTTGTTGGTCGATTCGGCTTGTCCATTCCCACTAGGGTGATAAGGTGTTGACACGATCCTTTTGATCTTATGATCCTCGAGAAATTTGGTCACTTTGCTACCGATAAATTGTTTCCATTCTCACATACGATTTCGGATGCCATTCTGAACCGACATATGATGTGGTCTCAAATGAAGTCGATGACTTCGTTCTCCCTAACCTTATCATACGCCGGTGCTTCAACCCACTTAGAAAAATAGTCGGTCATAAATAATATAAATTAAGCCTTACCAGATGGCCGTGAAAGAGGGCTAACGATGTCCATGCCCCACTTTATGAATGGACATGGTGACAAGACCAAGTGTAACAGCTCCCCGGATTGGTGAATCATCGGAGCATGTCTTTGGCATTCATCACATTTTCGTATGAACTCCTTCGCATCTTTTTCCATGTCGATCCCAGTAATAGCCGACTCTGATTACCTTTAGAACTAATGATTCCGCAATCCCAGTAAACATGTCGCATCTTTTTCCATGTCGATCCCGCAATCTCATGATTTAACTTCCTCTTCTTCATCTTTATTCAAAAGAAAAAATGGCGAAGACTTCTAAGACAGTTCCACAGAAAGAAACTACCTCTTCATCATGGTCGGCCGGCGAGGAACCAGCGGCGGAGCCTCCTCTTGAAGCATTTATTCCTAGCGGGTGCTCGACCAATGCTGACTTCAAGGTTGAAAAAACCTCCTCGGTACCGGGTCGGTGCGATCCGGTCTCGAGATATATATGCTTGGTCACTAACAATCTCGTCTCCAATGTCAAGGAGGATTGCAACTGGTTGGCAAGCACGCGGTGGTGCCTTCGCCCGAGGAAGCGATTACTACCCACGTGAAGGGTTTTTTAAGTGTTTACACTTAACCCTTCATGTTGGGCCCCTTGGACCTGGTCATCATCGCCTTCTATAAGAGGTGCGAGATGATTCTCGGTCAAATCTGTCCCTCTTTTTGGGGATAGTAATTCTCCTTCGCTTCTTCGTAAAAAACAATCAAGGGGTGTCCCTTCACCATCGGTCACCTCATGCATCTGTACAGTCCCTGACTCTATCGAGGGGGATTAATAAAACTTGCCCGTTGGGACAGTAAGGCCCCATTCTCGGGTATAGATGAGGATCGGGACCGAGGATGGTTGGCTCGATTCGTTCGAGTGAAAACCTCGAATTTAATCTCGGCCGAGGACATGCCATTTCCCAAGAAATGGAACATGAAACGTAAGTATAACCTTGCCTTTATGATTTCGTTTATTGCTTTCCCATTTCCTATCTTCTTATCGATGTTTTGTGGTGCAACTGTTGCTTGGATGCCGGATGCAGTTCCTCGACTTAAAGAGTAGGCCGAGGGCATTGTGTCACATAAACTCTATTTCGAGCATGCGTGGCACAAACTTTCGAAGGGTCAGTGGGAGGCTCGTTCCCATGGTAAGTTCCCTTTTTTTTGAGTTAATAATACTTGATCTTTTCCTTGTGCCGTTGAATTCTTATTCGTTCTGTTTTCTTTTGAAGGTATTTTCAAGGATGTTGCTATGAGGCCTCCATCCGATGACGAAGATGTACCCATCGAGTCCCCTGCTCCAAGGAAGGGTGATGAGAAGAAAAGGAAGAGGACCCAGAGCTTTCCGAGCTCGGAAAAGAAGAGAACAAAAAGAAATATAGTGCATAAATCTAAGGGTAGCACCAATGCTCGGGTGCTATCTTCGGACTCACTCCACCAGCTGAGGGACGAGTCAGAAGAAGAAGAAAACTCCAAATTGGTGGCCCGCATGTGGTTATGTGTCGTGATATGAGGGGCCTCCGAACCGGTGAGAGATGAAACTAAATTGCCTCAACTCGAAGAGGTCGATGAAGGAGCTTTAGCCGAAACTTCTGGACCATAAGGGGGTGAGGCCACTTTGACTTGAGATAGGGAGGCCAGTAATGAGGTCGTAGCTAGTTCTTTCCGAGCAACGGATAGTGCTCTGAAGGGCGTACTCGGAGTGATAGACCTCTCCGGTTCACCTTTATTTACTGATTCTATGTTTACCGAGGCTTAGACGTTGAAAGGACAACCCAATGAAGAGCCACAAGGGGCAGTGGATTCTTTCATAACTTTTTGGATGGAGTAGAATCTACCACTACCGAGGAAATCACCAGGTTGGGTGATTTACCGGTGTCGAGGAAGAGTCCATCAACAGGGACGAGTGGATTTTCCTCAAGTACCAAACTAGTAAATCGATTCCTGGCTCCGAGTGCAAATCCTGATCGGAAGTGGTCGATCGTTATATCCATTCCGGAAGATACCCGGGTTCTTTCTTCCCCCATAGCGGTGGCTAGTTACCTCCGATGCTTGGTGATAGAGGAGGACTATGCCAAGATAAATGCGGTGGAAGCGCCAGTTTAATGAAGCTCAACAAGCGTTAAATCGGGTAACTTTAGATACTTCTTAATAATTTTTGGTTTATACTTAGATTAGTCTATAGGTAATCATAACCCCTTTCTCTGTGTTTGTAGGCATCAATACTCTACCACGAGATGTTCCTTTGCCATCGGGAAGAGCTACACCAGTACGAGGCCGAGATCCGAGGGCTCACTGAGAAAAGATAAGCTTACAAACTTCTTAGTGAGCAAAGAGAAAGGGAGACTAAGGGCCTCCGGGCTGAGTTGGAGGTGGCTCGAAAAGCGCATGCCGACCTGGTTGAGTAGGTAAGAAGAGACGATGAATTAGACATGGTGACTAACGGGTTCGAAACCCGCAGGTCCAACAGAAGATTGACAAGATCAGACAGCTCCAAGAAGAGGTAGATGCGGTAAAGTCTGAGGCCGAAGAATGGAAAAAGAACATGGACTGCCTGGCCTCAGAAAAGGAGATTGCCCAGGCCCAACTGGCTTCGGCTGATTCCAGCTCCAAGGTATAATGGAGAAATCCTTGGCTCAGGCTAAGAAGATCGAGGAGCTCCAATCCCAGTTGAATTTGACCGTCTCTGATTGAGAAAATCTGGCCATGGATCTTGAAGTGGCCAAGTTGGAGGCCAAGGTGATTAAGGCCTATGCCGATGAGATGGTGGCTGTTTATAAAGCCGATGCCGAGGCGACTTAAGTTCGAGCAAAAGGCATCATTGAGCATGCTAAATGGCAATCTTGAAGGGAGACCCTTGAGGAAGTTCATGCTCGAGGTTTTGACCTATCAGCTGAGATTGAGAGTGCCAAAGAGCTTGAAGACGAGGCCAAAAAATTGGCCTATCTCGAAGACGATGAGGAGGTCGAAGACTTGGGAGAGTCCAAGGATGGAAAATATCCCGAGGGTGGCGATGTTGCTCCCGGCGAAGACCAGGCCACTTAGGCCTGTAGATGTTTTTTTTTGTATTTTTGTTGAGGCCGTTCGGCCTTTGTAAAATTTTCATCGGGTTGTTTGGCACTTGTAAAAAGAACTTTGATTATGAATATAAAGCTTTTTCCATCAACAACTTTGGATTTCTCTCTTTGCCTTATGTACTTTTATTTACAAAGATCTAAATGCCTTAGCATGAAATAGTTAGGTTTTGTTCAGAAACTCAAAGAAACCTTCCCTTTAACTTTATTTTGTATTAAGGCATTCTGGGGGTTCAGTATGACCGAAAGTTTTCTTTCCCCAAAGTACTTAGACTATTTTTTATGTCTTAGTTTGCCGAGGGTAGCCTTTAGAACCGATTTAGAAATTTTAAGGCCTAGTTGTCTTTCTTATGTGTCCTTCGACGTCTCCGAGCTGTTTTAATTTGACCGTAGACTTTTAGTTCGGGTGTCGCCCAGTGGGGATGGCCGTGGCCTTTAAAATTCTGGGGTTGCCTAATAGGTCTTATGCCCCCGAGGTCTAATATCTTGGACCGTTCGAGTTTGTTTTCAGACGGCAGTCCTCGAGTGAGAGAGTGATTGTTCCATCTCAGGTTAAAGCACCCTTGGGCTCGTTACCTTTAGGGGATTGGAAGTAAGGAATTCCTTAATAAATTTAAATAAGAAATTTTAAAATATAAGATGATTGCAAGGAAGATACTTCTTTAATTCTAGTGTAAAACTGTTATACATGCATATATGTTTTATGCTAGGACTCGAGAAATCTATGGAGGTACGGTTCGTTTGACGGTTTGGCCCTTACAATAAATCCTACCTATCAAGACTCTTCCATCACGAAGTAATTTCCTTGCTAAAGTCGATATCCTAGGGTAATGCTTCCTAGTATTCGAGGTTGATCACAGAGAGAAGCCTTAGATACCATTGATGCAATCCTTAACACCGATTCATGACCGGCCTTCTATTCTAAGTTAGCACAATCTACTATTACCTCGTTAAAAAACTTGCAGGAAAACCCATTTGGGACAAAACCGGTTCATGGGGAAAAGAGTGCAACGCGTGCTTTCCGACCTAAAAATTTGTTCCGCTTCTTGTTGGTTACCTGCAAGTGTTAGTTCAAAAATAATTAAAAAGGAAAAGAACGGGGTCGTACCTTAGTATTAGTATCATTTCAAGTGAGTCATGTTCCAATTATTTGGTAGCTTTTCACCGTTCATTGCCCCGAGTTTGTATGATCCTTTTTCGACGGTTTCGAGAATTTGGTACTATCCTTCCCAGTTCGGCCCCAACTTCCCTTCGTTCGTATTCTGGGTGTTCAGTGTGACCTTCCTTAGTACCAAGTCCCTGATATTAACGTATCAAAGGTTGGCACTTTGATTGTAATATCTCTCGATCTGCTGTTTTTGGGCGGCCAACTGGACGAGGGCGGCTTCGCACCTTTCATCTAATATCTCCAAGATTATA
Source organism: Nicotiana tabacum (assembly GCF_000715075.1). Classification (NCBI taxonomy): domain Eukaryota; kingdom Viridiplantae; phylum Streptophyta; class Magnoliopsida; order Solanales; family Solanaceae; genus Nicotiana; species Nicotiana tabacum. Next base: position 91,189,449 of record NC_134101.1, on the reverse strand, counting down.
CTCATGGACTCGTTATTCAATTCTTTTTGTTGCATATCAGAATCAGACACTTGGTTCACCAACTTTGACCGGTATTAGAGCTTTGGCACCGTAAACCAGAATGGGGTGACCTCGGTACTAGACTTTGAGGTCGTGCGGTATGCCCACAGGACTTCGGGTATGATTTCCTTCCATTTTCCTTTGGTGTCGTTTAACCTTTTTATGAGGTTTTAGAGTATGGTTTTGTTGGTCGATTCGGCTTGTGCGTTCCCACTAGGGTGATAAGGTGTTGACACGATCCTTTTGATCTTATGATCCTCGAGAAACTTGGTCACTTTGCTACCGATAAATTGTTTCCATTCTCACATACGATTTCGGATGCCATTCCGAACCGACATATGATGTGGTCTCAAATGAAGTCGATAACTTCGTTCTCCCTAACCTTCTCATACGCCAGTGCTTCAACCCACGTAGAAAAATAGTCGGTCATAAATAATATAAATTGAGCCTTACCAGATGGCCGTGAAAGAGGGCTAACGATGTCCATGCCCCACTTCATGAATGGCCATGGTGACAAGACCAAGTGCAACAACTCCTCGGATTGGTGAATCATCGGAGCATGTCTTTGGCATTCATCACATTTTCGTATGAACTCCTTCGCATCTTTTTCCATGTCGATCCCAGTAATAACCGACTCTGATTACCTTTAGAACTAATGATTCAGCGCCTGAATGATTTTCGCAGGTGCCCTCGTGGACTTCCCTCAAAACGTGCTCGGTATCTCCGAGTACCAGACATATTGCTACTAGGCCAACGAACATTCTTCTGAACAAGGTTTCGTCTTCGGACAAGCTGAATCGAGCTGCTTTTGTGCGCAGGGTCCTCGATTCTTTTGGATCTAAGGGCAGTTTCCAGGTCTTCAAATATTCTACATATTTGTTTCTTCAATCCCAAGTCAAGCTTGTGGAGTTTATTTCATCGTGACCTTCTTCTACTACCGATCTCATGAGCTGTACAATTGCCCCTGAGTTGAGCTCGTCTTCTTCGACTGACGACACTAAGTTTGCAAGGAAATCGGCCTCACTATTTTGATCTCGAGGTACGTACTGCAATGTCCACTCTTTGAACCGATGTAATGTTACCTGCAACTTATCTAGGTACCTTTGCATTCATTTTTCTCTGACTTCGAACGTTCCATTAACTTGGTTCACCACAAGGAGGGAGTCGCACTTAGCTTCGATCACCTCCTCCCTCAAGCTTTTGGCCAGTTCGAGACCGGCAATTATGGCCTCATATTCGGCCTCGTTGTTAGACAATTTCACAGTTCTAATGGATTGTCTAACTACATTGCCTGTGAGTGGATTTAGTACGATGCCAAGTCCGGACCCCTTTGAGTTCGAGTCACCGTTCGTAAAAAGGATCCAGATTCCCGAAGACGTCCCCGAGTTTACCAACAACTCTCTTTCAGCCTGGGGTATTAGGGCAAGCGTAAAATCGACCACAAGATCTGCCAAAATTTGAGACTTAATGGCTGTCTAGGATCGATACTTAATATCTTATCCTCTGATTTCTACGGCCCATTGACCAATCGTCCTGAGAGTTCGGGCTTATGCATTATATTTCGGGATGGGTAAGTTGTCACAACACATATAGGATGGCACTGAAAATATGGTTTCAATTTCCTAGAGGCACTTAGCAAAGTGAGCGCCAATTTTTCTAGGGGAGGGTATTTAGTTTCGTTCTCACCTAAGGTCCTATTAACATAATAAATTGGAAATTGTGTACCTTGTTCTTCCTGAACTAGGACTCCACTTACTGCTATCTCCGATACTGCCAAGTACAAGTATAGTTGTTTGTCTGTCTTCAGTGTGTGGAGTAGTGCGGCTCGATAAATATCTCTTGAGTTCTTCCAAGGCCAGTTGGCATTCCGAGGTCCATGTGAAGTTTTTTCTTCTTCAGTAACGAGAAAAAATGGCGGCTCTTATCGGAGGACCTCAAAATGGATCTCCCCAGGGTGGCAATGCGCCCGGTTAGTCTTTGCACGAACTTTACATTGTTCAATACGATGGTATCCTTGATAGCTTTGAGCTTGTCGGGGTTGATCTCGATTCCTCAGTTGGATACCATAATTCCAAGAAATTTACCCGATCCATTCCGAACACATATTTCTCCGAATTCAGCTTCATGTTGTTCTTCTTCAATATACTGAAGGTTTCCAGCAAATGCTTTAAATGGTCCTATGCTAGCAGGGACTTAACCAATATGTTGTCAATGTAAACTTTCATGGATTTCCCTATTTGTTTTTCGAACACCCGATTTACTAGGCGTTGGTAAGTGGAATCAGCATTTTTTAATCCAAATGGCATCACGTTATAGCAGTATGTGCCATACTTAGTAATGAAAGAGGTCTTTTCCTGATCATCCAGGTTCATCCGTATTTGGTTGTACCTGAAATAGGAATCGAGAAAACTGAGGATCTCGTGGGCGGCTGTGGCATCAATCATGCAATCGATGTTAGGCAAAGGGAAAGAGTCCTTGGGACATGCTTTATTTAAATCTTTATAATCTACACACATTTTCAGTTTGTTCCCTTTTTAGGGACTACTGCTATGTTTGCTAACCATTTTGGGTGTTTGACTTCTCGAATGGACCCTATTTTAAGGAGTTTAGTTACCTTGTCCTTGATGAAAGCATGTTTGATCTCGGACTGGGGTCTCCTTTTCTGCTTGACCGGGTGGAATTTTGGGTTGAGGCTCAGTTTGTGAGTGGTTATCTTCTATGGGATCCCGTCATGGCGAGGACCAAGCAAAACAATCTACGTTAGATATGAAAGATTCCTAAAATTCATCCCAGACCCACGTGCCCGGATTTCGAAAATTTTCGAAGAAAGTTGTTATCCATAACCTTAGGAACATAAATATATGATTTGCATTATGTTCCATAACCATTTTCCTTTAAACCCGTGATTTTCACTAATTTACATGTTATAATCTACCCATAAACTATGTATTAAACTCACATTAGGTAGAAATTACTTACCTCACAAAGCTAGGTCGAAATCCCCTCCTGAAGAGCTCTCAAATGACCCAAGAGTGTAATAAATGACCCCAAAAATGCCTAAGTCCCGATTTTAAAACTCACTGCTCAGCTGTCTCCTTCTTCGTGAATGCGAAAGAGGCCTCTTGTTCACGAAGGCAAATGGCTTAGACCCCCTGGAGACCCTTCATCATGAACGCGACCAAGGTCTCGCGAACGCGACCAAGGTCTCACGAACGCGACCAAGGTCTCACGAACGCGACCAAGGTCTCATGAATATGAAGGCTGGCTTGGCCTACCCTTCGCGAATGCAAGGGCTCCTTCACGAACACGAAGAACAAAGCGGCCTTGCCCAGCCCTGGCTACTCTACGCGAACGTGAGTCACCTCACGCGAATGCAAAAGTCACTGACCCCAAACCTTTGCGAACGTGGACAAGCTATCGGGAACACGTAGCATATTTTCCCCCTAGTCCCAATTCCTTCTACACGAACGCGATGGTCCCTTCGGGTTCGCAAAGAAGGAAACTAGAATTGGGCATTTCTGGTTTCTCAAACTTTGCTCCGCGGGGTCCGAAACTCACCCGAGCCACTTGGGACCCCATCCAAAGGCACTAATAGGTTTGTAATCATAATACGAACTTGCTTGAACTTTTGAAATGCGAAAAACAAAAACGAAACCAATAATCACATGCTAAAACCAAATTGAATCAAATTTTGAACTTCAAGTTTTCCAAATTCTCCGAATGCGCCGAATCATACTTAGACTACTTGGAATGACACCAAATTTAGTGTGTACGTATTAAGTGACATTACAGAACTATTCCCAATCTCGGAATTCAATTCAGACCTCGATATCACCAAAACCCACTCCAAACCAAATTTGAAGAACTTCAAAGTTCTTCAAGAACCTACTTTTACTATTAGGCGCCAAAATGCTCTCGGGTCATCAAAAACCCGATTCGAACATATGCTTAAGTCTGAAATTATCATATGAACCTATTGGACCCGTCAAATCCTGATTCCGAGGCCATTTACTAAAAAGGTTGACCGAAGTCAAACTTGGCCTTTTTAAGCCAACCTTAAGGAATCAAGTGTTCTGATTTCAACCCAAACTCTTCCAAATCTCGAACCAACCATCCCTGCAAGTCATAAATCAGTAAAAGCAAGTACGAGAAGTCTTATTTAGGGGAATGAGATTCTAGAAAGTAAAACAACCGGTCGAGTCGTTACAAAAGGTGTATAATAAAATCTGAGAGCAGTAAAATAAATGACACCACTGGTTCAGAACCAATGTATTGTCCTAATCCAATCTCCTTGGGTTACAAGATGTCAAATTTTGAGCTCTTTGTAATTTGGGTTAAGTACAACTTGTGTGATTTTCAAAGTTCACCACCAACATTTACAGGGTTGGTTTTCACTCGCTTACTAACAACGACCCTTTGGATTTCACTCGCTCACCAAAGAAACGAACAATGACACAATGTAACGACCCGGTCGGTTGTTTTGAGAATTTATGCCCTGATCCCCTATTAACTGCTTTCCCCGTGTTCATTTATACTATTGTGAGTTGCCGAGAGGATTTGTTTGGAGTTTTGGAGTATTTTGGGACACTTAGTCTCTAAATGAGAGATTAAGCTTAGAATTTGGAGTGTAGTCAAAACAGTGTGAAAAAGGCAGACAAGTTCGACAACAAGTAACTACGTAAACACAGATAATGGCCATGAGGCCTCACGGGATGGACCAAGTCTCAATCCCTCGAGGTATAAACCCACACGCCCATCACCTAGCATGGGTATCACCTCCAAACAATCACATGATATCAAATTCTCTGGGTTTATACCCTCAAGGTCAGAGTTAAAACTATTACTTACCTTATCAGCATAAAATCCTACCACGGGATGCCCTCGTCTCTGGAATCGATATCCAAAAGCTCTGAATCTAATCATAATCAGATTAATACCATCAACATGTGCTAAAGAATCGAATTCCACAATACAAACTTCAAAATATGACAAAAAAATCTGAAATCGGCCAAAACCCGGCCCTCGGGCCTATGTCTCAAAACAAGTCAAAAATAGCATAATAATAAACCTCTTCCTCTCCTAACCATATAAAATTTATCAAAATCGGACTCCATTTGGTCTCTCAAATCCTCACTTAAAACTCTCTAAAACTCAAGCCCTAACTCCCTCAATTTCACTTTGAAATCATCAATCAAATCCCAAAAACTAAGATGAATTCATGAAATATAACCAAAACTGAGTAGAGAACATTTACCCCAATTCCTATGGTGAAAATCGCCTCCAAAATTGCCCAAATCCGAGCTCCCCAACTCAAAATATGACCGAATGAGCAAACCCTTGTTATATATATTTTTCTGCCAGTTATTCTACCTCGTTTCTCATGACAAATGATCCCTAAACTCACTTTTTATTCCTCCAATGGATTTCTTGTAAAATTCTAGTCAAGTTAGGCTTCTGAATCACTCAATTTGACCTTATAATGAAGGAGATATGTTGGTTTCAATATTTGCAAATAGTGCAGATTTTTAATTACGCTATCAGTGGCAATTTTGTAATTAATCTGAAAAATCTGGCAACCTAATTCTTAGTAAAATGACCTTAAAATCCTCATACGATGTCTAAATTCGACCATTCTTTTTGCTACGGTTCCGTAATTATGATACAGATCTAATGCTTCAATCTAAAAAGAAATCGGAGCTCGTTTGTTAAAAATGATATCATTTATGCTTGAAGAAATGACATCAAAACATAAGAAAACTAGCGCAATACAACCCAAACCTATTCAAAACTTACCCGAGGCCCTCAGGACCTCAACCAATAATTTCAACAAGTCTATCACAACCCGAACTTAGTCGAACCTCCGTAACACCCAAAACAACTCTAAAACACTAAATCAACCATGAATTCAAATCTAAGAACTTCTAAACTTCCAACTATTGCCAATTCAAGCCTAATTCTACCACGGACCTCCAAATTATATTTCGGACACACTCCTAGGTCTAAAATCACCCAACGAAGCTAATCGAATCATAAAAATCCAAATCCGAATTCGTTTACTCATAAGTCAACATTCGGTTGACTTTTCTAACTTAGCTTTCTAACTAAGAGACTAAATGATCATTTCACTCAAAAACTACTCCGAATCCAAACCTACCAACTCGATATAACGCAACACAGCTGAACAACACAGAAAGAAACAGAAATGGGGGAAACAAGGCTATAACTCTCAAAACGACTGACCGCATCGTTACATGCACAAGCTTCTTGGAATCCAAGCCTTTCAATATCAGCGGCGCTCCTGGGATCTGGTCAGCCCTAGAATTATAGGTTTCGACATTTTTGTCGTTTGCTTCAATTTTATTCTCCCCCAATTCTAGCTCCTCGAGCATTTTTATGATCTTGGGGTTATTACCCGACTCATTCCTACTCGACCTTTCCACGACCGGTTCCTCCCTGTGAGTGATCTCTCGAGATGGGTCGGGCTCGATCCTACTCGGTACGCAGCTCTGGTTTTGTAACTAAGCTATTGCCTCCTGTTGAGCCTGCAACATTTTGAAGATCATCCGTGGATTAACCCCGTCTCCTCCATTGTTTTGAGTATTCTGAGGTGTCGACCGGACTCCACCACGGATGCTATTCTCGAGGTCAGTAGGGAGGCTTGTGTCGTTAGCCACATGTGAATTAGCATCCAATGGGTCCGCAATTGGAATTCCGACGGGATCAACGGGCGGTACCTCGTTACCGGGCGCTATGTTATTGTTTTTACCGTGGTGACCAGACTCATCGACAACATGTAGATGTGCTAATTATAAGTTTGTTATTTTGAGCTTAAGCTTGAAATCAGAGACACTTCAAAAAATAAGTGTAAAATAGTGTGTGTTACGGCAATTCGTATCAAATAACCACTATTATCCTTAGCCCCACGGTGCGGGCCAAACTGTTTTACCCTCAAAATCGAATAACAATTGAATTTATATGCGATTTTAAGGATACATAATCTAACTTGATACAAATTAAGAACATCAGATTAATATTGAAATTAATGAATAAAAAGTAAATGCAAACCACACAAATTGAACAATCTTGGCCTTGAAGGTTGGTCACCCTCGAGTAAAAAGTCTTAATCGGTATTGGAGCAGAATGATAAGATAATAAGAACTAGTAATAACAGTATATTGCTTTGGGATGCGTGTTATAATGTGTCTTGCAAATAATCAGACCCCCTTTATATAGTAGGGAGTCCTACTTTAGATACAGTTCTATAAAAGGTAGGAAATCTCATGATTCGCTAATTAATCGGTCTCTCATTGATATGTGCCGAGATTTCCGCCGTGATATTTGATCGGTTAGGATATTTCGGCCTTCCGTTATTTGGTCCGATAATATTTCCTCGAGCTTATTCGGAGTCGGGGTTGGTTCCGGAGTCATAAGCTCGGTGATTTTGAATACGTATATTCTATTTTCGTACCTTGGTTCGATAGAGACCAGGGTCAATCTTCAACCCATCACATTTCAGTCCCGATCTGTCATACAATAGATGAGCCAGGTTTCGACCGTATACAATAAGATGATTGAGTTTTCATCGTGTTTAACTAAATTAAAGGTCTTGAGTCCGAAGTCTAAGAACACAGAACATTTCGATAGATAGTACTTTACTTTCTTTAATAAGCCTATCTATTGTCAATTCGAATTAATCGGGTTAGTGAATTTAGAATACAATAGCAATAAATTTGTTTCTCCGTTTAGCTTTTATTGTATGTATAGGGAATCCCAACCCGCAGCTCTTAAAACCTTAGTTTGCTTGCGTTGCCTTATCCATTTAATTCTATGTTACAAACTTACAATTACTAATTCTAAAATTTTTACATGAAGAGAATTTGTTACCAACAGAAATATACGACCTTAGTCCTTTCTTATTCATGTTCTTCCTTTTCTACGAAGCCTCTTATGTCGTCAGAGGACTTAAAAGACTTGTTTATAAATGTAGATTGCATGCAATTGCCAAATGTGAATCTAAGATTTTAAATTTACGAATGTGGAGTATTTACTCACTGCTTATTTTTAACATATTTCAATTTGGTATTATAGATCGAAGACACATATTCATTTATTCATTGATTTGATATAAGCATCAGATGTGAGTAAGTTTTTTGCAGCAATAAGAACAAGGCAAGAGAAGAAGAGAAGAGAATGATCAATGCTTAAATGTAACATAATAATCCTCTAGGTCACCCCATCACCAAAAGAAACAAGAAATATAAACCAGAAAATAACTACTGCCATTTGCATGAATACCAATATTAATTTCTTTCTTTATCTTTTTTTTTTCCTTTTCTTTGGTGGTGAATTGGGATTCACCGAAAATAAATCTGAAAAACATTTTAGCATGGACGTCCTTTGACGCAAGACAGAGCACCAGAAAACTTAGTAAGAATTCCAACTTTAGAAGAAGGTTCTGGTTTAATCAGATTGAGATGGTCAATTTTATCGAGTAAATTCTGGTCACCAGATGGTGTAAATGTAGCACCATTTTCCATATCATCACCATCTGATATCCAAGTCCATTTCATCCATTCCGCCACACTCGCCGTAAGTTTTTCTCTATATGTTACTTCTTTCACCAACAATTCATCCTCAGCAATAAATCGATTACCCTGGCTAATAATGGTGGCTCCACTGCTTCCGCCAATAGCGTACCTATCAATACAGACATAGTATAATTACGTAATTTAATCGAATCGTATTTTCTAGCTTATTTAAATGCGACGGCTAGACAATTCAATAGTGTGTATACCTCTCCCAATGAGTGTAGTCATTGTTCACCAGATGGAAAAATCCAAACCTGCATCTTGGCATCCTTTGATCCAACCTCTTTCCAAAGTGGTTGTACGCTAATGTAATTTTCATGTCCTTGTCAAGCACGTAATGATCGTTGGCGCCGAACAACATTACTTTTTCGTGGTCAGTGAAGTGGCAATTGGATATGGTAATGTTAGTGGAAGCAGCAACAGCATCGATAAGACCATCGGTTGCACGAGACATGGAAATGTGATCGATCCATATATCATGCGAACTGAAGATGCTGATGCCATCACCTGTTGAGACGTAATATAATTCAATAATTAATTAAAAAGTGCATTCTTTCTAATAGCTTAAATTCTTAAGATGAGATAGCTACACAATTCAACAATACCTTCATCGCTACCCCTTAGACCAACGTGGTCCTCAGATTCCCTGAGCAGGCCACCTGGGGTGGGTACAATATTGTGAATACGGAGGTTAGAAATAATAATATTGGATGCAGATTGTATCTTAATGCCAGCTCCATTTTGTATATGGACATTAAATCCTCGGCCGTCGATAGTTTTGTTGCTAGTCACGATAAGTTCCCTACTAAGCTTAATTTTCATGTTTTTGCCAAATATGATCCACAATGGCTCCTTTTGGATAACGCCATATCGGAGAGTTCCGGGCTTAGGATCGACAACATCGTCGTCAGAATTGTCCGTGACGACGTAAATTCGGCCCAACTTTCCTCCGATCGCATTGCTGCCAAAGCCCAATGCGCAATCGGCCATTTTCTGGCGATTCTCGGCCCAATTTGGGTCGCATCGCCAGCATTTGTCGATTGCATTTTCGGCCCGGCATGGGCCTTTGTATTTCTTGTTACTGAGTTGCCTTCTTGGGATGTTTGTTGCTGTCGTTAATGCAGCAAATGTGAGTAACACAAGGAGAAAAAATACACTAATTCTTATTCTGTAGACGTCCATTTTTCTATTGGTAATCTTGAAATGTTTAGAGAGTTAGAGTCAGGTGGTTGTAATTTGTTTGCTGGGCTGATTGATGGTTGATGTTAAATGGTGCAAGGTCAATCCTTTTCACCAACGTGATCTTATTAAACCAGCCCTGAGAAAAGTTTGTGAGAAAATTCTAAAATCAGGATTATTCCTAAACAAGCCACATTATTTGTTTCTCTTTTTTGCTTATTTTCATTCACAGCATATATTGTTCCTTATATAGTGATAGCGCAGAGCATTTGGGTCCATTAGTTGAAATAAGGAGCGATAACTATGGTGTGTCACTCGTTAATGGCCTCACAAGAGGCGGTTATTACCGTTAATTCAAATGTCAATGATTTTCCTTGGTGGGGAAAAGCAAAGAAAATTGAAGTTTAGCCTTAGGAAAATATAATACTCTCACCATCCCATTTTAAACTGAAGGCGTTTGATTGAATCCTGAATTTAAGAATTAAAAAAAATAGTACAGAACAAAAATTAGCGACAAATATGGTTATTAAGGATAATCCTAGTTTCAAAAAGAGAAATTTGTCATTGTTTTGCACAAACTAATTAAAAAAGAAAACAGTATCATACAAAATGAGAAAGATTGAGCAAAACGCAAAGATCACATTTTGTACCTCTTTTGGGCGAATTAGGCAAGCATTTAAGTGATTCTTTTTCTAGGAAGTCAGGCAGCAGCTCTATCCCTAGTTATGTTTTTGCAAGGTAGTTTTGATACTGATAAAGTGTGTAGAAAGCATGATTCCAACATTCCAGAGAGCTTTATTATCTTTGAATTATTTCCTCTAGCTCGTGTAATGTATGACGTTCCCTAGATTTTAGATTTTGGTTTGTGTTTGTTGAGAATACTAGTTTATAATTTTGTAAACTAGTGTTAGCAGTATATGGATAGGATAGTAGAGGGTCAGCATCTACTTAGTTTTGTAACTCTACAAGTTTTTGATTAACAGAATATGCTCTTTTAAAGAAAAAACACATGTACCTAGTTGATTTCGTTATCTTAACAAGGAACTATCACTTGCTAGCTTGGTATACATAAGAATTATGCTATGAGATTTTGAAGTCTAGGATAAGAAATATTCTAGTTATATACTAGTACTTTATGAAAGTACAAGACGCGGTGAATCGTAGTCTTTTTAAATTTCTAGTCGACTACTCTTCAGATCCGGTCGACTAATGCGGAGACAGCCTGCATCAAAACTGTTAGTACTTCAATTTAAATAAGTACTACTTACAACAAACAGTAAAGGTGTCATGACCCAAATTTCATTATAGGCCGTGATGGCGCCCACAACCGTTGTTAGGCAAGCCAACACTGATCAACTAGTGAATTTCCGTTTTTAAATAAATTAGTAAGTCGTAACTTTCTCCTGTTTGTTAAGAAAATCTAGAAGGTTTCAATTTTAACATAAATAAGTGGAAGCAAAGAATACAAATCGAAGTCATGTAAGCAAAATCAAAGTCATAAGTCTACTAGCATATGTGCCAAGACCTGGTGTCACAAGTATGTAGGCAATCTAGTAGAATATACAAAACAAATGCTAGCCTACTGTCTGAAAGGAAATAGACAGAAAATAAAGCATAAGAGAGACTCCAGCTGCTGTAGAACAACTCAAAAGGGCAGCTCACTGGGAAGTCTCGAGCTGGGGAATCAATCTACACGCCAGACTTGTGGCCAGATGCACCTGCCTCAAATCCTGTACAATCAAGTACAGAAGTGTAGTGTGAGTACATAAAAATATGTACCCAATAAGTATCTAGTCTAAACTCGAAGAAGTAGTGACGAAGGGTCAACTTCGACACTTACTAGGCCAACAATATAATAATGTGTGATTCTAAATAAGCATGATTGTATGTGGCGAAATCAGAAGACTTGATTTCTCGCTGTCGGGACATTTCAGAAGCATGCCTCGGACCCCGAGGGCGGGAGGCTGCGATCAAGTTCCTGACCTCGGGGCTCGTCGGAGCCCGACTTGGAGGAAACGAAGACCGAAGCTAGGACGGAGGGGGAAGCCCCCAAGGCACATGGCTATGTCTGACAGGCTTGGCCTATCCAGAGCCTATGCTGAGGCGTCACATCAAACCATCCCATCTCCGTACTTTGTGTTTAATCTCCACATATCTGTACTATACCGTGTTCCCTCGCCTATATAAGGTGAACCCATACCACTTTGTAAAGGGATGATGTTGCTCCATTTCTCTACTAAAGCAATAATATCTCTCTCTCTTCTCCTATTTTGTTCGATCTCACTAGCTCGAGGCCGTTTTAACATCTATTGTCTTCTTACTTATTTCATGCTGTGTTACGCAACTTTGGCCGTAAAGAGCCTTGCTTGATCGTTTCCTTAATTTTTATCCTATTCCCAGTTGCCCTCGATAGCTCGAGCTCGATTCGAGTCCCGACCCTGAGGTCCTTATAGACCGGCTTTGCATCCGGGCAATAGGCCCCTTCGGTTTGATTACTGTCTTGTTTTAGCTCGCATTTCATCGTTAAGCTTCACGTTCTTAGCATCAAATGCTCTAACAACTAGCTCGTGAATAGATCACGTATTTTTAGAATCCCATTTACAAATTTAATTGTTGTTACCATTTTCACGGTAAACAGTTTGGCGCCAACCGTGGGGCTAAAAATAATAGTGATTATTTTCTTGCTAGTTTCGTCACACAAATGCACATTATCTTTCACACTTTTTCTTGCCCAAGATCTTTTGATTTCAGGTTAATGTCCGACTCGGTAAGCAAAATCGAGAACGACTACCCCGAAAACCATGGCAAAAACAGTATGGCTGCTCCAGAGGTTAGCGCGACGCCGTAAGACCCCGATAACGCATTTAGTTGATTCAAGCAGACGCAGGCTTGCAAGGCGTGCAACAGGTCGACGAAGCCTCACGCGCCGATGACAACATATAGTGCATTGACCGACAGGAAGCTCAAAAAACTCTGGCCTGGGTAGAACAGGAATTTAATCTTCATGTTATTTTTGAAATGTTACAGGCACGACAGTTGGCTATCGCTCAGCTGCAAAGTCGCCCTGAGACTCCCAACGCAGTAGCGCCAGAGACACCTCCTTATGCCGAGCTGGTACTCGAGAGATCAAGTATCGACGGATCAGTAACCGACCCCGCCACAGTGAGGATGCTTGGGAATCTTTTCGAATGGATTAAATCAGGTTTGTGGAAGCTCTTACAGCAACCGTCTCCCACGGAAACGGTCCCAGAACTCGCTTTACAAAAATCTGGAACACCGAAACCCCCTAGGTGCGACAGGACCTCAAATCCCTATGGGCGCACAACCACTTACGCAAGCTCATTCAAAGACAGCGACCTCCAAGATGATGAGTTCGAGTCCGTCTCGTTGATGAAGTTCGAAGAAGCTCTCTCGAAAGAAACCATGATGTAGCGCTACCGCCTGGAACCTGACCTCACAGACTCGCCTACCATACCAGCGTGGTCCTCCACAGAATCACACGCCAATGCCATCAAAGCAGTATCAAAAGGGCCCGATACACCTGAGGCCAAACAAAGAAGAAACGAAATACCGCGGGAAGTCTCACCCCATTCCCTGATAGGACGAATGAGATCGCTCCCGGTTTTGGATGATCGGGCGACACAAGTCTTCACCCGAAGCCTAAACGAAGCATGCTCGATGACTCTAGGATGTTTCAAGCGAAGCCTGATTAGATACCCAGCCGAGGTCTGGTTGGATGCCCACACCGGACATCGGCCATGAATCGGGGCCGTGGACAACCGTCTGGGAACCTCATCGGGTTCGGTATATCTAAGCAGACTCCCGACAAAGAATCTTATGCCAAACGGATGGAGGTATCATCCATGCACTGCGAATGGAAGGAACGACTCGAGATGCAACCTACCTCGCAACAATAGGGAAATAGCCCGAGGACAGCACCCTCGAGGAACCTCCAATGGAGCCAGATTCAACCAGGCACAACTAGCAGGGAAACCCTGCCCAGCCGAGTATGATTTCAGCATTGCTATACCAGACATCATGATCACCATAAGTGAAACCGAGAACGCCAGGCGGCTCAGACCTATTCGACCAAGACCCCTTCAAGGGAACTATGGCCCAGCGTAGGAACCGCAGGGCGTGCGCGGTCACCGGCTCAAAAGAACGACAACTGTGCTATTCAATAGAGATTGCCACCAAGTATCATCGAGCGATCAAGCTCGGATCCAGATCCAAGGGAGGAAGGAGATCAGGAAAAAATGAAGCTGACAAGCCACGGCGTATTGCCACGACATTAAAGGGGCGGCGACACCCTTCAATGATTCATAAAATGCAGAGTGAAAGGGCTCATCGTCGGGGAAAGACGGGTCCAGGGAATATACCCAAAGGACATCCTTGCATCTAAGGAAAGGGACGTCGAGACTTCGCCTCGGCCTCGTATTAACGGGATTGGTAACCCCCTCCCTCATTTGACCTATTTCAAATAAAACATGTGTTCATGAGTGCAAATGGTTCGATCAATAATACCGACGATGTCAGACCAAAGCTAATGGGGCGGTTCGGACTAACGAACCAAATCACTCCCACACCTCGAATCTTTGATGGATTCCAGATGCCCATCGCCACAATAATTAGGAAGGCCACTCCCTCTATACAGCCTGCCTGAGCTCGGGCTGGAATGCCGAGCCTGCGAAACATGGACATTTCATTCAGATGACAATGGGCACACCGCCTGGAGGAGACTTGGACCACACTCCACCAAAGGGATGAAACTCCACGACAGAGGTAGGACTAAAGTATTCGACAAGGAGCTACACGCGACGAGAGGAAATCCCTCACTATGTGACCCATCGCCGGCATCAATGCCTCCGCCCTCGAATGGATCAAAGGGTGAGCAGAACCACATCTTCCGCCAAGCCTAGTTGAGCATAGGAGAATGCTGTATTAAGGGCTCGCGCCTCAAAATGGAAGAAACATACTAGACCTCGAAACGTCGCCTACACATCCCGCAGCAAAGAAGAACTACTCTGCTCCTTGTTGTTTCTTTTCTTTTGCTAACCTATGTGCAGGCAGTCAGCCGAGGCATTCATAAGTTCTAACTCCACTCGGAGATCCGAGGCCTCTGCGGGTATTGCCGTGCTCTCTTCCCTCAATCGGACTTCCAACCTAAAGAGGGTCCCGTCAGCAAGATTATTAGCAGAGCAACACACCTCCAGAAGAGGATTCGATGAAAACGCGGGCCTTTCTTCTACAGTCAAACGACGTGCGATGGCCTTCTCTTAAGGAGGCTGTCCTCTCGGAAGGGCCAATAAATGGCAGGCTAAGTTTCAAAACGGAATCATGTAAATGGATCAGATGATTAGAGGAGCCGCACCCACGCGGGCCAAGCTCACAGCAACGAGATGACATGTATTTACAACCTATATTTATTCCAATCAATAAAGAATATCTTTTTGGCATTTCATACTTCGAAAAAGGCTATTTCGGCATATTCGCAGCAAAGGCCTCTCCGCTGAATACGTCCCGAGATACTCGGAGACTTAAAACGGTTCAACACCTACACGGCCCCAAGGTTGGAACCCCGGGCTCACAAAGCCCTCATAATGCAACTCCGAGTTCACGAGAAGCGGTCTTCAAGCTTAAACAAACTCGATGACTCGGAGACTGGCTATTTTGGCATATTCGCAGCAAAGGCCTCTCCGATGAATACGTCCTGAGATACTCGGAGACTTAAACGGTTCAACGCCCACACGGCCCTAGGGTCGAAACCCCGGGCTCACAAAGCCCTCACAATGCAACTCCGAGTTCACGAGATGCGGTCTTCAATCTTAAACAAACTCGATGACTCGGAGACTGGCTATTTCGGAATATTCGCAGCAAAGGCCTCTCCGCTGAATACGTCCCGAGATACTCCGAGACTTAAATGGTTCAGTGCGCACACGGCCCCAGGGTCAGAACCTCGGGCTCACAAAGCACTCACAATGCAACTCCGAGTTCACGAGAAGTGGTCTTCAAGCTTAAACAAACTCGATGACTCGGAGACTGTCGCCAATCGCCAAACACTGCAAAATCCAAAACTGTAAGACCCCTAGTGGGAAGACTCGGCATAACCAGATCTATTCTACATCATACAAACTGTAAGACCTCAATAGGCATGACAAGTTGTAAGACCTCAATATGCATGACAAATTGTAAGACCTCAACAAACATGAAAACCCCGAAGTTTAGGCTATACATCGCATTTGTAAGAATCCCTAAAGGGCATACCCTCGGTGTAGATGCCTAAACTATCGCTTGGGATCAAAAATGGCTACGGCCAAACGCACATGACTACGGTCAAAACGGCTGATACAACCAAAATAACACGACTGGGAGAAGCCCGACTATCGCTAAAAATCACAGGCCACTACTTCGAATATACTTTGGAAAGAACCGATTAAAACAGGCTTCCCTCAACAGGCAAAAACGAGCTCCGACCACGTCGACTCAAAACTGCAAGAGCGTCGATCTACTCGACCTACGAACTATGAACCTTACGAGGTGCTTGAAACATCACCGACAATGACTTGAAATCGAGGTTCCTCTGGAACCGACGACGGGTCAGGCAAAAATACTCTAAAAAGACCTTAATGAGCGGAAACAAAGCCTACAAAATAGCCCACGGGCAAAAACACCGTAAAAGCCATTGTCGCCAGCTAAGCAAGCCTACGAGCCTCATATTGAAAGGTCTCTACGACCAAACAACGTAAGAGCCATTGTCGCCAGCAATTTTTTTTTGACAACTTGAGGATTAAAATAAGCTCGAATCGTAACCCGATTCGGAGACCGGATCCAAAATAGTTAACTATGCAAGCCTCCGGGCCATATACTAAAAGGTCTCAACGACCAAATGGCATAAGTGCCACTATCGCCGGCCAGGAAATCGAGGAAATTTAAGGGTCGATTACAGCTCGAATCGCAATGCGACTCAGAGACTGGACACGAAAATTGCAATATGCCTAAGGGCATGAGTGCCACTATCGCCGGTCAAGAAATCGAGGAAGTTTAAGGGTCGATTACAGCTCGAATCGCAACGTGACTCAGAGACTAGACCCGAAAACTACAATACACTTAAGGGCATGGCATAAGTGCCACTATCGCCGGCCGAGTAAACCACCGGGCCACATGCCCATAAGGTCACTTCGACCCAGAGCATAAAGGGCCATCATCTGCCCATGCAGGCAGGAAAGAGCTTGAGGGTCAATTGAAGCTCGAGTCACAATGCAACTCGAAGATTGGACCCAAAATAGTTGGAACGGCAAATGCCCAAGGGAAAGAGATAAAAACGATTACTACCTGCCCGCACGGGCACACAAAATTCGAGGACAAGAAGGCTCGAGCCAGAGCCCGACTCAGAGACTAAGCCTAAACATCCGGGCCAAGCACGGAGGCCCCAGCACCTGCTCGCGAAAAGGATCGCACTTAAGAGCCCCCAAGTCTGTCCGATCTGTTCCGGGCCTATGAGGACCTTGCCAAACACCAAAACCAGCCGACCCGATCGAAAGCAACAACAGAAAAAAAGGTACAGGAGAAATAAAGCTTCAAGTTTCTTCTCATATATTACATGCGCGAAAAAATGCATTCTCCATCTACAGGCATGCCTTACGTATATCAGAGACAAAGCGACAAAATGGCAAAGTCCAATGCGACAAAATGGAAAAGTCTGAAGCGACAAAATGGCAAAGACTAAAGCGACAAAATGGCAAAGTCTGGAGCGACAAAATGGCAAAGTCTATACTCTGCGCTAAAGGGATATAGCTTGTCGAGTTCGCCCTCCGCAACGTCAACAAGAAATGACCGAGCGTCATGTTTATCCGCCTTTGCTCGAGCCAATTCCTCCGAGAGGACAAAACCTCTTGCACCGACCTCCTCGAGTACCTCGCTTCGGGATCTACAACGAACATATTCCTCAATCCTCTTCCCCCGGTCGAGGGCTCACTTTAGCTCAACTTGGGCATCAACAGCATACTTCATACGAATCGCCATCTCACGATCGGCCTTGGTTCGACTTAGTGCTGCTTCTTCCCGGGCATCAATTATCTAAGCTCTGACCTTCGAGAGATTAGATTCGAGTTTCCCAATCATATCCACTTGAACTTTGGCGTTGTCATGAGTCAAGCAGAGTTGGACCTCAAAGGCAGGAACCTTAGCCGAAGCACTCATCTCCTCTAAAGTTCGATCCTGCACTTGAGCTTTTAGCTCCCCGTAAGCAACTCTGACACGGTTGACGTCGCCTTTGAGGTACTCCAAGGCCTCCGCCTTCCTCTGCAACTGATACGGCAAAAGGGGTTAGCCTTAAGGTTAGAAAGGAGTGAAGCACGTACTATAGGAAGTTACCTGCTCCATCAAATAACTCTCATAGTTTGAGCTCCTGTATGCCTCATATCGCCAATGCTGCAACTCAACTTCCTTCTCCTCGCTAAGGAACCTAAGGGATTCGCCCTCATCCAGAATTTTCTGAAGCTTGGCCCCTTGATGGAGCAGCTCAGACCTAAGCCTATCACAGGCCTGCACAAGAAATGTTCAATAGAGGGAGGAGGGCACGGGGCACAGGGAAACTGTACATGAACTTACCACAAAGTGAAGCCGACGGACTTACTCGAAGTTAGAACACACTCCTATTGATCTTGCCACTGCGGCCCCAGAAGAACCGACCTCGGGCATGGCGTATTCGCTCAAAGGAACCGCCGGTCGGGAATCAGGCGCTCCGGGAGCAGTGGACCCGGGAGACCCTCCTTCCTCGGAAATGTGAGCCCGACCAGCACCACTAAAGGCTCCATCACACCACGGGTGCCCCATCCCAAGGAATTGCCCGATATCTGCAAACGACGAATCCAGCACAAATAGAAGGGGAAAATATTACTTCGGGTATACAAAGACAAGGCAAAGGCAGCATACGCACATACCTTGGTACTGCGCTCCCCATCCGGTATGAAGTACAACTCGCCACCTGCGCTCGTCACAGGATAAATGGGTCACTAGCTTCCGAACCCAGCCAAGCAGATCATGGACTTTACCCGACGTCCATGAAGTTGCTGCAACAAGAGAGACAACATTATTACTCAGCTAATTTTCGCTATAGTTGAGATCTGAAAAAGCGCCAAACACCTCACTCACGTGCATAATTCTACCCTTCGTGAAATGGCAAAAACTCCACAGGGATAATGTCGGTTGTCCGGACCCGAATAAACCAACTGGCCCACTCTCGATCCCCACTTTCCTCGTGATCAATAACAAAGTGTATGGACGAGCGACATCTCAGAGTTATCAGGCCTTAACAATGAAAAGGCCGATATATCGTGACAAGGTGATCAAGCGTGAATTCAAGCCTGGCCTTCTCTGCGAAGAACCTCATCATCAATGCCGTTCGCCAAAACGACGGATGAATCTATGCAGGGTAACCCGATACTTCAAGCAAAAATCAAGCACGACCCTATCAGGGGGGCCAAATATGAAAGGGAATAGGTATACGCTCAATAATCCATTAGTGGAGTCCACAATGCCCTCATCTGGGGAAAGCACATGCAGTGTTATCCCCTCGCTCCACCCGCAGTATCTCTTCACTATCTCCAGGCATTCCTCTCTTATCAAGGACGCCGTCTCTAGAGTGAACTCCTTCGGTTCCTGAGCACCAGGAGCAGCACCCCTCGTCTCCGGCCGGATCGGTCCCGAAGTGGTTTCCATGACTATGGTGAAGCTAACAGGTCAAAGCAAGCACGTGCACCAACACTTTTTGTGCCTTAAGATATGAAGTACCCCGTGCCAAAACATAAAGGCAGCTATGTAAAAATAGAGAAGTCTTGCGAAAAAGCCGAAGCCGCCCCACATATATGCGAGAAGCAGCGATGATTCGCCTGCCCGAGGTAGGCCCCTGGAAGCCAACATCCTCGATACAGATCGATGGGTCAATACCCGATCCAAAAAACATCCTTCAACGAGGAGTCAAGACTTGAGCAGCCGTTCATATTATCTCCGAGCTCAAGATAGCACTCTACGTCACGAAACCTCAGCCCAAAGAATTCAGACTTCGGGAAGCTTTAAACGCCAACATTTGATGCAAGGCAAGTACCTAGTCTTGTGATCCCCTCTTTCTGAAAAGAGGAATAAACACAGGAAGCTCCGATTGCGAAAGCTCCACGAAGGTCCGAGGAAGCGCCCGAATACAGGAAAACTCCTCACCAGAAGTCTATCCTATACATTCTAAATGGGCTATCTACATCAAGATCAATAGGGGCCCCCGGGTATCCGAAGATGACATTCATCCAGGGTAACATTCCCTAAGGCCCCAGAATTCGACGCATGATCTCCATACAACTCGGAGGGCCTCGATATCCCGAACCTATCAGATCAATCCAAGATTGGTGACGATGCGTTCGGATGAGAGCTATGCCGATCAGCAGAAGATCGAGACGGAAGCTCGCACCCAAGCCCGATATCAGCAGCCAGCAAACAAAAGAAAACGTTCAAAGGGCCCCGAAGGGAATAAGAGCATACAGAAACAAAGCAAAGTTCGAAAGCAAAAATCAATGGGGTATATTCTTATTCATAAAAGTTTGTGTACAAGCAGCCCTCGAGGGGTCGTTACATACAACTTGCAAAAACCTACAGGTGTCTATGCCCAAAGTAGAGGAACGGAAGGATGTACATGCGATAAAACCTGATGCCCTATTCTCCCTCGAGAGTCCATCTCTGGTATCAGCATCCTCGGGCGCCGCACCCTCGAGCACGTATCCTCGAGGTTGACTCCTTCGATCTCCACCTCCCATAGGTTCCCAGCTCAATCCCCCGAGGGATCCCCACCGGAGAAGATGAAGAAGAGGAAAATGAGGGGACGCAGAGGAGGTAGAGAAAAGAGACATGGCCCGCCAAAGCCAAAGGTTGAAGATTCGGCGAGCCCCAGCCTCAGCGGCCGGTAGTGCCACTTTATCCCTTGGGAGGAAAAACCCTAGGGATGAAGTGCCACACTAGGTCCGGGTAGGAGAGTGAGCAGCGGTGCATAATCCGAACAGCTATCTACATAAGGGAGAAACTGACTCCCCATCCATCATCACCTCTACCCAGCAGTAGTAGCAAGAGCCAGTATACCGATGACTGCAACAATAGTGGAATGATACATTTATGTTCGACGAAGGGAAGCCCCAGCAGAAGGCCACAACAAAGTCTAAGGAAACTCCTCCAAACGACCTTAAGGTCAAGAGCCCCTAGCATGATGTTCAGGGGTGAAAGAAGATGATAAGAAGGGAAAGGCAAGCGAGCCAATGGAAGCGCTAGGATAAGAAAAGCAAAGCCAAGGCACCCCCGTTTATAGGAGATTACGACACGATCATCTAGGCTTTGGAAGGCTGACCAACAGACACAGTTAATGCATATATGGAAAATCGAGCCGACGGCGGTACCTTCACCTTGAAAAATGTGAATCAGGAGTGCAATGAATGAAGTTGAAAAGCAGGAGCCCGTGGATGTCCAATCACCACGAAGCTCAGGCCAGGAGTCGCATCCTCAGTACGTCGTCGCCGAAAGAAGGTCAAGGAGTCAAGTGTCAGAATCATTTCCCATCTCTTCATTATGGGAAACGCGGAGACTATCTGTATGCGGTGAAATTAGAAGACTTGATTTCTTGTTGTCGGGACATTTCGAAAGCATGCCTCGGGACCCCGAGGGCGGGAGGCCGCAACCAAGTTCCCGACCTCGGGGCTCGTTGGAGCCCGAGTCGGAGGAAACAAAGACCGAAGCTAGGATGGAGGGGGAAGCCCCCAAGGCACATGGCTACGTCTGACAGGCCCGGCCTATCCAGAGCCTATGCTGAGGCATCACGTCACACCATCCCATCTCTGTACTTTGTGTTTAATCTCCACATATCTGTACCATATCATATTCCCTCGCCTATATAAGGGGAACCTATACCACTTTGTAAAGGGCTGATGTTGCTCCATTTCTCCACTAAAGCAATAATATCTCTCTCTCTCTCTTCTCCTATTTTGTTCGTTCTCACTGGCTCAAGGCCGCTTTAACATCTATTGTCTTCTTACTTATTTCATGCTGTATTGCGCAACTTTGGCCGTAAAGAGCCTTGCTTGATCATTTCCTTAATTGTTATCCTATTCCCGGTTGCCCCCGATAGCTCGAGCTCGATTCGAGTCCCGACCCCAAGGTCCTTATTGATCGGCTTTGCATCCGGGAAACAGGCCTCTTCGGTTTGATTAAAGTCTTGTTTTAGCTCGCATTTCATCGTTAAGCTTCTTTCTTAGCATTAACTGCTCTAACAACTAGCTCGGGAATAGATCACGTATTTTTAGAATTCCATTTACAAATTTAATTGTTGTTACCATTTTCACGGTAAACAATGATATACAGAACTAACAATAAACTCAGAAAAAGAAATAACTGAACAGTTCTTCCATCATATTTAAGAACCCAAAGCACTTCCTTCATTTAAAATAAATGATCTCTAAAATAATAAATTTATACCAATTATAAAAAAGGCTTCCAACTCTATTATCACACACAAATTCTACCGAGGATTTCAGATAAAGATATTCCTTCTGTATCCGAGATGGATTTCGACCCCAATAATATTTATTGATTCCATACCAAATAGATTTTAGCCCCGGTTCTCGGGCACGTAATTATATTCAAAAGGAATTTTTTAGTAATAAGTGGAACCAGTTTAAAACATGGTTTTTTGATACTTATAGCAAAGATGATTTGAACAATATATCTCAAGAATTTTATGAAACTTGTGCCTTGCATAATCAAATTATGTATTTTGTCCCTTGGTTTATAACAACTTATTTACCTCTTTATATAAAGGTTTTGGAAAGATCTTATAAAGATGGGAGTGGTAATATTACTAAAGCAATTTATCCTCCTCAGGCTCCCTTTATTCTATCTAATAATACTGGTATTACTTTCACTTCCTTTCAAAAATTTATTGATGATAACGTGGCAACTATTAGCATTGCAGAAATTAATAAATTGATTTCTCAAAACAATTATTTGGGTTTGTATGTAAAAATTTTAGGAGAACATATTGGTTCTCTTGATAAAAAACTTGATGATTTGACTATTTTAATAAAAGAAATGGGTACTAAGAAAGGACCAACTGATATTGCCTCCACTTCAGGAAGTAAAACAGTTGATCAAGCTATTCCTACTCATATTCAAAGACCTCCTGAGATTCAGGATTTTAAATTTAAATCTCTTGATGACTTAGCTCAGCTTTTAGATAAAAAGCTTTCTGGTTTAAATATTAGGCCTATTGATTTATCGAAAAATTTTGCTGATAAAATTGAAATGCTGCACAGAATTCAAGTAAATAGTGTAAGCAGATAGAACAACTAAGTCACTTAAGCATGATTCTTAAGCTAAAAAGTAGGCTTTAAAATACTAGTGTTCAACAAAAAGGAAACACAGATATTTACTTAATGAAAATGGGATTTTTCCAACAATTAGCACGTGTACGCACTCGTTACCTCACGTACACGACACTCATATAATAAAAATACCAAATCCTAAAGGGAGTTCCCCAACACAAGGTTAGGCAAGCCACTTACCTCGAACTAGCTCAAATCAAATCGAAATCACACTCTTGCCGTGAGTATCCAGCTCTGAGTGGCCCAAATCTAATCAAATCAATTTCATAATGTAAATATAACTACAAAAAATGAATTTAGCTAAAGGAATCAAAGCTAAGGTGAGAAAATAGAAAAACGCCCAAAAATCCTCCCTGGGCCCACGTCTCGAAATCGGGTAAAAGTTACGGGTTATGAACACCCATTCACTTACGATCAAAACCATAGCAAAATCAACTCAAATTCAATACCAAAACCTCGATCAAAATCCCAAAACTCGGCCTAAGAACTTTTCCTCATTTCCCCCAAATTTTCACCCCAAATCTAAAATTAATTGATGAATTTATGCTTAGATTAATGGGATACAATCAAAAGGGGGTTATGAATCATTACCCAATGATCTTCTTTTCAAAATCCCCACAGAATCACCTTCCCCCGAGCTCCAATTTGATTTTTCTAAGTTATGAACTCAAACCCTCGATTTTTCATATATTTGCCCAGCGATTTCCACTTCTGCGATCATGAGGCCGCATCTGCGGTCCCGCTTCTATGGTTGGGGACCCGCACTTGCGAGATTTCATTAAAGCCCCAGGAGTCGCACCTGTGCTCCACTCTTCGCAGATACGGTCCGCTGTTGCGGTCTTTGAGCCGCATTTGCGACCTATTGCCCATAAGCCTTAGTCTGTACCTACGAGTTCCAACCCGCTTCTACGGTACCGCACCTGTGGTCCTAGCTCCGCAGGTGAGAAACCAATAGTTCAGCAAAGTTCAGAAATTCCTAAGTCCAATTCAACTTCCGTCAAGCATCCGAAACTCACCCGAGACTCTCGCGACCTCAACCAAATATACCAACAAATCCTAAAACATCATACGAACTCAGTCCAACTCTCAAATCACATAAAACAACACTAAAATCATGAATCACCCTCCAATCCAAGCCTAATGAACTTGAAATCTCAAGAATTCTGCAACCCATGCCACCAACCAAACCATGTCCGATTGACCCCAAATTTTGTACACAAGTCATATTCAACACTACGGAGATATTCCAACTTTTGGAATCAGATTCTGACCCCGATATCAAAATCTCACTATCGATCCGGAAACTTCAAAAATTTAACTTCCGGCATTTCAAGCCTAAATAAGCTATAGACCTCCAAAAGATAATACGAACACACCCATAAGCCCGAAATCACTCAACAGAGCTAATGGAACCGATGGAATTCCATTCCGAGGCCGTTTTCACACTGTTTTGACTACACTCCAAATTCTAAGCTTAAGCTCTCATTTAGAGACTAAGTGTCCCAAAATACTCCAAAACTCCAAACAAATCCTCTCGGCAACTCACAATAGTAGAAATGAACATGGGGAAAGCAGTTAATAGGGGATCAGGGCGTAAATTCTCAAAACAACCGACCGGGTCGTTACATTGTGTCATTGTTCGTTTCTTTGGTGAGCGAGTGAAATCCAAAGGATCGTTGTTAGTAAGCGATTGAAAACCAACCCTGTAAATATTGGTGGTGAACTTTTAAAATCACACAAGTTGTACTTAACCCAAATTACAAAGAGCTCGAAATTTGACATCCTTGTAACCCAAGGAGATTGGATTAGGACAACACATTGGTTCTGAACCAGTGGTGTCATTTATTTTACTACTCTCAGATTTTATTATACACCTTTTACAGGGGTAGAACTGTAGATTCTTTCTTGAGATTCTTGTGTGTTTACTTTGGGAATATGTGACGATATCCCGGGAGATCCCCCTGCATGTTTACTTTGGGACTACAGATCGGTATTTCGGGAGATCCCCATGCACATTTATATTTGGGATTACGGGACGACATCTCAGAGATTCCCCCATACTAGATATTTACTTTGGGACTACGAATTGGTATTCCGGGAAATTCCCCTGCATATTTTTGATTCGGAGTACGGGACAATATCCCTAGAGATCCTCTGCACATTTACGTTTGGGACTACGGGACAATATCCCGGGAGATCCCTATTGCTATCTCTATGTTCTGAGTTGTTCTTGTGTGACTTTATTTTTAGCGACTGTTAGTATCTTAATCATACTATCACATTTCATACTGCTTTATCTGTATATATATATATATATATATATATATATATATATATATATATATATATATATATATATATATATATATATATATATATATATATATAACAAGTAAGGCCCTGACCTTCCTCATCACTACTCGGTCGAGGTTAGGCTTGGCACTTACTGGGTACCACTATGGTGTACTCATGCCCTTTTCTGCACATGTTTTTTCGTGTGCAGATCCAGGTTCTTCTGCTCAGCTGTTCTATCAGTAAGGCGGGCAATATCAGAGACTTCGAGGTATATCTACCGCATCCGTAGACCTAGAAGTCCCTCTCTATTCTCCCCTATAGGTTTAGACTTCCTGTATTTACTTTTGATTAGACATTCTGGAGTTAGAACACTATGTAGTTTTCTATAGCTTGTGATTTCATGAGATTCCGGGTTTTGGGAGTGTTGATTCAGTTTTGAGAGTGTGTATTGTATATGCCAAGCGATATTTTAAACTCTTTTATTATGTTTTACCCGCAACTTGCTTGTTTCGTATTTCATTTTCCTTTTTTCGCAATTTGTTAGGCTTACCTAGTCGTAAAGACTAGGTGTCGTCGCGACAGTTCACGGAGGGAGAACTTGGGTGGTGACAAGTTGGTATCAGAGCTCTAGGTTTATAGGAGTCGTGAATCACAAGCCGATTTATTAGAGTCTCGCGGATCGGTATGGAGACGTTTGTACTTATCTACGAGAGGCTATGTAACTGTTAGAAAAAGTCCACTTCATTTGATTTCCTTGTCGTGCGAGTTGTTTGATAGTGAAACTCTAAACCTCTGTCTTCTATTCTCTCACAGATAGTGAGGACACGTGCTACTGGAGATGACTAAGCACCCGCGCCCCCTGCTAGAGCTGCCAGAGGCCGGGGTAGAGGCTGAGGACGCATACGTGGTGCAGCTAGAACACCCATGCGAGCTAACACAAAGGAGCCACCAGTAGCTCCAGGTGGAGCCCAAGCACCTGATACGCCTACTGCTACAACTATTTCAGCTCTTCAGGAGGACCTTGCACAGTTCGTGAGCATGTACACTACTCTAGCTCAGGTAGGGTTGATTCCCCTTACTACAACCACATCCCAGGCCAGGGGAGGAGCACATACTCCTGCCGCTCGTCCCAGAGCAGCGGGTCCAGGTTGATCAGATCCCAGAAGTTATACCGATACCGCCTGTAGCCCCAGTTCAGCCCGAGGACCGGGCAATAGCTTCAGAGGATGAGCAACAGAGGTTTGACAGGTTCAAGAAGTACAAGCCTCATATATTCAGTGGTCTAGCATTAGATGATGCTCTGGGATTACTGGAAGAGTGCTACCGTATCCTCTACACTATGGGTATATCAGGATCGAGTGGGGTTTCTTTCACTTCCTACCTGCTTCGAGGAGCAGCCTATCAATGTTGGCGTACTTTTGAGTTGGACAGTCCAGTTGAGGTAGCTTCCCTTACATGGATCCAGTTTTCAGATATGTTTTTGAGGGAGTATGTTCCTTAGAGCCTTAGGGACGTATGGCGTGCAGAGTTTGAGCATTTGCGCTAGGGTACTATGACTGTTTCGGAGTATGCTGTCTGTTTCACTGACTTGGCTAGGCATGCACCGGCCTTGGTTTCTACAGTTCATGAGAGAGTTTGCTGGTTTATTGAGGGGCTCATTCCCAGCATCAGGTCTAGAATGGCCCGGGAGTTAGAGATGGATATTTCTTATCAGCAAGTAGTGAGCATTGCTAGGAAAGTAGAGGGTATGCATGCTCAGGATATAGAAGAGAGAGATAGGCCAAGAGGTTTAGAGAGCCGGGTCATTATTCTGGTGCCCGTGCCCCAACAAGAGTTCGTCATGGTAGGGGTTATATGAGTCGCCCCATTCATTCAGCTCTTCCAGTAGCCAGTGGTATTCCAGCTCCTCCTAGACCTCAGGAGCCTTATTATGCACCTCCAATATCTAGTGCGCTTCCTGCATGGGGTGCTTTCAGTAGTCAGTCTAGCAGACCTGGCCCGAGCCAGTCACAGCCGCCACATCCTCCCAAAGCTTGTTTTGAGTGTGGCGACACACGCCATATGGTGAGAGATTGCCCCAGACTTAGGAGGGGTGCACCTCCATAGACTTTTTAGCCACAACGTGCTCCACAGAGTTCCTAGGCTATGATCACAGCACCAGTTGCTACCCCACCTGCTCAGCCAGCTAGAGGTGGAGGTCGGGGAGGTAGAGGTTGCCCTAGAGGGGGAGGCCAGGCCAGATACTATGACCTTCCTGCCCGTACTAAAGTTGTCGCCTCCGATTCTATTATCAAAGGTATTATCCTGGTTTGTCATAGGATGCATCAGTTTTATTCGATCCAAGCTCTACTTATTCTTATGTGTCCTATTATTTTGCCCTGCATTTGGGTGTATCTCGAGATTCCTTGAGTTCCCCTGTTTATGTTTCCACTCATGTGGGGGATTCTCTTATTGTGGACCACGTTTATCGGTCATGTTTAATTGCTCTTAGTGGTTTTGAGATCAGAGCCGATTTATTATTGCTCAGTATGGTAGGTTTTAATGTTATCTTGGGTGTGGACTAGTTGTCACCCCATTATGATATTCTTGATTGTCACGCCAAAACCATGATGCTGGTTATGCCAGGTATACCGTGAGTAGAGTGGAGAGGTACTTTAGATCACACTCCCAATAAAGTTATTTCATTTCTTAAAGCTCCGCAAATGGTTGACAAGGGGTGTGACGCATATCTAGCTTATGTGAGAGATGTCAGTACTAATATCCCTACAGTTGATTCAGTCCCAATAGTAAGGGATTTTCCTGATGTGTTTCCAACTGATCTTCCGGGTATGCCAACCGATAGAGATATTGATTTCGGCATTGGTTTGTTGCCAGGCACTCGGCCCATTTCTATTCCTCCTTATCGTATGGCTTCTTCTGAGTTGAAGGAGCAGTTGCAGTAATTGCTTGACAAAGGTTTTTTTTGGCCTAGTGTATCACCTTGGGGTGCTCCTGTCTTGTTTATTAAGAAAAAGGATGGTTCTATGCGTATGTGTATTGATTATTGCCAGTTGAACAAAGTTACAGTGAAGAACCAATATCCTTTGCATCGTATTGATGATATGTTTGATCAGTTACAGGGTGCATGAGTATTTTCTAAGATTAACTTGTGTTCAGGTTACCATCAGTTGAAGATTCGGGAGCCAGATATCCTGAAGATTGCTTTTAGGACTCGGTACGGTCATACGAGTTCCTAGTTATGTTATTTGGGCTGACCAATGCCCCATCAACATTTATGCATTTGATGCACAGTTTGTTCCGACCATATATTGACTCGTTCATCATAGTATTTATTGATGATATTCGAGTATACTCCCGAAGTCGGGAAGATCATGAGCAACACCTGAGGACAGTGCTTCAGACTTTGAGAGAAAAGAAATTATATGCGAAGTTCTCGAAATGTGAGTTTTAGTTGGATTTCATGGAATTCTTGGGTCACGTGGTATTGAATAAAGGGATCAAGGTGGATCCGAAGAAAGTGGAAGTAGTGCAGAGTTGGCCCAGACCATCCTTAACTACATATATCTGTAGTTTTCTTGGCTTGGTGGGTTATTACAGTCAATTTGTTGAGGGATTTTCATCTATTTTAGCACCAATGACCAGGTTGACCTAGAAGGGCACTCTGTTCTAGTGGATAGAAGAGAGTGAGGAAAGCTTCCAGAAGCTCAAGACAGCTTTGACTACAGCCCCAGTTTTAATATTGACTACAGGTTCGGGGTCTTATACTATTTTTTGTGACTCCTCAAGGATTGGCCTTAGAGCGGTATTAATGTAGGATGGTAGGGTGATTTCCTACGCGTCCAGACAGTTAAAGGTACACGAGAAGAATTCCATGATCTCGAGTTAGCTGATATTGTTCACGCCTTGAAGATCTGGCGTCATTATTTGTACGGTGTTCCTTGTGAGATCTATACTGTTCACCAGAGTTTGCAGCATCCGTTCAAGTAGAAGGACCTTAATTTGCGTCATAGGAGGTGGTTAGAGCTGCTAAAGGAGTATGATATCAGTATCTTGTATCACCCGGGCAAGGCCAATGTAGTGGCCGATGCTTTGAGTCGCTGGCTAGAGAGTTTGGCTTATCTACTAGCAACGGAGAGGCCCATGGCAATGGATGTTCAGGCCTTTTTGTGAGGTTGGATCTCTCGGAGCCCAGTCGGGTTCTAGCTTGAGTGATTTCTCGGTCTTCCTTGTTCGATTGTATGCGAGAGTATCAGTATGATGACCCTAATTTGCTTATCCTTAAGGACAAGGTTCTGCATGGTGATGCTAGAGATGTGACCATTGGTAATGATAGGGTATTGATGATGTAGGGTCGAATATGTGTACCCAATCTTGATAGGCTTCGGGAGTTGATTCTAGAGGAGGCCCACAGTTCGCGGTATTCCATCCATCCAGGTGTCGCGAAGATGTATCAGGATTTGAGACAATACTATTGGTAGAGGCGGATGAGGAAAGATATAGTTAGGTTTGTAGCTCAGTGCCTCAACTGTCAACAGGTAAAGTATGAGCACTAGAGACCGAGTGGTTCGCTTCAGCAGATAGAGATTTCGGAGTGGAAGTGGGAGCGGATCACCATGGACTTCGTAGTTGGACTCCCACGGACTTTGAGGAAGTTTAATGCCATTTGGGTGATTGTGGATCGATTGACCAAGTCCACGCACTTCATTCCTGTGTGTACTACCTATTTTTCGTAGCGGTTGGCAGATATTTATATTCGGGAAATTGTTCATCTGCATGGTATTCCAGTCTCTATCATTTCAGATAGAGGTACTCAGTTCACATCACAGTTCCAGAGGTCCGTACAACATGAGTTGGGCACTCGGGTGGAGTTGAGCATAGCATTTCACCACCAAATGGATGGACAGTCCGAGTGCACTATTGAGATTCTTGAGGATATGCTCCGTGCGTGTGTGATGGAGTTTAGAGGTTCTTGGGATCAGTTCTTACCACTGGCGGAGTTTGCCTACAAAAACAGTTATCAGTCCAGCATTCAGATGGCACTGAATGAGGCTTTGTATGGTAGGCGGTGTAGATCACCGGTGGGTTGGTTCAAGCCAGACGAGGCTAGATTATTAGGCACAGACTTAGTTCAGGATGCCTTGGAGACGGTTAAGGTGATTCAGGATAGACTCCGTTCAGCCCAGTCCAGAGAGAAGATTAAAAGGTTCACAATGTTTCCTATATGGTTGGAGAGCGGGTCTTGCTTCGGGTTTCACCTATGAAGGGCGTTATGAGATTTGGGAAGAAAGAGAAATTGAGTCCGAGGTTTATTGGTCCTTTGAGGTATTGCAACGTGTTGGGGAGGTTGCTTATGAGCCTACCTTAACTCCCAACTTGGCAGGAGTTCATCCGGTATTTCATGTTTCGATGCTTCGGAAGTATCACAGTAATCTGTCACATATGTTGGATTACAGTTCAGTCCAGTTGGACAAGGATCTATCTTATGTTGAGGAGCCAGTGGCTATATTGGACAGGCAAGTTCGAAAGCTGAGGTCGAAGAACATTGCATCAGTGAAGGTTCAGTGGTGGAGTCAGCCCGTCGAGGAGGTGACATGGGAGATCGAGCAGGATATGTGCAGCTGTTACCCTCATCTTTTCACCACTTCAGGTATGTCTATATGCTTGTTCGAGGACTAACGAATGTTTTAAGAGGGGGAGGATGTAACGATCCAGCAGGTCTTTTTGAGAATTTATGCCCCAATCCCCTATTAACTGCTTTGCCCATGTTCATTTCTGCTATTGTGAGTTGCCAAGAGGATTCGTTTGGAGGTTCGGAGTGTTTTGGGACACTTAATCTCTAAATGAGAGCTTAAACTTAGAATTTGGACCATAGTCGGAACAATGTGAAGACGGCCTTGGAAAAGAATTCCGTCGGTTCTGTTAGCTCCGTTGAGTGATTTTGGTCTTAGGGGTGTGCTCGGATTGTGTTTTGGAGGTCTGTAGCTTATTTAGGCTTGAAATGCCGAAAGTTGAATTTTTGAAGTTACCGAATCGATAGTGAGATTTTGATATCGGGGTCAGAATCTGATTTCGAAAGTTAGAATAGCTTCGTAGTGTTGAATGTGACTTGTGTGCAAAATTTGGGGTCAATCGGACATGGTTTGGTTGGTTTCGGCATCGGTTGTAGAATTCTTGAGATTTCAAGTTCATTAGGCTTGGATTGGAGGGTGATTCGTGGTTTTAGCGTTGTTTGATGTGATTTGAGAGTTGGACTGAGTCTGTATGATGTTTTAGGATTGGTTTGTATGTTTGGTTGAGGTCCCGGGGGCCTCGGGTAAGTTTAGGATGCTTGACAGAAGTTGAATTGGACTTGGGAATTTCTGAACTTTGCTAAACCTATTGGTTTCGCACCTGCAGAGCTAGGACCGCAGGTGCGGTGCAGCAGAAGCGGGTTGGAACTCGCAGGTGCGGACTAAGGCTCATGGGCAATAGGTCGCAGATGCAGCTTGTTGATACCCAATTTTTCCCTGTATATTTTATATATGAAAAATACTTTCAAAATATCATATGTATGCATATATAGGTATATCCAAACGTTTTAGTATTTTTTCTAATTTTAAAAGATTTTTAAATCAATTTATTGCCCTATTTTAGCAATACAAAAACTAATAATTATTCCCAAAATCATCATTTTGGTGAATAACTTATTTTATTCTCACATTTATACCAAAATATAGCTAAGGTAATTTTTTGCACATTTTTGTAAATTTATCTAGTATTTTAAAAGTTAAATTGCATTTAATTGCAATTTTAACCTATTTTAAGATTTAATTGCGCGTATAATTATAAAATTGGTTCTGATATTTTAAATATAATATCTATATATTATTAATTAATTTAGTACCTTTAATGTATTTTTAGAAATCATGTTACTATTTTTTATAAAATAAAAAGGGAAAAACTAGCTATTTAAAATATAGCCCCATTTTGTTTCAATTATAGCCCAAATTGATCCCCCAAATAACCCAATTTCAAATGCCAAATTAACTAGCCCAATTTCAATTTAACCCGACCCCTGACCCGCTTATCCGATCCGCCCGACCCTCTATTTAATCTAGGCCATTGATCATTTTGATCAACGGCCACGATTATTCCTTACCTTTTTAATTCCCCAATAACTACTCTAATCCCCTCATTCTCTTCTATCAGCCGCCTCTCAAATCCCTCTCCTCTCAAACTCTCTCGAAACCCTAGCCTCTCTCACTATCTTCTACCTCAAGCTTACCGGAATCCATGGCCTCTCAAGCCATGGATGGCCTAAACTCATCTCCCTCTCAAACACTTGGTATTCGAAGGTCCCAGGTCTGACCTCAAAGGTGTCCGTTCAGATCTCTACAGATCCAAGGTTCTATGGCCCTTGCCGGTTTTGCTCCGGCGTATAATGATGTTTTGAGTATGGTTCTAACCTCTCCGACTCAGATCGAACCTTTTCAAAGCCTTTCTCGTTTTAGGGTTCCT
Organism: Nicotiana tabacum; assembly: GCF_000715075.1. NCBI lineage: Eukaryota > Viridiplantae > Streptophyta > Magnoliopsida > Solanales > Solanaceae > Nicotiana > Nicotiana tabacum. The sequence goes on along the minus strand of NC_134101.1, from coordinate 91,156,442 downwards.
CTGAAACCCTAAGCTATTCGAGGTTTTCTCTAATTTTTTTCTTAGATCTGTTCTATATCTGTTCTTTACTTGAGTTTTTAAATGTATTTCCCAATTTGTTTTTTCAAAAAATTACTTCTTTCCGATTTAGGATTTCTGCAAAAGCTTAAAATATTTCTCCGACTCTTCGTTTCCTTTCTTTTTATGTATTTGTCACGCATGTGCTTCTACTGCTTTCTTATGCTATGCATGTTCTTCTATGCTTTGTTTTTCTACTGTGTTTTGTACCATGCTCGCATGTTTATCTTGCTGTGTTTTCCTATATGATCTTTTTCTATGCTTTTCCGGTATTTTTGTGTTCTTCTACTGTATGTATTTCCTATTGAGTTCTTAAGTTTTGTTTGCCTTCTATTGAACTTGTCTCAGCTCATTTAAAAGACCTCTTTAAACATGTTTCTTCTACTATTTTCTTAAGTGTTATACCATCTCTTTTCTCTTCTGAACCTTGTCTAAGTTCCTTCTGAAAAGTACTTTCTTCTGCTATATCTCCTATTGTGTTCTTATGTGTTATTGCTTTCTCTTCTATTGAACTCTGTTTAAGTCCATTCTAAAAGGTTTTCTTAAACACGTTTCTTTACTGTCGTGACTATTCTCTCATTATGCTCCTACACGTTGTTTGCTTTGAATGTTATTTGTATTTTCTTGTCTTCTCATGAGATTCTGAAAAGAAATCTCTAAGCATGTTGCCTCCTCATCTCTGTTTTTGACTCGAGTCAGAAACCCTAGAATTTGGGGGTTTCCTCCGAGTTTGGTCATATGATCAAACTAGGGTTCTGTTTGAGGACCCTTGACTCTTTCAGACTTATTTCTAGGTTTATGAACTAAGTGTGAACTTCTTTTGTTTGCACACAATTCTGATTCTCCTATACTAGACTCTTCTATTGAATCGCATGACAAATTTCTTCATGTTTAACGTGTCTGTGTGCTTTTATATATGAAGAATCTTTCTTCAAAATGGTTTTCCAACTTGTGATTTATTCAAAATTCCCTTTAATAAGTTTAATTGATTGGTGCTGATTTTCCTTAAGTCGAAATCCTTCCCATCTTTCTGACCTGGTTCATTCATACGAAATCCTCAATTTCTGATTTACTAGCTGTTAACTGATTTCCTTTCCTTATTTGCACAAACCGTGTACTATCAAGACTTTGTCCTTAAATATACCTCTATGTATTTACCCCTCTTGTATTGCTCTGGAAAAGTGTTTGATTGACCCTTTTCCTTAATTATTTTGCCCGTTTGAAATCAGAATCCCTTAATTAAAGAGAGACCTTGTGTAATTGATTTCCAAACTATTTTCTTACCTATTTCTACTTGCTTTCTGCACTATAAAAGGGCACGACCCTTCTGCACTTTAGGACACCTTCAATTCAACACTTTTACACTTCAGACTTCACAATTCTCTTCTAAACATGCTCGTTTGAACTTTGGCTTTACAAGACTACTGCTTTCTCTTTGTTTGTTTTCTCTTAAACTGCTATGTCCTAATTTTAGTTTCAGCATCACCCCAATGTGTTTACTTAAAGTTTTTATATCCATGGCTACCTTACTGCTTATGTAGAGTTTAATATTTAACTTAATGTGCCTATGTTCTACTGCCTGTTTCTACTATGAATCTTTGCTCCCTACCCCATTACCCCTATGTGTTTGTAAGTGGTGACTTAGGGCATGGCAACATGAGTTGTTGTCCATGACTTGAGTTCTGAACCAGTGAGGCCCTAACCTCTAACAGGCTGGAGGGTGCGACAGCATATCCCATTGATGAGTATGCCCATCAGCCTACTTTTCTTGTGTTCTTGCAAATTCCCTACTCCTCTATACCCCTATATGCTCTGATTTTTAAGTTGTTCCCTTTTCCCTCCTTTCCTCTTTCATAATTTCACTTCTGCACTTGCACTCTCTCCTAGCTTCTAGTTTCTACCCCTTCTTGTGAGCCTTGCTTTAGGACCTTGAGTTCCCTCTGAACTTGGACACTTGAGGGCTGGCCCTTCCACATTGCACTATGTCCTTAATCTGGTAACATTTGGGTATGAGTACTGCCCGGAGTCCATATGAGGCTTTTAAGGAACTCTGACACATCCAAAGATGAGAGAAAGGCTTTGGATCATGATCTTTAGAGTTGGTTCATCTCATATTTCAGACATGGAGTCTGAATTAGGCTCCCCTTGGTTATACTTTTAATTTTGCTATTCTTGTTTCATTCCGGGCTGTAATAACTTGTAATAACGATTAGGGATGGCTAGTGAAAAGGGAGGGAATCATGCATGCAAAGGGGTAGATATCATGTTCATAGGAAATTATTATATTTCTGCACTTCTGCATTTCATATAAATATCATGTTCATTGGGAATTATTATACTTTTGCACTTCTGCATTGCATATAGATACCATGTTCATAAGGAATTATTATATTTTTGTAATTCTGCATTTCATATAGATACTATGTCTATAGGTTTCTGCACTTCTGCATTATATATAGACCATGTCTATAGGTTTCTACACTTCTGTATTATATAGAGACCATGTCCATAAGTCATTTCTGAAATTTTGCATATCATATAGATAATATGCCTATAGGACTTCCCGCAATTTGCATGTGCATCTATCATTAGGCAAATTGTTTATAGGAGTTAAATAACTAACTACATATAGATGACTTGCTTATAGGATTTCTGCATGTCAATAACAATGTTTTTAAAGTCAACTACGCCTAGAAAACATGCCTATAAGAATTAACAACCTAGTATGAAATATTTTCGTTCACCTAGAAGTCTATAATCGACAATATCATTGTCTGACATCTGCAAAATCTTTTGTCAAAACTCGTCTTCCCTGAATAACTGACGACCTCTTCTAAAATCAGTACACTTCATCTTTTCTGAAACCAGTAGATATCATGCCTATAGGTTTTGTCTAACTCTTTGGCAAGCCTTACGATAAAAGTTATGACTGCACCAGTTTTTTTTGTTAATTACAACCAGCGGGCAGGTGTAATTCGGACTTCTTATCTGAAAATATGTGAAAAATTAGCCTTCTTTCCCCCTTTAAGTTTTAATCAGACCTTAATCAGTACGTGCACGACATGCTAAACTATATGCTTTCTTTGATTTAAGGAGGTATGCTTGAGCCTTATTTGTTTATGTGTCCCCCCATACTTGTTATACGTATTTTTGTTTGTCGCCTTAGTATTTTTACCTTTTGAAACCACAAATAAGCCAACTTTTCCACCATTATAGGATTAGTAGTCCCAAGCACCTCCAGGGCTGATAGGCTTGGGCTGGTAATAGCATGCAATAAGTAAACGAGACTATTCCGCGTTTTAATACCTTATCGTGGTGGGAAAGGGTAGATATGGATATGATGACCACGCGATAATGTCACGTGTAACCCCTCGTCGAGGAGAGATTACCGGACATTATGTGGGGTGATCCATATTATTTATAAACCCAGGACCCCCCTTCCCTTTACTTGTTTATTTCGTTGTTTACCTTTCAAAATTTTAAACCGTTTTTTTCTCAAATTTCAGCTTGCCTTTCACTTCTTTTAATTTTATCTATTTGCAACCATTATGTGAAAACCCCCCTCATATTTGAAACTCTTATTTGCTTACTTAAAGTCACAATTATAGTATGGTCGGGAACCACACTAGTTGATCCTGAGGGGTGCATAACACCTTTCCTTCGGGATAATTTCAAGCCCTTACCCAATCTCTGGTTTTCCTAAATCAAACTCTTCTTAGTGTCCTAATGCACTTTAATCATTAGGTGGTGACTCTTCTCTTTTAATACCCATTAAAAGATTTGTCAATGTCATAAACCCGACTTCGCGAGAAAAAGGGGGGCGCGACAGCATGGCAACTCCGCTGGGGGTATTTAGGCTTTTACCATTTCGACTATTATTGTGATTTATGCTTCTTTATACGCAATTATTTGTTTATTTCTTTTAAGCCTTCAATTTTCTTTTCGATTGCGAAACTGACTCGTCTCTTGTTTTTTTCCCTTGTTTCTTTTACTGCTTTCCTTTACTGCACTCCTTTATTACTGTTTTAAATTATTGTAATTATTACTTTATGAACGTACAAATACATGACAACTTGTTTTAATCATTGCATAAGCATGTTTTCAACATCATATTCCACTCGTGCCAAACAAATACCATAGCAACACTTATAATGAGTGGTTGCGCTCTTCCGATATTTTCACCCTTTAAATCCGGCAAAGGCATATTTGCGGTAAAACCAGTCGATCAACGATGTAGTCGACGGTTCCGTGCCTTTCCCTATTGAGTTGTCCGCTCAAGGGTACCAGTCTAATACCCCATAGGAACCTTACTTTGCTTAATTGTGCATGCATCATGGTCAAAATTAGCCGAGTCAGTTATGTTGTCCGCATAATGACTCTTTAAGACAACCTTGTCCAAAGTCCACTTGGTTTTCCAAAAACCCAAACGGACACTACCACGTTCTGTGCATTTATTTGGAGAATTAAATGCTTTTATGCCAATTATTGATATTTAATAGTCGAGTCTGGTGGGGGTAAGGGCCTAACCCTTTTTTGTCTTGCAGAAACACGAGGCACGAAGTCCCCAGATTCGGCATGGTCACAAACATCCACCCAAGGTTGCTAAGTTGGTGGGAGGATCTTCATTCCAGTGATCATACTCTTGTCCGAAAATACCTAGGAAATCTACCTTCTCTCCTGGAGGTCCAACCCAACAACAAAATCATAGAAGCTGCTACTCTGTTCTGGGACTGTGATAGGTCTGTGTTTCGCTTCGGGAAGATTGAGATGACACCCCTGCTAGAGGAAATATGAGGATTGACTGGTATACCATGGGAGACTCCGGGTTTGTTAATGCCGGAAAATCGCACGGGTAGAGGTTTCCTCAAAATGATGGGCCTAAATAAGAATCCAGACTTGACATGTTTGAAGGAGTCTTACATTCCCTTTGATTATTTGTACGAAAGGTACGGTCACAACAAATCCTACCGTACTTATCCGGATGAGTTTGTCCTTACATCATTGGGGCATATTCACCGAAGGGTCTTTGTCTTCATGTTTTGTTTCTTGGGGATGATAGTGTTTCCAATGAAGAAAGCAAGGATCCACACTAGGCTAGCCATGGTCACCAAAACTTTGATGGAGGGAATTGGGGGAAAACCATTTAGCATAGTGCCCATGATCATCACAGAGATATACCGAGCCCTAGAAAAGTGTCAACAAAGAGCCCCACACTTCGAGGGCTGCAACTTGCTACTCCAACTCTAGCTCATGGAGCATCTCCAAAGGGGTGAATATCGGCAAGAGATTCAGCGTAGAGACTAGGATGATCATATAGCCTTCCATCAACCAAGGCGAATGAACTACATGCCCAACATGTTTGCTCAGTCAGAAGATGCCAAGGGATGGGTGAAGCTGTTTGAAAATCTGACTGAGGATCAAATACAATGGATGTTCTAGTGGTTCCCTACTGAAGAGTTCATCGCCCGATCCATGGACGCACCATTTTTGATACTGATCGGTTTGAGAGGAACCTACCCTTATGTCCCTCTCCAGGTTTTGAGACAGGCTGGTAGGAAACAGGTTATACCAAGGGTCAACAAGATGAGTCACTTCCAGGCCGACTTCCAAGCTGATGACAGTCCTTATAAGTGCCAAGCTCAGCATATGTGGCATTGCAAGATCATCATGGGGAGAGATACTATCGAGCTAGATAGATACCATGCTAGCTGCACCCCATACTATTCAGGATGACTGGAGGACAATCACAATGGTCTGGGCCAACCTGGGTTTGTTCGAGGTCACATAATCATCGATGAAAGGGCTGAAACACAGGTCAAATACAACCAACTGTGCAAGAGGATTCAGGAATGTGGAAGCGAACACTTCAATATTCAAGAAACCCACCAAAAGCTAATTGAAGAGTGGAAAGACATGGATGTCAACGGCAACAAACGACAAGGATACTTGGAACGGGGTCTAGTGGAGCTGGAAAGGAAATTCATCAAGAGGCTCGAGGACTGCCAGAATGCTGAGGGAAACGAAGGTGAACACCTGGCTAGAGCCTACCTGCTGCTGGGACTTCGCCAGCTGGTGAAGCTGTTCGATGGAGCCAAAAATGCTGAGTCTGGGGAAGGTCCTTCTGGGACCAAGTAGATAGGAGTCTTTTCTTTTGCTTTAAGAAATGTAATAAGGCCAATGGCCGCTAGTGATATTTTATTTCCTATTATTTAGCATCATTTTGGGATTCATCTACTTTTTATCAATAAAATGAGGCATTTAGCATTCTAAGTTCTCCAAATCAATTTGTCGCTAGGCCTACCTCGGTCACAAAAAGGTTCCCCAAATTAGGACACGATTTACATTCTTGCACTATGTGTTTAAATATCGCAATATTTTTTCTTATAATCCTCACTGACTCGTTACCTTTTTGTTTTTATTTTTTGTTTATTTATTCCCCTCCCGCAAGGTTAGTTCGTGCACTCTGGCATCGCCATAATATTCCACAAGATCAAAGGGCCCTCCACCCACTCCTCCTCCAAGTCCTGTCAAAAACAAGAACAAAGAAAAGATGGAGGATCTGAACAACTCAACTGAATGGGTAGAGTTCACTCATGGTACTCAGGTCTCCAAAGAAAGTGCATCCCAACTCGAACAAAAACTGTTGAAATTTCAGGAGGAACTTGATCAGGTCCGGAACATGGCGAGCTTATCATTTTCCCTCACCACCCCAGATGTCAATTTTCCTAACGCTCAAAACCCCACACATCCACAAAACATCCCAAAACCACAAAACCATCCCGCTCCTCACCACCACTGCAACACCTGCCATACTTCCAACAATACTCCACTGCTCATCCCAAAACTTGTGAATTCCACAAATGACCATTTCCACACTCATAACACCCCCATCTACATGGAAACCATGCCACACTCCACCCAACCCATTTCAAGCACACCCGAGTCTAATGATAAAGACTCACTCATCAGGAGTCTGGCTGAAGAGCTTAAGAGGTTGACTAGCCGAATTCAGGGCGTCGAAGGAAGCAAAGGAATTGAGGGGCTAAACTATGAAGATCTCTGCATACAGCCCGATGTTGAACTGCCCGAGGGGTACAACTCTCCGAAGTTCGAGATGTTTGATGGTACAGGAGATCCGAGAGTTCATTTGAGAACATACTGCGACAAGCTGGTCGGAGTAGGAAAGGACGAAAGGATCCGCATGAAACTTTTCATGAGGAGACTGAAGGGAGATGCTCTGTCTTGGTACATTAGCCAAGATCCGAAGAAGTGGTCAAACTAGGTAAGCATGGCATCCGATTTCATAGACAGGTTTAGGTTCAACACAGAAAATGCGCTAGATGTGTTCTACATCCAGAACCTAAAGAAGAAACCCACGAAAAAATTCCGCGATGCCGCTTGCTGGAGGTCAGAAGCTGCCAAAGTCAGGCCTGCTCTAGAGGAAGAACAAATGAACAGGTTTTTCATTCGAGCTCAAGACCCCCAGTACTATGAAAGGTTGATGTTGATTGAAAGCCAGAAATTTTCCGACATCATCAAGCTAGGTGAGAGGATCAAGGAAGGCATAAAAATGGTATGGTCACGAACTTTGAAGCTTTGCAGGCTATCAACAAGGCTCTACAGTCTGGTGGCACGTCCAAGAAAAGGGCCATGAGTGCCTTAATGGTTGCACAGAGAACCAAATCCCCTATCAAATACCAAACCTACTCGATGCCTCCATCACATATCAACCTACCCCAAATTACCAAGCACCCTCGCCCTCTTACCAAACTCCACCACTTACTTACCAATCACCTCCACCTCCCACATATCAGCCTATTTCACCCAGATATCCCAACCCGCACATTTCTACCAAATCTACAATGCTCAACCTTCTCACTATTAATCACCTCCCAGTCGCCAAAACTTTCCTAGACCCCAACCGAATTTCGACCGCAGACCTCCCAAACAATATACCGCCATTGCTGAACCAATTGACCAGCTGTATGAAAGGGTCAAAGCTGCTAGTTATGTCACCCCCATCTCTGCTATAACCCTGAAAATCCTTCCCAATGGGTCAATCCAAATATATCTTGTGCATACCATTCCGGCATGAAAGGGCATACCATTGATGAATGTCGTTCTCTGAAAGATAAGATCCATGCACTAATTGATAACAAGATTATTGTGGCAAAGGAGCCTGCTCCGAATGTCCGCAACAACCCTCTGCCCGACCACAAGGGTGGAGTCTTTCACATGATTGAGATAGAAGATGATTGGGACCCCAAGGGATATATCGGTTTGATTGCGGAAGGTGACGATCCAAAGAAACCGACAGTCACCCTTAATCCGATTGTAGTCCAGATCCAGCCTTCTAGGGACACCGAGGTGAATATGTCCATACCACTTGAGTTTGAAGTGCCCTCCCCCAAAAAGATGCCAACACTAATTAAGGTCGAGTTTGGGTCTCCAGCAAACACACCCGCGCCGTTTGAAGTTACGATTTTACCGTCCAAAATACATGCTTCGTTTGGGGTAAAGGCGCCTATTATAGTAGCAATGTTGGCTATAACACCATTCCATACAAAGGACATCCCTTGGGACTACATAGCCGAGGCAAGAAGGAAAGGGAAAGCTAAATTCGGGGAAACAGTTGCAGCACAAGGTATAACAAGAACCAGCAGGGTTTATACTTCAGAGCATTTAGCTAAGTCGAGTAAGCAGGCCTCTGGTCGGCCGACCATTACTAAAACTGGGCCCGATGATCTCTGGAGAAAGATACAAGCCAAGGAATACTCAGTCATTGATCAGCTGAACAAAACACCGGAACAGATTTCTTTCCTAGCTTTGCTGCAAAGTTCCGACGTACATAAGAATGCCTTGTTGAAGGTGCTGAGTGAGGCATATGTACCAAGCAACATCACCGGAGGAGAAATGCCAAACATAGTAGGGCAGGTATTGGAGAGTCACAAGATCACTTTTCATGAAGATGAGTTGCCACCAGAAGGGTTGAGTCACAACAAGACATTGCACATCACTGTGAAATGCGAGGATTATTTCGTCACTAGAATCCTGATTGACGGAGGGTCCAGCCTCAATATTTGTCTATTGGTAATACTCAATACATTGGGAAAGGGGCTGCATGAGATCAAGGACGGGGACATCAATGTCAAAGCTTTCGACGGTTCCCAAAGGTCCACTATTAGGGAAATTAGCTTGTGTTTGCAGATTGGGCCTACTTGGTTTGATGTTGAATTTCAAGTAATAGACCTGCTGACATCTTACAACTTGCTTTTGGGACGACCTTGGATTCATGCCGCTGGGGCTGTAGCACCGACCCTACATCAAGCAGTGAAGTTTGAGTAGAGTCACCAAGAGGTGATCATTTACGGAGACGGTAGTAATCCCATATACAGTCGCAAAACCATCCCAGCGATCGGAGGTAGAAGAAAGATAGGCGGAGAGACCTATCACCACATCGAGCGAGTCAACGCCGTTGATAAGGACAAATGGTGGGACAACAAAATCGAAAGCATATTGAACTGGAGCAGATATGAACATGGCAAGGGACATGGCAAGAACCTCCAAGGAATTGCCAAACCTATCAAGCTGAAGAAGCATGGCACCACTTTCGGTCTGGGATACGAGTACACTTGGGAAGAGTTCAACAACTGGTCGTCACCATGGCGATGCCCTTACTACCCACTGGAGCAGCCGATATCCTATTTGGAATAGACTTTCCAGCCAGCCGATGTTATATATGGGTCGGAAGAAGAGGAAGCACTGGTAGCAATGAGGAATTTATTCGTGGAAGATGATGACATGGATTGTTGTGTCATTTTCAAGGAGGAGGGGGAGGAAGGGCCTTCCATACAGGTTGTAAGCCGAGGAGCATGCCTCAACAATTGGACCATCATAACCACCAAAGCTCGGAAAGTCTTGGGGTAGCAAGGCTGAATAAAGCATCATGCACTATCTTTCATTTTTACTAGTTGATTTTCCTTTCGCATTTTTGAATTTTCGCAATAAGATCTTCAATATTCAAAACAGTTATGGAATTTAGCAAAAAATTTCAATTTTCCCTATAAATCTTACTCTTATTATTTGTCTCTCATTACTTTACTCATGCAACATTACTATTACTTATCTTGATGAACCAATGACTGTGACATGCAACGAGACAACACAACAAACAGAAATAGATTCAGAGAAAGATGACATACCAGAAGAGATTGTTAAGGAGGTTGAAAATTTTAAGAACATGCCTAAGTCCAACCTGGATGAGACCGAGATTGTTATCCTGTGATATGCAGAGAATGTCAAAGAAATGAGAATCAGTATCCACTTATCGCCATACGAAAAGAAGGAATACACCAAATTTCTAAGGGAATATGAAGACATATTCGCTTGGTCGTATGATGACATGACTGGTCTGAGTACATCTATTGTGGCTCACAAACTGCCAACGATCCAACATGTCCGTTGGTAAAGCAAAAGCTCAGAAAGTTTAAACCTGACATGAGTCTGAAAATCAAGGAAGAAGTCACTAAGCAAGTCAAAGCCAAGGTTCTCAGGGTGGTAAAATACCCAACATGGTTAGCCAATATTGTGCCAGTACCAAAGAAGGACGGGAAGGTCAGAGTCTGTGTCGACTACCGGGATCTCAACTGGGCCAGTCCGAAAGACGACTTCCCCTTGCAAAACATACACATCCTGATCAACGATTGCGCAAAACATGAATTGTAGTCATTCGTGGATTGTTTCACTAGGTATCATCAGATCTGGATGGATGAAGAAATGCTGAGAAAATGGCTTTCATTACGTCGTGGGGAATGTACTGTTACAAGATGATGCCGTTCGGCCTGAAAAATGCAGGGGCCACCTACATGAGGGCCATGACTACCATTTTCCATGATATGATACATAAGGAAATCGAGGTGTATGTAGATGATGTCATCATCAAAACCAAGAAATCCACTAATCACATGGAAGATTTGAAGAAGTTCTTCAACAAACTAAGAAGGTACAACCTGAAACTGAATCCCGCGAAATGTGCATTTGGGGTTCTTGTCGGAAAACTACTTGGGTTCATTGTAAGTCGCCGAGGAATAGAACTAGATCCATCAAAGGTTAAAGCCATTCAAGAATTGCCACCGCCAATGAACAAGAAGGACATGATGAGTTTCCTGGGGAGACTCAACTACATCATCCGGTTCATAGCTCAATCTACTATCATCTGTGAGCCAATATTTAAGATGTTGAAGAAGGACGCCGCTACAAAATGGATTGATGACTGCCAAAGGGCCTTCAACAGAATCAAGGAGTACATGTCGACACCGCCAGTTTTGGTCCCGCCCGAACCAGGTAGACCCCTATTACTCTACCTTGTAGTGCTAGATAGAGAGTTCGGTTGTGTTCTTGGGCAACATGATGAAACAGGGAGGAAGGAGCAGGCCATCTACTATCTTAGTAAGAAGTTCACCCCGTACGAGGCCCAATATTCTTTGTTAGAATGCACTTGTTGTGCTCTGACTTGGGTAGCTCAGAAGTTGAGGCACTATTTCTGTGCCTATACCACATATCTCATATCAAGGATGGATCCGTTAAAGTACATCTTTCAGAAGCCCATGCCGACTGGTATGCTAGCCAAGTGGCAAATCCTACTAAGTGAATTCAACATTGTCTACGTAACTCATAAAACAATCAAGGGACAGGCTTTGGCGGATCATCTTGCCGAAAATTCCGTGGATGGAGAATACAAACCCTTAAAGACATATTTTACTGACGAAGAGGTGCCATTCATATGATTAGACATTGCAGAATCCTACGATGGTTGGAGAATGTTTTTCAATGGAGTAACAAATTTCAAAGGAGCAGTCCTAGTGTTAGAAACCGGTCAGCATTATCCGGTGTCTTCCAAACTCAGATTCCCTTGCATCAACAACATGGCCGAGTACGAAGCCTGCATCTTAGGGCTCAAGATGGCTATTGACATGAACATTCAAGAGCTACTAGTGATTGGATATTCAGACTTGCTTATACATCAGGTCCGAGAAGAATGGGCAACCAAGAACTCCAAGTTACTCCCATATCTGCATTATGTACAGGAATTAAGAAAGAGGTTCATAAATACAGAATTCCAACATATCCCCAAGGTCTAAAATGAATTTATCGATGCACTGGCTACCCTATCATCCATGATACAACATCCAAATAAGAATTTCATTGACCCTATTCCAGTAAAGATCTACGATCAGCCAGCTTACTGTGCTCACATCGAAGAAGAAGCGGATGGAAAACCTTGGTTTCATGATATCAAGGAATACTTGGCGAGAGAAGAATACCCAGAGCTTGCAAACCCTATTCAAAAGCGTACACTTCGAAGATTATCCAACAATTTCTTCCATAGTGGAGGAATCCTGTATAGGAGGACTCCGGATCTGGGATTACTAAGGTGTGTCGACGCAAAGGAAGCATCTATGAATGGCTTTGAAATCCGTGCTGGGACCTACGGGCCATATATGAATGGCTTTGTCTTAGCCAAGAAGATACTCCGAGCTGGTTATTTTTTGGATGAATATCGAAACGGACTGCATCCAGTATGTCCGGAAGTGCCACCGCTGTCAGATACATGCAGATATGATAAAGGTGCCTCCAAATGAGCTTAATGCAACAAGCTCACCATGGCCGTTCGCTTCTTGGGGAATGGATGTTATCGGACCAATCAAACCTGCCGCATCAAATGGGCACATGTTCATCCTAGTGGCAATTGATTATATCACAAAATGGGTTGAAGCAGCATCGTACAAGGCAGTGACTAAGAAAGTTGTGGCAGACTTTGTCCGCGACCATATCGTTTGTCAGTTCGGAATTCCAGAATCAGTCATTACTGATAATGGTTCCAATCTCAATAGTGATTTGATGAAAGCCATGTGTGAAACCTTCAAGATCAAATACAAGAATTGTACATCCTACAGACCTCAGATAAACGGAGCCGCAGAGGCCACCAATAAGAATATCAAGAAGATACTAAGAAAAATGATAGAGAAGCATAACCAGTGGCACGAGAAGTTATCATTTGCTTTATCGGGGTATCGCACCACAGTTCGCATATCAACCGGGGCGACTCCCTATATGCTGGTTTATGGTACAGAGGCGGTCATTCTTGCCGAGGTAGAAATTCCTTCCTTGAGAAACATACAGGAAGCAGAACTCGACAATGCAGAATACGTGAAGAGTCGTTATGAGCAGCTAGCTCTTATAGATGGAAAAAGAATGAACACAGTTTTCCATGGTCAGCTCTATCAGAACAGAATATCCAGAGCCTTCATCAAAAGAGTCAAGCCAAGACAGTTCACACCGGAGCAGCTAGTGTTAAAGAAGATTTTCCCGCATCACGACGAGGCCAAAAGGAAGTTCTCTCCCAACTGGCAGGGTCCGTACATGGTCCACCGGGTTCTAACAGGTGGAGCCCTTATACTTGCAGAAATGGACGGAGAAGTTTGGCCGAAGCCGATCAGTTCAGATGCAGTAAAGCGATACTATGTGTAATCTCTATGCTTTCCTTTATGATGTAATTTGAACTACGCCTGACCTGATTCCTGTTTAAGAGTGGATACATAGGCAGCCCTATGGGTTTGGTCACAATTCAATAAAAATTTCATTTCCCCCGCAATTGGAAATTGGGGCACAATTTTGAGGAGGACCCTCAAAATTCTGAAGTGATTTCAGCCATTAGCCACAAGCAGCCGTCAGAAGCAGCAGCCCAGTAAACTGGGGCAGAATTTTGAGAAGGACCCTCAAAATTTCGGAGCAAGAGAAGTTTCAATGTCTTGAACCACGTCGTAGTCGTAGGTTCATCTAAGGAAAACTATTCTCGATTATGTATTTATGTTATATTTTTAACTAAATCATGCATGTCTGTTACCAAAGTTGCTTTGTTTAGCAATGCTACCCCAATGATGCGCACAGTATCACCGGAACAGAGCCGTGCAGGTCAAGCAGAGCCAGCGGGAATACGAACTAACCTCCCCCCTTTACAAAACTCACGATTTTCTTTGGATGCAGGAACTTGAGTTGCAAAATCATCAAATATACTATGCACTCACGAGACTCACATTGCTCAGAAATACTACGCTCAGAACGTTGCACTTACTCACAACTGCTATCCGCACGCAGTGTCCCCAACAGACACAGTATCCCCATCAGTCACAATATTGCAATCCGCTATCAGCTAAGAAAACTCTATTGCCATTTTACTTCCTGCATAAGGCTACCATTCTACCTTCCGAGACTAAGCTCTATCTCCATCTGCATTCTCTGCATTGCATAAGGCTACCATTTTGCCTTCCGAGACTAAGCTCTGTCTCCATCTGCATTCTCTGTATTACATACGGCTACCATTCTGCCTTCCAAGGTTAAGCTCTACCTCCATCTACATTCTCTATGTTTCATAAGGCTACCATTCTGCCTTTCGAGGTTAAGCTCTACCTCCATCTGCATTGCATTAGGCTACCATTCTGCCTTCCGGGTTAAGCTCTACCTCCATCTGCATGGCTGAAATATCGCCGCTTTATTTACTCCGTATGGCTGAAATATCGCCACTTAATTTATACCTTGCATCGGCTGAAAGATTGCCGCTTTATTTACATCTGCATGGCTGAAATATTGCCGCTTCATTTATACCTTGCATCGGCTGAAAGATCGCCACTTATTGCATTTCATTGGCTGAAAGATCGCCGCTTCATTTATACCTTGCATCAGCTGAAAGATCGCCACTTATTGCATTTCATTGGCTGAAAGATCGCCACCTATTGCATCTCATGGGCTAAAAGATCGCCAAATTGTTCAAAGGCATCATTGTTCAGAGGCACCATTTTCATAGGCCGAGAACGCCATTTCATGGCCTGAGGACCCCTTTTATCTTTTGAATATCATTATTCAAAGGCATCATGGTTCGGAGGCATCATTCTCATAGCCCGAAAACGTCATTTCATGGCCTGTGAATCCTTATCACATGCTTCATGGCCCAGGACGTCATGGTCTGAGGACATCCTCCTAACCGTCCGAAGACAACATTCATGGTCCGATGAGAAATTGCATCATGTTTAAATTTTTCGCACAATTTACACTTGTATTGCTTATTTGCAGGTAAACCGGCGAGCAACGACCATCTCAACAGGAGCGATCCCGCTCTAGTTCCCGTAGCTCCGCTAGACTTTAACCATCCATCCTAACCCGAATATCTCGTCCCTTCTTGAAAAAATCTCCATCGGCATATTCCGTCGACAGATCCTGAATTACATAGGGCCTAATTCCAGTAAGACCAGGGATATGTAGGCAACTCAGGAACCAGAGCATGGTCAGATTCTTCAAACCATTTCGTTCGGTCAAATTGGCCATCATATCTTTACCGGACAACTCTTTCATCCTTCCCGGGTAAAGAGGGGCAGCTGTTGATACCCAATTTTTCCCTGTATATTTTATATATGCAAAATACTTTCAAAATATCATATGTATGCATATATAGGTATATCCAAATGTTTCAGTATTTTTTCTAATTTAAAAAAAAATTTAAATCAATTTATTGCTCTATTTTAGCAATACAAAAACTAATAATTATTCCCAAAATCATCATTTTGGTGAATAACTTAGTTTATTCTCACATTTATACCAAAATATAGTTAATGTAACTTTTTGCACATTTTTGTAAATTTATTTAGTATTTTAAAAGTTAAATTGCATTTAATTGCAATTTTAGCCTATTTTAAGATTTAATTGTGCGTATAATTATAAAATTGGTTACAACTTTTTTAATATAATATCTATATATTATATTAAATACCCCTACCCCTACACTTCGGGATAGGGGTAAGGCCTGCGTACATATTACCCTCCCCAGACCCCACTTGTGGGATTACACTGGGATGTTGTTGTTGTTGTATAGCCTGAATTGATCCCCTAAATAACCCAATTTCAAATCCCAAATTACCCAGCCCAATTTCAATTTAACTCGACCCCTGACCTGCTTATCCGATCCGATCCGCCTGGCACTCTCTTTAATCCAGGCCGTTGATCATTTTGATCAACGGCCACGGTCATTCCTTACCTTTTTAATTCCCTAATGACTACCCTAATCCCCTCATTCTCTTCTATCAGCCGCCTATGAAATCCCTCTCCTCTCAAACTCTCTCGAAACCCTAGCCTCTCTCACTGTCTTCTACCTCAAGCTCACCGGAATCCATGGCCTCTCAAGCCATGGATGGCCTAAACTCATCTCCCTCTCAAACACTTGGTATTCGAAGGTCCCAGGTCTGACTTCAAAGGTGTCCGTTCAGATCTCTACAGATCCAAGGTTCTATGGCCCTTGCCGGTTTTGCTCCAGCGTATAATGATGTTTTGAGCATGGTTCTTGCCTCTCCGACTTAGATCGAACCTTTTCAAAGCCTTTCTCGTTTTAGGGTTCCTCTGAAACCCTAAGCTATTCGAGGTTTTCTCTAATTTTTTTCTTAGATCTGTTCTATATCTGTGCTTTACTTGAGTTTTTAAATGTATTTCCCAATTTGTTTTTTCAAAAAATTACTTCTTTCCGATTTAGGATTTCTGAAAAAGCTTCAAATGTTTCTCCGACTCTTCGTTTCCTTTCTTTTTATGTATTTGTCACGCATGTGCTTCTACTGCTTTCTTATGCTATACATGTTCTTCTATGCTTTGTTTTTCTACTGTGTTTTGTACCATGCTCGCATGTTTATCTTGCTGTGTTTTCCTATATGATATTTTTCTATGCTTTTCCGGTATTTTTGTGTTCTTCTACTGTATGTATTTCCTATTGAGTTCTTAAGTTTTGTTTGCCTTCTATTGAACTTGTCTTAGCTCATTTAAAAGACCTCTTTAAACATGTTTCTTCTACGATTTTCTTAAGTGTTATACCATCTCTTTTCTCTTCTGAACCTTGGCTAAGTTCCTTCTGAAAAGTACTTTCTTCTGCTATATCTCCTATTGTGTTCTTAAGTGTTATTGCTTTCTCTTCTATTGAACTCTATTTAAGTCCCTTCTAAAAGGTTTTCTTAAACACGTTTCTTTACTGTCGTGACTATTCTCTCATTATGCTCCTACACTCTATCTGCTTTGAATGTTATTTGTATTTGCTTGTCTTCTCATGAGATTCTGAAAAGAAATCTCTGAGCCTGTTGCCTCCTCATCTTTGTATTTGACTCGAGTCGGAAACCCTAGAATTTGGGGGTTTCCTCCTAGTTTGGTCATATGATCAAATTAGGGTTCTGTTTGAGGACCCTTGACTCTTTCAGACTTATTTTTGGGTCTATGAACTAAGTGTGAACTTCTTTTGTTTGCACACAATTCTGATTCTCCTATACTAGACTCTTCTATTGAATCGCATGACAAATTTCTTCATGTTTAACGTGTCTGTGTGCTTTTATATATGAGGAATCTTTCTTCAAAATGGTTTTCCAACTTGTGATTTATTCAAAATTCCTTTTAATAAGTTTAATTGATTGGTACTAATTTTTCTTAATCGAAATCCTTCCCATCTTTCTGACCTGATTCATTCATACGAAATCCTCAATTTCTGATTTACTAGCTGTTAACTGGTTTCCTTTCCTTATTTGCACAAACCGTGTACTATCAAGACTTTGTCCTTAAATAAACCTCTATGTATTTACCCCTCTTGTACTGCTCTGGAAAAGTGTTTGATTGACCCTTTCCTTAATTATTTTGCCCGTTTGAAATCAGAATCCCTTAATTAAAGGGAGACCTTGTGTAATTGATTTCCAAACTATTTTCTTACCTATTTCTACTTGCTTCTAACCTTGTGTAATTGATTTCCAAACTATTTTCTTACCTATTTCTACTTGCTTCTTGCACTATAAAGGACACGACCCTTCTACACTTTAGGACACCTTCAATTCAATACTTTTACACTTCAGACTTCACAATTCTCTTCTAAACTTGCTCGTTTGCACTTTGGCTTTACAAGACTACTGCTTTCTCTTTGTTTGTTTTCTCTGAAACTGGTATGTCCTAATTTTTGTTTCAGCATCACCCCAATGTGTTTACTTAAAGTTTTTATATCCATGGCTACCTTACTGCTTATGTAGAGTTCAATATTTAACTTAATATGCCTTTGTTCTACTGCCTGTTTCTACTATGAATCTTTGCTCCCTACCCCATTACCCTTATGTGTTTGTAAGTGGTGACTTAGGGCATGACAACATGAGTTGTTGCCCATGACTTGAGTTCTGAACCAGTGAAGCCTTTACCTCCAATAGGATGGAGGGTGTGCCAGCATATCCCATTGCTGAGTATGCCCATCAGCCTACTTCTCTTGTGTTTTTGCAAATTCCCTACTCCTCTATACCCCTATATGCTCTAATTTTTAAGTTCTTCCCTTTTCTCCCCTTTCCCCTTTCAAAAATTCACTTCTGCACTTGCACTCTCTCCTAGCTTCTAGTTTCTGCTCCCCTCTTGTGAGCCTTGCCTTGGGACCTTGAGTTCCCTCTGAATTTGGACACTTGAGGGCTGGCCCTTCCACACTGCACTATGTTCTTAATCTGGTAACATTTGGGTGTGAGTACTTCCCGGAGTCCATATGCGGCTTTTAGGGAACTCTGACACATCCAAAGATGAGAGAAAGGCTTTGGATCATGATCTTTAGAGTTGGTTCATCTCATATTTCAAACATGGAGTCTAAATTAGGCTCCCCTTTGGTTGTACTTTTAATTTTGCTTTTCTTGTTTCATTCCAGGCTGTAATAGCTTGTAATAACGATTGGGGATGGCTAGTGAAAAGGGAGGGAATCATGCATGCAAAGGGGTAGATATCATGTTCATAGGGAATTATTATATTTTTGCACTTCTACATTTCATATAGATATCATGTTCATAGGGAATTATTATACTTCTGCACTTCTACATTGCATATAGATACCATGTTCATAAGGAATTATTATATTTCTGTACTTCTGCATTTCATATAGATACTATATCTATAGGTTTCTGCACTTGTGCATTATATATAGACCATGTCTATAGGTTTCTGCACTTCTGTATTATATAGAGACCATGTCCATAAGTCATTTCTGAAATTGTGCATATCATATAAATAATATGCCTATAAGACTTCCTGCAATTTGCATGTGCATCTATCATTAGGCAAACCTGTTTATAGAAGTTAAATAACTAACTGCATATAGATGACTTGCCTATAGGATTTCTGCATGTCAATAACAATGTTTTTAAATTCAACAACGCCTAGAAAGCATGCCTATAAGAATTAACAACCTAGTATGAAACGTTTTCGTTCACCTATAAGTCTAAAATCGGTAATATCATTATCTGACATCTGCAAAATCTTTTGTCAAAACTCGTCTTCCCTGAATAACTGACGACCTCTTCTAAAATCAATACACTTCATCTTTTCTGAAACCAGTAGATATCATGCCTATAGGTTTCGTCTAACACTTAGGCAAGCCTTAGGATAAAAGTTATGACTGCACCAGTTTTTTTTGTTAATTACAACCAGCGGGAAGGTCTAATTCGGACTTCTTATCTGAAAATATGTGATAAATCAGCCTGCTTTCCCCCTTTAAGTTTTAATCAGACCTTAATCAGTACGTGCACGACATGCTAAACTATATGCTTTCTTTGATTTAAGGAGGTATGCTTGAGCCTTATTTGTTTATGTGTCCCCCCATACTTGTTATACGTATTTTTGTTTGTCGCCTTAGTATTTTTACCTTTTGAAACCACAAATAAGCCAACTTTTCCACCATTATAGGATTAGTAGTCCCAAGCACCTCCAGGGCTGATAGGCTTGGGCTGGTAATAGCATGCAATAAGTAAACGAGACTATTCCGCGCTTTAATACCTTATCGTGGTGGGAAAGGGTAGATATGGATATGATGACCACACGATAATGTCACGTGTAACCCCTCGTCGAGGAGCGATTACCGAACATTGTGTGGGGTGATCCATATTATTTATAAACCTAGGACCCCCCTTCCCTTTACTTGTTTATTTCGTTGTTTACCTTTCGAAATTTTAAACCGTTTTTTTCTCAAATTTCATCTTGCCTTTCACTTCTTTTAATTTTATCTATTTGCAACCATTATGTGAAAACCCCCTCATATTTGAAACTCTTATTTGCTTACTTAAAGTCACAATTATAGTATGGTCGGGAACCACACTAGTTGATCCTGAGGGGTGCATAACACCTTTCCTTCGGGATAATTTCAAGCCCTTACCCAATCTCTGGTTTTCCTAGATCAAACTATTCTTAGTGTCCTAATGCACTTTAATCATTAGGTGGCGACTCTTCTCTTTTAATACCCGTTAAAAAAGTTGTCAATGTCATAAACCCGATTTTGCAAGAAAAAGGGGGGCGCAACACGGCTCAAGGACCACGAAGCGGACCGCATCTATGAAGAGTGGAGCGCAGGTGCGACTACTATGGGTTTAATAAAATCTCGCAGGTCCGGGTCCCCAGTGGTAGAAACTGGACCGCAGATGCAGCCTCATGGTCGCAGAAGCAGAAATCGCTGGGCAGATATATGGAAAATCGAGGGTTTGAGTTCATAACTTGGAAAAAAAATCAAATTGGAGCTCGGGGGAAGGCAACCGAGACTGCTAAATATAAGTAGAGATGTTCGTCCGTTTTTGGAGTATGAAGCAATGGTGGGCTCGAAAGATACCTCTTTAATTCTTCCAATGCCTGTTGGCATTCTGGGGTCCAAGCGAAATTGTTCTTCTTTTTGAGCAGTGAGAAGAACTCGTGACTTCGATCTGAAGACCTTGAGATGAACCGGCCTCAAGCGGTTATCCGCCCTATTAATCTTTATACGGCCTTAACGCTGTCCACGACTATGATGTCTTCGATCGCCTTTATTTTATTGGGATTGATATCGATTCCCCGATTTGACACTATAAAGCCAAGGAACTTTCTCAAACCGATCCCGAATGCATAATTCTCAGGATTGAGCTTCATGTTGTATTTTCTCAGTATGTTAAAAGTTTCCTGCAAATGTGCCAAATGGTCCTCTGCGAGCAGGGACATAACAAGCATGTCGTCAATATATACTTCCATTAATTTACCTATTTGTTCTTCAAACATTCGATTCACTAGGCGTTGGTGAGTAGCACCAACATTTTTTAGCCCAAACGACATTACATTATAACAATAGGTGCCATACTTAGTGATAAAGGAAGTCTTTTCCTGAACCTCCGGGTTCATTTGAATTTGATTGTACTTAGAATAGGCGTCGAGAAAGCTAAGGATCTCGTGATCGGCCGTGGCATCGATCATGCGATCGATGTTCGGTAAAGGAAAAGAGTCTTTGGGACATGCTTTGTTTAAATCTTTATAATCTACGTACATTCTAAGTTTGTTCCCCTTCTTGGGGACTACAACTACGTTTTCTAACCATTCAGGATATTTTACTTCTCGGATGGATCTTATTTTGAGAAGTTTAGTTACTTCGTCCTTGATGAATGCATGTTTTACCTCAGACTGGGCCTTTTCTTCTGTTTTACCAATCTGAACTTTGGGTCCAGGCTCAATCGATATGTTGTGATCTCTAGTGGGATCCCTGTCATATCTAGTTGGGACCAAGCAAAACAATCCATGTTATTTAAAAGGAATTGAACGAGTTTTTTCCTGAGCTCGGGAGTTAACCCCGTGCCCAGGTATACCTTTCGATCGGGAAGTTGTTCGATCAATATAAGTTGTTCCATCTCCTGACCGTTGACTTCATTGCATCGGAATCATCGGGGGTTATGAAGGTTCGAGGTATCATATAATCTTCATCCTCGAAGATTTCCTCTTCCTCTGATGGGGCCGGGGCTGGCGCATGTGGTTGCTATTTGACTTCTTGTTCTCCTTGTTTTATTATTTTTCCATAATTTTTAAAGGTTTTTAAATCGATTTATTTCCATTTTGCATCCATAAAATCCCATCAATTATTTTCAAAATTATTATTTTTGATGATTCATTTATTGGATTTTTATATTTATGCCAGAATATGGCTAAGATAATTTTACATATTTTTACAATTTTATTTATTATTTTTTAAGCTAAATTGCATATAATTGCAATATTAGCCCTTTTAAGGTTTAATCAGGTTTCACATTTATAAAATGGGATCCTGTATTTTAAATTGTTAATTATATATTATAAATCATTTAGTGCCTTTAATTTGTTTTCAAAAATTTATTTACTATTTTTTATATATTAAAAAGGGAAAAGTGACTATTTAAATTTTAGCCCAAATTGGTCTTCAATTTGACCCCAAATCAAACCCAATTTCCCCAGCTCAATTTTAATTTAAACCTGAACCCTAACCCAATTAAACCAGCCCAACCCGGATTCCCCACCTAACCATTTTAATTCAGGCCGTTGATTATTCAGATCAACGACCATCATTACCCCTTACCATAATTAATCCCAAACGACCCTCTACCCTAACTCACTTTCACCAAACGCCGCCCTTGAATCCCTCTTCTCTCAATTCTCCCTGTAGCCTCACATGAACCCTAGCCGACGTCACCGAATTGCACCCTAATCCACCTCAATCCCCACCTAATCCATGGCCTCCCATGGCCGATTGAGATGTATACCGGCCTCCTACATCTTCTGGTGGCCCGTTTGTGTGATTTCATGGCCAAACCTCGAGGAAATCTGGTCCATTCCTTACTCAACTTCCATTCATGGACTTTCTCCGGCCATCCCTGGTCTTTCTCCGGCCAGCCATGGCCGTTCAAGTCAGATCCTTGACTTTTCTGGTTAGATCAGTAACTTTCAAGGTCTTTCTCACCTTTTCTGGGTTCTCTGAAACCCTAGCTTTAAGGTCTTTTGATTCTCTTTCAGATCTATCCTAGATCTGTGCTTATTACGAACTTCTTAAGTGTTTTATTGAAGGTTCTTCGATTTTGTTTCAAAATGACTCTTCATTTTTTCAACGATTAGGGTTTCTCTTAACTTCTTTTAAAGATCTCTTCTCTGATTTTCAATGTTGTTTATGATTTTACTATGTTCAAATGACTTGCTTATGCTTTCCATCTACTTGATTCAGCATGTTGAAAACCCTAGATCCTTTTTGGTCTTATCCGAGTTCTGAAACTGCTCTTGTTTGTATGAATGTCTACTTGTTCGATTAAGCTATTTGTTTCTGACTATCTTTTCCTTATTTGACTTATTTGATTCTGAGTTCTTATCATCTCTTAAACTCGACTACTGTCGAAGCCCTAATTTCTTAAAAGAGTTTTCCTTGCTTATTACTATAAGTCTGAAGGTCTTTACTTGTTTTTGGCTCTCTTACCTGTTACTATGTTCTTCTTCACACGTTTTCAAAATTATAAATACCCTACCCTTTCTTCTTTCAAACACACGAACAATTTGAGTTGAGAATACACACTTACACTCAAAAACTCTCTCTTTCTTCATTGCTAATTATTTTGTAGCTTTGTCTAGCCGGCTGAAAGCCAAGGCTAGACTGTGGAATCTTGCTTACTTTACCTTTCTGCACTTTGTTTCTCTACTGGTATGTCCTAGTTAATTTTAAAGCCTCAACAACAACATGCTTTCTTTAGTTGCCTCGGTTTCTTATTCTTGTCTACTTCTGCTTATGTTTTTTCATTCAAGTCACATTATTAGCATGCTATAATGTGTTCCCTTCCCTTTTTAGATTAATTCTTCCCTATGTGCATACTTTGTCAGTCACTTGTTGTATACATGCTACCTTATGAATCCCAAACCCCCGTATCCCCTCTATGTGTTTGTGTTCCTTTGGCTGGTTTGTGGCCATGCCAGCATCAGCTATTTCTGCACATGACCAAACTAGGCCCCTGCTGGGGTCATACAATGTATCCCCAAAATCCCTTACCCCTTTTGTAGGACTACTGATTTTGTTAGTTGCTTTCAAAAATGACTGTTAGTCCAGTTTTCAAAAAATAAACCTCTTTTTCAAACTATGTTCTGCACTTCCACTATATTCCTAGAATCTAGGTTCTGCCCCTCTGGTGTGAGCCTTGCCTTGGGACCCTTGAGCTCCCACTGAACTTGGACACATAAGGGCTGGCCCTTCCAAACTACACTCATCTCTGTCTGGCTATGCAAACCTGGGTGTAAGCACTGCCCGGGATCCCATGATGTCCTTAGGGAACTTTGATACACCCAGGTATGAGAAAGGCTTTGAAATTCTGGCACTGAAGTGGTTCATTACATAACTCAGAGAGGAAGTCAAGATCAAACTTTCCTTTGGTTGTAATTTCCTATTTCTGCACTTCTTTTGTAATTCAATCATTTGGGAAATTCATCAATTAATTTCGGATTTGGGGTGAAAAATTGGGGAAAATGAGGAAAGGTTCTTAGGTTGAGTTTTGGGATTTTAATCGAGCTTTTGGTATCGTTTTTGAGTGATTTTGGTATGGTTAGACTCGTGAGTGAATGGGTGTTCATAACCCATAATTTTTACCTGATTCCGAGACGTGGGCCCGGGGAGGATTTTTGGGCGTTTTTTTATTTTCTTACTTTAGCTTCAATTCCTTTAGCTAAGTTTATTTTTTTAGTTATATTTACATTATGAAATTGATTTGATTAGATTTGGGCCACTCAGAGTTGGATACTCGCGGCAAGAGCATGATTTTGGATTGATTTGAGCTGGTTCGAGGTAAGTGGCTTGCCTAATCTTGTGTGGGGAATTCCCCTTAGGATTTGGTATTTTTGTTATATGAGTGTCGTGTACATGAGGTGACGAGTGCATACATGCGCTAATTGTTGGAGAACTCAGTTTTCATTAAGTAAATATCTGTGTTTCCTTTTTGTTGAACACTACTTGTATTTTAAAGCCTACTGTTTAGCTTAGGAAAGCATGCTTAAGTGACTTAGCTGTTCTATCTGCTTAAACTGTTTACTTGAATTTTGTGCAGCATGTTTAGAATAGAAATATCTGCTTTCTTGGTACGAACTTGGGAAGAACTGTAGATTCTTTCTTGAGACTGTTATGTGTTTACTTTGGAACTCGGGACAATATCCCGAGAGATCCCCCTGCATATTTACTTTGGGACTACAGATCGGTATTCCGGGAGATCCCTATGCACATTTATATTTGGGACTACGGGACGACATCCCGAAGATTCCCTTGTTCTGGATATTTACTTTGGGACTATGGATTGGTACTCTGGGAGATTCCCCTGCATATTTATGATTTGGAGTACGAGACGATATCCCGGGATATCCTCTACACATTTACGTTTGGGACTACGGGACAGTATCCCGGGAGATCCCTGTTGCTATCTCTATGTTCTGAGTTGTTCTTGTGTGACTTTATTTTTAGCGACTGTTAGTATCTTAATCATACTATCACATTTCATACTGCTTTATCTGTTATATATATAACAAGTATGGCCCTGACCTTTCTCGTCACTACTCGACCAAGATTAGGCTTGGCACTTACTGGGTACTGCTATGGTGTACTCATGCCCTTTCTTGCACATGTTTTTTCATTTGCAGATTTAGGTTCTTCTGCTCAGCCATTCTATCAGTAAGGCGGGCGATATCAGTGACTTCGAGGTATATCTACCGCATCCGCAGACCTAGAAGTCCCTCTCTATTCTCCCATTTTGCTTTAGACTTTTTGTATTTACTTTTGATTAGACATTCTGGAGTTAGAACACTATGCAGTTTTTTATAGCTTGTGATTTCATGAGATTCCAGGTTTTGGGAGTTTTGATTCAGTTTTGAGAGTGTGTATTATATATGCCGAGCGACATTTTAAACTCTTTTATTATGTTTTATCCGCTACTTTCTAGTTTCGTATTTCATTTTCCTTTTTACGCAATTTGTTACCTAGTCGTAGAGACTAGGTGTCGTCACGACAGTTCACGGAGGGAGAACTTGGGTTGTGACACTCAACCTCTCGAACACACTGCCTCTCTTCTCTCTTTTGTATACTCAGTAAATTTAAAAGTGAATTACAATGCTTGTTAAGAGTAGAATAAAGAACTTGTAGTTGGATAGACAATTGTATAGAAGGTCCGCGGCGACATAAATATTTTGGCAGTCCGCAGTGTATTTTGCGGTTGCGTCCATTATTCTACGAACTGCGCCCATGTGTGAGGCTGTTCTTCATCAGGTAACAAAATACGGACCGCGATAGAATTTCGCGGTTACGCTCAAGTAAGGCAGTGGGTTCCACAATTTGCTAAGTATAAATAAGGGCTCCTTAATCATTTTACACTTTTCGACCCCTAACATTTCACCGCACAAAAAGCATTATTCCTCTTCTGCAACTCTCACTTTCATCTCATTATAATCTAGAGTTCATTTGTTATTAAAATTTTACAACTGGTTTGTTCAATTCCATGATTTGATTTTATCTTTTTCTTTTCTTTTCTCCTTGTTTTAATTTTACTTTTCTTTTTAGTTAGGGTTAGATGCACGCCATAATCTAAAATTAATGCTTAAATAAATGTGGATGGTTTTTATATGCCTATTGGGGGAAAGGGTTAGTAACTTTGCATGCTTAATTGAACTAATTTTTGAACACTTAGTAAAAACCCTACTTCTCAGTGTTCATTAGTACCAGTTGCGTTTGAATTTCGCGGTAGCGGTCAATTTTCCGCGGTCCGCAGTAGGGTATACGGCCGCGTTCAGTTTTTCGTGGTCCGCAATACCCTAGCTTTTTATTTACTGGGTGTTGATAAGAGTTCGCGGCCGCGGTTACTTTTACGCGGTCTGCAGTTGGTCCTTCGCGACCGCGTTCATTATTTCGCAGTCCGCGTTTGACCAAGATTAGAGGGTTAGTATTTTGAACCTAACCACTTTGCGGCCACGTTTACTTTTTTCGTGATCCATGGTGGGCAATTCGCGGCCGCGCTCATTTTTACGCGGTCTGCAGTGTCCTGTTTTGTAGTGTTGCATATCATCTGTATTTTTTAACATATGCTTGAAGTCCTTTTTCTGACTATATTTCACTACTTGTATGTTGTAGATAATGGTCCATTCCAGAGGCAGAGGTGATACATCTAAAGAGATGGCAAAACCCTCCCGAGGCAGGGGTAAATAAAAGACCAAGATACCCCTAGCAGTGCAAAAGTCGATTGGCAAGTTAAGAGCCTCCATCAAAGTTGCAGATAGAGAAGAGGACCATTCAGACACTAGTGAATATGTCCCTTCCTGGAAAGCTTCGGAAGGAGACTCTGTGCCAACACATGTCCCCACATAATTCCCGGAGAGACTTCATTTAGTTGATGAACCTACCTCCTCTTCTGAGTCGTCTGATGGCTCAGAGGGAGGTAGTGAGGCTTCGGCACCATCTTCCCCACCTACTACAACATCAGCCTCACCAGCTGCCCCAATAAATATTGATGATGATGACGAGGTCCCGGATGACAGGAGAGGGGTGACACCAATGTTGGGGGGTTGGCTAGGTCCAGAAAGCCTGAGGTGTGGGCCGATAAATTTGTGAGCGAAATAGCATATTTGAAGTTTCGGGAATGGTGGCCCCAAAGGTCGCTCACCCTTGAGAAAGAGTTCATAGAGACAGACCTCCTTCCCCACAATCCAAATGTCAAGAAGCAGTTTGAGGAGAGAAAAGGGTGGAAGTTCTTCACCAGCAATGTTCCGAATGCTAATGAATACCGTTTCAAAGAGTTCTATGCAAACGTTGCCCACATAAAAAAGGATACCACTATAATAAAAGTCTGGAATTTGAAGATCCGATTTGATGGCCACACGTTGAATGAATATGCCGGTTTCAAGGATGTGGAAGATGTGCAATACTTGGAGAAGCTGGCACTAGATGAAGCAGCCCGTCCATGGTTGGTGGATATATTAGCCCCAGGTACGACATCGGCATGGCTCACAGCTGGAGTCCCAATAGCTAGAAACATCCTTAGCTTTGAAGCTAAAGGGTGGTCTACATTTGTATGCAGCCGACTAGACCCATGTCAGCACGATAATGTCCTCCCACTCACTCGGGCTATCTTGATAGCCTCCATCATGGCGGGTATCCTATCAATGTGGGGAACCTCATGTACTATCACATCACAAAGGCACTTGGAAAGGAAGAAAGATCCTACCCCTACCCCAACTTCCTCAGCATGTATTTCGAGGACTAAGGAATTGAGAAGATGTATTATAAGACAAAGGCAAAACCTAAAAAGCCCTTCTCCTGGTATAGCCTCCACGGACCGGACAACCCTAAAACATAGGGTAAAGCCGCTATCTGCATTGGCCAGTCTAAAGAGCCTAGGGTAGTGGCCATCGGTCAGGGCCTTCCACAGTGGGGGTCCTTCAGCTGCCATGCCTCCTCCTTCATCCGGGCCACTCAGTCATAGTGCCATTATATGTGCCCTCCTTTTCTACTTACCCTCAAACTGCACTGCGAGTTTCTCAAACTTTATCCAGCATCAACAAGTTGATGCAGGCAGCTACATCAAAGTTGTCTATCTTATCCAGTGTAGTAGCAGCACAGTCAGCCCCAACACAGCTTCAGGTACCTCCATTAGTGGAGGATTTATTGAAGGAGCTTCTAGACAACAAGAAGAGGCTCCTGGACAATCAAAAGACGATCCTGAAGACTTTGGATACACAGGGTAAGACCATCAAGGATCTGGGCATGCAAATGAAGAAGATTAAGAAGTCTCGGGCCTCAAAGGAGTCAGTGGAGCAGCTGAAGGAGGAGGTAGAGAGGTTTACTTCTACTGGAGACATCCCACTAGATTTGCTCATGGAGGAGCAAGTCCCAGCAGCACAGGCAACAGAGTATGAGGCACCAACAGCTGGCCAGTCTGAGGAGCCAGCTGCTACTACACATAGTGCTGAGGAGATGATCTAGATACTTCGCAACCTCGTGGTCCCATAGTAACAGGATTTAGAGATCTAGTTAGAGGACCCGTAGGGAGATACTGATCCTATGTAGTGCGAGGACCCCACTCACGTGTTGGATCCGATGCAGACCATATAGGGAGTTTTCTTTACTCTCTAACCCTTTCCCTGATCTTATTTTGATATTAGCATTGAGGACAATGCTATCACTTATTTAGGGGGGGTGGTATATTTTGATTGATGATGATTTGGTGACACTGGTATATAATAACCACGATACTATTTTTCTTTATATTTACTTCTCTTTATTTTTACTTTTGGTATGTATATATTTTTACCATTTGATGTACATATTCATTTTCATTTATGTATATATTCGCTTTTCTTCAAGTTGTATATATTCAGTTTGATTTCTGTAGTTTACTTCATAACTTCGTTCGTAATTTTAATTCATAGCTTCTTATTTCCTTTACTAGTTTCTTTTTAAGTTGTTAGCTTCTATTTATATTTTATGAGAATAATAAACCTTTGGTTTTCTTAATGACACGGTTCTTTCCAAAGGTGGATGTTGTGTGAATCGGGTGGCTCTTCCCGACGATGGATGGCATGACAACCTTCTTAAGGGATTGAGTCCATTTTTCTTTATGTTTTGGTGTAAATAGTAGTAATGAATAATAGTGTTACACCCCATATTTTCGTACATGAAAATATGCCATAAATAAATTAATGAGAGCCCGGAAGTGAGATGTCACGTCCCGCAGTATTACATTACGGTGATGTCACGTTTCGCACTGTTAAGTTACGACGATATTGCACCCTGAAGTATTGTACGTTAAAATTTCATTTTCAGTTAACCGATGTAAGACTCGGGGATGAGATCATCTTGAAGTTAACGTACTTACGCTATTTATAGCAGGCAATAAATAAGTGTTATAAAAAATAAGAAGGTACACAGATTAAAGAAAACAAGTTCCGTTGAAGGTGGTCAATTTGGAATAAAATACAAGTCGAGCGATAATACCTGATAATTATGCACTAGTACTATGAAAGGTACCATATGACCATGATAGCATAATATATAAAGTATATATGAAGTATTTTAAAAATAAATAGAATTTTAAGTAATTTATGATAATTCTTAAATTATGCGGGTAATAAATTAATTACCGGGTAATGAAACATTACCCGATTAACTAATAAGCGGATAAAAACTTAATAATTATCCCTAATCAACGTGGCAACAAGCCATTAATGTGGCCTATGACTCTTAAGTCATAGTGGCTTAGTGGCCATTTAATGATAATAAGGCATTTACAAGTGTAAGATTCAAAAAATCTATTTTTCTAACATTACCAAAAATTTAGTTCTTCAATTCTATACAAGAATTGGTTCTATTCAACAATTGGTTTTATGTCAAAAAGATACTGTCAAACTAAGAATTTAGTTCAACGAAAATTCTTGCATCAAAACAATTCCAATGAGAATTGTTAGAATCATAGCAACGTAAAATTATGCGGTTCTATAGTAGTACGGTGTAATCTTCTCCAAAAATATTATACGGAATTTTCCCTACACCAGGTATGTTAAGGCTATCACTTCTTTCTTTTGCCATGATCCATACGATATGAATGAAATGTGCAAATGCACAAACTCCATAAGTGACTCTACTCATAGAAGTAATAGAAATATCTATGTTCTTTAATTCCCATGTGTCATAATATTTTATCATCTATTCATGGGTCTCACCAAAATACGAAAGTTGAAAAGATGTTACTTTATGATATTGATCAAGAGGCAAAGTGGTCTTATGACCTTCCGAATGATTTTATTGACGTACTTTTCATGCATTGCATTCATGTGCATTGACCCATGACCAGATGGCGTTATATACGCGTATATATGTAAATATATGTATATGGGATATGGGAAAAGGTTACAATGTTATATACGCACCACCACCTGATCAGCTGGTATATGATGATGATGTGCTTATATACACATATATGGGTATGTATTCAAATGGCGTTATATACGCATATATATGTATGTATTCAAATGGTGTTATATACGTGTATATATGTATGTATATATATGTATATGGGATATGGGAAAGGTTATGGCGTTATATATGCACCACCACCTGATCAGCTGGTATACGATGATGATTTTGCCCACAGTGGCCGATATGATATGATGGGATGCCCTCAAAGGCTGATGATGTTATGAAACATGTACCTATGCACGACATGACATTCATATGCATACGCATGATGCTAAAAGTAATTTATGATTTACAAAGTTATTTAGACTTACAGGTTGAGTCATGTACTCTATATGTCTTCCATGTCTCTTATGTATTTATTTATGTGACTTACATACTCAGTACATTATTCATACTGACGTCCCTTTTGCCTGGGACGCTGCGTTTCATGCCTGCAGGTCCCGATAGACAGGTCGAGAGCCCTCCATGTAGGCTATCGGCTCAGCGGAAGATGTTGGTGCACTCCATTTATTTCGGAGTTGCTTGTTTGGTTAGTATGAGTTAGATGTATATTGTTTGGTATGGCGGGACTCTGTCTCGACCTTTATGATATTTATGTATTATTAGAGGCTTGTAGACATATGTCGTATATGTGAAAGATTGTACGGCCTTGTCAGCCTATGTTTTGAGTTTATAAATGATTATGTTGGCCTATTAGGCCCGTATGTCACATGTATATGATGATGTAATAAGAAAGATGCATTACGTTGGTATTCGGTTGAGTAAGGTATCGGGTGCCCATCACGGCCCATCGGTTTGGGTCGTGATAAAAATGGTATCAGAGCAGTTTGTCCTAGGGAGTCTACAAGCCGTGTCTAGTAGAGTCTTGTTTATGGGTGTGTCGTGCACCACACTTATAAGCAGGAGGCTATAGGGCATTTAGGACTATCACTCTTTCTTCTTACTCTAGATCGTGTGGTAGAGCTGACTTATAAGAATTCAAGTTCCGAACTTCTATTCGTAATAAGACGGTACCCATATCCGGAAAGAAGGTTGGAAAGAGAGATTGTTGTGGAAAAACTGAGTCAGAGGAATTGGATTTTGGTATGATGCCTACGATAAGTAAATATGAGGTCATTAGCAGATCATGGGTGTACTGAAAGGTGTAAGCTTCCGGATAAGAAGCCTTAAGGCAAGAATGCTTATCCATCTTTATGGTGAAGGACAATGAGAGATTAAGAAGATAAGTACAAATTTCAGCAAATAAAAGGAGTAGGGTGAAAAAGGGTACGAGGTACCCAGTTAATGAAGGTTAACAGCATTATAATTGAGGCAGAGGAACATAAGCTTTTTGAGTTATATTCAATAGTAACAGAGGTATATACAATTGGTCTCACCCCTTCCAGATATGCCCTATGGGGGTTAACAAAAGTAGTATAAGAAGATATGATGAATGAATTGTTTGCGTCAGTTGACATTTCCGAAGGATATTGCAAATATGCTAATAGATCTCCTTATGAGACACCAGATGGTGCACTCTGAAATAGTGCAACCAGATATAAGTACTACAAAGACATGCACTATAAGCCTTGAAGGGATAAATATTACCTTAGTGTGGCTCACGTCCCTAGTAAAGTGAAAACGTTAAGCAACTTGAAAAGCCGATGAATGAAGCAAGGAGAGATAAAAGCGAAAGAATGTCGTGTTGAAGTTTTGACAATAAAAGGGATATGCAGAAACAATAGCAGAATAATGAGAAGAGAGATAAGAAAGCATTATGAATAAGGTGTTATACATGAATGATAACGGTAGAGTATTACAGAACCTATAGTCAAATGAAAAAAGAGACGAAAAGTGATGGGCCTTAAGAAAACAAAATAGTATAGTCCATACAGTCACATCCTCATTTTGGGGAATAAGTTCGTGACTCTAACGTGATTACCAGAAGGGAGAATTAAACCCCAAAATAATAGGAATCAGTATGGACTGGTGAACAAGATAAATGAAATATGAATAAGGAATTGAGTGATTTGATGATAGTCAGCATCATGAGAATTGCAGATTGCATTTCGGCAATAACAGAATGGACAACAGAAGAAGATCCACGATGAGTTTAGAAAATAGTCATTCAGGAAGATGCTTCCCTAAAGCAAGCAATGTGAGCAAAGTTAAGCTTAAGAGACTGTATGTGCTAGTTACACTAAGTGTCACCATCGCGAGCGAGGGATTTTGTTATCCTTGGTACAAAAGGATTACCGCAAGGTGAGTAAGGGTCGTTGATAATGTGAGAGGACGCCAAAGATGAAGAGGAAAATTATCTATAGGCAGGTCGTCATAGCTCCAAGTCTTAGTACACTCTTAAAGGGAGGAATATGGAGTTGTGTGACATTAAGTGAAAATTAAGTGGTTCTAGTGACTATGAAATGGTAAAGGAAGAATGCGATAAATGAAAGAGGAATGAGATGGCACTTATCGAAATCTTACAGATACGCTACGATTCAAGAATATTGTGCAAGCATGATGTTAAGGAGAGGAAGTAAAGGTTCCTGCTTGAGCTGTTATTAATAAATAAGGAGCCAGTATGAGATGTAAGTTAAGGCAAAGGAAATAACCCAAGAAAGATTACGAGGAACGTTGACATGATAATGGGCCAACAAGTAGTTAGTAACTGGTTAGGAAATATCCAAGTTATGACTAAACATGGGGTTGCAGACGAGTCATCAGATCATGTAAGATAAACATAGTAGAACCCAGCATGGAGAATTCTGCCTCAAAGAATATCATTATAATACTTGAGACATATTCAAACAAGAGTCGGGGTAGTTAAAGGTACTATATGAGTATTACGAGGATAAAAGAAAGTGCCATTGGGAAGGCAGTTAAAATATCAGTTCAGAAGCAACCATACAAGCACAAGGGCATGAAAGTAAGCAACTACGGATGATTATAGGCAAGTAAGGACATCAAAAAAGGTCCGTAATAAGCTCATAGACTTAGGAGAGTCAAGGGTTCTCCCTAAGTACTACAACAAAAGACTATCTGAGGAGATAAAAAAAGAAAGCTTCAACATAAGCACAACGACCCAAAGAGGAAATGGTCGTGTAACAACAATCTCGCAACAACATTGTAAGCATTCCAAAGGAAAATGTCACCTACCGTGGCTAATGAACGGGAAATAAGAATTGAAAGTAATATTCGAGATCATATAAGTTGTATGAAAACTATGGCAAGTATAGGCACTATGATATGCTAAGTATAGACGCAACAAGGGGACAGAAAGACCAGGAAAAGTAATTGCATACGTTTTAAGAGAGCTGAGATGGAACGGAAGGAATTATTCGATCAATTATCCAGAGTTAGTACGTTATGGACATACTCAAGATTTTGGAGCATTATATTTGTTGGCAATCATACAGCCATAGAAGACTCTGGTATAAGTTAAAAAGAAGAATTGAGCCCAGGGCATAGACAAATGATTGAATTGTTAAAAGATTATCTCATGGATATTCCATAACACCCATGAAAGGCTAATGTAATAACTGATACCAGGATCCACAAATTGGAAGGTAGCTTAAACCTACATAAAGGCTGATTGGAAGGAAGAGGACGCTAAAGAATCACATCACCCAAGTAAATCAAGAGTCTGATTATTGGACCTAGAAAAATTATAGAAGTTGTGATTGAGAACATGACAGAATCACTCCTAATATCAGATGTTCAAAAGGAATGACATTAATATCAGATATTCAAGAGGAATAACATAACAACCATAATCTATAATGGCTCTACAAGAAAGCCAGTTAGAAGAAGTACCAGCCTCATAAGAAGTCAGTACGAAGCTCCCATTGGATAGTGTATGTAGCAGAGGTGCGAGTATTATAATAGAGCTTCAAGTTATGGACGTGAATTACACCTATGTGGAGGGAAGGTCATGAAAGAGATAGAAGATACGATGCGAAATTTTAAGGTAAGTAAGGTAAAGGTGAACAACGTACGAGATACTCAAAGGCAGAAGATCGTAAATAATCCATACTTCGAATAGAAGTCTATAAGCGCGGGGATTCAATATCCAGGTATGATAGCAGCGGCGTCAGTAGCATATCTTCCAGCCTATGGTCTAGGTATCGAAAAGCCCGATTATGAGAGTAAAGGATAATTAGAGACGATGTGATGTCTCGCTTGATGCTCCAGAACAACATAAGGAAATCTATGGTGCAAGTAAGTTGAAGGAAGGTCGCGGATAGAATAAATAGATATGTATAGGTCCCAAGCTAAAGTATAGTAGAGCGACAAAGTTTTAACGAAACATGAGTAAGGATGAGGAAAGGCAAGTAAAAGGGTGACGAGAACGGATAAGTCCTCGGGATTGAAACCCATGAAAACAAGAAAGCTAATGGTTTTTCTAAGTTATAGAAAGTTCAGCATAGCCTGAATGAACTCAAAAGGAGTCTAAAACTAATAACATTCAGAAGAGATGGAATGCTGCCCTGTTAATAGAATGAGGGTGTAATTATTATATAAAAAAATGATGTTTGGGCCTTCGATTGAGTAATGATCTGACGAATAAAAGAAAGGGATCTCATGAATTGGACAGGATTAAAATACCCACGCAAGGTAAATCACACTGGGATGCCGTGAGATATGGTTATGAAAGCAGGGTATCGCCCCATGTGGATCAATCTAATCATTTCAGATGTTCCCCAATAAAACATGAATCCTAGTAGCAATATTACATAAAAGGTGAAGTTATCAGGGGTGGCTTATGGATCAAAAATTGAGGTGAATCAACAATTGATGGATAAAAGTTATAATGTATAAGAAGAGATTAGGCCGTCATTCTTATGATGAATAGTAATGTGAAAGCATTAGAGGACATAGATTTATACGTATGGGATAAGAAATGAAAGTAACCTGGGATTTGGTAGCAGACCTCAGTAATGAGAAGTCGAGGTAAGAATTATGGTATAGTATGACCTATGTAGATGCAGTAAAATCATACGAATGGATAACCACGTCTATAGAATAAGATATAGCAATATTCGTAAGTTCAACAACAAAAAAAAGAGTGAAGAACTTCAGGATTGGCTAAATACTGGAGGAAAAAGGAGAGGAGAGTCGCATAATCACACTTACAAGGTCAGTATCATAGAAGCTGCATGATGGGAGGTAGCAACAGTTATGAGATTGGAAGGAATTTGATCACAAGTCATGCTGTGGGAAAGAGGCCTAAAAGGGGGGAATACCCTGGTCTTTGGACTTATTCACAGAACAGTTGCCTAGATGGAAAGAGGACTACTAAAGTATTCGCAAGAGCTATGGGATATGAGAACGATAAACACATCAGTCAATATTCGTAGACAAATGTTCCAAAGAGGGGAACGATGTTACACCCCATATTTTCGTACATGAAAATATGCCATAAATAAATTAATGAGAGCCCGTAAGTGAGATGTCATGTCCGTAGTGTTACATTACGGTGATGTCACGTTTCGCAATGTTAAGTTACGACGATATTGCACCCTGAAGTATTGTACGTTAAAATTTCGTTTTCAGTTAACCGATGTAAGACTCGGGGATGAGATCATCTTGACGTTAGCGTACTTACGCTATTTATAGCAAGCAATAAATAAGTGTTATGAAGAATAAGAGGGTACACAGATTAAAGAAAACAAGTTCCGTTGAAGGTGGTCAATTTGGAATAAAATATGAGTCAAGCGATAATACCCGATAATTATAAACTAGTACCATACAAGGTACCATATGACCACGGTAGTATAATATATAAAGTATATATGAAGTATTTTTAAAATAAATAGAATTTTAAGTAATTTGTGATAATTCTTAAATTGTGCGGGTAATAGATTAATTACCAGGTAACGAAATATTACCCGACTAACTAATAAGCGTATAAAAACTTAATAATTATCCCTAACCAACGTGGAAACAAGCCATTAATGTGGCCTATGACTCTTAAGTCATAGTAGCTTAGTGGCCATTTAATGATAATAAGGCATTTACAAGTGTAAGATTCAAAAAATCTATTTTTCTAACATTACCAAAAATTTAGTTCTTCAATTCTATACAAGAATTGGTTCTATTCAACAATTGGTTTTATGTCAAACAAGATACTGTCAAACTAAGAATTTAGTTCAACAAAAATTCTTGGATCAAAACAATTCTAACGAGAATTTTAGAATCATAGCAACGTACAATTATGTGGTTTTATAGGAGTACGGTGCAATCTTCTCCAAAAATATTATACAGAGTTTTCCCTACTCCAGATATGTTAAGGCTATCCCTTGTTTCTTTTGGCATGATCCATACGATATGAACGAAACCTGCAAATGCACAAACTCCATAAGTGACTCTACTCATAGATGTAATAGAAATATCTATGTTCTTTAATTCCCATGTGTCATAATATTTTATCATCTGTTCATGGGTCTCAGCAAAATACGAAAGTTGAAAAGATGTTACTTTATGATATTGCTCGAGAGGCAAAGTGGTGTTATGACCTTTCGAATGATTTTATTGACGTACTTTTCATGCATTGCATTCATGTGCATTGACCCATGACCAGATGGCGTTATATATGTGTATATATGTAAATATATGTATATGGGATATGTGAAAAGGTTAAGACGTTATATACGCACCACCACCTGATCAGCTGGTATATGATGATGATGTTGCCCACAGTGGCCGAAATATGTTTCAAACAGCGTTATATACGCATATATATGTAAATATTATTTAAGGCATTATATACGCATATATATGTATGTATATATGTATATGGGATATGAGAAAGGTTATGGCGTTATATACGCACCACCACCTGATAAGCTTGTATACGATGATGATTTTGCCCGTAGTGGCCGATATGATATGATGGGATGCCCTCAAAGGTTGATGATGTTATGAAACATGTACCTATGCACGACATGACATTCATACGCATACACATGACGCTCAAAGCAATTTATGATTTACAAAGTTATTCAGACTTACAGGTTGGGTCATGTACTATATATGTCTTCCATGTCTCTTATGTATTTATTTATGTGCCTTACATACTCAGTACATTATTCGTACTGACGTCCTTTTTGCCTGGGGACGCTGTGTTTCATGCCCGCAGGTTCCGATAGACAAGTCGAGAGCCCTTCATGTAGGCTATCAGCTCAGCGGAAAATATGTTGGTGCGCTCCATTTGCTTCGGAGTTGCTTATTTAGTTAGTATGAGTTAGACGTATATTGTTTGGTATGGCGGGACTCTATCTCGACCTTTATGATATTTATGTATTCTTAGAGGCTTGTATACATATGTCGTATACGTGAAAGATTGTACGGCCTTGTCGGCCTATGTTTTGACTTTATAAATGATTATGTTGGCCTATTAGGCCCATATGTCACGTGTATATGATGATGTAATAAGAAATATGCATTACGTTGGTATTCGGTTGAGTAAGGTACCGGGTGCCCGTCGCGGCCCATCGGTTTGGGTCGTGACAAAAAGTGTCTCAAGCAGGCTACACTTGGGCCTAACACATTTACCTTCGACCTTATGGTTAGAAACAAGTTGATTGGTAATGAATAGTTCTAGTTGTGACCTTTAGACTCTTGTGTTGACTAAACAATCATCGAGTGGCTTATTTGAGCCATATGTGATACTCAATCTTAGCTAGGGTTATTGTGGGCCCTAGACTCTGTTCTCTTTAACAATCCAACAACTTGTGAGGTGAGGTATTGAATTGCAAGTCTAAGTCCCGTGCCAATAAGTCTAAAACTTGCTCTAAATGTTTTTTCAACTTGATAAATGATTATAGGCTCTCTTAGATCCAATTTGAAACTTGAAAGCATCCGTAGCCTACAAATATGATATTCCTAGTCAACTCCTTTGAGCCAAAGCCCTTTTTCTTTTAATAACAACAATACAAGCCTTTCTCCATTTTATAATGACCCTCTCTTGGCACCCGATCTTTCCTTAGCATTCACAATTGGAAAAAGCATAAGTTTGGGGGAGAGACGAGGAATGTGAAAGTGATAAAGGTACAAAATGAAGAAAAGGGAAGGAAAAAGAAAAGAAAGAAAAGCCAAAAAGTAAAAAAAAAGTGAATAAGCTAGAAAAGTGAAGGAATTCAATGAAAGCAATGATGAAAGGCATGGAATGATTAGAAAAGAAGAAAAATGATCATCATGCGTAAGAAAGAGTGACAGTGTGTCTCTCTAATTCTCCTAAGGAAGAAGAAAATAGAGTCAAAGAGTCAAGAAAGTGTGAGCCAAAATGAGAAAATGGAGTGCTTAAGTAAAGATGAAACCATCATATGCCGATAAGTCCTACATTGATCCACAAGATTTCATTACATTCCCGCAAAATCCTTAAATGATTTAGAATTGAGTGAGCTTACATTAGTGGTGATTTACATAAGGGGTAAGCTTATGGTACTTAGAGCCAGACTTATGACATTCCCTTGAGAGAGATGAGTGTACTTCTCCACAATCCTTGTTTTGAGTGCTACAATCTAAAGTGAAATTTGCTTATGGAGAGTATAGGAGGAAGAGTTTGGGTTCAACAATGACCTTCGTAATAAAGCGAGCTTCCATGGTGAATTCAGTCAACTCTTGATGCTCTAGTGTCGTATTAGAACTATGGCACTCAAAAGGTTGTGTTGTTGATAATTCATTTGTGTTGAGGGTAATTGTTAGTCCCAATTGATGCATGATTGATTCACAATAGGACAACTAAAATATCCTTCTGTTTGTTTTAGTAGAGGTGTGAATTACCTTATTTGCCTGAGGGCAAGCAAACACTTAAGTTTGGGGGAGTTGATAAGTGGGGATTTTAACCATTATTTGCTTTCTTTTTCTTGCGTTTTGGGCTTAAAATGCATAAAGGTAATCCCGAAAATTGATGTAATATTCTTGCTTGCAGGGATTGTTCACAATGAGCCAAAGTAGCCATGATTAACTCATAAAGGAGTCAAAACTTGAACAAAGACCAAGACTAGGCCAAGAGCTATGGAACATAAACCGCGACATAAAAGTGTGACTGCGAAAGTATCAATGCGGACGCGGTCATAATTACATGGTCCACAAAATGGAGAAGCAGAGAGGTTGTTTTTGGCCACAAATATGAACTCGGAGCGCGTCAGAAAGAGGCTGCTGCAAAAGTACTACCAGGACAGCAATTGGAATTCCACGGATTGCGGTTTCCAAGATTCAGAGAGTTCACAAGTGATGCAAAAGTGAGAAGGGCGGTCCACATTTAAATTACGCGGCCGCGGAAATTTCCACCGCGTCCATGAAACAAGGTTCAACCCAAACCCAGATATGATGAAACGCGGACCGCGATCAGAATTACACGGCCACGAAATCAAGAGTGCGGCCGCGGTCAAAATTATGTGGCTACGAAACCTCTGCAAGGGTATTTTTGTCCAAAAATTTCAGGTTAGTATAAGTAGATCTTTTTGACATTTTTAGGTTAAATTATATTTTTGCTGAGCACGTGAGATGGCTGGATTTTCTGTTTTGGGCAATTTTGTATTAGATTCATCTTTTAACATTAACTTTTTATCTTTTTATTTAGTATTATGGATTTTATCTTTATTTCATCTTTGATTTATGCAATTTCCATGAGTAGCTAAACCTATAGCTAGGGTTGTGACCCAACCCTAGTGTGGGTATTTGATGGGTCTTGAATTTTAGGGCTTGAATGTGTATGGGTTAGTGATATTTAGCCTAGTTCTTGCTAGAACTATTGAATTAGTGGTTGCAAATACTGATTTATGCCTTTATGACTTAGTCTCTACTTGAGAAAGAGGGACTAAGTATAGGAAAACTAGGCTAACAAGGAATTGGGACGAACTAAATAAATTGATAGCTCCAATTAAAGGGTTAAACCTAGAGATAGTAATACCCGACTTGAGCTAAAGTCACTTGAATTTCATGAATAGCCATTTGGATTTGAAAAGGCTAAATTGGGCAAAATCACTAAAACTACCAAGATGTATAGAGTAAGTACCCGGGTGTGATAGCTATATTACGACCCCAATTAATCACATGATTGTCCTAGATTCTTGATATCCGTTAGATATCCACCTAGGTAAAAGTCACTGCCCTAGTCCCTTTAAACCTTTGAAAATCAACAACAAAAATATACTTAGTTTCAAATATTTCATGCTATATAATAGAAGTAGAAGTAGATAACAAACCAACC
This sequence comes from Nicotiana tabacum, assembly GCF_000715075.1. Taxonomy (NCBI): domain Eukaryota; kingdom Viridiplantae; phylum Streptophyta; class Magnoliopsida; order Solanales; family Solanaceae; genus Nicotiana; species Nicotiana tabacum. The sequence goes on along the minus strand of NC_134101.1, from coordinate 91,115,370 downwards.
ATTTGTGGAAGTGTAATTAAGAGCAAAACCTGCGTCTAGACTTGGATATAAACCTAACTCCAAACAAATTAACTCCATGTGGATTCGATCCTGACCTAGTTAGGTTAAACTACATCGACCATCCTTGCTACTCAATAGTAGTGTAGGGTTAGACCCGATCAATACTCCATATTTTGTCATGATCATGTCATTTTCTAATTTTATTTGCTTCCATAAGTTTCTGCAACAACCCGGCTGGTCGTTTCATGAGTTACCACTCTGTTTCCCCCATTTATAATTCTTATTGTCTTGTTTAGCTGTATTATGTGATATTGGATTGGTTGGTTCGGATTTAGAGAGGTTTTGGAAAGGAATGAGATACTTAGTCTCTTTGAGTAAGCTTAGGTTGGAAAAGTCAGTCGGATGTTGACTTATGTAAAAAAAAAGGCTTGGATGTGAATTTTGATGGTTCAGATAGCTTCGGGAGGTGATTTGGGACTTAGGAGCATGATCAGAATGTGTTTTGGAGGTACAGAGTAGATTTAGGCTTGAATTGGCGAAATTGGAATTTTGGCATTTTCCGGTTGATAGGGGAGATTTTGATATAAGGGTCGGAATGGAATTCCAGAAGTTGGAGTAGGTGTCATTTGTGACGTGTGTGAAAAATTTCAGGTCATTCGGACGAGGTTTGATAAACTTTTTGATCGAAAGCGGAATTTGGAAGTGTTTGGAATTCTTAAGCTTGAATCCGATGATGATTTGGTGTTTTGATATTGTTTTGAGAGTTCCGAGGGTTGGAACAAGTTTGAATGATGTTATGGGATATATTGGCATATTTGGTTGAGGTTCCGAGGGCCTCGGGTGAGTTTCGGGTGGTTGAACGGATCAAATCTTATTGTGGGAAGTTGCAGAAAATCTGCTATTAGTGCTGCAGATTTTTGGCCTTCACATTCCCGAGAGGGCTCTCGCGCGCGAAGGAATGCAGTGTGAGGCAGGAAGTTTGGCCTTCGCGTTCGCGATGTTGGTCCCGCATTCGCAAAAGGTTAGGTTCAGTGCTCATCACGAACACGCTGAGGCTCCCGCATACGCGTAGAGTAGATAGGAGCAGCTGGGGGTCCTGGTCAATTGTGCTTCACGTTCGCATTAAGGGTGTCGAATTCGCGATGGTTTAAGAAGCTGAAGCTTTGTGTTCAGGAGGTTGCGTTCGTGAAGAAGGATTTAAGTGGTCAACGATTTTTGTGCTTCGTGAATGAGAGGCTTTGACCGCATTCGCGAAGAAGGAAATGGTCACCTAGGTAGAATGTTTAAATAGCCATTGTCCGCGATTTAAGGTCTAACTTTCACCATTTTGAGCGATTTTGGAGATTTTTTAGAAGGATTGAAGAGGGAATAAAAGGGAAACACTTGAAGGTAAGATGTATGGACTTAATACTCGTTCCTATTGTGATTTCTACCTAATTAAACATTAAATTTGTGGAATCTAAAGCATAAAATGGGGGAGTTAGGGATTGGAATTTGAGACTTTAAATTGAGGATTTGAGGGGTCATTTGTGGTCGAATTTTGATGTATTTGATATGTATGAACTCGTGGGAGTGTAAGGATTCTAGTTTTGTGATTTTTATTGGAATCAGATACGTGGGCCCGGGGGTCGGGTTTTGCCAATTTCAGGATTTTTGATGTAAATTGGTTATTTTCGAGTAGCTTTGTTCTCTTAGCATATTTTGATGGGCTTTGTTCCCTTAGCATATTTTGATGGTATAAATCTGTTTTTTGGTTTGATTTGGAGCATCCGGAGGCCGAGTCGAGAGGCAAAGGCATCGCGGGCTAGAGTTTGGACCGGATAGAGGTAAGTAATGATTGTAAATGTTGTCCTAAGGGTATGAAACCCCGGATTTCACATCGTTGTGCTACTTTGAGGTGACGCACATGCTAGATGATGAGCGTGGGGTCATGCACCGCTGGGGATTGTGACTTAGTCCGTCCCATATGACTGTTAAATCGCGTATTTGATTGAAAACTGTTTGATATCATTGTGTTTTGGAAAGTATTATTATGTTTTGGACTGAATGCCATATTTGGGCCACGTGCCAACTATTTAGGACCCTTAGGGGATTTTTAATACTATTCCTCACTGTTTTGACTTCATATTTGTACTCAGTCATACTGTATTCTACGGTTTTCATAACCCAGCATATTTACTCCGTTTTTATATTTTAAATGATATTTTGGATTGAGCATCATGTTTTACTGTTGCCCGAGTGGCTTGAGAAATTTCTGACTGAGTGGGGCCGAGGGCCTGTGTTGTAAGGATATTATGGGATCGGGCTGCGCGCCGTAACAGTGTTGTACTAATTCATGATTATGAGGCTAAGGTCCTGATTTGTTATGCCACGAGGTGGCTTGTTATGAGGTCGAGGGCCAGTTTGATTATGCCACGCTACCACCTCCAATCTCCATCGCGACCACTCACAGAACCCAACCCCAGCCCGTCAGCTTCCCCGCCATTGCAGCCTCATCACCTTGCGTCAACAACCCACCACCAGTCGACGCTGATACGAGTGATTGTAAGGTAGCCTGAGAGGCTGGTTCTGTTGGTATTTTACCCAAGGGGCGATTATGGTACTTGTTTTGCCCGAGGGGCTGATTTATGTTACTATCCTTTTCTCATTGTTTTCATCACTTGTTTGAACTACTGAAAGATGTTTCAAAAAGGTTTTTACTAAACTGAGATGTTTTTATGAGTTTTACTGTTTTACTGCATTATTCTGGATTTATACTGTTTTGTTGTAGCTTTATGTTGTGGTTTACGTGTTTTCTTACTGCTGAGCTGCCTTTTCTTTTATTACTTACTGAGTTGGAATACTCACATTACTCCCTACACCCTATGTGCAGATCCAGGAGTCTCGGGTCACGCTAGGGAGTGTTGATTTATCATTTAGCAGGCTTTCAGAGTTGACTAGGTAGCTGCTTGGCATTCACAGCCCAGTGCTTTTCCTTCCTATCTTTATTTCGTTTAGTATTAGCTTGATTCAGACTATGTTGTCTTTTCATATTTCTAGACGAGTTGTAATTGCTCATGACTGGTGATACCCTAATGTCGGGCTGTGTTTTATTTTCGCACTATTCTATTCTACCTTACATTTTGGGATTTTAGCTTATTAATGTCTTTAAATGAATTATTATAATTGTTTAGTTGGTTTGGGGGTTTGTGTCGGCTAGCCTAGTTTCACGATAGGCGCCATCATGACCGGGTCTATTTTAGGGTCGTGACAAGTTGGTATTAGTGCCTAGGTTATATAGGTCTCACGAGTCATGAGCAGGTTTAGTAGAGTCTCGTGGAACGGTACAAAGATGTCTGTATTTATCCTCGGGAGGCTGCAGAACCTTTATGAAAACTTCATATTCTTGAATTCTTGTCGTGCAAATCTGTTGATCCGAGTACTAAACTTCTATTATTTTATTGTCTCACAGATGGTGAGGACACGTGCTACCGGTCAAGATGGACGACCACCAGTACTACCAGCTGGGGCCACTAGAGGCCGAGGACACGGTCGAGGCCGTGGTAGGGGCAGGGGTGTAGCCCGCACAATAGCTAGGGCAGCACCTACAAATCCACCAGCCGCTCCAGTTTATGATCATGTCCCACTTGTGGACGCTCCAACAACACCAACTCTGGCACCGACTATGCCTATTATGATTCTAGGCCTTTAGGAGGCTCTGGCCCAGATTCTATTAGTGTGCACTGGCCTAGCTTAGGCGGTCTTAGTTATCACAGCCGTAGCTACTTCTCAAGCTGGGGAAGGTACTCAGACTCCCGCCGCTCTCACACCTGAGCAGGTCATACAAGGAATTCGGACACCAGGGGTACCTCCAACCCAACCGGTTGCAGCTGCTCAGGACTATGTAGCCTCTGTTATGCTAGAGGACGAGCAGCACAGGTTAGAGAGGTTTGGTAGACTTCAACCTCCGACTTTCAGTGGTATAGAGGGCGAGGATGACTAGGGTTTCTTGGACAAATGTAAGAGAATTTTTCGTACAACAAGTATTCTGGAGACCAGCGGGGTAGCATTTACTACTTTTCACTTTTCTGGAGCTGCCTTCACTTGGTGGGAGGCTTATGAGAGGCGTAGGCCTGTTGGTGCAGCACCCCTTACCTGGCAACAGTTCTCCGTTCTCTTTTTGGAGAAATATGTGCCACAGTCTCGCAGAGAGGAGCTAAGCAGGCAGTTCGAGCAGTTGCGTCAGAGAGATATGATTGTGACGCAGTATGAGATGAGGTTCTCAGAGTTAGGTCGTTATGTTGTTTGGTTGGTTCCTACAGATAGAGAGAGGATCAAGAGGTTCGTTGATGGCCTCACGTATCGGCGTTTGATTCTCATCACTAGGGAGAGGGTGTCTGGTGCTACGTTTGAGGAGGTTGTTAACATTTCTTGCGAGATTGAGTTAGTTCATCGCCAGGAGCAAGATGAGAGGGAGGCCAAGAGGACTTGGGGATCTAGTAATTTTGGTGGTGCTCCTTCGAGGGGTCAGTTTTAGCACGGCAGAGGCCGTTCATTCATGCGTGCTTAGTAAGCTCGCCCAGGTTATCATGGGGCATCATCGGGTCATGGTTCTCACAGTTCTCATCAGGTCCATTTATCACTCAGTGCCCTTCCATCCCAGAGTTCATCCCGTGCTCCATCAGTTTAGGGCTCCTCTATGCCAGGTGCATCTGCTAGTCATTCTGGTGCTAGAGGTTCCCTTCAGTCCCTATCTCTAGCACCAGGGAGTTGTTATGAGCGTGGAGAGTTGGGTCACATGTGGAGGCAGTGTCCTTGTTGTCTTGGGAGTTCATCTCAGTAGAGGAGTCAACCATCGGCTTCTGTGCCAGTTACTTCACCACCACCCACCTACCCAGCTAGGGATGAAAGTTAGTTAGCTAGGGCTCGCCCTAGAGGAGGAGGTCGATCAGGTGGTGTCAGGCCCGTTTCTATGCACTCCCAGCTAGACCTGATGCTATTGCTTCAGATGTTGTGATTACATGTATTATCTCCATCTACCACAGAGATGCCTCTGTGTTATTTGATCCTGATTCCACTTTTTCATATGTGTCATCATATTTTGCTCGTTATTTGGATACGCCCTGTGAGTTTTTTATTTCATCTGTTCGTGTATATACTCCAGTGGGCGATACAATTGTTGTGGACCGTGTGTACCGATCGTGTGTGGTGACTATTAGGGGTCTAGAGACTCGAGTGGACCTGTTATTGCTTTGTATGGTGGACTTTGATGTGATATTCGGCATGTTAGCTATCTCAGTGTCGTGCTATTTTGGACTGTCATACTAAGATGGTGACATTGGCTATGTCGGGAGTGCCATGGATTGAGTGGCGAGGTTCGACTGATTTTGTCCCCAGTAGGGTGATTTCTTTCTCGAAGGCCCAGCAGATGGTTGGGAAAGGTTGTCTTTCATACTTAGCCTTTGTGAGAGATGTCAGTGCAGAGACTCCTAGTATTGATTCTGTTCCTATAGTGAGGGATTTTCTCAATGTGTTTTCTGCAGACCTGCTGGTCATGCCACCGAACATGGATATTGATTTTGGTATTGATCTGGTGCCGAACACTCATCCCACTTCTATTCCACCGTATCGTATGGCACTAGCAGAGTTGAAAGAGCAGCTTCAACAACTCCTTGATAAGGGGTTTATTTGGCCTAGTGTGTCGCCTTGGGGTGCGCCTGTTCTATTTTGTGAAGAATAAGGATGGCACGATAAAGATGTGTATTGATTACAGGCAGTTTAACAAAGTAAAAATCAAGAACAAGTATCTTTTGCCTCGTATCGATGATTTATTTGACCAGCTTCAGGGAGCAAGAGTGTTCTCCAAGATTGATCTTCGTTCAGGGTATCCCTAGTTGAAGATCAAGGACTTAGATATTCTTAAGACAACTTTTAGGACCTGATATGGTGATTATGAGTTGCTTGTGATGTCTTTTGGACTGACCAATGCCCCAGCAACGTTCATGCATTAGATGAACAACGTGTTTCGGCATTATCTTGACTCGTTCGTAATTGTTTTCATTGATGATATTCTGGTATACTAGCGTAGTCAGGAGGAGAACGTAGAGCATTTGAAAGTTGTGTTTCATAGATTGAGGGAGGAGAAGCTTTATGCAAAGTTCTCCAAGTGTGAGTTTTGGCTCAGTTTAGTGACATTCTTGGGGAACGTGGTGTCCAGTAAGGGTATTCATGTTGATCCGAAGAAGATAGAGGCAGTTCAGAGTTGGCCCTGACCGTCCTCAACCACGAAGATTCGTAGCTTTCTTAGTTTGGCGGGTTATTACAGTCGGTTTGTGTAGGGATTTTCATCTATAGCATCACCCTTGACCAAGTTGACTCAAAATGGTGCTCTATTCAGGTGGTCAGATGAGTGTGAGGAGAGCTTTCAGAATCTCAAGACTGCCTTGACCACAACTCTAGTGTTAGTTTTGCCATCAGCTTCAGGTTCATATATCATGTATTATGATGCTTCGAGAGTGGGTATTGGGTGTATGTTGATACAGGAGGGCAGAGTTATTGCTTATGCATCTCGTTAGTTGAAGCCCCATAAGAAGAACTACCATGTTTATGATTTGGAGTTGGTAGCCATTGTTCATGCATTGAAGATCTGGATACATTATTTGTATGGTGTGTCTTGTGAGGCGTTTACTGATCATCGTAGCCTCCAGCACTTGTTTAAGCAGAAGGATCTCAATTTGAGGCAACAGAGATGGTTGGAGCTGCTAAAGGACTATGATATCACTATTTTGTACCATCTAGGGAAGGTCAATATGGTGGTCGATGCCTTGAGTAGGAAGGCAGTGAGTGTGGGGAGTTTGGAGTATATTCCTATTGGGGAGAGACCTCTTGTAGTTAATGCCCAGGACTTGTCCAATCGGTTCGTGAGGTTAGATATTTCGGAGCCTAGTCAGGTATTGGCTTGTGTGATTTCTCGGTCTTCCTTATTTAATCGCATCAGAGAGTGCCAGTATGATTATCCTTATTTGCTTGTCCTTAAGGGCAGAGTTCAGCATGACAATTCTAGAGATGTGACTATTGGTGATGATGGGGTATTGAGGATGTATGGCCGGATATGCGTGCCCAATGTAGATGGACTTCGGGAGTTGATTCTAGAGGAGGCTCAAAGCTCACGGTATTCTATTCATCCGAGTGTCGTGAAAATGTATCAGGATCTGAGACAACATTATTGGTGGAGGAGAATAAAGAAGGACATTGTAGGAATTGTAGCTCGGTGTCTCAATTGTCAGCAGGTAAAATATGAGCATCACAGAACGGGTGGCTTGCTTCAGCAGATGGATATTCTAGAGTGGAAGTGGGAGCGGGTCACCATGGACTTTGTAGTTGGGCTCCCTTGGACTTTGAAGAAGTTCGATGCTATTTGGGTGATTGTGGATCGGGTGACCAAGTCCGCGTGCTTCATTCCTGTGTATACAACCTATTCTTCAGAGCGGTTGGCAGAGATATATATCTGGGAGATTGTTCGTTTGCATGGTGTCCCAGTTTCTATCATTTCAGATGGAGGTACTCAGTTTATTTTGCAGTTTTGGAATGCCGTGCAGAGGGATTTGGGTACTCAGGTTGAGTTGAGCACAACTTTTCACCCTCAGACAGACAGGCAGTCCGAGCGCACTATTCAGATATTGGAGGACATGTTGCATGCTTATGTCATTGATTTTGGAGGGTCATGGGATCAGTTTCTACCGCTCGTATAGTTTGCTTATAACAACAGTTATCAGTCGAGTATTTAGATGGCTCCATATGAGGCTTTGTATGGGAGACGGTGTAGATCTCTGGTCGGTTGGTTTGAGCTGGGTGAGGCTAGGCTTTTGGGTACAGACTTGGTGCAGGATGCTTTAGACAAGGTGAAAGTGATCTAAGAGTGGCTTCGTACAGCACAGTCAAGACAAAAGAGTTATGCTGATAGGAAGGTTCGGGATGTGTCCTACATGGTTGGTGAGAAGGTTCTATTGAAGGTTTCACCCATGAAGGGTGTTATGAGATTTGGGAAAAAGGATAAATTGAGTCCTTGGTTTATTGGGCCTTTTGAGGTGCTTCGGAGGATTGGGATGTGACTTATGATCTTGCTTTGCCACCCAGCTTATCGAGTGTGCATTTGGTATTTCATGTTTCTATGCTCCAGCAGTATATTGGCGATCCATCTCATGATTTGGATTTTAGCACGGTTCAGTTAGATGTGATTTGACTTATGATGTGGAGCCAGAACTATTTTAGAGCGTCAGGTTCGAAAGTTTAGGTCAAAGGATATAGCTTCAATGAAAATGCAGTGGAGAGGTCGGCCCGTGGAGGAGGCTACCTGGGAGACCGAGCGGGGGATGGGGAGCAGATATCCTCACCTATTTGAGACTTCACGTATGTTTCTTGACCCATTCGAGGACAAACGTTTATTTAAGAGGGGAAGGATGTAACGACTCGGCCGGTCATTTCATGCGTTACCGCTCCATTTCCCCCATTTCTGCTTCTTATTGTCTTGTTCAGCTTTATTATGTGATATTGGGTTGGTTGGTTCAGATTCGGAAAGGTTTTGGAAAGGAATGAGACACTTAGTTTATTTTGAATAAGCTTAGGTTGGAAAAGGCAACCGATGTTGACTTACATGAAAAAGGGCTCAGATATAAATTCTGATGGTTTGGATAGCTTCAAGAGCTGATTTGGAACTTAGGAGCGTGATCGGAATGTGTTTTGGAGGTCCGGAGTAGATTTAGGCTTGAATTGGCGAAATTGGAATTTTGGCGTTTTCCGGTTGATAGGGGAGATTTTGATATAGGGGTTGGAATGGAATTTCGGAAGCTGGAGTAGGTCCGTTGTGTCAGTTTTGACGTGTGTGAAACATTTCAGGTCATTCAGACAAGGTTTGATAGACTTTTTGATCGAAAGCGAAATTTGGAAGTTTTTGGAATTTTTAGGCTTGAATCTGATGATAATTTGGTGCTTTGATGTTGTTTTGAGCGTTCTGAGGGTTGGAACAAGTTTAAATGATGTTATGGGATATGTTGGCGTATTTGGTTGAGGTCCCGAGGTCCTCGGGTGAGTTTCAGGTGGTTGAACGGATCAAATCTTATTGTGGGAAGTTGCAAAAAATCTGATGTTGGTGCTGCAGAGTTTTGGCCTTCGCGTTCGTGAGAGGGCTCTCGCATTCTCGAAGGGATGCATTGTGAGGCAGGAAGTTTGGAATTTGTGTTCGCGATGTTGGTCCCGCATTCGTGAAGGATTAGGTTCAGTGCTCATCATGAACGCGATGAGGTTCCTGCGTTCGCGTAGAGTAGATGGGAGCAGCTGGTGGTCCTGGTCAATTGTGCTTCGCGCTTGCGTTAAGGGGGTCGCATTCGAGATGGTTTAAGAAGCTGAAGCTTCGCTTTCACGTTCAGGAGGTTGCATTCGCGAAGAAAGATTTAAGTGGTTAACGATTTTTGTGCTTCGTGAACGCAAGGCTTTGACCGCGTTTGCGAAGAAGGAAAGGGTCACCTGGGCAGACTGTTTAAATAGCCATTGTCCGCGATTTTAGGTCTAACTTTCACCATTTTTGAGCGATTTTGGAGCTTTTTGAGAAGGATTGAAGAGGGAATCAAGGGAAACAATTGGAGGTAAGAATTATGGACTTAATACTCGATCCTATTGTGATTTCTACCTAATTAAACATGAAATTTGTGGAATCTAAAGCCTAAAATTGGGGAGTTAGGGCTTGGAATTTGAGACGTTGATTTGAGGATTTGAGGGGTCGTTTGTGGTCGGATTTTAATGTATTTGATATGTATAAACTCGTAAGAGTGTAAGGATTCTAGTTTTGTGTTTTTTTTTGAAATCCGAGACGTTGGCCCGGGGGTCGGGTTTGGCCAATTTCTGAATTTTTGATGTGAATTTGGTTATTTTCGAGTGGGCTTTGTTCCCCTAGCATATTTTGATGGTATAAATCTGTTTTTAGTTAGATTTGGAGCATCCGGAGGCCGAGTCAAGAGGTAAAGGCATCGCATGCTAGAGTTTGAACCGGATGGAGGTAAGTAATGATTGTAAATGCTGCCCTGAGTGTATGAAACCCCAAATTTTACATCGTTGTGCTACTTTGAGGTGACACACACGCTAGATGACGAGCGTGGGGTCGTGCACCGTTGGGGATTATGACTTAGTCCATCCCGTATGACTGTTAAATCGAGTATTTGATTGAAAACTGTTTGATATCATTGTGTTTTGGAAAGTATTATCATGATTTAGGATGAATGCCATATTTGGGCCTCGTGCCAACTGTTTTGGACCCTTAGGGGATTTTTAATACTACTCCTCACTGTTTTGACTTCATATTTGTACTTAGTCATGATGTATTCTACTGTTTTCATAACTCAGCATACTAACTCCATTTTTATATTTTAAATGATATTTTGGATTGAGCATCATGTTTTACTGTTGCCCGAGTGGCTTGAGAGATTTCTGACTGAGTGGGGCTGAGGGCCTGTGTTGTAAAGATATTATGGGATCGGGCTGCGCGCTGCAACAGTGTTGTACTGATTCATGATTATGAGGCTGAGGGCCTGGTTTGTTATGCCACGAGGTGGCTTGTTATGAGGCCGAGGGCCAGTTTGGTTATTCCACGAGATGGCTTGTTATAGCGCTTGGGCTATAGGAGCTCCTCCGGAGTCTGCACACCCCAGTGAGCATGGGTACCCAGTGTGAGATGTGATATTGCCCGAGGGGCTATTGTTGTTTAATGTTATTGCCCGAGGGGCTGATACGAGTGATTGTGAGGTAGATCGAGGGGCTGGTTCTGTTAGTATTTTGCCCGAGGGGCGGTTACGGTACTTGTTTTGTCCGAGGGGCTGATTTATGTTGCTATCCTTTTCTCATTGTTTTCATCACTCGTTTGAACTACTGAAAGATGTTTTAAAAAGGTTTTTACTGAACTGAGATGTTTTTACGAGTTTTACTACTTTACTGCATTTTTCTGGATTTATACTGTTTTGTTGTAGCTTTATGTTGTGGTTTACATGTTTTCTTACTGCTCAGCTACTTTTACTTTTATTACTTACTGAGTTGGCGTACTCACATTACTCCCTTCACCCTGTGTACAGATCCAGGAGTCTCGGGTCACGCTAGCCAGTACTGATTTGTCATCTTGTAGGCTTTCAGAGTTGATTAGGTAGCTGCTTGGTGTTCGTAACCCAGTGCTTCTCTTTCCTATCTTTATTTTATTTTGTATTAGTTTGATTTAGACTATGTTGTCTTTTATATTTCTAGACGAGTTGTAGTTGCTCGTGACTGGTGACACCCCGATGTCGGGCTATGTTTTGTTTCCTCATTGTTCTATTCTACCTTACATTTTTGGATTTTAGCTTATTAGTTTCTTTAAATGACTTAATATAATTGTTTGGTTGGTTCGAGGGTTTGTGTAGGCTGGCCTAGTTTCACGATAGGCATTATCACGACTGGGTCCGTTTTAGGGTCGTGGTAGTTTCCATGACAGTATTTGAACACCCACTACTTCCTTGTAATTGCTCACAAAATATTGCTTAACTGACTTTGTGGAGTACATGTTGATGCCATTTATTTCCTTGTGGACTATTTGAATTGGAACTTCTTTTGTTACATAGTTTCCTTTTGAACATGTACTAGTCATATCTTTGTGGCTTGACATATACACGCTCCAATATTTTTTTATATAGTGTTCTTTCTGTAGAAGATTTATTTTCTTTTTCTTAATAGACTTCCTTGATTGATGGGAACCGACTTCTTTTATTCTGTTGTTTAACCTTCTTTCTTGGAGAGTTCAATTCCTTTACAAAGCATTGTATAAGAAAATTCTTCCATAATAAGTAAATCTTGAGATCCCTTCCTTGGATCTTGGAACATCCATAACTTGATTGTAGTATGAGTAATCCAATGAGCTTGATATTTAATCTCTTTCCTTAAGAGATTCCTTGACCAATGTAAAAGATTTGCTCCTTAAAATAAACTATCTTATCTTCTTCCAATAAAGTATTCCCTTTTTGATAGATCACAATATATCTTTGACTCATTTCTTAATCTTGAAAAATAATCTCTTTCCATAATCTAGAATATACCATACCCATAATATATTTTCTTTTCATGAGAAATATATTCTTTTTTGGCCTTGTAGTATGTCTTCCATATAGTATCTTCCTTCTACAAAATAATAAATCTTCTCCATGATTTTAGCTACTTTCATTTGAAGATATTGAAAAACTTTTCTTCCATATTTTCCATAAATTCTTCTTCTGATATTGTAGTAAGCCATTTAATATTTGAAATTTGACTTTCAAATATTATTCCTTCTACGACTCTTGGAGATTAAATCTCCGAAAATAATCTTCCTTGATAAATTCTTCACATGATATTCTCTTTTCCATATTTGTTTGGATCTTTACCAGCATCTTCATTCTTGAATAAACCTGTACAAAAATAAGATTACCACAAGTAAATATTCTTTGATTAATAATTATGTTGGTTTTTATCATCAAAATTAATACGTGAAACCTTGAAACTAACAATCTCCCCTTTTTGATGATGACAAATCATTGAGTACAAAATAAGAAAATTTAATCAAAGACTTAGCTAAAAGCAGTAGTGGGATAAGTTTGATAAACTGGTTACTTCCCTGAAGTCATCTTCTCGAAATGCATGTAGTACATTAAATGTGAACTCTCCCTCACTTTATGCATTCTTCAGTTATGCTGCCCTTGTCTCCATACATTCTACCTGAATTTTCGAGCTCTTTTGTACACATTATTTTCTCTCCCTTTTGTCATCATCAAAAGGCTGAAATAACTTGTAGGGAATATACAAAAACATATTTATAACAAGGTATGAATAACAAACCAGACAATTGCATATACTACTCACATAACCAATTAAAAGTATGACTATAACTTATAATTATCCAAGGAGTTATAAATAATCATGTGATAATAATCACCTTTAAGAATCTTAAGTAGAAAAAAATAACAGAAGTGTAAGTTAGCTGAAAGCACTTAATCTGATCAAATAATTAAAAGCATTAACCCAAGGCTAAAGAAATTATACGGTCTAAAAGATAAGTTTTTAAATAACAGAGGAAAACTATTTGCCTTACTAAAAATATAGAGTAGCAAAAAATAACTTTGAGTTCATTAAAAAGTTTTGTGACTCACTCAAATATTATCATAGACTTGCAAACTTACTGCCATGAAAGGATACAAGATGACATCATTACTATACCAACTTCTTTCGTAAATGTGAGGAAATATCTGCAAGATGATGGTCAATATCCTCCAGACAGATTTTTAAAATACCTACTGCCACAAGCAATGTGTTTTGCCTTGTTCTTTTGTTTTGTCTTTTTCATGACATGGGAATTTAAAAAAAATCTTCATCCCATTTTTTATTTCAGTCCACTTTGTTGCTTGCAAGGTTTGCATCTGAAAATATCCTACTAGATCAAAGCAATTAGTTCTTGCATACAATAATTAATAATTTAGAATCAATCAAAACTCTATTGTGGCATTATAAAGAGATATTATGGGATCACGTATACCAAAATATTTGTTTTAAAAATACAATAGAGAGTCGGTCATACCTTTGTACTTTATTCGATCGTTAGACTTACTAATTTTTTCCTTGATTCACATTATTTGGAATATGAAGATGAAGGTTAATTCTCTATTATACTCATTTCCAAGTCGATCATCTTCCAAAGGCTTAAAAATGTTTGCCATGCTTTTGGTTAGTATTACCAAAATATATGCTCTTGTAAATGCATTTGGAAAGAATAACCGCCAGATGATAAACATGAATAACTAGTCTTGGTCACAAGAATGTAGTTAAAAAAACCTTCAATTCTAGAGGCTAGAGAATAATGTTATGCAATTTTCAAACCATTATAAAAAATATTTCAACATCCATACAAAAATAGTTTACAAACTTTGTAATATGCACATGAAAAATGATGTTCTAACAAAACTCTCTAAGAAGAAACAAACCTTCTTATTGTGAAACCTTGGGCTACAAGTTTACATATAATTTTTATCACCGTACCAATCTTATCAGGCTTTAGATATCCATGATTGCGAGTCCTTTGCTTGGTACTGGATTTCCATACTTTTGATTCTTTTAGCTTCGCTCAACAAATCTTGCATTTATAGAATCTAGCATTCATCGTTTAATGCTTCTTCATGATTGTCTAGTTTAACTAGTATATATGTGTCACTAGCAGTTTATTACAAGCTATCCACTGCAAGTTCTCCATCCCTATTCACAATTTGCTTAGAAAAGTATTAGTATAAAGAAAAACGCGCATGTTGTGATTTATTTACAACTAATATTCTGAATTTCATAAAATCATAAGTAGTAATGAATAAGAAATCTGTCAAGCGTCTTACCGAGACAGTAGCTACCAAAGGAAATAAGATAACAAAAATTGATCTTTCTTCCCATAGCTCAGACAAAATTTCATTCAAGATAAGATCTAATGAAAAATATTAAAGCACATATAAGCCAATGATGTCAATTTATGCAAAAATAATGCTTTCTTCTCAAGTCTGCTTTCAACTGAGATGCCATACTAAATATGTGAGAAATCATGTTTGTCGCAAAAATATATTGAACAAATACTATAATTAACATCAATGATCATTTCAAATGCATCATTTTCTTAATAAGAAATATAACCTAAGCAAAAGTATGAATAAACATCAATAGAAATATATACTTGTACCTCCAAGCTTTTTAGTCTTAAGAATGATCGAGTATCTCCATATGTGCACAAGTTATAGTGGCCCCAAGCTTAAACAACCTTCTTGAGTTTGAAAAAAGTATTGATACTCTTACCACGAGAATGAATATCAGAAATAATGGCGACATAAAAAATACATGAATGCTTACTTATCCTAGTATTAATACAAATGCCATGGTTCATGCAAGACATGCATTCGCGCAATTTAAAATCTCTAAGTCAAGGATAAAAATAACAGCAAATAGAATTGTAGTATAATGTAGTTAGTCGATTCAAGCAATATATACTTGACTAATATGTATATATCATATTTCACTTTTTTTTTTAAAAATAGTAACTAGAACGCATCACATTATAATGCATCAAAAGAAACTTGGACAAACTTTAATTATACTAGTCACACAAGTTTTACTAGCACGTGTAATAGTTCCTTCATCCCCTGTAGAGCATATGTAAACTTTGAAGCATCTTTAAGCATGTGCCTGGACCAGCCGTTATGCAGATATCATTTATCCCCTTTTATGGCTGGACTCAGAATTCCTACAAAACAAATTAATTTATTTTTAGTACCCAAATCTTTTTGGGTCCTTGCGGGTTAGTAGATAGTGTAATTGAGATGCATATATATGTTTAACTCTCCAAAATATATTTTGATCTAACATAACTTTTTGCATAATTACATGCAATTACTTTATGTCCAAAATCACCACAATAATAGCATGTAATATGAGAAGAAGAGTGTTTACCTGCAGCTGCCTTATTAGTTGACTTTGAACTTCCTTCAGTCAACTTGTTTAGAGTAGGACGTTTACCAGTAGATCCCTTTTCAATTGACTTATAGTTGTTAAGCCAATGAGACGACTTTGATCAATCAAAGTAGTGGCTGGGGGATTTGTGCAAGCTTCTTATTTGTTTGCGAAGATCAAAATTTTCTTCTTGAAGTAAGTTGTTCTCCACCAGATATTCTTCAAGCTGAATATCCCAATCTTTTTTTTTCATTTCTCAACTTGTTATATTCTTCAGGTTGGATCTTCCAATCTTTTTCTCATGTATCAACTTGTTATATTCTTCAAGTTGGATCTCCTAATTTTTCTTCTCTTTCCTCAACTTATTATATTCATTGAGAACTTTCTCAATGTCGTTGAGAACTAATTCTATATTTTCCTACAATTCATCACATTTATCGCAATTAGGGGTGGACGTTGGTTGATTCGGTCGGTTATTATTAAAGTACGATTCGGTTTATCGATTTTCGGTTTTGTAATATTAATAACCAAATCAAACAAAAATATTTACAGTTCGGTGCAGTTTTTTCAAAGTTCGGTTCAGTTATTTGTGGTTTATTTTTTCGATTTTAAACGGTTGTAGAAACATCAAGTATTTATTGTTCGGACAACCCAACAAATTCTCAAATTGCTGACTCGCTGTTCGGCCAACACAGTGGTAAATTCTCAAACTGCTGACTTGCAATTCGGCCAGCACAGTGGCAAAGACAGCCCTGCTATTCGTAAATACTTTACAAAATGAAGAGAAAACTACAAAGGTTGACAATAACACTAATTTGAAACAACACAATAAATGAAACCAAGGCACGTTGACAATTGATGTTGAAGAAAACTCTATTGAATTCTTGGACAGTACAGAGATGAGTCTTTAACAGAAAGTTAGAAGAAAATTTATATGGAGAACAAGCACAGTAGTACATAGACTAACATTAAAGTTCGACATAGTATAGAGAACAAGCACACAGACTAAATACCGCACATTTCAGCAGTAGCAAACTAGTCCAAAACAGTTTAACATAGTGGCGTATTTCGGCACATTTCAGAAGGCGCAGCAGTCGGCAACGGCGAGTCGCAGCAGTCACACAGGAAGAAGAAGTGAAGAACCCTAAATCTAATTTTAATTTTTGATTTAGGTTTGGCCATTTGGGAAATGGGAATTGAGTAAGTGACTAAGTGTATTTTACTATTTTAGAGTAATGGTATTGGGCTTCAGCGGTAATAACTAAATTAGGCTTCAAAGGTAATAACTATCAGTAAAGGTATTGGGCTTCAATGGTTCTACCTACAATGGGTAATAACTAATACCCAAAATAACCGAATAACCGAAACACCAAAACCGTAAACCGTACCAAAAAATCAAAAATTAATAATTTAAAAATCGTGCACCGATTAAACCAAAATCGAAAAATCAAAATTCACGGTTCGGCTAGTTTTTTCGGTTCGGCCGATATTATGCCCACTCCTAATTGCAATACGTAATAGGAGTGGGACATACCTTGTCAATTTCTCCCATTGCCATGAAACATAGGTTCTCCATTTTTTGGTGATCATTTTCTTCTTCAGATTCATACTCGTTGCTCCAAGATTTGAGATCACAATCCATAAAAGCTTTAAGGCACACCTTGTCAGTTTCTCCTCTTTCCTTGAGAGATATGTTTGTCATTTCTTCTTGATAATCCTCGTCGCTCCAAGTTGCGATTCTATGATTCTTCTTCTTAAAGTTGGGACATTTTAATTTCATATGTCCAAGTTTACAACATTCATAGCAGCATACGTTCTCTTGTTATTGAACCTCATTCTTGTGGTTCTTCTGATGATTCTGGATGGATTGAAATTTTCTATTTTGCTTCTTTCTACTCTTCTTTTTTCTCGTCCTAGATATCACAGTCAAGTCTTATCGATCTTCACTATTTTCAGATTCTTCAAGAGTTAACTTGGATTCAATTTCCTTAACTTTGTTGGTGTCCCCGTGGATATTTTCCAATATGTCCCATTTAGCTTTAGCAGTCTCACAGATGGATATTTTCTTATATTCTTCTACACTAGTCACACAATAGAGCATGTTGAATGCTCTAGCATTTTTTTTTGCATAATATCCAATTGTTCTTTTGTGTAGTCAAATATGGATGCCCCTTTTACAAGCTTTTTTCCATCACTGTTATTCGGAATAGGTCTTGGTACATTTTGAAAAACTAGCTAGGCTTGATAATCTATTGATTGAACATAAAACTTCATTCATTCTTGTTGTGATAAGTTGGTATCAGAGCCTAGGTTACATAGGTCTCACGTGTCATGAGTAGGTTTAGTAGAGTCTCGCTGATCGGTACGGAGACATCTGTATTTATCCTCGAGAGGCTATAGAACCTTTAGGAAAAAACTTCATATTCTTGAAATTCTTGTCGTGTGAACTTGTTGATCCGAGTACTAAACTTCTTTTGTTCCACTCACTCATAGATGGTGAGGACACGTGTTACTAGTCGGGGTGGACGACCCCAGTACCACCAGATGTGGCCACCAGAGACCGAAGACGCAGCCGTGGTCGTGGTAGGGGCAGAGCAGCACCTACAGATCCACTAGCTGCCCTAGTTCGGGATTAGGTCCCAGTTATGAACGCTCCTGCAACACCAACTCAGGCACCAGCTGTGTCCATTGTGATTCCGGGTCTTCAGGAGGCCTTGGCTCAGATCTTATCAATTTGCACTGGCCTTGCTCAGGCGGTTTCAGCCACTACAGTCGCAGCTACTTCTCAGGCTGGGGGAGGTAATCAAACTCCCACCGCTCGCACACCTGAGCAGGTCGTGCAAGGACTTCAGACACCGGGGGCATATCCAGCCCAGTCAGTTGCAGCTGCTCAGGACTATGTAGTTCCTACTATGTCGGAGGATGAGCAATGTAGGTTGGAGAGGTTTGGTAGACTAAAGCCTCCAACCTTCAGTGGTGCAAAGGGTGAGGAAGCCCATGGTTTCTTAGATAAGTGTCAGAGGATTCTTCGTACAACAGGTATTCTGGAGACCAGCGGGGTCACTTTCACTACTTATTAGTTTTCGAGAGCTGCGTTTACTTGGTGGGAGGATTTTGAGAGGCGTAGGCCTATTGGTGCAGTACCCCTTACCTGGCAGTAGTTCTCCGTTCTCTTTCTGGAGAAGTATGTGTCGTAGTCCCGCAGAGAGGAGCTACGTAGGAAGTTTGAGTGGTTGCATCAGGAGAGATGACTATGACGCAGTACGAGATGAGGTTCTTCGAGTTAGCTCGTCATGCTATTTGGATGGTTCCGACAGATAGAGAGAGGATTAGGAGGTTTGTTGATGGCCTCACTTATCAGCTTCGTATTCTCATGACAAGGGAGAGGGTGATTGGTGCTACTTTTGAGGAGGTTGTGGATATTTCCCATGAGATTGAGTTTGTTCGTCGCCAGGAGCGCGAGGAGAGAGAGGCCAAGAGGCCTCGAGTATTTGGTAGTTAAAGTGGTACTCCTTCGAGGGGTCAGTTTCAGCACGGCAAAGGCCGTCCATTCAGGCATGCTCAGCCAGCTCTCCCAGGTTATCGTGGGGTGACATCGGGACATGGTTCTTAATCTTCTCATTAGGGCGAGTCATCACTTAGTTCCCTTCCAACTCAGAATTCATCCCATGCTCCATTAGCTCAGGGCTCTTCTATGCCGAGTACATCTGTTAGTCACTCAGGTGTGAAGGGTTCCCTTCAGTCCCCTTCTCCAGCACCTGGGAGTTGTTATGAGTGTGGTGAGATAGGCCATATATGGAGGCAATGCCCTCATCATCTTGCGAGTTCATCTCAGCAGAGGGGTCAGTCATCGGCTTTAGTGCCAGTTACTTCACCACCACCCGCCCAGCCAGCTAAGTGTGGATGTCAGTCAGTTAGGGGTCGCCCCAGAGGGGAAGGTCGATCAGGTAGTGGTCAGGCCCGTTTCTATGCACTTCCAGGCAGACCCGATGCTATTGCTTTAGATGTTGTTATTACAAGTATTGTTTCAGTCTACCACAGAGATGCCTCTGTATTATTTGATCATAGTTCCACCTTTTCTTATGTGTCATCATACTTTGCTCGTTATTTGGGTACTCCCTGTGAGTTTCTTGCTTCACATGTTCATGTATCTACCCCGGTGGGCGATACTGTTGTTGTAGATCGTGTGTACCAGTCGTGTGTGGTGACTATTGGGGGTCTGGAGACCCTTGTGGATCTTTTATTATTGTGTATGGTGGATTTCGATGTCATTTTGGGCATGGATTGGCTATATCCGTGTCATGCTATTCTAGACTATCATGCTAAGATAGTCACGTTGGCTATACCGGGTGTACCACAGATTGAGTGGCGAGGTATGACTGATTATATTCCCAGTAGAGTGATCTCATTCTTGAAAGCCCAGCGTATGGTTGAGAAGGGTTGTCTTTCATATCTAGCCTTTGTGAGGGATGTCAGTGCCGAGACTCCCAGTATTTATTCTGTTCTAGTTGTGAGGGATTTTCCTGATGTTTTTCCTGCAAACCTGCCGGGCATGCCACCGGACAGGGATATTGATTTTGGTATTGACCTGGTGCCAGACACTCAGCCCATTTCTATTCCATCGTATTGTATGGCACCAGAGGAGTTGAAGGAATTAAAATAACACCTTCAGGAACTCCTTGATAAAGGGTTCATTCGGCCTAGTGTGTCACCTTGGGGTGCGCCGGTTCTATTCGTGAAGAAGAAGAATGGCACTATGAGAATGTACATTGATTACAAGCAATTGAACAAGGTAACAATTAAGAGCAAATATCCTTTGTCTCACATTGATGATTTATTCGACCAGCTTAAGGGAGTGAGAGTGTTCTCCAAGATTGATATCCGTTCAGGTTATCACCAGTTGAAGATCAGGGACTTGGATATTCTTAAGACAGCTTTTAGGACCCGATACATTCATTATGAGTTCTTGATGATGTCTTTTGGGATGACCAATGCCCCAACAACATTCATGTATTTGATGAACAGTGTGTTCCGACCTTATCTTGACTCATATGGCATAGTCTTCATTGATGATATTCTGGTATATTCACGTAGTCAGGAAGAGCACGCGAAGCATTTGAGAGTTGTGTTGTAGAGATTGAGGGAGGAGAAGCTTTATGCAAAATTCTCCAAGTGTGAATTTTGGCTCGATTCAGTGGCTTTCTTAGGGCACGTAGTGTCCAGCGAGGGTATTCAGGTTGATCCGAAGAAGATAACGGCGGTTTAGAGTTGGCCTAGACCGTCCTCAGCCACAGAGATTCACAGCTTTCTTGGTTTGGTGGGTTATTATCGCCATTTTGTTTAGGGATTATCATCTATCGCATTGCCCTTGACCAAGTTGACTCAGAAGGGTGCTTCATTTGTATGGTCGGACGAGTGTGAGGAGAGCTTTCAGAAGCTCAATACACCTTTGACCACAGCTCTAGTGTTAGTTTTGCCATCAGCTTCAGGTTCATATACCATGTATTGTGATGCTTCGAGAGTTGGCATTGATTGTGTTTTGATGCAGGAGGGTAGAGTTATTGCTTATGCTTCTCGTCAATTGAAGCCCCATGAGAAGAACTACCCCATTCATGATTTGGAGTTGGCTGCCATAGTTCATGTGTTGAAAATTTGGAGCCATTACTTGTATGGTGTGTCTTGTGAGGTGTTTACTGATCATCGTAGCCTCCAACACTTGTTCAAACAGAAAGACCTCAATTTGAGGCAGCGGAGATGGTTGGAGTTGCTTAAGGATTATGATATCACTATATTGTACCATCCGGGAAAGGCCAATGTGGTGGCGGATGCCTTGAGCCGAAAGGTAGTGAGTATGAGAAGTTTGGTATATATTCCAGTTGGGGTTGTAGTTGATGTTCAGGCCTTGGCCAATCAGTTCGTGACGTTAGATATTTCGGAGCCCAATCGGGTATTGGCTTGCGTGGTTTCTCGGTCTTCCTTATATGATCGCATCAGAGAGCGCCAATATGATGATCCACATTTGCTTATCCTTAAGGATAGAGTTCAGCATGATGATGCTAGAGATGTGACCATTGGTGATGATGGGGTGTTGAGGATGCAAGGCTGGATTTTTATGCCCAATGTGGATGGGCTTCAGGATTTGATTCTTGAGAAGGCTTATAGCTTGCGGTATTCCATTCATCCGGGTGCCGCAAAGATGTATCAGGATCTGAGACAGCACTATTGATGGCGGAGAATGAAGAAAGACATTGTGGGATTTGTAGCTCAGTCTCAATTGTCAGCAGGTGAAATATGAGCATCAGGGACCGGGAGGCTTGCTTCAGCAGATGGATATTCCTGAGTGGGGAGAGGATCACTATGGACTTTGTTGTTGGGCTTCCACGGGCTTTGAGGAAGTTCGATACTATTTGGGTGATTGTGGATCGGCTGACCAAGTCTACGCACTTCATTCTTGTGTGTACTACCTATTCTTCAGAGAGGTTGGCAGAGATCTATATTCGGGAGATTGTTCGTTTGTATGGTGTCCCAGTTTCCATCATTTCAGATAGGGGCACTCAGTTTACTTCGCAGTTTTGGAGGTTTGTACAGAGAGAGTTGGGTACTCAGGTTGAGTTGAGCAAAACTTTTGACCCTCATATGGATGGCCAGTCTAAGCGTACTATTAAGATATTGGAAGACATGTTGCATGCTTGTGTCATTGATTTTAGTGGGTCATAGGATCAGTTTCACCGCTTGCAGAGTTTGCTTATAACAACAGCTACCAGTCGAGTATTCAGATGGCTCCATATGAGGTTTTGTATGGGAGGCGGTGTAGAACTCCAGCTAGTTGGTTCGAGCCCGGTGAGGCTAGGCTATTGGGGACAGACTTGGTGCATGATGCCTTAGAGAAGGTGAAGGTGATTCAGGAGAGGCTTCGTACAGCGCAGTCGAGGCAAAAGAGTTATGCTGACAGGAAGGTTCAAGATGTGTCCTACATGGTTGTGAGAAGATTTTGTTGAAGGTTTCGCCCATGAAAGGTGTTATGAGATTTGGAAAGAAAGGGAAATTGAGTCTGCGGTTCATTGGGCCTTTTGAGGTGCTTCAGATGATTGGGGAGGTGTCTTATGAACTTTCTTTGCCACCCAACTTGTCAAGTGTTCATCTAGTATTTCATATTTCTATGCTTTGGAAGTGTATTGGGGATCTGTCTCATGTTTCAGCACGGTTTAGTTGGATGATGATTTGACCTATGATATGGAGCCAGTAGCTATTTTGGGCCATCAGGTACGGAAGTTGAGGTCCAAGGATATAGCTTTAGTGAAAGTGCAGTGGAGAGGTCGGCCCATAGAGGAGGCTACCTGGGAGACTGAGCAGGAGATGTAGAGCAGATATCCTCACCTGTTTGAGGCTTCAGGTATGTTTCTTAATTCGTTCGCAGACGAACGTTTGTTTAAGTTGGGGAGGATGACGACTCGGCCAGTCGTCTCATGAGTTACCACTCCGTTTTCCCTATTTCTGCTTCTTTATACTTTGTTTATCCGTGTTATGTGGTATCGGGTTGGTCGGATCGAATCCTAAATGATTTTGGTAGGGTTTGAGACACTTAGTCTCTTTCAAGAAAGCTTAAATTGGAAAGTCAACCGAATGTTGACTTATGTGTTAGAGGGCTTGGATGTGATTTCCAATGGTTCAGTTAGCTTCGGGAGGTGATTTACGACTTAGGAGTGTGATCGGAATGGGTTTTGGAGGTTCGGAGTAGATTTAAGCTTGAATTGGCGAAGTTGATATATTGGTGATTTCCGGTTGATAGGCGAGATTGTGATATATGGGTCAGAATGGAATTCCAAGAGTTGCAGTAGTTTTGTTGTGTCATTTGGGATGGATGTGTGTGCAAAATTTCAGATCATTCGGACGTGGTTTGGTTGGGTTTTTGATCAAAAGCGGATTTCGAAAGATTTTAGAAAATTTGGCTTTAATCCGATGTGTTTTGGGTGATTTGATGTTGTTTGAGGTGATTTGATGATAGGAACAAGTTTGAATAAGGTATTAGGAGATGTTTGTGCTTTTGGTTGAGGTCCCGGGGACCTCGGGGTGATTTCGGATGGTTAACGGGAAGTTTGGATTGTTGTTGCAGTTACTGAATTGCTGCTTCTGGTATTTTCGCACCTGCGGATTAGGGACCGCAGGTGCGGCGTTGCATATGCGAGAGAGGAGCCACAGAAGCAGATTATCGAAGAATGTCAGGAACCGTAAAAGCGGTTGGGATGGACGCATCTGCGGAGTCGCAGATGTGGAAGGCTTATCGCAGATGCGATTTTGGGCTGGTTAGTGATTTCCTCAGAAGCGGAGGAATAACCGCAAATGCGGTACCGTAGATGCGGTTGAAGGACTGCATGTGTGAAAAGGTCTGGGCAACACATATAAGTTATTTCATTCGTGAGTTTGAGTTATTTCACCATTTTTGACTTCGCCTTGGGATCTTTTTGGGCGATTTGAAAGAGGGATTTTAAGGGAACTTCATTGAGGTAAGGAATTTCGACCTAAAACTCATTTCTATGTTATTATTTCATGAATTAGAGATAGAAATTATGGAAATTAAAGGTTAAAATTGGGGAAAACTAGGGCTTGAAAACATAGGCCTTTAATTGTGGATTTGAAGGACCATTTGGGGTTGGATTTTTGAAGTTTTGATATGTATGAACTCGTGGGGAGATAAGGAACCTATAGATGTAAAAATTATTGAATTTCGAGGCGTGATCCCGGGGTTCGGGTTTTTGTGATTTCGGGATTTGTGTCATATTTTGATTATTTTCTCTTGGGCTTCGTTCCCTTAGCATATTTTGACGACCTCGTTCTGATTTTGGATAGATTCGACGCGAGTGGAGGCCGATTCGAGGGGCAAAGGCGTCGCGAGCTAGAGATTTGATCGGTTCGAGGTGAGTAATGATTGTAAATGATGTTCTGAGGGTTTGAAACCCCGGATTTCCCATCGTAGTGCTATATTGAGGTGAGGCACACACATGATGATGGGCGTTGAGTCGTGCACTATTGGGGATTGTGACTTGGTCTGTCCAAACTGATGAATTTTCCGCGTATTTGACTGAAATTTATTTGTTATCATCATTATTTGGGCTGAATGCCATATTTAGACCTAGTGCCAACTATTTGAACCCTTCGGGGCTTTTTATTGATATTTCCTCACTATTTTGACTTTATACTTGAACTCAGTCATGCCATTTTCCATTTTTTCATACTCAGCCATGTTTACTCAGTTTTATGATTTAAATGATATTTTAAATGATGTTTGGGCTGAGAAACACTATTTTACTATTGCTCAAGATGCGTGTGAGATCTTTGACTGAGTAAGGCCGAGGGCATATGTTGTGGGAAACACTGATATTGATTTGAGGCCGCGGGCCTGAGATATGTACGCCACGAGGTGGCTTGATTGATATGAGTCCAAGGGCCTAGTAATAATGCCACGAGGTGGCTTGATATTACGCTTGGGCCGTAAGGGGCCCCTATAGGAGTCTGCACACCCCAGTGAGCGCGGGTACCCATTATGATGTGAGATTGAGCCCGAGGGGCTGGTATTGTTCTGAGATATTGCCCGAGGGGCGGATTTGTTGATACTGTGCCCGAGGGGCAAACTTCTATTTGTTTACTTTACCTTATCTGCCTATCAATTAACTATTTACTTGTTGAAAAAGGATTGTTACTTAACTTTTCACTGGTTTACTGCTTTTAAATGGTTTTACTGCTTCATTATATAATGCCTTGTGCCTTACATGTTTTCTTACTTTCAGTCGTTAATTACATTTGTTACTCACTAAGTTGGAGTACTCACTTTACTCCTTGTACCCCTGTGTGCAGATTCAGGCGTTGCTGATCCTGCCAGTGCGAGTTGAGAGCTCCTGGCGGACATTTGGAGTTTACGAGGTAGCTGTTTGACGTCTGCAGACCCGTGTTTCTCCCTCTTTATCTTTTCTATCTCTTGTCAGACGTTTGTAATATTTTGTAGACTCTTCAGACTTGTATTAGGTTATATAGATACTCATGACTAGTGACACCCCGGTATCGAGCTATGTTGGGTTGTTCTTCCGTATATTTATGACATTATCTGCTACTTTGGATTATTTTATCATGTTTCAACTATTTCTAAATGCTTAACTATTAATAATTAGATAAAGGGAAAGTGTCGGCTGGCCTTATCTTCACGAGAGGCGCCATCATGACCGGGTCCGGGTTTGGGTCGTGACAGATAGTAGTCTTTGTTAATTGATACTCCATATTTTATCTTGATCATGTCTTTTTCTGATTTTATTTGCTTCTATAAATTTCAATGACAGTATTTGAAAATGTCCTTTGAACTTGGACGCTTTGTACTTCTTCTTGCCTTTTGTGTGTGAGTCCATAACACCCGCTACTTCCTTGTAATTGCTCACAAAATCTTGTGTAACTAATTTTGTGGAGTACATGTTGATGCCATTTATTTCGTTGTGGACAATTTGAAATTAGAACTTCCTTTGTTACATAGTTTCCTTTTGAACAGGTACTGATCATATCTTTGTGGCTTGACATATGCACGCTTCAATATTCTTTTATATAGTGTTCCTTCCGTAGAAGACCTATTTCTTTTTTCTTAATAGACTTCCTTGATTGATTGGAACTGACTTCTTTCATTATGATGTTTGACCTTCTTCTTGGAGAGTTCGATTCCTTTACAAAGCATTGTAGAAGAAAATTCTTCCGTAACAAGCAAATCTTGAGCTCCCTTCCTTAGATCTTGGAACGCCATAACTTGACTTTGGTGTGAGTACTCCAGTGAGCTTGATGTATAATTGTCACGCCCCCTTTTTCTCCCTCCCTTTTTATGGGGAGGAAAAGGTTCGGGTTTCGATGTTTATGGGGGTGATAACTCATTTCCTTTTGGGAATTGGGTATTTTGGAGAGTCGCCACCTAACGAATTATGGTGCGTTAGGGCACCTAGAGTGATTAACTCTTGGATTGGTTTGCATTACTAGAGATTTAGGGTAAGGGCTCAAAATGAACTCGAGGGAAGGTGTTAGGAACCCCTCTTGGTCCACAACTATGGGTCCTGACCGAACTTATATTTATGAATTAGTCCATTAACAATTAAGTAGTTGAAATAAATAATTGCAAGTAAAGCACGTTGGACGTTGTATAACTCAAATAATAAGACAAAGATTTCGAACAAGTTGTGTATATATAGAAAAAGTAAAGCAAAAGAATTTTTGGAAAGGAGGGGTCCTAAGTTGGTTAGCCTACAGGATCACCCCACGCAGTGTCCGGTAAACACTCCTCAATGAGGGGCTACACGTGACATTAGCGCGTAGTTATCATATCCATATCTACCCTTCCCTCCCCTTGGTCATAGCCTAAAGCATTCTAATAACCTTAACAATGTCCTACGCATGCACTACTGTCCCTTCCTTGTGGTCCTGAAGATTTTTTAGGACCTCTAAAGTTGGGCAGTTCTAGATAACCCCTAAGGTGCTTAAAAGGAGAAAATTCTAGGTGACAGGCAAGAACAATTTAGTACTGCATATAAAGCAAGTTAGAGGCTCATAGTTACCTCCTGAAGCATATCACATAAGTGCACGTCTTCAAACAACATTCAAACACTTAAGAAACAAATCCCAGAACATGATATCTAAGTGAGCAGAGGTTATAAAGTATTGAATTAG
Organism: Nicotiana tabacum; assembly: GCF_000715075.1. NCBI lineage: Eukaryota > Viridiplantae > Streptophyta > Magnoliopsida > Solanales > Solanaceae > Nicotiana > Nicotiana tabacum. The sequence continues at coordinate 91,088,184 of NC_134101.1, read as the reverse complement.
GCCAATATGTGAAGGATCCTTTTTAACTTGCCTACTGATTAGACCTGTTAAATCTGAACAACTTCAAGTAGTAGAAATACAGTTTCGGAGTTGCAGAATTTAAACTCGCCCTATAGGATTGCCTAAACGCTAAATAGTGGTGTCCCAAGAGCATGATAACCATGTTTGATATAGTAAAACAGTGGGCAGATTTTAAAAATGGAATCTTGAATTCCTATAGGCATGCTTTCTAATAGTGAATTAGGCAGTACTCGAAAGAATTTATTTAAGGAAAACAAACCACTGATTAGACTAGTTTCAAAGTGAACTAACATGAATTGAACTGACTTATTTGAAGTAAATTGATTTTAGATTTATAGGCAGAATCTCTGATGTTGTTCCCTATAAGCATGATATCTAGTTGTTAAGAGTTGATGTTAGAAACTTGTAGGCATGAAAACAAATGTAATTACCCGTTATAACAGAAGTTGAACTGGATCACACTCTATAGGAATGGTATTTACTTGTGAAATTGATTTTAAAACCTATAGACATGATTTCTATTATCGGAACCACTTGAAACCTATAGGCATGATCTCTAACATGGTAAGGCAACATAGCAAATATAAAATCCTATAGGCATGGTTTCTACCCATATTACCCCATAAATATGTAACTACGCACCCTTTTTTCACTAACCACACCAATATTCGTTTACAAATTATTACAAATCAGATGAATGAATTACATAAATAGATAAAAGAAAAATAAAAAGTTATACTATAGGGAGCCTGAAGCAGGCCCAAGTGATTCCCCAAACCTCCAATAGCCTCAAATGCCAATTTCATAGACAATATCATTGTCTAGGTGCGTCAGAGTTCCCTAAAGATCTCAAGGATCCCAGGCAGTGCTCACACCTAGACTTTGTAACCAAATTTAGTAAGTGCAGTGTGGAAGGGACAACCTTAGTGTGCTAGAGTTAAGAGGGATCTCAAAAGGATCCCAAGGCAGTACACACACTGGAGGGGGCATAACCTAAGGACTTAGGAGTAGAGTGAGAGTGCTCGACATAGTTTGAAATGGTTTCAGTAGGAAAACAATGTTAAAAGAGATTTGCTTGAAATAGTTTTGTAAAAACAACATAGGGAGTTATTAAATAAGACAATTTTGAAAAGGGTAAGGTGATCAACAATCAACAAACCAAATACAGAACCAGAAGAGGTTCATCAGCACTTCAATACATGGACTCAAACAGGTACACATATTCACTCAGGGGTAATGGGGGATTTGGGGTAAGTATAGGGCACATAGTTCATAGATGCACATGGGTACAGAATCAGAGAAGCCTTGAAAGGGGTTCAAGGGATTTTAAGGTACAAAATGAACTTCAGATTAATACAGAATCAAACAGACTTAGGATAGCCAACTACTTTACACAAGAAGGTGCATGCCAGAAATCAGAGAAACATAGTCACATTGGGTATACTAGAAAGGGATTCATGAGCAGGCTAATCCTAAGGGGGTATATTCAGAAGCATACAGTAAAGAAGACAGTGAAGTAGACATGTTAGTTGCAGGTTGAATAACAAAACCATAGATAGAAGCATATTAGAAACATGACAACTTAAAGTTTGTTTTGGGACTTGAATAGAAATTAGAACATATCAGTAAAGATATAGTAAACACAAAGTGAAAGAGAACCCAATAGTCAGCCTTGGCTTGCAGCCGACTAACTTAGAACAGTAGTAAGTAACACAAAAGAGAGCAGAAAGCTTTGAGTATGAGAGAGAGTTTTTTTTGAACCAATGTGTTCGTGTCTTGTTTTAATAAAAAGCAGGGTACTTATAGTTTGAAAACAGGTAGAAAATACGACATGATTTTGCTTGAAATCACACTGGAGTAGTCAAGAATAGGCGGATGGCGAACCCTAGATGCAAGTCGGCATGGCCTTGGACCCTTGAAGACCTTAGAGAAGGCAAGCATGGCATGAGAGGAGCCATTGGAGGCTTAAGAGACGATGAGAGGTCACCGGAGATGGCCGGAGATGAGAGGTCGGCGATTGAAGATTAGGGTTAGGTTGAGAGTGTTTTGAGAGCAAAGAGGATCTTAGGACGGCGGTGTGTAGATAAATTGGTTAGGGTTAGGGGTCGTTTAGAATTAAAAAAGGAAAGAATGAACGAGGATCGTAGATCTTTTAGATCAATGGCTAGGATCTGATGGGTTTTGGGTCGGATAGGTGTAATTAGGGCCTGGGTCGGGTATTTTAATCCGAAATTGGGCTGGGGTATTGGGTTTAACTGAGGCTAAAATTGAAATGCAATTTGGCTAGGTTTTTTTTTTTGGGCAATCCACTAGGCAAGTGCCTAGGGCTAGTTTTTATATATAGATCAATTAAAATAAAAAAATACATTGTCAGGTGGTCTAACATAATGAAAGTGATAAAATTTGACTTTTACATGACACCTAGTATCAATGTTGAGCATTAAACTCAACCTTGATATCACATTTGATCTAAAATGAACAATTCATTTAAAAACTAGCCGATCATAATGGGTGACAATTGCAGCCTTGTTCGACTTTGTAAATCCTATGGAATATATACCAAATGTACACTCATTGATTATTATGAATTCAATCGAACTTGTATTTCTGAGCTGCCTGCATATGTCGTTGCAGTTGCAATGAGTCTTGATCCAACTCATATCCACTCCAGTGCAATGCCATTCCTTCCATGTACTTGCTGCTATGATTTATTGATTGCATACTGCTCCATCTTGTGTCAAAATCATGCTCTACGTACAGTGTCCTCTTCCGTAGCTGTTGAAATGGTCGATTCTGGGCATGCGTTTTGCCCCATTCCAGCCTTGTTGTTGTGCTTGTGGTATGAACCATTGCGGCGATAATGATTCCCCCGATTTATTTGAGTGCTCTTGTAATCTGAAGCCATTTGCTGCATCTTGAGCATGTGCTAGGGCGTTTATCCAAAATGACCATTGCCTAGGTTCATAGTTGTCCTCTTGGACACAGAAGCAACTATTAGCGAACCAATAGCTCTCACATGCTGCAACATGTTGTGCCTGCGTTTATGCATTCCAATGTCACCATAAGCCCAACCATCTGACGGTCACACTTTTGAATCTCAAGATAAAGTGGTGCTGCCTATTGTTTTACTCCAGATCTCTCGTTAATTTGAGGATGTCTGTAGTACTATGCATCATGCGTGCATATGGTTCCAAATAACATGCTTGGAATAAAGAAAGATAAAGTTGTGAAGCCCACGATGCTGTGTGCAATGTATTAAAAATACACACGAAGCACAGTACATTTGCCCATGATGCATCGTGCATTGTAATAAACTGCAGGCGTGCGTTGTAATCCTCATGCTCATGCCTTCTTGCTTCCTTTGAAAGTCACGCTCACCCCATGCGAATGCCATGCGTGCCCCTCCAGACATGTGAGTAGTCTTGCTTGACCAAAATAGTATATTCCAATTCATTGTCCAGCATGCGTTACATTGCTAGCGTGCAATTCCATGCGAAAACACGCGTGAATCCCAGTTGGAATTTAAAATGTCCTCCCAACTCTTGAAGCTCCTCAGCCCAGTACTCTCCAGCACCCAAACAATTTGAAGCTTGCTTTCATTAAAAAAAATGCTAGAAGCATGCGTGCATTCCATGACTCTGATGAAGCATGCGTGCATTTAAAAATCAAAAGAACACCACTGGCTTTCGTGTCCATCTCTTCTCGAAATCTAGCGTGCTCCACATGCTTAAAGCTGCGATTACTTTTGTTTAATGGTAAGATTCTCCTTGAAATCATGATATCTCTTCACAACTTGTGCATTAGACTCGACTTCACTGCCCCATGCAAACGAGCTGGGCATTCTGTTCCTTTGTTCCCTGCTTGTGCATATCATGATATCTCTTTCAAGGGATTGAGTACCATGTACTAATACCACCCTTTGAAATTGACAATCATGATAAGTCATCTCCACATTACCATTCCCTGCACAGAAACACCAAATGTTAGTATAACAGAAGATCATCAAGATCTCTTCCCATAGGATTCGATCCTGCTGATCAGTTATGTCCATTCTGTTTCTCCTCCTCATTTTGCCTTTGTTCCACTCCACATTTATCTCCTTTTTGGCTTTGTTCCTTCCCATGTCCTCCTAATTCCTTGCAACCTTTACTCTTATGTAAGGACATTGCATCTTATCTTCGTTAACGATCCTCCTTCCTTTTGAGTCTAGATCCCAGAAACCATGGCACTCAGTATTTCCTTCATCTAGAGCATAATTGGCAAGGTGGTCTGCTAATGTATTCCCTTCTCTGAATATGTGAGTGACCTTGATGATACTTTGTTCCTTCAGTCTTAAAATCTCCTCTACATGTTCAGTAATATACCAAGGAGGCTTTTATGATTCCTCTATAATGTTCTTTAGTAGCATAGAATTTGTCTGCAGCCATATCTAGAAATAATTAAATCTTTTGCACATCTTCAATGCCTCCGCAATAGCTACTGCTTCTGATACATTGTTGGTTCCTTCAGAAATCTCCCTTCCTTCTGCATATATCAGATCACCTACCTCATCCCTTATGCAGAAACCAATCAAACTCCTCCCTGGGTTCCCTCTACATGTTCCATCCATATTCACTTTGATCTACCCTCTTGAAGGAAATTCCCATAACACTTTATCATATTTTAGTCGAGGTGTGTACTGCTCCATCATTGTCAGTAAGTCCAGCCACTTGTGAGGCACGTGTAGTCCTGGCTTTTTCAGTTGGACCAGAGCTTGCAAAGTAGATGACACCTGGTAAATAACTCTGCTCACTGACACTATTTCTCCATATTTCAAACTGTTTCTTCTCTTCCACAATTCCCATACAATGCATGCAGGTAAAGCTTGTAATACTGGCTTCAATCTAGGTACAACTGGTGTTGTCCAACACTTTGTAATTGCTTGATGTAATGACAACCCATCTAATGAAATTCCTGCTCTCCTCAAGAAGTAACTCCAAACACTTTTGGCTGCATTGGATGTGAAGAACAGATGTAGTAATGACTCCTCCTTAGGATCAGCACAGCACCAATATTTGGATCGCATGGAGTATCCTAGTTTACGCAAGAAATCATCAAGTGGCAGTTTGGCTTTCCACACCTTCCACAGGAAGAAAGATATCTTGAAAGGTAAACCTTTTACCCATATCATCTTGTAAGCTAATCTTGGGTTGGCTCTTCTTCGCAGGTAATCCCATGCAGATTTTACTGTAAAATGTCCCCTTGTTTCAAGCATCCAGAAGAGAGTATCTAACTATGAACTTTCAGTTAGTGGTCTAATATTCTGCATAATGTGGTGTGCCAAATCTTCAGGTAGGCTCTCAAACATTTTATCCACATTCCACATACCATTTTCAACCAGATCATTTACATTATGAATATCGTCATCGATACCAAACTCTGCAGGCACTTGAAAATATAAGGCTCCCAACTTAGTCCAATTGTCGAACCAGAATTGAGCTGATCCCATTCTCAGTTTCCAGTAGATTTGATGCTCAATCAAGTCCCTACATTCTAGCATTTTTCTCCACACGTGGGATCCACGCTTCCAAGGTACAATTACTGCATTTAGTTTCTTGCAGTACTTTTGACTAATAAATGCACTCCATAAAGTGGGCTTAGTCCTGAAATTCCACCACAATTTGTAGAACAGTGCCTTGGATACGTCATGTAGGGACCTGAACCCTATGCCTCCCTCCTCAAAAGGCATACAAAGGTTAGTCCAAGATGACCAATGTCTAGTGCTCCCTCCTACATTGATGCTCCAGAAAAACTTGGCAAAAATGCTATGTAACTTGTTGATCACATAAATTGGAGGATTAATTGCTGACAACATATGAATTGGGATACTCTGCAGGACATTTGCAATTAAAACAGTTTTGCCTCCTACAGATAGGAGTTTGCCTTTCCATGACTGAAGTTTGTCCATAACCTTGGTGATTAATCCCTGGAAATAGTTCCCCTTCTTTTTGCATAAAAAATAGGACAGCCAAGATAGGTCATAGGGAAACATTGTCTTCGTATACCTATAATCCTTTCCACCTTGTTAATCACCTCATTATCCGTTAAATGATGTAGGTATATGGCTGATTTGGCTTTGTTCACCAGTTGACCAGATGATGATTCATAAGCTTGCAAAACCTCCATGACAAGTCTCAACGAAGTTTCAGCAGATGAGCAGAAAATGATTGTATCATCAGCGTATGATAGATGATTTATTTTTGGGCTCCATTTTGGCATTCCAAAACCACAGAAATACAGGTTAGTGTGTAGTGAATTCAATCCCCGAGAAAGTGCTTCTGCTGCCAGAATGAATAGAGTTGGTGACAAAGGGTCACCCTGTTTAACTCCCCTCGATGATTTGAAGAAACCATTAGGCTGACCATTTATAAGAACAGAGTACTAATTGTTCCCAATCAAATCAAATATCAAGCCAATAAAAGCTTCAGGAAATCCCATTTTCCTTATTATTTTGGTCAGGAATAGCCATGATAGCCTATCATAAGCTTTTGTCATATCAAGCTTAATCACAACGTTTGGACCCGCTTTTGTTCTCAACCTGATATCCGTAATGATTTCTTGAGTTAACAGCACGTTCTCAACTATGCTTCTACCCTTCACAAAACCTACTTGTTCCTCCGAGATTATGTTTGGTAATAATTCAACCAACCTCTCATGAATAACCCTAGATAAAATCTTGTTAACAAAGTTGCTAAGACTGATTGGTCTCATGTCCGCAAAGGTCGTAACTTCTTTTTTCTTTGGTAATAAAACCAGGTTTGTGTGCGTCACACTCTTTGGAAACTGCTGACCGCAAAAGAAAGCCTTGACCATGCGGACTACATCTTCTTCAATAATTTCCCAGCATGTTTGGTAAAAGGCTCCAGTGAATCCATCTGGTCCACCAGCTGAGTCTTCATTCAACCCCATAACTACTCTCTTCACTTCTTCATTGGAAGGCAAGACCATCAATCTTTTTTGTTGATCACTATCTACCATTGAAGGTACATGATTTAGAATGTCAAAATCATTTGGAACTGCAGTCTCAGTAAATTGATCCTTGTAGAACTTTATTGCTTCTTCTGCTATTAAGTGATCTTCTTCGATCCAGTTACCAAGGTTATCCTGGATCCTTGATAATTTCAGTCTCTTCCTTCTCCCATTAACTTGAGCGTGGAAGAATTTAGTGTTTCTATCGCCATCTTTGAACCATGACATGCCAGCTTTTTGTCTCCAGAATTCTTCTTCTAATGCAAGATATTTAATCATTTCAGCTTGGACCTGTTTTAATCTTTGTCTATTCATCTGTGTAGGATTGACTTCAAATTGTCTTTCATGAACGAAGACCACCTCCTCAAGGCTTGCAATCTTCTGGAATATATCTCCATATGTAGCTCTACTCCAGGTAGATAGTGCTTGTTTAAGCTTCTTTAACTTGTAGTTAAAAATGCAGAAAGGGTTAGCACTAAAATCAGCATTCCAATTCTCCTTTACTACATCTTTGAAGGTTTCATGCTTTGTCCAGAAGTTAAGAAATCTGAATGACTTCTTAATTGGAGGAGTTTCTATATCACATTTCAGCAGCATTGGGCAATGATCAGACCCAATTTTGGATAGGTGAGTTATCTCCAATCCAGGAAATGTTTGTTGCAATTCATTATTGCCAAAACATATGTCCAATCTTTAAAAAATGCAGTCCTCCTCTGATCTTCCATTCCACCATGTAAATATGCTTCCTTTAAAACCCAAGTCTGTCAAATTGCAGGTATTGATGCAATGTATGAAGTCATCTACTTCAATGAGAGAAACTGGCAAGCCCCCATATTTCTCTTCCTCATCCCATATCACATTAAAGTCTCCTCCAACTAGCCAAGGTACTGTCATATCTGATGCCATTGCATACAACGTATCCCATAGTTCTATTCTTTCAGTGCGATCACATTTGGCATAGACTAGTGTAAGGATGAGCTCAACATGTGTTTCAGAGTGCATTAATCTCAAAGTAAGCTGTTGAGTCATGTTATATAAAATAGTAACCTCAAAAATTTCATCAATAAAAGCCCAAATTGTGTTTGACACATTCACCACAGCCTGTGCCAAACCAATTCTTGCTCTATACCTCTCCATTTCGTGAGACTGTTGCATAGGCTCAAGGATGCCTATGAACTCAAAATGATGTTTTCTGTGCATTGTAATCAGCCTTTCAAATACTTGCACTGTGTTTACTGACCTGACATTCCATATAATGGCATCCATTAAATGTTTTGGGATTTGGACAGTGTTCTCCTTGTTTTTACTCCACTAACTGGGACAGTAGAAGTCTCTTTTGACTGTTTCTTTTTTCCCTTTAATGCAGATTTTACTAGTTCAATAACCCTTGGCGACAGATCTCCCTGCTTGGCAACATTAAGGAAATTTTGTGCAGTGGATTCCTCATCCATGTCTCTACCTTTAAGTTCTGCATGGTGAACTTGATCATGTGCTTCTACTGCCTCTTTTGATGAAACAATATCCTCTGCCTGGTTGATAAGTTCGGCATCTTTTTCAGCATGTTCATTGGTCAACAGCATTGTATTGTTCAATGGAACGTTACTTCCTGCTACATCCTGCACGGTGCTCAATGGAACAATACTTCTTGCATAAACCTGCACTGTCATAGCTTGGTTCTTGTCTGCATTCTTGTCTTGTTTCTTGTCTGCATTTTCAGCTTCTTTCAGGACATCACTAACAGCCTTATGTGAAGTCCCTCCTGGATCTATAATATTAATGTTCCCCTCTTTTGTCTTTTCTGTTGCTGCATTTGTGCATTCACTGATGCTTTGAATATTGATTGCATTGGCATTACCATTAACACTTTGATCCTCATCTTCCACTTCATTTCCTCCAAATTCTTCATCACTATGCATTGTATCTGGAATCTGACCATCTGCTAAGTCTTCCTCTGTTTGGTTGAGCCATAATCTCCCTCCTGCCCCTTTTTCTTTTTTCATTGGTCCTGAATTTCTCAAAATCTGTATCTTCAACAAATTCATTTTCTTTGTTGTTTGCTAATTGTTGTTCCATTTTGGTGTCCTGTGAAGGAATGTCTTGACATGAAGTATTGACTTGAACTACATTATTTTTGAATGCCATTTGGACCCAGTGGGCAGGTGACTCATTGTGAAAATGTTGTTCATTCCCCAAATTTTTTTGTACACAATCATCTGTTGATTCCCTATTTGCTGTATGATTTCTTATTGCTGCAGGATTGAAAGTAGGTGCTGCAGGGTTCAGTTTGTTGGGTTGTGTCTTGGATGATTGTCTCCTAGATGATCTAGGAGAAGTTACCTTTTGTACCATTTGTCTAGTTGAAAAATCAAATTCCTGCTCCTCTGATTCATTCTCTACACCTGCTTTGGAATTATTTTACTGAATATCATTGTTGCCTATGGTTTTTTGAACTGGAGTTTCCTCCACAGCTGCCAGTTGGTTGCCTTCATTAATCTCACCATTTTCAATTTGTAGCACTGCAAATTGGTTGGTTATTTGTATTTGTTTTGTCACAACTGTATTGTTAACAAGAACAATTTCTTTCCCTTGTGCAGTAGTACCTTCAGCTTGTTTGCCTTTGTTTAGTCCCCTATTGTCGCGAACTTCCTTCCATTGAGGGCCTGCATTACCAAATATCTTACCACTAGTAAGGATCATCAAAGGAGCATTATGTTTTGCAGGTTTCTTAGTGCCTTGTTTCACATTTTCGACATTTTCCTGCTGCTGGACATTTTTGCTTTCCCTTAAATCCGGATTAATTCTCCAACATTCAATCATGTCATGGCCTTGTAACTTGCACTCTTTACCGTACTTTGGCAAATAATCATAGTTAATGGTTACCCATTCAGTTCTTACATCCCCATTTACTTCATTGACAATGTCCATTTGAACTTTCTTGGGGAGGTCAGCTAGCAGATCCACCAACACTTTAACACGAGCACAACTAGGTCTGGTTTTCTTGACAGTAGCCAAATCCAAGTGAAGGGGTTTACCTACAGCAGAAGCTAGAGAGAACAAGCATTCTCTGACAAAATAGGTAAGCAGCAAATTAGGGAATAAAATCCAAGCCATTACCTTAGGTGTCTCCTCTCCAACTTTAAATTTTGTATCATAGATCAATGTTCTTAGTTGATATTCATCCCCATGCTTATCCTTAACATAGTACACACTTTTTGATGAGAAATCTATGTAATCTTGCCATAATGAAAATCGAATCAAAATGTGCCTGTCACGAAGATATCCAATGTTGCATTCAGCTTTGATACCACACTGCATTGGAACAATTCGACATATTTCATTGATATCTGGCCATCCGTATGAAAATTTGCACACAACTGCCTGTTGCAGTCCTTCCATATAGTTCATACGTTCCACTTCTGATTTTGTAAAGCATACAGTTGGTTGTCCTTGAAAGAATTGAGCTTGTCTTGGAGGAATTGGATCAACTACTGCTGCTCGATCTTGCACTGTCGAATTACTGGGCGTAGGTTTTATAGTGTTTGCATAATCCAAAGGTTTTGGAACATTAATTGTTGTCGTGCCTTGCTGTGTGATGTTGGGGGGTGGTTGAGGAGGTAGCCTAGCAAGTCGGGGTAGCTGGCCACTGGCCAGAGTGGCCATGGCAGCACTGCGTGAAGGAGCAGTGATTTTCCCAACTCAAAAACCATTCAGATGCTACTCCCGTAAGACTTTCCCCAAAATAGGCCATCAGCAATTCTTCGTTTCTTCCTGCACCTCTCAGTTGATTGCAATACCTTTTTCAGGTGGGCTATGAGGTCTCCATGTCCATCATACTTTTCAAATTTGGGAGTCTTGAAACCAGACGGCAAGTGGATATTGGGGAACATGCATAGATCTTTGAAGGCAACACTCTTTTGACCTGCCAACCCTTGCTTGTTTTTCAACCGTTCTAAGCTTTTCGCTCTTTGGGTTATTTCTTCCTGTACCATCTTTCGGTAGGCTTCTCAATGTTTGTAGGAAGATCAAACGAGTACGAGTGGTACTCAGGAGAGTTGTACTGCTCTTGTTGTGTAGCAAATTGTGACTCATGACGAGGTTGTCCTTGACCACTGGCCCATCCTTGATACATTTCGGTCATCTGCTATTTCAGTATTCTATTTTTCTCAAACACAATAGACTGTTGTTGAAACCTCTGACCCTAAGTCTCTTGAGCACTTGTAACAGCTTCGATGTCAGTTATCATTTTTTCTTGGATCTTGTGTTTCCGGCTTACCACAAACCGGCCACCTCAACTTTCTTCACAATTCAAAACAAAACATGTTAGAATGGACTCACTCGGTTGTTGTTATTATCAATATTTTTTCACTTTTGTTTTTCTTCTTTTTATTCATTTTTTTTTCAATGGTTGATTGAACCTGATATGGGTTGTCTACGTATCATGTGGGAACATGAATCAGATCTTGCTTAGTTCGGGAAGATCATGAATAAAGTAAATACACTAACTTTTTTTTTTGAATTTTTTATTTTATTTTTTTTTGAAAGAAAGACTTATAAAGAAGAAAAGGAATATTTTTGAATTTTGATTTTTCTTCAGTATTTTTGCAAAGAAATACTTATAAAGAAGAAAGATTTTTTTTTTTTTGAATTTGTTTCTGGAATTTCGAAAGAAAAACTTCTAAAGAAGAAAGAAAATATTTTTTGGAATTTTTTTTGAATTTTTGAAAGAAATGCTTCTAAAAAATCAATTTTGAAAGAAGAATGAAAATATGTTTGGATTTTTGGAAAAATTAAAAGAAAATATTTTTGTATATTCTTTTTTAAAAAAAACAATTAGGGTCTTAAAAAAGGCTTTTTAAAGAAGCAAGTAATGAAAAATATTTTAAGATTTTTTGAAAATTGAGGGTCTAAAAAAAAGACTTTTCTAGAGAGGAAGTAAAGAAAAATATTTTTGGATTTTTTTAAAATTATGGGCCGGTACCGATGAGGTTTGCCTACGTATCTCACATCCGGTGAGAATCAGACCCGCGTAGTTCGCCCTTTTTTGACGGAACAGAAATTGACTTATTTTGAAATGTTTTTTCCTCTTTTTTCAAAATTTTGGTAGAGTTTCAGGATAATTCAAATATCTACTCCTCACTCTTGATTTTTTCTCTTCGATTTTTTTTTGGTTCTTTTTTTTTTTATTCTCTTTTTTTTTTCTTTTTTTTTTCATTTTCTTTCCATATTCTTGAAGCCAGTCAACATGCAAGCCGAAACAGACAGATACGCAAGTAGCACGTAAGATGCATCAAGATGGTCTTTTGATTTTTGGGTACACCTGTCCTAGACGGACCTAACCCCTGTATTGAGTCCCCAAAGTCAAAATGCACATGATGCAAACAAGCGTTCCTACCAGAGATCCGGCATGAGGCTATGTTATACTAGATTTAAAAACCTGAGTTTACTTGTTCTAGATCTAGCTTACCCGAGCGGACAGCTCGAGCCGAGGGGGGCAGCGTACCAGGAATACAAAAGTTTCACCGGCTTTGCAACTTGTCCGAACCTCGTTCTAAAATTTGGGATATGACTCTAACAGAAGAGAAGTCACACGAAGTGCACACTTCTCCATGATTTAGAAGACTCAAAGAGAGGAAGGGTTTCGTAGCAGTTTATATACAGTTCACAGAATATCAAAACGGTAAAAGCAACAATTAGCCAATTAGGCCCAAACATGTAACAAAATCAGATAATGGATAAAGCCAACTATAACAATTCATCTAAGCTCGAATTCTTGAACCCTGAACCAGAGATTCTGGGTTCGATCCCCAGCAGAGTCGCCAGAGCTGTCACACCTCCTTTTTTACCTACACCCCCCAGAAAAGGGTATGTATAAGGGAGTTTTTCCAATTAAAGGACAATCAAAACGGGATTATTGCAATTAAAGATTCAGAGTCGCCACTTGGAATAAATTTATGGTGTCCCAAGTCACCGGTTCAAATCTCGAATCGAGGAAAAGATTGACTCTGTATTACAGTCCGCGAACACAGAAATCCATGTAAGGAATTTTGTTAACCCGGGAGAAGGTGTTAGGCATTCCCGAGTTCCGTGGTTCTAGGACGGTCGCTCAACTGTTATTATTGGCCTACTATATGATTTTAGTACATGTTTTAACTTATGGTGTATTTTTACCTTATTAACCGCTTTTAATCATTTTTCAGGAAAATTTCAACGTTATACAAAATACGTCTTTGGATTGCGCCACATGAAATGCACCCGCGATCCGCGACATATTTTATTTAACGTTGTTAAGACTTGTATTTGGGTCAAATGAAATGCACACCCGAGTTTAAAAAGGTAATTTTAAATTACGCGTCTAAAGCAACCTCACGTTTTTAACTTTGTGAGGGACATGATCGGAATAAATATTTAGCAACACAGTTCTTGCAGTCAGTGAAATGTCATAATAATGAATATTTACGAGACTTGATTTCGGTGTATAACATAGGCAACGATAATCTTACAAACCTAAAGCAATTACCACTAGAAGTGAATAATACATGCATTATTTAATGAGTTGCAATAAACTGATGCAAAGGACATCAATCAAGATTAATGTAAATTGACCAAGCCAAACTTTCACTTCCCTAAATAGCCTAACTGCTGAAATTATTAACATAAAAATATATACTCCATTTAAACAAAAAAAAAAAAACTACTTCAACAACTAAAAAAATAAGAAACAAAATCTGACCAACCCTTAATAACTTAACACAATAAACTCAAGAACACCACAAATGGACGAACAATCACGTACATGACATGATAACAGAGACGCTAAAAAAATCAAACTAAAACATTCGCGAAAGCACAATAAATACATGAAATAATCTTGAAGTGAGAAAGGGACCTTTATTATTGAATATGTTCCCCGAATTTGTACAATGGAAACAAAGCTTCCAACTGAATGCAAACACGACGAGAGGCTACAAATGGAACCACGACAGAACTTGGATGAAAAGCTTCAAACATGACCTCGAAAGAAAGATTTTTGGGTGAACTCGACAACAGCTTTTGCTGCGTTTTTGAGCTGCTTTTCGCAAGGTTTTTGGGCTGCTTTTGCTGGGTTTCCGGCTGATTTCTGTGGCTTATTGCTGCTGGCTTTTAGGAAAAACGTTCCGGAGCTAAAATGGGGGAAGCTTTGGGCGACTTTTTTACATGGTTCTCATGGTGTTTTGTGTCTTTTCCATATCTATTTGATTTTGAGGGAAAGAGGATGAGGAAAATCTGAAGGAGGATGGAGTCAAATTGGGTCCTCTTTGATTGTGTTGATGGCAGGGCGAGATGAAGTCAAGGGGGGTTTTGATATTTTTTTCTCGGAAAACGGCGGATCTCCTAGAGTGTAGGGATGTAGGTTTAGGGTATTATTATACAGGGGAAGGAATTAGGTTAGGGGTATGAGCCTAGGAATTATGGGCTTAGTAATTATGGGCTAGGTCCAAAATTAGGCCTAAAAATGAGTTGCTCGAGCCCAATTTTTATTCTTTCCTCGCGAACGAGATTAAAATACGACCTCATTTATTAATTAGTCTTATTTAAATAAAATAACTGTTAAAATAAGAATTTTTTTGTATTTTCAAAATATCATACTAAAAGATAAAAAATAGAAAAATTATTATAAAATTAAGATAACATTCCTAGAATTATTTTTGTATTTTTTGAATTTAGTAGACAAATTAAAAGCAACTAGATAAAAATATTAACTAGCTAAATAAGAGAAAATATTTTTTGTGATAAAATAAAGCAAATAGAGTCAAAATTAGTTGAAATAACTATATTAGGCCTAAACTAAATAGTTACACGCTAAAATATATAAAATCTTGGGAGGGTCAAAAATCACATGTCTACAGGAGGAGCACTCATACTTGCAGAAATGAACGGAGAAATTTGGCCAAAACTAATCAATTCAGACGCAGTCAAGAGATACTATGCTTAGACTATTTACATTTCTTCATCTGGTGTAATTGAACTACGCTTGACCTGATTCTCGTTTAAGAGGGGATACGTAGGCAGCCCTGTGGGTTCGGTCATATCATAATAAAATTTCCATTTCCCCCGAGATCCAAAACTGGGGCAGAATTTTGAGAAGGACCCTCAAAATTCCGGAGAAGTCCAACCAACACCAACATATGCTAGACGATCATAAATCGGATAATAAACTGGGGGAAATTTTTTAGAAGGACTCTCAAAATTCTGAAGAAGGTTCAACAAGGATCGTTACTCGCAAACGGCCGAAGGATCATCTACCAAACTGGGGCAGAATTTTGAGGAGGACCCTCAAAATTCTAACAAGAGAAAGATACAATATCTCTGAAATGTGTTACAGTCACTAGTTCATCTAAAAATTACTTGATATTTCAATATGTTTCTAATATGACTATATTTTTTATCAATAATTGCATATTTTCGAAGACGATATTTCCATAACAGTCAGGTGTTACCCAAGGAAACTCAAATAAGGCCTCCAAAACAGAACAAAGCAAGGTCAACAGACAGAAGCACGAAACAACCTCCCCTCACAATTTTTCTTTGAGCGCAGGCACATCTGACAATGCGATAGCATTTGCAAACATGTATACACGAAGCAAAATCACTATCAAACAGGCCACCAGACACTGAACGTATCCCCATCTAAGAAACATCCTACCCTTATTTGCTATTTGTTCTCTGCATGAGGCTAATCCCTGCCTCCATATCTGCATGAGGCTAATCCCTGCCTCCACACATGCATGAGGCTAATCCCTGCCTCCATATCTGCATGAGGCTAATCCTTGCCTCCATATTTGCATGAGGCTAATCCCTGCCTCCACACCTGCATGGGCTAATCCCTGCCACTATATCTGCAAGAGGATAATCCCTGCCTCCATATCTACATGAGGCTAATCCCTGCCTCCACAGTTGCTTGAAGCTAATCCCTACCTCCACACCTACATGAGGCTAATCCCTGCCTGCATATCTGCATGAGGCTAATCTCTGCCTTCATATCTGCATGAGGATAATCCTGCCTTCACACCTGCATTAGGCTAATCCCTGCCTCCATACCAGCATGAGGCAAATCCCTGCCTCCATATCTATATGAGGCCATTCCCTGCCTCCATATCTGCATGAGGCTAATCCTTGCCTCCATATCTGCATGAGGCTAATCCCTACCTCTATATTTGCATGAGGCTAATCCCTGCCTCTATACCTGCATGAGGCTAACCCCTGCCTCCATATCTGCATGAGGCTAATCCCCGCCTCCATATCTTCATGAGGCTAATCCCTGCCTTCATATCTGCATGAGGCTAACCCATACCTCCACACCTGCATGAGGCTAATCCCTGCCTGCATATCTGCATGAGGCTAATCCCTGCCTTCATATCTGCATGAGGCTAATCCCTGCCTCCATATCTGCGTGAGGCTAATCCTTGCCTCCATATCTGCGTGAGGCTAATCCCTGCCTCCATATCTACATGAGGCTAATCCCTACCTCCATATATGCATGACACTAATCCCTGCCTCCACACCTACATGAGGCTAATCCCTGCCTCCATATCTGCATGAGGCTAATCCCTGCCTCCATATCTGCATGAGGCTAATCACTACCTCCATATCTACATAAAGCTAATCCTTGCCTCCATATTTGCACGAGGCTAATCTCTGCCTCCATATTTGCATGAGGCTAATCACTGCCTCCATATTTGTATGAGGCTAATTCTTGCCTCCATACTTGTATGAGGCTAATTCTTGCATCCATACTTGTATGAGGCTAATCTCTGCCTTCATACTTGCATGAGGCTAATCTCTGCCTCCATATTCTCATGAGGCTAATCCCTGCCTCCACATTTGCATGGGACTAAGCATTGTCACTCCTTGCATATATATTGTTCTATTCCGGTACTATCTATTTGCTTTTTGATCGGGCTAAGCTCTGCCCTTCATTTCACAAGACTAAGCCTTGTCTTGTTAACATCATATTATTGCATCTTATGGGCTGAAATATCTCCAATCTATCCAAAGGTGTCATAGTCTAAAAGGCATCATCCTCATAGTCGGAAGACACCATGCCATGGCCTGAGGATCTCTCAAATATCGCATATCATTATTCAAAGGCATCATGGTTCGGAGGCACCATCTTCATGGACCGAGAACATCATTTCATGGCCTGCGAATACCTCACTAAACAATTCATGGCCCAGGACATCATGGTCTGAGGACGTTATCCTTAACCATCCGAAGACAACTTTCATGGTCCAAAGGGAATCTGCATCATGTTTAAATTTTCGCACAAATACATGATTGTAGCATCTCTTTATCTGCAGGTGACCTGTAAGAAACCGCTATCCTGGCAGAAGCGACCTCGCTCCAGTTCCTTCGCTATATCAAACTTGACCATTTACCATAACCACTCTTGTATTCATCCCGCAATCCCGCGTTCGTTCATGTAAAGACTTCATCGGTACATTCTGCCGATGGATCCAGAACTACACATGGCATGATTCTTGTATAACCAGGGATATGTAGGCTGCTCAAAGACCGGAGTCCGGGCTCTGTCTTTCAAAACATCCCATTCGGATAAAATTGGCCATCATTTATTTACCCGAAAACTCTTTCATCCTTCCCGGGTAAAGAGGGGCAAGTGTTGATACCCAATTTTTCCCTATAATATTTTTGAAATGCATATATACCTTTAAAAACTACAATTGGTATTATTCCATAATTTTTACATTCTTTAAATTAATTTATCTCACTATTTTATTCATATAACTAATTACAAAATTGCATCACAAATGTTTTAAAAACATTCCTTTATTTAATATTACTATTTATGGCCCTATTAAGTCCAAATCATTTCACAAATAACCAGATTTACATCTTTTGGTTACAATTGCAATAATTTTGCAATTATAGCCCATGCATACATCACTACATTATTTTACCAGAAATTAGCCCGATATATTTTTAAGATATTTAATAATTACTTTAAAGTATCCCCGTGCATACAAATTATGTTTTCTCATTGGTAATTATTTTATAAAATAATGTTTATTCAAGTACCTGCGTATTTAATAAATAGCCCTTTTTTATTTTCAAACTTAACCCTTTTAATACCTAAATCTACCAGCCCAAATACCCTTATTAGGCAGCCCAAAACCCCTTATCTACCCGACCCAGTTCTTGTTAAATCCTGGTCGTTGATCATTTTGATCAACGGTCCAGAGTTCCCCTTACCATAATTAAACTAACCTACACCCCCCAAACCCTAATCATTTCCTACCCCTCTACATCGTCATCTGTTCCCTCCTCTCTCAAATGCTTTCTACCTAAACCCTAATCTCCAAACGCTGTCACTGGCTTAGCCCTCCCTTCTACGATGTTTCTCTGTCATCGGAAGCCTATATCGGCCTCTTGCTTGCAATGGTATCTCCATTTCATGGATCCTTGAGGAGATCCTCAAGGACCTAGGTGGTTTGTTTACACCTTGGGGTTTTCTTGCCTGTTTTAGGCTATTTGGCTTGATTTTGAGTAAGATCTTCTCATTTTTTGTCTTGAATCCATGATTTCTTAAGTCCATGCTCGTCTCTGTTGTCTTCTAAAAAACCCAATTTTTTATCCTTTGATCTTCTCAGATCTGTCTAGATTTGAGATAAATTGAGTCTATTTCACATGTTTTCACGAAGGTCTTACGGGTTTTGATCGATTCTCCGTTTTTCCTAAAAACCAGGGTTTACTAAACTCACCTTTTTCAAAGCCTTTCTAATTTTCAAGTGTTTAATCGTGGTTCTTAAGTGTTACTGACCGATTCATGTTAATATTATTTGACCCTTAGTTGATTTAAGCTAAAGCCCCAATTTCTTACATTTTTTGCTTCGATTCTGAGTCTTTCCATGCTACCTATTACATTGGTTATTTCTGTGCTTTGACTCCCATGATTTTTCTTAGTCTAATTCAGTATCTTGTAACTTTTACCCTAGTGCATCTCTACTACGGTTTCTGAGTTGATCTCTTGGCGAATTTATGTGTGTTTATGAAGTTTTATTTAGCCTACTCGTTTATTCGTGGAAACTGATATTTTCCCTCTCTTTAAATCGGTACTATTCCGAATTTTGATTTATTGATTTGCTTGGTTGAACTTATGTGTTGATTTTTGATTTATTCCTTTGTTTACACCTTTAATTATTCTTATTACCTTATTGCTTGTAATGTTACAGATTTTTCACGATTATTTCCTTAATTAAACTTTTGTTTGTTTACTTCTTTACTTAGGTCTGATTTGATTTTCTTGCCTTAAGTGACTCCTGTCCTTTAACCGTTGAGTAGTTGTCCTTAATTAAAGGAAGACTACGTTAATATCGTGTGTGATTGATTTTGTAATTTCCCTAATTGCTGAGATTTGATTTCTTTTACCTTATTCTGCTCCACTCCTAAACTGTTGTATTTACTCTCCTCTATTCTTAGTTCAAAACCCGAACATTAGTTCACTATTACTCTTACACTCTAAAAAGCTCTATGTTCTTTCTGCTACTTGTGATCTTCATTAGTCTTGACGGCTGTAAGTCAAGGCTAGAAACTGCACAACACCTGTCTTACAGCGATTAGCCTCCTACAAATATGGAGGCAAGTATTGGCTTGATGCAGATATGGAGGCAGGGATTAGCCTCATGCAGATATGGAGGCAGAGATTAGCCTCATGCAGATATGGAGGCAGGGATTAGCCTCATGCAGATATGGAGGCAGGGATTAGCCTGCAAATATGGAGGCAAGGATTAGCCTCATGTAGATGTGGAGGCAGGGATTAGCCTCATGCAGATATGGAGGCAGGGATTAGCCTCTTGAAGATATGGAGGTAGGTATTAACCTCATACAGGTATGGAGGCAGGGATTAGCCTCATGCAGATATGGAGGCAAGGATTAGCCTCATGCAGATATGGAGGCAGGGATTAGCCTCATGCAGAGAAAAAATATCAAATAAAGGTAGGATATTTCTTAGATGGGGATATGTTCAGTGTCTGGTGGCTTGTTTGATAGTGATTTTGCTTTGTGTAGACATGTTTGCGAATACTATCGCTATGTCAGATGCGCCTGCGTTCAAAGAAAAATTGTAATTTTTGTGAGGGGAGGTTGGTTCCTGCTTCTGTCCGCTGGCCTTGCTTTGTTCTGTTCTGGAGGCCTTATTTGAGTTTCCCTGGGAACACCTAACTGTTAAGGAAATAGAGTTTTCGAAAATATGAAATTATTGATAAAAAATATAGTCATATTAGAAACATATTGAAATATCAAGTGATTTTTAGATGAACTAGTGACTGTAACTCATTTCAGAGACATTGCAGCTTTCTCTTGTTAGTAGATGCCTGATAATGTTGACCTGTTTCTGATACCAAAATTACTTTGATGCCCACTCCTTTGAAATTTGCAGCTTCGTCGAAGAACATTCTCCAACCGTCGTATGTTTCGGTAATATCCTTTCCCATGAATGACACCTCTTCATCAGGAAAATATGTTTTTAGGGGTTCGTATTCTCCTCCCATCGAGTTTTCAGCAAGATGGTCTGCCAATGCTTGTCCTTTGACCGCCTTTTGAGTTACGTAGACAATATCAAACTCACTCAAAAGTATCTGCCACTTGTCTAGCTTTCTTGTTGGCATGGGTTTCTAAAATATGTACTTCAAAGGGTCCATCCTGGATTTGAGGTATGCGGTATAGGCACAGAAGCATTGCCTCAGCTTTTGGGCCATCCAAGTCAGAGCACAACAAGTGTTTTCTGATCGCTGCCAACTCCATACTACTACAAAGTAGGAAGAGAGGGTCGCAATAGCTTTTACCCGATATGAGGGTCGGGATCGAATTCCTCAGGGAGCTAGGAAGGGAGTTGAGTATCTGTCTAGACTAAAGTCATGTAATTGTTCCAAATGTCACTTCCAAACATCTTTTGATTTTTCTTTAACAAACTAATATTATCAACTGCTAATTAGAACTAAATTATGCTAATGAGAAAATTGCTAGAGTTGTATCTAATGGGTAGAAAGGCACTAGGGTAGTGACTTTCACCTAGGTGGTTAATTGACGGGTAAATGCTTTTAAGGCTTGATAGACATGATTGGGGAAATATGCTATAACTGTTGCACAATTTTACCCACTCTCACACCTCTCGGTAGAGAGAGTGATTTTGCCCAATTGACTCTCTCGAGACCAAATGGGTAGGCAAATTAGCTCAAGCAACTAAAGTTCAAGTCGGGTAATTATTCTCTCGAGGTTTAACCCTTCAATTGGGACTATCAATTCTCTTGAGTCCATCCCAATTTCTTGTTGGGTCAATTTTGGAGACTTAGGCTTTCTTTCTCAAGAAGAGTCAAGTCAACTTAGCACAAACCAGTGTTTGCAACCACTAATTCATAGATTAAACCATAAAATTGACCCAAATAGCAAACACCCATAGTCAATCTAACCCTAGATGACAACACCCATCAATTACCCATACTAGGGTTGAGCCACAACCCTAGCTAATGGGTTTAGCTACTCATGTTTGAAGAAGAAAATAGAGAAATAGATGAAGAACAACACCTATTAATTAAAAGCTAATGTAAATATAGAGAATCTATCGTTAAATCTAAGTTAAGATGCCAAAAATGGCTACACAATAGCTTCTCACGAGCGCAACTTCGTTCTGGGTATAACTGATACCCTAAAAATGAAAAAATGTTCTATTTATACTAAGCTGGAAAAACTAGACAAAAATGCCCCCGCGGGGTCAGTGCGGACCGCACAGAATGGACCGCGGCCGCACTAGGCTCTTGGACTTGAAGTCTTGGCTCTCTGATCTTAGGCTCCGTGGACCGCGCAGAATGGACCGCGGCCGCAGAGGCAACTAGCGCGGTCCGCACAAACATGACCGCGGACCGCATGGGTTTGAAGTTGGCACTGGATATCTCTCTGATCTTCTCCTCCGCGGACCGCACAAAATGGTAGTGCAGCCGCGGAGCCTTCAGTGCGGATCACACAAGATCGATTGCGGCTGCACTGCCTTGAAGCTTGATTTGCCAGTTCTTTGAATCCCCTAGTGCGGACCGCACAAAGTGTAGTATGGCCGCACTAGGCCTGTTTGTCCTTAGTTTACCCTGTCTTTGGTACTTGAGCAGGTTTCACTCCTTTTGAGCCGATCTTTGACATTTCGCCACTTTGTCGATCAAACCTGCAATCAAGCACATCTTACGAGCCTTTTGGGACTGTTTTGTAAGAATTTATAATCAAAGCGTAAGCAAGAAGGAGCATGAAACACGTCAAAATCCCTCGTTATCAACTCCCCCAAACTTAAGCTTTTGCTTGTCCTCAAGCAAACAAAATAAGACCCACCCTTAAGGGAAAATCAAGTATTTTCAGCTATCCTAAAGTAGCCTTAGCTAGCATCAATTGGGACTAACAATTGCCCTCAATACAAATGGATCATTAACAATATTTAACCTTTGAAAAACCACGGATCAAGTGTGATACAAGAGCATCAAGAGTTGACTCATTACATTAAAGAGCTCTCTCAATTACTTTGGTCATTGTGAAACCCAAACTCACACATCCTCAACTCTCCCTAAGCAAACCTCACATTTTAGAGTATTGGCACACAAATCGAGGTTAATGGGAATTCACTCATCTCTCTCAAGAAAAGGTCTCAAGTCCGGCTTTAAGTACCATATGCTTTCCCCTTATGTAAGTATACACTAATGTAAGCTTCATTCAACTCAAGATTATATAGGGCTTTTGTGGAGTCATTGTGAAGGCTTTTGGTTCAGGGTAGGAAATATTTTGTTCAAGTGGGTTCCATCTTCCCTTAAGTACTTCTTTTGATTGATTTGGCACAGTTTTCCTGACTCGTTGAGTCTTCTCACTTCTTTCTAAAGGGTTAAAGAGACACACTGTCGCTATTTCTTATGCAACTCAAAACGTTTCTTCTTTTTCAACTTTCCACACCTTTCTTTCTTTTGCTTCTCTTGAATCCCTTTTTATTCTTTTTCACATTGAGTTTTCTTTTTGTCTTTTTCTTTTCTTTCTTTTTCATTGCCTTTCCTTTTCTTCACTTTTGTACTTTTGCCACTTTGTTCCCTTCCTCTTCTCTCCCCATAAACTTATACTTTTGCCATGTGCTCAAGGAAAGATCGGGTGCCAAGAGAGAGTACCTTTTAGAACGGGTATATGCTTGTATCATGGTTTCTGAAAGAAAAAGGTTTAAGGCTCAAAAGGGTTTACTAGGGATCATATCATTGGTAGGCTATGGAATTGTTCGACTATCATTTGGATCAAGGAGAGCCCATAATCACTTCTCAAGTCAAATTTCACCTAAGATTTCGCCTCAACAAACATTCAGGGCAAGTTCTAGACCAATGGCTCGGGACTTGGACTCGCAATTCGATTTCTCACCACACAAGCTAAAGGATTGCTAAAGACATAGAGTCGGGGGCCCACAACAACCTTAGACACGATTTGAGCACACAATGGTCCCGAAAGACCACTTGATGATTGTTGGTCAATACAAGAGTCTCAAGGTCACGACTTTCACCATCCTAAAAACAACAGTTTGTCTTTAACCATGGGATCAAAGGCAAATGTGCTAGGCCCAAGTGAAGTTTTACTTGAGGTACCCTTAACTACAACTACCAAAAAACAAAAACAAAAATGGACTCAAACCCATAAGAAGGTTGTCACGCCATCCATCATCGGGAAGAATCACCCGGTTCACACAATACTCCACCTTTGGAAAGAACCGTGGCATTAATAAAACCAAAGGTTTATTGAAAGTGCCAAAAACAAAACAAAAAAATACTACAAACATAAATAAGAAGCTAAAAACGAAAATTTTTGCAAAAATAGAAAAAGTATAAACAATAGGGGATTTGAATATACAACGGGGAATGAATATATACAATGATGTAATTTTATATACAGACCAAATGAAAATCAAGAAAGCATAAACTAAATAAGTATATATACAGTCATCCAAAGATAAAGGGCGCACCCCCTCAAATAAAAGCTGGCATTGTCCCCAATGCAACTAAATCAAATAAGCACCAAAAATAAAATAGAGGAAGGATATGAAGACTCCCTAAGCCGTGTCTGTCTGCATCGGATCATGGGCATTCCTTGAGTCCTTTGTATGCTCGGGAACCTCAGACTGGTTCTCGATATTCTGCTGCTGGGACCTGGGCCTCGACTTGGATAGGCTGTGTATCAGATACATCCTGTGGCTGACTGGAGGAAGCCTCCGGTGGGTTCGCCAACTGGATGATGACATCATCTATGCTCGGGATCATCCTTCTCCTCTTCGGAGGTTGCTGCTCCTGCTCCTACCGTGGCTCTACTGCTGGAGCTGGGTCCTCAACCAATAAGTGTAAAGGCAGCTGGTCTGCCTTCAGTCTATCCACATCCGCCCTCAGCTCTTTCACGGACTCTATGGAAGCCTGTGTCTTGCGCAACTTCTTGTTCTCCTTGGCAAGCTCCTTCAGAGCCTTGCCATGTGAATCCACTGCCTTTGCCAAATCAGCCTGGGTACTGAGGATCTTCTCCTGGTTTTCAATTATCTTCTTCAAGGTATCCTCTATAGACTGTGGGACCTGTGCTGGCTGAGGGGCCGACTGATCTGCAATGATGGAGGTCAAGGTAGACAACTTGGATGATGCATTATACATCCAGTTGTTTAAACTCTGAAGCGTCTGGCTCAGCCGGTGGGCAGTGATATGATGGGACCGAGTAGATGGAGTATCTGGTCCCGCTGATGTGGAGGGGCCTAGAGGAATATCTGAAGTGGAGGGTCCGGGAGGCATCTCAGTAGAGGTGGCGGCAGGCTCAATGGGGGCCTCTACCACAACTGGCTCTTCAGACTAGCCAGTTGGGGCAGAAGCGGGTGCCTTGTAGCTCTTGTCCTTGGGGTTGTCTGGTCCACTTAGACTATACCATGAGAATGGGGCTGTACCCTTTACCTTGATGTCAAACCGCCTCTTTTCTACCTTCAAATCTCTGAAGTACATGGTCAGGGTGTTGGGGAAAGGGTAGTTCATGTCAGTCTCAGTACCCACAATAGAGATGATGCGGGACATCACATTCCCCACATTGATGGGGTACCCTGCCATGATGGAAGCAACTAGGATAGCCCGGTGGAGAGGTAGAGTCTGATCATGGGAAGTGGGATCTAATCGGCTGCATACAAATGTCTCCCAACCCCTCGCCTCAAAGTTAAGGGTCCTCCGTAATATTTTGACCCCAACAGTCAACCACTCTGGAACGGTACCTAGGATTGCCAGGTACTGAGCTAACCATGGACGGACCTCCTCGCCCATCTCTAGCTTTTCCATATAGAGGGTCTCATCCTCTTCATTGAACCCCAAATACTCATTTAGCGACTTCGCGTCGAACAACAACTTTTTGTTTCGAACCTTGGTCACTTTGGAACCCTTGATGATGTGGGCTATATTGCAGTAAAGCTCCTTGACCAAGTGTTCATTTGCCTCCATGTAGTCATCTATAAAGTGCTCCCACCCCACTCTTGCTCTGAACTGTCTATGCACGTTAGGGTTGTGGGATAAAAGATCTCTTTCAATGAAACTCCACTCCGGTATCA
Source organism: Nicotiana tabacum (assembly GCF_000715075.1). Classification (NCBI taxonomy): domain Eukaryota; kingdom Viridiplantae; phylum Streptophyta; class Magnoliopsida; order Solanales; family Solanaceae; genus Nicotiana; species Nicotiana tabacum. The sequence goes on along the minus strand of NC_134101.1, from coordinate 91,062,539 downwards.
ATTTTCTCACTGGCCACCACTCCCTAAATTTGTGGTATGCCACCTGGCTCACGAATCTATCCTCCCAAACTTTAGGTTTTCTAGTTCGGGCCAATACCCCCAACCTGAGGCTCTCCACCCTCAGCTACCTCCTCATCCCCATGCACCTCCTTCTCACCTCCGTCTGCACTCTCCTCGGACAATGAAGCTGTGGGGGAGGTGGAGTATTTACCACTACCGGCTGCTGAGCCCTCAGACGACTCAGTAGAAATATGCCCTGGTGCTTGGGCAGTGGGTGATGGTGGAGGAGTATCATCTGTCAATCTGAAACTTGAGTAGAAATGTGTTGGTGCTGAGTCTGACGAGATATCTTGGGAGGGCAGATACTCACTCCCCGACAGATCACAGGCTTTATCAGCTGCCTTGATTGCCTTTCTCATCTTCTTTATGTTTTGACGAGCCTGGGGAGTGAGTTTAACCAATCTCTGCTTCCCTCCTCGGGAGGAATCACCTCGGCCGGGTTGTTTTGAGCCTTCCCTCGTTTTTTAACCATTGTCTACAAACACAAGAATCTAACTTGTTAGTATCAATAGAAGTAGTGAAACATATGTGCATAATGAATTGCAAAACATAAGCAGACAGTTGCAGAAACCGTTGCAGAAACTGTCCAGTGCGAACCGCACAAAATGGAGTGCGGCTGTACTGGGACCACCGCGGACCGTAGAAAAACAACTGCGGTCCGCACAGGGATGGGGTTCAGAATACCCACCTTCTGAATTTGACCACCATGGACCCCACAAAATGGTACCGCGACCACGGTGGGCCAGTGCGGACCGCACAAAATGCAGTGCGGCCGCACTAGGCTTAAGGTCACCTTGCACAAGTTCATCACCATGGTCCGCTCAAAATGGTACTACGGACCGCACTAAGTCACCGCGGACCGGACAAAATTGATCGCGGTCAGCGAAGGGTGCCCAGATATGGCACTGAGTTAGGGTTCCTAATTCTTGATTTATTCATTCAAATTTCACCTAGTTAAAGTCCCTACTCAATCACCCAATTCATTATACTTATCAAGCACCCAGAAATTAACATTTAAACTATCTAACCTAAAAATTGAAGAAATACGGGAGGAGAAAAACTACCAGCTAATAGAAATGAAACTAAAATGAAATTAAACAATTAAACTAAGAAGAGTCGGGTGAAATGTTACCAGATATTGAGCAGGAAAGAATTAACACAAAGCAAACGAGTAATTACAAGCAAGGAAGAAGGATGAATAGTGATTAGTCTCTTCTGAGTGTAGAATTTGCGAAAAGTGTAAACAGGGGTCCCTGAGGTCTATTTATAGAACAACCACTGGGACCCATAATCACCTACCAGTGCGACCGCACAAAATGGACCGCGGTCTATGCTGGGTTTGTTTAGAAGAAGTTTGAGAAGGCAACAACACAAAATGCAATGCGGCCGCGGTGGCAAACTTCAAAGAGTCCTCACATTGGTCACACTAGTGCAGACCGCACAAAGTGTAGTGCGGCTGCACTGGCAACTTCAGAGACTTGTTCAATTGTTCCATCATATTTTGCACTGCATCAATACAATCCCTGCATATCTCACAACCAATTAGCATAAAAATCAATCCTATACTACAAAGAAAATCAAAGAAAACAAGAAGAAAAAGACATGGGTTGCCTCCCAAGAAGCGCTTGATTTAACGTCGCAGCACGACGCATGTTACCACATCACTTGAGATGAAGAAGCGCCACCACATGGCTATTATCAAACTTTCCAAGATAATGCTTGACCCGGTGCCCATTAACTCTAAAGGCTTCACCATTTTTGTTTTTCAAATCAAGATCACCAAAAGGGGTCACAAACACAACTTCAAATGGCCCACTCCACTTTGATTTAAGCTTTCCCGGAAACAGATGTAACCGAGAGTTGAACAAGAGAACCAAATCACCTATGTTGAACTCCTTTCCATGAGCATATTTGTCATGAAGGTACTTCATCTTGTCCTTTACAAGGACGAACTGGAGTAGGCATGGAATCTAAATTCATCGAGTTCATTGAGTTGTTCAACACGAAAATCAGCTGCAACATCCTATTCAAGGTTCAACTTCCTCAAAGTCCACATGGCCTTGTGCTCTAACTCAACCGGAAGATGGCATGCTTTCCCAAACACCAACCGATACAGAGACATCCCAATCGGAGTTTTGTAAGCCGTCCGATAAGCCCATAGAGCATCATCCAACTTCTTCGACCAATTGGTCCTATTTGCATTGACCGTCTTTGACAAGATACTTTTAATTTCTCTGTTGGAGACTTCCACTTGACCACTAGCTTAAGGATGATAAGGGGTCAAAACTTTATGATTGACACCGTACTTGGAAAGCAATGTGTCGAAAGTTTTATTGCAAAAGTGAGACCCCCACCACTAATAATCGCACAAGGAGTGCCAAACCTTGTGAAGATGCTCTTTTTAAGAAATGCGACAACACTACGGGCTTCATTGTTAGGCAAAGCCACGGCTTCAACCCATTTTGAGACATAGTCAACTACCACAAGAATGTAAGTATTCCCACAAGAGCTAACAAATGGACCCATGAAATCGATGCCCCAAACATCAAAGATATCCACTTCAAGAATGGTATTGAGAGGCATCTCATCCCTTTTTGAAATTCCGCCCGCTCTTTTGCAATCGTCACACCTCTTCACAAAATCACCCGCATCTTTGAACAAGGTGGGCCAATAGAATCCATAACTAAGGACTTTCGAGATGGTCCTCACCCCACCATGATGGCCACCATAGGGTGAAGAATGGCAAGCCTCTAAGATACTCAATTGTTCTTCCTCCGGGACACATCTACGAATCACACCATCCATGCAAATCTTGAACAAGTATGGCTCGTCCCAATAGAAATCCAAACTATCCCGCTTGAGCTTCTTCCTTTGGTTAGAAGAGAGCTCATACGGGATTACTCCAGTCACAAGGTAATTGGCAACATTAGCTAACCATGGCATATCATTCATTGACACCGCAAGGAGTTGTTCGTTGGGAAATGAATCATTGATCTTAAGGCCATCACAAGGCCTCCCCTCCTCCTCCAAACAGGACAAGTGGTCTGCCACTTGATTCTCACTACCTTTCCAGTCCACAATTTCTAGATCAAACTCTTGAAGTAGTAACACCCATCTCATCAATCTTGCCTTGGAGTCTTTCTTTGTCATCAAGTACCTAAGGGCGACATGATCGGTGTGCACTATAACTTTGGCCCCCATAAGATATTGTCGAAACTTTTCCATTGCAAACACTATAGCCAACAACTCTTTCTCCGTGATTGTATAGTTCCTTTAAGCCTCATTCATGGTCCTGCTTGCCTAGTACACCAGATGAAACATCTTGTTAACCCTTTGACCCAAAATAGCCCCAACCGCAACGTCACTTGCGTCACACATGAGCTCGAAAGGCAAGCTCCAATTTGGTGCGGTAATGATAGGGGTAGTGGTCAACTTAAGCTTGAGAAGCTCGAATGCTTGCATACATCCCTCATCGAACACAAACTTTCCATCCTTTTCTAGCAACTTGCACAAGGGGTGTACCACTTTTGAAAAATCTTTTATAAACCTCCGGTAAAATCCCGCGTGCCCAAGAAAACTCCTCACCCCTTTGACAAAAATGGGGGGAGGAAGCCTTGAAATCACCTCTATCTTGGCTTTGTCAACTTCAATCCCATGCTTTGAGATTTTGTGACCCAACACTATACCCTCTTCAACCATGAAATGGCATTTTTTCCAATTGAGTACGAGGTTTGTGTCTTCACACCGGGCCAACACTCTATCCAAATTGCCCAAACACACTTCAAAGGTATCACTTACCACACTAAAATCATCCATGAAGACCTCCAATATATCTTCCACCATGTCGGTGAAAATAGCCATCATGCATCTTTGGAATGTCGCCGGAGCATTGCACAATCCGAACGAAATCCGAGAGAAAGCGAAGGTTCCATATGGACAAGTAAATATGGTCTTCTCTTGGTCCTTCGGGGCAATTAAGATTTGATTATACCCCGAGTACCCATCCAAAAATCAATAAAAAGCACGCCCCACGAGACGATCAAGCATTTGGTCAAGGAATGGCAATGGGAAATGGTCCTTTCGGGTCACCTTGTTTAGCTTCCGGTAGTCCATGCAAACCCTTCAACCTGTGACTGTCTGAGTAGGAATAAGTTCATTGTTGTCATTGGTCACCACAGTCGTACCACCCTTCTTCAGTACATATTGCACCGGAGAAGTCCATGAGCTATCAGAAATGGGGTACACAACCCCGACATCCAACCATTTGATCACCTCTTTCTTCACCACTTCTTGCATAGCCTCGTTCAATATTCTTTGATGCTCCAAGGAAGGCTTTGCATCATCCTTCAAGATAATTTTATGCATACAGAATGAGGGGCTTATTCCCTGAATCTTAACTATAGTCTATCCAATTGTCCTTTTCCGCTTTTGAAGCACCTCCAAAGTGGCCTCAACCTGCATGTTAGTAAGGCAAGAGGAAAGAATAACTGGTAAAGTAGAGTTTGAGCCCAAGAATTCATACCTGAGGTGTGGAGGAGGTGGTTTCAACTCCAACACCGGTGGTTCCTCAATTGATAGTTTTATTGGTGGAGTTTTCTGGTTTTCAAGATCCAAAGATAATTTTCTAGGCTCATAGGAATAAGAGCCCATCCCATGTAAGGCATTCACGCACTCCACTCTACTTGCATCCTCATTGACATCAAGATTTAAAAGCACGGCCTCAAGAGGATCCTCCACATTGATCATAGCACTTGTATCATCCACAATCACAGTTGTGACAAGGTACACAAATGAGCACGCCTCAACGCTATTGGGTTGCTTCATAGATTTACAAACATGGAAAACAACCTTTTCATATCCCACTCGAAAAGTGAGCTCACCCGCTTCAACATCAACCAATGCCTTCCCCGTTGCAAGGAAATGTCTACCCAAGATAATAGGAACCTCATAGTCTACTTCACAATCCAAAATGATAAAGTCAGCCGACAAAATGAATTTGTCCACTCGGACAAGCACATCATCAATAATGCCTAAAGGTCGCTTCATCGATCGATCCGCCATTTGAAGTCTCATTGAGGTTGGCCTAGGTTGCTCGATACCCTAAGTTTTGAAAACCTAGTAGGGCATTAAATTGATACTAGCTCCCAAGTCACATAGAGCCTTGGCATAATCCGCACTCCCAATGGTGCAAGGAATGGTGAAAGCACCGGGATCTTCAAGCTTTGGGGCCATTGAATGCACTATAGCACTAACTTGGTGAGTCATCTTTATAGTTTCACAATCCATAAAATGCTTCTTTGTAACCAAGTCTTTCATTAATTTTGCATAACGCGGCATTTGTTCAAGTGCCTCCACCAATGACACATTAATAGATAAGCTCTTCATCCTGTCAATGAACTTTTTAAACTGATTATCATTCTTCTGCTTCGCGAGCCTTTGAGGATAAGGTGGAGGTGGTCTTGGCAAGGTAGTCTTGGCTTTTGGCACAACCGGCTCTGGCATGTCAATTATGTGTTCCCTAGACGGGTTCACATCATTTTGGGTTTCCACCTCGACTTCTTGAATATCAATCCTCACTTCATTGTTCACACTTTCATCAACCACATCTTCAACTACCAAAGGGACTTTGTCATCTTGCAACTCTACATCATCATCCACAACTTGCTTTTGCTTAGAGGCATTCACATCACCGCCTCTCCCACTTCTTGTTGTGACCGCCATAACATGATTGTTCCCACCCTTTGGGTTCACTACTGTATCACTTGGTAGAGAACTCTTCGGGCGAGTATTTAATGACTGAGAAATTTGGCCTAATTGCACCTCCAAGTTTCGAATAGAGGTGTTGTGAGAAGCTAACTATGCATCCGAATCCGCATTCCTCTTCATCACCTGCTCGAACATCATTTCAATTCTGCTCATATCATTTCCAGAAGAACTAGGACCTTGAGAAGGGAAAGGGGGTGGATTGTTCGGTTGTTGGTACATTGGGGGCCTTTGAAAGCCTTGCCCCCGGTTGCCTTGGTTTCCATTATTGTTCCACCCGCCATGATTGTTGTTGTTGCCCCAATTGTTGTTATTTCCATTCCAATTACCTTGGTTGTTGTTTTGATTACCCCAATTGTTGTTTTGGTTGTTGTTGTTCCAATTGCCTCCACTTTGTTGTTGATTGCCCCAATTTCCTTGGGGCCACCATTGTTGGTTTGAAGAGTTGCCTCTATTGCCTTGATAGTTGTTGACATATTGTACCTCTTCACTTTGGTCATCGTAACCATCATATTCATCAACAAATTGCTCAGAATTTCCTTGATTTTGTTGACTCATTTGCCTTCTCTTGTTGACAAGCATACTAATACCCTCCATGGCATTCACTTGGCGAGGATTTTGAACTTGTTGCAATTGTGCCTTAGCCAATTGGTTCATAGTAGTAGTAAGCTCAGCTATCACTTGCCCGTGATCATGTAATTTCTTGTGCAAATGGATAATCGTAGGGTCACCTTGAGGCACATTTGCTCTACTTTGCCACGCTGAAGAAGTGTCCGCCATTTCATCAAGTACTTCACATGCCTCATCATAAGAAAGCTTCATAAAATTGCCCCCGGCCAGTTGGTTCACAATACATTGATTTGTAGTATTTATGCCACGGTAGAAGGTTTGTTGGATCATGGCCTCGGTCATATCATTATTTGGGCACTCTTTCACCATCGTTCTATACCGCTCCCAAATCCCATGCAAAGGTTCCGTTGGCTCTTGCTTGAAGGCTAATATTTCATCTTGAAGTGCCGCCATATGACTAGGAGAGAAGAATTTGGCAATAAACGTATCCGCCAACTCATCCCAAGTTGTGATGGAATGGTTGAGGAGTCTCTCGGGCCAGTCTAATGCCTCCCCCCGAAGCGAGAACGGGAAAAGTCTCAATCTCAATTCATCCTTGGACACATTCGTCTTCTTGCTCTGCCAGCATGTATCTATGAACCCCTTGAGATATTTGTAGGCATTTTGATTTGCAGCGCCAGTGAAGTACCCACGTTGCTCAAGTAAGGTCAACATCACAATGGTTATCTTAAAGTTGCCCGCCCGGATTCGGGGTGGGACACTAGCACTTGCGTAGCCCTGGTTCGGAAATACTCTGGGAGGCACTCTTGGAGGAACTGGGGGAGGGTCTGGAATATTGTCATTTGTATTAGCATTGGCATTCCGGCCTCTCCGTTGACCTTGAGGTGCAAGAGGCACCTTATCTTGCTCAAGATCATCTACCTCCTCCCCCGTTATCACGTTTCCAAGAGGGTCATTAGCGTTGTTTAAAGCCATGTTGGTACCTGAGTAATGACACAAACAAGTAAGTAACAAATAAGGACAGAAGAACAATACACAAAACTAACTAAATAGATATCCAAAACCATTAGCTCCCCGGCAACGACACCAAAAAGTGATTTCTACCAACTTCGCACTACTACAAAGTAGGAAGAGAGGGTCACAATAGCTTTTACCCGATATGAGGGTCGGGATCGAATTCCTCAGGGAGCTAGGAAGGGAGTTGAGTATCTGTCTAGACTAGAGTCGTGTAATTGTTCCAAATGTCACTTCCAAACATCTTTTGATTTTTCTTTAACAATTTAATATTATCAACTACTAATTAGAACTAAATTATGCTAATGAGAAAATTGCTAGAGTTGTCTCTAATGGGTAGAAAGGCACTAGGGTAGTGACTTTCACTTAGGTGGCTAATTGACAGGTAAATGCTTTTAAGGCTTGATTGACATGATTGGGGAACGTTTCACAATTTTACCCACTCTCACACCTCTCGGTAGAGAGAGTGATTTTTCCTAATTGACTCTCTCGAGACCAAATGGGTAGGCAAATTAGCTCAAGCAACTAGGGTTCAAGTCAGGTAATTACTCTCTCGAGGTTTAACCTTTTAATTGGGACTATCAATTATCTTGAGTCCATCCCAATTTCTTGTTGGGTCAATTTTAGAAACTTAGGCTCTCTTTATCAAGAAGAGTCAAGTCAACTTAGCACAAACCAGTGTTTGCAACCACCAATTCATAGATTAAACCATAAAATTGACCCAAATAGCAAACACCCATAGTCAATCTAACCCTAGATGGCAACACCCATCAATTACCCACACTAGGGTTGAGCCACAACCCTAGCTAATGGGTTTATCTACTCATGCTTGGAGAAGAAAATAGAGAAATAGGTGAAGAACAAGACATATTAATTAAAAGCTAATGTAAATATAGAGAATCTATCGTTAAACTAAGTTAAGATGCCAAAAATGGCTACACAATAGCTTCTCACAAGCGCAACTTCGTTCTAGAAATAACTGATACCCTAAAAATGATAAAATGTTCTATTTATACTAAGCTGGAAAAACTAGACAAAAATGCCCCTGCGGGGTCAGTGCGGAGCACACAGAATGGACCGAGGTTGCACTAGGCTCTTGGACTTGAAGTCTTGGCTCTCTGAACTCAGGCTCCGCGGACCGCGTAGAATGGACCGCAGCCGCGGAGGCAACTAGTGCGGTCGCACAAACATGACCGTGGACCGCATGGGTTTGAAGTTGGCACTGGACATCTCTCTGATCTTCTCCTCTACAAACCGCACAAAATGGTAGTGCAGCCGTGGAGCCTTTAGTGCGGAGCGTGCAAGATCGATTGCAGCCGCACTTCCTTGAAGCTTGATTTGCCAGTTCTCTGGATCCCCTAGTGCGGACCGCACAAAGTGTAGTGCGACCGCACTAGGCCTATTTGTCCTTAGTTTGCCTTGTCTTTGGTACTTGAGCAGGTTTCACTCCTTTTGAGCCGATCTTTGACATTTCATCACTTTGTCGATCAAACCTACAATCAAGCACAACTTATGAGCCTTTTGGGACTATTTTGTAAGAATTTATAATCAAAGCGTAAGCAAGAAGGAGCATGAAACACGTCAAAATCCCTCGTTATCCTGTTCTAGCAGAGAATACCGTGTTTCATAAGGTGTGAATTTCTTACTTAGGTAGTATATGGCTTGCTCTTTCCTCCCTGTCTTGTCATGGTGTCCTATAACATATCCAAAGGCTCCATCCAATATAGATAGATAGAGTAGCAAAGGCCGTCCCGATTCTGGCGGGACCAAGACCGGTGGTGGGGACAAGTACTCCTTGATCCCTCTGACAATCCTTGGTCCAGCTTGTTTCGGCATCTTTCCTCAGCATCTTGAAGATGGGTTCACATATGATTGTGGACTGTGCTATGAAGCAACTGATATAGTTGAGACATCCTAGGAAGCTCATCACGTCCTTTTTGCTCCTAGGTGGTGGTAACTCATCACGTCCTTTTTGCTCCTAGGTGGCGGGAACCCTAAATGCACACTTTGCGGGGTTCAACTTCAAGTTGTACCTTCTCAACCTGTCAAAGAACTTTCTCAAGTTCGCTATGTGATCCTCGACCCTCTTGGATTTGATAATGACGTCTTCCACATACACGTCTATTTCTTTGTGTATCATATCATGAAAGATGGTTGTCATGACTCTCATGTAGGTAGCCCTAACATTCTTTAGACCAAATGGCATAATCTTGTAGCAGTATGCCCCCCATGGTGTAATAAAAGCGGTTTTCTCTGCGTCTTCTTCGTCCATCCAAATCTGGTGATAACCTGCAAAGCAATCCACAAAGGATTAGAGTTCATGCTTGGCGCAATTGTCGATCAGGATGTGTATGTTTGACAGTGGAAAGTCGTCCTTGGGACTTGCTCTATTTAAATCCCGATATTCAACACATACTCTGACTTTCCCATCTTTCTTCAGAACTGGCACAATGTTGGCTAACTAGGTTGGGTACTCAACCACCCTGAGGACTTTGGTTTTGATTGGCTTAGTAACTTCCTCTTTGATTTTCAGGCTCATATCTGGTTTGAATTTTCTGAGTTTCTGCTTCACCGACGGACACATGGGATTAGTAGGCAACTTGTGAGCCACTATGGATGTGCTCAAACCGGTCATGTCATCATACGACCATGCGAAAATGTCCTCATATCCCTTTAAGAAACGAATGTACTCCTCTTTCTCTGTTGGCGATAAGTGAATGCGGATGCGAGTCTCCTTGACGGTCTCGGCGTCCCCTAAATTTACTGCTTCGGTTTTGTCCAGGTTGGACTTAGGCTTGTTCTCAAAGTTTTCAACCTCACTAACAACTTCTTCAGGTATCTCATCTTCTTCATCTGAATCACTATCCTCATGTTGCATTGCCTCATTACATGTCACAGTCACCGGTTCATCAGGAAAAGTAATAATAACGTTGTAGAAATAAAAAAATGTGGAAGATAATAATGAATAAAAAAGAGCAACGCGCTTGATTAAAACTGAAAAAACATCTGAACAAGTACGGCTCGGCAAATCGAGCATTTATTTTGCAACAATTGAGTCTTTAAAAACTAAATTACTAAAAATGTTAGATGCCTAGAATGGCTATAGAAATAAAATCTGCCAGGCTACCTAGGGACTCGGCGGGCCCGGGATGGTGTGGCAGTCCAGTTCCTGAGAATATGTCTCTTCTCCACAGTCTGAATAGTGAGGCCTTCTTCCTCCTCCTCCTCAATTATTGCACTGCAGTCCATGTCTTCATCCTCCAAGAACAGATTCCTCAACCCCGCTAACGCTTCTTCTTCTACAGTTCCCCATATTGTGTTAGCTTGGTGAAAAGCCTGATCCAGATGTGGCACTGGTTGCTCGAGAGGGTAACAAGGTCCACGCCATGGAGGCAACTAATCATTATACTCTTGCCATGTATACTAGTATCCGAGCCCGAAGGTAGTACCATGACGTTTCAGCTGTATCGGTATGGTAATACCCTAGAGATTCTTCCCAAGCCCTTTGTCGGGTTCATACCTAGACCATGCCAGTATGATTTCTATTTTGCTACTCCACCATTTGTATTTGTCAACGGCATTGACACATTTGATGTGATGATAGGTTTCCCCTCCTAACCTTCTTCTGTTCCAACAACTGGGATGGTTTGCCTGGTGTAAATGGGGTTACTCCCATCTCCGTGAATGATCACCTCCTGATGTTTCCATTTGAATTTCATGGCTTCATGTAGTGTGGAAGCCATAGCCCCTGTGACATGTATCCATGGTCTGCCCAATAGAAGATTGTATGAGGCTGATATGTCGAGCAAGAATTCAACGTCAAACCAAGTTGGCCCCATCTGTAGACAAAGATTAATCTCTCCAATCGTGTCCCTTTGAGACCCATTGAAGGCTTTCATATTCATGTTTCCTACCCGTATTTCATGGAAACCTTTGCCCAATCTTTTCAGAGTAACCAACGAACAAATGTTGGGGCTTGAACCCCCATCAATCAAGACCTCGACGATGAATTTGTCTTCAAATTGTACTGTGATATGCAATGCTCAGTTGTGATTCAACGCTTCAGGCAGTAGCTCGTCCTCGTGGAAGATTATTTTATGACTTTCCAGTACCTGCCCTACCATATTGGCCATCTCTCCGCAGGTGATATTGTTGGGTACATAAGCTTCACTCAACACCTTCATCAAAGCATTCTTGTGTGCCTCTGAATTTTGCAATAGTGATAGTATGGATATCTGAGCTAGGGTTTTGTTTTGATGATCGATGATAGAGTATTCCCTTGCTTGTACTTTCCTCCAAAGGTCATCTAGCTTTGTTTCAATGACAGGCTACTTGGTAGTGGTATCCTTACTTGGTCCTCCCAAGTGTTCAGGTGTATAGATTCTCCCGGTCCTAGTCATTCCTTACGCAACATCGGATTCCTCCATCTTTGCCTTTCCTTTCCGCCTAGATTCGGCAACATAATCCCAAGGTATTGCTTTTGAATTGAAAGAAGGTGTGGTTGATACCATCACTGTGAAAGGTCTGGCCATTTCAACTTCAAATAGAACAGGGGTGGCTGCAGGTGGAGCTACCTCTACCTCAAATGGAACTGATGCGGCTACCTCAACCTCGATTGGTGACTGAGTCTATGCTATAATAGGAGTAAGTGTGACTGAGTGTTTAAAGTCATAACCTTCTCAAATAAGCCCAATTGACCCCTCAGTATCCCATTCTTCATCCATCTCTATCACATGTATCCCACCACCCCTATGATCCGGGAGAGGGTTGTTGCGGACATTGGGTGCATATTCTTTTGCCTGTATGACCTTGTTGTCAATCAGTATCTGGATTTTATCTGTCAATGTTTGGCACTCGTCAATGGTGTGCCATTTCATACTAGAATGGTATGCACAGGTTTTGTTTGGGTTGACCTATTAGGATGGGTTCTCTAATGCCACAACGAGAATAAGGGCGACGTAACCAGCGACATTCAACCTTTCATACAGCTAGTCGATGGGTTCAGCAATAGCGATATATTATTTGGGTGGCCTGCGGTTAAAATCGGGTCGTGGTCTCGGATAATTTTGGCAAGTTAGAGGTGACTGGAAATGAGATGGTTGGGAATTATAGGTATGATAGGCAGTGGCGGGTTGGGAGTATCTGGCAGATGAAGGTTGATATGTGGGTGGTGGTGCTTGGTACGTGGGTGGAGGTGTTTGATATGTGGTTGGAGGTGTTTGATATGTAAGTGGAGATTTTGGGCCTTGAGCTACCATTACTGCCCCAACGTCTCTCTTCTTCGATATGCCGCCCGATTGTAATGCTTTTTTTGTGGCCTGTAATGCCTCAAAGTTTGTTTCCATCTCGCTCTTGATGCCTTCCTCGATTCTTTCTTCGAATTTAATAATATCATAGAATTTATGGTTTTTAATAACCATCAATCTTTCATAATATTACGGATCCTATGCTCTGCCGAAGAAGTTGTTCATCTGTTCCTCGTCCAAAAATGGTCTGACCTTGGCTGCTTCTGACCTCCAATGGGTAGCATACTCGCGGAAAGTGTCGGTGGGCTTCTTCTTACGGATCTGAATGTAGAAAACATCTGGTGTATTTTCTATGTTGAACCTAAATCGATCCATAAAATTAGACGCCATACTCACCCAGTTGGACCATTTCTTAGGATCCTGGCTGATGTACCAAGACAAAGCATCTCCTGTAAGACTTCTCATAAAGAGTTTCATCCGGATCCTTTCATCATTTCCGACCCTGACAAGTTTGTCACAATAGGTCCTTCGATGAACCCTGGGATCACCTGTACTGTCGAACATCTCGAACTTGGGAGGTTTGTATCCCTCTGGCAGTTCTACATCTGGCTGTATACATAAGTCTTCATAATTTAAACCTTCTACCCCTTTACCTCCTTCGACACCCTGAACTCTATTTGTCAACTTCTTGAGTTCCTCAGCCATGTTTTTGATGAGCAGGTCCTTCTCAGCAGATTCTAGTGTATAGGAAGTTTGTTGGACAGAGTGAGGTACGGTTTCCATGTATATAGGGTTGTTTTGGTGAGTGCTAGGTGCCTGGGTGTAGTGGTGGTCATTAGTTGAGTTTTGAGGATCGGAAATGGGTTGTGGTGTGTTCTAGAGAGTGTGATAAGTGGCGGTTAGTGGGTATCAGATTGGTTGATGATGGTGTTGTGGCAGAGTCGGTATCGGCAAAGGGTTGAGATTTTAAGGTAGGGTTGCATATTGATGTGGTACAAGAGGGTTTTATGAATGTTGGTTTGGTGTATTTTGGGGAGGTGTTGGGTTCTTTGTGTTTTGTTGGTTGATGTGGGGGACATTCAGGGTGAGTGATAAGTTTGCCAAGTTGCGGACCTGCTCAAGTTCTCCCTGTAACTCTAATATCTTTTGTTCCAACCTCAAAACTAGATCATTCGTTGCCGGAGTACTCCAACTGTCTGAAGTTTCTGCATTTTCCACATTCTCTTTTTGAATACCGCTTAACTTGTCCATTTTAGCTTTCCCTTTGCTCTTTGTATTGCTTGGAGGAGGAGGAGGTGGAGGGCCTCTAGATCTGATGTGATACACTGATGATGCCAGTATGAGCGTACCAACCTTAGTGGATGGGAATAAAGAATAAGGAAAAACAAAAGGTAAACTAAGTAAGGATTCTGAGATGTTTGCAGTATTTGAACACATATTGCGGGAATGTAAATTTGCGTCCTAATTTGGGAACCTCGTTGTGCCCGAGGTAGGCCTAGCGACAAATAAATTTGGAGAAATTTAGTGCCAATAGTTGCCTCATTTCATTAATGTAAAAGTAAAACAACCCAAAATGAAACTAAGTAAGATAATGTTGCTAATGGCACTTGGCCTTATTACATTTGAAAGGAAAGCAAGTAAAACTAATCTACTTGGTCCCAAAAGGACCTTCTCCAGACCGAATGTTGTTGTCGATCAACTCTCCCAACTCGTGCAGGTTCAGCAGTAGGAATGCCAGATGCCCTCCTTCATTTCCTCCAGTGTTCTGACAGTAAATTGTACTCCAGATATTCTAGCCTCTCGCTGGATTTAACAACTCTTTCTTTCAACTCGTTAATCATCTCCATGTTAGCCTTATGTTGTGCCATATGCTCAGCTTTAGACTCTCGAAATCTTTTCCGCATCTTGTTGTACTTCACCTCTGCTTCAGCAAACTCATCTATGACCGTATTTCCCGGACCAACCCTTGGCTCAAAAACTCCTGATAGATTATCATCCAACCATGAGGGGTAAAAGTATGAATGGCCCGCATGGTATCGGTCCGGCTCGATGGTATCCTTCTTCACAATAATCTTCAGAGTCTACATATGTTGCGCTTCATTCTTATATGGGATGGCGTCACCCTGGAAATCAGCTCTAAAGTGGCTCATCTTAGAAACCCGTGGTATGACTTGTCTTTTGCCTGCCTATCTCATAACTCTAAGGGGAGCATAAGGGTATATCCCTCTTAACCCGATCAGCACCAAGTGCGGGACATCCCTAGATCTTATGATGAACTCGTTAGTGGGGAACCACTCGAACATCCACTGAACCTAGTCTTCAGTTAGCTGTTGAAAAATTATACACATCCTACATCATTCTTAGGTTATCGAACATGTCTGGAGTGCAAGTCATTCTTTTAGGGTGATGGAAGGCTATGTGGTCGTTCCATAGCCTTCGTGGAAACTCTTGGCGGTATTGGCCCCTTTGGAGATATTCTAATAGCCAGACTTGTAACAGTAAGTTGCAACCCTCAAAGAATCTGTACCCCTTATAACAACGTTCCAAGGCCCGGTACATATCCGCAATGAACATAGGGACAATAGCATATGTCTGCCCCTCTATCCCATCCATTAGAGTTTTGGCCACCATGGCCATCCTAGTATGGATTCTATCCCCTTGGATTGGGATTACCAGCATGCCCAAGAAGCACATAATGAACACGAAGACCCTGCGATGAACCTATCCCAAAGAGGTGATTGAGAACTCATCATCAAAAATATGGTAAGAGCTACTATGACCATATCTTTCATAAAGGAAATCAAAAGGTATGTAGGAGTTTTTCAAGCACTCTAAATCATCATTTTTCCTCAGCCCCGTCATCTTAATTAAGAAACCCTCTGGTGGTACGATTTTCATGTGCTAGCAAACCAGGGCTATCCAAAGGCAACCCAGCAAATCCCCCTATTTCTTCTAGGAGGGGAGTTATTTCTATGTCTCCAAAACGGAACACAGCGCTTTCCTTATCCCAAAACAGAGTGGCAGCCTCGATTAGTATCTTGTTTGGTTGAAGATCCAATAGTGATAGCAAATTACCCAGGACTCTTTTCACATGATTTTGATCATTAAGGGAAGATCCCTCCACCAATTTATCAAAAGTGGAGGAATGCTACCGACCATACCGAATCTGGGGATTTCGTACCTCATTTTTTGCAAAACAAGAGAGAGTTTGACCTTTCCCCCTCCAGGTTCATCTCTTTATACAGTAATGATTAGCATATTGGCACTTATTTCTCCAAATTAATGCACACAATCATGGTTACACCCGTTAGGATTGTGGAAAACCCGATGGACTTTTGGACGAGGCTTGTCTTAAAGGGTTATTATGCGAACAACATACTAACCCGGCTAGGTTTGACCATGATGCATGTAAATTTAATCAGAGTAAATATGCCTTTCCGAATTTAAAGGGTGATATATAGGAAGAGTGCAAACACTCATCAAGCGTTGCTATAGGATTGATAACGCATGAGTGGAATATGATGTTGAGCATGATTTATGCAACAGTAAATAGCATGTCGTCAAGTATTTGCACGTAAGAAAAATAATAAATGCAGTATATAAATGATTGAAAGACAGTTACGAAAAAAGAAAACAAAGGGACAAGTCAATTTCAGGAAAAATAAAGAAATCATAAATGCTTGAAAATAAGCAATTAAATTCAAATAAGGGGAAAGGGTATTGTCGCGCCCCATTTTTTCCTCTTCGCATTGGAAAATCGGGTTTATGACATTATGGGTATAAGACAACTCATTCCTTTTGGGAACTGGGTTTTGCATTTGAAGAGTCGCCACCTAATGATTTAAGGTGCATTAGGAGACCTATAAGGTTCACTTCTAAGTTTGTTTGATAACTAGAGATAGGGTAAGGGCTTGAAATTATCCTAAGGGGAAGGTGTTAGGCACCCCTCAGGATCCACTAGTGTGGTTCCCGGCCAGATAGTTTTGTGAATTTGTACAGTTAGCAAATAGACAAGTATAGGCTCAAATAGTAGGGGATTTAGGTTTAAACACATAAGAGTTTGAAAGAACAATTAAAGGCAAACTTTGGAAAAATGAGTCACATTTTTACAGATACTTGGGAACATAAAAGGAAAGGAAAAGGGGAGGGGGTCCTAGGTTTATTTATAATATGGATCACATCAATGCGATACCCGGTAGACACTCCTTAGAAGAGGGGATACACGTGGTATTAGCGCACCGGTCATCATATTCATATCTACCCTTCCCACCCTGTCGAGGTATTAAAGTGCGGATTGGTCTCGACCACTATGGCATGCTATTACCCGTCCTACTCCTATCAGTCCAGAAGGAACTTAGGACTACTGTTCCTAAAGGGGAGGGATATTAGGCTGACTTTTAGGTTTCAAAAAGTGAAAAAGCTAAGGCGACATACAAAAAAAATACATAGGACTGCATATTAGGGGAAACATGTAAACAACTAAAAGGCTCATGTATCTCAAACAAAGCACATAAATAGCATGACTTAAACACAGTTAGGGTCTGAATTTAAAGTACTAAGGAAAGGAGAATTTTAATTGTTGTGGCAGACCAGTTTGTTACATAACTCAGACAAGAAGTCCGAATGGGGCCTGCCTGCTGGTTGTAGCAGTTATTGATTAACAAAAGCGGATTCAGTTTTTATTGTCGTTATCACCTAAGGCTCGCCTAAGTGTTTGGATGAGATCCTATAAACATGATATATATTGGTGATTTAGGACATGGAAAAGTAGTAACAACTCTAAAACAAACGACTTGAGATCCTATAGACATGCTTTCTAAACCGCGTTAAATAAAGGAGTAAGGTTGTTTAAAACTAATTCAGAACAATACGAGTTAGGCTGATTTTAAACTAGACTGGTTTCAGATTCTATATATATTGATATCTATTATTGCTATTTTTAATTCCTATAGGCATGATATCTGATTGAATGATACTGATTTTAACCTATTGGACATGATGCCGGATTATAACCAATTAGATCCTAAGAGCATGGTATCTAAGTGTGGTAATAAACATGCAGAATTTAAAATGAATCCTATAGGCGTATTATCTAAATGCAGAATTAGATATGTTGAATTTAAACAAGCCCTATAGACAGGTTCTATAAATGCAAAGTTAAGCATGCAGAATTTAAAACAACAGATCTTATAGGCATATTCTCTAAATGTTGAATTAAACATGTAGAAAACAAGTCCTATAGGCATGTTCTCTACCCTTCTAATAATTAAGCATGTACAATTACCCAGCCCTGTTCACTAGCCAACCCCAATGTTTATTACAACTTATTACAATCCAAATGATAAATTACATAAGAAAAGTGTAAAAGAAGAAGTTACAACTAGAGGAAGCCTGATTCTTGACTTCCTCTCCGAGTTATGGAATAAACCACCTCAAATGCCATTTGTTTCAAAGCCTTTCTCGGACTTGAGTGTGTCAAAGTTTCCTAAGGGTCTCATGGGGCCCCGGCTAGTGCTTACACCCAAGTTTTCATAACCAGATAGAGATGAGTGCAGTGTAGAAGGGCCAGCCCTTATGTGTCCAAGTTCAGAGGGAGCTCATGGGTCCCAAGGCAAAGCTCACACAAGAGGGGCAGAACCTAAGTTTAAGAGTATAGTGGAAGTGCAGGAGCAGAGATTTTGTTTGAAAACTGGGTTGAGAATAGTAAGGTAAAGGGTAATTTGAAAACAATAATAGTAAAGCTAACACTACACAAAATCAACATTTTTTTTATACAAAGGGGTCAGGGGTTTGCGAATACATTGCAGGGAACATATGACCCTAAGAGGAGTCAGGTTTGGACATGCACAGCAATAACTGGTACTGGAATATACATAAACCAACCAGAGAACACAACTCATAGAGGGGATATGAAGCATATGACCCCAGGGAGGGTCAGGTTTGGGTCATGCCCAGTAATGTCTAATGCTGACATGCCCTCAAACCAACCACAGAATACAAACACATAAGGGATATGGGGGTTTGGGATTCATAAGTCATAATAAGTGACTGACAAAGTTCATACAAAAGAAATATACATTAATTTAGAAGAGGAAGGGACAGATTACAGCATGCTTGGTAATGTAACTGGATTAAACACAAGTAAGAAACATGCAAGAGTGAAGGAAATAGTAAAGAAACATGTTGTTGTTGATGCTGGAAGAGTAACTAGAACATACCAGTAAAGAGGCAAATGCAGAATGAAAAGTAAGCAAATTTCCACAGCCTAGCCTTGGCTTTCAGCCGGCTAGACAAGGCAGCAACACAAGTAGTAACAGAGAAAAGAGAGAGAGAGCTTTGAGTGAAGTGTGTGTTCTAAACTCAAGTGGTTCGAGTCTGTTCGAAAGAAGAGAAAGTGCAGGGTATTTATAGATTCTGAAAACAAGTGAGAAGTAAGGTAACAAGTAAAGTTTTAATACAAATATAGAAACAATCAACAGTCAGAATCAATTACACAAGTGACTCCCTTTAATTAAGGAGTCACTGTTTAATGGGTAATGACATATTCAAAATAAGGAAAGAAGATCAATTTAGAGACAAACTAATTATTGCCATAAAAAGGAGTAGTAAAAGCATTGAGTAAGTAATCAAGTCTAAGAACAGAAATATGCTTATTTTGAGAAAAGATTCAGTAAAGCAAAATAAGGAAAGGAATCAATTAACTTTAACAGGCGAGTGAAATTAGAGTTCATAAAAGAAAGTTTTTGAAATCAGTCCCACGATTGAGATCAATCAAAAAAGAAATATGCTTCTGCACTTCAGTATATAAATAAAGTGAACAGGGTCATCAGACATGCGAGGCCAAGCACATTGACAAAAGAGATAATCACAAGCATGTAGTAGTGGCAGAAATAAGCTAGGGTTCATTAGTAAAGCAAATATTCGAAGCATAGTAATCAAGTAGGTCAAGTCATATTGAATCAATAGTGAAGAAAATAGAGTATTAGAAACATGCAAAGGTCTCACAATAGCAGGTGAGGAAACCTTTTGAAAAGTTAGGGTTTCAGCCATAGTCGAGTTGAAAGATAGTGAAAATCAGGTAAGTCACATAAAGAAAAGAGAGTCTGAAACAAGAACTTTCAATAAAGTATTCAAACAAACAATTTCAGACCCAAAGACCTAGGGTTTTCAACAATAATCAAGTTTAAAAGATGGAAAATAGATAAGTCAAGCAAGGATTTTAAACAAACAAGCACACATCTAACAAACAGCTTCAGAACTCGATTGAGACCCAAAAGAAATTAGGTTTTTAACATGCTGACTCAAGTAGAAGGAAAGCATAACAAACAGTTAAAACATAATAAAGTCATAAAATAACATCGAGAATCAGAGAAAAGGTTTTTGAAATAACTTAAAGGAAAACCCTAATGAGAACAATGAAGAGTCGTTTTGAAAATAACGTTGAAGAACCTTCGAGAAAAAATGCTTTAAAGTTCATGGTAAGCAGAGATCTAAGGTTGATCTGAAAGAAATCGAAAGATCTTAGAGATTAGGGTTTTAGAAAACCCAAAAGAAACGAGAAAGATCTCGAAAGTTAACGATCTAACCAGAAAATGTCAAGGACCCACCTTAAAAGGCCATGAATGGCTGGGAAAGGTCGTGGATGGTCGGAGAAAGGCCATGAACACCAGTCGAGCAAGGACTAGACCAAACTCCTTCGAAGTCTGGTCGTGAAACAATAGAACCAAACACATAGAAGCCATGGAAGGTTGGTACAGGTCTCAAATGACCACGGAAGGCCATGGATTACGTAGGTATTAGGGTGGATTATGGTGTAGTTTGATGGCGGCGACTAGGGTTTGTAGGAGTTTCAGAGAGAGTTGAGAGAGAAGAGGGGTTCAAGGGTGGCGGTAGGTGAGAAATGAATTAGGTTTGGGGGTCTTTTGGGTTTAATTAGGAAAGGGCAACCGTTGGCCGTTGATCTAAATGATCAACAGTTGGGATTAAAGGGGTTAGGTGTGGATCCGGGTTGGGTCGTGTGAATTGGGTTACGGGATCGGGTTTGATTTGCAATTGGGTTGGGGAATTGGGTCTTGATTTAGGCTCAATTTTAGGTTATAATTGAAATAAAATCTGGCTAGATTTTAAATAGCCATTTTTCCATTTATTTTATAAAGAAATAGCAAATTAATTTCTGAAAATAAATTGAAAGTACTAAAATATTTTATAACATATAATTATCAATTTAAAAATACTGGACTTAATTTTTATAAATGTAAACGCAATTAAATCCTAAAAGAGGCTAATATTGCAATTATATGCAATTTTGCTTTAAAAATACTAAATAAATTTGTAAAAAATATGCAAAAATCATCTTGGCTATATTTTACATAAATGTGAAAGTCCAATAAATGAATTACCAAAAATAAAATTTTGGAAATAACTATTGGATTTTGATGGATAAAAATAGGGAAATAAATTAATTTAAAAACCTTTAAAAATTAAGGAAAAAAATACTAAAATATTTGGACATACTTATATATGCATACATATGCTATTTTGAAGGTATTTGCATATTGAAAAATATATAAGGAAAAATTGGGTATCAACAGGTGCGTGGGATGGAGCATGCTTAGACTAATTCACAAAAATAAGTTCATTATGGTAAGAGCCTAAAATATCCCGAGCAGAGTTGCCATGCTGTCGTGTCCCTTTTTTCCCTCGCGGGGAAGTCCGGGTTTCGACATTCGTAGGAGAACAACTCGTTTCCTTTTGGGAATTAGGTATTTGAAGAGTCGCCACCTAACGAATTATGGTGCGTTAGGGAACCTAGAGAGATTAACTCATGTAACTAGTTTGCATTACAAGAGATTAGGGTAAGGGCTCAAAATAACCTTAAGGGGAAGGTGTTAAGCACCCCTCGCGGTCCACAACAGTGGGTCCCGGCCGAACTTAAACTATGTGAATTAGTCATTTTAACAAGTAAATAGTTTACACATATTGGCAAATAAAGGCATGTTCTCACATTCTAAGTACATGTATGATTTAGCTAATAAAAGTAAGAGAGAGGTTTGAACAGCTTACACATGTATATGTAAAGAAAAGGAAGTTTATAGAATTTAAACACATAAAGGAATTGGGAAAGGGGAATCCTAAGTTGATTAACCTACAGGATCATACCCATGCAATGCATGGTAATCACTCCTCGATGAGGGGCTACACGTGACATTAGCGTGCAGGTCATCATATCTTTTTACTACCCATTACCCTCCCCTTAGTGGTTATATAAACGAGTTTAATTAACGACCTCTAGGCGTGCTACTACCCGTCCCTTCCTTATGATCCTGGAGGAATTTAGGACCTCTAAATCTGGACAGTGCTAGACAACCTAAGATTTTTAAAAGGGTAAAAATCTAGGCGACAAGCAAATAACATAAAGGACAAACAAATAGGACAAACAATTAGAAGGCTCATATTTACCTCTGCATGTATATAGGCAAACAAACAGCACATCTAAAACACAGATTTTGAAGAAATTCAGAAATCCTAAGAGCATGATATCTAGATGAATGTTACAGATTCAGGATATGCATAAGGAAAGTGGCAGAATCCTAACCAGTTTGCCTACTGGTTTAATAGTTTGTTAAGCCTGGATAATTTCACATATAAATAGAACTGGCTTCACAGTTATTTAACATCCTAAGGCTTTCCTAAGTGTATATGCAGTCATGATTTTGGGAAACAGTTTGAAGTTCTTTATCATATAGGCATGCTTTCTAGTGATGTTTAACAAGATACTGTATGAAGTTCCAATTTGAGTATGATAATTACTCTATAGACATGAGTTCTATCTTTAATGAGTGAAACTGCTATTAGTTCTTATTAGAAACGCATACTGACTGAGCAAGTGTGACAAAAACATGCATGATTTCTAAAGAGACAACATTGAATATGTGCTGTAACAAAAAACTGAACCTTAGTTATTTTATTCTTTATAGACATGGCTGTTGATACCCAATTTTTCCTTATATATTTTTTAATATGCAAAATACCTCAAAGTAGCATATATATGCATATATAAGCATGTCCAAGGGTTTTATTATTTTTTCCATAATTTTAAGGTTTTAAATTTATTTATTTTCTCCCTTTTATCCATAAAATCTCCAATAATTATTTCCAAAATTATTATTTTGATAATTCTTCTTTTGGATTTCTATATTTATGCCAAAATATGGAAAATGTAATTTTTACATATTTTTATAATTATATGCAATACTTGCCCTTTTTAGATTTAATTAGGTTTTATACGCTTAAAATTGGATCCTGTATTTTTAATTTGTTAGTTATGTATTATAAATCATATTAGCCCTTTAAATTAGTCTGCAGAAACTATTTAATATTTTTATAAATTAAATAGGGAAAATGGCTATTTAAAATATAACCAAATTGGCTTTCAATTGTAGCCCAAATCAAACCCAAATTCCCCAGCACAATTTCAATTTAAAACCGACCCTAATCCAATTTAAATCCTACCCGACCTAGACCCCCTTCTCATCCTGGCCGTTGATCTCTAAGATCAACGACCCCAAGTTCCTCTTACCTTTTTTTAACCTGAACGACCCCCTAACCTAATTAATTTCTTACCAAACCGCCGCCCTAGAATCCCCTTTCCTCTCCAATTCTCTCTGATACCTAAATCTAACCCTAGCCACCTCCACCCAAACCAGCCCTAATCCCCTTCGATCCTCACTCAATCCATTGATTCCCATGGCTGTTTGAGACGTATAATTGTCTCCTACGTCTCTTGGTTGCCCATTTTTGTGATTTCGTGGAAAGATATCGAAGAGATCTAGTCCAGATCTTGTTCAACTTCTATCCATGGTATTTTATGCTACTTTTCGGCCATCTATGGCTGTTCGAGTAAGATCCATGGCCTTTCCGGCTAAAACCGGTAATGATCTAATGCTTTCTCGTCTTTTTTGGGTTCTCTGAAACCCTAACCCTTGAGATTTTTCACTTTTCTTTAGATCTGTCTTAGATCTAAGTATATCCATGAGTTTTTAGCCGATCTTTCTCCATCTTTACTATTTTACGAAACCCTAAAGTCGCTATTGTTCGATTCTTCTCAGATTTTTTTAGATTTGAGGTGATTCAAGTATTGTTAGGCGTTTCCCTTCAAAAACCTCCTGTTTTAACCGACTATTCGATTTTTTTAAACTAGGGTTCATTACGAGTTATTTTTCAAAAGGTTTTCTGACTTTTAAGTACTTAATCGACTCTCCTTTTATCTTCGTGACTGACTTTTACCAGAGTGTTCAAACCTTAGTTGATATTTCGATTTTTGCTAACCTTTTCCTCGAGTCTGGGTACTTTCTATGTTACCAGTCATATTACTTTGCCCTATTTCTGGGACTTAAACGTTTTCTTTGTTAAATCCCTTACTCTACGATTTTTTCCCTAATTAATCTCTATTAGGGTTCGCCTCTGTTTTCCAGCTAATTTCTGTATTTCTGTGAAGTTTGCTTAGCCTATTTCCTATTTATGGGAGTTGATATTTCTTTCCAGAAATCAGAATTATTTTTGAAAGTTTGGTTGCCTGGTTTGTTCTGTTAAAGATTTATACGCATGAACTTTATTTGTTTCCTTATTTGTAATCTTAATTGATCACACTTGCCTTAACTATCCGTCAGCATGATTTTGTGATTTTTACTGATCCTTTACTTTGTATGATTGGGATTCTTGCCTTAATTAAACTCTATTGTTATTACCGTTAATAAATTACCCCTAATTAAGGGGTCTATTCCCGACTCCCTTATGTTAATTGGTTCTGTGATTGGTTGATTGATCCTTAATTGATTGAACTCTAATTCTCTTTACCTTATTAGCTATACTCCTAAGGTACCATATATACACTCTTGTTTTACCTCTCAGCACGAACACAATTCAAAATACACACACACACACACACACTCAAACTCTCTCTTCTTTCTTTACTACTTGTGCTACTACTTGTCTAGCCGGCTGAAAGCCAAGGCTAGGCTGTGGAACTCTACTGGCTTCACCTTTATGTACTTTGTTTTCCTTAACTGGTATGTTCCTAGTTCAATTCTGAAACTCAACTTCATGTATTCCATGCCTATACACACCCTTGCTTGTTACTGTACTAGTTCTTCAATTTGTTCCTATGTTTTGCTATTACTAAGCATGTCTAAATTCTGGCCTTATGTGTAATCATCATATCAGACTTTGCTTAGTTTTTGATACTTGTCCAGCAGGTTCACTTAGTTCCCTTACCCCTTCCCTTAATTGGTATAACCATGTAGTCACTTAGTCTTCTGGTGCATTCTATTGGCCCTAATAGTATGTCAGATTTTGTTCAACAAAACTCTTGTCTTCAACATGATCCTGTTGCATTATTCCCCATGTTTTAAATATCTATTATCATGACTGATTTGTTCAGTAGATTCAAAGTTGTTCTGTATGCTTGTTGTGTCAAATGTTTTACCTATCTATGTGGTTTCAAACCTATATGTCCCCAATCCCCTTACTTCCCTGCTTATGAATGTTGAAATGATCCTATTCTTTCAATTTATCTTGGGTGTGTTGGTTTGTCCTAAGTTGTCGTTACTCATATTCCCTCCTCCTTTCAAAACTAGTTTTAACTAAGGCAAACTCTTTAGTTGTTTTACAAACATATTTCAAACATGTTGTTCAAGATTGTTTTCCAGCTCAACTCTTTTAAATCTATGTCAAACACTCTCACCTATACTCTTAGACAACTAGGTTATGCTCTTTTTGTGTAAGCCTTGCCTTGGGATCCTAGAGCTCCCTCTGAACTTGGACACATAAGAGCTAGCCTTTCCACACTACACCTACTCTATCTT
This sequence comes from Nicotiana tabacum, assembly GCF_000715075.1. Lineage (NCBI taxonomy): Eukaryota > Viridiplantae > Streptophyta > Magnoliopsida > Solanales > Solanaceae > Nicotiana > Nicotiana tabacum. The sequence continues at coordinate 91,037,023 of NC_134101.1, read as the reverse complement.
GACTATGAAAATCTGGGTGTGAGCACTGCCCGGGATCCCTTGAGGTCCTTAGTGAACTCTGACACACCCATGTATAAGAAAGGCTATGGAACAATCTTAGCACTTGGGGTGATTGATTACATAACTTAGAGAGGAAGTCCTAATAAGGCTTCCTATAGTGTATCTTCTTATTTTTATTATGTAATTCATTTCAACGTTGGTCTATAATAACTTGTTGTAAACAAGTATTGGGGTTGACTAGTGAATATGGATGGGTAAATATGCATGCTATAGTTGTTAAGGGTAGAAAACATATTATTAGGTTTATGTTCCTAATTGCACAATAGAAACCATGATTAGGGTTCATACATGCATTAGAAATCATGCTCTTAGGTCTCATGTTTATTGTTTCAACATGTGCACCTTTACAAAAATCATGTGTTAAAATCTGCTAATAATTAGCACTTTACTTTTATGTTCTACGCTGCCATGTGCATTTAGAAATCCTGCTCTAGGAATTCTGCATCATGAATTTTATACATGCATCTTAGATATCATGTTTTAGGATCTCATTCGTACTTGCATTGACACTTAGCGTAAACTGCTGATTATAAAAGAGGTAAAAACAACTTCACACTTGATTGTCCTGTTTAAAATAACTGGTAATAATCCCTGCATTCGTATCAACTAGAACAGTATGTTCTTAGGGTAAAATAATTTCCAAACTGTCTTTTAATAATTCGGAATAATTGCTGCACATTACTTTACGCCTAGGCAAGTCTTAGGTAATTGCTTAAATAAAAACAGAATTGTCCTTATTTAACTGCCAGTATGTTAAAATCAGTAGGCAAGCCTGATTCGGACTTCTTTTCTGAGTCGTGATAAATCTGGTTCTGCTATTATCACTTATATACCATGCATTTAAATTCAAACCTTAATTGTGTATAATTCATGCTGTCTTTGTGCATTATTTGTGGAGGTACACCTGAGCCTTCTACTTGCTTCTATCTTTTCCCCTAAATGCAGTCCTATATGTTCTTGTTTGTCGCTTAGTATTTTGCCTTTAAGCTTGAGAGTTTGCCTAGAACCCCCTCTTATAGGATAAGAGTTCCAAATTCCTCCGGAACTGATAGGAAGGGACGGGTAAAAGCATGCAATAGGAGTCGAGACCAACCTTCGCTTTAATTACCTTCACGGGAAAAACCTAGGACACCCCCTTTACATTCATAAGCATACTTTAAATTGTAATTCTTTTCAAAATTTTGCCTTTCGCTAATTGTCTTCAAACACTTGTGTATTTAAACTCAAATCCCCTACTATTTGAGCCATACTTGTTTATTTGCTAATTGCATAAATTCACAAAACTGTCTGGCCGGGAACCACACTAGTGGATCCTGAGGGGTACCTAATACCTTCCCCTTAGGATAATTTCAAGCCCTTACCCTATCTCTGGTTACCAAACGTAGTTGTACATGAACCCTATATGTGCCATAACGCACCTTAAAATTGTTAGGTGGCGAATCTCCGAAAAGGCAAACCCCATCCCAAAAGAGAAGAGTTGTCCCAAACCCAAATGTCATAAACCCGATTGCGCGAGGAAAAAGGGGGCGCGGCAACATGGAGACTCTGCTGGGGATTTTTAGGCTTTTATCATTTCAAATTTTTCTTGTGCATTTGTACCCCTTATGTGCAATTATTTGTTTAATTCTTTTAAGCGTTTAATTTCTTCTTCAAAAGCAAAACTGACATATCTTTCTTGTTTCCTTCTTTATAACTGCTTTAAATTATGAAACTACTGTATTTATCACTTTCTTAATGTGCAAATACATGTCAACATGCTTTTTATTATTGTATAATCATGCTCAACATCATACTCCACTCGTGCCAAACAAATACTATAGCAACGTTTGATGAGTGGTTACACCTTCCTATGTCATTACCCCCTAAATTCAGAAAGGCATATTTGTGGTAAAACTAGTCGATCAATGATGCAGTCGACAGTTTCGTGCCTTCCTCCTTTAGTTGTCCGCTCAAGGGTACCAGTCTAAAACCCCATAGAAACCTTACTCTGTTTAAATTGTGCATGTATCATGGTCAAACCTAGCCGGGTCAGTTATGTTGTCCACATAATGATCCTTTAAGATAGCCTTTTCCAAAATTCCACTGGGTTTCCCTAAACCCAAACGGACATCATCACATTATGTGCATTTATTTTGAGAACTAAATGCTTCATGCTAATTGTTGATATTAAATAGTCAAGTCTGGTGGGGGTAAGGTCCTAACCTTGTTTGTCTTGCAGAAATATGAGGCACGAAGTCCCCAGATTCGGCATGGTTACAAACATCCACCCAAGATTGCTGAGCTGGTGGAAAGATTTACATTCTAGTGACAAAACTCTCGTCACAAAATATCTAGGCAATCTACCATCCCTCCTGGAGATCCAGCCTAACAACATGATAATAGAAGCTGCTACCTTATTTTGTGATTGTGAAAGGGTCGTGTTCCGCTTTGGCGATATCAAAATGACACCTTTGCTAGAGGAGATAGGAGGACTGGCCGGTCTAGCATGGGAAACTCCGAGTTTGCTGATGGCCGAGAACCGCACAGGCAAGGGTTTCCTTAAAATGATGGATTTGAAGAAGAATGCAGAATTGGTATGCCTAAAAAAATTGTACATCCCTTTTGATTACCTGTATGAAAGGTACGGTGACAAGAAATCCTACCTTACCTACCCTGACGAGTTTGCCATCACGTCCTTGGGACATATTCATCGTATGGTGTATGTCTTCATGTTTTGCTTCCTGGGTCTGATCGTGTTTCCAATGAAGAAAGGGAGAATCCATACTAGGTTGGCTATGGTAACTAAGACCCTAATGGAGGGGATTGGCTGGCAGACCGTCAAAATTGTACCCATGAGCATCGCAGACATATAATGAGCCTTAGTAAAGTGTCAACGAGGAGCAAGACACTTCGAGAGCTGCAATCTACTACTTCAGCTTTGGCTCATGGAACATCTCCAGAAGGGCGAATATCGACAAGAAATTCAGCGAAGGGTCTGGGATGACCACATCGCTTTCCACCATCCAAAGCGAATGAATTACATCCCTGACATGTTCGCTCAGCCTGAGAATGCCAAAGGATGGGTTGAGCTCTTTGATAATTGACTGAAGAACAGGTTCAATGAATGTTCGAGTGGTTTCCGACAGAGGAGTTCATCGCCCGATCCAGAAATGCACTTTTCCTGATACTGATTTGTCTAAGAGGAACATATCCTTTAGTCCCTCTTCGAGTTATGAGGCAATCTGGTAGGAAGCAAGTCACACCTAGGGTCGACAAGATGAACCATTTCCAAGCTGACTTCCAAAATGATGATAGTCCCTACAAGTTCCAAGCCCAACACATGTGGCACTGCAAAATTGTAATAGGGAAAGACACCATCGAGCTAGATAGATATCATGCCGGTTGTACTCCTTTCTATTCAAGTTGGTTGGAAGACAATTGGGATGGTCTGGGCCAGCCAGAGTTCGTTCGAGGTCACAGAATTATAGATAAAAAGGTCGAGGCGCAAGTCAAGTACAACCAACTACGCAAAAAGGATCCGTTAATGCGAGAGCGAGCACCGCGAGATACAAGAGTCCAACCAGAAGTTGATTGAGAAATGGAAAGACATGGCTATCAGTGCCAACAAAAGGCTAGTATACTTGGAGCAATGCATAGTAGAACTAGAGGGAAAATTTCTCAAAAGGGATGAAGACTGTCAAAAGGCTGAAGGGACCGAAGGTGGACATCTAGCCAGAGCATACCTGCTACTAGGACTTCGCGAATTGGGGAAGTTGTTCAACGGAGCCAAGGATGTCGACTCTGGGGAAGGTCCTTCTGGGACCAAATAGATAGGAGTTTACTTTTTCGCTTTATGAATGTAATAAGGCCAATGGCCATTAGTGACTTTTATTTCTTGTTTATTTAGTATCGTTTTGGGATTCGTCTATTTCTATTAATAAAATGAGGCATTTAGCATTCTAAGTTCTCCAAATCAATTTGTTGCTAGGCCTACCTCGGGCACAAAGAGGTTCCCAAATTAGGACAGGCTTTACATTCCCGCACTATGTGTTTAAATAATGCAATACTTTTTATAATCCTCATTGACTTGATTACCTTTTATTTTACTTTTGTTTATTTATTCCCTCTCCCAAAGGTTAGTTTGTGCACTCTAGCATCATCATCTTATTTCACAATATCCAAGGGCCCTTCACCCACTCCTCCTCTCAGTCCTATTAAAGGCAAGGACAAAGGCAAAATGGAAGATTTAAACAACATTAGGAAAGAGAACACAACTGAACGGGTAGAGGCCACTGATGGCCAGGGTATTCGGGTTCCTAATGAGAATGTGTCACAACTTGAACAGAAACTGCTAAAATTCCAAGAAGAGCTCGATCAGGTCCGAAATCTGGCAAACCTATCATTTTCCCTCAATACCCCAGATATCAACTTTCCCAACACTCAAAACCCTACACCTCCTCAAAATATCCCAAAACAGCAGAATCATCCCACTCCTCACCATCACGCAGCTCCACCAAAGAACCAATGTAACACTTGCCACACCCCAAACAACACTCCACTACTCATCCCAAAACCTCAGAACTCCACAAACGATCATTTTCACACCCATACACTGGGCCACCATAATAGTCCTATCTACGTGGAGACTATGCCACACCCCACCCAACCTATATCATGCACACCTGAGTCTGTTGAAAGGGATTTGCTTATCAGGAACTTAGCCGAGGAACTTAAGAAATTGACCATCCGGATTCAGGGCTTTGAAGGAAGCAAAGGAATCGAGGGGCTAAATTATGAGGATCTTTGCATGCAGCCTGATGTCGAACTGCCTGAGGGGTACAAACCTCCTAAGTTCGAAATGTTTGATGGTACGGGTGGTCCAAGGGTCCATCTGAGGACATATTGCGACAAGCTGGTTGGAGCAGGGAAGGATGAAAGAATCTGCATGAAGCTGTTCATGAGGAGTTTAAAGGGAGATGCATTATCTTGGTACATCACCCAAGATCCTAAGAAGTGGTCAAGTTGGGTAGGTATGGCATATGACTTTATGGACAGATTCTAGTTTAATACAGAGAACGCACCAGACGTGTTCTATATCCAGAATTTGAAGTAGAAGCCCACAGAGATGTTTTGCAAGTATGCTACTCGCTGGAGGTCCGAAGCTGCTAAGGTCAGACCCGCCTTAGAAGAGGAGCAAATGAACAAGTTCTTTGTCCGGACTCAGGACCCGCAATACTATGAATGGCTGATGATGATTGAGAACCACAAGTTTTCCGACATTATCAAACTGGGTGAAAAAATTGAAGAAGGTATTAAAAGCGGTATGGTTACAAACTTTGAGGCCTCACAAGCTACAAATAAGGCTTTATAGTCCGGTGGTGTGTCTAAGAAAATGGACGTAGGGGCCGTGATGGTTGCACAGAGGACCAAATCTCCCCTCAAATACCAAACGTATACAACACCTCCATTCACATACCAGCCAACCCTAAATTACCAAGCACCATCACCTTCATACCAAGCTCCGCCACCAACTTATCAGTTATCTCCGTCTCCTACATATCAACCTACTTCACCCAGATACTATCAACCCGCTCATGTCTACCAAACCTATAATGCTCCACCATCCCATAATCAATCACTCCCTGCACGCCAAAATTTCCCTAGACCCCGACCTAATTTTGATCGCAGACCTCCAAAATAATATACAACCATCGCTGAACCCATCGACCAGCTGTATGAGAGGCTGAAAGCTGCTGGTTATGTCACCCCCATCCCTGCTGCAACCCTCGAGAATCCTTCTCAGTGGGTTAACCCAAAAAAGTCCTATACATACCACTCCGGCATGAAAGGGCATACCATCGATGAATGCCACTCCTTGAAGGACAATATATAGTCTTTTATTGATAACAAGATCATTGTGGCAAAGTAACCCGCTCCAAACGTCCGCAACAACCCTCTGCCAGACCATAAGGGAGGAGGTATCCACATGATTGAAATAGAAGATGACTGGGATCCCGAGGGATCAACGGGTTGATCGTAGAAGGTGATGAACCAAAGAAGCCAACAATTACTCTCAATCCAATCATAGTCCAGATCCAACCGTATGAGGACACTAAAGTGAATATGTCTGTGCCTCTTGAGTTTGAAGCAACGCCATCCGCAAAGACACCGGTACCAATTGAGGTTGAATTCGTGTCTTAGGCAAATGCACCCGCACCATTTGAGGTTGCAGTCTTGCCATCCAAGGCACATGTTCCATTCGAAGTGAGGATAGCCGCACCGATCCCAGTAGCGATGTCAACCATGTCACCATTCTATACAAATACTATACCCTGGGACTATATAGCTGAGGCGAGAAGGAAGGGTAAGGTCAGGGTTGAAGAAACTGTCGCAACACATGGTATGACAAGAACTGGTAGAGTCTATACCCCCAAACATCTAGCTGAATCGAGCAAGTAGGCCTCCAATCAGACACCCCTCATTGAGACAGGTCCGGACGACCTTTGGAGAAAAATACAGGCTAAGGAATATTCGGTCATCGACTAGTTAAACAAGACGCCAACCCAAATATCCATTGTCTCTTTGCTGCAAAAATTTTGAGATGCACAAGAATGCTCTGTTAAAGGTGTTGAATGAAGCATACATACCAAGTAACGTCACTAGCAGGGAAATGGTTAATATGGTAGGACAAGTGTTGGAAGCCATAAGATCACCTTTTATGAAGACGAGCTGCCACTTGAAGGGCTGGGGCACAACAAAGCACTGCACATCACCGTGCAGTGCGGAGATTATTTCATCACCAGAATCCTGAGGTTCCAGTCTTAACATTTGTCCGCTGGTAACACTCATGAAGTTGGGTAAAGGGCTGTATGAGATAAAGTATGGAGCAATCAATGTGAAAGCCTTCGATGGTTCTCAGAGGCCCACCATTGGTGAGATTAGCCTATGCCTGCAGATGGGACCAACTTGGTTCGAGGTCGATTTCCAGGTAATAGATGTACCAGTGTCTTACAACTTGCTGCTGGGATGGCCATGGATTCATGTTGTGGGGCTGTAGCATCAATGCTGCATCAGGCAGTAAAGTTCGAATGGAATCACCAGGAAGTGATCATTCACGGCGACGGTAGCAGCCCTATATAGTCGCCAGACCATTCTGGTGATTGAGGGAAGAAAGAAGCTGGGTGGAGAAACTTACCACCATATTGAGCGGGTCAATGTTATCGACAAAGACAAATGGTGGGATAGCAAAATTGAGAGTATACTAAGTTGGAGTGGGTACGAACCTAGCAAAGGGCTCGGCAAGAACCTCCAAGGAATCTCTAAACCCATAAAACTCAAGAAACATGGAACTACTTTTGGTCTGGGATATGATTACACCTGGGAAGAATTCAATAATTGGTCACCACCATGGTGAGGTCCTTACTATCCACTAGAGCAGCCAATACCGCATCTAGAGTAAACCTTCCAACAGGCCAACATTATTTATGGGTCAGATAAAGAAGAAGCACTTGCAGCAGTGAAGAACTTGTTTCTAGAGGGCAATGATATGGACTGTTGTGTTATTCTTGAGGAGGAGGGGGAAGAAGGCCCTTACGTACAGGTTGTGAGCAGAGGGGGACATCTCAAGAATTGGACCATCAGGACAACCAATGCCCGACGAGCCTCGGGGTAGCAAGGCTAAAACAAGTATTATTCACTATTTTATTTACTAAATGATTTTCTTCTCGCATTTTTCAACTTCAGCAATAAGATCTTCAATTATCAAAATAGTTATTCAATTTATCAAAAGCATGTTTGATTTTCTTATGAATTAATATTTATTGCTATCTCTCCTTACTTTACCCATACATCATTACTATTACTTATCTTGATGAACCAATGACTGTGACATGCAATGAGACAACACAACAAACAAACATGGATTCAGAAGAAGATGACATACCTGACGAGATTGTCAAGGAAGTTGAGAATTTTGAGAACAGACCTAAGTCCAACCTGGACGAGACCGAAATTGTCTACCTAGGAGATGCAGAAAACGTCAAGGAAACACGAATCAGTATTCACCTTTCACCATCAGAGAAGAAAGAATACACATAATTTCTGAAAGAATATGAGAACATATTCGCCTGGTCGTATGATGACATGACTGGTCTAGGTACGTCCATTATGGCTCACAAGATGCCAATCGAACCAATGTGTCCACCGGTAAAGCAAAAGCTCAGAAAGTTCAAGCCTAATATGAGTTTGAAAATCAAGGAGGAAGTCAATAAGCAGATCAAAGCTAAGGTTCTCAGGGTAGTAGAATACCCGACATGGTTAGCCAACATTGTACCAATACCAAAGAAGGATGGGAAGGTCAGAGTCTGTGTCGGCTATCGGTATCTCAACCAGACTAGTCCGAAAGACAACTTCCCTTTGCCAAATATACACATTCTGATTGACAATTGTGCCAAGCATGAGCTATAGTCATTCGTAGATTGCTTCGCTGGTTATTATTAGATCTGGATGGATGAGGAAGACGCTGAGAAAATGGCTTTCATTACGTCGTGGGGAGTGTGCTGTTATAAGATGATGTCGTTCGGCCTGAAGAATGTAGGGGCCACCTACATGAGGGCCATGACTACCATTTTCCATGATATGATATACAAGGAGATAGAGGTATATGTAGATGATGTCATTATCAAATCCAAGAAGGCCACTGACCACATAGAAGACTTGAGGAAGTTCTTCAATAGACTGCGGAGATACAATCTGAAACTAAACCCCGCAAAATGCGCATTTGGGGTTCTTGCTGGGAAATTGCTTGGGTTTATTGTGAGCCGCCAAGGAATAGAACTGGATCCATCAAAAGTCAAAGTCATTCAAGAGCTACCACCGCCAAAGAACAAGAAGATGTGATGAGTTTCTTGGGAAGGCTTAACTATATCAGCCGATTTATAGCATAGTCTACAGTTATCTTTGAGCCAATCTTTAAGATATTGAAGAAGGATGCCGCCACCAAATGGACCGAGGACTGCCAAAAGGCCTTCGACAGAATCAAGGAGTACTTGTCAACACCACCAGTCTTAGTCCCACCCGAGTCAGGTAGACTCTTATTACTCTACCTTGCAGTATTAGATGGAGCTTTCAACTGCGTTCTGGGGCAACATGATGAAACAGGGAGGAAGTAACAAGCCATTTATTATCTCAATAAGAAGTTCACACCGTACGAGGCCCGATATTCTCTATTGGAACGCACCTGTTGTGCCTTGAGTTGGGTAGCTCAGAAGCTGAGACATTACTTCTGTGCCTATACTACATATCTCATATCGAGAATGGATCCCTTGAAGTACATCTTTTAGAAGCAATTGCGAAATCCTATGATAGTTGGAGAATGTTCTTCGATGGAGCAGCAAACTTCAAAAGAGTTGGCGTAGGAGCAGTCCTAATATCAGAAACCGGTCTGCATTATCCGGTGTCTGCCAAACTCAGGTTCCCCTGCACCAATAATATGGCCGAGTATGAAGCCTGCATCTTAGGACTCAAAATGGCCATTGACATGAGCGTTCAAGAGCTACTAGTGATTGGAGATTTAGACTTACTTATACATCATGTACAAGGAGAATGGACGACCAAGAACTCCAAGACACTCCCTTATTTACATCACGTATAGGAATTGAGAAAGAGGTTCACAAAGACAGAATTCCAGCATGTTCCTAGAATCCAGAATGAGTTTGTTGATGCATTGGCTACCCTATCATCTATGATACATCATCCAAACAAGAAATTCATTGATCCCACTCTAGTGAAAATCCATAATCAGCCAACTTACTGTGCCCATGTCGAAGAGGAAGCAGATGGAAAACCTTGGTTTCATGATATCAAGGAATATTTGGCAAAAGGAGAGTACTCAGAGCTTGCAAATCCTGTTCAGAAATGCACACTTTGGAGGTTGTCCAACAACTTCTTTCATAGTAGAGGAATCCTTTATAGAAGGGCTCCCAAGTTGGGATTATTGAGATGTGTCGACGCAAAGGAAACATCCATGCTACTAGAGGAAATTCCTGATGGGACATGCGGTCCACATATGAACGGTTTTGTCTTAGCAAAGAAGATACTCCGGGCTGGTTACTTTTGGATGACTATGGAAACGGACTGCATCCAGTATGTCCGAAAATGCCACTGCTGTCAGATAGATGCAGACATGATAAAGGCACCTCTAAGCGAGCTTAACACAACGAGCTCACCGTGGCCGTTCGCTACCTGGGGAATGGACGTTATTGGACCAATCGAGCCTGCTGCTTCCAACGGACACAGGTTTATCCTAGAAGCCATCGACTATTTCACCAAATGGGTTGAAGCAGCATCTTATAAAGGAGTGACTAAGAAAGTCATGGCAGACTTTGTCCGTGACCGCATTGTTTGTCGATTCGGGATTCTAGAGTCAATCATTACTGAACAATGGCTCCAACCTCAACAACGGCATGATGAAAGCTATGTGTGAAACTTTCAAGATCAAACACAAGAATTCCACAACATATAGACCTCAGACGAATGGAGCTGTAGAAGCTGCCAACAAGAATATCAAGAAGATATCGAGGAAAATGATAGGGAAACATAAACAGTGGAACGAGAAGTTATCATTTGCTTTTCTGGGGTATCGCACCACAGTCCGCACATCAACCGGGGCAACCCCATATATGCTGGTTTACGGTACAGAGACTGTCATTCCCATTGAGGTAGAAATTCCTTCATTAAGGATCATACAAGAAGCTGAGCTCGACGACGCAGAGTGGGTAAAAAGTCGCTATGAGAAACTAGCCCTAATAGACGGAAAGAGAATGAATGCAGTCTGCCATGGTCAACTCTACTAGAATAGAATGTCCAGAGCCTTCAATAAAAGAGTCAAGCCAAGACAGTTCGCACCGGGACAACTGGTGTTAAAGAAAATTTTCCCGCATCAAGATGAAGCAAAAGGGAAGTTCTCTCCCAACTGGCAGGGTCCATACATGGTTCACTTGGGTTTTGACAGGAGGAGCCCTCATACTTGCAAAAATGGACGGAGAAGTCTGGCCAAAGCCGATCAATTCAGATGCAGTCAAGCGCTACTATGTGTAATCTTTATGCTTTCCTTATATGATGTAAATTGAACCACGCCTGACCTGATTCCCATTTAAGAGGGGATATGTAGGAAGCCCTATGGGTTCGGTCACAATTCAATAAAAATTTCATTTTCCCCTGCAATTGGAAACTGGGGCAGAATTTGGAGGATGACCCTCAAAATTCCGAAGTAATTTGAGCCGATCGCCGCACGAGCAACAGTTAGAAACGTCAACCCATCAAATTAGGGAAGAATTTTGAGGAGGACCCTCAAAATTCCGTTGCAGGAGAGGTTACAATGTATCAAGCTACGTCACAGTCGGCGGTTCATCTAAAAGCTATTTTTAACCATACATTTATGTCATACTTTTACAAATTCATGCATGATTATTATTGAAACTGCTTTGTTTAGCAACGCTACCCCAATGATACAGACAATATCACCAGATCAAAGCCGAACGAGTCAAGCAAAGCCATCGGGGATACGAACTAACCTTCCCTCTCGCAAAACTCACGATTTTTCTTTAGATGTAGGCACTAGGATTGCGAAATCATTAAACATACAGTATGCCCATGGAACAATCATTGTTCATGAAAATGACTCTCAAAACCGTTGCACTTGCCAACATTTACTATCAGCACACACCAGTGATGTCTCGTATGTCACAATGTTCCCAGTAATCACAACGCCGCAATCTGCTATCAGCTAAGAAAATTCTACTGTCATTTGTTATCTTATTTCTTGCATAAGGCTACCATTCTGCCTTCCGAGACAAAACGATGTCTCCATCTGCATTCGCATTAATGCTACCATGCTGCCTTCCAATTTTCATACGGCTACTCTTCTACCTTCCGAGACTAAACGCTGTCTCCATTTGCATTCGTATTGCATAAGGATACCATGCTGCCTTCCAATTTGCATAAGGCTACCATTCTGCCTTCCAATTTACATAAGGCTACCATTCTGCCTTCCGAGACTAAACGATGTCTCTATTTGCATTTCTGCATAAGGCTACCATTTTGCCTTCCGAGACTAAACGTTGTCTCCATCTGCATTTGCATTGCATAAGGATACCATTTTTCCTTCCGAGGTTAAGCTCTACCTCCATCTGCATTCGCATCTTCGCATAAGGCTAATATTCTGCCTTCCGAGACTAAATGATGTCTCCATCGGCATCTGCATTGCATAAGTCTATCATTCTACATTCCGAGGCTAAGCTTTGCCTCCAATTTTCTTTGAAACTAAGCTCTATCTCAAACACTATTCATCTCGCTTTTCTTACGGGCTAAGATTTGCCCTTCAATTCGCAAGACTAAGCTCTGTCTTATCCGCATCATATTGCTGCATCCTTCATGGGCTGAAATATCACAACCTCATCCAAAGGCATCATCGTTCAGAGGCACCATCCTCATAGCCCGATAACACCATGTCATGGCCTGAGGATCTCTTTCAATCTTTTGCATATCATTATTCAAAGGCGTCATGGTTCAGAGGCACCATCCTCATAGCCCGAGAGCATCATTTCATGGCCTACGAATCCTTATCATACGCTTCATGGCCCAGGACATCATGGTCTAAGGACATTATCCTCATCATCGGAAGACAACATTCATGGTCCAATGGGAATTTGCATCATGTTTAAATTTACGCACAATATATGCTTGTATTGCTTAATTGTAGGTAAGCCGGCAAGCAACGACTACCCCTAGCAGGAGCGATCCCGCTCCAGTTTCTTCATCCATATCAAACCTAACCATTCCCGTAAACCGTTCACTCACCCAGCCCTAGATGTTGCGTCCGTTCTTGAAATCGCTTTATCGGTATACTCCGCAGATGGATCCTGAACTACATACAGCCTGATTCCTGTGTAACCAGGAATATGTAGGCAACTCAAAAGCTAGGGTGCGGCCTAAATCTTTTCAAACCTTTTCGCTCGGTCAAAATTGGCCATCATTTCTTTACCCGAAAACTCTTTCATCCTTCCCAAGTCAAGAAGGGCAGCTGTTGATACCTAATTTTTCCCTATATATTTTTCAATATGCAAAATAACTTCAAAATGGCATATATATGCATATATAAGCATGTCCAAGGGTTTTATTATTTTTCCATGATTTTAAGGTTTTAAATTGATTTATTTTCTCCCTTTTATCCATAAAATCCCCAATAATTATTTCCAAAATTAGTATTTTGATAATTCTTCCATTAGATTTCTATATTTATGCTAAAATATGGGTAAAGTATTTTTTACATATTTTAATAATTATATTTAGTATTTTAAAGCTAAATTGCACATAATTGCAATACTAGCCGTTTTTAGATTTAATTATATATTATACATATAAAATTGGATCCTGTATTTTTAATTTGTTAGTTATGTATTATAAATCATTTTATCCCTTTAAATTAGTTTTCAGAAACTATTTACTATTTTATAAATTAAATAGGGAAAATGGCTATTTAAAATATAGCCAAATTGGCTTTCAATTGTAGCCCAAATCAAACACCAATTCCCCAGCCCAACTTCAATTTAAAACCGACCCTAACCCAATTTAAATCCTACCCGACCCAGACCCCCTTCTCATCTTGGTCGTTGATCTGTAAGATCAAGGACCCCTATTTCCTCTTACCTTTTTTAACCTGAACGACCTCTAACCTAATTCATTTCTTACCAAACCGCCGCCCTAGAATCCTCTTTCCTCTCCAATTCTCTCTGAGACCTAAATCTAACCCTAGCCGCCGCCACCCAAATCAGCCTTAATCCCCTTCGATCCTCACTCAATCCATGGATTCCCAAGGTTGTTTGAGACGTATACTTGTCTCATACGTTTCCAGGTTGCCCGTTTTTGTGATTTCGTGGAAAGATCTCGAAGAGATCTAGTCCAGATCTTGTTCAACTTCTATCCATGGTCTTTTATGCTACTTTTCCGCCATTCATGGCTGTTCGAGTAAGATCCATGGTCTTTCCGGCTAAAACTGGTAACGATCTAATGCTTTCTCGTCTTTTTGGGGTTCTCCGAAACCCTAACCCTTGAGATTTTTCACTTTTCTTTAGATCTGTCTTAGATCTAAGAATATCCATGAGTTTTCAACCAATTTTTATCCATCTTTACTATTTTATGAAACCCTAAAGTCGCTATTGTTCGATTCTTCTCAGATCTTTCTAGATCTGAGGTGATTCTAGTATTGTTAGGTGTTTCCCTTCAAAAACCTCATGTTTTAACCGATTATTTCGATTTTTTTAAACTAGGGTTTATTACGAGTTGTTTTTCAAAAGGTTTTCTGATTTTTAAGTAAGACTCTCCTTTTATCTTCGTGACTGACCTTTGCCAGAGTGTTCAAACCTTAGTTGATATTTCGATTTTTTTCTAACCTTTACCTCAATTCTAGGTACTTTTAGGTTACCAGTACATTACTTTGCCCTATTTCTGGGACTTAAATGTTTTCTTTGTCAAATCCCTTATACTACGATTTTTTTTGCCCTAATTAATCTATATTAGGGTTCGCCTCTGTTTTCCAGCTAAAGTATTTCTGTGAAATTTGCTTAGCCTATTTCCTATTTATGGGAGTTGATATTTCTTTTCAGAAATCAGTATTATTTTTGAAATTTTGGTTGCCTGATTTATTTTGTTAAAGATTTATATGCATGAAGTTTATTTGTTTCCTTATTTGTAATCTTAATTGATCACACTTGCCTTAACTATCCGTCAGCATGATTTTGTGATTTTTACTGATCCTTTACTTTGTATAATTGGGATTCTTGCCTTAATTAAACTCTCTTGTTATTACCGTTAATCAATTACCCCTAATTAAGGGGTCTATTCCCGACTCTCCTTATGTTAATTGGTTTTGTGATTGGTTGATTGATCCTTAATTGATTGAACTCTGATTCTCTTTACCTTATTAGCCCTACTCCTAAAGTACTATATATACACTCTTGTTTTACCTCTCAGCACGAACACAATTCAAAATACACACACACACACACACACACTCAAACTCTTTCTTCTTTCTTTACTACTTGTGTTACTACTTGTCTAGCCGGCTGAAAGCCAGGCTAGGCTGTGGAACTCTACTGGCTTAACCTTTCTGCACTTTGTTTTCCTTCACTGGTATGTTCCTAGTTCAATTCGGAAACTCAACTTCATACCTATACACCCTTGCTTGTTACTTTACTAGTTCTTCAATTTGTTCTTGTGTTTTGCTATTACTAAGCATGTCTAAATTCACGCCTTATGTGTAATCATCATATCAGACTTTGCTTAGTTTTTGATACTTGTCCAGCATGTTCCCTTAGTTCCCTTACCCCTTCCCTTAATTGGTATAACCATGTAGTCACTTAGTCTTCTGGTGCATTCTATTGGCCCTAATAGTATGTCAAATTTTGTTCAACAAAACTCTTGTCTTCAACATGATCCTGCTACATTCTTCCCCATGTTTTAAATATTTGTTATCATGACTGATTTACTCAGTAGATTCAAAGTTGTTCTGTATGATTGTTGTGTCAAATGTTTTCCCTATATATGTGGTTTCAAACCTATATATCCCCAATCCCATTACTTCCCTGCTTGTGAATGTTGAAATGATCATATTCTTTGAATTTGACTTGGGTGTACTGGTTTGTCCTAAGTTTTCGTTACTCCTATTCCCTCCTCCTTTCAAAACTGGTTTTCACTAAGGCAAACTCTTCAGTTGTTTTACAAAATTATTTCAAACATGTTGTTCAAGAGTGTTTTCCAGCTCAACTCTTTTAAATCTATGTCAAGCACTCTCACCTATACTCTTAGACTACTAAGTTCTGCCCCTTTTGTGTGAGCCTTGCCTTGGGACCCTAGAGCTCCCTCTGAACTTGGACACATAAGAGTTGGACTTTCCACACTGCGCGTACTCTATCTTAACTATGAAAATCTAGGTGTGAGCACTGCCTGAGATCCCTTGAGGTCCTTATGGAGCTCTGACACACCCAGGTATGAGAAAGACTATGGAACAATCTTGGCACTTGGGGTGATTGATTACATAACTAAGAGAGGAAGTCCTAATCAGGCTTCCTATAGTGTAACTTCTTATTTTATTATATAATTAATTTCAACGTTGGTCTGTAATAACTTGTTGTAAACAAGTATTGGTGTTGGCTAGTGAATAGGGATGGGGTAAATATGCATGATATAGTTGTTAAGGGTAGAAAACATGTTATTAGGTTTATGTTCCTAATTGCGTAATAGAAACCATGCTTAGGGTTCATACATGCATTAGAAATCATGCTCTTAGGTCTCATGTTTATTGTTTCAGTATGTGCACCTTTACAAAAGTCATGTGTTAAAATCTGCTAATAATTAGCACTTTACTATTATGTTCTATGCTGCCATGTGCATTTAGAAATACTGCTCTAGGAATTCTGCATCATGAGTTTTATACATGCATCTTAGATATCATGTTTTAGGATCTCATTCGTACTTGCATTCACACTTAGCGTAAACTGCTGATTATAAAAGAGGTAAAAACAACTTCACACTTGATTATCCTGTTTAAAATAACTGGTAATAATCCTTGCATTCGTATTAACTAGAACAATATGCTCTTAGGGTAAAATAAATCCTAAATTGTCTTTTAATAATTCGGAATAATTACTTCACATTACTTTACGCCTAGGCAAGCCTTAGGTAATTGCTTAAATAAAAATAGAATTGTCCTTGTTTAACTGCTAGTATGTTAAATCAATAGGCAAGCCTGATTCTGACTTCTTTTCTGAGTCATGTGATAAATCTAGTTCTGTTGTTATCACTTAGATACCGTGCATTTAAATTCAGACCTTAATTGTGTATAAGTCATGCTGTCTATGTGCATTATTTGTGGAGGTACACTTGAGCCTTCTACTTGCTTATGTCTTTTCCCCTAAATGCAGTCCCATATATTCTTGTTTGTCGCTTAGTATTTTGCCTTTAAACCTGAATTTGCCTAGAACCCCCTCTTATAGGATATGAGTCCCAAATTCCTTCGAGACTGATAGGAAGGGACGGGTAACAGCATGCAATAGGAGTCGAGACCAACTTTAGCTTTAGTTACCTTCACGGGACGGGAAAGGGTAGATATGGATATGATGACCGGTGCATTAATACCACGTGTAGCCCCTCTTTGAGATTACATTGATGTGATCTATATTACAAACAAACCTAGGACACCCCCTTTACATTCATAAGCATACTTTAGATTGAAATTCTTTTCATAATTTCGCTTTTCGCTAATTATGTTCAAACACTTGTGTATTTAAACTCAAATCCCCTACTATTTGAGCCATACTTGTTTATTTTCTAATTGCACAAATTTACAAAAACTGTCTGGCCGGGAACCACACTAGTGGATCTTGAGGGGTGCCTAACACCTTTCTCTTAGGATAATTGCAAGCCCTTACCCTATCTCAGGTTACCAAACATAGTTGTAGATGAACCCTATAGGTGCCCTAACGCACCTTAAAATCGTTAGGTGGCGACTCTCCGAAAATGCAAACCCCTTCCCAAAAGAGAAGAGTTGCACCAAACCCAAATTTCATGAACCCGATTCTGCGAGGAAAAGGGGGCGCGACAATGGCGTCTAATAATGTAAAGTAAAGTAGGCAGAACTTATTTCAACCAAAGTAAACCCTATAGGCAGGTTATCTAGCAAAACACATTTGAACCAAAGTAAACCCTATATGCATGTTATCTACTCAGCACATGTAAACCAAAGTAAACTCTATAGGCAGGTTATCTAACAAGGCGCATTTGAGCCAAAATAAACCCTATAGGCATGTTATCTACCCAGCTTTACCCACAGTACTATATAACTACCCCTTTTTCACTAGTCACCCCAACATCTGTTTATAATTAATTATTACAGACCAATGATTGAATAAAAATTACATAAATATAATATAAATTAAGCTATAGGGAGCCTGAAGTAGGCCCAAAGCAAATCCTGATATACCAGGCCTTCAGTAGTCTCAAATGCCCAAGGTTTCATTGCCAATTTCATGTCCAGGTGTGTTAGAGTTCCCTAAGGACCTCAAGGATCCCGGGCAGTGCTCACACCCTGACTTTCTCAAATAAGGACTGATTATGTGTAGTGTGGAAGAGCAAGCCCTAATATGCCAGAGTTCAGAGAGATCTCAAGTACCTCTAAGCAGTACACATACCAGAGGGGCAGGACTTAATAATCTAGGAGTAAGTGAGAGTGCAATGGTTTGAAAAGGGTTTTGGTAAACAGTATAGAGAGGACTTGGGGGTGAATTAGTCTTGCCGACTGTAAGCCAAGGCTAGAAACTTCACAACACCTGCCTTACATCTTGTGTTCTCTTTCCCTTAACTGGTATGCCTCTAATTAAATTTTAGAATCTAACCCTATGTGTTTCATTACTGCATTAATTCATCAGTCATGAGTTTATTCCTGCTCCTGTTTACTGTTTATCCAGTATGCGTAATATTGCCTGGTTCAATATATGATTAGCATGTCTCAACTCTACTTGCCTGTCTGATGTTTATCTAGCATGCCTACTATTGCCTTGTGCGATATATGATTAAAATGTCTCAACTATGCTTACATGTCTACTGTTTATCTAGCATGTCTAAAATCTTGTTTTGTTCAGTGTATGATTAGCATGCTTGTATGGTGTTTTTCCTAGTCTGTTCATTTAAGTCCTTTCCTACTCTGCTTTGCTAAGTCATCTAGTCTCTCTAGTTGTATGTTTGAGGTTTATATGTTCTCAACATCTTTGCTCTATGTAATTAACTTAGTAATTCTGTACATCTGTTTGCTTATGTGCTCCATTATACACTAAGGTGTATTCTATGTATCCCCAACCCATCTCTCCCTGTGTGGAACCTGCTTGCCAAGTGCTTCTGAATATGGTTTGCTCTATGAGTTGTGTTTTGATTTCAAAGTGTTTTCAAACTTTTCAAAAGCTATTTTACTACCAAATTAGAACTGATTTTCAGGGTAGAAACTGATCCCATGACCCTCTGAAATCAATGACACAAGCATGCAACATGTCCTCCAATATCTGAATAGTGTGCTCGGACTGTCCGTCCGTCTGAGGGTGAAAAGCTGTGCTCAACTCAACCTAAGTACCCAACTCTCGCTGCATAGACCTCCAAAACTGCGAAGTAAACTGAGTGCCCCTATCTGAAATGATGGAAACTGGGACACCATGCAACCGAACAATCTCCCGGATATAGATCTCTGTCAATCGCTCTGAAGAATAAGTAGTACACACAGGAATGAAGTGTGCGAACTTGGTCAGCCAATCCACAATCACCAAAATAGCATCAAACTTCCTCAAAGTCCGTGGAAGTCCAACAACAAAGTCCATAGTGATCATCTCCCACTTTCACTCGAGAATATCCATCTACTGAAGCAAGCCACCCGGTCTCTGATGCTCATATTTTACCTGCTGAAAATTGAGACACTGAGCTACAAATCCCACAATGTATTTATTCATTCTTCTCCACCAATAATGTTGTCTTAGATCCTGATACATCTTCGCGGCACCCGGATGAATGCAATACTGCGAGTTATGGGCCTCCTCCAGGATCAACTCCCGAAGCCCATCTACATTGGGCACGCAAATTCGGCTCTGCATCCTCAATACCCCATCATCACCTATTTTCACATCCCTGGCATCATCATACTGAACTCTGTCCTTAAGGACAGGCAAATACGGATCATCATACTGGTGCTCTCTGATGCGATCATATAAGGAAGACCGAGAAACCACACAAGCCAAAACCCGACTGGGCTCCGAAACATGTAACCTCACGAACCGATTGGCCAAGGCCTGGACATCAATTGCAAGAGGTCTCTCTCCAACTGGAATATATGCCAAACTCCCCATACTCACTACCTTTCGGCTCAAAGCATCAGCCACCACATTGGCCTTCCCCGGATGGTACAATATAGTGATATCATAATCCTTAAGCAACTCCAACCACCTCTGTTGCCTCAAATTGAGATCCTTCTATTTGAACAACTGCTAGATGCTATGATGATCAGTAAACACCTCACAAGACACACCATACAAGTAATGCCTCCAAATCTTCAATGCGTGAACTATGGCAGTCAACTCCAAATCATGAACGGAGTAGTTCTTCTCATGGGGCTTCAACTAACGAGAAGCATAAGCAATAACTCTACCCTCCTGCATCAACACACAACCAATACCAACTCTAGAAGCATCACAATGTCACACCCCAAAATCTGAGGAGCGCGACCGGCGCTCAACCGAGTAAACCCGACTGAGCAAGCCTGTTAAGTTTCATTCTACCCAAACTAATTCATGAATAAATAGGAGATAGACTCCATTAATCATACTTAGTAAGTATTTCATTAACAACTTCCATTTCATTTCCAAATTATCAAAATATTACAAGTTTTATAAATCTTTGCCAAACATCAATATTTCTACTTTAATTCCAATACCTGTCACTACCCACAACCTGTCTACGGAGCCTCTAAATATAACTGAAGAGTAATGTAATATGAAAATGCCGGTAACAAGGCTCCGGCTATACCTCAAATACAAAGTACATGATGAAAGGATAAAACAGGACCCCGAAACGAAGTGGGGCTCACCAAGTCAGCTGAAAGGATGATGTGGCACTAGCTGCGACCAACACTGCCTGCTATAGAAACACCTACATCCATTTAAAGACGTAGCGCCCCCGACAAAAGGGATGTTAGTGCCATCGAATAGCACTAGTATGTATAACTAAACACCATCTAGTTAGAAAGAACTTTCATACAAAAATAAAGAGGAAATCATAAAGACAACAAAGTTTCAAATAAGCACCATGTCAACAATATAAGGAGGTTCACATGATTTTCACATAGTTTCTGAAATTTTATATTAGAGCATCCCACACTGTTGTATCATTATCCACTTTGCCACCGCTTCTTTGAACGGAGTCCGATCACGGCTCGATCAGCTAAGCCGTCTCACGGAGACGTTACCATTATTTCATATACACTTTCCAGTTTCAATCATCAATCCATTACCACCATGTGTATATATCATGGCGTCCGATCACGGCCCGATCGGCTAAGCTGCCCCAATTGAGACATATACCTCATTCGTTATTTCATTGTCACTTTCTGGGTTTAATATCAACATATTACCAACATATGTGTAGCATAGCGTCCGATCACGGCCCGATCGGCTAAGCCATCTTACCAAGACGTTACCTCAGTCACAATTTCATTCTCACTTTCTGATTTCAATATTAGTACAATACCACCATGTGCGTATCATGGCGTCCGATCACGGACCGATCGGCTAAGTCGTCTTACCAAGATGTTACCCTTTTCCATTAATCATCTCACTTCAATTTTTGTTTTACATATATTAGTTCATCAGCACTTGGAGCCACAATTATCACATCATACTTAGCACTAGGCCACATTTCATAATTCGAGCTATTTTCCCCCACATTTCACATCAATATCAATTTCAACAACAAGCCATTCACTCCAAGATGTCAAGTACACATGAGAGGAATCATGAATCATGGGTATATACAATATTTCAGAAAACATACACCTCAAGTTCATTAGCAATGGAACTTTAAACACAAAAGATTCTTCCAAAAAGGAGGGGACACACCAAATCACAATAGAAACACACATCAAAAGCATAAACAAGCAATTACACCAATTATTCTTGAATTACTCTTTTACAATCATGACAATATACAATTTCAACATTGAAGTATGTAACAACTCGGATCACATTGGATGTACTTATAAGACAAAAACATTATCTCGAATGGCCACTTATGGGCATAAATTGTGTACAAAGCCTTTAGGGCATTTTATTATTGAAGTCATTGAGGGAAAGTAGAGTCAAGGCTCATTTCATAATCTGTTTCATATTTTCTCATGTCATAGGCATCACTAGGCACAATTATAATTCAAGTTTTCGGCACGTTGGCCATACTCTATTTCACAAATTCATTTGATTTACTTCAAACATCTTTACCTATAGAGGATTTCACATAGTTTGGTATAACAATCTCAATTTAAACTTGACTTGAAATCTAGGCAATTTAGCATATACTTCACATTCTTCACATATCCCCAATTTACCAAGAATAGCATATTGAACACATTGAGGTACATCTTTCACATATATTCTTGCAACACCAAATCCTTTGAAATAATGAATATTACATAAATCAAATTCCGGACTTACAACATATGTGGGGACTCCATGGGAGCTCAATTTCTAAGAAGAGGAGGTTTTAGCCATACATACCTTGTTTAAACTATCCTTAAGTTACTGCGACATTCCGGAAATTCTAGCAATCCCAATCTCTTTAAAGCCTTAGCAACCCTTTTGATGTGATTTCAAGGTGTGATTCAAGGAAGAATAATGAAATCTTTAGTTTTCCCCTTCCCTATCTATAGAATCGCTCTCCCTTCTCTCTAGAACACCAGAAATTTCCCCAAAAATGAACCTCAATCGAGTTAAATGAAATGGGGTTCGGGTCTTAAAAACCCATTTTTGTACAGTCGTGGCGTGTGGGGCGCCGCGGGGTGCGGGGCGTCTGTTCAAAATATGTCTAGAATTGAAATTTCGGACCATTCTGGAATTCCTACAGGCGCGGCGTGCCGTGTGCCGCATGGGGCGGCGCGGTAGTACAAAATTCTGCGCTGCTTTGGTAATTTGGTCATAACTTCTGGTAGAAGTGTCCGAATGACGAACGGTTTGAAGCGTTGGAAACTAGACTCAAAGGCCTTTCATTTGATAGGTTATTAATCACATAATACCTTATACATATTTGGATATGCTTGTTCAAAGTATGGACTAGTGCAAACTCATTTGGAATCTTAGCCTATTACGAAATTTTCTAATTTGACTTAGACTTAGGCCATTCCTTGGACCCCAAATTACTTACCATAAGACTTGTACACTTATTTACCAAATTCAATTGATGCCCACCATGTTAATAGCACATAAAATATTATAATAGCCTACGTGGCACATTGCGATCCTAAATTACTTTGCAAAATTTTTCGGGGCCTTACACACAATACACAGTATATGAACCTGAAGCTGATGGAAAAACTAACACTGGAGTTGTGATCAAAGAAGTCTTGAGCTTCTGAAAGCTCTCCTCGCACTCATCCGACCATACAAATGAAGCACCCTTCTGAGTCAACTTGGTCAAGGGCAATGCGATAGATGAGAATCCCTGAACAAACCGGCGATAATATCCTGCTAAACCAAGAAAGATACGAATCTCTATGGCTGAGGATGGTCTGGGCCAACTCTGAACCACCTTTATTTTCTTCGGATTTACCCTTGCTGGACACCACGTGTCCCAAGAAAGCCATTGAACTAAACCAAAAACCACACTTGGAGAATTTTGCATAAAGCTTCTCCTCCCTCAATCTTTGCAACACCACTCTAAAATTCTCCACGTGCTCCTCCTGACTATGCGAATATACCAGAATATCATCAATAAAGACTATGACAAACGAGTCAATATAAGGCCGGAACACATTGCTTATCAAATGCATGAATGATGTTGGGGCATTGGTCAGCCCAAAAGACATCACCAAGAACTCATAATGACCGTATCGGGTCCTGAAAGTTGTCTTAAGAATATCTGAGTCCCCGATCTTCAACTGGTGATAACCTGAACGGAGATCAATCTTGGAGAACACTCTCGCTCCCTGAAGCTGGTCGAATAAATCATCAATGCGAGGCAAGGGATACTTGTTCTTAATTGTTATTTTGTTCAATTACCTATAATCAATGCACATCCTCATAGTGCCATGCTTCTTCTTCACAAATAGAACTGGCGCACCCCAAGGTGACACACTAGGCCGAATGAACCCTTTATCAAGGAGTTCCTGAAGTTGCTCCTTTAATTCCTTCAACTCTGCTGGTCGCATATGATACGGCAGAATAGAAATGGGCTGAGTGCCCGGCACCAAGTCAATACCAAAATCAATATCCTTGTCCGGTGGCATGCCCGACAGGTCTGCAGGAAACACATCGGGAAAATCCCTCACAACTAGAACAGAATCAATACTGGGAGTCTCAGCACCAACCTCTCTCACAAAGGCTAGATACGAAAGACAACCCTTCCCAACCATACGATGGGCTTTCAAGAATGAGATCACTCTACTGGGAACATAATTAGTCACACCTCGCCACTCAATCTGTGGCACACCCGGTATAGCCAATATGACTGTCTTTGCATGACAGTCCAGAATAACACGACACGGAGATAACCAGTCCATGCCCAAAACGATATCGAAATTCACCATACATAGTAATAAAAGATCCACTCGAGTATCCAAACCCCCAATAGTCACCACACACGACCGGTACACACGGTCTACAATAACAGTATCGCCTACTGTAGATATATGAACAGGTGAAACAAGAGACTCACGGGGCGTATCCAGATAACAGGCAAAGTATAATGACACATAAGAAAAGGTGGAACCGGGATCAAATAATACAGAGGCGTCTCTGTGGCAGACTGAAACAATACCTGAAATCACGGCATCTGAAGCAGCAGCATTTGGTCTACCCGGAAGAGCATAGAAATGGGGCTGACCACCACCTGATCGAGCTCCCCCTCAAGGGCGACCCCTGGCTGACTGACCTCCACCCCTAGCTAGCTGGGCGGGTGGTGAAGTAACTGGAGCAGAAGTCGAGGGCTGACCCCTCTGCTGAGACTGACCAACATGAAAATGAGGACACTGCCTCCTCATATGCCCAAACTCTCCACACTCATAACAACTCCCCAGTGTTGGAGATGGGGACTGAAGGGAACCCCTGGCACCGGAATGACCAATAGAAGGACTTGGCATGGAAGAACCCTGAACTGATGGAGCATGGGGCGAAGCTGGAAGGGTACTAAGTGATGAGTGGACCTGATGAGAACTGTGAGAACCATGACCCGACGATGCCCCACGATAACCTGAGCAAGCTGAATGAGCCTGTCTGAATGGGCAGCCTCTGTCCTGCTAGAACTGGCCTCTCGAAGGAGCACCACTAAAGCTACCAGATCCCCGAGGCCTCTTGGCCTCCCTCTCCTCTCGCTCCTGGCGGTGAACAGACTCAATCTTACAGGCGATGTCAACAACCTCCTTGAAAGTAGCACCTGTCACCCTCTCCCTAGTCATGAGAATCCGAAGCTGATATGTGAAACCATCAACAAACCTCATAATCCTCTCTCGATCTGTGGAAACCAACCAAATCGCATGACAGGCTAACTTGGAGAACCGCATCTCATACTGCGCCACAGTCATTTCTCCCTAACGCAACTGCTCAAACTGCCTACGCAGCTCCTCTCGGCGAGACTATGGTACATACTTCTCCAGAAAGAGAATAGAGAACTGCTACCAAGTAAGGGGCGCTGCACCAACAGGCCTACGCCTCTCATACGCCTCCCACCAAGTCAAGGCAGCCCCAGAAAATTGAAAGGTGGTAAAAGCTACACGAAGCATTCTCTAGCACTTATCCAAGAACCCCTAGGTATCCTCACCCTCTGCACTGCTAAAAGTCGGAGGCTTGAGTCTACCAAACCTCTTTAGTCGACACTTCTCGTCGTCCGGCATAACTGGTACCACAAACTCCTGAGTGGGTGCAACCGGTTGGGCTGGAGGTGCCCCCGGTGTCTGAAGTCCCTACATAACCTGCTTAGGTGTGCAAGCAACGGGAGTGTGGGTGTCTCCCCAGGAAGTAGCTGCGGCCGTAGTAACTGAAATTGCCTGAGCCAAACCGGTACACATTGATAAGATCTAAGCTAAAGCCTCCAGGCCTGGAATCACAGTAGGCAGAGCTGGTGCTGCTGTAGCATCCACAACTGGGACCTGATCCTGAACTGGGGCAACTGGTGGATCTGCAGATGTTGCCCTAGCTGCTTTGCCCCTACCACGGCCTCAACCGCATCCTCGACCTCTGGTGGTCCTAGCTGGTGGTACTGGCGGTCGTCCATCCTGCCCGATAGCACGTGTCCTCACCATCTATGAAAGAATGGAATAACAGAAGTTTAGTATTCGGATCAACAGATTCGCACGACAAGAATTTCAAGAAAATGAAGTTTTTCCTAAAGGTTCTGCAGCCTCTCAGGATAAATACAAATGTCTCTGTACCGATCTACGAGACTCTACTAAAATGACTCATGACTCGCGAGACCTATGTAACCTAGGCTCTGATACCAACTTGTCACGACCCAAAATACCCGATCGTAATGGCGCCTATCACATTACTAGGCAAGCCAACCCAAACCATTAACTACAACAAATTCCTTTTATAAAACTATTTTCTAACACAGGTTTAAATACCAATTTTCATAATAAGTGTTTAAAAACAACAAAATATAAGCGGAAGTCAAATAAACATGAACTACACAGCTCCAAATATCTTGTGTCACGAGTCTAGAGCCTTTACTACATAAATGATTGTCTGATATGATAAAAGTCTAGAAAAATGCGGAAAAGAACAAGATAAGAAGGAGAAAACAG
The DNA here is from genome assembly GCF_000715075.1 of Nicotiana tabacum. Lineage (NCBI taxonomy): Eukaryota > Viridiplantae > Streptophyta > Magnoliopsida > Solanales > Solanaceae > Nicotiana > Nicotiana tabacum. The sequence goes on along the minus strand of NC_134101.1, from coordinate 91,010,394 downwards.
GGTTGCGGACGACATGCAGCTACCTTGAAATCTCCAGCAACCTCTAAATCCGCTGAGGACCCTCACTCTGCCACTTGGGCACCTGGATCTGCACACAAGGTGCAGGCAGTAACGTGAGTACACCAACTCAGTAAGTAACTAAAGTAAATAAGGTCTGAAAGTAGTGACAAGCAGTTAAAAAAATATAACTGAATAAACAACAGGATAACATGTCAAATTCACAGTTTAAAACCAGCTTCGTCGTAAAATCATCAATTTTAGTTTAAACACTTGAAATCATATACATAGAAATTTTTCCAACAGAGGCTTATTTTAAAAGAAGAGTGAAAGCAGTAAAAAATATCATAACTGGGCCCCTCGGGCAAGGTATCACTCAGAATATGGCCTCTCGGGTAGCCTCTCAGTCACTCGTGACTCGCTCTCGTCACTCAGTACTCACTCTTAGCACTCAGGCTCATTAATATCTCATAATAATAGAAATCATAGTAATCATTGCAGCGTGCAGCCCGATCCGTAATTTATAGTCGACTACGCTCACTGGGGTGTACAGACTCCGGAGGGGCTCCTACAGCCCAAGTGTCATATTGCTGCGGCCTGCAGCCCAATCCAGTATATATATCGTTGCGGCGTGCATCCCGATCCATATAAGTATTGTTGCGGCATGCAGCCTGATCCATAATATATACATATAATATCCTCACTATTAGGTTCTCAACCTCTCTTAGTCATTAACCTCATAGCCTCTCGGGCACAACAATAGAAATTAGGGAACTCAGCCCAAACAGTCCTCACAATTAGAAATGGAGTGATAAAACCAGTTTTAAACATTTAAACAGGTAAAATATGACTGAGGATATGCTTTCAACAAATAAAGTGAGGGAAAATAGTAAAAATGCCCATAAGGGTATCAACAGGTCGGCACAAGGTCCAAACATGGCATACAGCCCATAATACAATATAAATGACTAAAGTACGGAATATCATAAGGTTTCAAATCAAATACGCGGCTCAATAGTCGCTACGGGATGGACCAAGTCACAATCCCTATCGGTGCATGCCCACACGCTCGTCACCTAGCATGTGCGTCACCGCCTTTATCAGGACAAGTCAAATATCGGGGTTTGTACCCTCAGTTTAGATTTACAATGGTTACTTACCTTAAACCGGTGAAAATACTACTTCGCGATGCCTTTGCCCCTCAAATTGGCCTCCACTCGCGTCGAGTCTATCCAAAATCAGAATCACGGTGCCAAAATATGCTAAGGGAACGAAGCCCAAGCGAAAACAATCAAATAATACCAAAAATCCTGAAATTGACCAAACTCGACCCCCGGGCCCATGCCTCGAAACTCGATAAAAATTACATCGACGGAATCCTTATCCTCCCACGAGTCCATACATACCAAGAACACTGAAATCAGAGTCCAAATGACCCCCTCAAATTCTCATTTTAAAGTCTCTTAATCTAAAGCCCTAATTCCTCAATTTTAGGCTTAGATTCTATGATTTATTAAGTAGATTTCACAATAGAATCGAGTTTTAAGTCCAAAATTCTTACCTCCAAGTGATTCCCCTTAAATCCCTCTTCAATATCCTTCAATTAGCTCCAAAAACGACCAACAATGGAAGAAATAAACCCCAAATTCGCGGACAAGACGACGTTTTAAACCTTTTGCACATGCTTGAAATCCTTCTTCACGAATGCGGTCAAAGCCTCGCGTTCGCGAAGCACAATTTAACTTTGACCATTTTTCCTCTTTCGCGGTCGCGACCTCCCCATCCGAACATGATGCCTTGCTCAGACCAACCTTTGCGATCGCGTTCCACCTCTCGCAAACGTGATGAACAATTCCCCCCTGAAGCTCAGCTGCCCTATTTGCTCTATGCGAACGCGACACCTTCCCGCAAACGCGATGCACAAACCCTTTGCCCTTTGCGAACGCGTAGCCTTCCTCGCGAATGTGAAGGCTTAAATTCCGCCTTCCTCAACTGACCCTTCACGAACGCGAGGACCCTCTCGCGAACGCGAAGGTCATTATTCTGCATCACTGACCTGCAATTTTCTGCAGGTTCCAACTTCATGGAATAGCCCGATTGACCACTCGAAACTCACCCGAGGCCCCCGGGACCTCAACCAAAGGCACCAACATATTCCAAGACCTTAATCAAACTTGTACCAATCTTCAAAACACCTCAAACAACATCAAATCGATCAAAACACATCGGATTCAAGCCTAAGTTTCCAAAAACTTCTAAATTTTGCTTTTGATCAAAAATCCAACCAAACCACGTCTGAATGACCTAAAATTTTGCACACATGTCCCAAATGACACAACAGAACTACTGAAACTCTCAGAATTCCATTCTGACCCCTATATCAAAATCTTACCTATCAACCGGAAATCGCCAAAAATCCGATTTCGCCAATTCAAGCCTAAATCTACTCCGAACCTCCAAAACTCATTCCGATCATGCTCCTAAGTCCTAAATCACCTCCCGAAGCTAACCGAACAATAGAAACTCACATCTGAGCCCTTTAACATACAAGTCAATATCTGATTGACTTTTCCAATTTAAACTAACTCTAAAGAGACTAAGTGTCTCAAACCTTACCAGATCCTTTCCGAACTTGATCCGACCAACTCGATACCACATAACACGGATAAACAAAGCATAAAGAAGCAAAAATGGGGAAAACGAAGCGGTAACTCATGAGACGACTGGTCGAGTCGTCACAATTAACCTATCTAAAGCTTTCGTGACATTTAGATGTCCTTAATATAGGTTCAAGAGTAACTAATCCTGAATTTGATTCAAGTTCTAACTCCAGATTTGGTTATGCATTTGATTCTATCTCTTGTTCCGATTCTGGTTTTGATCTAGATTCGGCTTCTGGTTCTTTATCTTCAATTTTAGAATCAGTTGTATTCCCTCTAGCCACTTTATTTTCTGATATTTCTTCTAACTCAAATGTCTCAGATGTCTATTTGTTGGTGATGGTTGGTTATACTTCAATCTTGTCCTTGTACATCACATTTTCATTAAATGTGATATTTCTGTGTCTTAGGATCTTTCTATTCTGATCATCCCAAAATCAATAACCAAAATTATCATCACCATAGCTAATAAAGAAACATTTCTTAGCTTTAGGATCAAGCTTATCTCTATCATTAGAGTTTACATACACATAAGCAACACAACCAAAAAAATTCAGATGTGAGAGAGTTACCTCTTTTTCTGTCCATACCTCCTCAGGAATTTTAAAATTCAGCGGTACAGAGGGTCCCCTGTTTATGAGGTAAGCTGTCGTGTTAATAGCCTCTGCCCAAAAGCACTTCGGCAATCTAGAATGTATTCTCATACTTCTAGCTCGTTCATTCAGGATTTTGTTCATCCTCTCAGCTACGCCATTTTGTTCTAGTATTCCAGGAACTGTCTTGATCATTCTAATCCAATTCTCAGAGAAGAATGCTTTAAACTCTTGACTATTATACTCTCATCCATTGTCAGACTTCAGACATTTTAACTTTAGACTAGTCTGATTTTCAACTTCAGCTTTCCATCTTTTAAAGGTAACAAACACATCAGATTTAGATTTCAGAAAATAAACCTATACATTTCTTGTGGAATCATCAATGAAGGTGACATAATAGAGTGAGCATCCTCGAAAGTTATAGGAGCTGGTTCCCACATATCTGTATGCACTAGTTCCAGCTTCTCTTTCTTTGGCGTCCTTCCCGCCTTTGAGAAACTAACTGTCTTTTGTTTCCCCTAAATGCAATCTTTGCACAAACCTAATTCAATATGTTTTAGGTTTGACAACTTTTCTTTGGATGCCAACAATTTCACTCCCTTCTCACTCATATGTCCGAATCTCTGGTGCCACAATGTTATATCACGACCATGATCAATTGTTGCTATAGTATCCCTCTGTATTGCAGTTGTATACAATGTTCCATTCTTGAAGCCTTGTGCCACAACCAAATATCCTTTGGTTATCTTCCAAGATCTGTAATCGAATGTTGTTGTATATCCTTCAATGTTAATCTGACCTATAGATATCAGATTTTTCTTGAGGCCAGGAACATGTCGGACATTTTGGAATTTTCATAGCGTGTCTTATGAAGTCTTTATATGAACTTCACCTTTCCCGACAATGTCCAGAGGTTTACCATCTGCTAAATAAACTTTTCCGGATTTTCTAGCAATATAATTATATAATAATTCTTTGGATGATGTATAGTGAAAGGATGCACCAAAGTCCAGAATCTAATATTCGAATGGACCGTCTGCACAACAAATTAGTGCATCACCGATATGTTCAACAATTACATTTACTGAATTTTCTTTCTTCTTCTTATTTGGTTCTGTACATTGACTACTGTAGTGACACTTTTTATTGCAATTCTACAAGTAATGTCCTTGCGATTTTTGGATTTTTCCCTCTTCTCCTTGACTGTGATCTGTCACGACCATGACTTTGTCCTCTTTAGTTGCTTTTTCCCCTGCTTTCGGTATTAAAAGAAAATCCTGGGGAATCATTTGATTCTCTTCGGCGAATATCCTCAGTTAGAACCAAGTCTCTAATATCATTCAATTTGAGTTTGGTACTTCCCAATGAACTACTAATTGCAGTTACCGTTGTAGACTAACTCTCTGGTAGAGATGATAATAGAATCAATGCCCTGACTCTGTCATCAAATGTTATATTAACAGACTCAACTAAGTTAATATTATATTAAACTCATTGATATGATCCGTCATAGATCCACCTTCTGTCATCTTTAAGTTGAACAATCAACGCATCAAATAGACTTTATTTGAACAGATGGCTTCTAGTACATATTTGATAACGCCTTCATTAGGCCTACAATGGTCTTCTCGTTAATAATATTAAAGGACACATTTCGTGTTAGCATTGAACGAATCACACCAAGAGCTTGGCGATCTAATAGACCCCAATCCACTTTGGCCATATTCTCTGATTTTACCTCGGTCAAAGGTAAGTGTAATTTTTTCTAGTACAAATATCCTCTCTTTGCATTTACCAGAATTCAAAATCTTTGTCATTAAACTTGTCAATCTTAACCTTCCCTTCTTCCGATACCATTTTTCACAAAAAAAGATTTATGTGAATAGTAATGACGAATACTATTCCGTGTAAGAAAAAAATACCAACCATATAAGGTATACAACATCACTATTGGTGAATAGTATTATCACAATTAATGAATAGTATTAGTAATGATGATCAATAGTGTCGTACTATTTTTGTGAATAGTACCTGCACCAATACTGTACTTTTCTACCAGAATTACACTGTCTGTGCTCTGATACCAGTTGTTGGGGAGCGTGTCAGGCTAATAGAATGGGGAAAATATTTAAAAGAGAAGCAGTAAATTGCACTAGACAAGACAAGATTTACGTGATTCGGCAATTTTTATCTACTCCACCGCCACACAAAGAATAACTCTTTACTAATAGAAGAGAAAGAAGAAGTTGAGAGATGATCTGCAAATGAAAATGCATACCTCTTTTATAGGTATTTAAATGTCCTGCCGACGTAAGCACTTACATCATAATATAAGAAAAGAATTGAATCAGCTGACATAAGCGCTTACGTCATAAGAAAGGAATTCATTGATGAATTCTTCTGCCTATCATTTTTGTTCTCTATTTGACCTTTCTTTCTTTTGTTTTGTCTACTTTTCTTCTTTCACATACAACAACAGGTTTGCTCCTATTATAAAGACTGGTAATTAGCAAGTTATCTCTCATCTGATTTCTATGTCACATTAATTAATTTAATTCATACCATTTCCTTTTTTTAAATTGATTGCTTTAAATTTAAGGCATTTTTCACTTTTAGCCTGCGTGTATTTATATTTGGTAGCCGAAAAAGTATATAAAATTTGTATAATTTTTAAATAAAACATACGGAATGTGTGTGTGTATATATATATATCCGGCTATTATTTTGAGAACGGCTACAATATCTAATTTTGTGCAATAGTTACGATTCTAACTCAAGAAATTTATGATCGAACAAAATTCAAATATTGAAAATGTTAAATGTAGTCTACAACTAGCACTCTCTTTACTTTTATATTCCAAAATAAATGGTTAAGGAATGAAATGTTTTGTCATCTTTTGAATTTTTATATATAAGAACAGTGCCTTCTCTTTATAATGAACGAAATTATATGCTTTTAGTTGTTTGAAAAATTAATCTTAATTGTTGAAGTATCGTAATTATGTAACTGGAGTCTGGAGGAGAGGTGCATATGTAAAATGGGAGGGTATTGGAGTCTATCCCAACACTTTTGGCAAAACAAGCGGAACCTCTTTTGGGGGGCTGAACTTGTATTATTTCCTCTCCTAATTTAGAAAGAAAAGAAGTGATTTTTCTGTGCAATTGGACCTTGAACTTGTAATGTGCATGTAACGTCCATAATCCCAACTCCATTTTAAGTTAATTTCTCGTCGTTCAAGGTGTCACTATTATAAAAATATGAATTTCTAACGGACGTCCAGCCAGAAATTGGCTCGTCGGGAAAAGATCTCCATCGAGAAATTAGCTTTTTTTTAGTAGTCTGTAGGAGCTGAAGGAATCCTTCCTCCTTTGTCAAAGAGGGACGAGAGTGTTGTGTGAATTTGGACTGCACCTCAAGTTAATGGATATGTGGCAATTCTAATTTCTGATAGAGAAAATAGGACCATGGTAAAACTCTTATTCCAGGTGAAGATTACAAATAACCATTCTTAGGGATGTATTTATTTTGTCCTGAAATTTTGAACTAAATATCATAATTTCAGGATATTTGTGTCCCGAAAAGTTGAAGTGAAAAACTGAAAAATTCAGGTCGCTTTAGTTTATTCCTAAATAGCACCCTTTAGAGTTGTATTTCTGCACAGCAAGAGGCCCAGGCTCTAACCTTAATTTTTTAGAACTTGTTCAATTATATATGAGAAAACTACCCTGTATAGCCCTTCAAAATTTTATTAGCCCATACTTTCCCACATGGATCCGAAATAGCCCTTAGGCCCAATGTATTGACAAGTTATAGCCACTATTTCCAATACACTTTCACTCTCTTTCAACTGCCTGCCTTTCCCCTCTCTCTTCTCATCTTCTCCGATCTTCAATCTTCCAACTTTTCCTTTCTTTTTATCTTTCCCTTCTTCACTCCCTACTTTTTTTTCTTTTTTCTTTTCTTCTACAGTGACATTTTTTTAATTTTCTCTTTCTTTGCGATCTCCTCCTCTTTTACTTAGAAACAGAAATATCTATCTTCTTTGAGTAATTTCTGGCAAAAGTCTGGCGGAGGTTGTCGCTTTCTTCGCTTTCTGTTCACTTTCAGATCTAGTATTGTGTGATATTTTTTCGGATGACTTTTGCAAGAAAATAAAAAATGGAGAAAATAAAATAGATGCTGCCAGAGAAAAGCTTTTTCTGGCCAAGTTTGGTGTCCTCCATTATCGTTAACGCTCCTTTATTTATACGTTGTGTAATCAGTGTATGATAATTGTATAATATAGTGTCTAATCGTTGTGTATACATTATACACTAATGATACACTTATTATACACGTATTATACAAAACTGGACGTGAAAGATTACGGTGATTATGGTGAGTGTTGAAAATATTGTATATAATATGTATATATAATGTATCAACATGTATATGGAAGGTGTATCTACACTGATATAATGCATATACACTTTTTATACAAATTCAACGTTCATATAATTTTTTACATATTTTGTATATAAAGTATATAATAGTGTATATATATTGTTCGACGATGTATAAAAAGTGTATATACACTTTATACTAGTGTATAATATGTATAGTACGTGTAAAACCTATACATCACCTTCTTCCTCTTCTTATATCATGGGTATTTTTTCTTATGCAATGTCATATTTTTCTAGATTGGATCACTAAAAATTTAATTTTTTTGTAAAAGATAAAAAGGGGATTTTGGAGGTTATGGAGAAGACGGATGGGTTTAATGAAATTTTTGGGCTGAAAGGGTGGATTTGACGTGGATTTCACTAGGTTTTGAAGGATTTTTGGGGTGATTTGGCAAGATTTTAAATATTTTGACTACTAATATTAAGTGTAAAAGAAGGTTGCATTGAGGAGCCAGAGTCTACTGGTTTCCTGGGTTTCACTTGCTAGCCCTTATAATTGGTTTGGGGCTATGAATTGTATACCTTATTTTATGGCTACCGGTTGTCATTAATTTTCACCGAAGGGCTATAAATGATTTTTGCTCATTATATATTCTCTTTTCAGGCCCAAAAACAAGAAGAGCAAGAAGTCCAGGCCCAGGCCCAGGAACCGCCTCAAGAAGATGAGCTGACCCTTGATCTTCTGTCCAACATCAGCTTCCTTGTGGCAGAACAACAAGAGGAAGATGAAGCTGACATTGACTTATAGCTAAAGCTATGATTTTGGTTGCACAGCGAACAATTTTCTGCTTTTATATAATAGCAAAGATATCATAATTGTTATGACTAATAGAATAGGGCAGGATAGCACCATAATAAAAGACTATTAAAATGCATGCAGCTATTTGCCTTAAGATTTATGCCTTTGGGTAGAACTGCCTCTGCTTGTGTCAAGGTATATTAGTGAGAACCGGCTCGAAGGCCTGAGCATTTGATTTGAAATGCAAGTGATAATTCACCCACAAACATTATTGACTTTAGAGCATCACCCTAATTAGGATAGCTGTTTGATTTGTATGTCTAACATATCATGTACTTGGCTCGCTGCTTAGAGCCAATGTGATTTTGAACGAATAATAAGCATTTGGGAAAATATAGCAAAATCACAGCCTGCATGCCTTGGAAAAAATTCTTCTCTCTTCCATCTGTGGAATGATTGTACAATCTAAAGTTCTTCAAAACTTTCATTTGCTTGAAGCCTTCTTGAATCATTAACTATTTCCCACGGGCTGTAGTTTACAATTTGAATTTTGCACATCTAACATCTGAAGCTCTTTGGATCTTTGGCTGTTGTATCAAAATCCCAATTGCCCCATGCTGAAGATGAACCTCCTTAACATGATTTCGATTACTTTCTTTTTGACTATTGACATTTCAAAAAATGGTGGTTTATATTTGACAGAATTACACATAACTACAGCCCACACACTATACATTGCAACATAATAGTCCAATTACAATTTTATAAGGGGTATTATCACTTTTAGCCCGCGTCAAAAACTATTTACATTCGGTGGCCGAAAAAATGTATACAATTTATATAATTTGTATATATATATCTACAAAAAAAAATTACTTATTATTTTAAGAGCAGTTATACAGTGTTATCTTTCCCTTTTATAAATTTATACAAAAATAATAGTAGGCCAAGGTCAAAAACAAAAAAGAGCATTTAGTTCATGGTATAAACCTACCATTCATAATTTATATGTGGCATCGCATTGTGCCGTTGTTGGAGATCCGTCCCTTTAAAACTAGAGAAAGTCCCAATATTGTACATTTGTTCGTTATTTATGAAGGCTTCATTTGAAAAATTAATTTCGGGTTGATACCCCTATAATCTACAAATACAATATTAATATAAGTATAAAAATACTATGGATAATGAATAAGTCTTTGCCATTCGGATTGTGAAGTACGGCAATTTGTCGTCCTTCCGTAATTAGATTGTTCATGCATGATTGAAAGATTTTGTTTTGGCTCCTCATTGGTGGAGAATAATTCAGATCAAACCAGATTCTTTGGTATAGTATTTGTTTGGATAAAATAGCTCCGAAAATATCCTCAGATGGATGAGTATTTGACATAGAACTTCATTACGGTTCACAATTTATGAGCTAACACATATTTCTAGCTTGCTTATCGCGCGCGACTATACCCCTAAATTCGTCTGGTATCTTAAAAAATCTTGCAAACTTTCACAGTTATGAATATTGAATTCGGCATATCTAGCCACACGTTATAAAGTTTTTCCAGCTATCTTAAGTTCAGCAAATGCCTATTAACACCCTTTTTTTTTTACATAATAGAGAGAACGGTATGTAGTACTCCATTGAAGGTGGCAACTTAACACTAGTTGCAGGAGAACAGCACTGATGTATTCTCTAACATAATCTCACCACCCCAATATTACACAATCCTAATTATTCATTGCTCATCCGCCATTGTTGAAAGATTCAAAAAACATTATAGATGAAAATAAAGAACAGAGGCAAATTTGTATCACCTTAATGAGAAATAATTTCTTCATGAGTACAAGTCCCATTAACAGTTGAACGTGAAATAAATAACATATAGCACATTGTGGCCATGCGCTGGATAGGGAATCATTTCAGGAAGTCAGAAAGAACCAGAATAAATAAAAGCTTTGGGGAATTAAATTGGAGATGAAAAATGAAAAGGGTGGAAATAATACCTCGTAAACTTCCTTACGGAATTACTACATTTTCTCCACGATATTTCTACTTTAAAGACTCAATATTCCTTGTTCCTTTGGGGGTTCATTATCCATCAAATGACTCCTTTCTTATACCTCTAAAAAATATATTAAAATTTTGAATTTAACTTTTATATCATGATAATAATTTTTATATTATTACATTATTTAAAAAATAATTACATATAATTATTTATGATAAGTAAAATTAGTAATATCAAAATAAGATAATTAACTTTTTATATCACGTTAAAGTGCATATATAATATAAGCATTTATTACACATGTCAATGACTAAAAGTTAAACCCAAAAAATTCAATGCAAACAACTTGTCGCTTCTTCTTCACTCCTTTTTAATGGTAGTCTAAAATTTACATCCAAGGCTTAATGTAATTCTTTGTACTTTCTTTTTCAGCAGTGTTTTCTTATTTGTTGTCCTTATACGTATTTCACTGGATATAAGAAAAAAATTGTCAAAGGAAACATAATCTCAAGATGGTTCCCTTTACTCTTTCTCTTTATTACTCTTATTGATAGTAAAAAAGAAAAATCACTCTTAAATCATTTAATAATTGTCTAAATCGATAACGCGATTAAAAAGGTGAATAATCTTTTAGATTCCGTTTACGCATACATAATTGCTTTTATAGTTCAATGATAAAACTTAAACTCCAAAATTATATCTCTTTAATATGACATAATATAAATAAAAATATAAAAAATTGTATGAAATACTCTTTCTGTTTCAATTTATATGTCTAACTTTTCTTTTTAATATGTTTAAAAAAGAATGTCTCTTTTTATATTTAGTAAATCTTTAGTTTGATATTCTACATGATATATTTAAAACCACAAAATTTAAAAACAATTTGGTACATTATCCACATTTTTAGTTTAAGAACCCAAAATTTAAAAGAAATTCTTACTTCTCTTAAATTCCGTATGCTCGTATATTATAGGGAGCATAGATCAGAAGTAAAAGAAACAGAAGAGAAAATGGGATGGCCCCGCAAGGTTAAGTGACACATATTTTGTGGATAAAGAAGAAAAGAATGTCGATATGTTGCCTGCAAATTACATTACGAAAGCCCCGCCAACGACCAAAAGTGCAGGAGTAACTTTTTCGCCATAAATTCAAAAATAGCCAGATTTATAAGTGGTCTTCAAAAATAGCCACAGTTTCAACGATAATCGAAATTTAGCCATTTTTCATGTAAAGATAAATCTGAACGAAAACACTGTTCAAAATTCAGAAAAATACTCCAGCATAATATACTGGAGTTATACTGGAACTCCAGCATAATATACTGGAGTTTGGAACATCGGTTCTCCAGTCTCCAGTATATTATATTGGAGCCAACAAAATATACCGGTCCAGCATAATATACTAGAAGTTCATACACAGGTGCACGGAACTCCAGTAGATTATATTGGACCGGTCTCTGTTGCAGCAAAATAGTGGCTATTTTTTATTGACTTGGTAAATGTTGGCTATCTTTGAATGACCAGTCCAAAAACTGACTAGACTGTGCTATTTTAACAACTTTTTCCCAATAAAATAAAGCACAGTACGTACCAAGTGACAAATGCACAACTTTTATACACTTATGATTTATCGCAATAGCACAAATAGTTCCAACACAAAATTCTGCTTAAGTTATATATTCCTAATATTTTATTGGTCATATAAAAAAATATGTGTGACATAACTTAATACAATTTTAGGTTGGCCTCATTAAAATCAAAATTTATGAGAGATATAATGTGAAATAAAAATACATATTAGCAACACGTGCATGAGAGTAACTAAAAAAGAAAAAGTTATTAAAGCAAGCAATGCTCACATAAAATAAAAATCCTTATATTAACTGTTATCCATAGCATAACGACAATCGTTACATCATCGATCAGTCAGCGCATTAAAATTTCCTACATTATAATTTCCGTAAAACTAACTAGTCGTGAATGAAACAACCCCATGGACTTGAGCAGCGCTACATACGAAACGTGTAAGACAGCATTACTATAAGAGAGAGAGTAAGCAGTCCTGTTCGGGGCGAAGGAAGGATCTCCACGAAGGAAGGGGTTCAAAAAAAAAATTGTAACTAGTGGGAATTGAACCTATAACCTTAAAAAAGTTTTAAACCCCCTTGACCATCAAGCTACAATCTTGAATTGTGTTAAGGGGATTCAAAACTTAATATATAGAGGTAAAAACCAAATTTTGCCTTATATATACTGTAATTTTTCAGCCAAGAAGGTTCGGGTGAACCCCTTCCGCCCCCCTAAATCCGCCCCTAATCCTGTTGATAAAGTGATCTCTCTCATCTTTCACTATCTTACTATTTGTGCGATTTTAACGATAGAAATGTGTATGGAAACAATAACCCTACAGAAAAGGAGAGAATCAAGTCGTAAAATTTAACTTAAATGATACATCTATCAAGTAACCAGATGTACAGACAAAAATTGTTTATTATTATTATTAAATATAAGTCATAGACTTAACGTAGTAATATATATTGAGTCAATATAACATTATCCCCAGAAAAAAGAAAGGAACGTCGATCTGTTGCAAATTACAGCACGAAATCTCCACTACTGGGAACTCTTTTCCACTATTAAAAAAAAAAAACAGAGTAGCTGACAAGTGCACCATTTTTATTCACTTGACCTCAAGACAATCAATCATCCACTCTGAACAAACTTCATACACTAAAATCATCTGCTCTCTTTGAAATTAATTACTCCAGAAATACTGCCTTGTAAACAATATATACATATAATCTGTAGAGTGAGTTTCTATAGTACCTTTAGACTTTTCTTCTTCTCATAGTTGTTAAGTTCTCATCAGTACTTCCTAGCTAGGTGAGTCTAGATTTGTCCTTTAATTTTATATTAATTAATTCTGCTACAATCTTGCTTGTATGCCTTCATGTATGATGTTCCTGTCATTAATAATTCTCGATTCGTTCGTCATCCTCATAACTTCTTACTGATTCACTTACTATGTTTTTTTCTAAAAGTATAAATGTGGAATATAATGGTCATGCTGATTTTCTTTGTATCGTTCCAATTTTATCGGATGTCCTTATGAATTATATGATGTATATGATCAAGTCTTATTGATCCTGCATGCGTTGAGTAAGACATGTATTTATCTTCTTTTGTACTATTCAACTAGAATTTGTATCCAGATAGGTCTGTAGATAAACTTTGTAGTTGAATAAGATATGTATATATAGGGAGTCTGCACAGCTTTGAATATATTTACTCACTTTGTATATCAATACAGATTATCAAATTAATCAATTATCTTCTACTATGTATATACAGAATTAGGTGACGTAGTAATGGCGGACAAAGATGAACTTCTGGAGGCTCTGAAAAAGGAGGCTGTATAGGAATGGCAGGCGATGCGGGTGGTGTGGGTGTGGGGCGGGTTCTGTCTGAACCCGCGAAATTTATACCCGCCCCGCCTCGCCTCACATAGAATTTAAACCCGCATTCACCCACCACACACTTCACTCGCGTTCACCCGCCCCGCCCCGCACCCGCAATTTTCTTTTATTTATAAAAATTCTTTCTTTTTTAGAAAGCTAGACTTAAATCTGATTTTTTTAACAGAACAATTAATTACATCCAAAATGTTCTTAAATTCCCATATTTTACCTCTAAATCTAGTGATTATAATAGAAGGTAGAAAGTGCAGAGGAAAAAGGAAAAAGTTGACAATAATTAATATAGGTGATGGCAACTTTGCAGAATGTTATTCATGTCGTGTCACAAGATTTCATTTTTATTTCCTTCAACCTATAAATGTGTCACAAGATTTCATTTTTATTTCCTTCAACCTATAATGCAATAGCGGTCATCCCACATGGGCGAAGTTATAACAATGATTTAGTGTTATTTAATACAAAACTTTCAATAAAGAAACTAAAATACAGCAAGCTCCAACTCATGATACCATAAAAGCCATTAGTTGGTCTGTCTTTTAGTAGGCCATTCCCCCTTGTACTTAACAGAAATGGCATCAAGGCATCTCCACCACAATAAAACCAGGAAAAAGCAAAGCAACAACTAGGCTGAACATTAAGCAAAACAGGTTTAGAAACATCAGAATAAACTCCACATTTTTCGACACAGGTCTCATTGAGCAGGCTGCTGTGGAAGTTTCAATTTCTGTATTCAATCAAGCATCAAACATTGCAATAAAAGCAAGGAGCAGAAATTCTGCTGCAGAATGATGGAGATGCTGAAGCAATGAATACTGAATCAGAACTCAATGCCAGAACCAACAATGCTGGACCATAGACCATAGTGTTGAAGCAAAAACACATCTCAAAAGGCATAGGAGCAGTAGATTTAACAAACTACAAAGCTGTCAGCAAGGTCTAATGGTCTATACTAAACAAAATCTATCAAACATTCTCTTCCTCTTCTATCGACAACTTGAATCCGGCTTTTCCTCTTCGTCAAGTAATGTTGGACATGAAATTTTGTCGACCGTTGAAGCCAAACCTAAAAAGAAACATATATAGTATTAAAAATTAAAAAATCACTATTAACATTACAAGTCATTAAAAAAATCACTTACCATTTATTTCGTTCTATAACCAAGTGCAAGCACACATTAAAGCCCCCAACGTAGTAGGATGAAATCTACTACGATGAGGACTAATCAATCTCCCCCTAGTACTAAATGCAGATTCTGAAGCAACGGTAGAGACAGGAATGGCTAAGAGGTCATGAGCCATTTTTTGTAAAGTAGGAAACTTTAATCCGTTTGTCTTCCACCAACTTAAAGTGTCAAATGATGGTGTGCGGGGGTAGCACATTTTCTTCTAAATAAGAATCCAATTCTGATCTTGTGCCCACGTTCGAGCTACTCGACGCGACAAACCTATCAAAACTAGACAGTCGGTCACCCTCAACATGACCAACAACTTCACTAGAACTAGATGCTTGGGATGACTCAGCTCCTTTACTCTTATATTCTTGAAATAGATCAACACAATAGTTTCGAACTTCTTGAATTTTATTTGAAGCAGCTTCTCCACCATAAATATGTGTAAGACTCCACCAACCTCATCTTATACCTCGGATCAAAGATAGCAGCTACACCCATCAAAATATGCACTGCATCCCAATATTTCTTAAATTTCAACAACATTGATGATGCCATAGAGCTAATCAAAGGATTTAAACTTTTCACCAAGGCTTCCAATTCTATCTTAATATCACAAACTTTAGAAAAGTATAGAGTAAAAGTGGGATATTGAGTCCCTGAGAATTCTTCAGTGATATGGTAGAAAAGCTTTAATGTATCACAAACTTCTTTTGCTGCACTCCATTGCCCTTCGGTTGGAAAACAAGGATAACTAAGGTCACTTAGGCTCAACTTCATAAACACATCTTTGTATTTCAGGGCTGTTCTCAACATTAGATATGTTGAGTTCCACCGAGTAGGGTAATCATACTCTAACTTTTTGTTACAAGAAATATGTAGCAATCGTGCAGCTTCTTCAAACCTTTCGATTCTGCCTGAAGACCACATCCAATATAAGACACTGTCACGCACATTATTAATACTATCTTGTATCACCTTTAGTCCTTCTTGCACAATCAAATTCAAGATATGTGCGGCACATCGCACATGTAACATTCGACCCATCAACAATAAATCCCTTTTACAAAGTTTCTCATCTAGCAAGGTTTTCATCATAGCATTGTTTGTGCTACAATTATCAACTGTAATTGTTGAAATTCTTCTTTCAAGATTCCACTCTAACAAGCAATTAAGCAACGCACTACACAAAGTATCTTTATCATGTGGAGCAGGAACATAAACAAATTTAAAAATATGGCTTTGAAGTCTCCATATATCATCAATAAAATGTGTTGTAATAGCCATGAACCCTTTCTTGGTGTTGTCCGAAGTCCACATATCAGTTATTATTGCAACTTTACTTGTAAGGTTTTCCAATAACATAGAAGTTTTTGATTTCAAATTGTCGAAAATCTTCAGTATATCATTCTTGACTGTGTTCCTAGACACCATTTTGAACAACGGTTAGAGACTAGCAACAAACTTCCTAAATCCTACATGATCAACAATGGACAATGGATACTCGTGCAAAATGATAGCATGAGCAAGTTCTCTGCGTGAAACATCTTGATCAAAATAGTGTTGTTGGCTACCATCACCCCCTGAATTACCCTCATTGTCTAAGTTACTTGGCTTTTTGCGACATCGATTACAGATATAATCTAGCATGGATTATGTCCCACAAATTCTTGTTGATTTTATACGAGTAATACAATACTTACAAACACCAAAACGAACTCGATTAATCATCACCGGTGTAAAATGATTCCATGCGTCAGAAATAAGTTTTCTTTTCCCAGTTTCATCAACAACTTCATCGACTTGCATAGGCAATTGACTCTCACTCTCTATAGGAAAAGTACTAGAAGATGAACCAACCGGATTCTCTTCATTTTGAGATTCCATACTTTTCTACAAAAAATAAGCAAAATTAATATTATGAGACATTTCTAAGTGCACATGGAAAATGAAAAAAGAGTCAATTAAGCAGTTTATGACAGAAACTATATATGCAGCCCAAAGCAATTTATGACATAAACATATATGAATCTGCAACTGAGCTTGCAGTTTAACTAGCAGTATTAGTGAATGAAATAAAACAGAACTATGCAACTATTTTACTGAGGCATGTATTGCAAAACTGGTGCTCCTCATCAATGGAAAAAAATCATATACAAAAGAAAACCTTTTCTTTGTAAGGAGTATTGATTGGCTTTACCAAGTTTCCTTACTTCTTGTGGACTATGTGAAAAAAGAAAACTAATGCTGATAGCTAAACTCCAACTTCCTTTTTCTGATTTTTCTTATGAACATCTAAAATTAGCGCAACATATGGGTGTAAGGAGATCATATTCAAATTCGAAACTTGACACCAATTGAACTTTGGGATTAAAAATGAAATAGAAATTCCATTGGCTTTACACAAATGGTCTTCTTGGAATCATATTTACCTTTGGCCTTCTCTACACAGCCTTAAAGAACAGGAAATATAGGTCTTTATCATTGATGCCCATAATGTGTTTGATAAAATTTCTCATAGAAAAATCGAAAATACAAAGCTTTAAACCAAAATTAAATAGGAATTCCACAACAAAGATAAAGCCCAAAAACTTAATTCAAGATTACTAGAACCAGAAAATGGAGCTATAGTGAGAAGTAGAATTCAAAGAGGAAAAGGGACTCACAATCCTTGATAAACCACAGAATAATGACCTTCACAATTGAAAGCTGCTGTAAATTTCTCGGATTATCGAGCAAGACTGAGAGGGGAGTCGAGGACCAAGGAGAGTCTGAGAGAGATGACTGATGAGTCGTAAGAGACAGAGAGAGAAATTTGTTCTAGGGTTTTAATATTTAGCCTTTATGTCTATTAGTTTAAAATATTAAATCCCCACCCGCGACCCGACCCGACCCGCATTATTTTTTTAATTTAAAAATTGAACTCGCCCCGCCCCGCCTCGCAACCGCAAATTTTCAAACCCACACCACCCCGCCAATGTTCAAACCCACCCCGCCCCGTACCCGCACCGCCTCATTGCCATCCTTGCATCTAATAAGTTTCTACTTTGTAGTTTTATTGTTAGGAATCATCTCTTTCCATTGTCCTTTACTCTGTTCCTTTTGTCCTGTTTACTTCCTTTTCCTGAGTCTGTTTGGGCAAAACAAGTGAGAAATATCTTTAAAATTTGACACCAACTTTCCAATTGTACAAAACGGGATCTGGCTAGCATATCAAAGTGGCATAAGTCAGGAAAGAACAGCGTGCGAACTGAGTTGGTAACAATCAATGTGCTTTGGGATTCATGTGAAATACAAAGGTTTGGTATATGTCAATCCATGAACAATGCAATAGATGGAGGGTGTTGGTTGAACGGATCAAAGGTATTTTCTGTAATAAGATTGACAAAGAAAGTGGTTAACCAGTGACAAGCAAGGTCTGTCACACCTCCTTTTTCCGCACCCGCGAGAGGTGCAGGGGAGTTTTTTCCAATTAAAGGACAATCGAAACGGGATTTATTTATTTATTTCAGAGTCGCCACTTGGGAGATTTAGGGTGTCCCAAGTCACCAATTTTGATCCCGAATCGAGGAAAAGAATGACTCTGTTTAACAGTCTGCGCACCAGAAATCCGGATAAGGAATTCTGTTAACCTGGGAGAAGGTGTTAGGCATTCCCGAGTTCCGTGGTTCTAGCACGGTCGCTCAACTGTTATATTCGGCTTGATTATCTGATTTTATACAAATATGAACTTATGTGCAAATTTTATCTTTTTACCGCTTTCATAATTGTTATTATTATTTTTACAAGAATGTGAACATCGTTTAAAAATATGTCTTTGGATTGCGTCACATAAAATGCACCCGCGATCCGGAACGTATTTTTATTCAATGTTTTAGGATTTGGACTTGGGTCGCATAAATGCGCACCCGTGTTTAAGCGATTAGCGTGCCTAAAGCGATTAGCGTATTATTATTTATGGGTAAGACTGTGGAATTCACTAAACAGTCCATCCCGAATTCTAAATACTCAATTAAATATTTATTGAGGGCCCCACAATTTTGTATTTTTTATTCGGCGAGGCTCGTCTCATTTATTTTTAAAAGACAATCCTAAAATGCCTACATTATTCTCTATTAAATTTGTCTCTACAAAATAAAATAAAAAAAATGTCTTAATTTATTTACAGGCTGAAATTGACCAATAATATTTAATTAAACAACATTCTTCCAAGTTCCAAAATGGTCTATTTTGATAAACTAACGTATTTTTTGAGACATGATAATCATCCAACAATAGCGAATTAACTAGACGAAGTTACTACACCATTTATTTATTTTTAGGCAATATATAGGTAGTTCGTCCGTTAAGCTATCATCCGATGTTTCACTATATGTATTAAATATCTACATGATTCTGATTTTTTGCAAGCTAAATAATTTATACATACAAATAAAATTCAGAATATAATTAAATATAATTCAGAATTTCAACTCTTCATTTTTCGTATTCTTACTTCATATTTCGGATTACAATAACCAGCGTGTCAGTTGTGTACCTGATTTGGAAGAAAAAGAAAATGAAAGATGAGAATCAGTAGCAGTAATAACAGTACAACACAGCAGCAACAATCCAGCAACAGTAACAACCCAGGAACAGAGTTTGCAAACCGGTGGAGTATTAATCCCAAAACAAAGCTTCATATTCAGCCATATTATTGGTGCAATAAAATCGTAGTTGAGCCGTAACAGGATAGTGATGCCCTGTTTTAGAAATGATTACAGCTCCTATCCCGACTCCTTTCATGTTAGCGGCCCCATCGAAGAAAAGTTTCCAGCCAGGTTTTTCCATTTGCTCCATCTCATTGATATGCATTATTTCTTCATTGGGAAAATAGGTTTTTAATGGCTCGTACTCCTCGTCGACCGGGTTTTCAGCTAAATGATCAGCCAGTGCTTGGGAGTAATTCTCATATAGGGCAAAAATCACGTACTTACAGTTGCCCCTCTTTGCCCGAAGACACGAAGGGTTTTCGTGCAAAGATAAAGCGAGCGATTTTTGCCCATCCGAGTACTCCGTGTGAAGCATTTTTTGAAAAAGATTTAACCGAACCTTTGCTTCAAAGGTTTCCTACATATCCCTGGCTAAAGGGGAATCAGGTTAATGTAGTTCGGGAAGTTTTGGTAGCTGGGACTACCGTGGGACTGCAATGTTATTGCTGTTGCATGCTGTTATCACTGTTTACCGATCTCCTTGTTACACCTTGCTTAAAAGAAAACAAGAAGCTAGGCTATGCTGCAATTTTTCTTGTTGTCTTGCTTTCTTGTCTGCTTGCATTTTTTCCAGTGCTTTTCTTCCGATGCTTTTCTTCCTTTCGACACATGCACTTGAGTTTTTGCTGGGACCTCTTATTGCAACCTTCTGTTTCCCGGTGCTGGGGATTTTTATTGCTTCCTGCTGGGGATTCCTGTTGTAACCCTCTATTTTATTGTTCTCTGACTTGATTTTGAAATGTATGCCTCTGGTGGGCGGGCTCCCAACTTCAACACTTGAAATGAAAAGACTGAAATGTATGCCTCTGTTCTATGGGCGGGCTCCCAACTTCAACACTTAAAATGAAAAGACTGAAATGTATGCCTTTGTTCTATGGGCGGGCTCCCAACTTCAACAATTGAAATGAAAAGACTGAAATGTATGCCTCTGTTATATGGGTGGGCTCCCAACTTCAACACTTGAAATGAATTACTGAAATGTATGCCTCTGTTATATGGGCAGGCTCCCAACTTCAACACTTGAAATGAATTACTGAAATGTATGCCTCTGTTCTCCAGGCGGACTCCTGATTGTTAAATTTGAAATTGAATGTCTCTATTCTCCAGGCGGACTCCTGACTTTAAAATTTAAATTGTATGTCTCCGTTCTTCAGGCGGACTCCTGATGTCAAACTTGAAAAGTACGTCTCTATTCTCCAGGCGGACTCCTGATTGCTAAATTTGAAATTGAATGTCTCTATTCTCCAGGCGGACTCCTGACTTTAAAATTTAAACTGTATGTCTCCGTTCTTCAGGCGGACTCCTGACGTCAAACTTGAAAAGTACGTCTCTGTTCTCCAGGCGGACTCCTGATTGCTAAATTTGAAATTGAATGTCTCTATTCTCCAGGCGGACTCCTGACTTTTAAAATTTAAGCTGTATGTCTCCGTTCTTCAGGCGGACTCCTGACGTCAAACTTGAAAAGTACGTCTCTGTTCTCCAGGCGGACTCCTGATTGCTAAATTTGAAATTGAATGTCTCTATTCTCCAGGCGGACTCCTGACTTCAACAACAACTTAGGAGGAAATGCCTCTCCTATGGCGGACTCCTGATTTCAACAAACAACTTTGAATATAAAACGCCTTTCCTCTCTTCAGGCGGGCTCCTGATTTCAACAATCAACTTAGGAGGAAATGCCTCTCCTATGGGTAAAAACAAACTTAGGAGAAAATGCATCTCCTATGGGTGAAACTAAACTTAGTTAGGAGGAAATGCGTCTCCTATGGGTGTCTCCGTTCTTCAGGTGGACTCCTGACGTCAACAATCAACTTAGGAGGAAATGCCTCTCCTATGGGTAAAAACAAACTTAGGAGAAAATGCGTCTCCTATGGGTGAAACTAAACTTAGGAGGAAATGCCTCTCCTATTGGTTAAACAACAACTTAGGAGGAAATGCCTCTCCTATGGGTAAGACTAAACTTAGGAGGAAATGCATCTCCTATGGGGTAAAAGTAAACTTAGGAGGAAATGCATCTCCTATGGGTGAAACTAAACTTAGGAGGAAATGCCTCTCCTATGGGTGAAACTAAACTTAGGAGGAAATGCCTCCCCTATGGGTAAAAACAAACTTAGGAGGAAATGCATCTCCTATGGGTGAAACTAAATTTAGGAGGAAATGCCTCTCCTATGGGTGAAACTAAACTTAGGAGGAAATGCCTCTCCTATGGGTAAATACAAACTTAGGAGGAAATGCATCTCCTATGGGTGAAACAACTTAGGAGGAAATGCATCTCTTATGGGTAAAACTAAACTTAGGAGGAAATGCATCTCCTATGGGTAAAACTTAAACTTAGGAGGAAATGCGTCTCCTATGGGTAAAAGTAAACTTAGGAGGAAATGCATCTCCTATGGGTGAAACTAAAACAAACTTAGGAGGAAATGCCTCTCCTATGGGTGAAACTAAACAAACTTAGGAGGAAATGCATCTCCTATGGGTGAAACTTTAATGATTTCAAACTAGGAAGTGCGTCTCCTATTAATGAAATCTTCACTTAGGAAGTGTGTCTCCTATGCGTGAACCATTTCCTTCTTCCTGAATTATTTACTTACCTGTGTTGTCTTCCCTCGAAACTGCTGGGGATTATTTTGCTGGGGATGACTTTTCCTTTTCTTCCTTACCCACTCTGGGTTGCCCGAAACTCTGTCGAGGATGCTTCTACATCTCGATGATCCACTGGGGATAACACTGTTGTGGATAACTCTGCTGAGTAAATATGTTATCTTACTCCTTCCAAAATTACTTCCTTTTGAGTAGGATGTTTCATTCCTCTGCAAACTACTTTCCCCTTTTTCTTTCTTTTTTCGTTTTTTTTTCTCTTTTTTTTTTTTTTGAAATAAAAAGACTGAATGTATTCCTCTGTTATATGGGCGGGCTCCCAACTTCAACCAACAAATCACCACTCTGTTATATGGGCAGGCTCCCAACTTCAACCAACAAATCACCATTCTATTTTTCAGAGGGGGCTCCTGATTACTTAAAATTTGAATTGTATTCCCTTATTCTCCAGGTGGGCTCCTGATTGCTGATACTTCCATTGTATTCCCTTATTCTCCAGGTGGGCTCCTAATTGCTGATACTTCAACTGCTCTTCCTTGTTCTCCAGGTGGACACCTAATTGCTAATACTCCAACTGCTCTTCCTTGTTCTCCAGGTGGACGCCTGATTGCTAATACTCCAACTGCTCTTCCTTGTTTTCCAGGTGGACGCCTGATTGCTAATACTCCAACTGTTCTTCCTTGTTCTCCAGGTGGACGCCTGATTGCTGGGGATAATACTACTGGGGAAGTCTCCTTTCTTCCCCTCCTTCAAATTCAATTTTTTTTCTTTTTTTCTTTTTTTTTTGTTTTTTTTTTCAACACTGCTGGGAATAAAAGCGTTATCTTCTCGGGATAACGTTGTTGAGGATAATGCTGCTGGGGAATTTTATCCCTTCAAATCGATGCTTCATTCTTCTGGAAGCTGCTGGGGATGATAATGGCTTTTTGCTTTTCTGAGCACAAGTGTCATCCCTTTATTCTGTCTGCTGGGGAATACTTCCTCCATTGAAACTTATTATGTTGGGGCAACACTGGTTCAAACACCACTTCCCTTGAGACTGGTGCTATCTTTATTCTTCCTCGAATGGGTACCTAACTTCCAGAAAATTTTCCAAATGAAAGGAAAATTTCCTGCCCCAGTTTGACAGTCTCCCTTATGGCATGCATTTCTGTCATCAATGTCATTTCCTTTACCTGTTTCAAATCAAACAAAATTTGTTAGTTTAAAATGTGGTGGTTGGTTGTGATACTCCTACTGAGATGACTTTTCCTTTTCTCCTTCCTTGCTCTGTGCTCCACAACTTGTTGGGGATGATATTATTTGCTGGGGATAATCCCTTTCTGCTGGGGATATCCCTCTTCTTTTGTGGCATAGCTCGGAAACTGGCATTTCCCTGACCTTTTAGTCTAGTATGAATTTCCCCAAATCATGCTCACTGCTCTCCTTGCTTTTTTCAACGGGCCTTGGCCTTGAGGTTTATAACCTTTGATTTCGGCAAGGGTATCCCTCTTGATACTTGTCAATCCTTTTGTCAATTCCCTTTTGCTGGGGATATCTTTTTTGACACTGGCCTCGCGTTTGTTCCTCGCTGACTATACCATTTGGATGTACTAGTCAGATCTTATCTTGCATAATTGGAAAGCTGATGGCATATTTTGAAGTCAATTCACACTTGTTCTGACCAGACAGACTCTATTGGGGAGTTTTTCTATGAAAGGAAAAAGATAAAAAGGGAACAGAATAAAAGACAAATGAAAAAGATGACTCTGTAACAAAAGAAACTATAAATAAAAACCTATCAAATGCAGACACCGACTCTAATGGTCATGGCATGCATTTGTGGCCTATCTTCCGTCGTCAATCGTCTTTCAAGACCTTCAATTGGCAATTCCCCATCTGATTCTCGATCTTATTCGACTTGTAGTGCACGAAGGGTTTTCACTATCAAGTCTCTCTCATTTTGGTTTTTCTCTCAGCTTTCATTGCCTTATGGTGTCCGTGAAGATTTTCACCGATAAGACTCTCTCATTTGTATCACTTTCCAGCTAGGGATTTGGAGTGTTGCCGGTATGACTCTCTCTGCTGGAGATTAGAGTCCTTTCTGCTGTGGAACAGAATGTTATGTTCGCCGGTAAGACTCTCATTTGTCTGACTTGGCATCTTTTGCAGACTGATCAGAAGGTCTTTCTTTGGACCGTAATGTGGGTTTTGGATAGGGCTAGAAAGAAAGGGTATTAAAAGCTCAAAAATGCATCGATTTTGGGTTATTAATTACAACCTTCGGAACTAGATTTGTTTACAACAAACGCAGCATTTGCCCCAGTTTCTTGCTTGGGGATATTTTATTTGATTTTTTTTTTATTTTTCAAAACTATGACCGAGCCGTGAAGCGCCTACGTATCCTCTTTGAGGAATCAGGTCAAACGTAGTTCCCAATTCCTCTGTTTTCATTTGACTTCCTTTTGTTTTTTTTTTGTTATCATTTTTCTCTTCTTCTTTTTTTCGTTTTTTTATTTTATTTTTTTTCTTTACCTTCCAGGCTCGTATTTCCTAGTCGTTGCTATTGATTCCGAACGAGGGGTATGAAAGAAAATAAATAAGGCTCAAAGGGGGGTAACGAAGGATAAAGTGTTTAGATAGCAGAACAAAATGCCTTCGTCATTCCAGTCTTCAAAACATGCCAAGTGCAAACAACACAATTGATCATAGATTTATAGTCTCTTCCGATGGTGCTGGACTTGACAATTATGTTAAACACTTGCTTTTTCATTTGTCATTTCTAAAGCACCGTTGGGCGACACTCTCACTCTCATGAACGACCCTCATGCCAATTTGGCAAATCTTGTATTTAACGATTCTCTTTATGTTTTACTTGCCCCAGTTCCACATGACTCGGGCTTCAAATAATCTCAAACCGTTCTTATTTCCTTTAAATGTTCTGATTGCCTTTCCGGGGTTTTATGATTAACTTTAAAGACTAGGCCCAAACTGTGTGTGCATGTCATGTTACTAGAATCGGCGCTGAACAAAATGATAAAAGGATCAAACAAAAAGATAAATGGAAATAATAAAAGACCGGATTTTGTATTAGACTACCGGTGAAATGGTTTGAATAACAAAACAAACCATAATAAAATCCTAAAACAACCTGGACAAAACTTAAACAAACCGCTATGACAAAAATGGAAAAATAAAAAGATTTGACACAAGACAATATTCAGATTACATCCCTAAGAATAATCCGGACAACAGAAATGACCACAAAATAAGCCACCACAAGCTTCTCTCTTGCTAACCAAGGAACGGAGCGTCCTCCCACTTTATCAAAATTGGCATCTTAGCCACTGAGCTTCGCATCAGTATTGTCCAGAACATTGCCAACTTCGATATCATAAACCTTAGTCAACAATTCCCCAATAGGATTCGAGTGCTTCTGTCATCACGCCCGATCCCCGCAAAGCGTGCTTTTGGATCTTGTATTTCCCGCTTACCACAAACCAACCACCTTATTTCTTTGTGATTCAAAACAAAACAGGTTAGAATGGACTCAGTCGGTCCTCATTATTGACAACATCTTTTTTTCTTTTTCTTTTTTTTCGATTTTTTTTTTTCATTTTTCCCTTTTCATTTCTTTTTTTTTCTTTTTCTTTTTCATTCTCTTTTTTTTCATTCTCTTTTTTTTTGCTTTTTTTTTGTGGTCGAATCTTATGGAGATTGCTTACGTATCATGACCCCGCATGAATCAGACCTTGCGTAGTTCGGACCAATAAAAGATAAACAATACTAAACATTTTTTTTCAATTTAAAACACACTGGGTTTTAAAGGTTTGAAGATGACCTACAAACTCGAAAATCAAACAACCCACATATTCTAATTAAAAGATTTACAAACTCCAAAACAAATGGCCATCTTCCTTTCTCCGTTTGACAAATGCAACCAAACAGTTATTTTTGCAAATGTGGCCCCTTCCAAATTTTGAGGCCGGAGAGGATTATTTTATAACACTTTACAAACTTGTCCATTCTTTTACGAAAATAGCCTTTCGACAACTGAAAGATACTCTAAGGCTATTTCGGCAAGAACGGTTTAAGACGCGGCCGAAGCTGGCTCGACTTATTTTTTGACTAAAAAAAATTTAAATGGTATTCACCTAACCGCTGATTTTTTTTCAAATTACAATGAAAATGTGGTGTTGCAAACACGGCCCTTCAGCGCCTCGGGGACGAAGATTTTTAAGGCTGTGTGGGTCAACTGGACCAAAATCCTAAACATGACCCAAAAGGTGGCTGTTTATGCAAAGTCAGCCTTCCGGCGTCTCTTTCGGGAACATTCGGCTATTTTTGACAAAAACAACATCACCCTGATTTATTTATGACTCTTTTTTATCATTTTTCAAAAATAGAAAACTCAACATTGCAAACACGGCCTTTCAACGCCTCGGGGACGAAGATTTTTAAGGCTGTGTGGGTCAACTGGACCAAATCTTAAACATGACCCAAAAGGTGGCTGTTTATGCAAAGTCAGCCTTCCGGCGTCCCTTTCGGGAACATTCGGCTATGTCTTGACAAAACAGCGTCACCCGACTTCTTTATGACAAAATTAAAATTTTGACACGTTTTTTATTTATTTATTGGTTTTTGGCTATTTTAGCAAAAATTGGGAGGTTGGATACCGCACGACTTATTTATGACAAAAATTAAAATTTTGACACGTTTTTATTTATTTATTTATTGGTTTTTTGGCTATTTTAGCAAAAAAGGGGGGGTTGGACCCGATGAGGGTTGCCTACGTATCTCACATCCGGTGAGAATCAAACCTGCGTAGTTCGGGCAAATTAACCGAACTATTAAAACATGACTCTTTTCCATTTTTATTTTTTCCTGGCAAAACAATCTATTTTCCTTTTCTATTTTTTTAAAAAGACAAAATAACGATTTTTTTTTCATTTTCAACAAACAATAAAACAATCTATTTTTCCAAAAATAAAAGACTCTTTTTTTTTCTATATTTTTTTAGTAAAATAAAATATTTTCCTCTTTTTCCTTTCAAAAATTCAGCAGAGTTTCACCTGGTCATTGATTTTTCTAAAATAATCAATTAACTCCCTAACTGATATATTCTTTTTCCTTTTCTTTCTTTTTTTTTTCTTCAATTTTCCAACATTCCCGAGATTTAGAAACCGGTCAACATGCAAGTTCGAAACAAATATATGTACAGAGCAAGTAGGATGCATCAGAATGGTCTTTTCATTTCAGGTTGCTAGTCCTAGACGGACCCAACCCCTGTGTTGAGTCCCCTAAGTCAAATGCAACGTGATGCAAATAAGTGTTCCTACTAGGGATCTGGCATGAGGTTTCGTTATACTAGGTTTATAACCTGGGTATATGTTCTAGACTGTGTACCCGAGCGGACAACTCGAGTCGAGGAGGGGGCAACTTACCGGGAACCAAAAGGTCATCCGGCTTCGTAACTTATCCGTCCTCTTTCTTATTTCAGATATCGACACTAACAGAATAGGGAGCCTCGACCAGCGAGCTTCTCCCCGGAGGTAAGAAGAGAAGGGTTTCGGCACAGTTTATATACAGTTCAGATAATATCAAAGCGGTAAAAGACAACATTTAGTATGTTATGTCAGAACATGCAATATATATCAGATAATAAAGCCAAATGTAACAATTATTCTAAGCTCGAATTCTTGAATCCTGAACCAGTGGTTCTGGGTTTAATTCCCCAGCAGAGTCGCCAGAGCTGTCACACCTCCTTTTTTCGCACCCGCGAGGGGTGCAGGGGAGTTTTTTCCAATTAAAGGACAATCGAAACGGGATTTATTTATTTATTTCAGAGTCGCCACTTGGGAGATTTAGGGTGTCCCAAGTCACCAATTTTGATCCCGAATCGAGGAAAAGAATGACTCTGTTTAACAGTCTCCGCACCAGAAATCCGGATAAGGAATTCTGTTAACCCGGGAGAAGGTGTTAGGCATTCCCGAGTTCCGTGGTTCTAGCACGGTCGCTCAACTGTTATATTCGGCTTGATTATCTGATTTTATACAAATATGAACTTATGTGCAAATTTTATCTTTTTACCGCTTTCATAATTGTTATTATTATTTTTACAAGAATGTGAACATCGTTTAAAAACATGTCTTTGGATTGCGTCACATAAAATGCACCCGCGATCCGGAACGTATTTTTATTCAATGTTTTAGGATTTGGACTTGGGTCGCATAAATGCGCACCCGTGTTTAAGCGATTAGCGTGCCTAAAGCGATTAGCGTATTATTATTTATGGGTAAGACTGTGGAATTCACTAAACAGTCCATCCCGAATTCTAAATACTCAATTAAATATTTATTGAGGGCCCCACAATTTTGTATTTTTTATTCGGCGAGGCTTGTCTCATTTATTTTTAAAAGACAATCCTAAAATGCCTACATTATTCTCTTTGAAATTTGTCTCTACAAAATAAAATAAAAAAAATGTCTTAATTTATTTACAGGCTGAAATTGACCAATAATATTTAATTAAACAACATTCTTCCAAGTTCCAAAATGGTCTATTTTGATAAACTAACGTGTTTTTTGAGACATGATAATCGTCCAACAATAGCGAATTAACTAGACGAAGTTACTACACCATTTATTTATTTTTAGGCAATATATAGGTAGTTCGTCCGTTAAGCTATCATCCGATGTTTCACGATATGTATTAAATATCTACATGATTCTGATTTTTTGCAAGCTAAATAATTTATACATACAAATAAAATTCAGAATATAATTAAATATAATTCAGAATTTCAACTCTTCATTTTTCGTATTCTTACTTCATATTTCGGATTACAATAACCAGCGTGTCAGTTGTGTACCTGATTTGGAAGCAAAAGAAAATGAAAGATGAGAATCAGCAACAGTAATAACAGTACAACACAGCAGCAACAATCCAGCAACAGTAACAACCCAGGAACAGAGTTTGCAAACCGGTGGAGTATTAATCCCAAAACAAAGCTTCATATTCAGCCATATTATTGGTGCAATAAAATCGTAGTTGAGCCGTAACAGGATAGTGAT
Organism: Nicotiana tabacum; assembly: GCF_000715075.1. Taxonomy (NCBI): domain Eukaryota; kingdom Viridiplantae; phylum Streptophyta; class Magnoliopsida; order Solanales; family Solanaceae; genus Nicotiana; species Nicotiana tabacum. The sequence continues at coordinate 90,980,911 of NC_134101.1, read as the reverse complement.
GCCCTGTTTCAGAAATGATTACAGCTCCTATCCCGACTCCTTTCATGTTAGCGGCCCCATCGAAGAAAAGTTTCCAGCCAGGTTTTTCCATTTGCTCCATCTCATTGATATGCATTATTTCTTCATCGGGAAAATAGGTTTTTAATGGCTCGTACTCCTCGTCGACCGGGTTTTCAGCTAAATGATCAGCCAGTGCTTGGGAGTAATTCTCATATAGGGCAAAAATCACGTACTTACAAGGTCTTCCAAGCGGAAATCAAAGTTATCATGGCAAGTGAAGGAGCAATAGACCTCAAGGCCAAGGCTAGTGGTTTAAGTCAGGAAAGAACAACATGTGCACTGAGTGGGTGGCAATTGACGTGCTTTGGGATTCATGTGAAACACAAAGGTTCAGTATATGTCAATGCATAAGCACAATGCAACAGATGAATGGTATTGGATTTGAACGGATCAGAGGTATTCTCTATGATAAGGGTGATAGAAAAGTGATCAGTCAATAAAAAGGCAAGGTCTTTCGAGTTGAAATCGAAGTTATCATGGGAAATGAAGGAGCAATCGCCCTCAAAGTCAAGGCCGCAAACCAACCACCATGTTTAAACTCACAAGTTTTCTTTGATTGAAATATGGGTAGGAAATTTTGTTTGTTCCGGAGAAACCCTCCGTGAGGAAAGCAGGTGCCAGACAGGCTCGGCAGTAAGTTTCTAGTACCATCCTGGATGACGGGGTTCAGTAAGTTGTGAGACCCTTGCAAGTGACAAGGTCTGACGAGAGTTTTATTTTTGGGAAGTATAATTTAGCATTTAAGTTTTTCACTTTTGAGATAAGACTTGGTTTTGAAATTTTTCAGGATAAGGGAATTTAGCTTAGAGCTTATTTTGATAACAAAAATTGGTTAACACTCACAGATGTTCCCAATATCAAACTGGGGCAGAAAAATTTCTTTTGTTTTGTCTGTTTTGTTGCAATCAGGAGCCCACCTGGAGATTAAGGGAAAAAATCTCAAGTTTCAAAGGAAAGCGGGTCGAGTTCAGCAATCAGGCGCCCACCTGGATAACAAAGAGAAAGCAATTCAAGTTTCAGAGGAAAGGAAGACAATTCAAGTGTTGGTAATCAGGCGCCTACCTAGAGAACAAAGGGAAAGCAATTCAAGGGTTGGAAATCAGGAGCCCACCTGAAGAACAAAGGGAAAGCAGTTCAAGGGTTGGAAATCAGGAGCCCACCTGGAGAACAAAGGGAAAGCAGTTCAAGTATTGTAAATCAGGAGCCCACCTGGAGAACAAAGGGAAAGCAATTCAAGGGCTAGAAATTAGGAGTCCGCCTGGAGAACAAAGGGAAAGCAGTTCAAGGGTTGGAAATCAGGAGCCCGCCTGGAGAACAAAAGGAAAGCAGTTCAAGTGTTGGAAATCAGGAGCCCACCTGGAGAACAAAGGGAAAGCAGTTCAAGTGTTAGAAATCAGGAGCCCACCTGGAGAACAAAGGGAAAACAGTTCAAGTATTGGAAATCAGGAGCCCACCTGGAGAACAAAGGGAAAGCAGTTCAAGTGTTGGAAATCAGGAAGCCCACCTGGAGAACAAAGGGAAAGCAGTTCAAGTGTTGGAAATCAGGAGCCCACCTGGAGAACAAAGAGAAAGCAGTTCAAGTGTTGGAAATCAGGTGCCCACCTGGAGAACAAAGGAAAGCAATTCAAGTGTAAGAGAGTGTTAGAACAAAGGCATGTTACGAGAAACAGTTCCTCTTTTTACGTTGAAATAAGCATAGAGAAACTTACCACCAAAAGTTAGCTACAAATAAATCAAATCATACGGTCTCTATTTGTCATGAAAGTTATCTGATCAGATCTTGCCTTGCGAGCCAACTCCCTCAGTTCCATCACTTTCTTTTCCTTATCTTTCATCATCAGCTCTTTCAGAAGCTTTGACCGCATTGCAACCCCTCGCACTGAGCCGACGCTGGATGTGAATACCGCTTTGGAGCAGTGAGACATAGTACAGAGGACTATTGGACTCTTAAAAGGGCGGTTAAGGATTTGATTGAACCTGAAAGTATCGTTTTTTGGGATGAAGAAGCTCCTGATGTGATGAATAATTTGTTGCCTGCCCACAACAGCAAGCCAATAGCCGGAATAATTTGTGGATATGAGGAATTTAATCCAGCACTGAAGGCCATTGAAACCATTGCCGAGATAGAAGAAAAGCCAAAATATGATCGCCAAGCATGAAAATTCCCCATCAGACGGGAGTCTCGGTAGCCAGTCTTGTTATCCTTTCTGCGTCTAGATTATCTTAGGGTGTCATCCGAATGTTTACTTTATAGTCTTATTTTCCGATGTAAATCCTTCTATCTTCAAAAATTGAAAAAAAAAATCAAAATAAAAAAAAATCAAATGAAATTAATATTTCATTGTTCAGAAATATCTCTTTTCTTAGTTTTGTCACTTTTCTTATTTTTCTTTTCAGTTCTGTTAAATGCAGATTTCAATAACATGACATGCTTGCGGACTTCATGCCCAGATCCTGAAAAGCTGTCAGACCTCGAAATAATGAATCAAGAATTAGATCGCAATGAAGAGAAGTTTAAGGAAATAAATCAAAGGGTTGGAAAACCTAAAGGAAAATTGGCTCCAGATTGGAAAGATCCATACATAGTAACAAGAGTATTGCCAAAAGAGTGTGTTGTACTTGAGACACACTGAAGAAAATGTCTCTGAAACAACTGTCAATACGAATGCAGTCAAAAGGTACCATGTTCGATCCTCCATACAGTATTAATATTCTCCGGTTGGGATGACAAAGGTTTTCATTCTCGCTACCCAAATACCATTAACCCTTTTGTAAATTATTTGAGCCGGTTACTCTTCTTTGATTACCCTCTTTGGAACCTGAAAGTGTTACAAACAACAAAAAAATGAAATGAAAAATGAAAAAAATAATGAAGAAAAAAAACGAAAAAAAAGAGAAAGATACAAAAAAAAGAGGGAGAAAAGGCAAAGAAAAAGAAAAATACAAAAAAAAAAGAAGTGGAAAAGGAAAAGGAAAAGAAAAGAAAAACAACAAAACAACAAAAACAAAATGTTTCCCTGAATTACGTTCAACTTTGATTCTGAAAGGATACGTAGGCAGCCTCTCTCTGGGGTTCAGTCACACCAAAATAAAAATCTAACTTTCCCCAAAGGTTGAAACTGGGGCAGAAGTTACAATGGTTCGGCGATGATCTCGCCTGAATGGTTCCAAAGTTGTAATTCGATCCAAATTCTTTTTACCCCAAATCCTGTTCAAGTCCTTCCGATCAATCGGTAAGAGATGTTCGAAATTGGAGGATGCAGTTATTTGGATTCGATACTGTCAAAATGAGAGAAATAAAATGAGAGTCTTATTGGTAAAAACCCACACGGGCACCGTAAGGCGATGGTAAGTAGAGAAATTGAAAATGAGAGAGTCTTGTTAGTGAAAACTCTCAAAGAGCACTATAAAGCGATGGTGAGAAGAGAAATAAGATAGGTCAGCTCGTGAAAACCCGCAAAGGGCGCCCCTGATCGAAAAGAGGATCCTCGCAACCATCAGCATCAATAGAGTTCTGGCAAGGTTCCTCGGTTTCAAGGCAAAGTTGTGATGAATTTCTGAGAGTCGGACGGTTTACACAGATCAGGCATCCAGTCAAAAAGACATGTCATGTTCATTGAAGTCCGCATGCATTCCAGATAAGTCCTTCTTTCTTCTCCCCGAAAGGGATTCCTCTCGTTTAAATTCATTATCCTGTCCATTGTTTATTTTTTTTGAATCCCTTTTCGTCTGACTCTATTCCGGAACTGAGACAAAGAAGGGATGGCAAGACTGGTTTACGGGGCTTTTGTTTGACACGAGCTAATGTGCAAAAAAGCACCCAGTCTCGTCAGGGGCATCAAGTTAACCTCGACAGGCTATGGCGGCCGGTGCTGCGAAATCAAAACTCTCAGAAAGAGAAAATCAAATTGAAGTGCCTATAAAGGCAAATGAAGTTGAAAAGGTTAAGTCCTACGTGATAACCGTCTCGGCGAAGATTTGAAAAGCCAAGGGATCCCAAATGCTCTGAAGCTAAAGTTGGAAGAAAGAAGCCAGAAATGAAAGGTCTACGAAGGCGAAATAAAGTTGGAAAAGGTAAGTCCCACGCGACTACCCATTGCATCAAGTTTGAGGAGCCAAAAAGTTCCCCGATGATCCGAAAAAAAAAGAAAAAAAAAAAGAAAAGGAAGTCAGAAAGGAAAGGCTTACGAAGGCAAAATAAAGTCGAAAAGGTTGAGTTCCACCGACCAACCGTCATGGCAAAGTATGGAAAAAACCAGAGGTTCTCTAAGGCCTGAAATGAAATCGGTCCCTAGGAAACGACCAGTAGCAATATAGATCTTCATCAAAGAAGCCAGCTGGAGATCAAGTGACTGAAACAATCAAAGCCACAAAACCAATCACCGTTTCAAACTAACAATTGTTCTTTGTTTGAAAACAGGAAACAGGTGCAATTCAAAAGCAACCTTGCAAGAAGCAGGTACAACCAAAAAGAAACTGCGCAAGGGCTAGAAACAGCTTTGCAGCAACAATCCAAAAAGGGAAGTCCCCTCCAAAATTCTTTCCTGCATTTACTCATTCTATGAAATAAAAAAAAATGATGAAAATGAAAAAAAAAAAGAAGAAAAATTCAAAACCATGGTAGCATAGGGCCTCCAATTAGCTACGTCTTTTCCAACATAGGGTCACATTCCCTAGTCGCTGCCAGCATAACCTGGTAGTCTTTTTCATTATAGGGTTCCACTCCCTAGTTGATCCCCGGCATAACCCGTGGACCTCCCCGGTATAACCCGAAGACTTTTTTCTTCTCCGGCATAACCCGATGAACTTTTCCAGCATAACCCGTGGATCTCCCTGCATAACCCGGGGACTTTTTTCTTTTCCGGTATAACCCGATGAACTTTTATGGCATAACCCATGGACCTCCCCGGAATAACCCGAGGACTTTTTTCTTTTCTGGCATAACCCGATGAACTTTCCCGGCATAACCCGAGGACTTTTTTCTTTTCCGGCATAACCCGATGAACTTTTCCGGCATAACTCGTGGACCTCCCTCGCATAACCTGAGGACGTTTTTCTTTTCCGACATAAGCCGATGAACTTCTCCAGCATAACCCGTGGACCTCCCGGCATAACCCGTGGACCTCCCAGCATAACCCGATGACTTTTTTCTTTTCTGGCATAACCCGATGACTTTCCTGGCATAACCTGTGGACCTCCCCGGCATAACCCAAGGACCTTTCTTTTTCTTTCCCGGCATAACCTGTTGACTTTCCCGGCATAACCCGTGGACCTCCCCGGCATAAACCGAGGACCCTTTTTCTTTTCCGGCATAACCCGATGACCTTTCCCGGCATAACCCGTGGACCACCCCGGCATAACCCGAGGACCATTTTTCTTTTCCGGCACAACTTGATGACCTTTCCCGGCATACCCGTGGACCTCCCGGCATAACCCGAAGTCCTTTTTCTTTTTCGGCATAACCCGATGACCTTTCCCGGCGTAACCCGTGGACCTCCTCGGCATAACCCGATGACCTTTTTTCTTTTCCGGCATAACCCGATGACCTTTACCGGCATAACTCCTGGACCTCCCCGGCATAACCCGAGGACCTTTCCCGACATAACCCGTGGACTTCCCCGGCATAGCCCGAGGACCCTTTTTCTTTTCCGTCATAACCTGATGACCTTTTCTGGCATAACCCGTGGACCTCCCCGGCATAACCCGTGGACCTCCCCGGCATAACCCGAGGACCTTTTCTTTTTCGGCATAACCCGATGACTTTCTCGGCATAACCCGTGGACCTCCCCGGCATAACCCGAGGACCTTTTTCTTTTCTGGCATAACTCGATGACCTTTCCCAGCATAACCCGTGGACCTCCCCGGTATAACCTGAAGACCTTTTTCTTTTCCGGCATAACCGAATAACCTTTCCCCGTGTAACCCGTGGACCTCCCCGGCATAACCCGAGGACCTTTCCCGGCATAACCCGTGGACCTCCCCATCATAACTCGATGATCTTTCCCGGCATAACCCGTGGACATCCCCGGCATAACTCGAGGACCATTTCTTTTTCGGCATAACCCGATAACTTTCCCAGCATAACCCGTGGACCTCCCCGGCATAACCCGAGGACCTTTTCTTTTTCGGCATAACTCGATGACTTTCCAAGCATAACCTGTGGACCTCCCCGGCATAACCCGAGGACCTTTACTTTTCCGGCATAACCCGGTCATCTTTCCAACATAACCTGGCAATCTTTCCAATTTAGGGCCCCAATCCCTAGTTGATTTCACTATAGATATAAGGCTTCACTCCCTAATCTCTTTTCCCAAGGATACACAATCCTGATTTTATTGCTTTCAATAAAGAAGTAGTTTAGAATTTTGTTACAATATCTCACGAAATTTTCCTAGTGAAAACTTGGGTAGAAAAATTTCGTTCGTTTGTTTGTTTTGGTGTCTGAGCAGGTTTTACCTCGAGGCACAGGGTTTGAGACGACCAAAAGAAGTAGTCTCAATCCAAAATAAAAGAAAAAAGAAGAAAATAAAAAGAAGTGAACTCAAAGTACAGAAGCGGAGAAAAGATGTGGACTACTCAAGACGTAATTGAAGTCACAAACTTTGCATGTCCCGCCTTGATCCGAGAAGTTGGAAGAAGATTGAACCAACACCTGCAGCTAACAAGTATCAAGATTCAGATCAGAGTTCGCATGAAGAACCAACCAAGACTCAAGATCAAGCTTCAGAAAACTCATAGATAAGAATCTTGTAACTCGTAGCTGATAGGCTTAGTTAGTTTTTTCTTTTTTGATTTAGATGTAATAACAGGACTGCTGACTGGAACCTCGACGGAACGGCACCTCAATCGGCTCTCCATCTCGACATACTCCATTACCTCATTCATCTCTGAACTACACGTGGCTTGATTCCTTTATAGCCAAGAATATGTAGGCAGCTCAGATACCAGGGCTCGGTCACATTCTCATTTCTTTTAGCTTTCAGTTTTCCTAAATAAGGATCGGGTCAAAAAACCTGTGTAGTTATTCTTTGTCTGAAAACTCTTCGTGTTTCTAGTCAAAGAGGGGCAGTTGTAGACATGTGAATTTTGACCCTCCTCAAGATTTTTCATATGTTAGCACGTAAATATTTAATCCAGGCCTAATATAACTATTTCAACTAATTTTTACTCTTTTACTTTATTTTATTACAAGAAAAATCAAAATTACAAAAATTATTCTATTAATGTTTTGTAGTCATTTTTAATCTTGAAAAATACCAAAAAAATAGTTTATTAACGGTCAATCTTATTTTAATATTTGTTTTACTTAAGTAGGACTAATTAATAAATGAGATCATATTTTAATCTCGTTTTCGAGGAAATAGTAAAACTTGGGCTCGAGCAACCCATCTTTAGGCCTAATTTTTGGACCTAGTTCATAATTACCAAGCCCATAATTTCTAAGCCCATACTCCTAACCTAATCCCTACCCCTATATAATAGTACCTAATCCCTACATAGACCTATACCTAAAACTCTAAGCCTTCTACCGTTTTACCCAAAAAAAAATTAACATTTTCATATCATTCTTACTTTGGCTAGAAAAAAACAAATAGCACGTAAATCCATTGAAAAAGAGAGGACCTAATAAAAAACCAAAAAGTTGGCCTAAAGGACCTAGGACTTAAGCTAGGCGCCGTAATCGACGACCCCACTCCCTGAACCGTCGTCTTCGACCTTTCCCCTCCCCGATTTTTTTCATTTTTGTGAATACAATACGGGAGTGTCAACTGTGGTTGTAAAGAATGTGACAATTAATGATAAATTAAGCTGAGTTAGTGGAGCTCGTTCGAGGTTTCCGGCGTGGTCTTGTTGACAGTTAGTTCCATTCAATTCCATCGGCATTTTTTTTGTCTACATGTAAATAGCAGAAGGCTGTTGATGAATTGGAAGCTATAAAAGGTCCATATTTTCTTTCTTTATTGTTATTTAATCTATGCCTTTAAAGCTTCATTCCACAAGATCCTTATACTTTCAATTTTTTTTTTTCTTAACTCACTAGTTTGGTAGCTATTTTAGATCTATTTGTTCTGTGGGTGTTAATATTAAATTTGTTTTAGTTGTTTTCTCCTTATTTAAAAGCTTTGTTTGTTTATGTGTTTAATTTATTGTAGGTGGGTATTAAGCTTTGTTTATGTTTTCTCCTTATTTTTAGTTCATTTAGCTCACTGATTAGTTTGGATGTTAATTGTTTGAGGTTAATATATTATATCTATTCTGTTTGTAAAACGATTTGTCAGGTTAATGGAGCAAATTAAGAAATAAGAAGTAGTATGGTTTGAAAACTTGAACAATTAAGTGTTTACGGCAGTAAATTGGAGTAAAGGGATTTTGGGGGATATTAAGATTAAATTGGGTTTTGGATTGTTATCTAGATTATTTCTCTACAATAATTTCCATAACCATGGCCCTCATGTAATTAATTTCAACTCTTTAGAAATCGAGGTGTGCCATCAGTCAAATTTTCCATGGCCCTCGTAAACCTTGTTATTAACTTGAAATTGCGGAGTTGCTTTAGGCACGCTATTTTAATTTAATTTCCTTAAACTCGGGTGTGCATTTCATGTGACCCAACTCCAATCCTCAACAACGTTAAATAAAATATGTCATGAATCGCAGGTGCATTTCATGTGGCGTGGTTCAAGGCGTGTTTTAAATAACATTGAATCTTCCTAAAAATGATTAAAAGTGGTTCATAAGTTTAAACTATACCATAGGCTAAAACATGTATTAAAATTAGATAATATGTCAATTATAATGGTTTAAGCAACCGTGCTAGAACCACAGAACTCGGGAATGCCTAACACCTTCTCCCTGGTTAACAGAATTCCTTACTTAGAATTTCTGGTTCGCAGACTTCAAAGGGAAAGTCGAATTTCCTCGATTTGGGATTTTAAAATAAACCGGTGACTTGGGACACCATTTAAAATACTCCAAGTGGCGACTCTGATAAATAAATAATCTCATTTCGAATAATGTCACTTAAATTGGAAAAACTCCCTATCTATACCCTTCGGGTGTGTAAAAAAGGAGGTGTGACAATCTTGACACTTCTTCTTGCTACAACGCCACAATTCCTCAACCCCGACTCACCATGCGAGACCCAAGCACAAAACCACACCGTCCAAGACTAATAAGCCGCTGAATACTCTCTTAAATATTCCTAAAAGCACCACATGCAAAATACTCTCTGAGAAAACTTCCTGCGAATCTAAATCCGTTACCTTTACTTTCCTGATACTGATACATAGAATCCCATAATTAATATAGAAAATACCACAAATCTTGACATCTTCCAATGAAAACTCAGTTTCTAACCACATATACAACTTAAAATTCCCCATTTTCATGTAGAATCTTGAACACATTAGAACCATTCTCGAGAGTCATTCACTCTATTCAAATTGCAATTAGCCTGACCAAACGAACAGAACCACCCGTGCCTCAATATCACTCTGACACCGCTGAGTGTAACCTCATCCTAGAACAACCAAGCCACTTCCTTCTCTATGCACCAAGCATCCATTACCAACAACTCAAGACATTCCGTGGTTCTATACCCTATGTAGCATAATATAACCTCTGTCAAAAATTTTCTTTACTCAAGCCATCCTCGGTTTCAATTTTCGCAAGCCATAACTGATTCACCATAGCACCTAACCGTGCAATCGTCTAATCAATAAAAGTCTCCCCCACTTGGCTCGAAGCCATAGATCAACACACACTCAATAACTCATAACGATTATACTCTATTGATGCCATGATACCATAGTAAGATTAAACTCAAATCTTTTATAAGCTTGTGAAAACACAGATCATTTAGAATTTTAACTCTTCTGCAAATCTCGCATTCCACTCTCGCAACAGTTACACCCACTCTCTAAGCGACCCAATTTAAATTGCAACACATATCTTTCACTTGCAAATGAGATCTTCTAACAGACACATAAGGATCGCACAACCTTAGAACACTTCGCAGGAGACAACCCACCTGCTTTGCCTCTAACTAACATTTCTGTATACCTTCCACCATCATAAAATGTATGCAGTCACTTAGTCTTCCTGAGTCTGAACTCATACCGCAACATGAAATTACTTCACTCACAACTGGGAAACATGAAAAGATCCTTCACATGCCCATAACTCAGGGCTATACCTCGAATCAAGATGGAATTCAAGCATCTAATAGTTCTTCTATCCTATGGTAGACCCTTCTCGTCGCCTCCAAATCATATGGATACATCTCACAGTACTAGCATACTCATCACATAGTTATCCAACTGTCACTCCCACTAGTAGGGACACTTCCGAACATATGAGTTCAAAAACACTTGTTCACACAATCAGCACCTCGGTGCTCAAGCTATAGACAAAGATCTTGCCTCAAGTCCTCCAGACTGGCCCAACATCAACTCACAGAGATCACATCTCGCCTCTCAATCAGGGAATCACAAGCCATCAAGGCATATCTGATATTGAGAGCTCATAAGCGCATACGAACGCATGGAAGGAATTCAAGAGTTACTTTTTAAGCTAAATCAAGGACGCACGATTAGAATTCAAGAATATGAAGTTTTCCTAAAGGTTCTGCAGCCTCTCGAGGATAAATACAGACGTCTCTGTACCGATCCGCGAGACTCTACTAAACCTGCTCATGACTCGTGAGACCTATGTAACCTAAGCTCTAATACCAACTTATCACGACCCTAACCCCAAACCCGATCGTGATGGCGCCTCTCGTGAAGACAAGGCCAGCCAATTAAATCCAATTCAACTTTTAAAGCAGTTAATCAACATAAAAATAGTCTAAACATGATTTAACAATACTGAATAGCGGAAATATCGATAATAATGCGAAAGAAAATCCAACCCGACACAGCCCTAACCGGGGTGTCACAAGTCAAGAGCATCTACTAGGGTATAAATACAATTGAAAGTCTTAAGTGTACAAATACAAACTAATGAAATAAAGAGAGAGAAAAGTGGTGCTACGAACGTCGGCAACTACCCTGCTAAACTCCGATGATTCTGCATCCGACCAGCCAATACCCGCTATCGGGTTCAGAAATACCTGAATGTGCACATAAGGTGCAAGGAGTAAAGTCAGTACTCCAACTCAGTGAGTAATAATCATAACTAAAGTCTGAATGGTAAGAAATCACGTAAAGCATATCAGGATGTTGTATAGAAGCAGTTCAAATCCAGTAAGAATGCAATGAAGCTGTAAAATCTCTTAAAAACATCTTAGCTCAGTTTGAAACTTCTTTGAAAATGACTTTTTCAACAGTTATGCAAATGAATGCAAAACAATTAGTGCAGATAAGCACAGAAATCCGCCCCTCGGTCACAAATACACAATTTAAACAGGTAAATGACAGGAAAATAAGATAAGATAAGCACATAAGGTTCGCCCCTCGGGCAATGTTAGAACAGTACCAGCCCCTCATGCTCAATCTCAGAACAATACCAGCCCCTCGAACTCAATCTCACATCACAATGGGTACCCGCGCTCACTGGGGTGTACAGACTCTGGGAGGGACCCCTTACAGCCCAAGCGCAATATCAAGTCATCTCGTGGCATCAAATCTAGGCCCTCGGCCTCATATCAATCAACAAGCCACCTTGTGGCATACATATCTCAGGCCCTCGGCCTCATAATCAAATCAGTATCTCATTGTTGCGGCGTGCAGCCCGATCCAAAAGTATCCTCACAATACAGGCCATCGGCCTTACTCAGTCAAAAATTACATAAGCCACTCGGGCAATAGTAAAACATGATGCTCAGCCTAAAATATTATTTGAAATATCATTTCAAGTGTTAAAGCAAAATAAACTTGGCTGAGTTTTGAAAATAGCGGAAAATAACATGACTGAGTTCAAGTATAAAATCAAAACAGTGAGGAAATATCAACAACAATCCCCAAAGGGTTCAAATAGCTGGCACTAGGCCCAAATATAACATCCAGCCCAAATAATGATGATAGCAATTAGTTTTTAGTCAAATACGCGATAAAATTATCAATCGGGACGGACCAAGTCACAATCCCCAATAGTACACGACCCCACGCTCGTCGCCAGCGTGTGCCTCACCTCAATATAGCACTACGATGTGCAATCCGGGGTTTCAAACCCTCAGAGCATCATTTACAATCATTACTCACCTCGAACCGGCTAAATCTCTAGCTCGCGATGCCTTTGCCCCTTGAATCGGCCTCCACGCACGTCAAATCAATCCAAAATCAGAACGAGTACGTCAAAATATGCTAAAACCCGAGCCCCGGGCCTACTTCTTGAACTCAGAAATTTTTACATCAATAGATTCCTCATCTTCCCACGAGTCTATGCATATCAAGAATACCAAAATCGGAGTTCAAATGACCCCTCAAATCCTCAATTTAAGGCCTCTTAACTCAAGCCCTAATCCTCCATTTTTAGCCCTTTAATTCATTTAATTTCAGCCTTAATCCATAAAATTCTATCATAGAAATGTGTTTTAGGTCCAAAATCCTTACCTTAATGAAGTTCCCTTGAAATCCCTCTTCCAAATCATCCAAAAGCTCTCAAGCTGAAGTCAAAAATGGTGAAATAACCCAAAATTCGCGAAGGGCTCTTTTAATTCATGTGCCCATGCCTTTTCGCATCTGCGGTACAATGCTCGCTTCTACGGCTAAACCACCGCATCTGCGGTCCTTCACTTAAAACCCAAAATCGCATCTGCGATAGGACTTCCGCATATGCGGCTTCGTAGATGCGGCTATTTGACCGCTTCTGTGGTATCTGCACACCTGACCAAATTTTCGCTTCTGCGGCCAACTCTCTGCTTATGCGGCGCCGCACCTACAGTTCCCAAACTGCAAGTGCGAAAATACCAGAAGCAGCAATATCAGCTGCTGCAACACAATTCCAATTTCTTCGCTAACCATCCGAAATCACCCCGAGGCCCTCGAGACCTCAACCAAACATGCCAACATATCCCATAACATCATTCAAACTTGTTCCAACCTTTGGAACACACCAAACAATATCAAAATGCCAAATTTGCATCGGATTCAAGCCTAAGAATCCCAAAATAAGTAGTACAACAAGAAAATACACTTTTAGAAGCTCTCAAGCACACCCCCCGAGGAGCCTGAGAACATGGAATCTTGAGTTTTCACGAACACCATTAGAGAGCCAACAGAGTTCTGATCATACCCCTAAAAACAGTTCCGGCATAGACCCCTTCACGCGCCTCTACGTGCAGCTCATCTCAAAAGCCTCCGTCGCCACGCGCCGGTGCGTGAGCTGTTTCCACGCCAATTTTCAATTTTTTCTTTTGGGACAGGATACTCAAGGCTTTATTCCGACCACATCCGTCTACCAATTTCTGAATTCCGATAACTTTTACTTTTTTCTGGTGGTGGGGAATCTTTTTCCGTCCAGATTTCAGCTATTTTTCAGTCAGTATCCAACACTTTCTTCCTTCTACCTCCTAATATTGAAGAATATCCTTTTTCGGTGTGATTTAACTCCAATCGAGTTATTCTATTAATATGGATAGTGACAGGATTTATTATCATGCTAGTTTTAAATCTTTTGACATTACAAAAAATTGCTTTAGGTCTGAGGTTTGGTTCGAATGGGTTGAACGCAGTAGGAACCTGATGAGGAAAGCAACTGTAAGCCTTAAAGTCATGAAGTGGGTCATGGAGGTATTTAATGTGGCCTCAAAGGAGCATGGCAGGGCAATAAGGAGGTGGAATATGAAAGATCACTATGCAGAATTTTATTGCACACTTAAGTACAATGAGCATGGAAGGTACATTAGCTTCATTGCTATACAGGGGCAGAGTAGGTATGTCATTATCACACCAGAAGTTACATTAAAGGCGGAGTGGGGAATAATAGCTCAAAAGATACAAAGGTTCATAAATGTCCCAGAAGAAGAGAAGAATATCCATATTGTAAGAAATCCACAACGGGTGTCGTCCTAAAACGAAGTAATCAGAACCAGTTGATGGCCATTAGAAGGGACGAAATCTTCTCCGATCAAATCCAACAATTCCAAAGTCATCATCCCTGAGGGTTCAGAATTATCGGATAAAGATGTGCTGAGAAGGTGCATAGTTGGTAAAGTTCTGACTCCTGCGAAGGAGACTCCAACTTTGAATGATATTAGGAGATGGGCTTGTAACACATGGAAATCTACCTCTGGAGTGAATGTGTACAGATGAACGATTCCAAGTTCTTGTTTGAACTACCTTCAACGAAGGATGCCGAACATGCTCTTAAGGGTGAATGGCATTGGAAGAAGACCAAAGTGATCCTTGAATGGTGGAAACCTACTACTGGTTGTTGTCCTGAAGAGGTGGAGCGTAATTGGGTTTGGATCAGGCTCCTGGGTCTTCCCATTAACTTCTGGTCACAGAAAGGTTTCAAAGCAATAGGTGATCAATGTGGTGGTTGGATTGAAACAGATGAGGAGACAACACTAAAAAACCATTTACACTGGGCTAGAATCAAAGTAAAGGGAGATGGAAGTAAGGTTCCGAGATTTATACAAGTGGACAGCGATGGGTATCTATACAAAATTCCTGTATGGTGTGAAGTTCCGGCGACAGTGATGGCAGCTCCGATTGCCAGTGTAGATGGGAGGAGAGAAGATCTGTTGGTTAATAGGGGTAGCCTCGAAGATGGGACTTATTCGGCGCAACAGTACCTAGGTCACGTGGGCACATCGAATGAAGGGGAAAATTTTAAAAATCCTACTCATGTGCCTGACTCACGTGAGGTGGATGCTGAATCCTTTAAACAAAAAGAAGTTCTGGGCCACAAACAATTAATTCGTGTGGGCCCAATTTTGACAGATCCATCAACTAATTCTAGGTGCAAAGGCCCAACACTAATAACCCAAGTTGAGGAATTAAATAGTGTGGGTCCCAATTCTTTTGATCCTTTATTGAAGATGCAGATGCAGATCCAAGAATTTGAGGGACCACATGTGGCTATCTCTAAAGGCCCAATTGATGAGGATTCTAATGGCCCAACTTCTAAAGACTCTAATGGGCCTATTATTAATAACCTAATAGACATGAGGCAAATTTCTGGACCTCAATTGCCATCTTTGGAAGCATCGATGTTTCTATCTTCGAAGGAGCAGACAGAAGAGATGAAGGAAGACCACTATGATCCTATGCTTTTGGAACTTAGTTCTTCTTCTCCTTCTAATTTCTCTACTCTAGGCATCGAAGAGGACTTGGCTCAGGTTCCTCTAATCTTGCATTTGGTCCAGGGAGATCAACTCATTAAAGAAGGGGATTCTTTGCATACAGATGATGGTAGCAAACAACTGGTTATTTTTGGGGATCCATCTACATGTATTGATGAAGAAGCTATTCCAATTGACATGCAAATTCAAAAGGCAGAAGAAGAAGCTTCACTGTGGGTGCATATGAATGTTATCAAACTAAATAAGCAATTTTGGGTTGATTTTGAAGGGTGTGAAGGGGATGCCATGTCTTTATTCATGAAGATTGACAGTAGAAGGCATAAGAAGATGGAAGATATCACTACCCAAAGTAACACTGTAGTTAAACCAAAAGGTCAGAAGCAATTAGAGAGGTTAAAATCAGGCATCAAATATAAAGATGGGCAATCTAGGGTTAGGGGGAGAGGCACCCTCAAAGTTGATTAATGAAGATTAACATACTATCATGGAACGTGTGGGGATTGAATGATGGGGAGAAAAGGGGTCTTATTAAAACTGCTCTTAATGAATGGAGATGTGATGTTGTAGTTCTTCAAGAAACAAAGATAGAAGGTGATATATCTTGTGTTGCCAGACATTTATGGGGGAGTAGATGGGTGGATTTTGTCAATCTTGAAGCCATTGGTACTAGTGGGGGAATTCTTATCATGTGGGATAAAAGGGTATTATAAGGGGAGTTGATTATTTCTGGAAGTCAGAGTATCTCTTGTAGATTGACTACAATAGACCACAATTTTTCATGGTTCATCACAGGGGTATATGCCTCAAATTCCAGAATTGAGAGGCAAGACTTATGGTGGGAGTTGGCAGCCTCAAGAGGACTTTGTAATGGGACATGGGTGGTCTGTGGGGACTTCAACACAACCAGACACTCAAATGAAAGAAGCAACAATCACCGTCTCACCAGAGCTATGAGAGATTTCTCTAACACAATCAATGATCTACAGTTAGTAGATCCACCACTTTTGGAGGGTTCCTTCACTTGGAACAAAGGGAACAATCAGGGGATTGCTTCGAGAATTGACAGATTTCTTTTTTCCATTGAATGGGATGAACACTTTAGGAATATTAGACAATCTACTCTACCAAGAATCACTTTTGATCATTGTCCTATTAAGCTAACTTGTGATGATTGGGAACAAAGGAAACCTTCATACTTTAAATTTGCAAATTGGTAGTTGGAGGTTGACGGCTTCAAAGAAATGGTTAAAGCTTGGTGGTTATCTTTTGCGGTACAAGGACACCCAGACTTTATTTTAGCAACAAAGCTGAAACTCCTGAAAGCTAAACTAAAGGAGTGGAATGCTGCTAACTTTGGGGATCTAGCAAAGAAGAAGACAGAGCTTTTGAACCAACTAACCATTCTTGATGTTTTGCAGGAACAAAGAAACCTCACTGATGATGAACTGATACAAAAACCCAACATTGCTTTGGATTTTGAGGAAATATCCAAATATGAAGAATCCTCCTGGAGGAAAAAATCTAGAATTCTATGGTTAAAGTAGGGTGATAAGAACACAAAATTCTTTCACAAGATGGCCAATGCACATATGAGATTCAATACCATAGACAAGTTGGAGATTAATGGGATTGAAGTCTCTGATCCAGTAGAAATTAAAAGAGAAATCATCTCCTTTTATAAACAGCTATACTCTGAGTTAGAAGCTTGGACGCCTAATTTTACTCCTCAGAATTTAGCTTCAAATACAGATGAGGAGCAAAGTTGGATTGAGAGGCCTTTTGAGGAACAAGAAGTTCTCCATAGTTTAAAGCTATGTTCCATAGACAAAGCGTCAGGTCCTAATGGTTTTTCGATGGGGTTTTTCATTACATGCTGGGAATTTTTGAAGGTCGACATCCTACAAACTATGGCGAATTTTCACTCTCTTGGAATTTTTGAGAAGAGTTTAAATTCCACATACGTGGCGCTTATACCCAAGAAGAGTGGAGCCAAGGAATTAAGAGATTTCAAACCAATCAGTCTGATTGGGGGAATCTACAAGATTATTTCCAAGACTCTAGCAAAAAGACTTAAGAAAGTGGTAGATAAAATGGTGAACAAGCATCAGATGACTTTTATCAAGGGAAGACAGATCATGGATGTTGCCCTCATAGCTAATAAATGTGTTGATATTAGACAGAAGGAGAAGAAACCAGGGATCCTATGCAAACTAGAAATCGAAAAAGCATTTGATCATGTTAATTGGAGGTACCTGATCAATATTCTGAAAGTTATGGGTTGGGAATAAATGGCTTAAATGGATCTTTTTTTTGTATCAGTACAGTGAAGTTTTCTGTCTTGATTAATGGATCTCCTGAAGGCTTCTTCTCTTCAATGGGGGGTTTAAGGCAAGGAGATCTTTTATCTCCTTTCCTATTTATTTTAGCCATGGAAGGGTTGAGTAGCATGATGAGAGCATCTACTATCAGTGGTTGCTTGAAGGGATTTGAAGTTCAGAATAGAATTAATAGCATGGAGATTTCGCATCTATTGTATGCAGATGATGCTCTAGTTCTTTGTGATGCTAAACCTGCCCAGCTAATGCATTTGAGGCTGGTTCTCACAGTCTTTGAAGGTATCTCAGGCCTTCATGTTAACTGGAGAAAGAGCATATTGGTGACTATTAATGCAGTTCCAAACAGTCCAATTCTAGCTGGCATTTTGGGTTGTGAAGTAGGAAATTTACCAACTAAGTACTTAGGACTATCTTTGGGTTCCAAGAACAAAGCTGCAGATATATGGGAAGGGGTACTAGATAAATGTGAAAAGAAACTTACAAGGTGGAAATCACAATACTTATCCCTAGGGGGAAGGATCATTTTAGTGAGCTCTGTCCTGGACTCCCTACCCACCTACATCATGTCCTTATTTCCTATCCCAGCCAAAGTAAGGAGAAGAATTGACCAACTGAGAAGGAACTTTATTTGGGAAGGCAACAGGGAGTCCAAAGGCTCCCATCTTGTTAATTGGAATACTCTCATATCTAGCAAGAGAATTGACGGTCTAGGCATTAGAAACTTAAGTTTGCATAACAAGAGTCTCTTAATGAAATGGTTATGGAGATTCAATACTGAGAAGCAAGCCTTATGGAGACAAGTTGTCAACTGCAGGTACGAGCAATCAGGACATTGGAGCACCAAACCAGTGAGAACTCCTTATGGAGTTGGCAATTGGAAAGCCATTAGGAATCTATGGGAGGAATTTACAACAAACACAAGCTTTAGGATAGGAAATGGGAGGATGATATCATTTTGGCATGATGATTGGATTGGTCACGAAGCATTAAAAGATCTTTTTCCTGATCTGTTCAATCTCACCACTACGCCTAATGCCTCAGTAGAAGAAACTTGGAACTCCCAGGACTAGAACCTAATTTTTAGAAGGCTTTTCAATGACTGGGAAGTCACTAGAGCTACTGAGATTCTCAAAGTGCTAGAAGGTTTTGTAGGATTAAGTGAGGCGGAGGATTCTCTTACATGGAAAGGAGGCAAGGGCTCTAAATTTACAGTCAAGGTTGCATACAACTATCTATCATCAAAAGGACACCCCAACTATCCTTGGCCTTGGAAAAAGATTTGGAAGATCAAAGCACCATTCAAAGTTATTTTCTTTTCATGGTTAGTGTAATAAAAGCCTGTCTCACTCTAGAAATTCTCCAAAGAAGAGGTATTCAGACCAACTTTACTTGCTTTCTATGTCAACAGGAAGATGAAACCAATGAGCAGCTTTTCTTACATTGTGTTATTACTAGACAACTTTGGCAACTCTTTATAGCATTAGCTGGTATTGTTTGGGTAATGCCCAAAGACACCATTGGCCTGATATGCATCTGGAACAGTATTAGGGGAAGAACTTGTCACAAGGAATGGTGGAAGATTGTTTCAGCGTGGACAATTTGGAAGGAGAGGAATGCAAGATGTTTTGAAGGCAAGAGCAGTTCAACACAGAAAATCAAGAGTTCTTGTATTTCTCTTTTTCATATTTGGTGTAAAGAACAGTTGATAGGTGATGTAGAATCACTACTAGACCTTTTTTATTCTCTGTAAGATTTTCAAGGGTTGTACTTGTAAATATTAGATACCAGCCCCATTTTTTGGGTGTTGAAGAATATAATTGTTACCTTTTTCAAAAAAAAAAGAATCCCAAAATCTTCTAGATTACGCTTTAGATCAAAAACTGAACCAAACCACGTCTGAATGACCTGAAATTTTACACACACATCCCAAATGATACAACAAAGCTACTGCAACTCTCGGAATTCCATTCCGACCTCTATATCAAAATCTCACCTATCAACCGGAAAACGCCGAAATCTCAATTTCGCCAATTCAAGCCTAAACCTTCTACGGACTTCCAAAATGCATTCCAATCATGCTCCTAAGTCCCAAATCACCTAACGGAGCTAACCAGATCATAAAGATTCCAATCCGAGATCATATACAAACAAGTCAAATATTGGTCAACCCTTTCAAATCTCAAGCTTCAAACTGGGAACTATTCTTCTAAGTTTATTCTGATTATCCTGAAAACCAAAATAAACGATTTACTTAAGTCATACTACATTACACGAGGTAAGTCATGCCCGAGAACTGGCGAGCGAAATGCAAAAGCTCAAAACGACCGGTCGGGTCGTTACAATTTTTGACATCTTTCTCGCATCCGCTTTAACATAACATTAGAGCTCTCGTACATAAAGACTAATTTGATGCCCATAGTTTAAGAAGCTAAAGGACAGGCTAAATATAGCAACAGGTAAGGAAGAGCTGATAAATAAATCTATATGGTTGCCAACTTTCTTATTCATAGTTTAATTGCTTTGTACTTCAAAACAATCTAATGTTAGTTATCAGTGTACTACAATCATAACATTGTTCAACTAACTAAAGAAACAACTGATTAATACTACAAAGATATAAGTACCAGTGATCATTTTCACATTCACGCCAAGATTTAAGGCCCTTCTAATTGTCTCTGCACTATCATGCCTTGGCGGATCAAAAAGAGGCATGAGACCAATAAATTGCCATGGACCTCCTCGAGACTCCTTTCTTCCTTTAGGAACTTCCTGTAAAACGTTATTGGCATCCAGTTCAAAATGACAACACAGAAGAAACTGAATGCAAAGAGTTCGTATGGATTAACTAACTGAGAAATCGGAAAACGAATATATATTACCTGATATGCTACTGCAAGAGAACGTAATCCACGCTCAGCAAATTTATCAATGACAGCATGTACCTTGTGCTGTATGTCAGATTTATTGTGTGCAAGGTTCAAAATCTAGAAACCAAGACATTAGCATTGGCAATGCAAACTATCAAGATATGAAATCAGAAGCAGTTTACCCTTTACCTGTTCAGGGGCACCTTTACTGACTCGATGCATTTTGCCTTCACTGTCACGATATGTTAGAGCTGTGCGCTTATCAGTTGGATTGAATGGAAGGAAATGAACTTCTTGAATTCCAGCTCTCGCCTTTTAAGTACATAAATTATAGGGTAGAAGGACAGAGGTTAGATATATAAGGATGCTACTTATAACAAACAGCAAAAAGTTTATATATTGTGAGCACTAACAAAGCAGCCGTCAGCTGATTACCTCTTTTGGATCAGCCAAAATCCCCACAATGGCAGCATCAATTGCATCTTGGTTTTCCACCCGTGAAGCTCTAGCAGCCATTAGAACCACAGTATCAACATCCACTCATTTTGCAAACACCTACACTTGAAAAATGCTTCATTGAAACTTCAGAGGTATATATTTTAGTAACATGACGCCGAGGGGTAGAAAGTCACCGACCTCAATTAGATTCTTGTCAACGGTTAATTTGTTCAATGTTAAGGTTCCCGTTTTATCACTGCACAACACGTCCATGCCCGCCATTTCCTCAATGGCAGTCATCCTTTTAGTGATGGCACCCTGCCGCATTGACAACGAAAATGACACTTCATATAACAAAACCTTCAAAATTAACACAAATTTAATTAGAACCAAATGGACCACTTAGAAAACCAACCTGCTGAGACAAACGGTGGGAGCCAATTGCCATCGTTACAGATAGAACAGTTGGCATCGCAACTGGAATACCTCCGATCAGAAGAACCAGCAAGTTGTCAATTCCTGGACGGTAGTCTCTATGTTGAATGGGGTACATAACAATGATTTCCACGATCATCCCCAAGGCAATGGAACAAATACAGAAGTTCCCTATTGCAGTCAAGACCTAAACAATATAAAGAGGCAAATTCCATTAACCAAAAAAAGGAAGAGAGAGTGCCTCATGGAACTATGAAAGTAATTATTAGACGGTTACTCAGGAAAAAGGAAATTCAATGAGGTCAGCATATAATGAGCAAAATAGAGAATGCAAAAGCAGCCTAGAAATAAACAACAATGCTTACTCCTGTACTTCCAAAACTCTTTTTTCAACTTCAACATCACATACTCTCTTCTTTTTTTTTTTTTTTTGAACTTCAACCAAATATTTATCCAAATTTTGACCAAAAGAACTGGATTTTTAGAGCATAGTCCATACCTTCTGAAAATGCCCGACTTGATTTGTGGAGTCGACAAGGTGAGCAGCCTTTCCAAAGAAAGTATGGACACCTGTGGCAATGACCACTGCTTCAATCTCACCCTGTTTGCATGTAGATCCTGAAAATACTTCATCTCCAGGGCTTTTTGTCACTGGAAGAGACTCCCCTGTTAGAGCTGACTGCAGGACCCAAAAAAAAAAGGAAGAGACAAGAATTTAACTCTAGGAAGAGTAAAGATAAATTTCAGGTATCATACTGGATTTTACACACAGTAATAGCCAGAGGCGGACCCAGTATAGATATGTCAGCTAGTAACGCAAAATCTGGTGTGCTAACTCCGTGAAAACTTAATGATTATGAGTTATTGAACGAAAGGATGTTCAAAAACATCAAAAACTTAGTCAAATAAGATTAAGATTAAAGATTTGTTAAGCAGTCCAAGCAGAGTCTCAGTCGCTTGAATCGACAGACGTTAAATGGTAATGCTTATAACTTAGTTATCAGGACAAAGAAGGTGACTGGCTTCTTGCTAATGGAATATAGCGTTGGTGTTGGGTCTTGAACCCAAATCATCTAGTGAGGGAGGAGCTAAATGCAGCATGTTACACCTTCAAATCATCTAGTGAGGGAGGAGCTAAATGCAGAATGTTAAACCAGCAGGCAATCCATCTATTGTGTTTGAGGGTGCACATCAAAATTATTTAAGGGGTCCTTGACGTATATACAAATATATATATACACGGTTTTTGCCTGAGGATAACGGGTTCCGGTGACCCCTCTACTCTCCATGTAGTCCGCCTCTGGTAATAGCAATCACAAAAATCTGTGTCACTCAACTTTTACCTCTACAACAATACTACTATAACAATACTAAAGTCACAAAACTTTACTCATTATAATAGTAAAGCCACCTTGATGAGTAAAGTTTATTAGTTTTTTTTTTTTGAAAAATTCTTAGGAAACCGATAGTCGCTACCCTTCTGACGCGCACTGGGTAACCTGCTCACTGTGCAGTAGTTCGTAAATCACACAGGAGATATAAACCGCACTAGGCGAGCCCGGTACCACGAGCTCTGGCTGAGGAGGCTGTTGGTGAGGGAAATTGATCTCAGGTCTCCCTTGTGGGAAACCACTCACCCAACCAACTCACTCAACCCTTGAATAATAATTTTTTAGACAAATCCATGTGGTATGCCCACTGGAAACAATAGTTAACACCATATACAATTAGAATTTATTTTAATACTGTGTATTCTAAATTAGAATATTGTGGTATGTTTAATTTGGATACTGTATTCCAAATTAGAATAATATGGTATGATTGAGTTGGATATTATATTCAAAATTAGAATATTGTGGTATATTTAGTTTGAATACCTTATTCCAAATAAGAATATTGTGTGGTATGTTTGATTGAGTACTATATTCCAAATTAGAATACTATATTATGTTTGATTTGAATACTGTATTTAAAATTAGAAAATTATAATATGTTTGGTTTGGATATTGTATTCCAAATTAGAATACTGTACATGTTTGGTTTGGATATTGTATTCTAAATTAGAAAATTGTGATATGTTTGGTTTGGATACTATATTCCAAATTAGAATACATTGTATGTTTATTTTGGATAATGTATTCCAATTTAGAATATTGTGGTATGTTTACTTTAAACATTGTATTCCAAATTAGAATATTGTGGTAGGAAGATTTTGGATGAATAGAGTGTAATACTTTTTGGATATTTGATGTAATTTAATAACTTATGTATATCATGAAGTCTTAAATGGGTATGTTACCCCCCACCCCACCCCCCCACCCCAGCTAATACCACCTGAGTGGTTGGTTGAGTGAACCTTTGATAACTGAGAAATTTTTGAGGGTCGGTGGGGCAAGGTTGAAAACTCAGGTGGATAATGGGTCTTCCTTGTACTCTTATCCACGTAAATTAGGTATTTTGTTTACGCCAGGGATCAAACCCGTTACGTGCACCAAAACCAGACCATCACACATTGCGTTTATACCACTAGACCAAAACCCCAAGCTGTAAAGTTTGTTACTTTAATTTGACAAAAAATTGATTCATGACTTTATTTTTAAAGTGGGTAAAGTTTAATAACTTTACTGTAATGTAAATGTGAAATAATAACATGACCGAAGGAATATTTATAATACATGTTTACCTGGTCTATTTTCAGTGGATCACCATCAAGGAGACGGGCATCAGCAGGGACAATATCCCCAAGTTTAATGCTGATTATGTCACCTGGAACAACAACTGCTGCATCTTCTTCACACCATTTTCCATCTCGAAGAACCTACAACATTTTACTTCATATGTATGATCATAGTAGGAAATTAACTTCTTATAAGTTGAATAATCATTTAAAAAATTAACTCGAAGTACCACTGCATCCGCATTTTTTATTTACCTTAGCTTTGGGAGCAAGACGGGGCCATGAGAGCAGCAGCAGCATTACCAGCATTATTTTCCTCTATGAAGCTAATCGTCGAATTAATCAATAGAAGGGAAATAATCCCAACAAAATCTTGCCAATCAGGTGGCTTCCCCTGCTCCCCAAAAAAAGAAATGATAATTAAAATCAGAAAAAGGACTGGAATTTTTAGTCAGCAGAGAAAACGGGCGGAAATGAAAATGAAATTGACAGAGTAGAAGACATTACGAAGTATTTTTCAAAGTACCTCTTCGCCAATTAATCAAAAAAGATAGGTGGGTGAGGGAGGGAGGGAGCGGGGGGGGGGGGGGGGGGGGACAAATAAAAAAAGAAGAAAAAAGGACCTAAAAGGTAGTCATAAATGTTTATCACAGAAACTAGTTTTATGAGTAACTTGATAGTAAAAATATTTTTACTCCTTCTGTGCATAAAATTTGAACTTTTTAAGTTATGCAAGAATTTTTGTTTGCTGCAGTTTAAGCTTTTATAATATATTACTAGTTACTCCCTCCGTTTCAATTTATGTGAACATGTTCGACTGAGTACGGAGTTTCAGAAAAAATGAATATTTTTGGAATTTGTGGTACTAAACAAGTTAAAAAGGGGTCCAGAGTATTTGTGTGATTATAAAAGCTTCTCATTAAGGGTAGAATTGTAAGTTTAAGCTAAATTGTCTCCAAATTTCGAAAGGGATCATTCTTTTTGGAACGGACCAAAAAGAAAATAGATTCACATAAACTGGAACGGAGGAAATACTATTTTATCAGGTTATCAATTAACACTTATTATAAAAATTAGATAATTTGACTTATTATAATATTTTTTTAATTATTACTTTTATCAGATTATCAAATACTATTTATTACAAAATTACATGTAATTTCCTATAAGTAGTTTGCATAAAAGTTAAACTAATAATTAGAGTTATAGTAACTTATATATGTTGGTAAGTTTCATACTAATAAATTATCCAATAGATAATTACATATAATCATAAATAGAAAAGTGAAATATGGAAAGCTACATACTCAACAAATGAAATACTTTACTAATATAATTGTTATAAAACTATTGAATTATATAACTTAAATTCAATTAAAAAAAGAAGAAAGAAAGAAGAGCTCACTCCTCCATATGCAAGACAAATGGCCATAATTGCTGCAGCTTCCATGACCATGAAAGTGGATTCCACATAAATCCTACAAACTTCAGGAATTTACTTTCCTGCAAATGCCAGAGATGATTCTCAAAGTTAAGTCACAAAATATGTTACGTATTATTATTTCACCAGTTCTATCTAAATACATAAAAGATTATTTATAAAATTAATTTCACACTTATAAATGCTTTTCATTGGGTCGGATGTAGCTTATCAGCTATGTGCCAACCTAACGTAATATTTTAAATACGGAATACGAATATATACGTAAAAAAATATAATTTATTTAATATTCGAAATTTTGAAGGATTAACCAATCAAAATTCAAAATTTGGATTTGCTTCTATTTTTACTACTTATACTTATTAGCTGCTACTTTCCATCAAATAACCCAAATTAACTCATAATTCCAAAGATAGTGATTTGCATAAAGAAGATGAATTAAGATGAAAATAAGAGAGAAATGTATACATGCTTCTCCTCAAGCTTATTATAACCAAAAATTTGAAGTCTCCTGTGAGCATCTTAAGAAGTAAGCCCCTCTCTGCTACACCTCAGATTCTGGAAAACCTCCTCTAGTGGTACGTTTTCCTGTTGAAAGAAAAATGCAATTATACATAACCAACAATTATAAAAATAATTACGTCTCAATCTCAAGTAAATTAGAATTAGATATACGAATTCTTACTATTCATGTTACTCTATTTAAGTTTATTCCGGTCTAATATGATAAAAAATCTAGTACCTCTAAATTTTTCTGTTTACCAACTAAAATTTTAAAACCATGAAAAAGAGTACCCAAATCATGATATCCAAAATTATCAGAAGTAAAATAGAAAAAAGAAGAAAATAAGTCGAATCCAAACTAGTATGATCAAATCATGTAAATTCATTCTGCTATTATTGTACTGATTGCATGATCGGTTTTTAGTTAAGTTTATATGAAACAAAAGTGTTATAGTAAATTGATGATCAAGGTAAAAGTAATCAAAAAAAAAAAAAAAAAAAAAAGAGAGACAATGCCACCATGCTCATGGTAACTCTTTTTTCTTTTAGGCATTTCGGTCTTTTAAACCTATCAAAGAGAGGCCTCCCTATCAAGAAATTATTCATTTCCATAATTCGTTTTCAAACCACACCCCTCTAATTAAAGATAGAGAAACCTTACTCACTGCTAACTTCAAATATATAATTCATATTAAGAAAGTAAAAGCAAAGAAATGAAAAAGTGAGAGTAGTTACCAAATCTATAGCCTCAGGGATAGGCAATGGGGCGGTGCGGGTGCGGGGCGGGTTCAATTTTTAAATTAAAAAAATAATGTGGGGCGGGGCGAGTGGGGATTTAATATTTTAAACTAATAGACATAAAGGCTAAATATTAAAACCCTAGACCAAATTTCTCTCTCTGTCTCTTACGGCTCATCAGTCATCTCTCTCAGACTCTCCTTGGTCCTCGACTCCCCTCTCAGTCTTGCTCGATAATCCGAGAAATTTACAGCAACTTTCAATCGTAAAGGTCATTATTTTGTGGTTTATCAAGGATTGTGAGTCCCTTTTCCTCTCTAAATTCTACTTCTCACTATAGCTCCATTTTCTGGTTCTAGTAATCTTGAATTAAGTTTTTGGGCTTTATCTTTGTTGTGGAATTCCTATTTAATTTTGGTTTAAAGCTTTGTATTTTCGATTTTTCTATGAGAAATTTTATCAAACACATTATGGGCATCACTGATAAAGACCTATATTTCCTGTTCTTTAAGGCTGTGTAGAGAAGGCCAAAGGTAAATATGATTCCAAGAAGACCATTTGTGTAAAGCCAATGGAATTGCTATTTTATTTTAAATCCTAAAGTTCAATTGGTGTCAAGTCATAATTTGAATATGATCTCCTTACACCCATGTGTTGCGCTAATTTTAGGTGTTCATAAGAAAAATCAGAAAAAGGAAGTTGGAGTTTAGCTATCAGCATTAGTTTTCTTTTTCCACACAATCCACAAGAAGTAAGGAAACTTGGTAAAGTCAATCAGTACTCCTTACAAAGAAAAGGTTTTCTTTTGTATATGATTTTTTCCATTGATGAGTGGTACCAGTTTTGCAATATATGCCTCAGTAAAATAGTTGCATAGTTCTGTTTTATTTCATTTACTAATACTGCTAGTTAAACTGCAAGCTCTGTTGCAGATTCATATATGTTTATGTCATAAACTGCTTTGGGCTGCATATATAGTTTCTGTCATAAACTGCTTAATTGACTCTTTTTTTCATTTTCCATGTGCACTTAGAAATGTCTCATAATATTAATTTAGATTATTTTTTGTAGAAAAGTATGGAGTCTCAAAATGAAGAGAATCCGGTTGGTTCATCTTCTAGTACTTTTCCTATAGAGAGTGAGAGTCAATTGCCTATGCAAGTCGATAAAGTTATTGATGAAAAGTCCGGATTGCTAGCTCCCGTTCATAGTTTTGCTACAGATGATACACGAGGAATCTTTTTATGGCGGTTCTTCCTTGACTGCCTCCATTATGTTGTTGCTAGCAAATACCACTATTTTTGGTTTTGGATCTTCCAAATCATTCCCGCAGGAGATCCGGACCCATTTTTTTCTGATCCTTCGAGAAAAAGATTCATTCTCTTCATAAAAATAGGAGGTGGGAAAAGAAAACTTATTTCTGACGCATGGAATCATTTTACATCGGTGATGATTAATCGTGTTCGTTTTGGTATTTGTAAGTATTGTAATACTCGTATCAAATCAACAAGAAATTGTGGGACATCGTCCATGTTAGATCATATCCGTAATCGATGTCGCAAAAAGCCAAGTAACTTAGACAATGAGGGTAGTTCGGTGGGTGATGGTAGCCAACAACACTATTTTGTCAAGATGTTTCACACAGAGAACTTGCTCATGTTATCATTTTGCACGAGTATCCATTGTCCATTGTTGATCATGTAGGATTTAGGAAGTTTGTTGCTAGTCTCCAACCGTTGTTCAAAATGGTGTCTAGGAACACAATCAAGAATGATATACTGAAGATTTTCGACAATTTGAAATCAAAACTTCTATATTATTGGAAAACCTTACAAGTAAAGTTGCAATAACAACTGATATATGGACTTCGGACAACATCAAAAAAGGGTTCATGGCTATTACAACACATTTTATTGATGATTCATGGAGACTTCAAAGCCATATTTTTAGATTTGTTTATGTTCCTCTCCACATGATAAGGATACTTTATGTAGTGCGTTGCTTAATTGCTTGTTAGAGTGAAATATTGAAAGAAGAATTTCAACAATTACAGTTGATAATTGTAGTACAAACAATGCTATAATGAAAACCTTGCTAGATGAGAAACTTTGTAAAAGCGATTTATTGTTGATGGGTCGAATGTTACATGTGCGATGTGCCGCACATATCTTGAATTTGATTGTGCAAGAAGGACTAAAGGTGATACAAGATAGTATTAATAATGTGCATGACAGTGTCTTATATTGGATAGGGTCTTCAGGCAGAATCGAAAGGTTTGAAGAAGCTGCACGATTGCTACATATTTCTTGTAACAAAAAGTTAGAGTATGATTGCCCTACTCAGTGGAACTCAACATATCTAATGTTGAGAACAACACTGGAATGCAAAGATGTGTTTATGAAGTTGAGCCTAAGTGACCTTAGTTATCGTTGTTTTTCAACCGAAGGGCAATAGAGTGCAGCAAAAGAAGTTTGTGATACATTAAAGCTTTTCTACCATATTGTGAGCACGTGATTTTTGCCTCACACAAATTACTCCAAAAGCATTCCCCAAATTAGGTCTTTTCTTTAATTATATGTTATTCTAGGAATTACTGTGCAGTTTTTCTGATTGTTTGTATATATTTGTGGGCATGTTTAATTTTATTAATGCATTAAAAATACAAAAATATAGCATTGGCATTTAAGATTTTGATTTTTATATTTTTTGGAATTAATTAATAATTAGGATATCAGAAAACTTTGAAATGGTATTTCGTTTAATCACTTAGGCAGAATTACTAGGATTAGTTCAATAATTTGGTTGAATGTGTATAATAATCTACTGATTAGTATAATTTTATGCAAGTTGTTACTAATTGAGAAGCTCCTAATAGTGGTAGGGTAGTATTTGCATTATCAAATTAACTAAAAGCACTAATTGAGTGGACAATTAAGTGGATGATTAAAAAAATGAAAAGTTGAATTGGTAGTGGAAAATGCACTAATTGAATGCCCATTTAAGGGAGCTGAAAATCATAAAAGAAGCGGGCGGAGAGCGTATACACTCGATATACACTCTGGATACACAAGATATACAGGGGCAGAATTCATTTTGGAGAGAGTAAAAAAGATAGAACCAAATTTTCTGAAATATTGAGAGCGGAAGAACACCAGAGAGAGTTCAAAGCTAGAAAGAGAAAACAAAGAGAGATTTCCGGACTATTTTTCTTCTCCATTTTTACTGGTTTTCTCCGTGTTGCTGGGATTTCTGGATTGAGGTGTTGAAGCTACTGTGTTGGGCTTTTTGCTGCTGTATTTTGCTGTTTGATGTTGTTGATTGCTTACCCCATTTTTTCTGTTCTACATACCAGGTACATGTCCTGAAACTCGATGTATAAAAATATCCAGTTGAAAATGAATGAAGTGGAGGCCTATTGTTGATTTACTGCTTTCATTATACTGTAATAACCGTACTAATGGACTGTTAATTATAAGTTTGTGCATTTGAATCATTAAGTGTGTGTTAGATATTTAGAAATGCATATGAGTTTAGTTGAGTATTCGTTGTAATAATTCCATGCTGGACTAACAGAATAGTTTCTATTAGTTTAGTTAATTTCCGGTTTTCCTAGATCTGTATAAATGGTATTTTCAAGCTGTGATTAATTAGGCTGTAGACTGTTAAAGTAGTGTGATACTTCTTCTGATCATGGGAGCTTTATATTTAGTAGTGATGATGTGAGTTAATCTATAATTCTGAGTTTGAGTGGTTGTGTGTGGGTTCGAAATCAGAAAGTTAAAAGTAGATATGAGATATGTAATTCGTAAGGTTAATTTAGGCAATCCATTTTCATCCAGCATCCTTAATTATCGAGTTTCAATTCTCATATGTGGTCACGTTAGTTTTTAATCAAAGTTCATGAGTAAGCATTTTAATAAAAATGAGTCATAGTAGGGAATTTGAAATTTGAACTAGTATGCACCATGTTTGAAATTGTGAATCTGAAATCAGTTGCTTTCCAACTCATGTTTAATGTTACATCGAATTTATTTTACTGGATAGTTAATTTTAGTAGTAGATTCATCAGATTTGTGTTCTTAATTAAATTGAAATTCCATTTAGTGTAAAAGACAGGGCTTAACAGGCTAGTCCCTAAACGTTTGGGCCTCAGGATAATTGATGCACGGCCCAGGCCAGTTTTGGCCCCTTTCTCATTTAGGCCTGGGCCAAGGTCTGTTTTGGTCGATTTTATGGTGTATATCTGGTTTTAAATTCCCTCTGCTGGGCTCACATCGGAGCCCAATGGTCGGATGTTGGTGCAAAAATATTACTTAGTTTGCATCAGTCCAGTAACAAATTAATTAGGGCCTTTTTTTTATTTTAGAGACAAATTAAGTAGAAAACTATAGATTGATCTAGGTTTGCACTTTAAAATAATAAAACGGGATGAGCCTCGCTAAACAAAACACATAAATTGTGGGGCCCTCGATAATTGTATATATTAAAATACTTGGATTTCGGGACGGGTCGTTTAGCGAATTTCGCGGCCTTCCCTAAAATAATAACGCGTTAGTCTCTTTAGGCGCTTATTTTAATAACATTACCTCCCTAAACTCGGGTGCGCATTTATGTGACCCTAATCCAAATCTCAATGATGTTAAAGTATGTCCAAAAACCACGGGTGCATTTATGTGACGTGGTTCAAGACTTATTTTAATGACGTTGCAATTTTCTTTAAAAATGAATAAAAGCGGTTAAGGTTAAAATTTGCACATAGGTTCATAATTGTTAAAATCAGATAATTTAAGCCAAATATAACAGTTGAGCGACCGTGCTAGAACCACGGAACTCGGGAATGCCTAACACCTTCTCCCGGGTTAACAGAATTCCTTACTCAGATTTCTGGTTCGCGAACTGTAATACAGAGTCAATCTTTTCCTCGATTCGGGATTCAATCGGTGACTTGGGACACCATAAATCTCCCAAGTGGCGACTCTAAATCTTTAATAATAAATCCCGTTTTGATTGTCCTTTAATTGGAAAAACTTCCTTATGCCTTTGCGGGTGTAGGTAAAAAGGAGGTGTGACAGCTCTGGCGACTCTGCTGGGGACCGAACCCAGAATCTCTGGTTCAGGGTTCAAGAATTCGAACTTAGAATAATTGTTATATTTGGCTTTATTTATTATCTGATTTTTACATGTTTGTGCCTAATGTGCTAAATGTTGCTTTTTACCGCTTTGATATTATCTGAATTGTATATATAAACTGCTACGAAACCCTTCTTCTTTCTGGGTCTTTTGAATTTATGGTGCACACGTGCGCGTGACCCACTTTTTTGTTAGAAGTCATACCAAGTAGAACGAGGTTGGGTCAAGTAACTAGGCCGGGTAGACTTTCGTGCCCCCGGTACGTTGCCCCCGCCTCGGCTCGAGCTGTCCGCTCGGGTAAGCCAGGTCTAGAACAAATGTACCTAGGTTTTTAAACCTAGAATACATAGCCTCATGCCGGATCCCTAGTAGGTACTCTTGTTTGCACCACGTGCATCTGACTTTGGGGACTCAACACAGGGGTTGGGTTTGTCTAGGACAGGTGTACCCCAAAAAATAAAAGAACATCCTGATGCATCCTAATGTGCTACATGTTGCAATCTTCAAGGGTAAAAGGGTCATTTGGCGAACCAATGATAGTTGAGGGCAAATGAAAAAAAGAGAGAGAAAAGAGGGTGAAGTGTGAAAATAAAGCAAGTAGAGCCCAATTATATTTTGTACTTTTTCATCATTTGTCGAAAATCAGAAAATAAAAAAAAATAAAAAGAAAAAAAAAGATTTTGCAAGTTTCATCATTTTTCGAAAAAAAAAAGAAAAAAAAATCTTATTCTCGCCTGTATCCAATCTGCCCGAACTACGCAAACCTGATTCTCGTCTTTCGGGGCGTGATACGTAGGCAACCCACATAGGGTCCGGTCTTCCTAGTAAATCTTAGGTTCTTGGCTTCGCGGGGTCATAACCAAATTTTGCACTTCTAGCCACCTTTTGGCCAAATAAGTCATTTGCAAAAGTAGCCTCAATCATGTCAACCATGTGTCTAGTAAGGAATGTTTTTATCTCACATAGTGTTGGTTTAAGTTTTCTTATATAGGTGTGGATTTATTTACCGGAGTTTAAGCATGACAGACATCCCGTGACCATCCAGTCAGGATCGCTCAGTCGGGAGTTGCTTAAGGAGATTTGTTTTATTTTTATGTCCTGAGGTTGTTCTTCATTTTATGTCGTCTTTTACTTTCTACTTTTGTACAGTAATGTCAAGTCCTTTGTTATTGTTATTTTCTGCTTTATATTTTCCTTTATTTAGAATACTAATTCTAGAAATGGAAAAATTTCGAGGTTGTTTTTCCTTTAGGCAATTAATATCTAGGACTTAAAATGGATATTTTTTATGTTCCCTTTAGTATATTAAGACCAAAAATTCAAAAAAAAAGAGAATTTTCTTTAGTACCCCTTTAAAAGTTTTCTTTTAGGATATTAAATCCAAAAATCCAAAAAGATTTTCTGTTGAGGTTTTTCTTTGGGAAATTGATGAAAAATGACTTGAAAAAAAATTCTTTTATTTTAGGACATTGTACATATAAGAAAAAGAAAACAACAATACTTTTTCTTTGGTTTATTTTCAGAGTTTCTTCCTTAGGTAATCAAAAATTCAAATTCAAAAACAGTTTTTTTATCTTTTTCATTTCTTGTTTCGAAGTCTTTTCTTCAAGATATCAAGTGAAAATTCAAAATATTTTTCTTTGGTCTAGCCTTTAGATTTCCTTATTAAAAAAGAAAAAAATCAAAAAAATATTTTTTCTCTTGTAGGTATTTTCCTTAATAATTTCCTATAGAGTATTTGTTTCAAAAAAAAGGGGAAAAAATATGTGCTCATTAAGCTTGAGTTTAGAATAGGTTATAGAGCATTCAGTCTAGAAAATTCAAAAAAAAAGATTTGCTTCTTTTATTTCTCTTTTCTCATCGGATTAGTCACTAAGGTAAAAAGGGAAAAAAGAAGAAGAGAATGAAAAAGGAAATGTTGGTTTGTTACTTCGTTCCCGATCTTCCAGAACTACGCAAAGATCTGATTCATGCGGCGTCATGATACGTAGGCAACCTACATAGGGTTCGATCGACTCATTCTTTTATTATTATTAAGAAATGAAATAAAAAGAAGAAAAAAACAAAAGAGAAGAAGAAAAAAAGATGAAATCATGGGATGAGAGGGAGGAAAAAAGCGATAATCAGAAAGAGAAAAAGAGGAAAATGAGCAAGCTAAGAAGTGCGTGAAAAGAAAAGAAAAGAGAAGGTTCAAATGGACAAATTGGGATGATGCCAAGTGACTTTATGACCCTCAAAGTCATTCTAGAATCATTAATTGTTGCTAGGTGCATTGCACGCAATGTGATATTTTTGCTATTAAATGCCCTAACGCTAATGTGATAGCTTCATTTTGTTATATTCACAAAAGAAGGGTGGTTGGTTTGTGGTTCTTAAGGTAACTCATCCATTCAACACAAGGCCAAAGGGCAAGGTAGCCATGACTAGCAAAAACTTGGACACAAGAGTTGTTGACCCGTCAAGGGAGTTTGTGGAGTCGGAGTCTGAATTGAAAGAGGAGTTCCAAAGGGTGAAACAGCAGATGGCAAAAATGTATCAGTCTTGGATCAGGGGGCATCCTCCACCTTCATTCCCCACTAACTACACTGAAAACCCTGCAACTATCCCATCACTATCACAAGTCCAGGTTCCCACTGCTGTTGATATCTCCCCACAACCTTTTCACACTCCACCCCTCAAAAGCACATCATATCCCGCCCCTTTGACCACTCATGCTCTTGTAGTTCCTCCCCCAGCTACTTTTCCTCGATCCTCTAACGAGGTTGTGTTCAAAGTCCCTGATGCCCAACACTAGGCACCAGAACCAACTTTCAAAGTCTCGGATTCATACTCTCTCGCTCCTCATTTTGAGCCTCCCGGTAAAACTGAAAAGCTTGCTAAGACAGTGGAGCAAGATGAGATATCCAGGAAGATGAAAATCTTAGAGCAGTCTTTAAGAAACATACAAGGGATAGGGAGCCAGATGAGCGTGGCTTACAAAGACTTGTGCTTGTTTCCTGACGTCCAACTGCCTGATGGGTTTAAGATGCCAAAGTTCGATTTATATGACGGGTATGGAGATCCCATGGCCCATTTGAGAGGCTACTGCAGTAAGATGAGAGGCGTCAGTGGGAAAGACAAATTATTGATGGCGTACTTCAGTCAAAGTCTGGGTGGGGCAGCTCTGGAGTGGTACACCCGCCAAGATGCTGGCAGGTGGTACACGTGGGATGATATGGCTCAGGCCTTTGCCAGGCACTTTCAATACAATATAGAAATTGTCCCAGATCGCATGTCCCTCACCAAGATACAAAAGAAGCCTAATGAAAGCTTTAGAGAATACGGACTCAAATGGAGAGAGCAAGCTGCTAGAGTCCATCCTCCCATGGAAGAAAAAGAGATGGTCGAGTACTTTCTTCAAGCTCAAGGACCAACTTACTTTGGGCATTTGATCACGGCTGTGGGTAGGTCTTTTAATGATGTGGTAAAAATGGGAGAAATGGTAGAAGATGGACTGAAGTCTAGCAAGATCATTGGTTATTCTGCTTTAAAAGCCACAACACAAGCAATTCAGAATGACACATGAAGCTCGCTGGGTCAGAAGGAACACGATGATATTGCCATGGTCGTTTCAGAGTCACGACATGGACCAAAGGGTACGCCTCACCAATATAACCAGCCTCAACTCCAACCCCAAACCTATCCCCGAGCTCCACATAATCCACCTCAGTATTATCCTCCGAACAATGTCTGGTCATCTGCCCAACCACCAGGTCACTCCCTATGGCGAGCGCCAGCACCGCATAATGCATTCTTGCCTTCACAACATTTTTGAGCACCCAACAACCCAAGAAAACAGGGGCAGGGAAGGGAACAAAGGCAAAGAAATAGTTTCACGCCAATTGGGGAGTCCTGCACAAGCTTATTTGAAAAGTTAAAGCATTCTGGCCTGATAGAGCCGCTCCTCGGCTATACTCCAGACCCATATGCAAAAGGCTTTGATCTTACTTTACGATGCATGTACCACTCTAATGTCCAAGGGCATAACTTTGAAGATTGTCGTTCCTTGAAAAAGGAAATAGAAAGAATGATTCAAGAAAGGGTAATTGTGATCAATGACAGTGACAGGGAGCACGCGAACCCTCTTGGGAACTTGTTGACTGAAGTTGATGATATTGAAGTTGGTAATGGTCTTGGCAATATTGATGAGGAACTCAGTGGCTAAGATGTCGTTTTTGGTAATTGGAAAGACGCTCCATTTCTTGGTCAGCCGGAGAAGAGTTTTGGTGGTTTATTTTGTTGTCATTTCTGTTGCCCGGGTTATTTTCAAGGTTGTAATCCGGATATTATCTTGTGACTCAAACCCTTCTATCCTTTTATTTTGCCTAGTTTGTTTAGTTGTAGTAGCTCGTTTAGTGTTGTCTAGGTTTGTTCCAAGGTTGCAACCCCATTTTAGTCTGTTTGTTCTGTTGTTCAAACCTTTTCACCATCTGTCTAATGCAATTTTCTGTTTTCTGTTATTTCTAGTCATTTTTGTTTAGTTCTCTTTTCCTTTTATAGTTCTTTTCCTATTAACTCTAGTGACATGACATGCACGCGTAATTCTCAGACTGGTCTTAAAAAGTTAATTTAGTCATGAAGCAATAAAACAATTTTGAAGACGATAGGGACATTTGAGGGAAATAAGTAAAGGCATTTTGAGATCATTTCAAACCCGAATAGCGTGAAACTGGGGCAGATAGAACATAGAGAAACCCTATTGAAATGCATCCTGCCGCATCAGGTTGAAGCCAACGGCAAGTTTGCCCCAAATTGACGGGGGCGTTCATGGTAATGAGAGTGAGGGTGTTGTCCAATGGTGCTTTGTAGTTAACAGATGTAGAAGGCGAATGCGTGGATATGGTTATCAAGTCTAGTACGATCTAAAGATGTTAGAACTGTTTCATTGTTTTGTTTAATTGTGTAGTTTGCACTTGGCATGTTTTGGAGATTGGAATGACGAAGGTATTTTGTTCTTCTATCTAAACATTTTATCCTTCGTTACCCCTTTGAGTCTTATTTCTTTTTCTTTCATACCCCTCTTTCGGAATCAGTAGCAAAGATCAGAAACGCAAGCGTGAAAGATAAGTAAAGGAAAAAGAGAAAAGAAAAGAAAAAAGACAACAAAACAACAAAAAGTGAAATAAAAGAGAAAGAGGAAGAAAAAGGAAAGAAAAAAATACAACAACAAAGGAATTTCTATGTCATGAACTACGTTCGACCTAATTCCTTTTAAGGATACGTAGGCAGCCTCACGGTTCGGTCTCATCAAAAGAAAATCCAAAAGTCCCCACGCAAGAAACTGGGGCAGAAGTTGTGTTAGTTGTAAGAAATCTGATTCCGAAAGTTGTAATTTTGAACCCAATTGAGTTGTTTTGAGCCTTTTGATACCCTTTCTTCCTAACTCCATCCAAAAGCCCACATTACGGTCCAAAGAAAGACCTTCCGACCAGTCTTCGAGACATGCCAAGTCGAGCAAGCAGAGGTGATTCATATGAAGGGCAACACTCTGGTTCAAGCAAAAAAAAGGAGAGAATCTTATTGATGAAAACCCCCACGGGTACCGCAAGGCGATGAAAGCTGAGAGAAATAAAAAGTGAGAGAGTCTTATTGGTGAAAACCTTCACGGGCACCTTGAGGCGACTGTAAGATGAGAGAAAAGAACAAAACGAGAGAGGCTAGATGGTGAAAACCCTCCGGGCACTACAAGCCGAATAAGGATTGTGAATCAGATTGGATAATCAGAGCATTGAAGCCCAGTTTCATGGTTTAAGGGTACAACAAGAGTTGAACATCAGATTTGCTTCACAGAATAGGCCACAAGTGCATGTCATGGCCATTAGAGTTGGTATCCACGTCTGATAGGTTTCTACTTTGTAGTTTTCTTGTTAGGAATAATCTCTTCCCTTTGTCCTATACTCTATGCCTTTTGTCTAGGTTACTCCCTCTCTTTGAGTCTGTTTGGTCAAAACAAGTGAGAAATGACTTCAAAATTTGCCACCAGCTTTCCAATTGCACAAAATGGGGTCTGGCTAGCACATCAAAGTGTCACAAGTCAGGAAAAACAACAAAAGCATTGAGCTGGTAACAATCAACATACTTTGGGATCCTTGTGAAACACAAAGGTTTGGTACATATCAAGTCATGGACAATGCAACGGGTGGATGGTATTAGGTGAAAAGATCAAAGGTATCTTCTGTGGTAAGATTGACAAAAACGGTTAACCAGTGACAAGCGAGGTTTTCCAAGTAGAAATCAAAACTAGCATGGCAAGTGAAGGAGAAATAGACCTCAAGGCCAAGGCCAGTGGTTTAATTCAAAAAAGAACAGCATACGCACTGAGTGGGTGGCAATTGTCATACTTTGAGATTCATGTGAAAACACAAGGGTTTGGTAAATGTCGGTTTATGAGCAATGCAATAGATAGAGGGTATTGGGTCTGAACGGAGAAGAGGTATTTTCTGTGATATGGGTGACAGAGAAATTGGTTAGTCAATAAGCAAGCAACGTCTTTCAAGGTGAAATCAAAGTTATAATGGCAAGTGAAGGAGCAATCGTCGCAAAGTCAAGGCCACAAACCAACCACCATATTTAAACTCACAAGTTTTCTTTATCTGAAACAGGGACAGAAGCTGTGTTCATATCAAAGCTGGGAAGCTTGAAATTTTCAAGTGTAATGCCCCAATTCTGCTTACGCAAATGCTATTGAGAAGATCATACATAACCCGTAGGAGATGCACTTCCTAGTCTAGGTTTTCAAGTTATATTTGTTATAGGAGACACACTTCCTAAACTAAGATTTTACCCTTTAGGAGACGCACTTCCTAGTTTGGATCATATGAGTTTGAGTCACTGATGGTTTTACCTCTAGGAGACGCACTTCCTAGTCTAAGTCTTCCAAATTATATTTTGTTTTAGGAGACGCACTTCCTAAATTGATAGTTCATCCGTAGGAGACGCACTTTCTAGTTTGAGTCATTGATGTTTCACCCATAGGAGATGCACTTCCTAGTCTGGGTAGTTCAGGTTATATTTTTGTTTTAGGAGACGCACTTCCTAAACTGAGATTTCACCCCTAGGCGACGCACTTCCTAGTTTGGGTAGTTCAGGTTATATTTTTGTTTTAGGGGACGCACTTCCTAAATTGAGATTTCACCCTTAGGAGACGCACTTCCTAGTCTGGGTAGTTCAAGTTATATTTTTGTTTTAGGAGGCGCACTTCCTAAATTGAGATTTCACCCCTTAGGAGACGCGCTTCCTAGTCTGGGTAGTTCAAGTTGTATTGTTATTTTAGGAGACACACTTTCTAAATTGAGATTTTCTCCTAGGAGACGCACCTCCTAGTCTAGTTCATTTAAGTTCATTTGTGGGAGACACACTTGCTAGTTTGAGTCATTGAAGTTTCACCCCTAGGAGACGCACTTCCTAGTCTGGGTTTTTCAGGTTATATTTTTGTTTTAAGAGATGCACTTCCTACATTGAGCTTTCCCTTAGGAGACGCAATTCCTGGTTCCACGCACTAAAGTTATACCCTTAGGAGACGCACTTTCTAGTCTGGTTTTTTTTAGGATACACTTTTAGGAGACACACTTCCTAGTTTGGATCGTATGAGTTTTAGTCACTGAAGTTCTCACCCCTAGGAGACGCACTTCCTAGTCTCGGTCATTTAAATTTATTCCTAGGAGACACACTTCCTAGTTTAAGTCGTTAATGTTCCACCCTAGGAGACGCACTTCCTAGTCTTGGTATTTCAATTTATATTTTGATTTACAATATTGCTAACAACTCACAAATCTTCCTAGTGCAAACTGGGGAAAGAAAATTTTCTTTGTTTTATCTATTTTGTTGTAATTAGGCACCCACCTAGAGAACAATGGAATACAGTTCAAGTTTCAGCAATCAGGAGCCCACCTAGAGAATAAGGGAATACAGTTCAAGTTTCAACAATCAGGAGCCCACCTGGAGAACAAGGGAATACAGTTCAAGTTTCAGCAATCAGGAGCGCACCTGGAGAACAAGGGAATACAACTCAAGTTTCAGCAATCAGGAGCCCACCTGGAGAACAAGGGAATACATTTCGAGTCTCAGCAATCAGGAGCCTACCTAGAGAACAAGGGAATACAATTCAAATTTCAAGTAGTCAGGAGCCCGCCTGGAGAACGAAGGGAAGAAGCAATTCAAATTTCAAATAATCAGGAGCCCGCCTGGAGAATAGAGGAAAGGAAACAATAGTCAAAATAAGATATTTAAAGGGTCAGCGATCAAGTGCCCGCCTGGAGAAGAAGGGAAGGCATTTCAAAGAATACCATTCAAGTCAGCCACAAAGGAACTTATGAGGAAGATACAAGTCAACAAGGCAACATCAGTCACAAGATCAAGTTTGGAAATAAACCATTGTAAAGCATAGATTATAGCTTAGTCTAGCTTCTTCATTTTTGTCATGGTGTAATAAGGAGGTCAGTAGGCAGTATCAGCAGCAACAACAACAGTAACAGTAAAACCACAGCTTCATGGTAGTCCCAGCTACCGAAACTTCCCGAACTACATTGACCTGATTCCTTTATAGCCAAGGATATGTAGGAAACCTTTGAAGAAGAGGTTCGGTCAAATCTTTCAAAAATGCTTCCCACAGAGTGTTCAAACAGGCAAAAATCGCTCGTATCCGCTCACTTTATCTTTGCACGAAAACTCTTCGTATTTCCGGACAAAGAGGGGCAGCTGTGAGCACGTGATTTTTGCCTCACACAAATTACTCCAAAAGAATTCCCCAAATTAGGTCTTTTCTTTAATTATATGTTATTCTAGGAATTACTGTGCGATTTTTCTGATTGTTTGCATATATTTGTGGGCATGTTTAATTTTATTAATGCATTAAAAATACAAAAATATAACATTGGCATTTAAGATTTTTACATTTTTTGGAATTAATTAATAATTAGGATATCAGAAAACTTTGAAATGGTATATCGTTTAATCACTTAGGCAGAATAACTGGGATTAGTTCAATAATTTGGTTGAATGTGTATAATAATCCACTGATTAATATAATTTTATGCAAGTGGTTACCAATTGAGAAGCTCCTAATAGTGGTAGGGTAGTATTTGCATTATCAAATTAACTAAAAGCACTAATTGAGTGGACAATTAAGTGGATGATTTAAAAAATGAAACGTTGAATTGGTAGTGGAAAATGCACTAATTGAATACCCATTTAAGGGAGCTGAAAATCATAAAAGAAGGGGGCGGAGAGAGCGATATACACTCGATATACACTCTGGATATACTGGATATACAGGGGCAGAATTCATTTTGGAGAGAGTACAAAAGTTAGAACCAAATTTTCTGAAATATTGAGAGCGGAAGAACACCAGAGAGAGTTCAAAGCTAGAAAGAGAAAACAAAGAGAGATTTCTGGACTATTTTTCTTATCCATTTTTACTGGTTTTCTCCGTGTTGCTGGGATTTCTAGATTGAGGTGTTGAAGCTACTGTGTTGGGCTTTCTGCTGCTGTATTTTGCTGTTTGATGTTGCTGATTTCTTACCCCATTTTTTCTGTTCTACATACCAGGTAC
Source organism: Nicotiana tabacum (assembly GCF_000715075.1). Taxonomy (NCBI): domain Eukaryota; kingdom Viridiplantae; phylum Streptophyta; class Magnoliopsida; order Solanales; family Solanaceae; genus Nicotiana; species Nicotiana tabacum. Next base: position 90,939,449 of record NC_134101.1, on the reverse strand, counting down.
ATGTCCTGAAACTCGATGTATGAAAATATCCAATTGAAAATGAATGAAGTGGAGGCCTATTGTTGATTTACTGCTTTCATTATACTGTAATAACCGTACTGATGGACTGTTAATTATAAGTTTGTGCATTTGAACCGTTAAGTGTGTGTTAGATATTTAGAAATGCATATGAGTTTAGTTGAGTATTCGTTGTAATAATTCCATGCTGGACTAACAGAATAGTTTCTGTTAGTTTAGTTAATTTCCGGTTTTCCTAGATCTGTATAAATGGTATTTTCAAGCTGTGATTAATTAGGCTGTAGACTGTTAAAGTAGTGTGATACTTCTTCTGATCATGGGAGATTTATATTTAGTAGTGATGATGTGAGTTAATCTATAATTCTGAGTTTGAGTGGTTGTGTGTGGGTTCGAAATCAGAAAGTTAAAAGTACATATGAGATATGTAATTCGTAAGGTTAATTTAGGCAATCCATTTTCGTCCTACATCCTTAATTCTCGAGTTTCAATTCTCATATGTGGTTACGTTAGTGTTTAATCAAAGTTCATGAGTCAGCATTTTAATAAAAATGAGTCATAGTAGGGAATTTAAAATTTGAACTAGTATGCACCATGTTTGAAATTGTGATCATAGGCAGTTTATGTGGGTCATGAAATCTGAAATTAGTTGCTTTCCAACTCATGTTTAATGTTGCATCGAATTTATTTTACTGGCTAGTTAATTTTAGTAGTAGATTCATCAGATTTGTGTTCTTAATTAAATTGAAATTCCATTTAGTGTAAAAGACAGGGCTTAACAGGCTAGTCCCTAAACGTTTGGGTCTCAGGATAATTGATGCACGGCCCAGGCCAGTTTTGGCCCCTTTCTCATTTAGGCCTGGGCCAAGGTCTGTTTTGGCCGATTTTATGGTGTATATATGGTTTTAAATTCCCTCTGCTGGGCTCACATCGGAGCGCAATGGTCGGATGTTGGTGCAAAAATATTACTTAGTTTGCATCAGTCCAGTAACAAACTAATTAGGGCCTTTCTTTTATATTAGAGACAAATTAAGTAGAAAACTATAGATTGCTCTAGGTTGCACTTTAAAATAATAAAACGGGATGAGCCTCGCTAAACAAAACACATAAATTGCGGGGCCCTCGATAATTGTATATATTAAAATACTTAGATTTCGGGACGGGCCGTTTAGCGAATTTCACGGCCTTCCCCAAAATAATAACGCGTTAATCTCTTTAGGCGCGTATTTTAATAACATTACCTCCCTAAACTCGGGTGCGCATTTATGTGACCCAAATCCAAATCTCAACGATGTTAAAGTATGTCCAAAAACCACGGGTGCATTTCTGTGACGTGGTTCAAGACTTGTTTTAATGACGTTGCAATTTTTTTTAAAATGAATAAAAGCGGTTAAGGTTAAAATTTGCACATAGGTTCATAATTGTTAAAATCAGATAATTTAAGCCAAATATAACAGTTGAGCGACCGTGCTAGAACCATGGAACTCGGGAATGCCTAACACCTTCTCCCGGGTTAACAGAATTCCTTACTCAAATTTCTGATTCGCGAACTATAATACAGAGTCAATCTTTTCCTCGATTCGAGATTCAACCGGTGACTTGGGACACCATAAATCTCTCAAGTGGCGACTCTAAATCTCTAATAATAAATCCCGTTTCGATTGTCCTTTAATTGGAAAAACTCCCTTATGCCCTTGCGGGTGTAGGTAAAAAGGAGGTGTGACAGCTCTGGCGACTCTGCTGGGGACCGAACCCAGAATCTCTGGTTCAGGGTTCAAGAATTCGAGCTTAGAATAATTGTTATATTTGGCTTTATTTATTATCTGATTTTTATATGTTTGTGCCTAATGTGCTAAATGTTGCTTTTTACCGCTTTGATATTATCTGAATTGTATATATAAACTGCTACGAAAGCCTGCTTCTTTCTGAGTCTTCTGAATTTATGGTGCACACGTGCGCGTGGCCCACTTTTCTGTTAGAAGTCATACCAAGTAGAACGAGGTTGGGTCAAGTAACTTGGCCAGGTAGACTTTCGTGCTCCCGGTATGTTGCCCCCGCCTCGGCTCGAGCTGTCCGCTCGGGTAAGCCAGGTCTAGAATAAATGTACTCAGGTTTTTAAACCTAGAATAACATAGCCTCATGCCGGATCCCTAGTGGGAACGCTTGTTTGCATCACGTGCATCTGACTTTGGGGACTCATGAGGGATCATCGAGCAAAGTTGCCGCAAAACAAGAAAGGCCGAAAGTGATAGTACCAGGGGTTGCTAACAAACCCATTATATTTGTGGAAGGAGCCCGTACAGATAGGGTTATTATTTCACCTGTAATCCAGCTGCCGGTCATCAACAACAAAGTCATCCCATGGAACTATGGACGGGTGACTGTAATGTACAAGGGCAAAGAAATCAAGGAAGAAGTGTGTGAGGTGCAAGGCTTGACACGTTCGTGAAGATGTTTTACTCCCGAAGAGTTGAGAAAAACTAAAAACAATACAACGCCATCAAAGAGAGCTGTGACGGAAGAAGAGGCGGAGGAGTTTTTAAGAAAAATGAAACTCCATGATTATTCTGCTGTGGATCAATTAAAGAAGACCCCCGCTCAAATTTCATTGTTGTCATTACTGATACATTCAGAGGAGCACCGTCTGGCTTTGATGAAAATCCTGAATGAGGCTCATGTTCCTGAAAAGATCTCTGTAAATCATTTGGGAAAAATAGCCAACAGAATCTTTGAGACAAATAGAATTACATTTGCTGATGATGAATTACCTGTGGAAGGTACCGAGCACAACAGAGCTCTTTACCTCACCGTGAAATGTGAAAACTCCGTAGTAACCCGGGTATTGGTTGACAATGGGTCCAGTGCAAACATATGCCCTCTCTCCACTTTAAACAAATTAAAAATTAAAGAGGAGAGGATCCAGAAGAATAGTATCTGCGTACGAGGATTTGACGGTGGAAGCAGAGATTTATTTGGCGACATAGTGTTGGAACTAACTATAGGGCCAGTTGAATTCACAATGGAATTCCAAGTGTTGGACATGACTGTTTCTTACAACTTGTTGTTGGGTCGACCATGGATCCATGCTGCTAAAGCAGTCCTGTCAACACTACATCAGGCTGTCAAGTTTGAATGGGATCATCAAGAAATAGTCGTGCATGGAGAAGAAAGTTTAAATGCTCACAACAGTACCATTGTACCGGTCGAGGGAACAGAAATTGACCAAGGACCATGGGTATACCAAGTGTCCGACACGGTGTCGGTAGAGAAAATTCCAGAAGGGAAATACCTTCCGAATCCAAAGATATCCTCTGCATCAGTCATGGTATCTTATGAAATGTTAAAGAATGGCTTTATACCCGGCAAAGGTCTAGGCTTATCTTTGCAAGGAATTGTACAACCAGTATCTCTCCCCGAGAACTGGGGAACATTCGGTTTAGGGTTCATACCCACCGCCAATGACGTGATAAGGGCCAGGAAGTTGAAACACCGAGCATGGGTTCTTCCAAAACCAGTACCACATCTGTCAAAGTCTTTTGTCAAGACCAGTGCTAAAAATCGCCCGATAACAACAATTCCTAAATCCCGGGTCAATCCTGAAGAGGAATTAATTGAAAGGTTCGAGAAATTGTTTAGTGATGTGAATATGTTGGAAAGCGGAGAAGGGTGTAGCAACGCAGAAGTTCAATTCGTTGGGCCAGAAACAAAGCTCAATAATTGGAAAGCCACTCCTCTCCCAATTCGAAAGGAGTCTTGGTAGTTTATTTTGATTTTCTTTCAGTTTGTTTGGGTTACTTCAGGGTTGTAATCCCAAAGCTTATCTTACAGTTTGTTTGAAGTGTGCAAACCTTGTTATCTTTCATCATCCAATAAAAAGCAGTTTCCTTTTTATTATCATTCCTGATAGTCTTCTTTTCTTTTTCTTCTTTCCTGTACAGTTCATTTTACGCTGGCTCTAGTGATATGGCATGCATGAGGAATCCTCAGCCCAGTCTTAAAAATCAATCTGGTTCCGAAGTAATAATTCAAGAAATATATTGTGATTATGAATCAGAATATGATGAAGATGAGGTTTTTGAAGAGATTAGTAAAGAGTTAATTCACTTTGAGGAAAAAATCAAACCTAACTTGAGTGATACCGAGGACGTCAATATAGGGGACACGAGTAATGTCCGGGAAACTAAAATAAGTGTCCATCTCGAACCAAAGATCCGAGAGGAGTTAATTAAAGCACTCATAGAATTCAAAGATGTTTTTGCATGGTCATATGACGACATGCCGGGCTTGAGCACTGATTTAGTGGTCCACAAATTGCCCACCGATCCAACGGTGCCTCCTGTCAAGCAGAGGCTGAGAAAATTCAAGCCTGATATGAGTGTGAGAATTAAGGAAGAAATCACCAAACAATTGGAAGCAAAGGTCATTCGAGTCACTCGATATCCTGTTTGGTTAGCTAATGTCGTTCCTGTGCCAAAGAAAGATGGCAAAATTAGAGTATGCGTCGACTATCGCAATCTCAACAAAGCAAGTCCAAAGGATAATTTCCCATTACCCAATATCCATATTTTGATCGACAATTGTGCCAAGCATGATATAGGGTCTTTCGTGGATTGTTATGTCGGGTATCATCAAATTCTAATGGATGAAGAAGATGCAGAAAAGACGGCATTCATCACACCATGGGGAACTTATTGCTACCGGGTAATGCCATTCGGTTTAAAGAACGCCGGAGCAACCTATATGAGAGCAATGACCACAGTGTTTCATGATATGATACACAAGGAGATTGAGGTATACGTGGACGATGTGATCATAAAATCAAAGCATCAGGCCGACCACGTTGGGGATTTGAGGAAGTTCTTCTTAAGACTTCGCAGGTACAACCTCAAGCTTAACCCTGCCAAGTGCGCATTTGGAGTTCCGTCTGGAAAATTGTTGGGATTCATAGTCAGTCGACGAGGCATCGAGCTAGACCCCTCAAAGATCAAAGCCATCCAAGAACTGCCACCTCCAAGAAATAAAACTGAAGTAATGAGTTTGTTGGGGAGGTTAAATTACATCAGCAGGTTTATTGCTCAGCTCACAACAACCTGTGAGCCAATTTTCAAATTGTTAAAAAAGGATGCTGTGGTCAAATGGACCGATGAGTGTCAAGAAGCGTTCGATAAAATAAAAGGGTACTTGTCAAACCCACCCGTGTTGGTCCCGCCAAAGCCAGGAAGACTTTTGATTCTTTACTTGACGGTTTTGGAAAATTCATTTGGTTGTGTATTGGGGCAACATGACCTCACTAGCAGAAAAGAACAGGCCATCTACTACCTTAGCAAGAAGTTCACAGCTTATGAGGTTAAGTATACTCATCTGGAAAAGACATGTTGCGCCCTAACATGGGTAGCTCAAAAATTGAAACACTATTTGTCATCCTACACTACTTACCTCATTTCTCGGTTGGATCCATTGAAATACATTTTTCAAAAGCCTATGCTAACGGGAAGACTTGCAAAGTGGCAGATATTGCTCACAGAATTTGACATCATCTATGTGACTCGAACTGCAATGAAGGCTCAAGCGCTGGCCGATCATTTGGCCGAAAACCCGGTCGATGAGGAATATGAGCCGTTGAAAACTTATTTTCCTGATGAAGAAACAATGCATATCGATGAGGTGGAGCAAATTGAAAAGCCTGGCTGGAAACTTTTCTTTGATGGAGCCGCTAACATGAAAGGAGTCGGGATAGGAGCTGTAATCATTTCTGAAACAGGGCATCACTATCCTTGTTATTTTCTGCTTTATATTTTCCTTTATTTAGAATACTAATTCTAGAAATGGAAAAATTTCGAGGTTGTTTTTCCTTTAGGCAATTAATATCTAGGACTTAAAATGGATATTTTTTATATTCCCTTTAGTATATTAAGACCAAAAATTCAAAAAAAAAGGAATTTTCTTTAGTACCCCTTTAAAAATTTTCTTTTAAGATATTAAATCCAAAAATCCAAAAAGATTTTCTGTTGAGGTTTTTCTTTGGGAAATTGATGAAAAATGACTTGAAAAAAAAATTCTTTTATTTTAGGAAATTGTACATATAAGAAAAAGAAAACAACAATATTTTTTTTTTGGTTTATTTTCAGAGTTTCTTTCTTAGGTAATAAAAAATTCAAATTCAAAAACAGTTATTTTATCTTTTTCATTTCTTGTTTCGAAGTCTTTTCTTCAAGATATCAAGTGAAAATTCAAAATATTTTTCTTTGGTCTAGCCTTTAGATTACCTTATTAAAAAAGAAAAAAAAATCAAATTTTTTTTTCTCTTGTAGGGATTTTCCTTAATAATTTCCTATAGAGTATTTGTTTCAAAAAAAAAGGGGGAAAATATGTGCTCATTAAGCTTGAGTTTAGAATAGGTTATAGAGCATTCAGTCTAGAAAATTCAAAAAAAAAGATTTGCTTCTTTTATTTCTCTTTTCTCATCGGATTAGTCACTAAGGTAAAAAGGGAAAAAAGAAGAAGAGAATGAAAAAGGAAATGTTGGTTTGTTACTTCGTTCCCGATCTTCCAGAACTACGCAAAGATCTGATTCATGCGGCGTCATGATACGTAGGCAACCTACATAGGGTTCGATCGACTCATTCTTTTATTATTATTAAGAAATGAAATAAAAAGAAAAAAAACAAAAGAGAAGAAGAAAAAAAGATGAAATCATGGGATGAGAGGGAGGAAAAAAGCGATAATCAAAAAGAGAAAAAGAGGAAAATGAGCGAGCTAAGAAATGCGAGAAAAGAAAAGAGAAGGTTCAAATGGACAAATTGGGATGATGCCAAGTGACTTTATGACCCTCGAAGTCATTCTAGAATCATTAATTGTTGCTAGGTGCATTGCACACAATGTGATATTTTTGCTATTAAATGCCCTAACGCTAACGTGATAGCTTCATTTTGTTATATTCACAAAAGAAGGGTGGTTGGTTTGTGGTTCTTAAGGTAACTCATCCATTCAACACAAGGCCAAAGGGCAAGGTAGCCATGACTAGCAAAAACTTGGACACAAGAGTTGTTGACCCGTCAAGGGAGTTTGTGGAGTCGGAGTCTGAATTGAAAGAGGAGTTCCAAAGGGTGAAACAACAGATGGCAGAAATGTATCAGTCTTGGATCAGGGGGCATCCTCTACCTTCATTCCCCACTAACTACACTGAAAACCCTGCAACTATCCCATCACTATCACAAGTCCAGGTTCCCACTGCTGTTGATATCTCCCCACAACCTTTTCACACTCCACCCCTCAAAAGCACATCATATCCCGCCCATTTGACCACTCATGCTCTTGTAGTTCCTCCCCCAGCTACTTTTCCTCGATCCTCTAACGAGGTTGTGTTCAAAGTCCCTGATGCCCAACACTATGCACCAGAACCAACTTTCAAAGTCCTGGATTCATACTCTCTCGCTCCTCATTTTGAGCCTCCCGGTGAAACTAAAAAGCTTGCTAAGACAGTGGAGCAAGATGAGATATCCAGGAAGATGAAAATCTTAGAGCAGTCTTTAAGAAACATACAAGGGATAGGGAGCCAGATGAGCGTGGCTTACAAAGACTTGTGCTTGTTTCCTAACGTCCAACTGCCTGATGGGTTTAAGATGCCAAAGTTCGATTTATATGACGGGTATGGAGATCCCTTGGCCCATTTGAGAGGCTACTGCAGTAAGATGAGAGGCGTCAGTGGGAAAGACAAATTATTGATGGCGTACTTCATTCAAAGTCTGGGTGGGGCAGCTCTGGAGTGGTACACCCGCCAAAATGCTGGCAGGTGGTACACGTGAGATGATATGGCTCAGGCTTTTGCCAGGCACTTTCAGTACAATATAGAAATTGTCCCAAATCGCATATCCCTCGCCAAGATACAAAAGAAGCCTAATGAAAGCTTTAGGGAATACGGGCTCAAATGGAGAGAGCAAGCTGCCAGAGTCCATCCTCCCATGGAAGAAAAAGAGATGGTCGATTACTTTCTTCAAGCTCAAGAACCAACTTACTTTGGGCATTTGATCACGGCTGTGGGTAGGTCTTTTAATGATGTGGTAAAAATGGGAGAAATGGTAGAAGATGGACTGAAGTCTAGCAAGATCATGAGTTATTCTGCTTTAAAAGCCACAACACAAGCAATTCAGAACGACACAGGAAACTCGCTGGGTCAGAAGGAACACGATGATGTTGCCATGGTCATTTTAGAGTCATGACATGGACCAAAGGGTACGCCTCACCAATATACCCAGCCTCAACTCCAACCCCAAACCTATCCCAAAGCTCCATATAATCCAACTCAGTATTATCCTCCGAACAATGTCTGGTCATCTGCCTAACCACCAGGTCACTCCCTATGGCGAGCGCCAGCACCGCATAATGCATTCTTGACTTCACAACATTTTCGAGCACCCAACAACCCAAGAAAACAGGGGCAGGTAAGGGAACAAAGGCAAAGAAATAGTTTCACGCCAATAGGGGAGTCCTACACAAGCTTATTTGAAAAGTTAAAGCATTCTGGCCTGATTGAGCCGCTCCTCGGCTATATTCCAGACCCATATGAAAAAGGCTTTGATCCTACTGTACGATGCATGTACCACTCTAATGTCCAAGGGCATAACTTTGAAGATTGTCGTTCCTTGAAAAGGGAAATAAAAATAATGATTCAAGACGGGGTAATTGTGATCAATGACAGTGACAGGGAGCACGCGAACCCTCTTGGGAACTTATTGACTGAAGTTAATGATATTGAAGTTGTTAATGGTCTTGGCAATATTGATGAGGAACTCAGTGGCTAAGATGTCGTTCTTGGTAATTGGAAAGACGCTCCATTTCTTGGTCAGCCGGAGAGGAGTTTTGGTGGTTTATTTTGTTGTCATTTCTATTGTCCGGGTTATTTTGAAGGTTGTAATTCGGATATTATCTTGTGACTCAAACCCTTCTATCCTTTTATTTTGCCTAGTTTGTTTAGTTGTAGTAGCTCGTTTAATGTTGTCTAGGTTTGTTCCAAGGTTGTAACCCCAGTTTAGTCTATTTGTTCTGTTGTTCAAACCCTTTCACCATCTGTCTAATGCAATTTCTGTTTTCTGTTATTTCTAGTCATTTTTGTTTAGTTCCCTTTTCCTTTTATAGTTCTTTTCCTGTTAACTCTAGTGACATGACATGTACGCGTAATTCTCAGCCTGATCTTAAAAAGTTAATTTAGTCATGAAGCAATAAAACAATTTTGAAGATGATAGGGACATTTGAGGGAAATAAGTAAAGGCATTTTGAGATCATTTCAAGCCCGAATAGCGTGAAACTGGGGCAGATAGAACATAGAGAAACCCTATTGCAATGCATCCTGCCACATCAGGTTGAAGCCAATGGCAAGTTTGCCCCAAATTGACAGGGGTCGTTCATGGTAATGAGAGTGAGGGTGATGTCCAATGGTGCTCTGTAGTTAACAGATGTAGAAGGCGAATGCGTGGATATGGTTATCAAGTCTAGTACGATCTAAAGATGTTAGAACTGTTTCCTTGTTTTGTTTAATTGTGTAGTTTGCACTTGGCATGTTTTGGAGATTGGAATGACGAAGTTATTTTGTTCTGCTATCTAAACACTTTATCCTTCGTTACCCCTTTGAGTCTTATTTTTTTTTCTTTCATACCCCTCTTTCGGAATCAGTAGCAAGGATCAGAAATGCAAGCGTGAAAGATAAGTAAAGGAAAAAGAGAAAAGAAAAGAAAAAAGACAACAAAACAACAAAAAGTGAAAAAAAAGAGAAAGAGGAAGAAAAAGGAAAGAAAAAAATACAACAACAAAGGAATTTCTATGTCATGAAATACGTTCGACCTAATTCTTTTTAAGGATACGTAGGTAGCCTCACGGTTCGGTCTCATCAAAAAAAAAATCCAAAAGTCCCCAAGCAAGAAACTGGGCAGAAGTTGTGGTAGTTGTAAGAAATCTGATTCCGAAAGTTGTAATTTTGAACCCAATTGAATTGTTTTGAGCCTTTTGATACCCTTTCTTCCTAACTCTATCCAAAAGCCCACATTACGGTCTAAAGAAAGACCTTCCGACCAGTCTTCGAGACATGCCAAGTCGAGCAAGCAAAGGTGATTCATATGAAGGGCAACACTCTGGTTCAAGCAAAAAAAGGAGAGAATCTTATTGATGAAAACCCCCACGGGTATGCAAGGCGATGAAAGCTGAGAGAAATAAAAAGTGAGAGAGTCTTATTGGTGAAAACCTTCACGGGCACCTTGAGGCGACTGTAAGATGAGAGAAAAGAACAAAACGAGAGAGGCTAGATGGTGAAAACCCTTCGGGCACTACAAGCCGAATAAGGATTGTGAATCAGATTAGATAATCGGAGCATTGAAGCCCAGTTTCATGGTTTAAGGGTACAACAAGAGTTGAACATCAGATTTGCTTCACAGAATAGGCCACAAGTGCATGTCATGGCCATTAGAGTTGGTATCCACGTCTGATAGGTTTCTACTTTGTAGTTTTCTTGTTAGGAATAATCTCTTCCCTTTGTCCTATACTCTATGCCTTTTGTCTAGGTTACTCCCTCTCTTTGAGTCTGTTTGGTCAAAACAAGTGAGAAATGACTTCAAAATTTGCCACCAGCTTTCCAATTGCACAAAATGGGGTCTGGCTAGCACATCAAAGTGTCACAAGTCAGAAAGAACAACAAGAGCACTGAGCTGGTAACAATCAACATACTTTGGGATCCTTGTGAAACACAAAGGTTTGGTATATATCAAGTCATGGACAATGCAACGGGTGGATGGTATTAGGTGAAAAGATCAAAGGTATCTTATGTGGTAAGATTGACAAAAACGGTTAACCAGTGACAAGCGAGGTTTTCCAAGTAGAAATCAAAACTAGCATGGCAAGTGAAGGAGAAATAGACCTCAAGGCCAAGTCCAGTGGTTTAATTCAAAAAAGAACAGCATACGCACTGAGTGGGTGGCAATTGTCGTACTTTGAGATTCATGTGAAGACACAAGGGTTTGGTAAATGTTGGTTTATGAGCAATGCAATAGATAGAGGGTATTGGGTCTGAACGGAGAAGAGGTATTTTCTGTGATATGGGTGACAGAGAAATTGGTTAGTCAATAAGCAAGCAACGTCTTTCAAGGTGAAATCAAAGTTATAATGGCAAGTGAAGGAGCAACCGTCGCAAAGTCAAGGCCACAAACCAACCACCATATTTAAACTCACAAGTTTTCTTTGTCTGAAACAGGGACAGAAGCTGTGTTCATATCAAAGCTGGGAAGCTTGAAATTTTCAGGTGTAATACCCCAATTCTGCTTACGCAAATGCTATTGAGAAGATCACACATAACCCGTAGAAGATGCACTTCCTAGTCTGGGTTTTCAAGTTATATTTTATTGTAGGAGACGCACTTCCTAAACTAAGATTTTACCCTTTAGGAGACGCACTTCCTAGTTTGGATCATATGAGTTTGAGTCACTGATGGTTTTACCTCTAGGAGACGCACTTCCTAGTCTAAGTCTTCCAAATTATATTTTGTTTTAGGAGACGCACTTCCTAAATTGATAGTTCATCCGTAGGAGACGCACTTTCTAGTTTGAGTCATTGATGTTTCACCCATAGGAGATGCACTTCCTAGTCTGGGTAGTTCAGGTTATATTTTTGTTTTAGGAGACGCACTTCCTAAATTGAGATTTCACCCATAGGAGACGCACTTCCTAGTTTGGTTAGTTCAGGTTATATTTTTGTTTTAGGAGATGCACTTCCTAAATTGAGATTTCACCCTTAGGAGACGCACTTTCTAGTCTGGGTAGTTCAAGTTATATTTTTGTTTTAGGAGACGCACTTCCTAAATTGAGATTTTCTCCTAGGAGACGCACTTTCTAGTCTGGTTCATTTAAGTTCATTCGTGGGAGACACACTTGCTAGTTTGAGTCATTGAAGTTTCACCCCTAGGTGACGCACTTCCTAGGCTGGGTTTTTCAGGTTATATTTTTGTTTTAAGAGACGCACTTCCTACATTGAGCTTTCCCTTAGGAGACGCAATTCCTGGTTCCACGCACTAAAGTTTTACCCTTAGGAGACGCACTTCCTAGTCTGGTTTTTTTTAGGATACACTTTTAGGAGATGCACTTCCTAGTTTGGATCGTATGAGTTTTAGTCACTGAAGTTCTCACCCCTAGGAGACGCACTTCCTAGTCTCGGTCATTTAAATTTATTCCTAGGAGACACACTTACTAGTTTAAGTCATTAATGTTCCACCCCTAGGAGATGCACTTCCTAGTCTTGGTATTTTAATTTATATTTTGATTTACAATATTGCTAACAACTCACAAATCTTCCTAGTGCAAACTGGGGGAAGAAAATTTTCTTTGTTTTGTCTATTTTGTTATAATTAGGCACTCACCTAGAGAACAAGGGAATACAGTTCAAGTTTCAGCAATCAGGAGCCCACCTAGAGAACAAGGGAATACAATTCAAGTTTCAGCAATCAGGAGCCCACCTGGAGAACAAGGGAATACAGTTCAAGTTTCAGCAATCAGGAGCCCACCTGGAGAACAAGGGAATACAACTCAAGTTTCAGCAATCAGGAGCCCACCTGGAGAACACAGGAATACATTTCGAGTCTCAGCAATCAGGAGCCTTCCTGGAGAACAAGGGAATACAATTCAAATTTCAAGTAGTCAGGAGCCTGTCTGGAGAACGAAGGGAAGAAGCAATTCAAATTTCAAATAATCAGGAGCCCGCCTGGAGAATAGAGGAAAGGAAACAATAGTCAAAAGAAGATATTTAAAGGGTCAGCGATCAGGTGCCCGCCTGGAGAAGAAGGGAAGGCATTTCAAAGAATACCATTCAAGTCAGCCACAAAGGAACTTATGAGGAAGATACAAGTCAACAAGGCAACATCAATCACAAGATCAAGTTTGGAAATAAACCATTATAAAGCATAGATTATAGCTTAGTCTAGCTTCTTCATTTTTGTCATGGTGTAATAAGGAGGTCAGTAGGCAGTATCAGTAGCAGCAACAACAGTAACAGTAAAACCACAGCTTCATGGTAGTCCCAGCTACCGAAACTTCCCGAACTACATTGACCTGATTCATTTATTGCCAATGATATGTAGGAAACCTTTGAAGCAGAGGTTCGGTCAAATATTTCAAAAATGCTTCCCACGGAGTGTTCAAACAGGCAAAAATCGCTCGTATCCGCTCACTTTATCTTTGCACGAAAACTCTTCGTATTTCCGGACAAAGAGGGGCAGCTGTGAGCACGTGATTTTTGCCTCACACAAATTACTCCAAAAGAATTCCCCAAATTAGGTCTTTTCTTTAATTATATGTTATTCTAGGAATTACTGTGCAATTTTCCTGATTGTTTGCATATATTTGTGGGCATGTTTAATTTTATTAATGCATTAAAAATACAAAAATATAGAATTGGCATTTAAGATTTAGATTTTTACATTTTTTGGAATTAATTAATAATTAGGATATCAGAAAACTTTGAAATGGTATATCGTTTAATCACTAAAGCAGAATAACTGGGATTAGTTCAATAATTTGGTTGAATGTGTATAATAATCCACTGATTAGTATAATTTTATACAAGTGGTTACTAATTGAGAAGCTCTTAATAGTGGTAGGGTAGTATTTGCATTATCAAATTAACTAAAAGCACTAATTGAGTGGATGATTAAAGAAATGAAAAGTTAAATTGGTAGTGGAAAATGCACTAATTGAATGCCCATTTAAGGGAGCTGAAAATCAGAAAAGAACACCAGAGAGAGTTCAAAGCTAGAAAGAGAAAACAAAGAGAGATTTCCGGACTATTTTTCTTCTCCATTTTTTACTGGTTTTCTCCGTGTTGCTGGGATTTCTGGATTGAGGTGTTGAAGCTACTGTGTTGGGCTTTCTGCTGCTGTATTTTGCTATTTGCTATTGCCGATTTCTTATCCCATTTTTTCTGTTCTACATACCAGGTACATGTCCTGAAACTCGATGTATGAAAATATCCAGTTGAAAATGAATGAAGTGGAGGCCTATTGTTGATTTACTACTTTCATTATACTGTAATAACCGTACTGATGGACTGTTAATTATAAGTTTGTGCATTTGAACCGTTAAGTGTGTGTTAGATATTTAGAAATGCATATGAGTTTAGTTGAATATTCGTTGTAACAATTCCATGCTAGACTAACAGAATAGTTTCTATTAGTTTAGTTAATTTCTGGTTTTCCTAGATCTGTATAAATGGTATTTTCAAGCTGTGATTAATTAGGTTGTAGACTGTTAAAGTAGTGTGATACTTCTTCTGATCATGAGAGCTTTATATTTAGTAGTGATGATGTGAGTTAATCTATAATTCTGAGTTTGAATGGTTGTGTGTGGGTTCGAAATCAGAAAGTTAAAAGTAGATATGAGATATGTAATTCGTAAGGTTAATTTAGGCAATCCATTTTCGTCCATCATCCTTAATTCTCGAGTTTCAATTCTCATATGTGGTCACGTTAGTGTTTAATCAAAGTTCATGAGTCATCATTTTAATAAAAATGAGTCATAGTAGGGAATTTAAAATTTGAACTATTATGCACCATGTTTGAAATTGTGATCATAGGCAGTTTACGTGGGTCATAAAATCTGAAATCCGTTGCTTTCCAACTCATGTTTAATGTTACATCGAATTTATTTTACTAGCTAGTTAATTTTAGTAGTAGATTCATCAGATTTGTGTTCTTAATTAAATTGAAATTCCATTTAGTGTAAAAGACAGGGCTTAACAGGTTAGTCACTAAACGTTTGGGCCTCAGGATAATTGATGTAAAGCCCAGGACAGTTTTGGCCCCTTTCTCATTTAGGCCTGGGCCAAGGTCTGTTTTGGCCCATTTTATGGTGTATATCTGGTTTTAAATTCCCTCTGCTGGGCTCACATCGGAGCCCAATGGTCGGATGTTGGTGCAAAAATATTACTTAGTTTGCATCAGTCCAGTAACAAATTAATTAGGGCCTTTCTTTTATTTTAGAGACAAATTAAGTAGAAAACTATAGATTGCTCTAGGTTGCACTTTAAAATAATAAAACGGGATGAGCCTCGCTAAACAAAACACATAAATTGCGGGGCCCTCGATAATTGTATATATTAAAATACTTAGATTTCGGGACGGACCATTTAGCGAATTTCACGTCCTTCCCCAAAATAATAACGCGTTAGTCTCTTTAGGCGAGTATTTTAATAACATTACCTCCCTAAACTCGGGTGCGCATTTATGTGACCCAAATCCAAATCCCAACGATGTTAAAGTATGTCCAAAAACCACGGGTGCATTTATGTGACGTGGTTCAAGATTTGTTTTAATGATGTTGCAATTTTCTTTAAAAATGAATAAAAGCGGTTAAGGTTAAAATTTACACATAGGTTCATAATTGTTAAAATCAGATAATTTAAGCCAAATATAACAGTTGAGCGACCGTGATAGAACCACGGAACTCGGGAATGCCTAACACCTTCTCCCGGGTTAAAAGAATTCCTTACTCAAATTTTTGGTTCGCGGACTGTAATACAGAGTCAATCTTTTCCTCGATTCGGGATTCAACCGGTGACTTGGGATACCATAAATATCCCAAGTGGCGACTCTAAAACTTTAATAATAAATCCCGTTTCGATATTCCTTTAATTGAAAAAACTCCGTTATGCCCTTGCGGGTGTAGGTAAAAAGGAGGTGTGACACATATCACTGAAGAATTCTCAGGGACTCAATATCCCACTTCTACTCTATACTTTTCTAAAGTTTGTGATATTAAGCTAGAATTGGAAGCTTTGGTGAAAAGTTTAAATCCTTTGATTAGCTTTATGGCATCATCAATGTTGTTGAAATTTAAGAATTATTGGGATGAAGTGCATATTTTGATGGGTGTAACTGCTATCTTTGATCCGAGGTATAAGATGAGGTTGGTGGTGTTCTATCTTACACATATTTATGGTGGAGAAGCTGCTTCAAATAAAATTCAAGAAGTTCGAAACTATTGTGTTGATCTCTTTCAAGAATATAAGAGTAGATGAGCTGAGTCATCCCAAGCATCTAGTTCTAGTGAAGTTGTTGGTCATGTTGAGGGTGACTGACTATCTAGTTTTGATAGGCTTGTTGCGTCGAGTAGCTCAAACGTGGACACAAGATCAGAATTGGATTCTTATTTAGAAGAAAATGTGCTACACCCGCACACCATAATTTTACACTTTAAGTTGGTGGAAGACAAACGGATTAAAGTTTCCTACTTTACAAAAATTGCCTCGTGACCTCTTAGTCATTCCTGTCTCTACCGTTGCTTCAGAATATGCATTTAGTACTAGTGGGAAATTGATTAGTCCGCATCGTAGTAGACTTCATCCTACTACTTTAAAGGCTTTAATGTGTGCTCGCACTTGGTTATGAAATGAAATAAATAGTAAGTGATTTTTTCAATGACTTGTAATGTTAACACTGATTTTTTAATTTTTAATACTATATATGTTTCTTTTTAGGTTTGGCTTCAACGGTCGACAAAGTTTCATGTCCAATATTACTTTACGAAGAGGAAGAGCCGGATTCAAGTTGTCGATAGAAGAGGAAGAGAATGTTTGATAGATTTTGTTTAGTATAGACCATTAGACCTTGCTGACAGCTTTGTAGTTTGTTAAAGCTACTGCTCCTATGCCTTTTAAGATGTGTTTTTTCTTCAACACTATGGTCTATGGTCCAGCATTGTTGGTTCTGGCATTGAGTTTTGATTCAGTATTCATTGCTTCAGCATCTCCTTCATTCTACAACAGAATTTCTGCTCCTTGCTTTTATTGCAATGTTTGATGCTTGATTGAATACAGAAATTGAAACTCCCACAGCAACCTGCTCAATGGGACCTGTGTCGATAAATGTAGAGTTTATTCTGATGTTTATAAACTTGTTTTGCTTAATGTTCAGCCTAGTTGTTGCTTTGCTTTTTCCTGGTTTTATTGTGGTGGAGATGCCTTGATGCCATTTCTGTTAAGTATAAGGGGGAATGGCCTACTAAAAGACAGACCAACTAATGACTTTTATGGTATCATGAGTTGGAGCTTACCGTGTTTTAGTTTCTTTATTGAAAGTTTTGTATTCAGTAACACTGAATCAGTATTATAACTTCGCCCATGTGGGATGACCGCTATTGCATTATAGGTTGAAGGAAATAAAAATGAAATCTTGTGACACGACATGAATAACATTCTGCAAAGTTGCCATCACCTATATTAATCATTGTCAACTTTTTCCTTTTCCCTTTGCATTTTCTACCTTCTATCATAATCACTAGATTTAGAGGCAAAGTATGGGAATTTAAGAATATTTTGGATGTAATTAATTATTTTGTTAAAAAAATCAGATTTAAGTCTAGCTTTCTAAAAAAGAAAGAATTTTTATAAATAAAAAAAATTGCGGGTGCAGGGCGGGGCGGGTGAATGCGGGTTTAAATTATATGCGGGGAGGGTTTAAATTTTGCGGGTCCAGACAGAACCCGCACCGCACCCACACCGTCCCGCACCGCCTTCCATTCCTAATCAGATATGGATACCAACTCTAATGATCATGACATGCACCTTTGGATTAAGTGGCCTAATCTGTCCAGCAAGTATGATGTTCAACTCTTGTCTCTAAACCGTGAAACTGGGCTTTAATGCTCCGATTATCCAATCTGATTCACGATCCTTATTCGACTTGTAGTGCCCGAAGGGTTTTCACCATCAAGCCTCTCTCATTTTGTTCTTTCTCGCCACTCACCATCGCCTTATGGTGCCTGTGAAGGTTTTCACCAATAAGACTCTCATTTTGTTCTTTTCTTCTTATTTCCTCTGATTCTGCAGATGACAAGGTATTAACCATGGTAAAACATCATATATCCTTGGCATATCTAAACTCAACACTCTCAAAGATTATTCGGGAGGTCTTTTTTGAACTATAATGTGGCTTTTGGACAGGATTAGAAATAAAAGATATCATAAGGGCTCAAAATAACTAAGACAACGTGGTTAATTTATTTACAACTTCTAGAATTCATTCTAAAAACGTTGCCCCAATTTTGAAAACAAGGAAATTTGATTCTTTTTTTTTCTTTTTCTTTTGATGGAGTTACTAAGAAAGACTGCCCCATTTTCGACTTCGTGGGAAAATGAAATATTTTATTTGGTGCGACCGAACCCTAAGGCTGCCTACATATCTTGTGGTGACACGAATTAGGTCAAACGTAGTTCACAAGACTACTTTTTGTTACTATTTTCCTTTTTTTTTTCCTTTTTTTTCTTTTCTTCTTTTTTCTTTTTCCCTTTTTCCTCTTTTTTTTTTAATTTTCCTTTTGGAATGAACTTTCTAAAATAAACCTATGGGGGAAAGAACTCTTTTTTATGACTCTAACTTGATTCCAAAAGAGGGGAGGTCAAAGAAATTAGTACAGGCTCAAGAGGGTATCAAATGGTATAAGTGTTTTGGTAGCTGAAAGAGGGCCTCCCAATCCCTGAAAATGCCAAGTACAACACATAATTGAAGATCATGCACAATATTTCTTTTGTGGCTTCGACATTAATATTACTGATATGCCTTCCATTTTTCTTTAGCGCCTTGTCAAGTACATAACCCTCGTTGGGTGATTCCCTTTTCACAATGGATATCCTCCGTCAATTCGGAGAAAACTTCCTTGACTTTATCTTGTTATTTGAGATGTACTTGAACTCAAAGTTGCCTGCTTCAAATCGTTTGGGATGCACTCTCCTTTAACGAATTCTTGTCACTCTATTAACTTCCCAAATTATCTTCCCCAGTTTCACATGATTAGGGCTTCAAATGATCTCAAAATGTTCAAATCTGTACTTATTTCCCTCAAGTGTCCCTATCATCTTCAAAATTGTTTCATTGCTTCCTGATTAAACTAACTTTTAAGACCAGACTGAGAATTACGCGTGCATTTCATGTCACTAGAGTCAGTAGGAAAAAACTATAAAAGGGAAAGAGAACTAAACAAACACTGACTAGAAATAACAGAAAATAGGAAATTGCATTATATAGATAGTGAAAGGGTTTGAACAACAAAACAAGTAAAATAAATTGGGGGGTACAATCCTGGAACAAACCTAGATAATACTAAATGAGTTACTACGACTAAGGAACTAGGTAAAATAAAAAGGATAGAAGGGTTTGAGACACAAGACAATATCCGGATTACAACTCCGAAATAACCCGGACAACAGAAATGATAGCAAAATGAACCACCAAGACTCCTCCCTGGCTGGTCAGAAAGGAGCATCTTTCCAATCACCAAGCTCGACATCCTAGACACTAGGTTCCGCATCAAAATTACTAGAACCTTCACAAGTCTTCATCGCATTGTCCTTAGCAAATTGCTTTTGGGTCCCGTTGGCCGACTCGTTCTTAGGATCAACTTCCGGAACCAAGAGTGATAGCGCTGAAAGCTTTGCGGCAAGTGGCCCTCCAAGGATCTCAGAAGAGTTCTCATATTCCTTTTCCACACAAATCATGTCCACCATATGCGTCTCATTATGAACATGCAATGGACTTTGGCTAGTATCTGCTGCATTTGAATTTTGCACGGTAATGTCACCTGCATCAATAAGCTTCTAGACTGCTCCTTTCAGATGCCAATACTTTTCTATGTCATGACCCGGGGCATTAGAGCAATATGCGTACCTTTGAGAAAAATCAAAATTCTTTGGAAAAGGGTTTGGCATTTTTATCTGAATCGGCTTCAACATGTCCAATTGCCTCAGCCTTTGGAATAGACTGGCATATGATTCTCCAATAGGAGTGAAAGACTTTTTTCTTTGCTTCTACCTTCTCATTTTGTACTCTGGCCTTGGTTGAAACCTTTTTTGGGTAGGTGGTTGATATGCTTGAGAGGCAGGTAAGATATTTGCAGAAATGGTGCAGGCCAACATAGGTCTCGTGGGTGTGGAGCATATGGCGGTGCATTGTAGATAGGGTACTGGGAAGGTGAGCTATGACTTTGGGGATTTTGTGGAGAGAAGTAACATTGGGGAAAAATATTTGGAGCACGAGGATATCCATGGGGTCGATATTGAGGCTGAAAGCGTTGAGCGGGAATGCCCACTAGATCCTGTTGTTGGCGGGGCTCAACAACATCTTTTCTATCAATGGGAAGACTGTCCCGAGCAACTTATTCGTTCCATCTGAACCAAAAATCCCTAAAACCTTCCTCCGATTTCTTTTCCATATTAGATAGGGATGAGCGGTTTGGGGTAATGCCTATATTGTATTGAAAGTGTCGAACAAAATCTTGAGCCATGTCATCCCATGTATGCCACTTATTGACATTTTGCCGAGTATACCATTGCAAGGCTACCCCAGTCAAGCTCTCACTAAAATATGCAATCAACAAATTATCTTTCCCGCCAACACTTCTCATTTCACTGCAGTAACCTCTCAGATGGGCTACTGGATCTCCACGTCCATCATATAAATTAAGATTTGGCGTTTCAGACCCTTTCAGCTTTCTGGATAGCTCATCTCGCCCTCCTTTTCTTGTGAACTTTTCATTTTCAACATGAGGCTCATTCTGAAGGCTCGATTGTATGAGTTAGGAACCTTGTGAGCAACCTCTGAGGGGTAATATTGGGCATCATGAGCTTTGAGTGGATGTTCATTGTCGAATCTATGAAGGGAAGATTGTTAAGAAGTTGTGATCATGGGGATAGTGGATATGATAGGAGGGCAATTTTGGGGGGAGGTAATTGGAGGCTGAGTGATGGAGCTACTAAGGTGGTTGGGAAGGGTGTGATAAGTGGGTGGATCTGGAGAGTATGGGGGATCATCTTCTATGGCCGGAGTTTGGGTAAGGGTAGCTTCTAAGAAGCTAGGTGGTGGCGGGGGTGGTGCCTTCCCAGTCATCCAAGTCTGATACATGTCCGCAATGTGTTGTCTTAACATCCTTACCTCCTCAACCAACACATTTCCCTGTTCAACCAATTGCTTTTGGGCACCAGTACCAACCAACTCAATCCCGTTGTCGTCTGCCATTACCTTTGGACTTTATGTTGTAGAGAAGAGTTACCACTTTAAGAACCACAAACCAATCACCCTTCTGCTTTATAACAAAAAGAACAAAATGAGGTCATCACGTTAGTGTTAGGGCATTTAACAGCTAAAAATATTACATTGTGTGCAATGCACCTAGTCACAGTTATCGGCTCTAACATAACTTCGAGGGTATGAAGGTCATATGGCATCATCCCAATTTACTAATTTCAATCTTCTCTTTCTTTTCTTTTCTAGCACTTGCTCGTTCATTTTCCTTCCTCTTTTTTTCGTCTAATTATCACTCTTTTCTTTCCTCTCATTTCTCACATTCCATGACTTCACCTTTTTTTTCCTTTTCTCTTTTTTTTTCTGTTTTTTTTTTCTTTTTTCTTTTTTTTTCCTTTTAATAAAAAAAATAATTCGATCGAACCCTATGTAGGTTGTCTACGTATCATGATGCCACATGAATCAGATCTTTGTGTAGTTCGGGAAGATCGGGAATAAAGTAAACAGACTAACGTTCTCATTCATTTTCTTTTTTTCTTTTTTTTACCTTAATGACTACTCTGATGAGAAAAGAGAAATAAAAAAAGCAAATCTTTTTTTTTTTGAATTTTCTAGACTTAATGTTCTGTAACCTATTCCAAACTCAAGCTTAACGAGCATATAATTTTTTTGTGTCTCCTTTTTTTCTTTTTGAAACAAATACTCTATGAGAATTTATTAAGGAAAAAACCCTAGAAGAGAAAAATATTTTTTGATTCTTTTTTTTTAGGAAGGAACTCTAAAAAATAAATAAAAGAAATGTATTTTGATTTTCGTTTGGTATCCTGAAAGAAAGATTTCGAACCAAGAAATGAAAAAGATAGAAAAAAATATTTTTGGATTTCAGTTTGATTACCTAAGGGAGAAACGCAGAAGATAAACCAAAGATAAAATATGTTTTTTTTCTATATACAATGTCCTAAAGTTCTAGTGAAAATAGAAAGAATATATTTTTTGTTTTTATTAATTTCTGAAAGAAGAACCTCAAAGGAAAATCTTTTTGGCTTTTGGAATTAATATCTTAAAAAAAACTGGTAAAGAGATATCAAAAGAGAAAAATCCCATTTTTCTGAGTTTTTAGTCTTAGTATCCTAAAGGAAATATAAAAGCAATTTTTTTTTGAGTTCTAGATATTAATTTTCTAAAGAAAAACCCACCTCAAAATTTCTTTTTTTTTTTCTTTTTTTCTTTTAATTTCTAGGAGTAGTATTTCTAAAGAAAATTTTAACGCAAAATATCTTTCTTTTGTTTTTGGATTTTTGGTTTATAACACTCTTTCAAATGCAAAATAGAGAGTACAATAATAATAAAAAAAACTCGGCATTACTGTACCAAACTAGAAAGTAAAAGACGACATAAAATGAAGAATAGACTCAAAACATAAAAAATAAAAAAAAATCTCCTTAAGCAACTCCTGAATGAGCGATCCTGATTGGATGGTCCCGGGGTGTCTGTCATGCTCAAACTCCAGTAAGTAGACCTACACTTGTATGAGAAAATTCAGACCAAATAAAGTTAAAGATCTGGAACGCTATTTGAGACAATAACCATTCTTGTTGGACATATTCAAGACATGATTGTGACAATTTTTCTAAAATTAACCTATGTGCATAAAAGAGGCTAAAAATGCAAGATTTGGCTAAGACCCCGCGAAGCCAAGAACCTAAAATTTTCTAGGAAGACCGAACACTATGTGGGTTGCCTACGTATCACGCCAAGAAAGACGAGAATCAAGTATGCGTAGTTCGGGCAGATTGGATACAGGCGGGAAATAAAATTAACAAATAACTTAGAAAAAATATATTTTTTTGTCTTTTTTTTGAAAAATGATGAAACATGTAAACTCTTTTTGGATTTTCTTTTCCCGTTTTTTTTTTCGGAAAATGATGAAAAAGTGCAAAATCTTTTTTTTTGAATTTTTCATGTTTTCTTTCTTAACAAATGTGTGACAGAAAACATAATTGGGCCCTACTTGCTTTATTTTCACACTTCACCCTCTCTTTTTCTTTTTTCTTTTTCAGTTGCCCTCAACTATCATTGGTCCGCCAAATGACCCTTTTACCCTTGAAGAAATGCAACATGTAGCACATAGGATACATCAAGATGGTCTTTTATTTTTGGGTACACTTGTCATAGATGGACCCAACCGCTGTGTTGAGTCCCCTAAGTCAAATGCACGTGATGCAACAAACTTTCCTACTAGGGATCTAGTATGAGGCTGTATTTTTCTAGGTTTAAAAACCTGAGTTTATTTGTTCTAGACCTGGCTTACCTGAGTGGACATCTTGAGCCGAGGGGGGCAGCGTACCGGGAATACAGAAGTTTCACCGACTTTGCAACTTGTCCGAACCTCATTCTAAAATTGGGATATCACTCTAACAGAAAAGAAGTCACACGATGTGCATCTTTCCCAGATGATTTAGAAGACTCAGAGAGAGGAGGGTTTCGTAACAATTTATATACAGTCCAAACAATATCAAAGTGGTAAAAAACGGCAATTAGCACATTAAGCTCAAACATATAAAAATCAGATAATAATAAAAGCCAAATATAACAGATATTCTAAGCTCGAATTCTTGAATTCTGAACCAGAAGTTTTAGGTTCTTGTCCCCAGCAGAGTCGCCAGAGCTGTCACACCTCCTTTTTCTACCACCGGAAGGGGATAGAGGGAGTTTTTTCCAATTTAAGTGACAATCGAAACGAGATTATTTTATTTAAAATTCAGGGTTGCCACTTGGGATAATTTATGGTGTCCCAAGTCACCGGTTCAAATCCGGAATCGAGGAAAGATTGACTCTGTTTTACAGTTCGCGAACACAGAAATTCGGGTAAGGAATTCTGTTAACCCGGGAGAAGGTGTTAGGCATTCTCGGGTTCCGTAGTTCTAGCACGGTCGCTCAACTATTATTATTGACCTATTTATCTGATTTTAAAACATCTTTGAAACCTATTTGCATTTTTATTCCTTTTAAACCGCTCTTAATAATCTGATTGTTATACAACTAATTATTTGATTACACGTTATGAATCATGTCACGGGAGTTGTACCCACGATCCACAACATGTTTATTTTATTAACAAGATTAAATTGTGGCCGAGTCACATAAATGTACCCCCGGATTTTAGAATTCCTTACCCGAATTTCTGTGTTCGCGGACTATAAGACAGAGTCAATCTTTCCTTGATTCGGGATTCAAACCGGTGACTTGAGACACCGTAAATTATCCCAAGTGACGACTCTAAATCATAAATAAATAATCCCGTTTCGATTGTCACTTTAATTGGAAAAAACTCCCTTATACCCCTTTAGGGGGTGGTAAAAAGGAGGTGTGACAACGCCTAATGTATTGTGACCATGAGTCACTTACTTTCTAATGGATTGCTGCCACTTGGGGTGGGTGGGGTTTTTATTTAATCTTTTTCACTTATTAGGTAATTAGGTAATGTCAAGAATTCTCATATCCAGAAGATGAAAGTAGCCGAGATGAGGATGTTGAGATAGATGTGCGGGCACACTAGGCTAGATAAGATTAAGAATGAAGATATTCGGGAGAAGGTGGGCGTGGCTCCCATGGAGGACAAGATGGGGGAAGCAAGACTTAGATGGTTCGGGCAGGTGCGGAGGAGGAGCCCAGATACCCCGGTTAGGAGGTGTGAACGGTTGGCTTTGACAGGTACAAGGAGAGGTAGAGGGCGGCCTAAGAAATATTGGGGCGAGGTGATAAGGCAAGACATGACGCAACTTCAGATTTTCGAGGACATGGCCTGGATAGGGAGGTGTCGAGGACGAGCATTAGGATTGTAGGTTAGGGAGTAGTTAAGCATTTTTCTTCGTTGTTCTGGCTAGTCTGATAGTGTTTATATAGGACTAGCAATTATTGTTCTATCACATTTTCTATTTTTTGTTTATTATTATTATTATTAATTTTTTTACTTTTATTTTTTATTTTATTTTTCAATTTTTATTATTGCCATAATTATTGTCCTTCCCACTTATTTGTTGTCACTTACGATGCTGATCTTATTTGTATGTTTTCTGTTGTTGTTACAGATCTTTCGTTTTTGAGCCGAGGGTCTCCGGAAACAGCCTCTCTACCCTCATGGGTAGGGGTAAGGTCTGCGTACACTCTACCCTCCCCAGACCCCACTAATGGGATTATTACTGGGTTGTTGTTGTTGTTGTTGTAGGTAATGTCCCGTTACCCGGTAATTAACCAATTACCCGCATAATTAAAAATTATCTCAAATTACTTAAAATTTTACTTATTTTTAATATACATTATACATCATACTACCGTGGTCATATGGTACCTTGCATGGTACTAGTCCATAAGTGTTGGGTATTATAGCTCGGACTGTATTTTATCCAAATGCGACAACCTTTAACGAAACTCATTTTCTTTAATACGCGTACCCTTTCTTCCATGGCACTTACTTATTTCTTGGTACAAATAGCATAAATATGCTAACCATAAGATAATCTCATCCCCAAGTTTACGTCAATTAACTGAGGACGAAACCTTAACGTACGAAAAACGCGAGGTGTAACATTTTAATCATGGTATAAAAGATCAGAGGAAACCCTAATAAATATTCCCTTAGACTAAATTTTCTTGCAGCATTATACTTGATCCACCGTCTTTACATAATATTCAACAAATCACTGTTACTTGCCATATTTAAAAGTAAAGTTAAAATATTTTGGATTTAAATTAATATTGGATTGTAGACATGTGATTTTTTACCCTCCTCAAGATTTTTTGTATTTTAGCTCGTAAATATTTAATTTAGGCCTAATATCGCTATTTCAACTAATTTTGACTCTTTTACTTTTTTTTTATTACAGGAAAATGAAAATTACAAAAAAATAGTTTCATTAATGTTTTGTAGTCATTTTTAATCTTGAAAAATACCAAAAATAGTTTGGTTTTAACGGTCAGCCTTATTTTAATAGTTATTTTACTTAAGTAGGATTAATTAATAAATGAGATCGCATTTTAGTCTCCTTCGCGGGGATCGAATAAAACTTGGGCTCGAGCAACCCATGTTTAGGCCTAATTTTTGACCTAGCCCATAATTACCAAGCCCATAATTCCAAGGCCCATACCCCTTAACCTAAATGTAACCCTAAACCTATAAAAAGGAGCTAACCCCTAGACCTAAGGGGCGATCAATGAAAATACACCTAAGACCTGGGACACAAGAGACAATCAGAAAAAAGGCAACAAAATATAGATCTAGACCCCTAAGGCTAGGAGAGCACCGTTTTCAACAAAAACAGACGCCCCCTGCATTTTCATCTTCCACACATCCCATTTTCTCACAAGAATGTTGATACCCCAGACTACCCCTGAACATTCTGTTTCTTCTTCAACCAAAATCACGACCCCTCATCCAAAGACACACACACAGCCATATACAGAGAACAAAGGGACTAAAATGGAATAGAGGCCGAAGTTCTATCGGATTTGGAGTTGATCTGAACTCGAGGTGGATTTCGATTGAGTATGTTGTTGGTTTCGAGTTTTTTTCTGGTACCGTTTGAGGTCTGTGCAAGGTTCGAACCCGAGTTCGCGATCTTTGTTGGTTATGTTTCTACTTTCTCGCTAGGCTTGTATTCACAGATTTTATCTGTTGATATCAAAGATAATCCTATTAAAACAGGTTTGTTTCTTTACTGATCTATTTGTGTTAATCATGTATTGTGAATCAAACATTAGGAAAACCATTAAGGACAAGTTAAAAATCAGTAGTGACTTCTGGGACTTTGTTTAATTCTTTGAGCTGAGCCTATATCGTGATGATTGTGTTTTTCCTTAAAGTTTGGTTCCATAGTGATGTCTCTGATTGAATGAATTTAGCGCGTATTAAAACGTTTAGCGTCGTACCATTTCTGGATGGTTGTTCTCTCCATATAGATGTAGCTTCTGTATTTTGCAGTTTTGACCCTTTTTTAACACGAATCTTGATTCGTATTGAACTCCGGGAGCCAAAGAGTTGAACCTAAAAAAACTAGGGTTTTCTCAGATCCGAAATTCGGGGAGTTTGAGGGTGCTTTTTTGGGAATTAATAATGGATTTGGTAAGGAAAGGTGAAGGTGGTTGTATGGTAAGGATCTGAAGATGTTTGGAGAGATTAGGGTTCAGGGAACTCCGGTCTTCGATCTGAAATTCGAAGGGCTCGACTATGATTTGAAGGCGGCGGGTTGGAGATTTAGGATGATGGGAAAAAGAGGGTTCCGAGGTGTTATTTTGGGATGGATTGGGGTTGTTCATGGCGTCACCGTCGGCGGAGGTGGTGGAGAGAATTTGAGGGCAGCTTCTAGGGTTTCTGAGTTGATGCGAAGAGAGAATGAGGGGTGTTTGGACTGGGGGGCCTGGTTCCGACATATATATATTTAAGGCATCCAATTCTGGTCCGTTGGATCAATGTGATCCAACGGTGATGATCAGGTGGGGAAAACGTCGTCGTTTGGTTAATCAAATAAAACGGACCGGGTTAGGTGAATTGGACCTAGGCGGATGGGTGAGGTAAATTGTTTGGGCTTTGGCATTTTGGGTCCATTACACATAGCCCTATTTTGATTCTTTTTTTTTTTTTTTTTACTTTTTTCCAATTTCCAATTTTTTGTTCTTTTCCCTTTTAAATTAATTTAACCTAAATTAACCCTTAAATTAACTTACATAATTAAGCTAATTATCTAATTTAGTATTTACAACAAATTAATTACTCCTAATAAGAAAATTACTAATTTAAATCTAAAAGGTTAAAAATGCAAAAGTAAGCCGTGTTTTTTTATTTTCATTTTTAATCAGACAACTAATTTACTAATTAACCTAGAAATGTAAAAATAAATCCTAAATGCACATGCATGGTATTTTTGTATTTTTCATGATTTTAATGAGATAAACATGCACAAAAAAATGCAAACAATTAACAAAAAAATCCCCCGAAATCCTATAAAAATGTAAGAAATGGAAAAAAATTATTTTTCTTGTATTTTATGGGAGCAATTCACATAGGGAAAAAATCACGTGCTCACAGCTACCCCTCTTTGCTTGGAAACACGAAGAGTTTTCGTGCAAAGATAAAGTGAGCGGATACGAGCAATTTTTGCCCATTTGAATACTCGTGGGAGCATTTTTTGAAATATTTGACCGCACCCTGCTTCCGAGGTTGCCTGCATATCCTTGGTTATAAAGGAATCACGTCAGTGTAGTTCGAGAAGTTTTGGGTAGTTGGGACTACCAGGAAGCTATGATTTCACTGTTGCTTTTGCTGTTACTACTTGCTGAACTTCTTATTACACCAAGATAAAATAAAAGAAACTAGACTAAACTATGATCTATGAGTTACAAGAATCCTATCTATATCTTCAAACTTGATCTTGCAGTTTTTGTTGCTCTGTTGACTTGTACTCTCCAGGTGAAATTCCTTTGTTGCTGACTTGGATTGTATTCTGAGGTACTTTCCCTTTGTTATCTAGGCGGGCGCCTGATTGCTGAACTTGAATCGTCTTCCTTTGAACATTGCTGCTTTCCCTTTGTTCTCCATGTGGGTGCCTGATTACCAACATTTGCACTACTTTTCCTTGAAACTTGAACTGCTTCCCTTTGTTCTCCAGGTGGGCTCCTGATTACGAACACTTGAATTGCTTTCTCTTTGTTCTCTAGGTGGGCTCCTGATTACCAACACTTGAATTGCTTTCCCTTTGTTCTCCAGGTGGGCTCCTGATTACCAACATTTGCATTGTTTTTCCTCAAAACTTGAACAACTTCCTTTAGTTCTCCAGGTGGGCTTCTGATTACCAACACTTGAACTATTTTCCCTTTGTTCTCCAGGTGGGCGCCTGATTTCTAAAATTTGAACTGCTTTCCCTTTATTCTCCAGGTGGGAGCCTGATTTCCAACACTTGAACCGCTTTCCCTTTGTTCTCCAGGTGGACACCTAATTTCCAAAACTTGAACTACTTTCCCTTTGTTCACCAGGTGGGCGCCTGATTTCCAACACTTGAACTAACTCCTCTAAAACTGCTACTTTCCCTTTCTTCTCCAGGTGGGCGCTTGAGTTCCAATACTGAATTGTCCTCTTCTTAAAACTACTTTTCTTTGAACCGTCTTCTCTTGTTTCTCCAGGTGGGTGCCTGATTGCTTGAGCCTGAACTGATTTCCACTCTTGAAACTCGTGTTGTCTTCCCTTGTTCTCTAGGTGGGTGCCTGACTTCAACAAAACAGACAAAACAAACGAACTTTTCCTGCCCCAGTTTGGTAACTGGGCACATCTGTGAGTGTTAATTGAATCATATTACCAGAAAATCTCAAAGAATTTTAAAAACTAGATCCCATTATCTAGTAGGGTCCTAAAAACTCCTAGTTAACTGGCAGTTTTAAAGCTAAATGATATTTCCTAAAGGTATGACTTCCACTAAATCTTATTATCTGTGAAGATCTTAAAACTAAATACCATTATCTAGGAGGGTTCTGAAATTCAAAATCAAATCTCATCTTAAGGGTGAAAATTTCAGAGCTAAATTCAACTTCCTAACGGTGAAACTTATGCTAAATCTCAGCATCTAAGGGAGGTCTTAAACTAAGTCCCATTATTCATGAGGGTCCAGAAAATTTCAAATTGAATCTCATCCTAAGCATGAAAACTTCAAAGCCAACTTATATTTCCTCAAGGTAGAGCCTATGCTAGATCTGGTTACTCATGAATGTTTTGAATTTTAACTAGGTCCCATTGTCTAGGAGGGTCCTGAGAATTTACGGTCGAACCTGTCCGATACTTGCTTTCCTTACGGAGGGTTTCTCCAAAACAAATAAAATTTTCTTCCCCTGTTTCAATCAAAGAAAAATCTTGTCAGTTTAAAAATGTGGTGGTTAGTTTCCAGCATTCTTGCTGGAGGTGGCCCTTTCGCTGCTATGCTTTGCTTTGACTGGCTACCTTGAACTGGCCAAGAACCGTTTGACTTTCTGACTGACTCTCAACCGCAGGACCTTGGATGACCCGAGTGCTCTACACCCAAACCGTTGCTTTACATTTCTGACCCTTCTACCTGAACCTCTGTATCTCCCACAAGATTACTAAACCAATCGACCAATGGAACTTTCACTGACACCTTATTTCCCACTTTACATCATGCTATCTCTGGTATGTTTTGGCCGCACTTTGCTTTGTGACATTTGAAAGTTGGTAGTAAGCTTTGAAATCCTTTTTTACTTGCTTAAACAAGGCTGACATTGGAAAAGCCTTAGAGAGATAAACCCGAAAGAAATGAAATGCAATGACTTCAAAGGTAAAGAAATAAAGAATAGAAACTGAAACAGGATGATTGTTTGAGGGAGAAAAATGAAAAGGAACTTATTTGAGTGAGGCAGCTGGCACCAATGATCCTGACATGCATTTTGGATTAATAAACCCGGCCCGTTCAGCCAATCACCTTTAAGTTGTCGTACTTTGTGCCCCAGGATTTCCATAACCGAATTCTTCGCCAAATCACTGACCTTGTTCGGCCTGCGGTTCCCTGACGGGTTTTCACCAACAAACCTCTCTCATTTATTCATCTCTCAACTCACCTTCGCCTTACGGTGCCCGTGAAGGTTTTCACTAATAAGACTCTCTTATTTTTCGTTTTTCCTGCTTAGACCGGAGTGTTTCCCCTGATATGAATCACCTCTACTTGCTCGACTTGGCATCTCTCGAAGACTGATCGGAAGGTCTTTCTTTGGACCGTAATGTGGGTTTTGGGATAGGGTTATAAAGAAAGGATATAACAAAGGCTCAAAACAACTTGAATGAGTTTAAAATTACAACTTTTGGAATCAGATTTCTTAAAACGACCACAACTTTCTGCCCCAGTTTCTTTGCTTGGGGACTTCTGGATTTTTATTTTGACAGGACCGAACCGTGAGGCTGCCTACGTATCCTTAAAAGGAATCAGGTCGAACGTAGTTCATGGCATAGGAATTACTTTGTTGGTGTGATTTTTCTATTTTCTTTTTTTTTCCTTTTCTTTACTCCTTTTCCATTTTTTTTCTTTTATTTTCTTTTTCTTTTCTCTTTTTATTCACTCTTTTCCATTCTTTGTTTTTCTCTTTTTCTTGTTTACTCACCTTTTGCGCTCGTGTTTCTGAACTTTGCCACTGATTCCAAAAGAGGGGTATGAAAGGAAATAAATAAAGCTAAAAGGGGTAACAAAGGATAAAGTGTTTAGATAGCAGAACAAAATGCCTTCGGCATTCCAATCTTCAAAACATGCCAAGTACAAACAAACACAACTTAAACCAAAGAAATCATACATAATATCTTTTGACTACATCAGAATTGATAGCCATATCTACACATTTGCCTTCTATTTTTGCTAAATACAAAGCACCGTTAGACAACACTCGCATTACGATGAACGTCCCCTGCCAATTTGGGGCAAATTTGCCTTTCACTTCAGCCTGATGTGGAAGGATGCATTTTAATACTTGTTGACCCACTTCAAATTTCCGTGGACGCACCTTCTTGTTATATGCTCTTGCCATTCTCTTTTGATACAACTGGCCATGACACACTGCTACCAATCTTTTCTCATCAATCAAACTCAACTGCTCCAGACAGGCTTTGACCCACTCATCATCGTCAATTTCGACTTCAGCAACAATCCGAAGGGATGGAATTTCAACTTCCGCGGGTATTACTGCTCCAGTGCCGTATACTAACAAATAAGGAGTTTCACCTACTAAAGTGCGAACAGTAGTGCGATAACCTAACAATGCAAAGGGCAACTTCTCATGCCATTGCCTGGAACCTTGCACCATTTTCCGAAGTATCTTCTTTATGTTCTTGTTGGCTGACTCCACCGCTCCATTTGCCTTGGGGCGGTACGGGATGGAATTGCGATGCGTAATCTTAAACTGTTGACACACTTCTTTCATCAAATGACTGTTAAGATTAGCACCATTATCTGTGATGATCACCTTTGGGATTCCGAACCGACAAATGATATTTGAATGAATAAAATAGACCACTACCTTCTTGGTCACAGATTTGAAAGTTTTAGCTTCAACCCACTTAGTGAAATAGTCAATGGCCACCAGAATGAACCTGTGCCCATTGGATGCTACTGGTTCAATTGGTCCGATGACATCCATACCCCATGAAACGAAGGGCCATGGTGCAGACATTGTGTACAATTTAGATGGCGGAGAATGAGTCAAATCTCCGTGTACTTGGAATTGATGACACTTGTGCAAAAAACTGATGCAATCTCGCTCCATGGTGAGCCAATAATAACCTGCTCGGAGAATTTTCTTTGCTAGAACATACCCACTCATATGCGGTCCGCAGACTCCGGAATGTACTTCGGTCATGATAGCCGTGGCCTGTCTAGCATCTATGTATCTTAACAATCCAAGATCTGGAGTTCTTTTGAACAAAACTCCTCCACTGAAGAAAAATACACTTGCCAAACGACGAATTGTTCTCTTTTGATCACATGTGGCTTGTACTGGATACACCCTCATCCTGATATACTCCCTGATGTCATGAAACCATGGTTCGCCATCAAGTTCTTCTTCAACCACATTACAGTAGGCATGCTGATCATGAACTTGAATATGCAGAGGGTCAACATAAGCTTTGTCCGGATGGTGCAACATCAACGCCAAGGTAGCCAAAGCATCGACAACCTCATTATGGATCCTTGGAATGTGCTTGAATTCTATTGATCGAAACCGTTGACAAAGATCATGTAGACATTGTCGATATGGTATAAGCTTTAGATCTTGTGTCTCCCATTCTCCTTGAATCTGGTGCACAGAAGGTCCGAGTTCCCCAAGACCAAGACTTCCTGGATTACCATGTCTACAGCTAACCTCAAACCCAAAATGCATGCTTCGTACTCGTCCATGTTGTTGGTACAATAGAAACGAAGTTGAGTTGTGACAGGGTAGTGGTGCCCTGTTTCAGAAATAAGTACAGCTCTTATCCCGACACCTTTCATGTTGGCAGCCCCATCAAAGAAAAGTTTCCAAGTGGGCTTTTCATCCCTCTTGACCTCGTCGATATGCATTACCTCTTCATCGGGGAAGTAAGTCTTCAAAGGTTCATATTCTTCATTCACCGGGTTCTCATCCAAGTAATTGGCTAAATCTTGGGCTTTCATTGCTGTCCGAGTCACATATACGATGTCAAACTCTGTGAGCATGATATGCCACTTTGCAAGCCTTCCTGTGGGCATGGGCTTCTGAAAGATATACTTCAAAGGATCCAAGAGAGAGATGAGGTAAGTAGTGTAGGATGACAAATAATGTTTCAACTTCTGTGCTACCCAAGTGAGGGCGCAACACGTTCTCTCAAGATGAGTGTACTTAACCTCGTAAGTTGTGAACTTCTTGCTGAGATAATAAATGGCCTGCTCCTTCCTTCCGGTAATGTCATGCTGTCCCAACACACATCCAAATGAATTGTCCAAGACTGTCAAATACAGAATCAAAGGTCTCCCTGGTTCTGGTGGGACCAACATAGGTGGGTTTGACAAGTACCCCTTTATCTTATCAAATGCTTCCTGACACTCATCAGTCTACTTGACCGCAACATCCTTCTTTAGCAGCTTAAAGATGGGCTCACAAGTTGTCGTGAGCTGAGCAATAAACTTGCTGATGTAGTTCAGCCTCCCTAACAGACTCATCACCTCGGTCCTGTTCTTTGGCAGTGACAATTCCTGGATAGCTTTGATCTTTGATGGATCCAATTCAATGCCCCGCCGACTGACTATGAATCCCAATAATTTCCCCGATGGAACACCAAACGCACACTTTGAAGGATTGAACTTAAGATTGTACCTGTAGAGCATCTGGAAAAACTTTCTCCAATCTCTGACATGGTCAGACTGCTTCCTGGACTTAAAAATCACATCATCCACGTAAACCTCAATCTCCTTGTGTATCATGTCATGGAATATGGTTTTCATTGCCCTCATGTAAGTTGACCCTGGGTTTTTCAAACCAAAAGGCATGACCCAGTAGCAATATGTTCCCCATGATGTGATTAATGCAGTCTTTTCTGCATCTTCCTCATCCATTAAAATCTGATGATACCCCGCATAACAATCCACAAAAGACCCAATCTCATGCTTGGCACAATTATCAATCAAAATGTGGATATTTGGCAGTGGGAAGTTGTCCTTTGGACTCGCCTTGTTAAGGTCTCGGTAATCAACACATACTCTAGTTTTACCATCTTTCTTCGACACAGGCACAACATTGGCTAACCACGTGGGATACCGCTTGACTCTGATGACCTTTGCATCAAGCTGCTTTGTGACTTCTTCCTTAATCTTCACACTCATGTCAGTTTTGAACTTTCTCAACTTTTGCTTAACGGGAGGGAATGCTGGATCAATCGGCAATTTATGGACTACCAAATCGGTACTCAAGCCTGGCATGTCATCATACGACAATGCAAAAATATCCTTATACTCGAACAATGCTTGAACTATTTCTTCCCTGATTTACGGTTCAGGATGGACACTTATCTTAGTTTCTCTGACATTATCTGGGTCCCCTAGATTGATTTCCTCCATATCGTTCAGGTTAGGCTTGGGTTTTTCTTCAAAATGACTTAGTTCCTTACTAATCTCTTCAAAGGCCTCATCCTCATCATATTCTGATTCATCATCACATTCTATTTCTTGGATTATTATTTAAGAATTAGATTGACTTTTAAGACTGGGACAAAGATTCCTCATGCATGTCATGTCATTGAAACCAGCATAAAAAGAACCGTACAGAGAAGAAAAGAAAAACAAAAATAAAACTATCAGGAATGATGGAAAAGGGAAATTGCATTTCATTGAAAATAAAGGATAACAGGGTTTGTACATCAACAAGCGGAAAAATAAAAGTCTGGGTCACAACCCTGGAATGACCCAGATGGAAAGGAAAACAAAACAAACTACCAAGACTCCTTCCGGGTAGGGAGAGGAGTAGCCTTCCAATTGTTAAGCTTTACATTCGGCCCGACGAACTACATGTCCGCTTTGCTAGAGCCTTCTCCAACTTCTACCATGTTCACATCATCAAATAACCTCTGGAACCTTTCAATTAACTCCTCATCAATGTCAACCACAGAACTTGGAATGGTCTTCACTGGGCGTTTCCTGGCACCGGGCTTGACAAAAGACCTAGAAAGACGCGGGATAGGCTTTGGGAGTGCCCACGCCTTCTGTTTCAACATTTTAGCCCTTTTCACATCTGCCGCTGTAGGATTGAATCCAAGACCGAAAGTACCCAAATTTTAGGGAGGGATACTGGCTGTATAATACCCTACAGAGATACACCCAGACCTCTACCGGGCACAAAGACATTTTTTAGCATTTTAAAAGCCACCATGACTAATGCAGAGGCTATCTTTGGAGTTGGAACACGTTTCCCTTCTGGAACCTTCTCGACCGGCACTATTTCAAAAACTTGATAGACCCAAGTCCCTTTGCCATCTTCAGCCTCAATGAACGGGACAAAAGCATCATTGTGAGCACACAAATTGTACTCGCTATGCACGACGGTCTCCTGTCTATCCCATTCGAACTTGACCATCTGATGCAGAGTGGATGAGACTGCTTTGGCGGCATGAATCCAAGGTCAACCTAATAGCAAATTGTAGGAGACGGCCACGTCTAGTACCTAGAACTCCATGGTGAATTCCACCGATCTTATTGTCAACTCAAGCACTATGTCACCAACTGAATCTTTCCCTCCACCATCAAAACCTCGAACGTAGATGATGTTCTTGTGAATCCTTTCATCATCAACTTTCAACTTGTTCAGAGTAGAGAAAGGACAAATGTTTGCACTGGAACCATTGTCGACTAACACCTTAGTGACCATGGAATCTTCACATTTTACTGTAAGGTAGAGAGCTTTGTTGTGTTCAGTACCTTCCACCGGCAACTCATCATCAAAAAAGGTGACCCTGTTCACCTCAAATATTTTGTTGGCGATCTTTTCTAGATGTTTTACTAAAATTTTGTCGAGGACATGAGCTTCGTTCAGAATTTTCATCAGGGCCCGACGATGCTCGTCTGAGTGGATCAACAATGACAACAAAGATATATGAGCAGGCGTCTTTCTCAACTGCTCCATGATGGAATAATCTTGCACCTTTATTTTTCTTAGAAACTCCTCCGCCTCTTCTTCAGTCACTACTTTCTTTACTAGGACTGGATTATCTCTGGATGTTTTAGCTTTCCTTAACTCTTTTGGGGCAAAGCATCTCCCCGAACGAGTTAATCCCTGGGCCTCATAGACTTCTTCTTTCACTTCCTTTCCCTTATAGGTCACTATTACCTGTTCATAGTTCCATGGGATGGCCTTGGTGCTGATTACCGACAACTGGGTTACAGGCTTAATGATGACAGGATCTATACGGTCACCCTCTACAATTATGATATGTTTGGTTGCCACTCCTGGAATAACCACATTTAACTTTTCTTACTTCGTCGCAAGATCACTTGGGGATCCTTCCTTGACTACCACAGATGGTTCACCGTTTACCATGCTCAACTTGTTCACTGATCCTTCAACCGTTGGTTTTTTGACTAGCTTGACCTCGCTGGACCGAATCATCATAACAGATTGTGAAGGCTTTCTGGGTTTCCCCCTTTTGTGTACTATCTCAATCATGTTCGTTTCCTGATGGGTTAGCAATGGGTTTTGGTTGATGTTGGGTGCCTCTGGGGTTTAGACTTCAATCTGGTTTGTGTCAATGAGCTCCTGGATAGCATTTTTCAAGTGCCAGCACTTCTCCGTATCATGCCCCAGAGTACCAGAACAAAATTCACAGCTCACGGAGTAATCAAGATTCTTTGGAGGAGGGTTTGGAAATTTCGACTCAATTGGCCTCAGCATATCCAACTGCCTCAATCTGTGGAACAAACTGGTATAAGATTCCCCCAATGGGGTGAAGGTTTTCTTCCGCTGCAACCTCTCATTTTTGAATGCTAGATTGGGCTGGAAACCTGGTCCAACAGGGTTTCAGTAGGCTCGTAGGGGTGGGTAAGCATTTTGTAGAGCTGGGTAGGTGTTTTATAGGGTTGTGGAATGCCATTGCGCGTAGGCAGGAGGTTGATTATATGTCTGGGCGTGGTGGACAGAAATATGAGGGTCTGGTGATGGGAAGTAGTGTTGGGGTGGATTATA
Source organism: Nicotiana tabacum (assembly GCF_000715075.1). NCBI lineage: Eukaryota > Viridiplantae > Streptophyta > Magnoliopsida > Solanales > Solanaceae > Nicotiana > Nicotiana tabacum. Next base: position 90,902,170 of record NC_134101.1, on the reverse strand, counting down.
TAGGGCTTGGGTGTAGGTTCGGTGAGAGGGTCAAGGCTGGGTATAATGGTGTGACTGGCCCCTAGGTCCAAACCACGATCCTGTATCAACTGTTGCCACGTCTTCTTTTTTCTTATTTCCAATCACTCCCCCAGTATTGTTCTGAATGGATTGGGTAGTTTCCTTGATATCCGAGTAACTCATAATTTTGCTTGATTTAAACCCTTCTTCCACCATGCCACCCATCTTCACTACCTCGTTGAAAGACTTGTCTATGGCCGATATCATATGGCCAAAGTAAGTGGGCTCCAGAGCCTATAGAAAGTACTCCTCCATCAGAGGGTTGACGCTTGCCGCCTGTTCTCTCCAGCGAAAACCATATTCTCTGAAGCTTTCACTAGGCTTCTTCTCAATCTTGGTCAAAGACAAACGGTCTGGAACAATATCGATATTGTACTAGAAATGACGAGCGAATGCTTGGGCCAATCATCCCAGGTATACCATCTGTTGTGATCCTGATAAGTGTAGCACTCCAATGCCGAGCCACTTAGACTCTGGCTAAAATATGCCATTAATAGCTCATCTTTCCCACCGGCTCCTCTCATTTTACTGCAGAATCCCCTCAAGTGGGCCACCGGGTCTCCTTGCCCGTCATACAAATCAAACTTCAGCATCTTAAATACCACATGCAACTGAACATCAGGAAATAGACACAAATCCTTGTAGGCTATGCTCACCTGGCCTCCCAATCCCTGCATGTTCCTAAATGATTGTTCCAGGCTTCTAACCTTCCTGAACATCTCCTCATGCTCTGGGTTTTTAGGTGGTTTCTCAGTCTCTACAGGGAGGTCAAAACGAGGAGTATAGGAGTAATGCTCTGGGGCCTTGAAAGTAGGCTTCGGGGGGTAGTATTGGTTATCTTGGGTCTAGAATAAGGGCTCACTGGAGGATAGATGGAGTGTAGCGGGTGGGGGTGCCACGAAAACATGGGTGGCTGGTAGAGAAGGGAATAATACTGGTTTGGGTGGTGGTGCTTGTGGGGTTTGGGAAGTGGTGCCTTGGTAATGGAGGTAAATGGGGAAGCCTGGAGATGAATCAACAGTGGGCGGTTCTTGGGATTGAGCTAGCGGCAGGATGAAAGCAGGGTTGGCGGGGTATGATGTTGGTGGATTCCCTTTCACCCATGTCTGGTACATCTCTGCCATCTAGTGTTTCAACTTATATAACTCCTCTTTCAGATTAACATTAGACTCTTCCCCCTCTCTTGATGGATCAATAACACTTGCATCCAGTTCTTGGTTATCCATGATCAACTTGTCTTTGGACCTGGTATTGTACGGGTGAGTTGTCAGAATGCTAAACAAACTAACCAACCGCTTAGACTTGATGAAAACAACAAACTTGTTAGCGATTAAACGCTTAACAGAGAGGCAACCGCACGTTGGGAATAGAATGCACCTAAGCAGTTAATCGTTTCTATTATGCATTTGAACGGCTGCTTGCGTCATCCCGGCTTTCACTAATTGCAATTTCTTTTCCTCTTTTTTTTCCATTCCTGCTTTCTTGCTTGACTCTTATTTTTATCCTTTTATTTGCTCATTTTCCTCTCTTGTTTTTCATAATTTTTCTTGTTTTCCTCTCTCTTTTCCCTCTTTTTTTCATTTTTTTCACGGTTATGATCGGATCCTATGGAGATTGCCTACGTATCATGACGCTGCATGAATCAGACCAGGCGTAGTTCTGGGAATAAGTATAAAATAAAATAAATAAAAAAACATTTTGGGATTTTCAATTTTTTTCATAAAACAAAAAACGTCTTGATTACAACAACTCATCCTACAGAATTTAATCATAAAAACTAACAGACTCGAAAAGAGGGACTAACAGACTCCAACAAAACATAAAAATACAGACTCAAAAAAGGACTAACAGACTCTGGAAGAAAGGTGAAAATATAGACTCGAATGAAAATCATGAATACATAAGTGCCTTAATTGCTCCAGGGGACTGTGGGACATTAGTCAGTCTCTCCACGGGCCTATGTGCAAGATCCCCTTGAAGACGCTCTAGGTCACTCATTATTTGGAGAACAAAGGTCATTTCCGCGACAAAGAAGGTGGTTCTAGTCATGTCTTCACATTCATGGCACTTCATGACGATGTAGTCGGCAATTGCTCTAACCCTCTCCCTGACGATACACTTTTCTTGGAGCAAATGCCCTATTTGCTGAGACCTAGCTTCTAGTACCTGGGCATCATGATGGTTTTGACCCTGCAACTGTTGCATATCTTCCTCTAGTTGGGCCATTAATGCATAGCAATGTTCCCTTTCTGCTTTAAAGTTCTTAGCTTGTTTGGCCATCTCATATTTTAGGGTAGTTAGCCTTTTCTTCAAATTTGTGACTGTTCCCTCATATTTCCTTTTCAACTGTCGTACGAACGCTGCCCGTCCCTTTGCGTTCTTCGCTAACTGTGCTCGGGACCTTGCCAGATTACCCTCGGATTTTTCCAGATCATCCTCACAGTCAACTATTTTCCTCTTGAGACCACTTATGAGTCTTTCATCCTTTCGGATCCTTTCCTGATTCACAGCAGCTATTTTTTTTTTTTGGATCTGTGCTCGAAGGGCCTTGTTTTCTTGAGCCAATTTCTTCTTCTCCCCTTCATCGGCAGCGGTCTGTACACTTTTGTAAAATTTAAGATCCCGGATATATCCCTCCAATTTGCTTACGGTGGCTCTGTAACTTGCCTCTTTTGCCAACCAATCCCATTGATCCTGCGGTCCATCAGTGAATTGTTGGACATGGGGCCTTTTTGCGGGCCGTTCGGGCTCTTGATAGACTTGAGACCTTTTACTGTACCAAGTTGTGTAACTAGGCTCCAACTCGCCTCTGGATAGATCTCGTACCTGAGTCTTTAGCTCTAAGAACCTACATTGATGCCAAATCTGACACACCCTTTCTTCCGGGAAAGCAGCTTTTGGTTCCAATTCGATGACCTGCCGACTCAAATCCTCATCATGTGGGATGGCCTGTACCTACCTAACTGGCGCAGAACTCTGTGCGGGGCATAAGGCTAAATGCTCCGGAGACCCATCAATAGAAGAAAACATACTTCGGCCGACATATAAATGACTTCATTGACCGGGGAGCCACCCGAATGTCCATTCAATCTTGTTTGCAGTCAGGGAGCTCAAATGTTCAAACCATGCTTCCGTACCATCCGGAAACTCATAGCCCTCCACCTGTTGTTCATGTTTTTCAATGCATTTAAGACCGGTCATGCCATATTTCATGTACCCCGGACGGTGGCAAAGGTGTTCCTCCATCAAGAGTTGTAGAAGCATATTGCATCCTTCAAAAAACATTCCTCCTTCTTGGAAAATAGTTAGAGCTCGGTAAATCTCTGCCAAGATCATCAGTACAATGGTGCCATTTTCCTTTTTAGTCATGAAGTCGGCTATTCCCACAAGCCCCAATTCTATGTTTCCATCCTTTCTTGGACAAATCAAAACACCCAAGAATGCCACTATAAAAGCCAATCCCCACCGAGCTTCCCACTTATCTTTGTTCCCCGAGTGAGTAAGACCGGTATCTAGCATCTCAAAACCGCGGGGATTCCCATAACGTCGGTACAAGAAGTAGAATGTGCAAAATCCTTTGGCCAAATTTGCGTCTTGAACTTCCCGACTGATGCTTAGTAGATCCAGAAACTTATGAGGAGTCACTGTTCTAGGTGCCACCGGGTATTGATTTCTGAGATTCCCACTAAAAGCAGCGCAACCCACTATTTCCTCAAGAGTAGGAGTTAGCCCAAAATCAATAAAATGGAATACATTATGTGCTGGGTCCCAGAAGGGTATCAATGCCTCAATTATATCCTTCCTCGGCTTAATCTTCAGAAGCCCAACAAAACCATCCAAAGCTTTTATCACAGTATCTCGACTGACTTCCCCCAAATCATTCCCCCACATATGTAGTTCTAATGGGATTTAGTTCTAATGGGATTTTCTCGAGGACCGTGAAAGGTTCATTTTCAGTCGTGCTCATCCTGCACATTTATTTTAAGTGATTGATTAAAAGACTATGATTTATTTTGACTCAAGAGAAAAATACCAATTTTCAAAAATTGCAATTTGAAACAAAACACTTTTGCGAATACAGCCCCTTAGCACCTCAAGAAAGAAGATTCTAGGGCTGTGTTTGTATCAACCAAAATTTCTGAAAAAAGACTCTAGGTGGCTATTCTTGCAAAAACAGCATTCTGGCACTCTTTTGGGGCATTTTGGCTATTTTGGACAAGAACGACATCACCTAATTTATTTATGACAAAATAGCGACACTTCATATTTTTTGGGTTTTTTTTTGAAAAAAAGGAGTTGGACCTGATGAGGGTTGCCTACGTATCCCACATCCAGCTAGAATCAAACTTGCGTAGTTCGGTCAATAGCTTCTTTTTTTCTGAAAATTTCGGCAGAGTTTCGGGGTATTTTGGACACCAGGTTTTTCACAGGAGGGTAACTTCCTCTTTCTCACCTCAATTTGGTTTTCTCAATTTTCCTCCCTTATTCTAGAAGTCGGTCAACATGCAATCCGAGTCAAATAAATGCGCAAGTAGCAAGTAAAATACATCAGGATGGTCTTTTGAATTTGGGTGCACCTGTCCTAGACGGACCCAACCCCTGTGTTGAGTCCTCAAAGTCAAATGCACATGATGCAAACAAGCGTTCATACTAGGGATCTGGCATGAGGCTATGTTATACTAGGTTTGAAAACCTGGTTTTATTTATTCTAGACTTGGCTTACCCGAGTGGACAGCTCGAGCCGAGGAGGGCAGCGTACCGGAAATACAGAAGCTTCACCAACTTTGCAACTTGTCCGAACCTCGTTCTAGAATTGGATATGACTCTAACAGAAGAGAAGCTACACGAAGTGCACCCTTCTCAAATGATTTAGAAGACTCAGAGAGATGAGGGATTCGTAACAATTTATATACAGTTCAACAATATCAAAGCGGTAAAAAGCAACATTTAGCACATTAGGTCCAAACATGTGAATAAAACTAGATAATAAATAAAGCCAAGTATAACAATTATTCTAAGCTTGAATTCTGAACCCTAAACCAGAGATTCTGGGTTCGATCCCCAGCAGAGTCGCCAGAGCTGTCACACCTCCTTTTTACCACCCCCGAAAGGGGTATAAAGGAGTTTTTTCCAATTAAAGTGACAATCGAAATGGGATTATTTATTTAAGATTCAGAGTCGCCACTTGGGATAATTTATGGTGTACCAAATCACCGTTTTGAATCCCGAATCGAGGAAAGATTGACTCTGTCTTATAGTTCGCGAACATAGAAATCTGGGTAAGGAATTCTATTAACCCAGGAGAAGGTGTTAGGCATTCCCGGGTTCCGTGATTCTAGCACAGTCGCTCAACTGTTATGATTGGCCTATTTATCTGATTTGAAAACACTTTTAAACCTATGTGCATTTTTACCTTCATCACCGCTTTAATGTCTTTTAGGAAATTTAATTCAAGGTTATTTAAAACACATCGTAAGCCACTCTATATGAAATGCACCCGTGAGTCACGACACGTTCTATTTAACCTTGTTAGAAGATTAAAATCGGGCCACATGAAATATACCCCCGAATTTTAGTAGCCGTGATAATTGTATAATCAACGCGTCTAAAGCAAACTATGAAGTTCATTTTAATATCTAAATCAACGTTTGTGAGGGCCATAGATTAATTTTGATGGCACACCTCAATCTAATTACAAGAATTGTTTTAACCAACGTGATTTAAGGCCATATTTATGCAACTCTTAATTAAAAGGGGGCGCGCTGGGCTTTAGGCATTTAGGCCAAGCCTGTTATATACATAGTCTACAGCAGCCGTTAAGTGGGGGTCTGGGCTTGAAAATAAACCCAAAGAACGGTAAGGCGTACAATTCCTCTATTTCCAAGTGGCCTCAAAGTCCAGGCCCAAAATAAACCCAAATCGGGTGAAAAATAAAGAATGAGGAATGTAGGAAACATCTAAAGCCTGAGCAGGCCAGCTGAGCCTATTTGGCTATCATCAGTACACAACAATGTGATGTTAAAAAAACGTTAAATGCTACAAACCATATTACACATCTAAAAGAAGCATTGTTTTGGATTTGATTGAATAAGTAATATGAGGCCAAGATTATGCAATGTTCCAACCTCAATTTTGGCTCAAGCTAAATTATAAATACGTTATGGGAAATTCAGACCTCAATTTCAACCTTACAAACAACAGTGGAAATCCTACACAGTTCAAAATATTTGGCACCTGTCAAACCAATAATTCACTACTCGAATTATAGTTCTTCAAGAGCACAAATGCTCAAATCAAACTCTAGAATGAAATGAGCTAATGAAATAGTGATGTGACCAAACTAGAATCTGAAAATCCAAACCTGATTCTAAACAGACTTAAACTAACCAAAGGAAAAGTATTCAATCTAACTTAGACCATGCCACAAGAAGTCAAATATTCTACATGTCTAACAAATAAAGCTTTAGCCAACCTACTAAACTATGATACTGATTCAACTTATACAAAAGATTCAAGTCAGTGATATAAATGAGCATAAAGAATCTAAATTACAACAGAGTTGAATGATCTTAAAGAAATCAGAAGACTAGAAATTCAACAAAGAGCATTTGTTATTAGATTTCCATGTTGGACTACATTTTTGCACTTCACATGTCATCCAAGGTGCAGGAAGTACCTAGAAGTCAAACAAAGCAAAAGAGTGAGGATTCCAACAAGCAATGGTGTGGCAAGACAACAAAATCAATCAGCAAAATCAGCTCCTTCAGTCCATACTCAAACCCCAGAAATTTAACAAGATGTTCAAGCTTTAAACCCAAAAATGGAAACCAACTGACAGTACTCGAGTTTTTCTTATGTTTTCTAGTTCTGAAATTCCAATCAGTATGTGTATTTTCAGTGTTTTTGATGCAGAGAAAATGAGGCTTCAAAATCTGGTTTTCTAGTGAAGGAAGGATCCTTATTTACAAGCCTCTGAGGCCATGTGCCTGAAAACAGAAAATGAGAATATTTCCAGCATGCAAAGGCATCTTTTGTAACTAATTGGGACAGCTGGCAGCCTTTAATTAGCTCCAGCACTTGTGCTGGCCAAGATTGTGCTAGCTGCCCATATTTTAGAAACTCTTAATGCTAACCTTATCTAAGAACCTCATTTTTACTTTCCAAATTAACCCCCTTAAGTTCTTAATTGTTCAACTAAGACCCTTGGAGTTTCTAACCATTTACAAACTGAGGAAAATATCACAAAGCAAATAGATATGAGTGAAACCAATCAAACAATAAACACATACTGAAGAAGGTGAAAATCCGGACCCTTAACACAAATTAGAAAGATTCAACTTCAAGATGAACTTCAAACAATCTGACTTCTAAGGACCAGTGACAAATTTGACTATAATTAAAAGAAGAATGGAGCAGTTAAAAACACTGAATCACAACAAAAGGAAACCCTAAAAACTAGAATCATGCAATTAGAAACACGGATTATAACAAAATAAGAAAAAATCATGATAGCATATGTCTTAGACCAAACAGTAATTTAACCTAATCAAATAAATAAGAAAATCAAACCATTCGAGCGAGTGACCACTAATGGCCAATGACCTAAAATAACGGACCAACTAATAACTGAAGAAAAAACATCAGAAACAAGCAAACAAAGCAAAAAGAAATCAAAGAAGAAAAAAAGGGGAATGACTAACCGGACAAAGCTTGGGAAATAATTGAATCCAAACAATTGACGAAAAGGGTGAAGGACCAGAGGCCGGCCAAACAACCGAATCTCTCAAAATCGAACCAAAACTCATATTAACCAAGGGCTCTCAATGAGAATGCTTGGTTAACACGAATCATGATTCGTATTGAACTCCGGGAGCCAAAGAGTTGGACCTAAAAAAAACTAGGGTTTTTTCATATCCGAAATTCGGGGAGTTTGAGGGTGCTTTTTTGGGAATTAATGATGGATTTGGTAAGGAAGGGTGAAGGTAGTTGTATGGTAAGGATCTGAAGATGTTTGGAGAGATTAGGGTTCAGGTAACTCCGGTCTTTGATCTAAAATTCGAAGGACTCGACTATGATTAAAAGGCGGCGGGTTGGAGATTTGGGATGAGGGGACGAAGAGGGTTCTGGGGTGTTATTTTGGGGTGGATTGGGGTTGTTCATGGCGTCGCCACCGGCAGAGGTGGTGGAGAGAATTTGAGGGCAGCTTCTAGGGTTCTGAGCTGAGGCGAAGAGAGACTGAGGGGTGTTTGGACTGGGGGGCCTGGTTCCGACATATATATATTTATGGGCGTCTAGTTCTAGTCCGTTAGATCAATGTGATCCAACGGTGATGATCAAGGTGGGGAAAACGTCTTCGTATGGTTAATCAAATAAAACGGACCGAATTAGGGGAATTGGACCTGGGCGGATGGGTGAGGGAAATTGTTTGGGCTTTGGCATTTTGGGTCCATTACACACAACGCTATTCTGATTCCTTTTTTTTACTTTTTTCCAATTTCCTTTTTTTTTCCTTTTAAATTAAATTAACCCTTAAATTAACTTACACAATTAAGCTAATTATCTAATTTAGTATTTACAACAAATTAATTACTCCTAAAAAGAAAATTACTAATTTAAATCTAAAAGGTTAAAAATGCAAAAGTAAGCCATTTTTTTTATTTTCATTTTTATTCAAACAACTAATTTACTAATTAACCTAAAAATGTAAAAATAAATCTTAAATGCATATGCATGGTATTTTTGTATTTTACATGATTTTAATGAGATAAACATGCACAGAAAAATGCAAACAATTAATAAAAAAAATCCCACAAAATACTATAAAAATTGTAAGAAATGGAAAAAAATTATTTTTCTTGTATTTTATGGGAGCAATTCACATAGGGCAAAAATCACGCGCTCACAGGTGTCACCTTGATAAATTAATGGCAAGACACCTCCACTTTAAAGCTGTCAAACAAAACCTTGAAAATTCATTTTCAATCTTTCAAAACCAAGAAAACGTGAGCATTCTGATAATTGAAGAAGGCAACGTGATTTCTATAACACAGCATGTTCTCCACTTTAAAGCTTTCAAACAAAACCTTGAAAATTCATTTTCAATGTTTCAAAACCAAGAAAGAACGTGAGCATTCTGATAGTTGAAGAAGGCAACGTGATTTCTTTAACACAGCATGGTTTCTATAATTTCAACAATTCCACAAGAATTTTTAGAATTTTAGCAACGGAGAAATTTTGTGGTTCTAAAGAAGTACGGTATAACTTTTTCCAAGGATATCATACGGATTTTTTCTTACTCCGGGTATGTTAAGGCTAAGCTCTTCCTTCATTTTGCATGATCTCATAATTACACAAGTTTGATAACGAGTCATAAAGAAAAATTCATATTCCGGAATTTACGTATATTTTGCTAGTCTCACAAGTTACGTATATTTTTCTAGTATTGTAAGTTACGATATTCTCCTTATCGGGACTTCATATTCAATTGAGTATTTCCTTCTTCTAGTAAAGAGAGCAGAGAGTTTATATATACAGTATTACAGTATTTTCATTACCATCGAGTTATAATCGATGGGCAGGCCCCTATTGGGCAACCTCTGATAAGATGGTAAGTTATATACCGAGCATACTGTGGTCGAGCACCTATGAGCGAGCCCAGTTGGTCGAGATACAGAGCCTAGTACGGCCGAGCACCTATGAGCGAGCCTACTACACAGCCTAGTATGGCCGAGCGCCTATGAGCGAGCCTACTACGGTAGAGCAGTTGTATATATGCCAAGCCTTATAGGGCCGGACAACTATTTTACTCACTATATTGAGAGAGTTGAGTCAGTATCAGCAGATGAGCATATTTTCAGATTATCTTTGACCCTCAGTTACTTTCAGTTATTATATTATCAGTTCAGTTTCAGCTTTTAGTATATTGCCTTATATACTCGGTACATTATTTTGTACTGATGTTCCTTTCCGGGGGCACTGCATTTCATGCATGCAGGTTCAGACAGACAGACGGGTAGGACCTCCTTAGTAGGTGTTGCCCGAGTTCAGCTTTATCGGTAAGCTCCCCTTCTTTTGGAGTTGCCAGTTCTAGCAATGTGGTGTATATCTTGTGTATATATGTAGATAGGTAATGGGTAGGTCGGGACCCTGTTCCGATCACAGTACATCTATCAGTAGAGGCTTGTAGACATATCTTGTCGGTTAGTATAGTATGTTGGGCTTGTAGGCCCTGTACGTATATTTTGTTGGCTTGTTAGTTGTAGTAATTATGACGGCATTGCTGGCCCAACTTTATGTTGACATTAGTCAGCGTTAGTCTCCATTTAGTTTTATATTTTGCATCGCACGTTATCTTGTAATGTGGCCCATAGCCAAAGTATGACATTACATGTTCAGAGTCTCGTAGTCGCAAGTGGTACGCAAGGATAGGTAGGCACTGGGTGCCGGTCTCGCCCCTAGGCTCGGGGCGTGACATAAAATTATTGTTCTTAGTGAAAAATAATTCTTAAAATTTCTTCCATATTTGACTAATCCTTTATTTGGAGGAGATATTTTGTACTTCTATGAATTGAGGATCCTTCTATCTCACACAACCATACATAGCATCCACAATGTATTTCCTTAGGTTTTGGGATCTTTATTTCGGGGAAGAATTTTCTTTTAATATTTTTAGGCATTGTATTTTATTTTAGGGACTCGTTCATATGTAAGTCAATTGACCAAACCATGTTACATTATCATATGTCTTTCAGTATATTTTTCTTTGTCGTGATATATTATTGTTAAGGTTTGATTTGTTAGCTTCCCTATGACGACTTGTTATTTCGATCCAAACAAACCAAACATATGATAAGGATTTATGTACTTTAATTACAAGACATTTTAAGAGCCTCGATTAGTTTAGAATTAAAATATAATTGCTTCATTCATTTACTTCCTTTTCTTTCATTCTAAACACCTCAGGAAAAGATCATTAGCATTCCATTAACGAGAAATGGTGAAAAAAACATTAATGAGAAATGATTTGGGTGGGTACGATTTGCTTGCCAGAAAAAAATTCAGAAAATATGACCATCAAACACAACGATATTAGCAAAAATGAAAGAAAAAAAAGTTAAATATCATTTTGTTGTACGAAATATGTTAAATTTTATTTTTTGCTATCCTTCAAAGATTATTCATATTTTGTGAGTAGATTACTTATATTTATCTTTAATCCTGATAAAACTCCAATTGAAGTATAATCGAGGATAATTTTAAATCATGTCAAAAGTAAATAAACTTTATACATATGGAATTCACTCAATTCATGTTGGAGCACCAATTAAAGTCAAGGAGAAAACGATTCACCCCAGCTTTCTTTTTCAACCATCAATAACTCAACAAGCCCAGTTATCCTTTTATCGGCCGACTAGTTATGAAAGACTCTGCTAGGCAAAAGCTCAAATATTATTATGAATAAGCATTTTGACATCTCAACCATTCAGTTAATTTTTTTTCTATTTAATCTCTTTGCCAAGATCATGATTCTTTCATGCTAAAGAATTTAGGCTTAATACACAAATGACCTCCTACTATTTCACTACAATAATCTTAGGTTAGGAATGAAGGTTATTCATATTTTCATGTTTGGACAGTTGTCATGTGACTTAATTTCTAAGATTTGAAGTTTCACTTTCGCGATTACTTTCTTCTCTCTTTTGCAAAGATCTCTGAATTTTAATTTTTGGTCATCCATTTTTACTTTTGGGGTTCGAAGTTGACATTGTTCTTCTTCTTAAGAGATCTGATTTTGATCGACTTTCTTCCTTCAAATTTGTTGATTTTTATTCTATTTTACACTGATCCTTTCTTCTTTTTTTCTCTCTCCATCATTAATCGCGTAGAGTTTGAATTTGGTCGAAAATAATTCAGTAGAGTTTCTTTCTTTTCTTTTTTAGTTGGGATAAGTGATTCAGAAGAGTATTTAGTAGTGTGAAAACTAGATTTTTGGTTTATCTTAATTTGAATTGTGGAGAAGCCTTGTAAATTTGACAATCTCACCACCGGTGCCGGAATCTCACGCTATCCAGTAAGTTTTTCAGCGATCTCATACATTGAATCTCCTTTGTTCCTTTTTATTTTGTTGATTCTCCCGATCCCCGATCTCGTTTTTTCTGAGTAAGCTCACTCAGTCCGCCGATCTGGTTCACTATCGGAGCTTGAAAATCCAGGTAAGCATGTTATTATCTGGATTTTGCTCAAAATCGAATTTTGGCATCTGGGTTTGGCTCAAAATCGAATTTCTGTTATCTGGGTTTTGCTCAACATTGAATTTTCTCATCTGGGTTTTGCTCAATCTCGAATTTGTTATCTTGATTTCGCTTAATAATCGAAATTGTTAGCTGGGTTTTGCTCAAAATTGAATTTTGGTTTTTGGGTTTTGCTCAAAATCAAATTTTGATATTTGGGTTGCACTCAAAATCAATTTATTTCTTCAGGTATAGTACCTTTTTAAAAATAATTTCTCACTTATTTTCCTTTTGTTCTTTCTAGATTTGATTTATTTTCAGATTCCGGATTTGATTTATTTTTCTTGAGGGTATAGTTTTGATCTGTTCATTTTGTTGTACCACGGTAGAACTTGGTAAATTTTGTGTAGTTCTTTGCTTTCTCCCCACATTTCCCCTACTACTGTCAGGGCTACACCAGTGGTAGCGGTGACTGCCCTCTTTTTGGTTTTTGGGTCGTGGTTTTTCGGTGTTTTCAGGGAAATTCTCGAAGTGTTGGAGACAAGTTGGGCGCACGAGCACTAGAAAAGGAGAGCAACCTGGACGGGCGTCAGCAAAGGGTGGTGGGAAGCGGTGTGTGAGCGTACAACTACATCGAGTACAGCAAATAAACACAGGTTTGGTTCTCGGGAGTTGGTACCTCCCGTTCTCTTTTTGTGTTAGCTAAATTGATGTTACTTTAGTTCACAATAGTTCAGTTCAATCATTCTACTAGTGTACTAGTAGTCACTTGTTTCCTTCTAGTTTGATTCGTTGTCCGTTGTGCACTAGCGAGTCTTCTTTAGATTGTCGTAGGTGTAGTGGCTGCAGTTTGGGATGATAGATTAAGGGCATGTCCTCGGGTGGGGCAGAGTGTGGGGTCGGGGTTAGGGGGTGGGACGGGAGGTAGGGGAGGTAAAGGGGGCAAGGGAGCCTATAAGTTGAGAATCGGGTCATGGAACATAGGTTCACTAACGAGTAAGTCTATAGAGTTGGCAAAGATCCTTCAGAAGAGGAAGATTAATATAGCATGTGTCTAGGAGACTAGGTGGGTTGGATCGAGGGCGAAAAATGTGGATGGGTATAAGTTGTAGTACTCTGGAGTCCGAAGAGGTAAGAATGGAGTGGGTATCCTGGTAGATAGCCATCTTAGAGAGTCGGTGGTAGAGGTTAGGCGGGTGAATGATAGACTAATAATTATTAAATTGGTAGTGGGTAAGTGTACTTTAAATGTCATTAGTGCGTACGCGCCGCAAGCGGGCCTAGATGAGGAGATTAAAAGGCGCTTTTGGGAGGAGTTGGATGAAGTCGTTCGCAGTATTCCGCCTTTCGAGAGGTTATTCATAGGAGGAGATTTCAATGATCATATTGGGTTGTCGGCAGGTGGTTATACTGAGGTGAATGGCGACTTTGGTTTCGGGGAGCAGAACGAAGGGGGCACTTCGCTGTTGGACTTAGCCAAGGCATTCGATCTAGTGATTGCGAACTCATGTTTTCCGAAGCGGGAGGAGCACTTGGTTACTTACCAAAGTTCGGTGGCGAAGACTCAGATTGACTATCTCATCCGCAGGAGATGCGACAAAAGTTTGTGCGAGGATTGCAAAGTTATCCTAGGAGAGACCCTTGCGACGCAGCATAGGCTTTTGGTGATGGACATTGGTATTAGGATAAAGAGGAAGAAGAGGTCAATACGAGGACGCCCGAGGATTAGGTGGGACGCTTTGACTAAGGATAAAGCTCAAGATTTGGAAGGAAGGTTATCGGCAATGGGAGCTTGGAGAAGTAGTGGGGACACAAACACTATGTGGTCGACGACGACAAACTGTATAAGGAAGGAGGTGAGAGAGGTGTTAGGGACATCTTCGGGCCGCACCGGTGGCCACAAAGGAGACTGGTGGTGGAATGTAGTTGTTCAAGGTAAAGTGGAAGCAAAGAAGACGACTTACCTATGGTTAATAGGGAGCACCGATGAGGAGGAGAAGAGAGCGAACAATGATAGGTATAAGGTAGCTAGGAATGAGGCGAAGATGGCAGTGACAGAGGCTAAGACGGCAGCTTTTGCTCGTCTGTATGAGGAACTAGGGAACAAAGGCAGAGAGAAGAAGTTATTCCGAATCGCTAAGGTAAGAGAGAGGACGGCTCGGGATCTGGACCAAGTGAGGTGCATAAAAGATGATGACAACAAAGTTTTGATGGGGGATGACCAGATTAAGAGGAGATGGCAGACCTACTTTCATAAACTCCTAAATAAAGAAGGGGATCAAGATTTTTTACTAGGTGAATTGAGGAATGTCGACAGTCCCTATGAATTAAGTTATTGTAGGGACATTGAGGTTGATGAGGTCATGGAGGCAATGCGTAAGATGAGAAGGGGCAGAACTACCGGGCCAGACGAAATTCCGGTTGAACTTTGGAGGTGTGTGGGAAGAGCAGGCTTGGAATGGCTTACTGGGTTATTTAATGTTATATTCAAGACTAATAGGATGCCTGAAGAGTGGAGGTGGAGTACAATGGTTCCGTTGTATAAAAACAAAGGCGATATCCAGAGCTGTAACAACTATAGGGGTATCAAATTACTCTGGCATACCATGAAAGTCTAGGAGAGAGTGGTAGAAATAAGAGTGCGAAAGACGGTGTCTATTTCAGACAACCAGTTCGGGTTCATGCCGGGGCGATCTACCACAGAAGCTATCCACCTTATTAGGAGGATGGTGGAACAATACAAGGATAAGAAGAAGGATCTCCACATGGTGTTTATTGATCTAGAGAAAGCGTACGACAGAGTTCCTAGGGAGGTCTTATGGAGCTTCTAAGAGGTTAAAGGGGTCCCGGCGGCCTACATTAAGGTGATTAAAGACATGTATGATGGAGCTAAGACTCGAGTTAGGACAGTAGGAGGCAACTCCGAGCACTTTTCGGTTGTTACGGGGTTACACCAAGGGTCTCCGTTCAGCCCTTTCCTATTTGCCCTGGTGATGTATGCACTAACTCATCATATTCAAGGAGATGTGCCATGGTGCATGCTATTTGCTGATGACATAGTTCTAATTGATGAGACACGAGGCGGCGTCTGTCGACGCCCCCCTTTTTCCTAAAGAGCGAAATCGGGTTTACAACATTATGGACAAAACAACTCTTATTCCCTTTCGAGGAATCGGGTTATGAAATTTGAAGAGTCGCCACCTAATGATTATAGTGCATTAGGACACTTTTAAAGAAGATAAGATTTTTTGAAAGATAAACCAGAGTTCGGGTAAGGGCTTGAGATTATCTTGAGGGGAAGGTGTTAGACACCCCTCAAGATCCACTAGTGTGGTTCCCGACCGTGCTTAATTATGATTTTAAGAAGAGTAGGAATAAACAAGCAAAGTTTGCACATAACAAGTTGAAAAATTTTGAAAGAAGAAAGACACAAGTGATTTTAAAAGGAGAAAGCTTAGTTGAAGAAACATTAATTTAAGAAAACATCAATAACTAAAGAAGGAGAAAAGGGGTCCTAGGTTTAAATATAATATGGATCACTTCAATGCAATATCCAGCAATCACTCCTCAGAAGAGGGGTCGCACGTGATATTAGCACATCGGTCATCATCTCCATATTCTACCCTTCCCACCCCGTCAAGGTATTAAACGCGATTAGTCTCATTTTGCTTATTGCATGATAGTACTCGTCCCGACCTATTAGTCCCGGGGTGTTTGGAGTTCTAATCCTAAAGGAAAGGAAGGGGTAGAGGCATATATGGAGTTTCAAAAGGATAAAATACTAGGCGTCAATCAAAACAAATAGCAGATAAGTGGGAAATAAAACAAATACTCAAAAGGCTCACACAAACCCCATAAATCACATAGCAATTATTTTAGCATGTCTTACAATTACTGATTTGGTTTTAAGATTAAAACTGACAGTGGACAGATTAGTTTAACACATAGAGTTGGATAATAAGTCTACTTTGAGCCCCTCGGGTCCGGTTTGTTAGAAATCAAAAGTATTTTAGGCGAATAATTTAGAAAATACTGATTTCAGAAGAGGTAATCAGATGCAGAAGAATGTTAAAGGAAAGTACAGATTTTGAAAGCATCAAACTATTTGAGTGAAAAAGCAAAAGAGTTATGCAAGAATTTTGAAGGCAGGAATATTTTTTAGAAAAGAATTTGGTTGCAGAATTGTTTTAAAGGCAGTTTCAGGGACTGATTAAAATGCTTAGGCAGAACTATTTAAGAAAAAAAAACTGTTCATAGAAAAGAATGCAGATTTGTAGAGTTTGAAAGCACACATGGTTTACAAAAGAGTTTTGTTGAAAACATTACTTAAAGAACGTTAAGAACCAATTGACAGACTATTGTTACTTAAACGGATCAAGCGAGTTGCAATTAATCCTATAGGCATGACATCTACGTTTCGATTCTTAAAGGGGGTTGTTAAAGCATTGGTAAAAGATGAGCGTAATTATCCTACAGTTTGCCTAACGCATATGCAGTTCCTATAGACATGATTTCTATCATGCTTGTGATACAAAATCCTATAGGCATGATTTCTGAATGGTATGCAATTTTAAACCCTATAGGCATGATTTCTAAGTGATTTGCAACGTTAAGGTCCTATAGGCATGATTTCTAGATGATTTGCAATATTGAAGTCCTATATGCATGATTTCTACTCATTGACTGATGCAAACAACATAAACCCCTCCCACACCCTTTTACTAGTATTACAAAGTTATTACAAAAGTGGAAGGGAAAGACTAAAAAATAAATACATCAAAATTAAAACGGACCCGAGGAAGCCCAAAACAACCTTAATGTCCAACACATGTATTTTACCAAATCCGGGCTCCAGATTCCAAGGCCTTCTCTTAGAGTGTTTCAAAGTTCCAAGGGCTTTCAGGAAGCCCAGGCAATGCTTACACCCTAAAGATTGAGTAGAATAGTGCAATGTGTGGAATTACCAGCCCTTAGGCATCCAAGTTCAGAGGGAACTCTAGGGTCCCAAAGCGTGGCTTACCATAGGGGGGTAGGACTTAAAGAACTAAGAATAAGTGTAAAAGTGAGGGGATTAGAGGAGACCAAAGCAAAGGGTGGTCATACCTAGCCATGGATGGGACTGGCACACCCCTAATCCTTTACTTGGTTCAAGCAAATAAGAGAGAAAACTTTAGAAAGTCAGACTTAGGCCTGTATGGTGATTAGGACACCACCAGACTTGAGTCAAGCTCAACACATAACAGGGTTAAGGGAATGGGACTGATTTGAGTATAGGTTTAGAGCAACCTGGTTCTAAACTAGGGATGACAATAGAGTGCCACCCTAGTCTAAACAATACTCACACACAAAGGGGGTTCAGGGAAAGGGATTGATATGAAAACATTTGTACCAACAAACAGAGTTAAGCCACGGGGACTTGGGGAAAGGGATGTACAGAAAAGTACTTACACAAGTATAACAGAATCAAAGACATGGGAATATGGGGTAGGGATGTAACATGCTGAAGTTTAACTGCATAATGTAAGAAAGTCGAACATAAACAGACATATGAAAAGGGTAAATAAACACGTAGTTTGGAGATGGTATTTAAATCATGGACATACCAGTTGCAAACTCAAACAGTAAAGCAAGTAGGGCAGATAGAATCCTATAGCTTAGCCTTGGCTTTCAGCCGACTAAACCCAATCAGAACAAGTAGCAGAGAAGAGCAGAGAAGAGAAGAAAGAGTTTAGTGAGTGTGAACTTGCAATTATTCCTCCTTTTTTTGTTAAATAAAAGGGGTGGGGTTTTTTATAGTTTGAAAGTAAGCAGTAAGTAAGGCAAGAAAATAACTTAGTATCAAGTCATAATCAATTAGGGAAATGACTTCCTTTAATTAAGGAATCAGACTTAAGGTAATAAAACAGAGTTTCATTTATGGAAAGAAGAATCAAGAATAAATTGTAAAATAAAGGGTAAATACATATAAAGTTTTGAAAGATACACGGTTTTAAGCAAATAAGGCAAGAATAGAATCACTAATCACATAGTAAATCAAGAAATTAGGGATTCGAGCTCAGTATTGAATTCAGTCAGAGAATAGGTCCAAATCAGTCAAAAAGAAAGAATCAAAATAGATTCATAGGAAATCAACCCCCAAAATTAGGGTTATTTTGAAAGGAAAATGTTTGACTATAAAAGATGCATAAACTTAAACATGCAGGGCTAAGATTAAACAAACAGTGTAGTCATGTGATCAAAATAGAAGAACATAGATATGCGAGGAATAAAAAGGTCTTGCAAAGCTTAGCAAGAATCAGAAACATGAGATGGGTTTGGAGAAATAGGGTTTTGAAATCAGGCAGGCAGCAAACAATCGCACACAAGTAGTTTGAAAAAATTCTCCAAAATCTAGGGTTTCTTCCATAAGTCAAGTGTAGAGTCGAAAGCATATAAAATCAGGCAAAAAATAAACTCAGGAGGTCCAGAGAACACAAACATTCATGGAAACCTAAGTAAAGAAAAATACAGTAAAGAAATTACTCGGAAACCCTAGGAGGAATTACAATAAAGAAAAATACGCAGAATTCATAGTGAAAACATTTAGGAATTACAGCAAAGCCAAATAATGCGAGAAATCACAGTAGAACAAGTAGAAATCACAGAAACCCTAAGTTTTGAGAAGATGAACAGTTTTGAAAACAAAAAATCGAAAAGATGTGAAAAATACTTAAAAATCCTAGAAAATAGCACGGATCTGAAGTGGATCTTAGAGAGAAACAAAGAAAACCTCGAAGGCTTAGGGTTTCAGAGAAAACCCTAGAAAAATGAGAAAGGCCTGGAACGGGCTGGTCCTGAGTCGGAGATGGACTCACAGGGCTAGGACTCACCGGAAATGAGCCGGGAATGGCCATAGAAACTGAATCGGAGAGATTCTGAGTCAAGGTCTTCAAGGTCGGACTCTAAAACCTCGAGCAAAAGGAGTATAGAGGTACGTGAGGGTAGATATAGGTTACACAGGGCCTGGGGAGCCATGATTTCCGGTGGAACGAAGTCGGAGATCAGCGGAGAGGGCTAGGGTTTCAGAGGGTGGTTGAGAGCATTTTGAGAGACGAGGGGATACAAGGGCGGCTCATTTGTGTAAATGATTTAGGGTTAGGGGTCTTGTGGGTTTAATTAAGGAAGGGGCTAACGTGGACCGTTGATCTAAATAATCAACGGCCACGATTTAAAATGGTGATCCGGGCGGGTTATATTAATAGGGTGTGGGTCGGGTAATTAATGAAATTGGGTCAGAATTGGGTTGGATTGGGGTTGAAATTGAGGGTGCAATTTGGGCTACAATTGAAATAAAAAGGGACTGCAATTTAAATAGCCAATTTTCCCCGTTTTGATTTTATAAAAATAGTAAATAGTGTTTAAAAATCAAATAAAAATACCGAGTTAATAAGAAATGCATAAGTATTAATTTAAAAATATTAGAAATGATTTTGTGATTACGAATGCTATTAAATCGAGAAATAGGCTAAAATTGCAATTTCATGCAATTTTAGTTTAAAAATACCAAATGGACTTGTAAAATTATGCAAAAATCATGTAAATTATATTTTGTGTAAATGCGAGAATAAAATAAATTATTCTCCAAAATGACAAGTTTTGGAAATAATTATTGGTTTTTATAGTGCAAAATAGGCCATAAATTAGTTTTAAAAATCTTTAAAAATTTGGGAAAATACCAAAGCCTTTGGGCGTGCTTGTATATGCATACATATGCTATTTTGAAAGTATTTTGAGTATAAAAATACATAGGGAAAAATTGGGTATCAACAGCGTCAACGAGAGACTAGAGGTTTGGAGACAAGCCCTTGAGTCTAAAGGCTTCGGTTGAGCAGGACGAAGACGGAATACCTCGAGTGAAAATTTGGGGCCGAGCCGACGGAAACGGGAGTGGAAGTGAGGCTTTACATTCAAGGGATCGGGGAGATCGACGAGGATGTCACACACCGTATAGGGGTGGGGTGAATGAAGTGGAGGTTAGCGTCGGGAGTCCTGTGTGACAAGAAAGTTCCAACGCTACTAAAAGGTAAGTTTTATAGAGCAGTGGTTAGGCCTGCCGTGTTGTATGGGACCGAGTGTTGGCCGGTTAAGAACTCACACATCCAGAAGATGAAAGCAGCAGAGATGAGGATATTGAGGTGGATGTGCGGGCATACAAGGATGGATAAGATTAGGAATGAAGATATTCGAGAGAAGGTGGGCGTGGCCCCCATGGAGGATAAGATGCGGGAAGCAAGACTCAGATGGTTCGGGCACATTCAGAGGAGGAGCACTGAGGCACCGGTGAGGAGGTGTGAACGACTGGCTGTGGTGGGCACGAGGAGAGGTAGAGGGAGACCTAAGAAGTATTGGGGAGAGGTGATCAGGCAGGACATGACGCGACTTAGGATTACTGAGGACATGGCCCTTGATAGGGAATTGTGGAGGTCGAGCATTAAGGTTGTAGGCTAGGGGAAGTTGTGAGTATTTCTACAGCGCACTAGAGTGAGACTAGCCAGTTAGGAGTTAGTCATAGGATGCCACTGGTCAGCTACTGATGCAGGGCTTTATCTGCTGGATATTATTATATCTTTCATCTTTATCGTACTTCCTATATTTCTTATATTGCTGGTATTTTTAGTTTATGTTATGCTATGTTATTTTATGCTATTTTATTATGAGTCTATTGATAGTACTAATATATCGTCTTTTGTCGCTGTGTTGAGCCGAGGGTCTCCTGGAAACAGCCTCTCTGCCCATCGGGGTAGGGGTAAGGTCTACGTACATATTACCCCTCTAGACCCCACTTGTGGGATTATACTGGGTTGTTGTTGTTGTTGTTGTTGTTGTTGTTGTTGTTGTTGTTGTACACAAACGACCTCTTGTTTGATACTTTCATTTTGACAGTTAAATTAAGGCTAGTACTTATTGAATACCTATTAGACATAACAAGGAGAGACATAAATGCTCCGGTCAGGAAGTGTGAGAGGTTGTCTATGGAGGGTCTGAGGAAGGAAAAAGGTAGGCTTAAGAAGTATTGGGTGATAGGTAGTTAGGCAAGACATGTCATTGCTCCAGCTTACCGAGGATATGACCCTCGATAGAAAGGTGTGGAGGTCGAGGATTAGAGTTGTAGGTTGACAGATAGTAGTGTGTTCCTCCTAAGCTTACCAGTAGAACTAGGACTATTTTTGTATTATCTTATTCATGGTTCTTTACTAATATATGATGTGTCATTCACGTCGTTACCATAATACATTGTTGTTCCTATTGTTTGCTACTTGTTGCTTTATCTCCACTGGCTCTTGAGCCGATGGTCTATCGGAAACAACTTCTCTATCTCTATAAATTAGGAGCAAGGTCTGCACACACTACCTTCCCCAGACTTCATTTACAAGAATACATTAGGTTTCTTCTTCTTGTAGTTGTATAGTATTAGACATAATTTGATTAGGTGGCACAGCAAGTGTATTACACTTGTTTTAGGAGCGTGAGAGCTCTTTTTTCCTTTTAAAAATTATTTTCTCCACCCATCACCTTAAAGTAGTAAATTGAGCAACTATTTGGTACAGTAAGTAGAGTGGTAAATTTAAATCTTTCACTGCTGAGGCCGCAAAGCAGGCTAAAATTGTACTTTTAACCTACAGTGGGTCGTGATCCAAAGTTGGATAAAAACCAAAGCAGCAAGCAAACAATAAAACCGTGGGTCGGGGCACGAGTCACGCAAAAACCGTTCGAGTGCTACCATTTTCAGAATCATTTCTGATTTCAGCATTTCTTTTTTCTTAAAAAAACAATTATGTATAGCTGTATGTAGTCTCTGTTTATCTTCTTGAGCAAGAAATTGTTACTCTTTAGCCTTTGCTTCTTCACGCTTTTACTCACTTCACAGGTAACCGACCTAAATATGTGTATTTTTGCATGTACGTATGCAAATAGTTTGAATTTCCGCTATATTTGTTGACGATTTTGTGATGCATTGAGGTTATACGGAGTATTTTGACGGTGTATGCGTGCGATTCTTATATTGACATATGCGCTTATTATATTGATTTTCGTGTACTATAGTGTGATTTATTGTTAGTTCGTACAATTTCGATAACTAGGTTTTCTCTCGTGAATTTGAATAATTCGAATTTCTGGCGGCGTTTAGTTTTCTTTGTTTTTGAAATTTGGCTATTTTATTTGATAATTCTTTGGTGAAATGAGGTTATTCGGAGGATTTTAACTGTTTACACGTGTGATCCTTAATATAAGCGTATGCTCTTAGATCGAGTTCGCTTAAAATGTTGTGAATTGTTCTTAGTTCGTACAATTTCTTAGAATATAATTCAAATTTCAGGGGGGCGTTAATTTATCAGTGTTTGAATTTTGACTGTTTTTTATTTGTTTAAAATTCTGCGGTGAAATGAGGTTTGTGGTTAAGAATTTGAGGGTTTTCAAACTATTTGACAGTGTATATGTGTGATCCCGTGTGTGTATGCGCTTATATCAATGTTGTTTGATATATTATGAATTGTTGTTAGTTCATACAATGTTAAAAACTAGGTTTTCCTCTTTAGCATTTTGCTTCTTCTCGTATTTGAACACTTCACAAATTTTTTCCTTTACTGGCCTAAATATGTGTAGTTTTTGCATTTAAGCGAAGAATTTATCGTGTGCTTGAATTTCGGCTATTTTATTTGATGATCTGTGATGAATTGAGGTCTGTGATTAAAAATTTGAGGTTATTTCCAGGTACTTGATGGTGTATGTGTGTGATTATATATTTTTGCATGTATGTGAAGAATTTTCATTGTTTTTGTAGTTCAGATGTTTTATTTGATGATCCTGTGAGGAATTGAGGCTTCTGGTTAGGAGTTGAGGTTTGTCAAAGTATTTTGACAGTGTATGCATGATTCTTTTCTAAGTGTATGCACTTATGTCAATTTCGTTTGATATATTTGTGATTGGTTTTAGTTCATACAATTTTGAGAACTAGGTTCGAGTGAGTTAGATTATTTCAATTTTCAGGTGGCTTTTTATGCTGATAGGTGGATAAATTTTTGGTATGTTTGCATGGTCAGTTTACTGATACTTCATTTCTGATGAATTTCCTTGATCCGTCATAGCTTTCATTGTGTCCTGCATTTTCTGTTTTATGTGTATATTGGCGATTAATTTAATGCGAATTTTGCACTTAGTTGCCTTTCGGTGTCATGAAACCCAGGGGCGGATATTGTTTTAGTTATGTGTTCATCAGAACCCGGTGATTTGGCTCAAACCCTTTATGTGTTAAAAACTTCACTTAATAAATACAAATAACAGATTTCGAATCCACTAAATCAAATGGGTTGTGGTAGAATCCTCAACTCGAACTGTAAAATCCTGAATCTGCCTTGCTGAAAACATTGCATGCTTGAGGTATTTGTTTGAGAACTCTAACTGATTTTGTCGAACATTCCTAAATTTGAGCATAATCCTACTATTAAACCTTTTCAATTGTCAATTGTACTAGCAAGCTAGCCTAGACACCACCGTCATAAAAGAAGAAGTAATTGACTAGTTTTTCTTCTGGAACACGTCAATAAGATGCTGATTTTTTGTGTTGATTAACTGTTTTTGTTATAAGATGCTTCCACATGTAACTTTTTCTTTGACTTGTAACTAACGATCAGCATTCAGAAATGTTAGATTATATATGATAACTAAATGAAGACGTTGAATTTTAAGTAATATATTATGTATGTGCAACTTGATAATTTGTAATTCCTAATTTGCAAGTCACGCTTCTTAACATGATGCTTGTAGATTTTGAACTATGGGTCAAGCGCTCGGTTGCATTCAAGTAGATCAGTCAACTGTTGCTGTGAAAGAACACTTCGGTAAGTTTGACGAAGTGCTGGAGCCAGGGTGTCACTGTTTGCCTTGGTGTCTTGGGTATCAGGTCCCTGGTTATCTCTCATTGCGACTACAGCAGCTTGATGTTCGTTGCGAGACAAAAACAAAGGTACTTCTGCATTGCACTATATCGAATATCTAACTCGTTCTGATTTATTGCTTTTTATGACAGTTCTAAACTCATTGATGGTCTTCCTATTTGAAAATTGTGTTCATGGATCTATCACTAAATCCCAAAAGAAAAAATCTTGATCTAATTTTTGTCATTTTGTGAGGTTATATTAGTTTCTCCTTCCCCTGAACCTTATATCTTTTTAGTTCTAGTGAATGTCTCCTTTCTGCATCTTGCTAGTTTGATCATCACAAGACTAAGCATTGCTCTCGTTGTACCAGGACAATGTTTTTGTGACTGTTGTAGCATCCATTCAGTACAGAGCGTTAGCAGAAAATGCAGCTGATGCATTTTACAAGCTCTCTAACACCAAAGGACAGATCCAGTCCTATGTTTTTGATGGTATGTTCTGAGATCTATGCTCTCTAATTGTTGCCATGGAAAGATGAGGAGCTTGTGGATGAAGTAGTATAAGTTTGACTTCATTTTTGCCCTTCCTCTGCCTCTAATCTACTCGCAACATAAGAAGTACGAAAGGGCTGAAAACAGGGATGTGTTGCCTGCCTCCTCCATTTTGTGTGGAAAGGTTCTTTGATTGTGTTCTTGCCCTTTTATCGATACCCTGGAATATGGAGAACTCTCACTTTTTCACTGATTAACATGTGAGAGGTCCATGATAAGCTTCATGTCCTGCTAAATAAGTCCTTTGGTGAACAAAAGATGTTCAATAGTCTCTATTGATGTACAACAACAACCTAGTAAAATCCCACAAGTGGGGTCTGGGGAGGGTAGAGTGTACGGAGACCTTACCCCTACCCCGAGGGAGTAGAGAGGCTGTTTCCGGAAGACCCTCGGCTCAAGAAGACGAAAAGAGAGACAATATATCAGTACTATCGACAGAAAACAATAGAAATAATGACAGCAACATAAGAGGCTTCGTGACTGTTATATATATATATCATATCATATCATCATACTATATTATAAGTGGGAAGCCTCAAAGATAAAGTTGAATTACTAAATTACCCATTAAAAGTTAAGCGACTAATTTACCCTTTAATTAAACACTTTTATATTTTTTTAGTACAAAAAAATAAATTTACCTTTCAATTAATTGTAATATTATATTAAAATAAAATAAGATAAATAAATCCATACATGGCCGGCTGCAATTCTCACTTGTTATACCCTATTCAAGGTGTTGGAATTCCTTTCCTATTCCAATACTTACTGCAACCTTTAGAATGCCTATTTAATGTTTTGGAGTTAACTTTCAACAATAATTACAAACTTTAAACTAATATTACTGGGGAAGTTGAAGTAACTCTATACAATTTACATCAACCATTTTTCATCATTTATTTATTTGTTAAGTTAAATCATGTTCAAATATAAAAAAAATGGAGAACTAAGTCAATTAAGCAATTGTTCCTCCTGTCAAGCCATTATCATTTTAACAAAAATAGTTCTTCAAAATGGCATATCTTTTCATTGTCTGCAAAACACAAAACCAAAATATATGAGCCAAATCAGGTAAATTTATTTCTTTTTCAGATACTTTTATTAGTGTTTTGCTAATTCTACAGTTTATTAGGATATTTTACCTTGTTATGCTTCTGCGTAAAAATTCCTTGATAATTCAAATAATAAAAGGAAATTTTGTGAAATTCATGAAACATGCACCATAAAATTTTTTAACCTATTTGTGGTGCCGTTTCTATCAGTTCTTTAAACCTTACTTTCATTTTCTGTTTCATTCCCTTTCCTCTTTTGCTTTTTTATTTTTCATTTTATGATTTGATAGCAATATTTTTATTTTGTTACTTTTTGAGATGTATGATACATCATCTTCGATTGCATTTTTCATGTTCCTTTAGCACAATTTCTGAATGATCATATGATAAATTATCATTTAAGGTAATTTTCTTGGTGCCTTAACATACATGCAAGAACTTACATTTCATTAATTTTTAGTAAAGCTTTACATATAGTATTGCATCCAGAAATCTTTATCTAATTATGTAGTAATCAGAAGTAATATAATTATTTCTTAAGTACTATTCTAATAATGCGTTAATTAATTATATGTTTATTATGCATTCTAGATTACTGTTGTGGTTCTCTATTTAAAAACTTCATCTTTTTCTTTCATTTTTACGATCATCTTTATGAATTCTTAGATAGAAGGAAGCCAAATAAGTCAGCTCACCGAGTAGAATTTTAATAACGAATTTACCAAGACTCATTCACTCTTTCTTATTTTCTTTCTTGAACCTTTTTTTTTCTTTCTGTTAAAGAAGAAAAATATTTTAACCTTTAGTTAATCATATGATTATTAATTTTTTTTTTTGTTTTATAGTCATTTTTATAATTCACCTTAGACAAAAGTTAGAAATACATATCAATTTTGAGAGAATTCCAACAAATAATATACCAAGTATTCATAATATTTTATGGTTGATAGTTCTCTTCCTCAGAATTGAACTAATTAAAGCTTCTTCTTTTTTTTTTCTTGTAGATCAAATTAGTTGAATAGGTTCACCATTGATGAACTTGAGCTTATATTCTTCCTTTTTAAAATTCGGTATTATTAATTTGAGCTTATTCTTTTTTTTTTAAGAACAAATCGGTCGAATAGGTTAACCATCAATCAATTTGAGCTTATATTATTGCTTTTAAAATTTCGTGTCACATACATATTTTAATATTATCTATATTATTTTAAAAAATTATACTAATTGATATGGATATACGTGCAACGCACGTGTCTAGAAACTAGTGTGTGTGTGTGTATATATATATATATATATCTTTTCTGTTTATGTTCGAGATATTTGTATCCAAGTAATTCTTTCTTGCTATGTAGCGCAATGACTTTTTTATACTGAGCTTGAGGTATAACGCCTATCAAATCTCCTTTTAGTTATAAGGGCCAGTGTGCCACGATTGGGGTTGGATGCTGCATTTGAGCAGAAGAACGAAATTGCTAAAGCAGTAGAGGAAGAACTTGAAAAGGTTATATGATTTTTGCCTTAACGACCAGTTCTCTGTTTTGGTCTCTTTTCATTTTAATTATGCTAATATTCTTTTCCTTTTTCCTTAAAAATTGCAGGCTATGTCTGCTTATGGGTATGAAATTGTGCAAACCCTCATTGTGGATATAGAGCCAGATCCCCATGTCAAGAGGGCAATGAATGAGATTAATGCTGGTAAGGGCGAATTACATCTGAAGATAATTTGTTCGTCAATTGGATATCTGAATTTTAAGTGCTTGCGACAACATTGAGCTAATCATGTTCTTCTTGTTTCTTGTTCCTTTTTCACGAAAGGTGGTTGCATTGCCTAGACAATGACTGCATGCAATATTCTTTTCAGAAACCGTAACTATTTTTTTGTCATCTATTGCCTAGTGGTGCATGTGATTGTTCTGATACACCTTTGCTGGTGAAAACAGCTGCAAGACTACGTGTTGCTGCGAATGAGAAGGCCGAAGCAGAGAAAATATTGCAGATCAAGAGAGCTGAAGGAGAAGCTGAATCCAAGTATTTATCAGGGCTTGGCATTGCTCGACAGCGTCAAGCCATTGTGGATGGTCTTCGAGACAGTGTGCTTGCTTTCTCAGAGAACGTGCCTGGAACAACAGCGAAAGATGTGATGGACATGGTTCTTGTTACTCAATATTTTGATACGATGAAGGAGATTGGAGCTACTTCCAAGTCATCTGCTGTGTTTATTCCCCATGGACCAGGTGCTGTCAAAGACGTTGCTTCTCAAATCCGCGAGGGTCTTCTTCAGGCTGAAAGTATTCAGCATTAGTTTAACAAAGCTAAGGATAATTGTTAGTCCTGTGTGGTTCGTTGCTTTTAGTTCAGTCTTGATACGGTAGCTTTACTTGTGTTCGTGCTTATAGAATCCATAGATTGATGCATGCCACTTTTGGTTTTACCATCTGGTTTATAGGTTGTTTATCAACTATGCTGACTAACGAAGTTTTGCAGTTGATTATATTGCTATACGATGTGTCTCTAGGCATTTTTAGGTATTTCCTTCCGGAGAGTAAATGTCATTTACCTAGCCTATATTATCTGCTAGTAATTGAATTACCCAAAAGTTCCCTCCTATTCCGCCTTCCTTCTTATTTTGTATTGTACATTTTTCGCCTTTGTTTTGGTAGACATTTAACTTTCAACTATTCCATGGTTCTTACATATAACTTCTGAATTTATTTAGAAGTAATTTACGACAACTCTCTTTCCTAGTTATGACGAAAGAGGATACAACTGGTTGGTCCAGCCTATTCTTGAAATAAATTCGAAACTCCAGGCAGATGGCCAGTGGCCAAACGAAACGAAAAAATGGTTACATTTTTCACATAATCTCCTCTCTTGTAAATAGGCTAAAAAATTGTACCTTCTTTTTGTAGCACTTCGCTCCTCTTCTTATTTATTCTTATATTTTTTCTAATTTAGTTCTTCTAATGATCCAATTCAAGCACAATCAATAAGCCTTCTAGCTTCCGTTTCTTTCTTTCTTCCCATGCGTCTCTTCCCAAGAGTTGAAATTCTGATCTGTATATTTTGTGGCAATATATAAGCAAAGCAAGAGAGGAAGTTTGTTGAAGCTTGAGTGAGGAGATAAATACAGTAATGATCATGCTTTTATCATGTCTAGGTTCTACCCCTCCAACAAAAGAACGAATTAGCTATTTGAATAAATTAAAAGGTAAATCTTGTCAGAGTAAATTGAACATGACATATTTCCTAGAAAGATTTGGCTTTTCCGTTGGTGTGAGAAGGAGAGGAGGCCTCTCTCCATTTGCGTAGTGCAGCCTAATGAATGACGGTTGAAGTGGTACTCTAATAATTTGCTGTTTTCACAAGAATTAGGTGTTGGGAGAAGAAATGATGAAGATCAATATTCAAGTGGTATTCCTCTAATAATTTGCTGTTTTCACAAAAATTGGGTATTGGCAGAAGAATTAATGAAGATCAATTTTGTATTTTCTTTATTTATAGAAAGAGCTCGGCTCCTCCTTTATATGCTCAATATATTTCTCAAAGCCTTAGACCGTTGCATTCCCTCTGTAACAAACCCGCAGTAAGCCTAAAAATCTCCTTAAACAACAGGCTAGCTAATGACAACCAACAAACAATTACAGGAGTAGCGAGCAGAAACCTTAAACAGATGATGATCTTCAAAAATTGATGCTTTTAATCGGACTAAAATCTCGAGCAGAAACCTCTCAAGTGTTTAGGGATAAGGGGCACCCATCATCAGTTTCAAAAAAGGGGAATAAGAATGTACGAACTCAAAATGACAAAGACGTTGGTTGAAGCAACCACCCTAGAATTATTTTTACAGTCCAGAACCACCAAATAAATTGCCACAAACAAGTCTTCTAACTAGAACCCCATGTCTATAGGTGATTGTCCTATGGCTTGAGAGCCAAGGCCAGTCCAAATTTGGCACTTTTGTCAACAGCTTTGGTGTCCACTTCTCCTGAGATGGTGAAGAGTGACTTTGGACGCCACTCATGTTGGATCAGAGCATTTGCCTTGCCAAGGTTGTTAACTCTTGCCTTCACAGTGGTCAAAGGATCCAACTGATGCTGAGTTCCAACAGTGATGGTGTTCTCATTGGTACAGAAGCTGTGTGTCACCTCAGCACTAACAGCAGTCATAGTCAGGGGACTGACTATGTGGTAGTATGATGCACTCAACGCGTCTCCCTTGTCATTCCTGATATGTCACAGTACATCCATATTGACAAGTAAGCTAATCAAACACTGAATTACGCCTTTTGTAACAAATCTTAAATGCTCAACGGAGCATGGAAAGCAGGTTGACATGTTAAATACACCCAACGTGATAATACATGTCAGTTCTCAAGAAAGATATCCTACATTAGTGAAAACTCACAGATTCAAAGAAGCAATGAGGTCGGTATTTGTGAAGCTCAAGCCTGCATTACACTTGGTGATAGCTCCCACCTTGGTGTCAAAGGATAGATCAGTTCCCAGAGAGAGAAGATTAGTTCCCACAACACCAGAGAAGTTGACAATGGGGTTAGCTGTCAACCCAAGACTGGTGCTAATCCCAGCATAGTCATGCAAATATTGAACTTCCAGCTGTCACGACCAAAACAAATAACAAAATAAGCAGCAGCAATACAAATCGACTCTTTCTTATTTCTATAACATTTGATAGCAAACAAAGCTTAAAGGAAATAGCTGTTTACCTTTGCAGAACTCTGATCAGGAATTCTGAAGCTAAGAATTGTCTTCAACCCAGGAGCAGCTTCATCAACCGTAACAGTTGCCAAAAGCTAGCGTTGAGGACAAAATCAAGTCAGCTTACGATATGTGTGATGGCAGATATCTCAAGAATAAAAAGACAAATAAATTTGTGGTATATACGGTCTGAGAGTCGAAGAAAGAAGGATAAAGAAAGTACATTAGAAAACCAATCTATAATTGATCAAAGAAAGTTTTTAACGCTTGCAATATATGTCTCTGTTTGGGTTGTTCAAGGCACTTGTTGAGTCATAGCTAGAGGCCAGATGTACAAGGATCATTGTCAATAAAAACGATAATGTGACACACCACAACAGTAAGAGGCAAATATATCCACTTAAAAGGGAGTAAGCAGAAGTGCTCACATTTGAGTTTGTGTCTACTTTTATATCTGTTGTAACATTCTTGTTCTTCAATTGAGTGTTAACATCAGCCAGAAATAGATCACCTTTCTTCAGTCCTGATGATGTAATAGCCTACAAAAGATGAAGAGGTTTAAGTTGCAGAATAAATTGTAAGAAAATAGGATAACAAAGTACACGGATATATATCTCCACATATTTCAGTGAGTCTATAAGTACCGGTGCACGAGAAACTTGCAACTAGAATCAAACTAAAGCACGGTCAATATCCAGAAAATTTTCTGATGCAAAATGGACGGTGGCAAACAGCTCGAAGCTAGAGGTTACTATCATTTCCTTCATATCAGGACATAGGATGAGAAAACACCAAAATTCCAAAGTTCAGCAAGCACAAAAGATAGCATGTGTATCAGATAAGATATCACTACTCGAGTAACTATGAGAATAGAAAAAAGTGCTTTGAATTTCTACACATATTAACCATCCACGTTATCCTTTGGTTAGCAGGAAGTTACACACGAATTATAGTGCAGGAAGATGATGTTTATTGTTAAATTGGACAGAAGTTTGTTTCATTGGCCAGTCCATTAACTCAATATGGTTTCTCTATGTGATTAAAAATAACTAGTAATATTTAAAATCATCAATTTAAATTATCTCAAATAATTTAGTTATCTCAAATTAAGAATAATTTCAAGACAAAATTTAATATTTTAGAAATTTCTTTATAATTCGAAAACCGGCATTACAAAGACTAGTTGAATAAATGAGAGCAAGAGTTGGTTAGCTAAAAGTAACAGTCTAGATGACTTTTTTCATCATGATATACTCTATTGCAGGTATTGTAATACGCTTGTTATCCACAACTGAATTTGGAATTGAATTCAGTATAAACATCAATTACCACATAACTAATGCAAATACTATCAACATGGAAACCAATAATGACAACAAACACCTACAATACGGACAATATGTGGTAAAAAAAATGCTCCGTAATGTCTAATATTAGACTACATGTCAGTGAATAATTCAACCATACATGGATACAGATGTCTATGTGAATTCACTCATGAAAAAAAAAAGTAAATGTCCGTGAATTTATATTAAGTTAATACACGGAAAGAAAATCAACGAGCCAAATTTTCTATCATTGAACAGCCGCTGTCCAGTGTCACACATGGATATATAGAAAAGAACTCTAGCTAAAGAGGATAAAGAACAGATCCTCATCAAACTAAAGAGAAAACTCACAACTCCAGTAGGAGAGTAGGTAGTAATTGTGAATTTGTGGTCAGTCTGGTAGTCCCTGTACAGAAGATCTGTTCAACACAATACACAAACACAACATCACCAAAAGAAACAACAAATCACAAACCAAATAAACGAAATCAGTACAGCATTTCATCTATCGAACAGCAAAACTTAATTAAAAAAACTATATACAACTGCCTCTACTCTGGACATGTATATACCTACATACTTGAAACTTGCACCCAATTACCTCGAACTCAAACGAACATATATGTAATAAAACTTTATCAAAATATTTAGAGATACCTATACATTACACACACTCACTCACTGGTTTCATATTCTAGATCCATCTCCTCGCTGAATGAATATATATATATGTATACATATATATATATATATATATATATATATGTATTAAAATGTACAATCACTAGTTTCAAATTGCAGATCCGCATCTCCACCAATTATCTCCAACTCGAACTACACACACACACATAAAATGTACACATACTAATTTCAAATTCTAGATCCCACTTGACTGTAAGATTTTCAAAAGAAAATATCAAATAGGAGTAAATAGAAACGAACCTCGGGCCCTCTTGCCGATATCGGAGTAAAGTCCAGGTCCCTTGCCCATGTTTCAATCTAAAATTGAAGAAGAAAAGAAAATAAATGGAGAGAAAAAGCTCTGTAGCTATGGAGAAGCTGAGTGAAAATGTGGGGGAGGGGGTATATATACAAAAGCCCTAATTTGTATGACACTTTTGAAACGGTGTTACTGCGTGTACTTCGAGTGATCTGGACCGTTATATTAAGGCTCTGTAGTGTTGGCGTTTTGCTGAACGGTGGATTGTGGCGATGAGTTGTGGAATGTGAGGACACGTGGCGTGTAATAGTTTAAGTGTAGTGCTGGTTTGGAAGAGGGGTAGGATTTTTTTATTTCTTTGGCAACAAGATAATGGAGGACATGTATTGTTCATCACGAAAAGGTTTTTTGTACAAGATTTGCTTATTCAAATCTGTGTTCAGTTTTAATTTTAGATTAATTTACAAATTATAAAACAATGACAATTACAAAAAAAAAAAAAAACATATCGTAACATATTAAGTTTACTTTTATAAAGTCAAATAATATTTGTATTATTATAGATAATCATTTCCTGCAACACTTTCGCTTTCAATATGTCACAAAAATATAATATATTTTTATATTTACAATAATTTAACTTAAATATTTCATTTTAATCTTAATGAATGAATTATATTCACATTTTTCCTCTTTTAATTTCATTTCCAATCAAACATAAGAAATATGCTTTACAACACATATATACAGTAAAATGTTTACCTAAAAGTACATGGTGAAACTATAGTTGTATATGAATTAATGCAAATATTTCTTCAAACTGAGAACTTACATTATTCCCTCAAATATAATTATTCCAGATAAACTCATTTTCTCACCTTTTTTCAATCGGAATCATTGAGGAAAATTGCGAGCCAGTTTACTAAACTTTTTAAAACCTAATTCTCAGCAATATCATTCTATCTGCCCCTCTTTGGCAATGAATTGACCAAACACTCTCTTCCTATTGACATTTCCAGCTCAACTCTTTCTGTCTCCTTCATGTATACACCCTCGTGCTCTATTTTTTAAGAGAAAAAAGACATTAACAGCCACTTTTAAAAATATTATGATCAAAATGCTCCATTTATAAAATAAATATAAAAAAACGAAATACATAAACGGCCCATTTAAATTGACCTCAACGATTAGCCAGACACATCAACTGGCCCGTTTATCACTTCAACACTTCTTCTCCACTAAAGTGCGACCTCGTGAACCATTCACACTGACATGGCAAAATGTGTGCTTTATATTTAATTCTAAGCACGTGAAACCCTCAAAATTAAGGTTGTTTTCTTCTTCTTTATTCAGTTAAATTTAACTTTATTTTATGTGGACCACCATAATTTTTATGTGGGTCTCATTAGATTTTTAATTTTTCACACATTAATTTTAATTTCTTCTCAAAATATTTCATCTTCACCAAATCAGTAGCGCCTCTTCCTTCCGCCGTTAATCCACCTCCCCTTCTTCAGTCTTGAAAATAATGTAACAATTAATAACGGCCACTACACAATAACAATTTCATTGACCGCCCACAAAACTTCAATCCCATTTTCTGCAGCTTTTACTCATGGATTAGAGTTGTTGAGTCTTTGTAGGTTTTGTTCGTCGGAGAAAAATGGATGCTATATCTCAGGCTGGGGGAGGAGCACAGACTCCCACCGCCCGCACTCCTGAGCAGCGAGTCCATGTTGATCAGGTCCCAGAAATTATTCCTGTACAACCTGCAGTCCCAGATCAGCCCAAGGATAGGGCAGCGGCTTCCGAGGATGAGCAACTGAGGCTTGAGAGGTTCAAGAACTACAAGCCTCCTGTATTCAGTGGTCTAGCATCAGATGATGCTATGTGATTTCTAGATGAGTGCTACTGTATCCTCCATACCATAGGTATATCTGGATCGAGCGGGGTTTTCTTCACTACCTTTCAGCTTCGAGGAGCTGCCTATGAGTGGTGGCGTACTTATGAGCTAGACAGTCCGGATGATGCAGCTTCCCTGACTTTGACTCAGTTTTTCAGATATGTTCCTGAGAGAGTATGTTCCTCAGAGCCTCAAGGATGCATAGCGCGCAGAGTTTGAGCATTTGCGCTAGGGTACTATGACTGTCTCGGAGTATGCTGTCCGTTACACTAACTTGGCTAGAGATGTGACTATTGGTGATGATAGGATATTGAGGATGTAGAGTCGGGTATGTATACCCAATATTGATGGTTGATCGAATCCAACCTTGTACTGCTACAAAGTAGCAAGAGAGGTCGAAGCAGCTTTTACCCGAGAAGGTCGGGATCAATTTCCACAATGAGCTAGATATTGGAGTTGAGTTTCTATCTAAATGGAAGTTGTGTAATTGTTCCTAATTGCACTTCTAAACATTGTTTGTTTTGGTTTTACTTCTAATTTTATACTACTACAATGCTAAATTATGCTAAGTAAAGCTAAGATTAAACTATTGAGAGTTGATCAAATAGATAAAAGGCACTAGAATAATGACTTTCTCCTAGGTGGTTAATTGGCGGATTCTTGAGTCTAAGGTTAGATTGTCACATTTGGGGAGTATGATATAACCATTGCACGATTCTACTCACTCTATACCTCTCGGTAGTTCAAGTGATTTTGCCCCAATTGACTTTCTCAAGACCAATTGGGTATGCAAATTTGTGCAAGCAATTGAGGTTCAAGTCAGGTATTACTATCTCTAGGTTTAACCCTTTAATTGGGGCTATCAATCTCTTGAATACGCCTCAATTCCTTGTTGGACCAATTTCATGGACTTAGGCTCTTTTTCAAGAAGAGCCAAAGTTTACTAGGCATAAGCTAGTGATTGCAACCACTAATTCAACATTAAAACCCTAAATTAGTCCAAATATCAAACACCCATAGACAATCAAGCATCAAAACACATGACATATCAATTACCCATACTAGGGTTGAGCCACAACCCTAGCTAATGGGTCTAACTACTCATAATTATAGAAGAAAACAAAGAAATAGATGAAGAAAAGCCCATAATAATTAATTACTAGATAAAACTTGAAGATTCAATGTTGAAACTAAGCTAAAATTACTCAAAATGGTAAAAGAGAGGAGTTCACGAGCGCAGCTCCGTCCCAAAATCTATCTAATGACCTAAAAATGGGAAAAAAAACTATTTATACTAGGCTAAAAATTCTGGACAAAAATACCCCTGCGGGGCTAGTGCGGACCACACAAAATCGAGTGTTGCTGCACTAAGGCTCTTGGCTTGACTAATCTCCTCTCTGAAGTTGTCCATCGCAGATCGCACAAAATGCACCGCGGCCGCGGTGGCTTCTTTTGTGGTCCGCACAAAATGGACCGCGGTCCTATTTGCATTGACCGTCTTTGATAATATACTCTTGATTTCCCTGTTTGAGACTTCAACTTGGCCACTCGCTTGAGGATGATAAGGAGTAGAAACTTTGTGATTGACACCATACTTTGCAAGCAAAGTGTCAAAAGCTCTATTACAAAAATGAGACCCCCCATCACTTATGATTGCACGAGGAGTGCCAAACCTAGTAAAAATGCTCTTCTTGAGAAACGCAACAACACTTTGGGCCTCATTGTTTGGTAAAGCCATGGCTTCAACCCACTTTGAAACATAATCAACCGCCACAAGAATGTATGTGTTCCCACACGAGCTAACAAACGGGCCCATAAAATCAATGTCCCATACATCAAAAATATCAACTTCAAGAATGGTATTGAGAGGCATCTCATCTTTCTTTGAAATTTCACCCGCTCTTTGACATTCATCACATCTCTTCAAAACTTCACTTGCATCTTTGTACAAAGTTGGCCAATAAAACCCACAACTAAGAACTTTGGAAGCCGTCCTCTCCCCGTTATGATGGCCACCATAGGGAGAGGAATGACAAACCTCTAAGATACTCAATTGCTCCTCCTCCGGGACACACCTTCATATCACACCATCCGTGCAGATCTTGAACAAGTATGGCTCATTCCAATGGAAATCCAAACTATCCCGTTTGAACTTCTTCCTTTGGTTAGAAGAGAGCTCACACGGAATTATACCAGTCATAAGGAAATTAGCAACGTCCGTAAACCATGACATACCATTCACCGACACAGAAAGGAGTTGCTCGTCGGGAAATGAATCATTGATCTCTAGTCCATCACGAGGCCTCCCCTCCTTCTCCAAGCGGTACAAGTGGTCCGCTACTTGGTTTTCATTACCCTTCCGGTCCACAATCTCCAAATCAAACTCTTGAAGTAACAAGACCCATCGCATCAATCTAGCTTTGGAATCCTTCTTTGTCATCAAGTACTGGAGTGCGGCATGATCGGTATGAACTATGACCTTGGCACCCATGAGATACGGCCAAAATTTCTCCATCGCGAACACAATAGCCAAAAGCTCTTTCTCAGTCATCGTGTAGTTCACTTGAGCATCATTCATTGTCTTGCTCGCATAGTACACCGGATGAAATATTTTGTTCACTCTTTGACCCAAAATTGCCCTAACTGCAACATCACTCGCGTCACACATAAGCTCAAAAGGCAAACTCCAATTGGGTGCGGTAATAATAGGAGTGGTGGTCAACTTGTGCTTGAGAAGTTCAAAGGCTTGCATACATCTCTCATCGAACACGAACTTGGCATCTTTTTCCAATAACTTGCATAAGGGATTCACTACCTTTGAAAAGTCTTTGATAAATCTCCGGTAGAACCCCGCATGACCAAGAAAACTTCTAACTCCCTTAAGGTAGGGGGAGAGAGCCTTGAAACCACATCAATTTTTGCTTTGTCCATCTCTATACCATGCTTTGAAATTTTATGCCCAAGAACTATTCCCTCCTCAACCATGAAGTGGCATTTCTCCCAATTAAGAACAAGATTGGTTTCTTTACAACTAGCCAACACTCTATCAAGATTTTTCAAACATTCATCAAACGAATCACCCACAACACTAAAGTCGTCCATGAACACCTCCAAAATATCTTCCACCATATTGGTGAAAATGGCCATCATACACCGCTGGAATGTAGCCGGTGCATTACACAAACCAAAATGCATCCTAGAGAAGGCAAAGGTGTCATATGGACAAGTGAAGGTGGTCTTCTATGATCTTTCGGAGCAATCAAGATTTGGTTGTATCCAGAATACCCATCCAAGAAATAGTAGAAGGCACGCCTAGCAAGTCGATCTAACATCTGATCAAGAAAAGGCAATGGAAAGTGATCCTTGTGGGTCACTTTATTCAACTTGCGGTAGTCCATGCATACCCTCCACCCGGTGACGGTACTGGTGGGAATCAACTCATTTTGCAAATTTGCAACCACGATCATGCCACCCTTCTCGGCACACATTGCACTGGCGAAGTCCAAGAGCTATCAGAGATGGGATACACAACCTCGGAATCCAACCACTTGATCACCTCCTTTTTCACAACTTCTTACATTGCCTCGTTCAATATCCTTTGATGTTCCAAAGAGGGCTTTGCATCATCTTCCAGAATAATCTTGTGTATACAGAATGTAGGGCTTATACCTCGAGTATCAGCTAAGGTCCATCCAATTGCCTTCTTCCGCTTTTGAAGCACCGCCAATGTGGCATCAACCTGCATGTTAGTAAGACAAGAAGAAAGAATAACTGGCAAAGTTGAACTAGGGCTTAGGAACTCATACCTGAGGTGTGGAGGCAACGACTTTAACTCCAATATCGGAGGTTCCTCGATTGAAGGTTTTGTTGGTGGAGTCTTCCTATTCTCAAGATCCAAAGAGAGTCTCCTAGGCTCATAAGAGTAAAATCCCATTCCATGTAAAGCATTCACGTACTCCACTCGGCCTTCGTCCTCATTTACATCAAGATTCAACAATACTGCATCAAGAGGGT
The DNA here is from genome assembly GCF_000715075.1 of Nicotiana tabacum. Taxonomy (NCBI): domain Eukaryota; kingdom Viridiplantae; phylum Streptophyta; class Magnoliopsida; order Solanales; family Solanaceae; genus Nicotiana; species Nicotiana tabacum. Next base: position 90,863,459 of record NC_134101.1, on the reverse strand, counting down.
CCTCCACATTGATCATTGCTCTAATATCATCAACTATCACTGCTGTGACAAGATCCACAAAAGAGCACACTTCAGAACTATTGGGCTGCTTCATTGATTTGCACACATGAAAGACCACTTTCTCATCACCCACCCGGAAGGTGAGTTCCCCTTCTTCCACATCAACTAAGGCCTTCCCAGTATCAAGGAAAGGTTTTCCCAATATGATTGGAACCTCATAATCTACCTCACAGTCCATGATCACAAAATTAGCTAGCAAGATAAATTTGTCCACCTAGACAAGGACATCATCAATAATACCCAATGGTCTCTTCATAGTTCTATCCGCCATTTGTAATCTCATGGAAGTCGGTCTCAGTTGCCCAATACACAAAGTCTTGAAAACTGAGTAGGGCATCAAGTTGATACTTGACCCCAAATCACACAGAGCTTTTGCAAAGTCCGCACTCCCAATGGTGCAAGGAATGGTGAAAACACCGGGATCTTCTAGCTTCAGGGCCATTGAGTGCACTATTGCACTAACTTGGTGGGTCATCTTGATAGTTTCACAATCCATGGATCTTTTCTTTGTCACCAAGTCCTTCATAAACTTAGCATAACCCGGCATTTATTCTAGAGCCTCCACCAAAGGCACATTAATGGATAAGCTTTTCATCATGTCAATAAAGTTTTTAAACTGATTCTCATTTTTCTGCTTCACAGGCTTTGAGGATAAGGTGGAGGTGGCCTTGGCAAAGGAGCCTTGGCTTTAGGCACAACCATTTCCGGCATGTCTATTACATGTTCCCTAGATGGGTTCACGTCATTCTAAGTCTCCAGCTCGGTATCTTGAATGTCAATACTCCTTTCCTCATTCACTTTCTCATCAATCACATTTTCAACCACCAAAGGAATCTCATCTTCTTGCAACTCAACTTCATCACTCAAAATTTCTTTTTGCTTGGAGGCATTCACATCACCGCCTCGTCCACTTCTTGTAGTTACCGCCATAACATGATTGTTCCCACCCTTCGGGTTAACTACCGTATCACTTGGTAGAGCTCCCTTAGGGCGAATATTCAAGGATTGTGATATTTGGCCTAATTGAACCTCCAAGTTTCTGATTGAAGTATTGTGGGAAGCCAACTGAGCATCAGAGTCCGTATTCTTTTTCATCATCTGTTCAAACATCATTTCAATTCTTCCCATTTCATTTTTGGAAGAACTAGGACCTTGGGATAGAAATGGGGGTGGATTGTTCGGTTGTTGATACATCGGGGGCCTTTGAAAGCCTTGCCCCCGATTTCCCTAATTGCCATTGTTCCAATCACCCTGATTGTTGTTACCACCCCAGTTGTTGTTGTTGCCATTCCAATTACCCTGATTGTTCTGATTGTTGTTGTGATTGCCCCAATTGGAATTTTGGTTGTTGTTCCCCCAATTACTATTCCCTTATTGTTGTTGATTGCCCCAATTGCCTTGGGGTCTCCATTGTTGTTGGTTAGAAGAATTGCCCCTTTGGCCCTGATAATTGTTCACGTATTGCACCTCTTTATTCTGCCCAACATAACCACTATATTGGAATCCACCACAATCATTGTCATATTGATCCGAACCCCCTTGGTTCTGTTGACCTCTTTGTCTTTTTTTGTTCACTAGCATGTTAACACCCTCCATAGCATTTACTTGGCGCGGATTTTGAACCTGTTGTAATTGTGCCTTTGCTAGCTAGTTCATTGTTGTTGTCAGCTCTTGTATAGCCTGCCCATGATCATGTAGCTCTTTGTGCAAATGAGTGACCATGGGGTCACCCTGTGGCATATTGGCTCTACTTTGCCAAGCGGAGGACGTGTCAGCCATCTCGTCAAGAATGTCACAAGCCTCATCATAAGACAGCTCCATGAAATTACCCTCATCAAGTTGGTTCACTATGCACCAATTTGTTGTGTTAATGCCCCGGTAGAAAGTCTGTTGGATCATTGCCTCAGTCATATCATTGTTGGGACATTCTTTTACCATGGTCCTATATCTCTCCCAAATCTCATGTAATGCTTCGGTGGGCTCCTGCTTGAAAGCTAAGATCTCATCTCTCAATGCTGCCATATGCCCCGGTGAGAAAAACTTTGCAATAAATTTATCCGCCAATTCATCCCAAGTAGTGATGGAATGGTTGGGAAGTCGTTCAAGCCAATCTAATGCCTTCCCTCTAAGTGAGAAAGGGAATAGTCTCAACCGAAGTGCATCCTCCAACACATTAGTTTGCTTGCTCCCCCAACAGGTATCCACGAACCCCTTAAGATGTTTATAAGCATTTTGATTGGTAGAGCCGTGAAATACCCTCCCTGCTCCAACAATTTCAGCATCACATTTGTAATTTGAAAATTGCCCACCCAGATCCGGGGTGGGACAATTGCACTAGCATATCCTTGGTTGGGAAGCACTCGAGGAGCCACTCTTGGAGGCGGCGGGGGAGGATCTGGAATATTATCATTTACCTGGCGGCCTCTCCTTTATCCTTGAGGCACAATAGGAACCTCATTATCAACATTGTCATCTACCTCCTCCCCTGGTGGAACATCTCCAAGAGGTGCGTTGTTTGCTACCATTTTGTACCTGAAGTTGCGACACACATAAATTAGTAACGCAGAAGGAAAGAAGAACAATACACAAAGCTATTTAGATAGATAGCCAAAACCATTAGCTCCCTGACAACGGCGCCAAAAAGTGATTGGAGCCAACCCTACACCACTACAAAGTAGCGAGAGTGATCGAAGCAGCTTTTACCCGAGATGGTTGGGATCGAATCCACAGTGAGCTAGAAGTGGGAATTGGATTCCTATATAAACTAGAGATGTGTAATTGCTCCTAATTACTCTTCCAAACATTATTGGTTTTGATATTACTTCTAATTTTATGCTAATAAGATTCTAAATTAAGCTAAGAGTAAGATACTTGAAGGGTTGTCTAAATGGTTAAGGAAGCAATAGGGAAATGACTTTATCCTAGGTGAATACTTGACGGGTTCTCGAATCTAAGGCAAGGTTGTCATATTGGGGATTACGATATAACCAATGCACAACTTGTCACTCTATACCTCTCAGTAGTTTGAGTATTTTGCCCTAATTGACTTTCTCAAGACCAATTGGATATGATAATTTGTGAAAGCAATTTAAGTTCAAGTTGGGTATTACTATCTCTAGGTTTAACCCTTTAATTGGGGCTATCAATCTCTTGAATATGCCTCAATTCCTTGTTGGACTAATTTTCCTAGACTCAAGCTCTCTTTCTCAAGAAGAGCCCAAGTCAAAAAGACACAAATTAGTATTTGCAACCACTAATTCAACATGGAAAACACAAATTAGTCCAAATATCAAACACCCATAGACACTCAAGCCTTAAAACTCAAGACCCATCAAATACCCACACTAGGGTTGAGCCACAACCCTAGCTAATGGGTCTAGCTACTCATAATAATGGAAGAAAACACAGAAATAGATGAAGAAAAATCCATAAGATTTAATTACAAACTAAGATAAAGAAACTTCAGTGTTAAAGTAACCACAAATTACTCAAAATGGTCAAAAACCATTGTTCACGAGTGCAGCTCAAAGTTAGATTACAAAAGATAACCTAAAAATGGGAAAGAAAGTATTTATACTAGGCCAAATTTTCTGGAAAAAAATACCCCTGCGGATGTAGTGCGGTCCGCACAAAATGGGGTGCAGCCGCGATGAGGCTATTTGGCTTCAAGTCTATGCTCTCTGAACTTGTCCATCGTGGGCCGCATAAAATGCACCGCGACCGCGGTGGCTTCTTTTGTGGTCCGCACAAAAAGGACCGCGGACCGCAGACCGCGGACCGCATTGGCTATGTCCTCAAAAACTCCAACTCTCTGAACTCCTCCTTTGCAGACCGCACAAATATCGATTGCGGCTGCGGTGAGGCCATTGCGGTCCGCACATACTGCTTTGCGGCCGCATTGCTTGAGTTTCCAAAATAAGCACCTCTCTGAATCTCCTCACTGCGGACTGCACTAAATGGAATGTGGCCGCAGTGGATCTGTTGCACTGTGCTTGGACTTGTTCTTGGTACTTGTGCATGTTTCACTTTTTTTTGAGCCGATTTTGACTAATTGTTACCTTTTTGACCAAACCCTGCAAACAAGTACAATATGTAAGCCCATGTGACTATTTTGTACACATTTTTAATCAAAACCCAAGTAGGAAAGAGTGTAAAATGAACCATAATCCCTAGTTATAAACATTTACTTTGGGACTACGGGACGGTATCCCTCGATATCCCCCTGCGTATTTACTTTGGGACTACAGAATGGTATTTCGGGAGATCCTCCTACACATTTACGTTTGGGACTATGAGATAGTATCTCGGGAGATCCCCTGTTGCTATTTGTGTACTGTATTATCATCCTTTCTGTAATTTCCTTCCGATTAAATTTCAGTCTTTATTTTACTGTGATATTTTTGTTCCGTCTTATTTTATATATATATATATACACACACACACACTAGTAGGGCCCTGAACTGGCCTGACCTCGTCACTACTCGACCTAGGTTAGGCTTGACACTTACTGGGTACCGTTGTGGTATACTCATGCCTCTTCTGCACATATTTTTTGTGTGTAGATTCAGGTACCTCTTACCAGCCTCGAGTTTAGTTGCACGGTTGCTGCTGTTCAGGAGACTTCATGGTACATCTGCTTGCATCCGCAGACCTCGGAGTCCCCCTCTATCCCCTTATGTTAATTCTTCCCTTATTTCTTTAGACATTGATGTATAGAACATCTAGTAATTCTTAAAAGCTTATGACTTATGGTGTTCCGGGTCTTGGGAGAGTTGTGTATATTTCGGGAGCTGATTATTGTATATGCTGAGCGACATCAAATGTTTCATTTAAATTATCTATTACTGTTAGTTGTTAATTCTTATGTTTTTTATTTCATTTCTGCAAATGTTAGACTTACCTAGTCGTAGAGACTAGGTGCTGTCACGACAATTCACGGAGGAAGAATTTGGGTCGTGACACCCAAAAATTCAGATGAGAATATTCAGAAAGTGGGCGGACTATCTGCATAGGTGGAAAAAAGGCATGACATGTGGACTACCATCAAGGTGCCAAATGGCACTTCCAATCAAGCGAATTAAAGATGAGACCCGGATTTCCCACCCTCGGGGGTCGTGATGGCACCTACTAATGAAAGATAGGCAAGCCAATTATTCTAATTACTTAATCTTTTTCATATATTTTAATCATTTAACAATGGTGAACAACATCATATAAACAACGGAATTAAATAAGCGAAAGAAAAGAAATGTAACAATTTCAATATTACCAACACAATTCCATAACTAAAAGCTACCCAAATCTGGTGTCACAATTTCACAAACTGTCTAGAAGTACTACAAATTAAGGTCCGAAAGATAAATACAAATTGTTCCAGAAATACATAGAAGAAACAGTATAGAAAGATAGAAGGAGAAGCCAAGGCCTGCGGACGCCTGCAGGACTACCTCGGGTCGCCTGAATGGACTGAAGACAACACCCTCACTGCGGTCCAAAAGCTGCTGCACCAGGATCTGCACACAGTGCAGAGTGTAGTATCAGCACAACCGACCCCATGTGCTAGTAAGTGCCTAGCCTAACCTCGGCGAAGTAGTGACGAGGCTAGGACCAGACTACCAAATAAACTTGTGCAGTTAAATCATATACAACAGAAAATAAAAGCAGATATTCACAGTTAAAGATGGGGAAGGGAAAACATGCTACGAGGAGTATCAGATAACAACGAAATACCAAAGAGGAATGTAAAGGAACCATAATTTAGTTGCCAACAAAAATGAGGAAACAAACACGGTATTCACTTTCATTTCTTTCTTGTTGCAGGCGTGCAACCCGATCCCATTTCATATATCTCTTTGCAGGCGTGCAACCCGCTCCCATTTCATATATCTCTTTGCAGGCGTGCAACCCGCTCCCATTTCATATATTTTCGTGGCGGCGTGCCACCCGATCCCATTTACAAATCAACATCAATCACAAAAGAATCCCGGCAAGGGAACAAAAGTATAACAACAACATCCCGGCAAGGGAAACAATATCATAAACAATAACATCCCGCCAAGGGAGACAATGTCATAACAATAACATCCCGGCAAGGGAGACAATATCATAAACAATAACATCCTGGCAAGGGAGGCAATATCATAAACAATAGCATCCTGGCAAGGGAACCAACAACGATAATCAACATATTAAGCATGAATAAATCTCAACGGAGTCACAAGAATTACAACATTAGACCCACGGGCATGCTTGACACCGACGTATAGATACTCATCACCATGCCTATACGTCGTACTCCACAATTAACACATAGCAAATAAGACACAACTCCTAATCCCTCAAGCTAAGGTTAGACCAAACACTTACCTCGATGCCACGAACACAATTCAAGCATCAACTACCGCTTTACCTCTTGATTCCAACACCAATTCGCTCGTATCTATCCACAAGTTACTTAACTATATCAATAAATGCTAAATGATTCAATTCTAATGCATGAAAATAGGTTTTCTAAAGTTTTTCCCAAAAAGTCAAAAATCGACCCCGGGCCCACATGGTCAAAGCACGAGGTTCGAACCAAAACCCGATTAACCATTCACCCACGAACCCAAATATATAATTTTTTTTGAAATCAGACCTTAAATCGAGGTCCAAATCCCCAAAATTTGAAAAACCTAAGTTCTACCCAAAACACCCAATTCCCCCATGAAAACCCTTGATTTTGAGTTGAAATCATGTGAAAAGATGTTAAAGATTAATGAAAACGAGTTAGAAATGACTTACAATCGATTTAGAAGAGTACTTGTCTTTGAAAAATCGCCCAAAGGTGTTTAGGTTTTGAAAAGGTTTGAAAAATAAAAGATTTTCGGCTAAGTTATGAATTTGCAGGTCGCAGATGTCGCAATTACGACCAGGGTTCGCAATTGCAAACCCCTTCAAAACTTGTTGACTTCGCAAATGCGAAGATTTTGTAGCATTTGCGACCAAGTGCAATTCCGGTCACCTTCACATTTGCGATACAAACGTCGCATTTGCGACCAAGGCAGCCCAGGTTGACTTTCGCATTTGCGATACTTTCTCGCATTTGCGAGCCAAGCAACATATCAACAATTTCTAAGTCCAAATTTCACTCCGTGGCCTATCCAAAACTCACCCGAGCCCTCGGGGCTCCAAACCAAACATGCACGCAAGTCCAAACACATCATACTGACTTGCTCACACGATCAAATCATCAAAACAACATCAATAACTATAAATTTAGCATCAAAATCAAAGAAAATCTCAAGAACTTTCAAAGTTTCAAATTTTACAACTAAGGTTCCGAACCACATCATATGACCTCCGTTTCTTACCAAATTTTACAATCTCAACTTAAATCACATATAAGACTTGTACCGGGCTTCGGAAGCAAAATACGAGCTCGATACCATCAATTTCAAACATATTTCATTTCCAAAAACTCATATATATTCCAGAAAATAATTTTCTTTAAAAATTCATTTCTCGGACTTGGGACCTCGGAATTTGATTTCGGGCATACGCCCAAGTCCCATATTTTCCGTTCACCGAAAATATTGACCGAAGTCAACTTAAATTCATTTTAAAAGCAAAATTTACCATTTTTCACAGATTTTTATATAGTGGCTTTCCGGATACAAGCCTCGATTGTGCATGCAAATCGAGGTGAGACAAAAGGGAGGATTTAAGGCCTCAGAACACATAATTTATTTCTAAAACAAGTGATGACCTTTTGGGTCATCATATTCTCCACCTCTAAAATAATCGTTCGTCCTCGAACGGACATAAGAAGGAAGTACCTAGGTCGGAGAAAAGATGGGGATAACGGCTCCGTATATCGGACTCGGACTCCCAGGTCGATGCCTCAATAGGCTGAACTCTCCACTGAACACGAACATAAGGGAAACTCTTCGATCTCAACTGACGAACCTACCGGTCTAGAATAGCTACCGGCTCCTCCTCATAGGACAAGTCCTTGTCCAACTGAACAGTGCTGAAGTCTAACACATGGGGTGGATCGACGTGATACTTCCGAAGCATGGACACATGAAACACTGGATGCACAACTGATAAACTCGACGGCAACGCAAGTCTGTAAGCTACCTCTCCTACTCGATCGAGAATCTTAAACGGGCCAATGAACCTAGGGATAAGCTTGACCTTCTTTCCAAATATCATCACGCCCTTCATAGGAGACACCCGAAGCAACACCCGCTCGCCGACCATGAATGCCACATCAAGAACTTTACGGTCGACATAATTTTTTTGCCTGGACTGAGCTGTACGAAGCCTATCTTGAATGATCCGGACCTTGTCCAAGGCATCCTGTACTAGATCCGTACCCAACAACCGAGCCTCTTCCGGCTCAAACCATGCAATCGGTGACCGACACTGCCTACCATACAAAGCCTCATAAGAAGCCATCTGGATACTCGACTGGTAGCTGTTATTGTAGACAAACTCCGCTAAAGGCAAGAACTGATCCCACGAGCCTCCAAAGTCAATGACACAAGCTTGGAGCATATCCTCCAAAATCTGAATAGTACGCTCGGACTGCCCGTTCGTCTGAGGATGAAATGTTGTGCTCAACTCGACCTGTGTGTCCAACTCATGCTGAACTGCTCTCCAAAAATATGAGGTAAACTGCGTACCTCGGTCCGTAATGATAGACACGGGCACACCATGAAGATGAACAATCTCCCGGATATCTCAGCTAACCTCTCGGAAGAATAAAAGACTGCCACATGAATGAAATGTGCTGACTTGGTCAGCCTATCAACAATAACCTACACTGCATCGAACTTCCTATAAGCCCGTGTGAGTCCAACAACGAAGTCCATAGTGATATGCTCCCACTTCCACTCAGGAATCTCAATCTTCTGGAACAGACCACCAGGTCTCTAATGCTCACTTTACCTGCTGACAATTCAAACACCGAGTCACACATGCAACAATATCCTTATTCATCCTCCTCCACCAATAATGCTACGGCAAATCTTGATATATCTTAGCGGCGCCCAGATGAATAGAGTACCGGGAACTATGGTCCTCCTTTTTAATGTAACTCTCGGAGCCCATCCACATTAGGCACACAAACTCGACCCTGCAACCTCAAAACTCCATCATCTCCTAATGTAACCTATTTGGCGCCACCGTGCTACACCGTGTCCCTAAGGACAAACAAATAAGGATCATCATACTGCCGATCTCAAATACACTCCAATAAAGAAGAACGAGCGATTGTGCAAGCTAACACATGGCTGGGCTTAGAAACACCAACCCTCATGAACTGATTGGCCAAAGCCTGAACATCCAAAGCAAGCAGTCTCTCACCGACCGGAATATATGCAAGACTGCCCATACTAGCTGACTTCCTACTCAAAGCATTGACCACCACATTGGCCTTTCCTGGATGATATAAGATGGTGATATCATAGTCCTTTAATAGCTCCAACCACCTTCTCTGCCTCAAATTTAGCTCCTTCTGCTTGAACAAGTATTGCAAACTCTTGTGATCAGTGAACACCTCACATGACACGCCATACAGATAATGCCTCCAAATCTTCAATGCGTGAACAATGGCTGCTAACTCTAAATCATGAACCAGATAGTTCTTCTCATGAATCTTCAACTGATGCGAAGCATAAGCAATAACCTTGCCATCCTGCATCAACACTGTACCAAGTCCTATACGAGATGCATCACAATAAATTGTATATGGCCTTGAAGCTGTGGGCAAAACCAACACTGGCACCGTAGTCAAAGCTGTCTTGAGCTTCTGAAAGCTCGCCTCACACTCATCCGACCATTTGAACTGGGCACCCTTCTGGGTCAACCTGGTCATCGGGGCTGCAATAGATGAAAACCCCTCCACAAATCGACGATAATAGCCTGCCAAACCCAAGAAACTCCAGATCTCTGTAGGTGATGTGGGTCTAGGCCAATTCTTGACTGCCTCTATCTTCTTCGGATCTACTTTAGATCTACCTGAATACCCTCTGCTGATACAACATGACCTAAGAATGCAACCGAACACAACCAGAACTCACACTTTGAAAACTTAGCATACAACTGACTATCTCTCAAAGTCTGAAGAACCACTCTTAGATGTTGCTCATGCTCCTCCTGGCTATGGGAATAGATCAAATATCATCAATGAAGACTATCACGAATGAATCCAAGTAAGGCTTGAACACTCGTTTCATCAAATCCATAAAAAGTGCTGGGGCATTTGTCAACCCAAATGACATCACTAAGAACTCATAATGCCTGTACCGAGTGCGAAAAGCTGTCTTAGGGACATCGGATGCCCTAATCCTCAATTGATGGTAGCTAGATCTCAAGTCAATCTTCGAAAATACCTTGGCACCTTGAAGCTGATCAGACAAATCATCAATCCTCGACAATGGATACTTATTGTTGATTGTAACCTTGTTCAACTGCCGATAATCTATACACATCCTAATCGATCCGTCCTTCTTCTTAACAAACAACACCGGCGCACCCCAAGGCGAGACATTAGGTCTAATGAAGCCTTTATTAAGCAAGTCTTGCAACTACTCCTTCAATTCAGGCGGGGTCAAATGATACGACAGAATAGAAATGGGCTGAGTGCCCAGAGACAAATCAATGCAGAAGTCAATATCCCTGTCGGGTGGCATACCCGGTAGGTCTAAAGGAAATACCTCAGGAAACTCACGAACTACAGGCATAGAATCCATAAAAGGAACCTCAGCACTAGAATCACGAACATATGCCAAATAAGCCAAACAACCCTTCTCGACCATACGCCGAGCCTTCATATACGAGATAACCCTACGGGTAGAATGACCAGGAGTCCCTCTCCACTCTAAATGAGGTGAACCTGGCAAGGCTAAGGTTACAGTCTTGGCATGACAGTCCAAGATAGCGTGGTAAGGTGATAACTAGTCCATACCCAATATAATATCAAAATCAACCATGTCCAAAGCAACAAATCTACTCGAGTCTCAAGACCCCCAATCACAACTATGCATGAACGATGGACACGATCTACCACAATAGAATCACCCACCGGTGTAGACACATATACATAAGCACTCAAAGAATCACTAGGCATGACCAGATACGGAGCAAAATAAGATGACACATAGGAGTATGTAAACCCTGGATCAAATAGAACAGAAGCATCTTTACTACAAACCAAAACAGTACCTATGATAACTACGTCGGAAGCCTCAGCCTCAGGCCTGGCTGGAAGAGCATAACATCGGGGCTGGGCCCCATCACTTTGAACTACATCTTTAGGATGGCCTCCTGTTGGCTGGCCTCCACCTCTAGCGACCTGAGCTCCACCTCTAATACCTCTACTTCTACCTCTAGAACCTCTACCCCCACCTTTAGCTGGCTGAGCGGGCAGTGGAACACTCGGTGCCTGAACCATGGCACGGTAACCCTGGTGTTGAGAAATACTCGGTGCTCGAGGGCAGAATCTAGCAATATGCCTCATGTCGCCACAAGTAAAACAAGCCTTCAGCTGCTGGGGCTGACGACCCTGAAAACTCTGAAGCGGACGTGCGATGATAGGAGCTGTCGATGCACTATAAGACTGTTGATCAGAATACTGCATGTGAGAACCACGACCACCTGAAGCACCGTGAGAAACTTGAAGTGCTGACTGAAAAGGCCTAGGAAGATGGCCTCTACCATACAAATCCTTGCCTCTAGACGAGGCACAAGTGAATCTTCCTGAATGACGAGGCCTCTTGTCAGACCCCTGACCAACCCCATGCGATAGAATCATATCAACTCTCCTGGACACATTGGCCGCCTCCTGAAAAGAAATCTCACTCCCCGTCTCCTTAGCCATCTACAATCGAATAGGCTGAATGAGTCCCTCAATGAACCTCCTCACTCTCTCTCTCAGTGGGAAGTATAAGAAGAGTATGACAGGCCAAGCCAATAAATCTAGTCTCGTACTGAGTAACAGTCATAGAAACCTACTAAAGACGCTCAAACTGCCTCCTATAGTTCTCCTTCTGAGTGATAGGAAGAAACTTCTCCAGGAATAGCTGAGAGAACTGATCCCAAGTAAAATATGGTGACCCAACTGGTCTAGCCAAACAATAATCTCTCCACCAAGTCTTGGCAGATCCAGATAAGCAAAAAGTAGCAAAGTCGACCCCATTGGTCTCCACTATCCCCATGTTCCTTAGAACCTCATGACAACTGTCTAAATAATCCTGGGGATCCTTAGAAGATGCATCGCTGAAAGTGGTAGTAAAGAGCTTGGTAAACCTGTCCAATCTCCACAAGGCATCAACAGACATAGTTGCTCCATCACCGGTCTGAGCTACCACACCCGGCTGAACTGCTCCAACTGGCTGAGCTACTGGAGTCTGAAACTGGGGAGCCATCTGCTCCGGAGTGCGGGTAGCGGGAGTCTGTGCTCCTCCCCCGGCCTGAGAGACGACTGGAGCTACCAGAAGCAAGCCTGTCCGGGTGACTCTCTCCATAAGGCCCACTAGATGGACCGAAGCATCCTAGAGTACTAATGAGCCTCTCTAGGACCTGAGCTGGGCCCACCGGAACTGCCTGGGCCGGAACCTCATCATCAAACTCAACCTGAGGCTCCGCCGCTGGTGCTACTGCTCTAGGCTGGGCTCTGCCCCTACCTCGGCCTTTAGTACGGCCTTGGCCTCGCCCTTTGCCCCTCATGGGAGCTGCTTCTAGGGGCTCAGGATGCTGATCAGTGGATGAAGAAGCGTGTGTTCTCGCCATCTGCAAAAAAACAGAGTAGAAATTTAATTAGCATTGAGAAACCAAACTGCACGATAGGAAAGAATAGATGTGAAGTTTTTCCTAACTCTGTAGCCCTTAGGGGATAAATTCAAACGTCTCCGTACCGATCCCTCAGACTCTACTAAGCTTGTCCGTGAATTGTGAGACCTAAGTAACCTAGAGCTCTGATATCAACTTGTCACGACCCGAATTTCCCACTCTCGGGGGTCGTGATGACACATACTAATGAAAGCTAGGCAAGTCAAATTACTTAACCTTCTTCATATATTTTAATCCTTTAACAATGGTGAACAACATCATATAAACAACAGAATTAAATAAGTGGAAGAAAAGAAATGTAACGATTTCAATATTACCAACACAATTCCATAACTAAAAGCTACCCAGATCTGGTGTCACAATTTCACAGATTGTCTAAGAGTACTACAAATAAAGGTCCGAAAGATAAATACAATCTGTTTCAGAAATACATAGAAGAAATAATATAGAAAGATAGAAGGAGACGCTAAGGCCTACGGACGCCTGCAGGACTACCTCGGGTCACTTGAATGGACTGAAGATAGCACCCTTACTGCGGTCTAAAAGCTGCTGCACCGGGATCTGTACACAGTGCAGAGTGTAGTATCAGTACAACCGACCCCATGTGCTGGTAAATGCCTAGCCTAACCTCGGCAAAGTAGTGATGAGGCTAGGACCAGACTGCCAAATAAACCTATGCAGTTAAATTATATACAACGGAAAATAAAAGCAGATATTCACAGTTAAAGATGGGGAGGGGAGAACATGCTACGGGGAGTATCAGATAATAATGAAATACCAAAGAGGAATGTAAAGGAACCATAATTTAGTTGCCAACAAAAATGAGGAAACAAACACTGTATTCACTTTCATTTCTTTCTTGTTGCAGGCGTCAACCCGATCCCATTACATATATCTCATTGCAGGCATGCAACCCGCTCCCATTTCATATATCTCATTACAGGCGTGCAACCCGCTCCTATTTCATATATCTTGTTGCAGGCGTGCAACCCGCTCCCATTTCATATATCTCGTTGAATACCCTATTATTTGAGCCTTATCTACTTATATGTTAATTGCACCCCAAATTCACAATAATTGTCTGGCTGAGAACCAAATTAGTGGATATTGAGGGGCGCCTAACACCTTCCTCTTGGGATAATTTGAAGCCATTACCCAATCTATGGTTACCCAAACAAACTTAGAATTGAATCTATATTGGTGTCCTAATGCACCTTAATTATTAGATGGCGACTCTTCAAATGCAAAAACTCAGTTCCCAAAAGGAACGAGTTGTCTTTCCAAATGTCATAAACCCGATTTTGCGAGAAAAAAGGGGGCACGACACACAAATATTCACAAGTTTGGACCAAAGTACTTGCGCTTATTTCTCAAACAACCTAAATTACGCCAAATTGTTCCCATACAACGGTGCCAATTTTGATGACATCCAAATACACTACTAAAAAGTAAATGGATACAGTTGCATACAATATAATTTACCCAACTATGAGCCGGGGTCGAATCCCATAGAGAACAATATGTAGGCGATTAGGAATGTAAGAGAATTATCACTTGTTATAAAATGCCAAACACTTAGAATTGGTTTTAGGAAATGTTTATACCTAAATGCGAAAACGTAAACTAACCTAGAAAGCAAGTAAAATGATCAATGGCTACAAGGATGAATGCATTGGGAATTACACTCAAGTAACGATCCAATGTATTTCACAATTTTACAAATATGAGCGAGTTTATGTTAATTAGCCACAGGTAATAATTCTATATTAGCTTCTTCCAAAGACTAATAAGACTTCCTAATTAAATTACCCTAAAACGATTAAGAGATTAAGCACACCCGAAAATGGCTACAAGTAGTACAATCCTATCCCTAGGTAGAATCTATAAAATGAGGGTTAAAGCCTCAAGTTCTTGTTAATTAATCTTTTCCAAACCCAAATAATCTTTCCCAAAATTAATTTGGAGTTAATGGGTGAGTCCTAGGGTTAACTAATCCCTTTGGAAACATTAAAGAACAAGAATAATTAAAGAAACAATAACTCACTTCATAAAAGGATAAAAATCATTCAATACATAAGCACAACGAGGTATTTAATCCACACTTTAAATATGAATATTCCCATAAACAAGATTCAAGTGTTGGATAAAATACTACACACTTAGATATACATTACAAAGCAAGGAAATGAAGAAATGAGTATAAAAGAGTAAGAAATTCTTAACCACAACCTTCAAATCTTCAAAACCCAAGTGTAAGTGCATAAACCCTAGCTTCCAAACTTGTTCTCTCTAGTCTTTAGAACTGAAAATATGCCAAAGATCCTGAAAATATCTGCTAGGTCGTGTATAAAAATGGTTTGGGGATAAAAACGTGAAATGTCAAAACTACCCAGCACCTGACCAGAAAGTATACTGTGCGTTCACCACTGAAGATATGCGATCACAGAGAATGAATTCCCTGAGGTATGCGATCGCATAAGCTGCCCTGCGTTCGAACAGGTATGTTGACCAGCTGCTGTCTAGACTTTGCCTTATGCATTCGCATGTGTTCATACGCGTTCGCACTGTTTCATAGGCTTAAGATTATGCGATTGCATTAAGAATTATGCGATCATACAGTGTAAAAACTGGACAAACTTTATTTTTCCATTTTAGCTCCTTTTTGACTTGTTTTCACGTGGTTTCTTCACAATCATCCCTAAATCACTTGACACCTGAAATATACTAATAAACATCAACAAAATGCCTTAGTTTCTCTGATGTTTTATGCGTCAATACCACACAAGAGGGGGTGATTTGTGTGATACCCAATTTTTGATCTAGAAGAACCAGGTTCTTCTAGGTGTTTTAACTACTACTGTTTGCGGAATTAAAAGTACATAAAATAAAAAATACAGAGATTTTTACGTGGAAAACACCTGGATCAAAAGGTGAAAAACCACGACCTACTACTCAGTAGGATTTCCCCAACACTTCACTAAATCACTAAGCCAAAACAGCATTTATAAAACTCTTTGTAAACCTAAGGATTACCTCTAATCCCGTTGTAGCAACCAACCTCTAACTGTTGCGACAACTTCAAGTTAGCCTATAACTTGAACTCTCAAAGTACCTAATACAATTGCTTCTATGAAAGCTGGAAAGGTACAACTTTAAACCACCTACTACAATTGAACTAGAATAAGAAAAAACACAATAGAACTAGTTCTTCTATCTCATTCAAGTAGCTTCAGGAGTGCACTTCAAATCTCATATAAACTGCTTGCAAAACCGCCTTGCTCTTTTGCTTTCAATTTAGTTTAACTTCTGTGTATGTGCAAATCCATGTAAAAGAGATTAATCACTGTCATTTAATAGGTTAGTAATCAGAGTTTGATTGGGATTCAATTTCTGATCTTCTATCGTAGTTGAGTCCTTGACGATATCAAACTCTAATACTCTCTTTATCTGGATTGTGTTCTCTTCATATAAGGAGACTTTCTCCCCTTATCCAATATGTAACCTTTTTGATAAGATCAGGAGATATTGTTGCTTGATCAGTGGGACTTATCTCCTTCATGTGCATCTCACATGTATAGGTTGATCATGACTGAGTTCATTTGTTATTCTTCAAAACTTCACCTGTTCTTGGGCCAACAAATTCCCCCTTTTTTGATGATGACAAACTTTGTACTTTTTACTGATTAAAAGATATGTAAGAACTTAGATTAACCATCAACACTAGACTTAGAAAATTTACTTCTCATCAAGGACCAGGTTAATTAGGTTATAAATATCACTTATTCAGAATAATGGGTAAAGCACAATATCTTCCCCCTTTTGACATCATTGAAAAGTTGCATACTTAATGTGAATCCCAGATTTTAAAAAGTACAAATGGCCACTGGGGCAACTGCAAGTGAAAACATGGTGCAATTATCAATAATCAACAAACATATTTAAACTATTAAGGTCAGAATCATCATAGAACAAGAGAAAACAGTTGTTGTCATTGATCATGATATGTTGCCATTAACAGTCCACAAAAAGAAAGAAAAACTTTCAAAATATGAGAAAAAGTAGAAAAATCCCTAATCCGGGTCACTGGGGTTCACTGGGGTTACTAGATAGGTTCAAAAGATAAGTACTAGGAGATCTAAGGCTTGGAGGAACTAGAGGGTTGAGTCTGGAGAAGGTTCAGCATATTCTGAAGGATTCCATCACTCTTCTCCTTTTCTTTTGCTAGCTCAGTTCTAAGGCCATCCCTCTCAGTTTCCAATTCAGCCACACGAGCCTTGAGCCTAGCATCCTTAGTTCCACATTCCTGAACCAAAGTCCTAACCTTGCTGTTTATGGGTGTCTTCAGAGATGAACCAGGTTCAACTGGAATGGCATTGACTGGATAGTCACAAGCCAGAAGAGTCTTAATGCCAAAATGTTCCTTTCTTTATGCCATTTCCCATTTCTTCAAAGGCACGTTCAGCCTGTCCAGAACAGTGGTCAGTATGAAGCCATATGGAGTAGCATGAGCCTTGGAGCCATTGATGACCCTGTCTAGCAATTTTACAATGAGAGCAGGCCAGTTGATCTGCTTTCCTCTCTCAAGGCACTCCATAAGATCTAGGTCAATGTAATTTACAGTATGTCTTCTCTCTTGTCTGGGCAGTAGGCACTTGTTGACAAATTCAAACACAACCTTGTGCTCAGCCCTCATCTCACTTTTCTGCACAGCCCTGGCTTCATTCACATCCTCTGAATCACAGAACCCCTTGGTGATCTCAAGAGCAGTAGGTAGGGAGTCCAGGCATGGCCATCTTTGCCTAGTGTACTCATCAAACCTTTCAGAGGGTATATCTAGAATTTCTCCTAGTTTCGCAACATCAAATTGCACTAGGACTCCCTTTACCAAGCTACTGACAACCCCATCCTTAACATCAGCATTAGCCATGAACTCAATTAGTCCATTTCTGGCTAGTCTCCCATCCATCTGAAGGACCATGTCCTTCCAACCTTGAGTAGTTAAAGAGTCAACCAACCTCATCATCCATGGTTCCACCAGGTCCTTCAACAATCTACCTTTCAAAAATTTTCTCCTGCCAAAGATGGCAAACTTGTCCTGTTCCTTCTCAGATTCCTCTTCTTTTTATTTTCCACTCCACTCTTCATCATCTGAAACTTTTGCTTGTTTAGTTTTTACTACAGATCTTGTCCTCTTGGCTAGTGAGGGTACAGCAGACACAGGTACAGAAGAAGACTTCTTGGAAGAGGTCTTGGATTTTTTATGTTTAGGTGTAGAAGCCTCCACTATTGTACCCCTTTCTTGATGGACCAGTTCCATCTCCTCTTCCTCTACACCCTCAGAGGATTCGTTAACCTTTCCCTTTCCCTTCTCCATTTTCCTTTTCTTGCTTTCTTCTAGAGCCTTTTGTAAGTCAGCTTCACTTTGTTTTACCCTGCTTCTTGTGGCTCTTCCCTTAGGCATTGAAGAGGCAGTAGGTTTTGGGGATGAAGTTTTTCTTTTCTTGGATGGATTGGCAACATTTGGGGCTTTTGGTGTGGTAGCTTTGCATTTCTTTGGGTCATAACTTGTCCCAATCTTTCTCAGTAGATCAGCTAGGTTCTCTTTAGTAGATGAAACAGTTTCATCTCTCCTTTTGCTCAGATGAACCAACCCCTCAGCAGCCTCTCCAGACCCACTTCCCCTGACTTCATGTCACTCTCTTCTAACATCTCTTGTGCAACCCCACATATAGCAAGAACTGCTCCCTTCCCATTTCCCTTCTCTTCACCACATGCACCTTCTCTCTCTTTTTCTTTTTCAGACTTCTTTTTACCTCCACTCCTACTCGTCTCAACCAACTTAACATCCCTAATGGGTCCAACTAGAACAAACCTAGTTTCAAAGTTTTCAACAACAGATGAACTTACCTCAGTAGGGAATTCTTGAGTCTTCTCAGAGTCAGAAGACCCATGTCCTTCCCCCCTCAGTCGCAAATTGAAAGGATTCAGACCCAGAACTGGAATCAGAATTTGGAGCTGGGCTATTTTTCACTTGGCTAGCTTTCAACCTTTCATTTAAAACCTTTCTTAGAGCCCCAGATGCTACTGTTTTTTGAGCCAACATTTTCTGCCTTCGAAACCTAGGTTTTGGGGATTCACTAGGAGGAGTAGATGAGGATGAATTTGAGGGTGATGGTGGTGGAGGAGAACCAGGATGATCTTGTGGGTTAAACATTTTTGTTCGTGTCTTGAGTTAATTGGGGAATTTGAGAGAAGAGAGCAATTAGAGTTGAAGAACAGAATTTTTGACGGTTTTAGAATAATGAAGAAGATTAGAGATGTGGTGTGTATTTAAAGATAATTAGACATTAATTCAGTAACGACAACTTTTCAGGGGTCAAATAGAATTCTAATCAAACTGTAATTCCAGACTTTTAATGATTATTTGGCTTCCCTAGATATTAGGCAAAAATTACAGTTTTAGAGTTCTAAATGGACGAAACTGGTTCAATGCTTCAACGGATAGTATTTTCTACGAATTTGGCAAGTATAGGACTTCTGCTCATGATTGAATTATTAATCTTTCTAATTGTGCAAAGTATTGAAGCCATGCCTGAGCTTTCATGTGAACTCATATTGATGAACCAGGTTCTTCATTTAGACTTCTCTTGAACATGCCTCAAATGCCATAATAGAAAAAACTCTGTAAGAGATCAGTGAGTCATATGTACACATTTCACAGGAGTATACTAATTAAAGTATGAGACTGAGTAAGAATTAATCTAGATATTTACACAAAGTTAGAATTCCTAGCCAAAAAAGAATTTTTTTTCTAAGCTGGACCTATTACGCGATCTTAATCATCCCTAATTCCAACCTGTTCCTCTCAAAGTTTTCCCTACTCAGTGCTTTAGTGAAGATGTTAGCAATTTGCTTATCAGTAGCACAGAATTCTATGGAGATCAGACCTTTCTCATAATTGTCTCTTAAGAAATGGTGCATAATATCTATGTGTTTATTCCTTTTATGATGAACAGGGTTCTTTGTCATACTTATAGCACTTGTGTTATCACAGAATATAGGAATGCAACCTACTTCTATACCAAAATCTACCAGCTGCTGTTTGATCCATAGCAATTAAGCACAACAAGAAGCAGTAACAACATATTCAGCTTCAGCAGTTGACAAGGCCATAGAATTTTGCTTTTTAGTAGCCCAAGACACAAGACATGAACCAAGGAAGTGTGCCATACCTGAGGTGCTCTTCCTATCCACTAGAAAACCTGCATAATCAGCATCAACATATCCTACTAAATTGAAATTGCTACCTTTGGGATACCAAAGACACAGATCAGTGGTGCCTTTCAAGTATCTTAGTATCCTTTTGATAGCAGTCAGGTGAGACTCTTTAGGATTTGCCTGAAAGAGAGCACAAAGCCCTACACTGAAAACAATGTCAGTTCTGCTAGCAGTAAGATACAAGAGTGAACCAATCATACCCCTATACAACTTTTGATCAACTGATGAACCAGGTTCATCAATATCTAATTTAGTGGCAGTTGCAATGGGTGTGTCTATTTCTTTAGATTCTTCCATTTTAAACTTTTTGATTAGCTCCTTTGCATACTTTTGCTGATGGATCATGGTTCCATTTGGACTTTGTTTGCTCTGTAAGCCTAAGAAGAAGTTAAGCTCACCCATCATGCTCATTTCAAACTCACTCCCCATTAATTTTGCAAAGTCCTTACTTAGCTTATCAGTAGTGGCCCCAAAGATTATGTCATCAACATATATTTGTACAACAAGGAGATCCTTACCTTTTTCCCTTAAGAATAAGGTACTATCAATTTTACCTCTTTTGTAACCATGCTCCAGCAGGAATTCGGACAATCGTTCATACCATGCTCTTGGGGCCTGCTTGAGTCCATAGAGAGCCTTGTCTAACTTGTACACATGCTCAGGACATTCCTTGCTCTCAAACCTTGGAGGTTGTTTCACAAACACTTCTTCTTTCAGGTAGCCATTCAGGAAGGCACTTTTGACATCCATTTGATGAAGAGTGAATTCCATGTGTGATGCAAAGGCTATGAGGAGTCTGATTGCCTCTAGTCTTGCAACTGGAGCAAAGGTCTCATCATAGTCTATGCCCTCATCTTGGCTGTAACCTTGGACCACCAGTCTTGCCTTATTTCTTGTAACTGTTCCATCTTCATCGAGTTTGTTTATGAAGACCCACTTTGTACCAATGACTGATCTGTCCTTGGGTCTTGGAACTAGATGCCAAACTTTACTTCTCTCAAACTAATTAATTTCATCTTGCATTTCAATCACCCAATCTGCATCCTACAAAGCCTCAATAATATTTTTAGGCTCAATAAGAGATAAAAAGGCATCAAAAGCACACTGATTCTTTAATTGTGATCTAGTTTTGACTCCAGATATTGGATCAGTGATAATGTTCTCAATAGGATGAGAACTTTGATACTTGTGAGGTGTCTCAACCAACTGGTTTCTGCTAGATGTTTCTCCCATGTTCTGTTGCTGAGGAACAGGGTCATGAACAAGTTCTTTTAGGGGATTTATTTCAATTCATCCTTGATTAGTTCCCCCTGTCAGGTTGCCCTGGATGGAAGAACCTGTTCCATCACCTGTTCCTTGTTTTGGTGCCTCTTTGACTTGTGCTGAGGCTTCAGTCAGATCCTTTACCAATCCAATGGCTTCATCTTCGTGTTCATGTCTCTCAGAAAGAATGTTAGTTTTATCAAATACTACATGTACACTTTCTTCTGCGCACAAAGTTCTTTTATTGAACACTTTATATGCTTTGCTATGTGAAGAATATCCCAAGAATACTCCCTCATCACTTCTGGGATCAAACTTACCTAGGGAGTCTTTTCCATTATTGTGCACAAAGCACTTGCAACCAAATGCCCTAAGATGAGATATATTTGGTTTTCTCCCTTTAAGTAACTCATAAGGAGTCTTCTCTATAAGAGGTCTAGTCATGCATCAATTGATAATGTAACATGCAGTATTTACAGCCTCTACCCAGAAGCTATGGGGCAATTTACTATAAAGAAGCATAGTCCTAGCCATGTCTTCAAGAGTCCTATTCTTTCTTTCAACTACTCCATTTTGTTAAGGTGTCCTAGGGGCAGAGAAGTTATGATCTATACCATTTTCATCACAAAATTCAGCAAACTTAACTTTCTCAAATTCAGTTCCGTGATCAGAACTAATTGATGCAAGTTGATTTTCTAATTGTTTTTGAGTTTTTCGAACAAAGGCAGTAAACATGTCAAATGCTTCATCTTTAGATGTTAGAAACAGTACCCAGGTAAATCTAGAATAGTCATCAACAAGTACCATTATATACTTCTTTCCACCTCTGTTCATGGTTCTTATTGGACCATATAGATCCATATGGACCAGTTCCAACGACTTGGTTGTGCTTACCATTTTCTCGCTTTTGAAGGATGATCTTACCTACTTCCCCCCTGCACAAGCCTCACAAACTTTGTCTTCCTTGAACTTGATGTTAGGTAACCCTATCACCAAGTCCTTAGAGACCAATTTGTTTAGCTGATTCAGACTGGCATGACCAAGTCTTTTGTGCCACAGGAGGGGATCATTATCCAGCACACTTAGGCAGGTTAGTTCATTTTCTGAGAGAGTGGACAAATCTACAATGTAAATATTGTTAACTCTTTTTCCCTGCAACACAATCTTGTCAGTGGTAAGATTAATCACAAAGCATTTAGTAGAGGTGAATGCTACAAGGTTATCTCTGTCACACAGTTGTGACACACTGATAAGGTTGTATTTCAAGCCATCTATCAAATAGACATTCTCAATGGAGTGAGAGTCTGTCTTACCTACCTTTCCAACCCCAATGATCTCCCCTTTTTTCCCATTTCCAAAGGAGACATTGCCTCCCTTTAAGTCCTTTAGTGAAAGGAACTGGTTCTTACTTCTAGTCATATGTTTTGAGCAGCCACTATCCATGTACCATATTTGGCTGCTTCCTTTCACTTGGACCTGCAAAAAGAAATCAAGGGTTAGTCTTAGGAACCCAAACTAGTTTGGGTCCCTTTCTATGGGCAAAGGGATAAATCAAATTCCTTCTAGCCCACCTAAGCAGCCTATTTTTTTCTTGAACAAAGGTTTTGTTCTTTTTATTGGCCTTTTCGTTTGCATTACATTCATTTTTATAATGGCCAGTCTTGCCACAATGTGTGCAAATTTTGTTTTCAGGAAGAGTGAGGTACTTGCTTTTAGGATCCCACTTAGGTGCTTGAGTTCCATAACCAAGTCCTCTTTTGTTGCTACTGTGATGTTCGTGTAGCCAGGAGAGTGCATCAGAAACCTTGTTCCATTTGGAAGTTCTGTCTAGTTCATGTTTTACCTTCCATAGATCTTCTTTTAGTACTCTTATCTACTCATCTTTCCTGTATAGCTCATCCTTCATTTTTTCTAAGTTTTCCTCTAGGGTGAGATGAGTGTGATCAGTTATCTTCTTTCCTGTTCCTAGTTTCAGTTTTAAGTTCTCAGACCTAAGTTCTACGACACTAGTGTCAAGTTCAAGAACTTGGTTCTTCAACTCAGTATTTTCACTTTCACTCTCATTAGCCCTAAACTCTAGATTTTTGCACTTGGCTTTTAGGATCATACATTCCCTAGACAGCTCTTCCTTTTCATTGTTAATTATCTCAAACTCATCAATGAAATCCTGCAATAGCTCAGACAACCTTTCTTTAAACAGGAATTTAATCTTGTCTTTGAGATGAAGAATAATTACCTCTTGTTCATCATCTGATTCTCCTATGGCCATAAGAGCTTGTTCATCTCCAGCTTCATCTTCTGATTCCTTATCTGATGTTTCTCTCTAGGCAACAACCATAGCCTTTGTTGATCCTTTGTTCCTTTTTGGTTGAACCTGTTCCTTCTTCCTACTCATTTGTTCAGCCCTTTCCTTCTTCCACTCAATTTCCCATTGAGGGCAGTTCTTGATCATGTGATTAGTCTTATCACACTTGTAGCAGCCCTCATTGGTCTGTTTCTCAGGAGCTCTTGGTTTGTTGAAGGTTTTACCTCTTGAAGAACCCTTTCCTCTCATCAAGTAATTTTTGAAATTTCTAGTGATCATAGCCATTTTATCATCCTCCAGATCTGAACCTTCAGCAATTCTAAGTGCCAGACTTCTTTCCTTCTTGGGTGCATCCATTTTTAGGGTCTGCCTTCTCGGTTCATAGGCAATAGGGTTTCCTATTAGTTCATCCAGCTTGAGGGTAGCAATGTTCTTTGATTCCTGAATAGCAGTGATTTTGCTTTCCCAAGAGACTGCCAGAACCCTGGTCAAAATCTTTTCAGCTTTGTCTTCTTTGAGAATAATCCTTTCAAGAGATTTAAGTTCATTTGTCAGTGTGGTGAACCTTGTATACATCTCTTGGATGGTTTCTCCTTCCTTCATGGTGAAGTTCTCATACTGGGAGTACAGTAGTGTTCCTCTGGACCTCTTCACTTGAGGTGTTCCTTCATGAGCCACTTGTAGAGTGTCCCAAATTTCCTTAGTAGTAGTAAAACTTTGAATTCTACTGTACTCATCTGGACCTAGTCCACACACAATCCATTTCTTGGCCTTGGCATTTTTCTCCCACTTCTTCAAGTCTTCAACAGTGCAGTCAGCCCTTGTCTTAAGCATATCCACTCCTTCAGCATTCTTCTTTATAGTTTCTAGAGGACCATCAGTGACTATATCCCAGAGCTCATAGCCTCTCCTATGATGTGATCCCTCATCATGTTCTTCCACCAAGAATAGTACTGACCATTGAAAAGTGGAGGCCTAGCAGTGGATTGCCCTTCCTAGTTCCCAGGTGGTGCACTCATGTTGATCTTTTCCTAAGGTGTTAGCCTCTTCAAGAATAACCTGCTCTGATACCAATTGATGTTTTAAGTGTCAATACCACTTAAGGGGGGGGGGTGATTTGTGTGGTACCAAATTTTTGATCTAGAAGAACCAGGTTCTTCTAGGTGTTCCAACTACTACTATTTGCGGAATTAAAAGTACATAAAATAAAGAACACAGAGATTTTTACGTGAAAAATACCTGGCTCAAAGGTGAAAAAACCACGACCTACTACTCAGTAGGATTTTCCCCAACATTTCACTAAATCACTAAGCCAAAACAGCATTTACAAAACTCTTTGTAAACCTAAGGATTACCTCTAATCCCGTTGTAGCAACCAACCTCTAACTGTTGCGACAACTTCAAGTTAGCCTATAACTTGAACTCTCAGAGTACCTAATACAACTGCTTCTATGAAAGATGGAAAGGTACAACTTTAAACCACCTACTACAATTGAACTAGAATAAGAAAAAACACAATAGAACTGGTTCTTCTATCTCGTTCAAGTAGCTTCAGGAGTGCACTTCAAATCTCATATAAACTGCTTGCAAAACCGCCTTGCTCTTTTGCTTTCAATTTAGTTTAACTTCTGTGTATGTGCAAATCCATGTAAAAGAGATCAATTACTGTCATTTAATAGGTTAGTAATCAGAGTTTGATTGGGATTCAATTTCTGATCTTCTATCGTAGTTGAGTCCTTGACGATATCAAACTCTAATACTCTCTTTATCCGGATTGTGTTCTCTTCATATAAGGAGACTTTCTCCCCTTATCCAATATGCAACATTTTAGATTAGATCAGGAGATATTGCTGCTTGATTATTGGGACTTATCTCCTTCAGGTGCATCTCACATGTATAGGTTGATCATGACTGTGCTTCACATGATGGACCTGGTCCATGACTGAGTTCATTTGTCATTCTTCAAAACTTCACATGTTCTTGGGCCAACACTCAATAAAATTATACAAAGGATTAAGTATTAAGAGGAGATAATTTGGTAAAATACCAACTTATCATTTGCTATGTGTTAATTGTGGAGTACGACGTATAAGCATGGTGACGAGTATCTATACGTCGGTGTCAAGCATGCCCGTGGGTCTAGTGTTGTAATTGTTGTGACTCCGTTGAGATTTATTCATGCTTAATATGTTGATTATCATTGTTGGTTCCCTTTCCGGTATGCTATTATTTATGATATTGCCTCCCTTGTCGGGATGTTATTATTTATGATATTGTCTCCCTTACTGGGATGTTATTGTTATGACATTGTCTCCCCCTGCTGGGATGTTATTGTTTATGATATTGTTTCCCTTGCCGGGATGTTGTTGTTATACTCTTGTTCCCTTGCCGCGATTCTTTTGTGATTAATGTTGATTTGTAAATGGGATAGGGTGGCACGCCGTCACGAAAATATATGAAATAGGAGCGGGTTGCAGACTTGCAACGAGATATATGAAATGGGAGCGAGTGGTTTGAAAGTAAACAAAGTTTGAAAGAGCAATTAAAATAGCTAATTTTAAATAAGGAGTTACAATGCTTAAAAAAAGAAGGAGAAAATACAGAAAGGGGGTCCTAGGTTTACAAAAAATATGAATCACATCAATGCAATATCCGGTAATCACTCCTCAAAAGAGGGGTTCCATGTGGCATTAGCTCACCGGTCATCATATTCATATCTACCCTTCCCACCTCATTAAGGTATTACAGTGCGGATTGGTCTTGATTATTATTGCATGCTATTACCCGTCCCATTCCTATCAGTCCCGGAGGCACTTAGGACTACTATTCCTAAAGGGAATGGATATTAAGCTGATTGGTTTCAAAGGATAAAAATCTAAGGCGACATACAAAAATAGATAATATGGAATATAAAGGGAAAGCATGTAAACAGACAAAGAGCTCATGTATACCTCCTCAAAACAAAAGCACATAACTAGCATGACTTGAACATACTTTTTAGATCTGATTTAAAGCACATAAAGACGAGGGAAGTTAATTGTTGAGGCATATTAGTTTATTACATAACTCAGATAAGAAGTCCGAATTAGGCCTGCCTGCTGGTTGTAACAATTAACAAAGACGGATTCAATTTTACAGTTATTACTCTAATTCTTGCCTAAGTGTTTAGATGGGGTCCTATAGGCATGATATCTACTTAATTCAGAAGGTGGTGAAACAATGATAACTCAAAACGTACTGCTTGAAATCCTATAGGGATGCTTGCTAAACCTTGTTGAAACTAAAGGAATTATTAAACAAAGGTTCAAAATAGACGAATTTAAATTAGACTAGTTCCAAATTCTGCAGATTATGGTATCTACTATTACTGACTCTAATCCACATGGGCATAATATCTAGCATTGAATATGAATGGAACGACTCAAATTTATTTAAGAACCCCTATATGCATGATTTCTATGCATTACTGATTTCAACATGCTACTGGATTACAACCATTTAGGCCCTAAAAAAACATGATGTCTAAACGGTGACAAATGTGTAGAATTTTAGACAATCCCTATAGGCAGGTTATCTAGATGTGATGCTGAACAGGTAAGTCCTATAGACATGGTTTCTAAATGTAATGTGAATATACAGAATTGAAGCAGTCCTATAGGCATGTTTTCTAAATGCGATTTGAACAAGTAGAGAATGTAGTCCTATAGGCATGTTTTCTACCCTTGAGCATGCATAATTTCCCAACCCTTTTTTCACTAGCCAGTCCCAAATGTTCATTACAAATTATTACAAACCAGGAATAATAAATTACATCAGAAAAGGTACAAAGAAAAGTTAAAACCAGAGGAAGCCTGATTCTTGACTTCCTCTCTGAGTTATGAGATAAACCAACTCAAAATACCATTGGTCCAAAGCCTTTCTCAGCCTTGAGTATGTCAGAGTTCCCTAAGGGCCTCAACAAGACCCCGGGTAGTGCTCACACCCAAGTTTCATAACCAGAATAGGGACAAGTGCAGTGTGGAAATGCCAACCCTCGTGTGTCCAAGTTCAGAGGGAGCTCATGGGTCCAAGGCCAGGCTCACATGAGGGGGGGGGCAGAACTTAAGTCTAAGAAGAGAGTGAAATGTGTAGAAACTAAGTTCTAAAAACTAAGGGAATAAAGGAGAGGGAAATGGTGAGGGGAGTCAACCATTAACGCTTCAAAGAATTGATAACTTCACACAAAGGGGCAGGGGATTGGGAATCCATTGCAAGGGGGCCTATATACTTAGGCATGGGTTAATTTTGGGCATGCACAACAATAGGGAGTGCTGTCATGCTTGTAAATCAACCATAACACACAACATATAAGGGTAACATGGAGGTTATGATCCTAGGAGGATCAAGTTTGGGTCATGCTCAGCAATATTCAATGTTGTCATGCCCCAAACTAACCACAAGTATTAATCACATTTGGGTAGGGATTTGAGATTCATAATACATTGATTCAGAATAGGAGAAAGGAAATTACAGCATGCTAAATAATGGTACTGAATTAAATACAAGCAGTAGGTAGACAAGGATGCAAAATCAGTAAGTAAGCTTGTTGTTGTTGGTGCTGAAAAACTTAATTAGAACATACCAGTCAAAGAAGCAAAGTGCAGTAAAGAAAAGTAACAGGACTTCGAAATATAGCCTTGGCTTTCAGCCGGCTAAACAGGCAGTAACACATGTAGTAGTAAAGCAAGAGAGAGTGTTTAAGTGTAAGTGTGAGTTCAGAACTAAAAGTGTTCGTGTTTTTGAAAGAGAAGAAGTAACGAGTATTTATATTTTTTTTTGAAAACAAGTAAAAAAGAGGTAATAAGCTACAAACATGGAAACAATCATGATTCAGAATCAATTATACAAGTGATTGCCCTTAATTAAGGGGTCACTTGCTTAACGGGCAGTGACAGGTTCGAAATAAGGAAAGCAATCAATTAAAAAGCAGGTTGAAAGTTGCCATAAAAGAAGCAGTAAAATAACAAGTAAGCAATTCAAGTCTAGGTACAGAGATACTCTAATTTTGGAAAGGATTCAGTAAGGCAAAACAGGAAAGAAATCAATTAACCTTAATAGGCGAGTGAAATTAGAATCTCACAAAGGAATAGTTTAAACTTATTCACAAGTTTGAAAATTAGTCAAAGAAGGAGACTCAGCCTATAAATAGGGTGCATAAACATTGTACATGCGAGGTTAGGCCTGTTGGTAAGAAGAAATAGCACATAATAGTAGCACAAAGATTCAGTAGATAGCAACATTCGAAGCATGGCAGTCCAGTAGGTCAAGTAGTGAAGAAAACATAGAATATCAAAAGCATGCGAAGGTCTCACAGTAGCAGGTGAGGAAAACCCCTTTAGAAAAAATTAGGGTTTCGAGGATATTTGAGTTTTAGAGAAGATAGAAACCCAGCAATAAGAAGAATCACACAAAGGGAGCAAAAGATTTCGAAATAAAGAACTTTAAATCAAGTCATGCACTTAAACGAACAGTCTCAGACCCAAAACCCTGGGATTTTCAACAATAGGAGAGTTTTAAAAGAGAATAAGCAAACAAATCGGACAAAACTCAGGCAAACAAACATTCATTTAGTAAACAGTTAAAGAAATTGGGGGTTTTAACATGCAAACTCAGGTAGAAGAATGATATAAGCAAACATAGCCAAACATGTCAAAGAATTAGAGAAACATTTTGAAATAACTTAACAGAAACCCTAATCGGAAAGATAAGGGGTTTTGAAAGCAGAGTTTTAAAAGAAAATTTGAGAAAAACACTTAGAAGTTCAGAACAAACATAGATCTGAAATAGATCTAAAAGGAAATCGAAGGAACCTTAAAGGCTAAGGTTTCAGAAGAACCCCAAGTGGTGAGAAAGGCTTTGAAAACCAACGATCTAAGCAGAAGAGTCAAGAGTCTAATTCGAATAGCCATGGCTGGCCGGAGAAAAAGTCGGAGACGGCCAGAGAACATTCATGAACTGCAATCGAATAAGCATGTACCAAGCTCTTTCGAGATCTAGCCTCGAGAACATAATAATCGAGCACGTAGCAGCCATGGGAGGTGGATATAGGTCTCCGATGACTTTCGGAACCATAGATTTGGGGAGGTATTAGGGTTGTAGTTGATGGCGGCGGCTAGGGTTTGAGAGGATTTGAGAGAGAGTTGAGAGAGAAGGGGATTTAGAGGCGGCGGAATTTGGAAATGAGGCTAGGGTTAGGGGTCATTTTAATTAAAAAGGCAAGGATGATTGTTGGTCGCTGATCTGAATGATCAACGGCCTGGATCAAAATGGGTGAGTGGGCAGGTTATGAAGATGAGTTTGGGTCGTATTAAATCGGAATTGGGTCGGGGGTTCAAATGGTTTCAATTGAGTTCAATCGGGGTCAGAATTGGGCTATAATCGAAATGAAGTTGGACTAACATTTAAATAGTCAATTTTCCTATTTAATTTATAAAAAATAATAAATTAATTCTGGAAATAAATTAAAGGTACCAAAATAATTTATAGCACATAATTAACTATTTAAAATACCAGACCTAATTTTTGTGAATATAAACGTAATTAATCTTAAAAGAGGCTAATGTTGTAATTATATACAATTTAACTTTAAAAATATTAAATGACTTTGTAAAAATATGTAAAAATTATATTACCTATATTTTAGTATAAATATGAGAATACAATAAATAAATCATCAAAATGATAATTTTGGGAATAATTATTGGGTTTTTATGGATAAAATAGGGCAATAAATCGATTTAAAATCTTTAAAAATTAAGAAAAAATAATATAACATTTGGACATACTTATATATGCATACATATGATATTTTGAAAGTATTTTGCATATTAAAATATATAGGAAAAAATTGGGTATCAACATTGTGTAATTAATTTTTCTTACATTGGTCTATTTTTCTTGTTTGTTTCTTGTTTATTTTTCTTATCTTTGAAAAATGGCATCATTTAGTGAAAATTGGTCAGATGGTAGTTGTTCATACTTTGATGATCCTTGTCCTTATTGTGGAGGACCACACTCGTGGCAAAATTATTTAAATTCTCCCCGGGGTGGATTGTGTGCACAATCTCAAACCCATGAGTGGAGTATTTGTGATAAGTGTGGTTGTCAAAATGGTGATTGGGAGTATTGTGCTTATTTGTCCTTCCCTTTCCCAAGTCCCCGCTATGATGATTCTACTTTTTGTAATGAAAATTATAGGGCTATGGAAGTAGAAGAAGTTGAGCATGGTCAAAATGGAGAGTTCAAGCTCATGTTAGAATGCCTACTTAAAGGAGGAAACAAAGAACAAAGTACCTTGGAGGAGCTTTTGAAAAATAGTCTCCAAAATGACTTGGCACTTGAAAGGTTGCACTCACAAATGGGAGAAATGCTTGAAGCTTTAGAGGTCCAAAAAACCTTGGAAGTTAATGATAGCCAAGAATTTTTTTTAGATGTGGAAGCCGAAAATCCTTCCTTGGCGCTTGATCAAAACCAAGAAAACTCTCAAATGCACAAAATGAGAAGATGATGCTCATGTTGGAGACCATTCTTAAAAATGAGGAGAAGCACAACTTTGCACTCGAGAACTTGAAACAAGGCTTGGCTCACAATGATGAACATATCCGCACTTTGGAAGATCAAATGAAAATATTGGTTGAGGCTCACTATGCCTACCAACTTGAGAGTGTGGAAGGAAGTCAAGAAGAGTCCGATTTCGAGGAAGAAAGTGAGCTCTACTTTGAGGAATCCAGAATTGAACATCCGCCAACCGACTCCATGAGTGTTAATGATGCCGAGAAAAATATGGAATTAGAGTCATCCGGTGTAAATGAAAATTTGGTTGACATTGACTCTAGTTCGGGGGAAAAAGAGGATGTCAAAATCCTGAAAGAATTGCAATTTAGAGGTTTGATGTCACATTCCAAGCATTTTTCAACATTAAAATTGTGTGGTGATATGGGAATTGAACTACATGAGTCAATAAGGGATTGCGACGAGGAAAGACAAAGGCCATACATTTTATAATTTGAGGGAACAAGAAGGCAAAATGACATTCCTCACATGAAAGCCAAGAAGTGCAAAAGGAAGAAATTAAGTTTTAGCTTGATCATCTACTTACCACCCCCCACCGCTCATGGTCATAAGTTTGATTCCAAGCTAGGTGCCCGGTTCATATCATCCAAGTGGCGAGAAAAGTGGTAAAGTTGACTTGCGTCATGCCATGATGTTAAATGCGGCGCTTGGTGGGAGGCAACCCACCATTTCCACAATTTTTGGTCGTTTTTGAAATTTTTATTTCTAACCAATCTGTCAAGTTTCAAAATTTTTGGAGTTGATTTGAGCAGGTTGGGGTGAACGGGAAGCCAAAAACCAGTAGCTGGTGCAAAATAGCAGTGTAGCACACTGTTGCACTATGAGACCGCCGCAAAAATAATGCGATCGCATTTCAGTAGGTAGCAGGTGCACTATGCGATTGCATAACTACCAAAGCCATCACAAATTTTCAGGACTTTTTGCACTATGCGATCGCAATTGTACTCACGTGATTGCATTCCTCCAGGTAGGTGAAAAATAATTAAACACTAGAAACGACCCTTTCACTCAATCTTCTTCCCAAAAAAATGAAAACTTTCACCCCTTGGCCCTCAAAAATAATAAAAAGGTGTTCTCTCTTCAATTTCACACAACTAATCAAGTTTAATCTCAAAGGTATGTGCTTTGTCACTCTAATCTCTCTTAAAGTTCCATTCTTGGTGCTACAAATGTGAATGAACATCCATTTTCTTCTTCTTCTTCTTCTTCTTCTTCTTCTTCTTCTTCTTCTTCTTCTTCTTCTTCTTCTTCTTCTTCTTCTTCTTCTTCTTCTTCTTCTTCTTCTTCTTCTTCTTCTTCTTCTTCTTCTTCTTCTTCTTCTTCTTCTTCTTCTTCTTATTCTTCTTCTTCTCCTCTACTTCTCTAAGTTGGTGGATAAGGAACTTAGAGAGTCTGTGGTTGAATTTAGACTAGTGAATGATAGATTGATGGTTATTAAGTTGGTGGTTGGAGAGTACACCCTGAACGTCATTAGTGCTTATGCGCTGCATGCGGCCCTAGATGAAGAGGTTAAACGGCGCTTCTGGGAGGGGATAGATGAGATTGTGCGCCGGGTTCCACCTGCTGAGAAGCTATTTATAGAAGGGGATTTCAAAGGTCATATTGGGGTGAGCGCAGGTGGTTATGGCGAGGTGCATGGAGGATTTGGTGTTGGGGAGAGGAACGGAGGAGGTACCACGCTATTGGACTTCGCTAAGGCTTTAGGGTTGGTGATTGCAAACTCTAGATTTCCAAAGAGGAAGGAGCATTTGGTTACTTTTCAAAATGCGGTAGCGAAGACTCAAATTGACTATCTCCTCCTCAGGAGGTGTGATAGAGGGTTGTGCAAGGATTGCAAGGTGATTCCGAGTGAGACACTCGCGATGTAGCATAGACTCTTGGTGATAGATATTGGTATTAGGTTAGAGAGGAGGAAACGGTCTGCTCGGGGATCATCGAGAATTAGGTGGGGAGCTCTGACTAAGGATAAAACCCAAGAGTTGGAGTGGCGGTTGTTGGTTATGGGAGCTTAGAGGAGCAGTGGGGATGCAAACACTACGTGGTCAGCAACAACAGGCTGTATAAGGGCATCTGCGAGAGAGGTGTGAGGGTTCTCGATCGGTGTCTCTGGTAGGCATAAAGGAGACTGGTGGTGGAATAAAGCAGTCGAAGGTAAAGTGGAAGCGAAGAAGGCGGCATACCTGAAGTTAGTGGGGAGCATAGGTGAGGAGGAGAGGCGAGCGTGCATGTAGAGATATAAGGTAGCTACGAAGGAAGCTAAACTGTCGGTCACAGAAGCTAAGACTGTGGCTTATGGTCTAATGTACAAGGAGGGGAGAAGAAGTTATTCTGACTGGCCAAGTTGAGAGAGAGGAAGGCTCAGGATTTAGACCAAGTGAGATGCATCAAGGACGAAGATGGTAGGATACTGATGGAAGATGCCCAAATTAAGAGGAGATGGCAGACTTACTTCCATAAACTTCTGAATAAAAAAGGGGATCGGGATATTGTGCTAGGTGAATTAAAGCATTCTAAGAGTCACCGTGACTTCGTGCATTGCAGGCGTATCAAGGTTGAGGATGTCGTGGGGGCTACGCGTAAGAAGAGTTGAGGCAGAGCAACCAGACCAGACGAGATTCTAGTTTAATTTTGGAAGTGTGTAAGGAGAGCAGGTTTGGAGTGGTTGACTGGGCTGTTTAATGTTATTTTTAAGGCAAAGAGGATACCGGATGAGGGGAGGTAGAGTACGGTGGTTCCATTGTATAAGAACAAAGGTGATATCCAGAGTTGTAACAATTATAGGGGTATTAAATTACTGAGTCATACCATGAAAGTATGGGAGAGGGTCATTGAAGGGAGGTTGGGGATGACAGTGCCTATATCAGACAACCAGTTCGGGTTCATGCCGGGTCGTTCAACCACATAATCTATACACCTTGTTAGGAGGTTGGTGGAACTGTATAGAGAGAGAAAGAAGGATCTGCACATGGTATTTATTGACCTGGAGAAAACGTATGATAAGGTTCCTAGAGAAGTTCTCTGGAGATGCTTGGAGGGAAAAAGGTGTGTCGGTTCCCTATATTATGGCGATTAGGGACATGTATGATGGGGCTAAGACTCGGTTTAAGACGGTAGGAGGCGACTCTGAGCATTTCCCGGTTGAAATGGGATTACACTAAGGCTCTGTGCTCAGTCCGTTCTTATTCGCCCTGGTAATGGATGCATTAACAAACCATATCCAAGGGGAGGTGCCATGGTGCATGCTATTTGCCGATGACATAGTTATGATCAATGAGTCACGAACCGGTGTTAACGAGAGACTAGAAGTTTGGAGACAAACTCTTGAGTCTAAAGGTTTCAAGCTGAGCAGAACGAAGACGGAATACTTGGAGTGTATTTTCAGCACTGAGCAGGGGGAAGTGGGCATGGATGTGAGGCTTGAATCACATGTTATCCCAAGTAGAGGCAGCTTCAAGTACCTTGGGTCGGTTATCCACAGGGGAGGGGAGATCAATGAAGATGTCGCATACCGTATTAGGGTAGGATGGATGAAGTGGAGGTTAGCATCCGGAGTTTTGTGTGACAAGAGAGTGCCAATGATACTCAAAGGTAAGTTCTATAAAGCGGTGGTTAGACCGGCCATGATGTATGAGGCTTAGTGTTGGCCTGTTAAGAACTCACACATCCAAAAGATGAAAGTAGCAGAAATGAGAATGTTGAGGTGGATGTGCGGGCACACTAGGATGGACAAGATTAGAAATGATGATATTCGGGAGAAGGTGCACGTGGCTCCCACTGATGACAGGATGCGGGAAGTGAGACTCAGATGGTTCGGGTATGTAATGAGGAGAAGCCCAGATGCTCCAGTAAGGAGGTGTGAGCGGCTGGTTGTGGAGGGCACGAGAAGAGGTAGAGGGTAGCCTAAGAAGTATTGGGGAGAAGTTGTAAGGCCCCGTGAAATTTCTACTCAAAAACCCGAGTCTTGTGGTGCCAAGTTAGGATAATGTGGTCCATGTGGATGTATTTACAGATCATAAGAGCCTTCAATATATTTTCAAGCAGAAGGAGTCCAATCTGAGGCAAAGAAGATGGCTAGAGTTACTCAAAGACTATGACATTGATATTCTCTATCACCCGGGAAAGGCTAATGTTGTGCCAGATGCTCCTAGTCGAAAATCTATGGGAAGTTTGGATCATTTGGAGGCATGTCAGAGGCTGTTGGCTAGGGAGGTTCACCAGTTGGCTAATTTGGGAGTTCGCCTTGCGGACTCTGATGAAGGAGGGGTAACTATGCAGAATAGGGCTGAATCATCGCTTGTGGCGGAGGTGAAAGAGAAGCAATTCAACGATCCGTTGTTAGCACAACTGAAAGAAGGGAGTCATAAACACAAAACCACACCTTTTTCCTTTGGCATGAATGATGGTACCCTACGATACCAAGACCGCCTATGTGTTCTTGATATTGACGGTCTTCGATAAAGGATCATGGAAGAAGCTCATACTTCCAGGTATTCCGTGCACCCAGGTTCTACAAAAATATATCATAATCTCAAGAAGGTTTATTGGTGGAATAACATGAAAAGGGATGTGACGGACTTTGTGGCTAGATGTCTGAACTGTCAGCAAGTAAAGGCTGAACATCATCGACCTGGGGGATTGGCTTAAAGCATAGAAATTCCAATGTGGAAATAGGAGATGATTACCAATTTTGTGGTAGGGTTACCGCACACTCCGTGCAAGTTCGACTCAATTTGGGTGATCGTGGATCGACTCACGAAATCAGCGCACTTCTTGCCAGTTAAATCTACCGACACAGCGAAATAATATGCTCAGTTGCATATCAAAGAAATAGTCAGGTTACATGGCACTCCAGTCTCAATCATCTCAGATCGAGGGGCTCAGTTCATAGACAACTTTTGGAAGAAATTTCAGCAAGGTTTGGGCATGCAGATAAATCTTAGCACAACTTTTCATCCACAAACTGATGGGCAAGCAGAGCGGACTATTTAGACACTTGAAGACATGTTGTGTGCTTGTACTATTGATTTCAAGGGTAGTTGGGATGACCATTTGCCACTCATAAAATTTGCTTACAACAACAGCTTCCATGCTAGTATCCAGATGGCACCATTTGAGGCATTGTATGGTAGGAGATGTAGGTATCCCATTGGGTGGTTCGAGGTTGGAGAAGCTGAATTGATAGGGCCTGACCTCATGCACCAGGCTATGGAGAAAGTCAAGATTATTAAAGAGAGGTTGAAAACTGCTCAAAGTCGTCAAAAGTCTTACTCGGACGTTCGTCGCAGAGATTTGGAGTTCAAAGAAGATGATTGGGTATTTCTAAAGGTTTCCCCAATGAAGGGTATCATGCAATTTGGAAAGAAAGGGAAATTAAGTTTGAGGTATGTCGGACCGTACAGAATCATTCAAAGGATTGGTCAGGTGGCATACAAGCTCGATTTGCCACCCGAAATGTCATCGGTACATCCGGTCTTCCATGTGTCTATGTTGAAGAAGGTTGTAGGAGATCCGTCCACTATTGTGCCAGTTGAAGCTATTGAGGTTAATGAAGAACTGTCGTATGAAGAAGTTCCAGTTGCCATTCTTGATAGGCAAGTTCGAAAATTGAGAAATAAGGAAATTGCCTCCGTGAAAGTGTTATGGCGGAACCAGCAAGTTGAGGAAGCCACTTGGGAAGCCGAGGATGAAATGAAAAAGAAGTACCCACACTTGTTTGAATAGTCATGTATTAGCTTTTATGCATTTAGCTTCTATGAACTATTATCTTTTGATTTAATCTATGTAAGACTGTCCTGTTTTGGTTATATATTGCCTATGCGGCCATGGTTAGTATTGTACAAGTTATGTTATGTCTATGGAATGTGTACCTGCCGTTAGGATATGTTTCTGGGGCTCTCTGACAGGTGGATAGTCCTAGTTACAAAGGAAGCTCTGGCGAAATTTTTGGAAATTTAGGGAGTTAGCCAAATTTGGGGTTGTGGATATGTTTCATGTTGTGAAAAGCTGAAGTTGCATAAAGATTGCTAATAAGTAAACCTTGATCCTCATTCGAGGACGAATGATCTTAAGTGGGGAAGGATGTAAGGCCCCGTGAAATTTCTACTCAAAAACCCGAGTCTTGTGGTGCCAAGTTAGGATCATGTGTTAGAAATTCATAAAATTCTTCGCGGTGAGCTTGCTCGCCGCAGTTCGGACCCTTTAAATTGATCTATGCATTAAAAAGTTAAAAAATAGTGTTTTCCAGAAAAGTGCAATTCTGCGGTCAACTCTGCGGTCGCATAATAGCTATACGGACCGCATAGTCACCGCAGAGTCAGGCAGTGTGAAGGTTAATTTTGAGGTCAACTATGTATCCAAATATGCAATCGCATAGTCGATATGCGGGCCGCATAGTCGTCGCATAATCCCCTTGGAACTTTTGCGAGGAGCGGTTTTGTGGTACATTTTGCGACCGCAAAATGGGTACGCGGACCGCATTCTGGTTGCATACCTAGGTAGATTATTCAGGTTTTTGGGAGCATTTTTTGTGGTCCATTTTGCGGGCCGCATGTCAATTTTGCGATCGCATATGCGATCGCAGATCTGAGTCGGGGCTCCAGATTTCTAAATTTTAAACCCGACCCCCTGTCGTTATATTCTATGCAATAGCTCATTTTGAGCCTATTTCCTGGTGCTTTTAGAGTGAGAGCGAGGGTCTAAGAGAGGGGAAGTGCCTTTCATCAAAAAGTGCTCCATAAATCTTTGTTAAAAACATTGAAGATAATCAAGTGGAGCACCAAAACCTTCATCACAGGAGGTAAGATTTCATCACCTCAGCTCTTAATTTTATACATAGCTATAAGGGGTCATTAGTGAGGAAATTCATGGGGATAAGGGTGATTGCATTATGTATGTGTTCTTAGAAAATATGGGGAAATTATAAATAGAGAGGCATGGGGAATGGGCTAAGTGTAATCTTGCATAAAAGGACCATAAGGCCTTAATGAACACTCAATGCTTGATAAAATGATCAAGTGAGCTTAGATTATGATCTTTTCCTGATTATGGGTTCAATTGTGCTATATTACTTAAATATATTGAAGTGCGAACATTCCGGAACGTTATAGGATTAAGGAAAGCTCGATTGAGGTATGTATGGCTAAAACCCCGTCTTTTAGAAATCGAGCTCCGTCGGTGTTTGCGTAATTATGGTAAGATTAAAGTTGAATTGTTGTATGGATTTAGGAGACTCAAAGTCTCTTCTGGAGATTAAAGTGATGAGGTGGCAAAGAGTTTTGGAACCCAGTGCAAGTATTCATTGGATTTATTATCAAAAGCTGGTCTTTCTATATGAATTTGGTGTTGCAACTTTATATGCGTGAAAGATGTGTCTCAATATGATAAATGTGCTATTCTTGATAACTTGAAAGGCTGCCAGGAATATGAATCATGTACTAAAATTCTTAGACCTTAAATTGAGATTGAAGCATTATATGTTGTGTCCTCTATGTGAAGTCTCATCTACACTTACAACTTTATTTGCTCTTGTGTGCACATATTATCCTAAATTACCAATCTAACATTGAAACTAGGAATGATATGAGATGTGGCCTAGTGCCAAATATATGACATGATAGCTGTGGACCCAAGTGCCTATGAAATGAGATATGTGATACAAAGATTGAATTGAGATGATTGATGGAAAAGGGAAACGCCTTGGTAAGGCAGCCTAGCCGATCGGGCTGAGATCGAACGCCATGCCGCACACATGGTGGTATTGTGTTGATATTGAACCCCGGATAAAAAGGGGAAAATGAGATTGTGATTGAAGTGTATGACTCAAATGAGGCAACCTAGACGATCGGGTCGAGTTTGGACTCCGCTCAAGCTAGCGGTGGTATAGCGAACAATGACGAACAGTATGAAATGCCCCAAACTAAAGGCTATGGAAACATAATGCGAAAATTGTATGGTTCTTCTACATTGATAATGTTGTGATCGTTTAAAGATTTTGAGTTATACTTGTGCTTTCCTTATGTTTGGTATGAAAGTTCTTTCTAACTAGATAGTGTTTAGTTATACATATTAGTACTATTTCATGGTACTAACGTCCCTTTTGCCGGGGGCGCTAAATTTTTAAATGAATGTAGGTGGCTCCATTGTGGATAATGTCGATCGCGCGTAGCGGAGTACGTTCTTCTCAAAGTCTTGGTGAGCCCCTTTATACTTCAAGGGGATTATATTACACAGCTTTTGTTGTGGACTTCCACTTTTGAGGTATAGCCGAGGCCTTATTGCCGGCATTGTCATACTTGTCTTTTACATCTTTAGAGGCTCCATAGACATATGTGTGGGTTATGTACGGGTGTTGGATGGGTCTACGAACTATGTTGTAATTCTAACTCTTGCTTCTCTAAAGTGTAATTGTATGGAATCTTGGAACTTAACTACGGTTTAACGTTGTGATATAAAATGAACTAACAACGTTGAATGTACTATCTTTCCTCGTCTAAATAAATGAAAGCATGGATCCTTATTCATATTGAGTTGGGTGGGAAGTGTTTGATAAGGCTTGCTCAGTTGGATTCACTTGATTGAGTATCGATCTCGCCTCTCGAGGTTGGGGCGTGACAGAAGTGATCAGGCAGGATATGGTGAGGCTTCAGATTTCTGAGGACATGACACTTGATAGGAAGTTTTGGAGTCGAGTATTACGGTTGTAGTCTAGGAGGTAGTTGAATCTCGCATTACTTTGTACCGTTGTGAACCTAGTCTGCTAAGGTTTTAGTCTAAATAGCTAGGAGCATTGTAGTGTCTTAATATTTTCTCTTTTCGGTGCAAGATCTATTTACTAGCCATCATTTCTGCCTTGTATTTTTCTTCTGCATTTTATGTTCCTATTTTTCCTATGATCTCTATGTTGAAACTAATATTCTCTCCTTTTGTTTTTCTTATTATGTTGAGCCGAGGGTCTTTCGAAAAAATCCTCTCTATGCCTTCGGGGTAGGGGTAAGGTCTGCGTACATACTACCCTCCCCACTTGTGGAATTTTACTGGGTTGTTGTTGTTGCTGTTGTTGTTGTTCTTCTTCTTCTTCTTCTCTACTTCATGTCTAGGGCTGAAATTTTAGAGTATTTGATGTGAATATTGTGTTTGAGTGTGTGCTTTCTTGCTGGGTAAAGTTGGTTAAGAGAGTGAGTTCTTAATTGTTGAAAATTTTGGGGGTTAGATCTATGCTTAATTTCTCTGAATTTGATATGAAAACCTGATGCTCATCATGTGTTTGGGAAAATGCCTAAAAGAACTTCAACTGGGCGAGGCAGGAGACCTTTGCAATCGCGTTGACTATTCCGCGATCACATAGGTTTAATTATGCACTATGAACAAAATGTCTTATGCGATCCCGTTGACTGTTCTGCGATCGCAGAGCTTTAAATTCTGAGAACTAAAATTTTCACTTTGCGATCACATGTGTATCTCCGTGATCGCATAGCTTCAGCTTCAGTAGTCCAAAAACAATAGCTCTGCAGAATTTTTCCTTGATGCTTTCTGATCTTTTTCTTTGGCCTAAATGCATTATAATACAATGTATTTTGTACCCATACAAGCATTTGACATGTGGTCTCTTTTTGTAGGCACTTTGAGCATCAAATGGCCTCGGAAAACGTTGAAATTGCACAAGATCATGCTTCCCAAGCTGTGGAAGAAGAATATTTTGATCAGTCCAGATTCATAGCTGTTAAATGTGAAAGAAATTATGACAAATTCATGTCAAAGAGCATTGTCAAAGAACGGGGCATCCGTTTGGACAACGTTGAGGCTAAGATGCCGGATTTTTTCTAAAGATTGACTGATAGTGCCTGGATGTGCTTTTCTCCTGAACCAATCAAAGCGAACTACACAATAGTTCGTGAGTTTTATGCCAATACCGTGAAGACTAATTTCCAGGGGGATGTATTCACTTTTGTCCGGGGCAAGCGGGTTGACTTTGGCCCCGAGGTAATAAATGCACACTACGGGCTTCCCAATGCTGACAATGAGATATACAGAGCCAAAGGAAGAGAGAAAGGAACACATTGGTTGGTGGAAAAACTTCATGACGGGGTGCAACCGAATTGGGAAAGAATACATGAAGGGGTTGATTCTTATGATTTCACAGGTGAAGCCAAGACTTGGCTGTCCATTATCTGTGCCAGGGTTGTGCCAGTTAGAAATGAGACTGAAGTGACGCCTGATAAGGCATTGATGATTGCTGGCATTATGGATGGCTTGCCAGTGAACGTGGGCCAGCACATCGTGAGTGAAATTGAGGAAGCATGCAATGTAAGGTCTAGAAGCCTATTCTTTCCCTCATTGATCACTAAGTTGTGCTATGATGTTGAGGTGCTACTGAGCCCGACTGATGTTGAGAAGGACCCTACCGTAGCAATCTATCCATTGCTTCGAAAAGGGCCAACTGGCAAGAAGAAGAAGAGAAGGATTGATGTGCTATCTCCTTCATTTTGGCAGTTTGATGAGTCTGCCGAAGGATCCGGTGGTGCCTCCACAGCTACAACAGGATCACATGACCCCATGATTCTACTTCCTTATGGACCTCCCACTATGCGCCACATTTTCCATCAGATCTATGGTGTAGATGCTCATATTCGACAGCTTGTTGCGGGTCTTCCCTCTGGTCCATCTGGTGAGGGCACTTTGACTGGGTTTGGTAAGAATCCAGTGACCTTGGATAATGTAGTGCTGGTGCAAAAGGCAATCAAAACCATATTAGAGGACATGAGCCAGAGACAAGGAAAAGTTGAAAGGCGACAGATGAAGTTCAAGGAGCATGAGAAGAAGAAAAGCAAGTTTCTGTCAAGGATGATGCACAAGCTAAGTTCATTCTGTGGCTCACATGATTCTGAGGACGATGATGATGAAGATTTGGAGCTCAAATTCCCCACCACCTCCAGCTCCTTCATTTTATCTTGTTTTGATTAGTTGCATTGAGGGAAGTGCAACACTTTAGGTTGGGGGATGGCTCATATTTGATGTATGTTTGTAGAGCATTATGTGGAGCATGAACATTTTTTGTGAACTTATGTGGATTGGTTAACATTGTTAGTTTATTAGTAATATTTTGTAGAATTAGCATTTTCTTATTGGCTCTTTTATTTTTCTTGTTTTTTATTTGTGTTAATTTTGGTTTCTATTCTTTTTATAGTAGTATTAATTAAACTCCTTAGTTTTTCTTTCTACCATGGTTCTTTTCCA
Source organism: Nicotiana tabacum (assembly GCF_000715075.1). Taxonomy (NCBI): domain Eukaryota; kingdom Viridiplantae; phylum Streptophyta; class Magnoliopsida; order Solanales; family Solanaceae; genus Nicotiana; species Nicotiana tabacum. The sequence continues at coordinate 90,820,873 of NC_134101.1, read as the reverse complement.
AGGAATTTATTTGTGTTGAATCGGGTGACTTTTCCCTATGATGGATGGCGTGACAACTTTCTTAAGGGATTAGTCTTGCTTAGTTTTTCATTTTCTTTAGAAAGTATTTATATTTTTTTTAGTTTAGCAGCTAGTTGTGAATAAAGTGGTTATTGGGTGTAATCTTGTGCCCATAAGCCAATGGGTGACTTGTTTGGTACCAATATGATTTAAACCTTGGCATATGAAGTTTTTGATCTTTAAAATAAAAAATAAATGTATATATATATGATGAAAATGAATGATTAAGGTAAGATTCCTTGTTGTAACTTTTAAATTCTAATTTTGGCTCTTTGATTCATTAAATAGCTTCTTAAGCAACATGTGACTTCCTTGAGATTCATTGGTTTCAATTGGATTTTAGATTTGTATTCCATTTGAGTTTTCATGTTCCATGTGTGGTGAGCTTTAATTGTGAAAGTTCTTTTGCATCATTTGTAGTCTAGAACTTGCCCGGAATGTGCTTCAAGGCGAAATCCTAGATTAACTTGGTTTGAAAAATAATATTAGGCCTTCCTTGAACCATTATTATGCCTAAATTTCCTAGCCGTGAAAATTCTCCCTAATCAACCCTTTTGAGACTTTTAACTTTTTATTTGGCAACTATGTTACAAGCTTCTCATTGATTTTCTTGTGGAACCATACCTCCCTAAGTAATTTAAAGTATGAATATAGGCTAAAAGCCTAAGTTTGGGGGTGGAGGTTGGAAAAATTGTGATATGGAGGCTTCTCAAAGAGTGAAAAGTGTTATATAAAAAAAATGAAATGAAAAAAAAGAAAGTATGAATAAATGGAAGACTAGGTGATACAAAAAAAAAAGAAGAGAAGAAACGGTGGAAAAATTCTTGAAGGAAGTGGACTTTGATTGTTGAAAAGGTGTAGTGCTTAGGGAGGTTTGAGTCACTCTTACCAAATTGTGCCACACCTTGACCAAAAGCCTAAACTACAACTCTTTAAGTCCTAATTGATTTTGAACCAAGTATGTCTACATTAGTGGAGTAATACATGAAGGGCAAGCCTATGGTACTACTTGTGTGCATTTGAATATCTTTGTACATCCCATTTATGTTTTGAATTGCAATTTATGAGTTTGGAATTCTCTTTTAAAGTGTGAGGGCACATGAAACTCTAGTTGTGAATTTAATCCCATTTTCAATTGGGAGGAATGAGCGAGGGAAAACAAATATGATAGAGAGGAAAATTTTGAATCTTTAGTGTCATGATTTGGTTGCTACTTTTGTTAGTGTGGTGTTGGAGAAATTGAATTGAAATAAAATGTGCGAAAATTTTGTGACTCATATGCCTTGGATTAATTGTTGGTACCAACCGAAGTCACTAGATTGTGCTTAAATTGACCCTTTTTGACTTGAAATGATATTTGGTATGCCATTGAGCTTAAGTGATCATATTCTTGTTGGATGTTCTTAGTTTTTGAATTGCTTGAAGACAAGCAATAGCTTCAGTTTGGGGGTTTGATAAGTTGGTATTTTACCAACTTATCTCCTCTTAATACTTAATCCTTTGTATAATTTTATTGAGAAACTAAGGCATTTTGTTGATGTTTATTGATATATTTCAGGTGTCAAGTGATTTAGGGATGATAGTGAAGAAATCACGTGAAAACAAGTCAAAAAGGAGCTACAATGGAAAAATAAAGTCTGCCTAGTTTTTACACTATGCGATCGCATAATTCTTAATGCAATTGCATTAAATTAAGCCTATGAAACAGTACGAACGCGTATGAACACATGCGAACGCATAAGGCAAAGTCCAGTCAGCAGCTGGTCAACATACCTTTGCGAAAATGATCGGTGCCAACCCTGCACTACTACAAAGTAGCGAGAGTGGTCGAAGCAGCTTTTACCCGAGAAGGTCGGGATCGATTTTCACAGGGAGCTAGAAATGGGAATTGAGTTTCTATCTAAATTGGAGATGCGTAATTGCTCCTAATTGCACTTCCAATCATACTTGGTCTTTTGATTACTTATAATATAATGCTAAATTAATCTAAGAGTGAAATACTTGAGGGTTATCTAAATAGTTACGAAGGCACTAGGGAAGTGACTTTCTCCTAGGTGGATACTTGACGGGTTCTCGAGGATAAGGATAGGTTGTCATGTTGGGGATTACGATATAACCAATGCACTCAACTTCTCACTCTATACCTCTTGGTAGTTTGAGTGATTTTACCCTAATTGACTTTCTCAAGACCAATTGAGTATGATAATTTGTGCAAGCAATTTAGGTTCAAGTCGGGTATTAATATCTCTAGGTTTAACCCTATAATTGAGGCTATCAATCTCTTGAATACGCCTCAATTCCTTGTTGGACTAATTTTTCTAGACTCAAGTTCTCTTTCTCAAGAAGAACCCAAGTCAAATAGGCACAAATTAGTGTTTGCAACCACTAATTCAACATTGAAACCACAAATTAGTCCAAATATCAAACACCCATAGACATTCAGACCTTAAAACACAAGACCCATCAAATACACACACTAGGGTTGAGCCACAACCCTAGCTAATGGGTCTAGCTACTCATGATAATAGAAGAAAACAAAGAAATAGATGAAGAAAAATCCATAATATTTAATTACAAGCTAATACTTGAAGATTCAATTATAAAACTATTCTAAAATTACTCAAAATGGGTAAGAAACACTGTTCACGAGTGCAGCTGGAAGTTAAAATACAACTAATGACCTAAAAATGGGAAAAGAAACTATTTATACTAGCCTGAATTTTCTGGACAAAAAATACCCCTGCGAGGGTAGTGCGGTTCGCACAAAATCGAGAGCAGCCACAATGAGGCTTCTTGATTTTAATCTTTGCTCTCTGAACTTGGCCACCGCGGGCCAAACAAAATGCACCGTAGCCGCGGTGGCTTCTATTGCGGTCCGCGCAAAAAGGAGCGCGGACCGCATTTGGCATTAAGCTCCAAATCCTCAACACTCTGAACTCCCTCTTTTCGGACCGCACAATATCGAGTGTGGCCGCGGTGAGTCCATTGCGGTCCGCATAAAATGCTTTGTGGCCGCAATGCTTGGTTTCCTGAAATAGGCACCTCTCTGAACCTCCTCACTGCGGACCGCACCAAATAAAGTGCGGCCGCAGTGGACCTGTTGCACTGTGCTTGGACTTGTTCTTGGTACTTGTGCATGTTTCACTCTTTTAGCTGGTTTTGACGAATTATCACCTTGTTGACCAAACTCTGCAACCAAGTACAACATGTAAGCCTTTTGGGACCATTTTGTACACATTTTTAATCAAAACTCAAGTAAGAAGGAGTGTAAAATGCACCATAATCCCTAGTTATCAACTCCCCCAAACTTAAGCTTTTGCTTGTCCTCAAGAAAACAAAATAAGACCCACCCCTTAAGAGTAAATCCAAGAAAATTCAGCCGACCTAAATTGACCTCATCTAGCATCAATTGGGACTAACAATTGCCCTCAATTCAAATGAAACATTAACAACATTCACTCTTTTAAGCACCATGGATTTAGTGCGACACAAGAGCATCAAGAGTTGACTCAACACATCAAAGAAACTCTTTCTATTACTTTGGTCATTCTGGAACCCAAACTCACACATCCTCAACTCTCCCTAAGCAAACCTCACCTTTAGGATTGTACACTCATCTATCTCAAAGAAAAGTCACAAGTCCAGCTCTAAGTACCATATGCTTACCACTTATGTGAGTCACCACTAATGTAAGCTTCATTCAACTCAAGATTATATAGGGCTTTTGTGGAGATATAGTGAAGGCTTTTGGTTCAGGGTAGGAAATGTTTGGTCTAAGTAGGTTCCATCTTCCCTTTAGAACTTCTTTTGCTTCATTTTGACACATATTCTCTTGACTTTTTAAGTCCTTTAACTTCTTTCTAAGGGGTTATAGAGACACACTGTCACTCTTTCTTGTTCATTTCAAACTTTTTCTCCTTTCTCAACTTTTTACACCTTTCATCTTTTTACTTTTATTGAATCCCTTCATTCTTTTCTACATTGATCATTCTTTTTGTCTTTTTGATTTTCTTTATTTTTCATTGCCTTTCCTTTTCTTCATTTTATACCTTTTACCACTTGGTTGCATTCCTCGTTTCTCCCCCCAAACTTATACTTTTGCCTTGTGCTAAGGAAAGATCGGGTGCTAAGAGAGGGTATTTTTAGAACAGGTAAAGGCTTGTATCATGATTTTTGAAAGAAAAAGATCTATGGATCAAAAGGGTTGACTAGGGATTTTATCATTGGTAGGCTATGTAAGTGTTCAAGATATCATGTGGATCAAGGGGAGCCTATAATCATATCTCAAGTCAAATTACACTTAGGATTTTGCCTAGACAAACATTCAGGGCAAGTTCTAGACTAATGGCTCAGGACTTGGACTTGCAATTCAAATTCTCACCACACAAGCTTTGGGATTGCTAAAGAGACAGAGTCGGGGGTCCACATCAACCTTAGCTAAGATTTTAGCAACAGAATGGTCCCGAAAAACCACTTGATGATTATCGGCCAATACAACAGTCTCATGATCACAACTTTCACCATCCTATACACAACGATTTGTTTTTGACCATAGGATTAAAGGCAAATGTGTTAGGCCCAAGTGAAGCTTTGCTTGAGGCACCCTTACCAACTAACTACTAAAGCAAAAAGAAAACAGACTCAAACCCTTAAGAAGGTTGTCATGTCATCCATCATCGGGAAGAGCCACCCGGTTCACATAAATTTTACCTTTAGAAAGAACCGTGGCATTAAGAAAACCAAAGGCTTATTGCACGCAAAAACTCAAAACAAGAAGCTACGAAAATGAAATAAGAAGCTATGAAAGGAAGAATGCGGAAAATAAAATGAATATATACAAGAGGAGAATTAGTCAAATATACAATAGGGAGAACGAATATATACATAAGAACGCAACTTTATATACAGACCAAAAGTAAAAGTACGAAAAAGTGCAATAAAATGATAAAATTATGTACAATCCAAAGGTAAAAAGAAAGCATAAAAGAAAAAAGTAATGTAATATATACAGTCATCCAAATAGGGCTACCCCCTCAAATGAAAGTTAGCATTGTCCTCAATGCTAACTAACCAAAATAAGCACAAAATAAGGAAGAGAGGAAAAAGAAACTCCCTATTGGCCCTCCGTCTGTATAGGGTCCTGAGTCTGGGTCCCGAGGTCCTCGGTCTGCTCGAAAACCTGTGATTGGCTCCCTGTGATCTGTGTCTCCACTAGGACCTAAGCCTGGACTGAGTCCTAGGCCTGTACTGGAATCTAAGACTGGCTAGAGGGACCTCCTTGCGGGTCCTCCAACTCTATGACAGCATCGCCAGTATGGGGAATCACCCTCTTCCTCTTGGGTGGCCTCTCTGTCTCTTGCTTTGGCTGAGACTGGGCTGCTGGAGCTGGGTCATGCAATAACAGATCCAGAGGCAAGTTATCCGCCTTCAACCTCTCTACCTTTACCCTTAGCTCATTCACCGACTCCTTGGAAGCACGAGTCTTTCTCATTTTCTTTGCCTCCCTAGCAAGCTCCTTCAATGCCTTTCCATAAGAATCAACAGCATCCATAAGCTTCTTCTGGTTGTTGAGAAGCTCCTTCAAAGTGTCCTCCACTGACTATGGGACCTGTGGCGGAGGATGTGCTGACTGGGCTGCCACCGAAGTAGATAATACAGACAGCTTAGAAGTGGCTGTCTGCATCCAATTGTTGATGCTAGCAAGGGTCTGGTTTAGGCGGTGGGTAGTCAAAGTATATGCAGTGGATGAGGGGATCTCTGGAGCTGTAGAAGTGGAGGGTCCTGGGGCCATGTCTACTGTGGCGGAATAAGGCTGAGTAAGAGCCACTACTACTACTGGCTCTTCAGGCTAGCCAGTTGAAGTAGTGGCTTTACCTTTAGGGTCCTTGGGATTGTCGGGACCCTTGGTGCTGTACCAGGAGAACGGTGCCTTTGCTTTCACTTTTACATTGAATCTCTGCTTCTCCACATCAAGGTCCTCCAAGTACATAGTTAGAAAATTGGGGAAAGGGTAGGATCTGTCACCTTCGTTCACCACCCGTGTAATTGCCCGGGATATCACATTCCCAATGTTTATTGGGTACCCCAACATGATCGATGCCACCAATATATCCCGGGGGATAGGAAGTGAGTTGTTGTGAGTGGTGGGGTCTAGCCTGCTACACACAAATGTTTCCCACCCTTTAGCTTCGAAATTCAGGGTCCTCCTCAGAATCTTCACTCCCACAATCAACCAGTCTAGGGTGGTACCTGAGATTGCCAAGTACTCTGCTAACCAAGGACGAGCAACGTCACCCAATGCCACCTTTTCTAGATACAATGACGCATCCTCCTCCGTGAAGCCCAAATAATAATTTATTGTTTTTCCATCAAATTTCACTTTCAAATTCCGCACTTATGTTACTGTGGTGCCCTTTTTGATGTGGGCAACATTCGTGTAAAACTCCTTCACCAAGTGCTTATTGGCATCCTCCACATGGCCTATGAAATAATCCTATCCCGCTCTTTCTCTGATCTGCCTCAACACATTGGGGTTGTGAGGCATGAGGTCCCGTGTGATGAATTTCTTCTCCGATATTAACTTTCTCTCGGGCCACCACTCTCTGATCTTGTGGTAGGACACCTCACTCACAAATCTGTCTTGCCAAGCCTCTGGGTTTCTGGTTCTCTCTACCCCTTCTACTTGGGGCTCACCCCCTCTGACTTCTTCTCCTTCTTCTTCTACGGGCCCCTCCCCGGATAGTGAAGTTGTAAGTGAGGTTGAATATTCATCGCCACTGCCTGCAGCTGACGACTCAGAAGATATGCACACTGATGCTTGGGCAGTGGGAGAGACCGGAGGTGTATCCCTCAATTTGTTCCTCTCCGTCCAGTCAAGAACATACTCTAGCACGGAGTCTGAGTCAGATGAATCCCGGGAAGGCTCATATTCACTCTCGGATTTGTCAATAGCTCTATCAACAGCCTTTATGAGCCTCCTAGTGTTTTTGATGTTTTCCCGGGCTTGCGAGGTCAATCTTATCATGCCTCGTCCCCTACCCCGGGAGGACTCTCCTTTCCCTGATTGTTTATTACTTTTACCTCGTGATTTCACCATGATCTGCAAAGATAATACAATTGAACTTTGTTAGTATCATCAGAGTCAGTGAAGCGTTGCAGAAAAATTGCAGATATTCAAAAGTTGCAGACCGCGAACCGCAAAAAATGAAGTGAGGCCGAAAAGAAGCTACCACGGACCGCACAAAATGCACTGCGGTTCGCACTGAGGTGGGGTTCAGACTACCCACTCTCTGATTAAAGGCACTGTGGACAGCACAAAATGCATCGCGGTCCGCATTGATGCACCATAGACCACACAAAATCCATTGCGGCCGCGGTCCTCAATTGTCAGCTTTCAGAACATTTACCACCGCGGTCCGCACAAAATAGCACTGCGGACCGCACAGAAGCACCGCGGACCGCACAGAAGCACCACGGTCCGCGGTGAGTACCCAACAGCAATACCAACCTAGGGTTCAAGTTTTTCACGTTTTTAGTCCAATTTTTCACCTATTATTGATTCCCTAGGTGTTGAATCAGTGTTTTATCTAATTAGTCCTAATTAAAACAGGATTAAATGAACCTATGCTACAGAATTAAAAGAAAAACAGGAAGAAAAAGAAGAAAAACTAAGAAAAATAAAAGTCAAAAGAAAATAGTAAAATTAAACAACTAAGAAGGAATTAAAGTTACCAGAAGTGAGATGCACTGTTGATTAATCGAGATTTAGCAGTTGAATTTGTGCAATTAAAGTGATGAACAGTAATTTTTTAAGCTCTGAGAATAAAAGGTTGAAAAGTTCATACTGAGGGCCTCAAGTCCTATTTATAGAAAAAGGACTTGGGGCCCATCTCACCTACCCACCGCGGACCGCACAAAATGGCTCTGCGGTCCTCGGTACTCAGAAACAAGTGACACTGGAAAGATAGCCACTGCGGACCGCAAGAAATGCAATGCGGCCGTAGTGGTCTACCGTGAACCACACAAAATCCGTTGCGGCCGCGGTGACAAACTTCAGAGACTCCTCATTTTTGACCAAATACTCTGCGATCCGCATTGAAATGTTGCCCCCAAAAAGAGGCCTTTGCGGCCGCACAAAATGAAGTGCGGTCCGCATTTCAAACTTTAGAGAGTGTGCATTTTTTTCAACTTGGTCCTGCACTGCATCAAAACAATCCTACAATATCTCACAACCAGTCAGTCTAAAAATAAATCCTACACTAAGAAGAGAATCAAAGAAAAAAAGAAAAGAAAGACATATGGGTTGCCTCCCAAGAAGCGCTTGATTTAACGTCGCAGCGCGATGCAGGTTACCATCAAATCACTTTAGATGAAGTAAGTGCCACCACGTGGTTGTCATCAATCTTGCCCAGGTAGTGCTTGACCCTATGCCCATTAACTCTGAAAACCTCCCCATTTTTGTTCTTCAAGTCAAGCACCAAATGGAGTTACAAACACCACTTCAAAAGGTCTACTTCATTTCGACTTAAGCTTTTATGGAAACAGACATAACCGAGAGTTGAACAAGAGAACCAATCACCCATTTTGAACTCCTTGACACGAGCATATTTACCATGAAGGTACTTCATCTTGTCCTTGTATAAGGACGAACTGGAGTAGACATGGAATCGGAATTCATCAAGTTCATTGAGCTGCTCCACACGAAGATTTCCTGCCACATCTCATTCAAGATTCAGCTTCCTCAAAGCCCACATGGCCTTGTACTCTAACTCAACCGGTAGATGACAAGCTTTCCCAAACACCAACCGGTATGGAGACATACAAATCGGAGTCTTGTAAGCAGTCCTATAAGCCCATAGAGTATCATCCAACCTCTTTGACCAATCGGTCCTATTTGCATTGACCGTCTTTAACAATATACTCTTGATTTCCCTGTTTGAGACTTCAACTTAGCCACTCGCTTGAGGCTGATAAGGAGTAGAAACTTTGTCGTTGACACCATACTGTGCAAGCAAAGTGTCAAAAGCTCTATTGCAAAAATGAGACCCCCCATCACTTATAATTGCACGAGGAGTGCCAAACCTTGTAAAAATGCTATTCTTGAGAAACGCAACAACACTTCAGGCCTCATTGTTAGGTAAAGCCATGGCTTCAACCCACTTTGAAACATAGTCAACTGCCACAAGAATGTATGTATTCCCACATGAGCTAACAAACGGGCCCATAAAATCAATTCCCCATACATCAAAAATATCAACTTCAAGGATGGTATTGAGAGGCATCTCATCTTTCTTCGAAATTCCACCCGCTCTTTGACATTCATCACACCTCTTCACAAGTTCACTTGCATCTTTGTACACAGTTGGCCAATAAAACCCACAACTAAGAACTTTTGAAGTCGTCCTTGCCCTACCATGATGGCCACCATAGGGAGAGGAATGACATGCCTCTAAGATGCTCATTTGCTCCTCCTCCGGGACACACCTTTGGATCACACCATCCGTGCAAATCTTGAATAAGTACGGCTCATCCCAATAGAAATCCATACTATCCCATTTGAGCTTCTTCTTTTGGTTAGAAGAGAGCCCACACGGGATTATACCAGTCACAAGGAAATTAGCAACGTTCGTAAACCATGGCATACCATTCACCGACAGCGAAAGGAGTTGTTTGTCGGGAAATGAATCATTGATCTCTAGGCCATCACGAGGCCTCCCTGCCTCTTCCAAGCGGGACAAGTGGTCCATCACTTGTTTGTCACTACCCTTCCGATCCGCAATCTCCAAATCAAACTCTTGAAGTAACAAGACCCATCGCATCAGTCTAGCTTTGGAATCCTTCTTCATCATCAAGTACCGAAGTGCGGCATGATCGGTATGAACTATGACCTTGGCACCTATGAGATACAACCAAAATTTCTCCATCGAGAACACAATAGCCAAAAGCTCTTTCTCGGTCACTATGTAGTTCACATGAGCATCATTCATTGTCTTGCTCGCATAGTACACCGGATGAAACATTTTGTTCACTCTTTGACCCAAAACCGCCCCATCTGCAACATCGCTCACATCACACATGAGCTCAAAAGACAAGCTCCAATTGGGTGCGGTAATAATAGGAGTGGTGGTCAACTTGTCCTTGAGAAGTTCAAATGCTTGCATACATCTCTCATCGAACACGAACTTGGCATCTTTTTCCAATAACTTGCATAAGGGATTCACTACCTTCGAAAAGTCTTTGATAAATCTTCAGCAGAACCCCGCATGCCCCAGAAAACTTCTAACTCCCTTGACAGAGGTAGTGGAGGGAGCCTTGAAATCACATCAATTTTTGTTTTGTCCACCTCTTTACCATGCTTTGAAATTTGATGCCCAAGAACTATGCCCTCTTCCACCATGAAGTGACATTTCTCCCAATTAAGAACAAGATTGGTTTCTTCACAACGGGCCAACACTCTATCAAGATTTTTCAAACATTCATCAAACGAATCACCCACAATACTAAAGTCGTCCATGAACACCTTCAAAATATCTTCTACCATATCGGTGAAAATGGCCATCATACACCGCTGAAATGTAGTCAGTGCATTACATAACCCAAAAGGCATCCTAGAAAAGGCAAAGGTTCCATATGGACAAGTGAATGTGGTCTTCTCCTGATCTTCCGGAGCAATCAAGATTTGGTTGTATCCAGAATACCCATCCAAGAAACAATAGAAGGCACGCCCAGAAAGTCGATCTAACATCTGATCAAGAAAAGGCAATGGAAAGTGATCCTTGTGGGTTACTTTATTCAACTTGCGGTAGTCCATGCATACCCTCCACTTGGTGACGGTCCTGGTAGGAATCAACACATTTTGCGAATTTGCAACCACGATCATGCCACCCTTCTTCGGTACACATTGCACCGACGAAGTCCAAGAGCTATCAGAGATGGGGTACACAAACCCGACATCCAACCACTTGCTCACCTCCTTTTTCACAACTTCTTGCATTGCCTCGTTCAACCTCCTTTGATGTTCTAAGGACGGCTTTGCATCATCTTCCAGAATTATCTTGTGCATACAGAATGCAGGGCTTATTCCCCGAATATCGGCTAAAGTCCATCCAATTGCATTTTACCGCTTTTGAAGCACTACTAATGTGGCATCAACCTGCATATTAGTAAGACAAGAAGAAAGAATAACTGGCAATGTTGAACTAGGGCGGTGTGGAGGCAACGAATTCAACTCCAACAATGGAGGTTCCTCAATTGAAGGTTTTGTTGGTGGAGTCTTTCTATTCTCAAGATCCAAACAAAGTTTCCTAGGATCATAAGAGTAAGAGCCCATTCCATGTAAAGCATTCACGCACTCCACTCGGCCTTCATCCTCATTTACATCAAGATTCAACAACACAGCCTCTAGAGGGTCCTCCATATTGATCATTGCACTGGTATCATCAACTATCACTGCTGTGACAAGGTCCACAAAAGAGCACACCTCAGAACTATTGGGCTGCTTCATTGACTTGCACACATGAATGACCACTTTCTCATCACCCACCCGGAAGATGAGTTCCCCTACTTCCACATCAACTAAGGTCTTCCCAGTAGCAAGGAAAAGTCTTCCCAAGATGATTGGAACTTCATAATCTACCTCACAATCCAAGATCACAAAATCAGCTGGCAAGATAAATTTGTCCACCTGGACAAGGACATCATCAATAATATCCAATGGTCTCTTCATAGTTCTATCCGCCATTTTCAATCTTATGGAAGTCGGCCTCGGTTTCCCAATACTCAAAGTCTTTAAAACTGAGTAGGGCATCAAGTTGATACTTGCCCCCAAATCACATAGAGCTTTAGCAAAGTCAGCACTCCCAATGGTGCAAGGAATAGTGAAAGCACCAGGATCTTCTAGCTTCGGGGCCATTGAGTGCACAATTGCACTAACTTGGTGGGTCATCTTGATAGTTTCACAATCCATGGATATTTTCTTTGTCACCAAGTCCTTCATGAATTTAGCATAGCCCAACATTTGTTCTAGAGCCTCCACCAAAGGCACATTAATGGATAAGCTCTTCATCATATCAATAAAAATTTTAAACTGATTCTCATTTTTCTGCTTCGTGAGTCTTTGAGGATAAGGTGGAGGTGGCCTTGGCAAAGGAGCCTTGGATTTAGGCACAACCATTTCCGGCATATCTATTACGTGTTCCCTAGACGGGTTCACGTCATTCTGAGTCTCCACCTCAACATCTTGAATATCATTCCTCACTTCTTCATGAACGTTCTCATCAATCGCATTTTCAACCACCAAAGGAATTTCATCATCTTGCAATTCAACTTCATCACTCAAAATTGCTTTTTGCTTGGAAGGATTCACATCACCGCCTCTTCCACTTCTTGTAGTCACCGCCATCACATAATTGTTCCCACCCTTCAAGTTAACTATCGTATCACTTGGTAGTGCCCCCTTAGGGCGAGTATTCAAGGATTGTGAGATTTGGCCTAATTGAACCTCCAAGTTTCTGATTGAAGTATTGTGGGAAGCCAACTGAGCATCAGAGTCCTCATTCTTTTTCATCATCTGTTCAAACATCATTTCAATTCTCCCCATTTTGTTGTTGGAAGAACTAGGACCTTGGGATGGAAATGGGGGTGTATTGTTCGGTTGTTGGTACATTGGGGGCCTTTGAAAGCCTTGCCCCCGATTTCCTTTATTGTCATCGTTCCAACCTCCCTGATTGTTGTTACCACCCCAATTGTTGTTGTTGCCATTCCAATTACACTGGTTGTTTTGATTATTGTTTTGATTGCCCCAATTAGAATTTTGGTTGTTGTTCCCCCAATTACTATTTCCTTGTTGTTTTTGATTGCCTCAATTGCCTTGGGGTCTCCATTGTTGTTGGTTGGAAAAATTGCCCCTTTGGCCTTGGTAGTTATTCACGTATTGCACCTCTTTATTCTGCCCATCATAACCATCATCTGGGAATCCACCACAATCATTATCAAATTGATCTGAACTCCCTTGATTCTATTGACCTCTTTGTCTTCTTTTGTTCACTAGCATGTTGACACCCTCCATAGCATTTACTTGGCACAGATTTTGAACTTGTTGCAACTATGCCTTCACTATCCGGTTCATTGTAGTTGTCAACTCTGCTATGGCCTGTCCATGGTCATGTGGCTCTTTGTGCAAGTGAGTGACCGTGGGGTCACCCTGTGGCACATTGGCTCTACTTTGCCAAGCGGAGGGTGTGTCCGCCATCTCGCCAAGAATGTCACAAGCCTCATCATAAGACATCTTCATGAAATTATCCCCAGCAAGTTGGTTCACTATGCACTGGTTTGTTGTGTTAATGCCCCAGTAGAAAGTCTGTTGGATCATTGCCTCAGTCATATCATTGTTGGGGCATTCCTTTACCATGGTTCTATATCGCTCCCAAATCTCATGTAGTGGTTCAGTGGGCTCCTACTTGGAAGCTAAGATCTCATCTCTCAATGTTGTGTGCCCTGGTGAGAAAAACTTTGCAATGAACTTATTCGCCAACTCATCCCAAGTAGTGATGGAATGGTTGGGAAGTCACTCAAGCCAATCCAGTGCCTTCCCTCTAAGTGAGAAAGGGAATAGTCTCAATCGAAGTGCATCCTCGGACACATTAGTTTGCTTGCTCCCCCAACAGGTATCCATGAAACCCTTGAGATATTTGTAAGCATTCTGATTGGCAACGCCCGTGAAATACCTACGCTGCTCTAGCAATGTCAACATCACATTGGTAATTTGAAAATTGCCTGCCCGGATCTAGGGTGGGACAATTGCACTTGCATATCCTTGGTTGGGAAGCACTCGAGGAGCCACTCTTGGAGGTGGCGGGGGAGGGTCTGGAATATTATCATTATCCTGGCGGCCTCACCTTTGTCCTTGAGGTACAATAAGAACCTCATCATCAACATTGTCATCTACCTCCTCCCCCGGTGGAAGATCTCTAAGAGGTGCGTTGTTTGCTTCCATTTTGTACCTGATGTTGTGACACACACAAATTAGTAACACAAAAGGAAAGAAGAACAATACACAAAACTATTTAAATAGATAGTCAATACCGTTAGCTCCCCGACAACGGTACCAAAAAGTGATTGGTTCAACCCTGCACTACTACAGAGTAGCGAGAGTGGTCGAAGCAGCTTTTACCCGAGAAGGTCGGGATCGATTTCCACAGGGAGCGAGAAATGGGAATTGAGTTTCTATCTAAATTGGAGATGCGTAATTGCTCCTAATTGCACTTCTAATCATAGTTGGTCTTTTGATTACTTCTAATATTATGCTAATAAAATGCTAAATTAAGCTAAGAGTGAAATACTTGAGGGTTGTCTAAATAGTTAAGAAGGCACTAGGGAAGTGACTTTCTCCTAGGTGGATACTTGATGGGTTCTCGAGGCTAAGGATAGGTTGTCATGTTGGGGATTACGATATAACCAATGCACTCAACTTCTCACTCTATACCTCTCGGTAGTTTGAGTGATTTTGCCTAATTGACTTTTTCAAGACCAATTGGGTATGATAATTTGTACAAGAAATTTAGGTTCAAGTCGGATATTACTATCTCTAGGTTTAACCCTTTAATTGGGGCTATCAATCTCTTGAATACGCCCCAATTCTTTGTTGGACTAATTTTTCTAGACTCAAGTTCTCTTTCTCAAGAAGAACCCAAGTCAAATAGGCACAAATTAGTGTTTGCAACCACTAATTCAACATTAAAACCACAAATTAATCCAAATATCAAACACCCATAGACATTCAAGCCTTAAAATACAAGACCCATCAAATACCCACACTAGGGTTGAGACACAACCCTAGCTAATGGATCTAGCTACTCATGATAATAGAAGAAAACAAAGATAGATGAAGAAAAACCCATAATATTTAATTACAAGCTAATACTTGAAGATTCAATGATAAAAATATTCTAAAATTACTCAAAATGGGTAAGAAACACTGTTCACGAGCACAATTGGAAGTTAAAATACAACTAATGACCTAAAAATGGGAAATAAATTATTTATACTAGCTCGAATTTTTTGGACAAAAATAACCCTGCGGGGGTAGTGCTGTCCGCAAACAATCGAGTGCGGCCGCAATGAGGCTTCTTGATTTTAATCTTTGCTCTCTGAAATTGGCCACCGCGGGCCGAACAAAATGCACTGCATCCGCGGTGGCTTCTGTTGCGGTCCGCACAAAAAGGAGCGCGGACCGCATTGGCATTAAGCACCAAATCCTCAACTCTCTGAACTCCCTCTTTGCGGACCGTACAATATCGAGTGCGGTTGCGGTGAGTCGATTGCGGTCCGCATGAAATGCTTTGTAGCCGCAATGCTTGGTTTCCTGAAATAGGCACCTCTTTAAACCTCCTCACTGCAGACCACGCCAAATGGAGTGCGGCCGCAGTGGACCTGTTGCACTGTGCTTGGACTTGTTCTTGGTACTTGTGCATGTTTCACTCCTTTTGAGATGGTTTTGACGAATTGTCACCTTGTTGACCAAACCCTGCGAACAAGTACAGCATGTAAGCCTTTTGGGACCATTTTGTACACATTTTTAATCAAAACCCAAGTAAGAAAGAGTGTAAAATGCACCATAATCCCTAGTTATCAGAACACTGGGTAGCTTATGCGATCACATACCTCAGGGAATTCATTCTCTACGATCACATATCTTCAGTGGCGAACGCACACTGTACTTTCTGGTCAGGTGCTGGGCAGTTTTGACATTTCATGTTTTTATCCCCAAACCATTTTTATACACGACCTAGCAGATATTTTTAGGATCTTTGCCATATTTTCAATTCTAAAGACTAGAGAGAACAAGTTTGGAAGCTAGGGTTTATGCACTTACACTTGGATTTTGAAGATTTGAAGATTATGGTTAAGAATTTGTTACTCCTTTGTACTTATTTCTTCATTTCTTTGCTTTGTATTGTATATCTAAGTGTGTAGTATTTTATCCAATACTTGAATCTTGTTTATGGGAATATTCATATTTAAAGTGTGGATTAAATACTTTGTTGTGCTTATGTATTGAATGATTTTTATTCTTTTATGAAGTGAGTTATTATTTCTTTAATTATTCTTGTTTTTTAATGTTTCCAAAGGGATTAGCTAACCCTAGGACTCGCCCATTAACCTCTGAATTAATTTTGGGAAAGATTATTTGGGGTTGGGAAAGATTAATTAACAAAAACTTGAGGCTTTAACCCTCATTTTATAGATTCTACCTAGGGATAGGATTGAACTACTTGTAGCCATTTTCGGATGTGCTTAATCTCTTAATTGTTTTAGGGATAATTCAATTAGGAAGTCTTATTAGTCTTTGGAAGAAGCTAATATAGAATTATTACCCGTGACTAATTAACATAAACTCTCTCATATTTGTAAAATCGTGAAATACATTGGATCGTTACTTGAGTGTAATTCCCGATGCATTCATCCTTGTAGCCATTGATCATTTTACTTGCTTTCTAGGTTAGTTTACGTTTCCGCATTTAGGTATAAATATTTTCTAAAACCAATTCTAAGTGTTTGACATTTCATAATAAAAGATAATTCTCTTACATTCCTAATCGCCTACATATTGTTCTCTGTTGGATTCGACCCCGACTCATAGTTGGGTAAATTATATTGCATGCAACCGTGTCCATTTACTTTTTAGTAGTGGATTTGGACGTCATCAGCAAATAAGACACAACTTCTAATCCCTCAAGCTAAGGTTAGACCAAACACTTACCTCGATGCCACGAACACAATTCAAGCCTCAACTACGGCTTTACCTCTTGATTCCACCACCAATTCGCTCGTATCTAGCCACAAGTTACTTAACTATATCAATAAATACTAAATGAATCAATTCTAATGCATGAAAATAGGTTTTCTAAAATTTTTCCCAAAAAGTCAAAAATTGACCCCGGACCCACATGGTCAAAAACTGAGGTTCGAACCAAAACTCGATTACCCATTTACCCATGAACCCAAATATATAATTTGTTTTGGAATCGGATCTCAAATCAAGGTCCAAATTCCCAAAATTTGAAAAACCTAAGTTCTACCCAAAACACCGAATTCCCCCATGAAAACCCTTGATTTTGAGTTGAAAGCATGTGAAAAGATGTTAAAGATTAATGAAAACGAGTTAGAAATGACTTACAATCGATTTGGAAGAGTATTTGTCTTTGAAAAATCGCCCAAAGGTGTTTAGGTTTTGAAAAGGTTTGAAAAATGAAAATTTTTCGGCTAAGTTATGAATTTGCAGGTCGCAGATGTCGCAATTGTGACCATTGCAAACCCCTTCAAAACCTGTTGACTTTGCAAATGCGAAGATTTCGTCGCATTTGCGACCAAGTGCAATTCTGGTCACGTTCGCATTTGCGAGGGACCCTTCGCAAATGTGATATGGCATTTGCGATACAAACGTTGCATCTGCCATACTTTCTTGCATTTGCGAACCAGTGCGGAGCCTGCAGACCTGCAACATACCAGCAATTTCAAAGTCCAATTTGCACTCTGTGGCCTATCCAAAACTCACTCGAGCCCTCAGGGCTCCAAACCAAACATGCACGCAAGTCCAAAAACATCATACAGACTTGCTCGTGCAATCAAATCATCAAAACAACATCAATAACTATGATTTTAGCATCAAAATTAAAGAAACTCTCAAGAGCTTTCAAAGTTTCAAATTTTACAACTAAGGTTCCGAATCACGTCATATGACCTCCGTTTCTTATCAAATTTTACAGGCTCAACTTAAATCATATATAAGACCTGTACCGGGCTCCAGAACCAAAATACGGGCCCGATACCATCAATTTCAAACATATTTCATTTCCAAAAACTCATATATATTCCAGAAAATAATTTTCTTTAAAACAAGTGATGACCTTTTGGATCATCACAAAAGAATTCAAGAAGATGTAGGAGAAACACCTCGGATGCTTTTTTAGAAAAGGTACCAAACTTGACAGCTAGAAAAGAAGAAACAGGAATGGAACAGATAAAGACCATAAAAAGGGAAGGTTCATGAATCTGTTATAAATAAGGAAGGGAAATCGATATTGATCGTGGTTAGGAGGAATCTTTAGTCATTAATGCTATCGTTACAATTATATATGGTAACCGGCAATCAAGGTAATTAATACCATTAACAAGCCAGAATTAAGTAGGGAAATCATTATAATTGTATGCCCTTGTATAAGGACCCGGTCCTCAATTGTAATAGTATCTGAATTTTTACCATTATATTATAACGGCCAAGCCGGTCGTTTTGAGAATTAACGTCCCGTTCGGCGGCTTAAAGTCTCGAGCAGCTTCGTATATTGTGTTATGACTTACGTGTATGGCCGGTTTGGTTTTTTGATGATTCGGGGTCAATTTGGAAGAAAAATTTCTATTTTAGAAGCTTAAGCAGTATGAGTTAATCGGAATTTGACTTTTGTGTAAATGACTCCCGATTAATATTTTGATGATTTCAGCAGATTCGTATGGTAATTTTGGACTTAGGGGAGTATCTGGATTTGAATTTGGAGGTCCGTAGGTTAATTTGAAGTGCCTCGGCGAAATTTGGAAAGTTGAAGTTTTGGAAGGTTGAGGTTTGACCGAGGGTTGACTTTGGTGATATCAGGGCCGGAATGCGATTCCTAGAGTTGGACTAGCTCCGTTATGTCATTTGGGACTTGCATGCAAAATTTGACGTCATTCCGGATTATTTTGGTATGTTTCGGCATGAGTTTTGGAAGTTGGAAGATTTGAATTTCATAAGTTCGATTCATGGTGCGATTTGTAGTTCCAACATTGTTAGATGTGATTTGAGACCTCGAGCGGGTCCGTATTAGGGTGTGGAACTTGTTGGTATGCTTGGACGGGGTCCCGGGTGCCCTGGGTATGTTTCAGATGATTTTCATGCTTGTGATCAAGTTTGGTTCTGGTGCTTCACACCTACAACATCTTGGAGCGCAGGTGCAGCTCCGCTTCTGTGTGAGCCTGGTTGCTTCTACGACCATAGTAGCATGAGAGGAAGCTCACTTCTGCCTATATTGGCGCACAGGTGCGATGGCCACTTTTGCGGCCCAGCAGTCGCATATACGAGTTGTCCGCTTCTACGGTCCTTTTGGCACTTCTATGATGTCACCGGTACAACTATAGTCCTGCAAATGCAGATCCAGGCCTCGCTAGTTGAGTTTGCAGATGCGAACGTTTTCTCGCAAATGCGAGAGCGCAGATCTTCTTTGTATGCAAATCCAGAAGTTCTGGGTAGAATCATATAAATAGAGGGTTTGGCCATTTTTATCATATCTTGACTTGTAGAGCTTGATTTGGAGTGATTCTTCGCGGGTTTTTCAAGAAAATCAGTGGGGGTAAGTGTTTTTCACCCAAAATTTATTACATTTCATGATTCTATCTTTATTTTTATCATTTAATTAATGTTTTGAGTTGAAAAAAATTGGGACTTTTGAAGAAAACTTTCAAGATATAAAATGATGTTTTGAGGGACGAATTATTATGGGAATTTGATAAATTTAGTATAGTTGAACTCGTATCGAAATGGGTGTTCAGGTTTTGTGAATTTTATAGGGTTTCGAGGTGCGGTCCTGGGGGTTGACTTTTGAGTTGTCTTCTTAGTTTTTGATAAAGGTAGAAGCTTTATTATCCGGAATGGTTCTTTATGAGTTTTATTTATGTTCTGAAGTTATTTTGGCTAGATTTGAGCAGTTCGGGGATTGTTTCACTCAAGAAGTTCATTTTAGAGTAACGGTCTATCTCCTTTGAGGTAAGTATCTTGCCTAACTTTGTGGGGGGGGGGGGGGTACTCCCTTGGGATTTGAGTCCTTGGAGATAATTGTGTCATGTGAAGTCCGTGTACGCGAGGTGACGAGTGCGTACTCAGGCTTATTTGTGGAAGGTTGTAGGATTCTTAGGTTCTTAAGTTCATTAGATATGAAGTTATTTTGTTATGTTAAATCCCCCATTACTAGTTTCACCTCTACGTGTCTTAATTGGAATTCATTGCTTCATGTTCTATCCTTATTGCCAATTTGACTCTTGTGTGCCTTAACTGAAGTTGTAGCCTCTTCAATTGCCATGCTATCCTTTCCTAATTGCTTATCCTTAATTGAAATTATTATTATCTTTTCTATAATTGTCTATCCTTAATTGAGGTCATAATTATCTTTTCTGTTGCTTATCCTTAATTACAATTGTTGTATCTTTTTCGTGATTTCTCAACCCTAAATGAAGTTAGTTATCCTTTATCATAGTTGCCTCATCCTTTGGAATTATGGACTCATATTATCTCCCTTGTTGTCAAATTGTACTTTTGTGGAATCATTGTTGCATATTATTCCTCCTTTGTTGAGTTATTCTTATTGTGACTAGTATTCTCTATTGTGTTTATTTTTTGTGAGCTCGTTCTATTTTTCTTTGTGTTCTAAAGATCTTGAGTTGATTTACTTGTCATATTCTCGTGTATTGTTGTTGTACTCAGTTTGTTGAGCCGAGGGCTATGCACATTTGTGGTATTGAAACTGTTTAGAGGAAGTGTTGTGGAATATGGGCACATGTTGTGAAGGTCATCCTATTGTGTTGTTTTGTTTTTGGCACGTGATATTGTTGGGAGGATTTGTTCGGGTGTTTGCACGAGGTTTCTGCCATGCTATTGTTACTATTGATGTTGCACATGTGGCGTGACAAGGCGAGCTATATCTGTGTGTTTGCGCATGTGGCGAGATAAGGTGGGAATATTACTATGTGCGTGCGGCGAAACAATGCGGGCCTTTATTTTATTATTGCGCACGTGGCGAGACAAGGTGGGCTATATTGGGGATTGAATTGTGATGACTTGTGATGGCCTGGGGCATTGTTGTTGTTGATATTTGTGTAGTGATGCACCTAAACTTGTGTGAGTTTTACCTTGTGCAAATCGTGGGGATCGTTTCTTATGTATCGTCATTTCCTCTACTCTTACTCGTTGGTCTGAACGATGATAGAATACTTGCACAAGCATACACCTAATTAATCACCCCTAAAAGTCTTAGAAGATAGGTCCCGATGTTTTTGATCATTCATACATACCCTCGTCTACTTGTCTTCTATGTGAGAATTGTTCTATTAGCACGTGCGTTGTCCGTGAAGTTACCAGTTGTAATGAAGGCACAAGATGCCAAGTGATTAGTATCACGAATTGGAACCCCTGAATTGTGAATATTTTGAGGTTTGGTACCTCGTAGAGTTTATTGGATAAACCTGGTGTGAAAGCGGTTATTCCTATCTAGTTGCTACATGTCCTTCATTTATTTGTTTTCACCAGATTTAAATTGTGTTCAGCTTATTCTATTATGCTATTACTTGGTGTCCCACTGCTAATTGTTGCTTCTATTTCTTATTGCAAGTGCCGTATTATTGTTATAATTATGCATAGTTTTTTATAGAGATATCGTACTCTGTTAGTTCTTCACCTATACTTGTCCAGGTTATCTAGTCTAGTAGGTGTCTTGACTGTCCCTCGTCACTACTCCACTGAGGTTAGTCTTTATACTTACTAGGTACCACTGTGGTGTACTCATACTACGCTTCTACACTTTTGTGCAGATCCATGTATTTCGGAGTCAGTTGATCGCTAGGTAGCTATACGGATCTTGCGGTGGAGACTCAAGGTAAATTTGTTGCTGCGTTTGCAGGCTTCAAAGTCACCTTTTGATATTATACTTGCACTATTTTATCTCTATTTTGAAACAGTTGTAATCATAGGCTTTCTGGCAAACTCCGTAGAGCTTATGACTTGTACTACCGATTTTGGGATTGTAAGTTTTGTATAGAGATTTTTATTTTGAAAATTTCAAACATTAGTTAAATATTGTTATTTTTTCAGTTAATGTTAGGTTTACCTAGTCCCTAAGATATGTGCCATCATGACATCATATGGAGAGAATTTTGGATCGTAACATATATGCAATTAGTCTTTTGTTTTACTCAAAAAGTCAAACCGCAATTCTGGGAAAGATTAGCAATCTATTTTGAGTTCTCTTTATTTGTTTATTATTTCTAATATATTTTATTCTTCGAATTACCAAGAAAGTGAAGTAATTTTAGTTATCAGTAACCCAATTTTTTCTTAATATTGACTTTGACCGAAAAATTTATTTTTGGGTTAAACGCTACCACTTCAAGGAAAAAATTCACTATATCAAACGGGATACTGTCACTCAATCTAAGCAAGACGAATGCTAGGCATTAGAAAAGCCAAAGACAAAAACCTCGCCTTACTCTCTAGTCTATCTTGGCGCATTTTACAAACCCTAACTCTATCTGTGCCACTATACTCATTACTAAATATAGTCAAAAAGGAACCCCACCTCTCACCCATTTATGTGGACCAACATCCTAACAGGTTTGAAGTACTGCTCCAATTGCCTATCATGGATAATTGAGCCAAGTAATATTAGCTGTTGGTTTTCAGCTTGGATCCTCAAACTCTCTCGACCACGTACTCTTATCCATGGAACTCTAAACCATCTAGACCCTTCCCTCAATGTCAAGGATCTTAGGGATAATAGTCACTGGGACCTCTCCAAAATTTCCTATGACCTACCCCCCATATCACCAACAAAATTCACTCTATTAGTAGTTCCCCCTACAAGGTTCCAGAGACATACCAATTTGGGCTCTTACTCCTAATGATTCTTTCTCTATCAAAACAGTCTATAAGCTCATCTCCCCACCAACTCTCACCAACTATAAGTTCCACTGAATCTAGAAATTAAATATCCTTAATAAAAATCAAGTTTTTCCTTTAGCAATGGCTCCCATAACCGCCTGCCTACTAAATCCTATATCCTTCATATTGGCTTAGATATTGATATAATTTGTTCATTCCGTAAAGGAACCAAGGAAATCATAACCCATATCGTTTTTTATTGCCAATAACACAAACCTTTTGGGAAGAAATAATCCTGCAGAACTAAGCTCTAGACCTCAGCTCTGACCACTGGCTCATTATTATCAAAGACTCACATGTTAATATTGACCACTTAAATATAACCTGGAATGAATTCTTCCCATTCGCCAGTTTGCACCTTTGGCTCAATAGGAATAACAACCACTACAATAACCTCATTAACATGCTCACCCTTAACTCTGTTGTCATGCCATGCATGGAATTCAAATACTGCAGTAACTCACCAAACCAAAATCACACTACCATCTCAATAACAATAAAGTTTATTGCAACAGAGTTAACACTCAACATTGATAGAGTATTCAAAGGCAAATACAATAAATTTGGGATTGGAGGTATTTTTTGAAATAGGTTTGGCGACTGGGTTCTTGGCTACCACATGCCCGCATATGGATACATCTCAACCTATATGGAACTACTAGCACTAAAAAGTGGCATACATATTGCACGAGTTAATAATTTCCATAGCTTAGAAATTAAAACTGATGCTATAGAAGTACTTCAATTGCTTGCCATGACAACTGTTCCCTCTACACTAAACTTATTAATGAGTGCAGGTTATTACTGAAAAAACTGGGGAATCCGTTGATCCGGCATAACTTCCAAGAAGAAAATAAAGTTTCACATGTTTTGGCTACCGAAGGATCCAAGCAGGCCAACACCAACCCTCTATCAATGTTAATCAACCCGCCTAATGCGTTTTGGAAACTGCTTCATGAAGACAAAATTGGAGCACCCAGTATTAGACTAGTATATACTAATATACTAAATAGATTGGCTGAACTTGGAAACTTTAATAGTATTGGTAATCCTATCTCAAATAGCCCTACTGGCCTAGGTACTTCTGATGCTCTCAATGGGACATCACTCCAATGTAATGTTACTAGTTAAGTACTTAATAATATTTCGTCTTTTAACCAAAAAAAGATCTACACTCTCACCATTAGTTTCTGTATGCGGCGAAATTAGAGGGCCTAATTTCTTGCTATCAAGTCACTTCCGAAGAATGTCTCGAGGCCCCGAGGACGTGGAGTTACGGCCGAGTTCCCTCCCTCGGGGCTCGTTGAGTCCCTACTCAAAGAAGACGATAATCGAGGCTAGAGCAAAATGGGGGATTCCCAAGGCACACGGCTAAGTCTGACAGAGCCGGCCTACCCAAAGCCTGTATCGAGACGTCGCATCTGGCTGTCCCATTTCCATGCTTTTACAATTAATATACGTTGTACTATAACAGGATTTCCCTCCTATATAAAGGGAATCCTCACCACTTTGTAAGAGGCTGCTGTTACTCCAACCATTCTACACAAGATCAATGATATCTCTCTCTCTCTCTCTCTCTCTCTCTCTCTTTTCTCTCTAACTTACTCGCTCGAGGCTACTCTTTACATTCATTGCTTTCATACTTGTTTTTCATTCATTGCTTGATATTGGCCATAAAGAGCCTTCTTTAATTATATCTTAACCGTTATCCCTTTTCCGGTTATCCCCGATAGCTCGAGCTCGAGTTGGGTATCGACCCCGAGGCCTTTTATCGATCAGTCCGAAGCCCGGGTAGCAAGCCCCTCGGTTTGATTACTGCCCCATCTTAACTTATATTTCGCCACCCTAGCATCAACAACTCTAACAACTAGCATAAAAATAGATCACGTATTTTTAGAGTCCCATTTACAAATTTAATTATTGTTACCATTTTAACGGTAAACAGTTTGGCGCCCACCGTGGGGCTAAAAATAATAGTGATTACTTTCTTGCTGGTTTCATTACACAAATGCAAGTTATCTTTCACACTTTTTCTTGTCCAAGATCTTTTGATTTCAGGTCAAAATGTCTGGCTCGGTAAACAGAGCTGAGAACGACTACCTTGAAAATTACGGAGAAAACGGTGTGGTTGTTTCAGTCGTTGGCGCGCCACCGCAGAACCCCGATAATGCACCTGGACCGATTCCAGCGGACGCGGGTTCGCAAGATGTGCAGCAGGTCGACAAAACCTCACAGACCGACAGAAGCATACAATATAGCAACCAACAGGAAGCCCAGAAGACCCCAGCTCAGGAAGTACAGGAAGTTAGTCTTCATGATATTTTTTAAAATGTTGCAGGCACAACAGTTCGCTATTTCTTAGTTACAAAGCCACCCGAAGACTCCCAGCACAGTAGCGCCAGAAACTACTCCCCCGGTTGAACAGGTACCAGAGAGGTCAAGCAATAATGAATCAGTAGCCGATCCTGCCATCGTGAAAATGCCGGAGGACCTTGCAAAAAGGATCGAGTCAGGCAAGAAAATGATAGCAGCCAACGATAAGAAGGTCGAAACTTATAACTTCAGAGTCGACCAAATCCCGGGCGTGCCCCCGATCCTGAAGGGTGTAGATTCGAGGAAGTTAGTGCAACGGCCGTTCCCAGAGGAAGAAGATCTGAAACCCATTCAAAAAAGTTCGAAATGACGGAACTCCCAAAGTACAATGGGACCTCAGATCCCAACGAGCACATCACTACCTATGCGTGCGCGGTGAAAGGCAATGACACACAAGACGATGAGATCGAGTTCGTCTTATTGAAGAGGTTTGGAGAAACTCTCTCGAAGGGGGCCACAATGCGGTATCATAGCCTAGCTCCCAACCCAGAAACTCACTAACCATACTGGCGGATTCCTTCATGAAGGCACACACCGGTGCCATCGAAGCAACGACAAGAAAAGCCCGACACATTCGAGATAGAGCAAAGGGAGAATGAAATGCTGCTAGAATTCGCATCTCGTTCCTAGATGAAACGAATGAAACTACCCCCGATCTAAAACGATCGGGCAGTGTAGGCCTTCACCCAAAGCCTAAACGAGCAAAGCCCAGTAATTTCAAGGTAGTTGAAACAAAACTTGATCGGGTATCCAGCCAACACCTGGTCGGACGCCCTCATCCGGCACCAGTCACAAATCAGGGTCGTGGATGACTAGCTAGGAGCCCCCTCGAGCTCAGTGTACCCAAGCAGGCTCCTAACAAAGAAACTAATGCCAAACAAGGAGAGATACCGGCCGTACGCCGCAGATAGGAGGAATGCCTCGAGACGCAACATACCTCGCTACGATCGGAGAATAGATCGAGGACAATATCCTCGAGGAATCGTCAACAAAGACAGATTTGACGGGGAGACAAGGCCAGCAATGGAGCCTCACCCATCGAAATACAATTTTAACATCGTTGTATCAGACATCGTGTTCACCGTCAGCAAAACCGGGTACGGCAAGGGCCCAGGCCTATTCAGTTGAATCCCTCTCAGAGGAATCATAGCTTGGTGTGTAAACTATATAATACGCATGGCCACGGGGCCGAAGATGGCCACCAGCTCAAAAGGAAAAAAGCCAAGCTACCTAATAAAATCACCGCCGAAAACTGTCGATCGATCGGGCTCTAGTTCAGTTCCGAGTAATAAAGGCAGCCGAGAAGAACGAAGCGAATGGGCCGCGACATATTACCATGATAGTGGATGAGCGACGACACTCTCCAAGAACTTATAAAGAGGAGGGTAAAAATGTTCGTCACCAGAGAAAAGCGAATCCGGGGATGTATTCCCAATGACGTCCTCACATTCAACAAAGAGAACACCGAGACCGTGTCTCAACCTCACACCGACGCACTGGTAACCTTCTTCCACATTTGATCCATTTCAAATAAAACATGTGCTCATGAATTTAGGTGGCTCGATCAACATTGTCGGGCCGAGGATGATAGGGTGGCTCGGACCAGCGGACCAAATCACGCTCGCCTCTCAAATCTTTGGTGGATTTCACACGGCGATCGAGAGAACATGAAGAAAGACCATTCTCTAAGTCAGCGCGGCTGGCGCAGACCGGAATGCCAAGTTCTGTATCATCAAAGGAGGCACAAGGCATGAACTCTTTATTCTAATGACCGCGGACGCACCGCGTAAAGGCAGTACCGTCCCCCCTTCGTCAAAGGATGAAATCCCTCGTAAGGGACGAAATTAAAACCGTCAGCAGGGAGCAACACGCGGCAAGGGGAATGTTTGCGTCATATAATGTATCGTCAGCACCAATATCACCACTCTCGAAAGAGTCAAAGGGTAATCAAACCATGTCTTCGACCAAGCCCGATTAAACACAGCGGAGGGTTGTAGAAGAGTCCTCGCTCCGAAACAGCAGGGACATATCGGGCCTCGGAACATCACCTGCGCACCCCGCGATAAGGTAAGACCACCTCCCTCCTTCATTATTTTACACTAACCCGTATGCAGACACCCGACCATGGCGTTCGAAAGTGTTAACCCTACCCAAAGATCCCAAAGCCTTAATGGCATCCGTCATAGTCTTTCCCCTCAGCCGACCTTTTGCCCCGAAGAGGGTCTCACCAGCAAGGTTCTTAGCGGGGTGACATACCTCCTACAGAGGATCCGACAAGCTTTCAAGGATCTTTTTGCAGTCAACTTCAAACGCTGGAAGGTACTCCTCTTGAAGACGCTGTCCGCCCAGAAGGGCCGGGGAACGACAGACTAAGTTCCAATAGGAAACAATGTACCGGGCCAAACGGTCAAAAGAGTCGTGCACGTACAGGCCGAGCTCATGGCAACGAAACAACATGTACTCACATTAAGCAAATCAAAGAATATCTTTCGCCAAAATCATCTCGTACTGCAAAGAAATTTCAGCATACTCATGGCAAGGATCCCTCCGTCGAGTACATCCTGAAATACTCGGAGACTTAGCGTCAACAATTTGATACCCACATGACCTCAGGGTCAGAACTCCGCACTCGTAACGCATCAATGAGGTAATTTCGAGCTCACGAGTAATGGCTTCCGAGTCTAAGAAAACTCGATGACTCGGAGACTATTGCCAATCGCCATTTACTGAAAAACCCGAGGCCATAAGACCCCGAGCAGGCAAACTCAGTCTAGCCAGATCTATTTTACATAACATCAAAAAACTGTAAGACCTCAACAGGCATGAAAAACTGCAAGACCTCAACAGGCATGAAAAAACTATAAGATCTCAACAGGCATGAAAATACTGTAAGACCTCAATAGGCATGAAAAACTATAAGACCTCAACAAGCATGAAAAAACTGTAAGACCTCAATAGGCATGAAAAAACTGTAAGACCTCAGCATGCATGAAAATTTTGTAAGACCTTACTACAGGCATAAAACTCAATCCCCGAAGTTTGGGCTATGTGTCGCATTTATAAAACTCCCGAAAGGGCATACCATCGATGTAGATGCCTAAACTATCACTCGGGATAAAAAACGGCTCCGTCCAAACACATATGACTATGGTCAAAATGGCTGTACCAACCAAATTAACGCAACTCGGCGACGCCCGACTATCGCTAACAAAATCACATGCCATTACTTTGAATCTACTTCGAAAAGAACTGGTTAAAACAGGCTATCCTCGACAGGCAAACGAGCTTCAACCATGTCAGCTTCGAATTACAAAGGCTTCGAGCTACTCAGCCTACGAGCTAAACCTTCTGAGGTGCTCGAACATCGTTGTTAATGACTTGAAATCGAGGTTCTTCCCAAACAGACGACAGGTCAGGCAAAATCATTTCAAAAAGTCCTTAACGAGAGGAAAATAAAGCCTACATATGCCCACGGGCAAAAGCGTAAGAGCCATTATCGCCAGCCAAACGAGCCTCAGGGCTACAGAGTAAAAGGTTGCAACGACCAAAAGTGCAAGAGCCACTGTCGCTAGCTTAAAAATTGAAAACTTGAGGATTAAAATGAGCTCGAGTCGTAACCCGATTCGGAGACCGGATCCAAAATAGTTAACTATACATGCCTAAAGGCATAGCGTAAGAGCCCTCGTCGCCAGCTTCATGAGCCTCAAGGCCACATACCTAAAAGGTTGTTTCGACCCAAGGCATAAGAGCCACTGTCGCCAGCAAAAAAAAACTTGAGGGTCAATTGAGCTCGAGTTGCGATCTGACTCAGAGACTGAACCCAAAATAGTTAAAGTACAAATGCCCAAGGGAAAGGTGTAAGAGCCATTGTCGCCCGCCCATGCAGACGCAAAAGCTTAAGGGTCGAATAGGCTCGAGTCGAAACTCGACTCGGAGACTGAACCCAAAATAGTTGAACAAAGCATAAGAGCTCTAACGCCAGCTTGCGCCAAAGGTCGCATCAACCTAGCGTGAAAAAGCCTCCGGGCCTGCCTGACGAGCTCCAGAACTATATTACGAATCTAAGGATTCTCACCAACTCCGAAACTAGCCCGCCTGGTCGAAAGCAAAGCAGAAAGGGATACATAAGAGATAAAGCTTCAGGTTTTCCTTTATTTATATACGCAAAAAGGTGCGTTCTCCATCTACAGACGCACTCTGTGAATATCTCATACAAAATGGCAAAGTCTATGCTCCGCTCTAGAAGGCTATGGCCTACCAGCCCCATCCTCACTCTCTGCGGCGCCGACAAGAAGTGACCGAGCATCACGCTCGTCCACCCTCGCTCGAGCCAGCTCTTCCGAGAGAATAAAACCCCTGGAGCCGACCTCTTCAAGTACCTCTCTTCGGGATCTGCAACGAACATATTCCTCGATCCTCTTTTCACGATCGATGGCCCTCATCAACTCAGCTTGGGCATCAGTAGCATCCTTCACATGAATCTCCATCTCCTTATCAACCTTAGTCTAGCTCAATGCTGCTTCAACTCGAGCATCAACGATCTCAACCTTGACCTTCGAAAGTTCGGACTTGAGCTTCGTGATCATATCCGCTTGAACTGAAGTGTTTTCACGAGCCAAGCGGAGTTGGACTTCGAAGGCAGGAACTTCAGCCGAGGCACCCTTCTCCTCTGAAGCTTGGGCCTGAACCTGAGCTCTTAGTTCGCCACGACCACTCCTAACTCGGTCAGCTTCACCCCTAAGGTACTCCAGAGCCTTTATTTTTTCCTACAACTAAGATAGGCAAAAGGTTAACCTTAAGGGTAAAAAAAGAGAAATGCGTACTACGAGAGGTTACCTGCTCCATCAAATAGCTCTTGTAATTCGAGCTCTGGTACGCCTCATATCGCCAATGCATCAACTCAACCTCCTTCTAATCGCAGAGGAGCCTAAGGGACCTACCCTCATCCAGAGCTTTCCGAAGCCTAGCCCCATGACGGAGTAGCTCAGACCTGAGCCTATCAAAGGTCTGTAGAAGAAAAACTCGATAAGGAAGGAAGACATGAGATGCGGAAGGACTATGCCGAAACTCACCCCGAATTGAAGCCGGTGGACTTCTTCGAAGGCCGAGCACACTCCTGTTGGTCCAGCCCCATTGGCCCTGGAAGAACCAACCTCGGTCTAAGTATGATCACTCGGAGGAACCATCGGTCCAGAATTGAAGACTTCAGGAACAACAAGCTCGGGCGATGTTTTCTCCTCGAAGACACGGACCCGTTTAGCCCCACTAAAAGCTCCATCGCACTACGAGTGCATATCCTGTTTATCACCATCGTCCCTTGGCTCGGAAGCCGACAACTCCTCCCCTTCTCCGGAGGAGCACATCATCGCCACTAGGGACCTTCTGATACCTACGACGGTAAGGTCAGTACATAAAAAGAGGAAATATCATATCAAATATACGAAGGCCAAGGTAAAAGCTGATTACGCACATACCTTGGTATTTTGCTTCCCATCTGCCCCGGGACACAGCTCACCACCTACGCTCATCGCAAGTCGAATGGGTCGCCAACCTCCGATCCCAGCCGGACAAATTGGGAACTTTTCCTGGCGCCCACGAAGTTGCTGCAGAAAAAGAGGAAACACAATTACTAAACTGGTTTTTGCTATAAGTGAATCTAAGAAAGCACGAGACACTCTACTCACGCGCATAATTCCATCCCTCGGGAAATGGCATGAGCTCCACGGGGATAATGTCAGTCTTCCGGGCCCGGATGAATCGACTAACCCACTCTCGATCCCTATCTTCCTCATCATCAACAACAAAGGATGTGGATGATCGACACCGCAAGGTTAGCAGACCTCGATGATGAAAGGGCCGGAACAGCCTGACGAGGTGCTAAGCATGAATTCAAGCCCAGCCTTCTCCGCAAATAATCACATTGTCAGCACTACTCGCCAAAACGACGAATGTATATGTGCCAAAGTAACCCTATACTTCAGGCAGAAATCAAGCACGACCCTATCAAGGGGCCCTAGTGTGAAAGGGTATAAGTATACGTTCAGGAATCCATCAGCAGGGTCCGTAATACCCTCATCCGGGGAAAGCGCCTGCAACGCTACCCCCTCGCCCAATCCGCAGTTTCTCCTCACCATCTCCAGATGTTCCTCTCTTATCGAAGACATAGTCTTCAGAGTAAACTCCCGCGGATCCTGAGCACTGGGAGTGGAACTCTCCTCTCCTTGCCAGGCAGGCCCTGAAGTAGCAGTCATAACTATGGTAGAATTGGAAAACTGAAGTAGGGACCTACACCAACACTTTGCACTTAAAGTAATGAAGGGCTCGATGCCAAGGCGGAAGGATAAATATCTAAATAATGGGAACTTCCAAAGAAGCAAGAGCCACCCCATGTATATGTGGGAAACAACAACGATTTGCCTACCCAAGATAAGCCCCGGGAGGCCAATGGCCTCGATACGGATCCCGAGGTAGTACCCGACCCTAGAGATCTCCGTCAAAAAGAAGTTAGGCCCCAGAGGTCAGCGACGTCGTCTCCAGTTCCGAGGTGGTACCCGACCTCGATGTTTTCCCTCGAGAAGCAAAATAAGTGCTTCGAGCTCCATCCACGAGGGCTCAACCTTAGGAAGTTGCCTAAGTACTAATAGACCCTTCCACAGAAACCTTCCTACAAACACCTCAAAAGGTTATCTACGTCAAAGGTCAAAGTAAAAGCTCCAAGAACCCGAGGTTGACATCCACTTCGGTGCTCTATCTCCATGAGGCTCGAGGGCCCTGATGATCCAAGATTACCGGACCACTTCAGGCTTGATTCTGGGAACAACGATGAGCTCGAAAAGGAGCCATTTCTGTTGACCAAAGGCCGGAAAGAATATTGACGATCATCAATAGAGGCATACATTCAAAATCCTCACAGACACACTAGAGTATATAAGAACACGGCAAAAATCAAAAGCAGAAGTAAAGAATATGTCTTCATATTTCATAAATATTGGCTACAACGGCCCTCGGGGGGTTCTTAAATACAATTACAAAAGCCCGCAAGGGGTCCTTACGCAGAAACAAAGAAACAAAAGGGTATACACCCATAGTGAAAACCTAAGAACCTAGTCTATCCTCGAGGGTCCATCTCCGGTATCAGTATCCTCGAGCGCCGCCCCCTCAAGCTCGCATCCTCGAAGGCAACTCCTTCGACCGCCATCTCCTCTAGGTTCCCAGCTCAATCCCGCTGGAAGTCCTCACTGAGGGAAAAGATGAAGAAGAGGAAAATGAGGGGATACAGAGGAGGTAGAGAAAAGAGACATAGCCCACCAAAGCCAAAGGTTAAAGATTCGGCGGGCCCCAGCCTCAATGACCAGTGGAGCCACTTTATCCCTTGGGAAAGAAAAAACCCAAGGGATGAAGTGCCACACCAGGCCAGGGTAGGAGAGTGAGCAACAGTGCATAGTCCGAATGACTATCTAAAAAAGGGTTAATCAATTCCCCGTATGTCATCATCTCGAGCCAACAGGGACAGTGACAGCAGACGTAACAACAACCACAACAGCGGTAGAACAGCATAATCATGCTCAACGTAGAGGAGATCAGGCAAAGGGCCATGGCATGACCTATTGGAACGATGCCAAACGACCTTGATGCAGTAGACTCCAAACATGGAGATCAACAATATAGGAAGATGATAAGGAGAAAAGGGCGAATGAGCAGATGAAGGCACTTGGATAGAAAAACGATGCCAGAAAGTCCCCATTTATAGGAGATAACGGCACGGTCATCGAGTCCTTTGGAAGACTGACCGACGGATGCAATTACTGCATTCTTGAAGAACCAAATCAACGACGGTACTTTCACCTTGGAGAACGGGAATCGACAATGCATTGAATGATGTCGAAAAAGTCCATGGGATGTCCCGGTTATCGCAAAAAGTCGCGCCATAGGTTGAGTCATCAGTATGGCGTCGTCACGAGGAGCCCGAGGAGTCGTGTGTCAAAGTCATTTCCCATCGCTTCGTTCTGAGAAATGCGGAGACTATCTGTATGTGGCAAAATTAGAGGGCCTAATTTCTTGCTATCAAGTCACTTCCGAAGAATGTCTCGAGGCCCCGAGGACGTGGAGTTACGACCGAGTTCCCTCCCTCGGGGCTTGTCGAGGTCCGACTCAAAGAAGACGAAGATCGAGGCTGGAGCAAAACGGGGGATTCCCAAGGTACACGGCTAAGTCTGACAGAGCCGGCCTACCTAAAGCCTGTATCGAGGCGTCCCGTCTGGTCGTCCCATCTCCATGCTTTTACAATTAATATACGTTGTACTATAACAGGATTTCCCTCCTATATAAAGGGAATCCTCACCACTTTGTAAGGGGTTGCTGTTGCTCCAACCATTCTACACAAGATCAATGATCTCTCTCTCTCTCTCTTTTCTCTCTAACTTACTTGCTCGAGGCTACTCTTTACATTCATTGCTTTCATACTTGTTCTTCATTCATTGCTTGATCTTGACCATAAAGAGCCTTCTTTAATTATATCTTAACCGTTATCCCCTTCCCGGTTATCCCCGATAGCTCGAGTCGGGTATCGACCCCGAGGCCTTTCATCGATCAGTCCAAGCCCGGGTAGCAAGCCCCTCGGTTTGATTACTGTCCTGTCTTAACTTATATTTCGTTATTAAACTTCATACACGTAGCATCAATTGCTCTAACAACTAGCATAAAAATAGATCACGTATTATTAGAGTTCCATATATAAATTTAATTGTTGTTACCATTTTCACGGTAAACTGTTTCCCTCCATTCCCTTAATTATTTTATTAGGATTAAAATTTTTCATACGGACAAAACAAAAGGGGGATAAATACGGTGCTTCAGTGGTAATCTTCTTGATAATTAGCCAATAAAACTTGATGCTAGAAGAGGACCACTTAGCTATACATGTACTCAAAATTTGACTCTTTTTTTTTTAATTTATAGTTTTACTAGTTCAACTTTGGCGAAATATCCTCAAAGCCTTTAGACCAAAGGCAATGTAACATAAAATGAGGAATGAACTTGTGATGGTGATTTACTTTAGAAAGAAATGGATGTGCGCAAGTTTCGAAATCCTATGTTTGGTGTTAGTCAGAAGTATTCGTATATAAACAACACTTGAAAAGTAGAAAAATGGACCTTTCATCGTTGTTGTCTCTTAGAGACCGAGCCCCTAAGCTAAATAAAAACTTCTTGTTAGTGCGGCCGGTCAATAAAGGGCCCGAACCCTTATAGAATTAAGGGTTCGACCCCAGACCATCGTAACAACAACAGGAAGGCAAAAAAAAAAAAAAACTATATCAAAGATATATCAAAAAAAATATAGAAAAGAAACACAGAGATGGGAGGACCTAAGTTAAAGTATTCGTTCTTCTTTCTATTTATCATTTTTGCTACAATAATACGGAACCTAATGGCTCACATTGGTGACTTTGACGAGGTGTGGCGGAGGAGAGCCGAAGAAGCAAGAAAATATGCCCGTCAGATTTATGAGCCCAACCCTGAAAATGTCACCCTTGCATTTAACCAGAAAGTTCGCGAGTAAGTTAATTTTCAGGTCTTTTTTCTGAAACGAATTTAGAATTTAGAACCAGTAAATTATGAATTCGGATGTATAGTCTATAATATGTAAATAATTTTAATTTTTTTTGCATGTGTATATATTGTTCTGGTAAAAAAATAGATTCATTCAGTTACATCCTTCAAATCTACTTTAGATTTACCTCTCTTTTATTTTCTACGTGTTTTGTGATGTTTATAATCTTTCAAAAAAAAAGAAAATTGATTTGTCTTCTTCAATCTGGTGAAAAGTCCATATTGTAGGGTCAACTTAAATTTTTGAAAATTTATTGGCGGGCTTTGGTTTATAAGGGTTAAACTAATTAATATTTCTGAAATAAATTTTCATATTTGTAAACAACAGAATGGGCATTATAATTCATAGTTAATATTTCAAAATATGTAAAAGTACCTAAAAATATATAGTCGGAGAAATTAATCTGTTAAATTCTTCAAATATCAATAGTGTTAATAAAATGAATAGAGAGGGTAGCCAACATTATTATTATTATTATTATTATTATTATTATTATTATTATTATTATTATTATTCGTGTTGCTAATATTCAACTTATATTATAAAAAATGATGAGTTGCAATGCAGTACTATGAAGGAACTAAGGCAAGTGACAGTTAGCAATAGCACAAGGAGGGGTCTAGGGACCAAAAAGTACAAGGGACCTTGCATGGTCACAAATCCAATTGATAGGTGCTGGAGATGTGACCCTAATTGGGCTGACAATAGGAAAAGGCTAGCTGATTGTGCAATGGGTTTTGGATACAAGGCCACCGGTGGGAAGGATGGCGAAATCTACATCGTCACCGACAATTCAGACGATTATGCTGAACCAAAACCTGGAACTCTCCGTTATGCCGTTATCCAAAAGGAGCCATTGTGGATCATATTCGAAAGAAGTATGACCATCAGGTACGTGTTTGCAATTTAATGTTTCTTCGGGGGCGGTTCAAAGCTAAACATAGAGGTCTTTTTTTTATATATAAAATTAAAAAAAAATTATATATAATTTCATTTAAATTCTATATTTCTAGTTTTTCTTATGCAGAGTTATTAATAATTAAATATAATCCATTTAATTTCTCTTGAGGTATACTTCTAATTTAAGGTTTTTATTGTTTGCTAAAATTTTATCAAGGGTATGTTGGGAGATTGTATTAAAGTTTCAACTTTTTTTTAGTTATGAATTAATAATTGAAGTCTTTCTCAATTTATGGTCCAGAGAGTGATTTCCTGAAAGACATTTTATTCTCAATTTATGATCAACAATTTAATCTTACTTTTTACTATGAAAATCTCTACTTTCTCATTTAAAACACTAAATATTCTTTTAAAAAAAAATTAATATATAACCTATTAGGAAAATTTGGGGCCCTAAATATTATGAGGCCCAAAGCAGTTGCTTTAGCAGCTTTACCCTTGGGCCGGCATTGTATTTCTTCTAAGTACAGCTTTGTTCATAAATTTAAAGGTGAGCAAATATCATTTATAGCCACTCGGGCCAAATTTATATCATGCGGTAGCCCAAAATTACAATACACAATTTATAGCCCAAAAGCAATTCTAGTGACTAGCCCAAACTACCGCTTTCTAGTTCTTTCTTCAGCAATTCGGATTTTTCCTTCTGAAATTTCTTCTGAGATTCCTCGATTTATAGCACAATTTTTTTTACATCTTTTGTTTTTTACGTTAGATTATGAAATCAATAATGAAACAGCTTTGATCTAATTACAAGAGATTTAGCAATTAATGTAATAAGCATAATATAACGATTAACAAAGCAAGAGAAACTCCAAACCAGAAGGAATAGATCAACTCATTTGTTATTAGTACGTATTTCTAGAAATTCAAGAGCTGTTGATTTTGTTTAAAAGTGGAAAAGGAAAATCATTGGCTAAAGAGAGAGGGGCAACCAACCTTTGAATAAAAATTCCAAGCTCTCCTCATTTTTTTCTGGGCTAACCTTCTTTGCTAGGGAAATTCTTTGCTTTTCACCAAATAAATTTTCATTTCCACGTGTATATCATTAGTTGATTTTGATGGGAATCATAATTTTAGGCCCACCATTAGATATATTTATATGGATATTTATGTATTTCTTTGGTGAAAATAGATTTGAATATTGGTATATGACAAAATATATACAAAGTAGACTGTCATTATACAAAAATTATAGTACAAAATAGATTGTCACTATATAATTTATATATAATAGACTGTCACTATACAAAATAGACTGTCACTATACAAAATATATACTAAATAGACTGTTACTGTACAAAAAATATACAAAATAGACTGTCACTATACAAGTTAGACTATCAATATACAAAAAATATACAAAACAGACTGTCACTATACAAAAAATATACAAAATACACTGAAAAATACAAGATACACTTATATACAAAATTCACTGAAAAATACAAGATGCACTTATATACAAAATTCACTGTCACTATACAAAATATATACTAAATAGACTGTTACTATACAAAAAATATACAAAATAGACTGTCACTATATAAGTTAGACTGTCAATATACAAAAGTATACAAAATGGACTGTCATTATACAAAAAATATACAAAATATATTGAAAAATACAAGATACACTTATATACAAAATTGTAATAGTATATATACTATTTTTATACATTTTATAACAATTTATATATAATTTTTATAATATACACTGAAAAATACAAGATACACTTATATACAAAATTTATACAATATATATATATATATATATATATATATATATATATATATATATATATATATATATATATATATATATATATATAATATTTATATAAAGTTAAATATAAATATCATCTAAATACCCCATTAAATCCAGACCCACCATCGATACTCACTGTAAAAGTTCTTCACTCACAAAACACTATTATGACCGAAGAAGAAGAAGAAGTAGAAACTTGACTAGAAAACCCCACGACTTTTGCTGCCACTCTTGTATCATGCATCGTAATTGAGTAAATTTAATAATTGAATTAAAAATTTTGTGATTTTTCTAGGTACTCAAACAAATTTTTTCAGTGAGAAGTAAAAAAATAATAAAGAGAAAAAATATAGATCTGAAATGGGAGATAAAGAAGGGAAGGAAAATAAAAAAAATAACCAAAAAAAGATAAAAGGAAGACGAAGAAGACACATAGAAAGAAAGAGGATATGAATGAAAATGGTAATAGGAAAAAAAAATGTATGCATTGGATAGAATGAAAGAAAGATAAAAATGTGTGCATTGGATAGAATGAAAGAAAGATAAAAAGGCTAGGATTAAATGTTGTCTTGGGAAGATAAATGCATTGGAAATAGATAATGGCTATAAGTTGCAAATAAATTGGGCGGAAAGGCCATTTTCTGTAAGTGGGTAAAAATATGGGCTATTAAAATTTTGAGGGGCTATAGAGGGTAGTTTTCTCAAAAATTATTTTGAGAAGTATTTCCAGTAAAATGATAGTTTTCAGCTTCAATTTTTTTTAAGAAAAGTAAAATTCATGCACGAATATAATTTTTGACTTCAAATACTCATTTTTTTTAAATTTCACCCAAATATTGCGTGTATGGACTCCAGGTTACACCAGGAGATGATCATGCAGAGTGACAAGACCATCGATGCTCGTGGGGCTAATGTTCACATTGCTAAAGGCGCTGGCATTACCCTCCAGTACATCAAGAACGTGATCATCCACGGACTCCATATTCATGACATTGTCGAAGGAAGTGGTGGGATGGTTCGTGATGCAGTGGACCATATTGGCATACGTACCGTTAGTGATGGAGATGGAATTTCTATTTTTGGTGCGTCCAATATATGGATTGATCATGTCTCTATGAAGAAATGCTATGACGGAATCATAGACGCTGTAGAAGGATCAACTGGTATCACTATATCCAATGGACATTTCACTGACCATAATGAGGTGATGTTGTTTGGTGCAAGTGACAGTTCTTCAATAGATCAAGTTATGCAAATCACATTAGCTTTCAATCATTTTGGGAAGAGATTGGTGCAGAGAATGCCAAGGTGCCGATGGGGATATATTCATGTTGTTAACAATGACTATACTCACTGGAATATGTATGCCATTGGGGGTAGTATGCATCCAACTATCATTACCCAGGGTAATCGTTTTATTGCTCCTCCTGACATCTTCAAGAAACAGGTAAAGCCAAACACTACACTTTTTTTTGTTTGCCTTTTTGTTTGTCTTAAAATAATTTCTTTGGAATTTGTAAATTGCGGGGGTAATTAAAAAGGATATAAGCATAATTATAGCTTGTATACACTTAGAGCCCGTTTGGATTGGCTTTAAAAAAGTGTCTTTTAAGCTAAAAAACAGTAAGTTGGGGTTGTCCAACTTATTACTTTTGGCTTGTTTTAAGCAGTTTTAAATTTATGTTAAGCACATTTTAACTTTACGAAATACTAAAAAATCTAAAAAGAGCTTAAAAGCTGATTTCACTAGCTTAAAAGCCAATCCAAATTGCGGAAAGGGAAATCACCTATATGGCGGAAGAAAAACGAAAGGGAAATCACCTATATTGCAAAAAAGAGCTTCTCTAGCTTTTGCACACGCTTTCTTCTAAGCCCTTTTATCCGAATCTTATCTACTGAAAAGGAGTATCAGTATATTTTAACCGGCTATTATACGTAGCTTATTTACTGTACTATCAAGTTCACTAAATTAGAAATTATAGATAGTTACTCCTATATGTTATTGTAAGTTATATTTTGTTAACGTGATGATATAAGCAAATTATACGCTATCAATACACAAAAGTTAATTTCAATTATGAATGTGTACATTTAGGTAACAAAGAGGGAGTACAACCCAGAAGAAGTGTGGAAGCAGTGGACATGGAGATCAGAGGGAAATCTATTCATGAATGGAGCATACTTCATTGAATCTGGTGATCCAGATTGGTCCAAGAAACACAAAGAGCTTTATGATGGAATATCAGCTGCCTCAGCTGAAGAAGTTACTTGGATAACTAGATTTGCAGGTGCACTTGGTTGCAAAGAAGGAAAGGCTTGTTAATAAGAAAAAAGAATGTTCTAATCATCTTATTAAGACGGCAAATCTTGGCATTGACTGGCGGCAACTGGAAATTAAACATGTCTAAAGATTTTTTCAACCACGGTGAAGTCGGAAGAATGCTACGTTTTTTTGTATGTGTGTATCTATATTGAGATTGTTTTGTAAATTACTAAATGAGCTATAAATATTGATTACCCTTTATGTGCGTTTGTTGTGCCATTAGCAGCTTTGTACTCAATGTTTTGGTTCGCTAATAAATGCTATGCAAGATTTTCTTTATTTTTCGCAGTGTCTCCGCCAAATTTACTTAGTTTGTCGCTAGTCGCTACATGCCATGTTTATGAACCAAAAAAGGAAGGAAGAATAAAACATATAAAGATTAAAGGGAAAAGGGTCATATATAACCCTCTACTTTTGTATTTCATATCTATCATCCCTAATACTCTCAAGCAATATCTACCCTTTTCATCAACAAAACCTTTTAAAAATACCCTCACTTAACGGAAAGCCACCAGATTAAAAAATTAATCATTTAAAAAAAATTCATTAACCCATAACCCATTTAAACCATCATATAAGAAAAAGGAACCCAAATTTTTGAGACGTCTTAACATAATTTATTCATTTAGAGAGAGACCGAAAATGATGATGACAGTAGGATTTATAATAAGAACTTATATTTTTAGTTCTTAGTTGTTCATGGTGGTATTAGGATGTCATGTTATCATGGTTTTATTTTTGTGTGGTTATAATATGACATCCTTTGTCTAATGTAATGCACACTTGACAGTTTGTTTGTATGTTGGTAACAACTGATATATACTTTAATACTACTTGTGTTTGGTTAATATATGAAGTTAGTGTACTTATGTTGATAAGTTACTTTCCAGCTTGTTGTTTTACTTTCTTTCATTCTTGATGAATTCCTTAGACTATAGCTTGATATTAAATTGAATCTCCTAATTATTTTTTTTAATTTTTGTTCATTATAAGTTCAGTTGTTTTTAAGAGTTATGAGTATCACATCCCATAGCTTGAAATCCAACTTTGGTTCTTAAGGTGTGATTTGACGATAATTACTCGTTATCCAAGTGCTTAAAGCAAAATGAGAAAATCATGGTGCGTGAATACTCATCAATAAAGGCTCACTGTTGGAGGAAGAAATACGTTGGTAGCTGCCTTAAGACTTCAGAACTGTCAAGCTAATAAGATACTATAAACATTCAAATCTTGGTGAACACTCTATACAGTTCGTCATGGTGGAAAGATTTTTTTTTTTTTTTGGAAAAGATAGAATATAATAAACATACGATAAGGATATTAAAAGAATTAGAACTCAATATAGAAATGAATATAAAATTGTCGGTAATTTTTATGCTTTTCACTTTTGGAGTTCAACAAGTGGTTGCGAAGGATATGACTAATCTATAAGGAAAAAGTGCACTAAATAAAAGGAGTTTATCCAGATATTAATGGGTTTAAAAAAATCGTTCTTTTTATTAATTTGATGGCTTTCCATTAGATGGAAAGTATTTTTAAAAATGTTGGTTAATGGTAAGGATAGATATGAACCGATAATATAAAGGAAGATAGATATAAACAATATACCAAAGTAGAAGGGTGTATATATATATATATATATATATATATATATATATATATATATATATATATATATATATATAAAAGACCCTTTTACATATCACACTATATTCGCAAATGGTAAGGATAGATATGAACCGATAATATAAAGGAAGATAGATATAAACAATATACCAAAGTAGAAGGGTGTATATATATATATATATATATATATATATATATATATATATGACCCTTTTCCATTTAAGATATATTCGCAAATGCTCTGATCTCTATTCATTTCTGTCTATGACCCTTTATGGTAAAATAGAAGCAATAATCTGGCCACACACAAAAAAGAAAAAAAACCACTTCGAAAAGAAAAAAGAAACAGTGTATGAAAATATAGTGATTGTTGGGGCAACTAAATATTACTACCTTAATTAGCTGGAAGACAATCAAATATCAAAATCCCCACTAACACTTATTGTAACGATCCGATTGGTCGTTTTGAGAATTTTCATCCGATTCAGCTATTTGAAGTCTTGAGCAGCATCGTTCTATGTATTATGATTTATGTGAATCGTCGGTTTTGATTTTCAGGTTATTCGGAATTGATTTGGAAGAATAAAATTCATGGTTTAAACTTTAAGTTGGAAGAGATGACCAAGTTTGACTTTTTGGTATTTCACCTCGGATTGAAGTTTTAATTATTTCTTTAGCTCCGTTGGGTAATTTTTGATGTAGGAGCGTGTTCGTATTGTGATTCGGAGGTCCGTGAAATGACGAAAGTTGGATTTTTAGAAAGTTTAACGGGGAGTGAACTTTTTGATATCGTATTTAGATTTTGGTTTGGGGAATTGGAATAGCTTTGTTATGTCATTTGGGACTTTTGTGCAAAATTTGGATTCATTCCGTATTGGTTTGCTATGTTTCGACAGGAGTTATTGAAGTTGAAAGGTTTAAAGTTCATCAAGTTTGAATTGAGGTGTGATTCATTATTTTGATGTTCTTATGTGTGATTAGTAGGTCTATGTTTTGTTTCAGAACTTGTTGATATGCTCAGACGGGTCCTGAGGGGCTCGGGCGTGTTTCAGATTGATTTCAGACTATTTTTCCTTCATTTTTCATTGCTGGTTCTACAGAATTCTGGGCTTCTGGTTTCCTTAATTGCGTTCGCGGAGAAAGGATCGTGATCACATAATGTTGGTTTCTGGCTAGGAAGAAGTTGTTCTTCGTGTTTGCGAGTACTCAGACGCGTTCGCATAGCTTGCTGCAGATTGTGCACCACGTTCACGCTAGTAACCACGCGTTCCCGTAGTGTATTTTGGGCTGAGTTGGGCAGAGGTTTTTTCTCTTTGCATTCACGATGTTGTTCCGCGATCGCGTATCTTTGAGAGCCTTGTGTACCTCATTCGTGAGGCAATTGCTGCGTCCGCGTAGTGTATTTTGGGGAGGCTGTTGTGTTTGTTCTTCGCGTTAGCGTTAGCGGAGCCTTATCTGTGTTCGCATAGAGTCTTTTGGTAGTAGTCCATTTTGTTCATCAATAACGCGATGTATTTCCGCGTTCACATAAGAGGAATGCCTGGGCAAATTATAAAGTACTTTA
This sequence comes from Nicotiana tabacum, assembly GCF_000715075.1. NCBI lineage: Eukaryota > Viridiplantae > Streptophyta > Magnoliopsida > Solanales > Solanaceae > Nicotiana > Nicotiana tabacum. The sequence goes on along the minus strand of NC_134101.1, from coordinate 90,777,858 downwards.
TTTTGAGAGTTTCGGCCATTTTTATATTTTTGGAGTTGTGGAGCTCGGATTGAGGTGATTCTTAAAGCAATTTACACCATATGAATTGGGGTAAGTGTTATCTACTCGATTTTGGTTATATTTCGTGAATCTATCTTCGTTTTTGGTAATTGGATTGCGAATTTTAAAGAGGAAATTGAGGGTTTTAGCCTAAAGTTTCATAAAGCAATTTTTTGAGTTTTATACACTGATTTGGAGTCGGATTTGAGTGAAACTAGTATGGTTGGAATCATAATTGAATGAGTTGTTGGATTTTATGATTTTTGTTGGGTTCCGAGGCGTGGGCCTGGGTGTGACTTTTGGCCGGTTTTGGGCTTTGATTAAGGATTCGACCTTTATCATTTAGAAATGTTTCATTGGGCTTTTTTGATGTATTTGAGTTGCTTTTGGCTAGTTTTAAGCCTTTCAGAGGTCGGTACGCGCGAGATGACATTTTTAGAGCATCGCTTGGCTTGCTCGGTATTGGAATTGGCTTGTTCGAGGTAAGTAACACTTCTAAACTTAATGCTGAGGGTATGAAACCCCAAATTACGTGCTGTGTGATTGATGTTGAGGTGACACACATGCTAGGTGACGGGCGTGTGGGCGTACACCGTGTGAATTGTGACTCCATTATTTCTGTGGTATTGCGTAGTTACCTGATCTTACCTTGTCACGACCCGGATTTCCCACCCTCAGGAGTCGTGATGGCGCCTACTAGTGAAAGCTATGCAAGCCAACCATTACAATTATTTACCTTTTCCATTTTTAATCCTTTAGCAGTTGTGAATTAACATTATATAAACAACGGAAATAATAAAGTGGAAGAATGAAATATAATAATTTAATATTAATATCGATATAAATCCATAAACAAAAGCTACCTAGATCTGGTGTCACAATTTCATAGACTGTCTAAGAATATTACAAATAAGGGCCCGCAAGATAAATACAAGCTGTTTCAGAAATACATAGAAGAAACAGTATGCAAAGATAGAAAGAGACGCCAAGGCCTGCGGACACCTGCAGGACTACCTCGGGTCGCCTGATGGACTGAAGGCAGCAACTTCACTGCAACACCGTGATATGCACACAGTGTAGAGTGTAGTATAAGCACAACCGACCCTATGTACTGGTAAGTGCCTAGCCTAACCTCGGCAAAGTAGTGACGAGGCTAGGATAAGACTACCAAATAAACCTGTGCAGTTAAATCATATACAGCGGGAAGATAAAGACAGAAATTTACAGTTAAGGATAGGAAAGGGAAACATGCTACGGGGAACAACAAGTAACAACAGAAAACCAACAGATAAATGTCAAAAACACCATAATTCAATTATCAGCAATAATCGGAAATCAAAGACAAGTGCACGACATCATCCTTCGTGCTTTTACTCTCGTCCTCACCATAAGAATCAATATAATCGACACGACATCACCCTTCGTGCTTTTACCTCACATAATCATGGCACGGAATTATCCTTCGTGCATTATCACTCATATCATGGCACAACATTGTACATCGTGCGGCACAACATCACCCTTCGTGCTTTTACCTCACAATATCGGCACGACATCACCCTTTGTGTATTAACACTCTCAAAATAATGCACGGCATCACCCTTCATGCTTTACACTCTTCCTCACTCAAGCAACAACCACAAAGCAATTTGGGCAAGGGAATCAACAATTTCACAATAAAATTCTGGCGGAAACACCCTCGCGATCGCGAAGAACAACTTCGCAGGCTCCTGACTTAACTTTATGCGAATGCATTAATCACCACGTGAATGCGATGCTCTGCCTCTCTCTCCTACGCGTTCGCGGACCACTAATCACGTTCGCGATGAACAAACGCATGGCTCCAGCTTTGGTCAACATAACTATACGCGAACGCAACTTAGCCCACGCGTTCGCGATGCTTCACCTGATCAACCTACGCGATCGCATCCCTTACCCTGCGAACGCAATGAACAACTTGACTGGTCTCCAAAAATGCTCTGCAATCGCGAGCCTCCTCACGCGATCGCGAAGAAGGATCTTCTGCAATAGAAATACCAGCAAAATTTGCTAACCTTTCAAGTCCAAAATTGACCCGTTGAGCATCCGAAACACACCCGAGGCCCTCGGGACCTCAACCAAACATGTCAACACATCCCATAACATCATTCAAACTTAGTCGAGCCTTTGAATCACTCAAAACAATGCCAAAACACCAAATCAACCTCAGATTCAAGCCTAAGAACTTATAAACTTTCAAATTCCACAAACGACGCCGAAACCTATCAAATCACATCCGAATGACCTGAAACTTTGCACACATGTCACAAGTGACACTACGGACCTGCTCTGATTTCTGGAATTTCATTCTGACCCGGCTATCAAGATTTCCATTGCCGACCAGAAACTCCAAATTTCCAATTTTGCCAATTCAAGCCTAATTCTACCACGGACATCCAAATTACATTCCGAACACGCTCCTAAGTCCAAAATCACCTAACGGAGCTATTCGAACCATCGAAATTTACATCTGAGACCTTCTACGCATAAGTCAACATCCGATTGGCTTTTTCAACTTGAGCTCCTAAATTAGGGACTAAGTGTCTCATTCCACTCCAAAACCACTCCAAACCCAAACCAACCAATATTATATGATGAAATATAGCTGAACAACACATAAAGAAGCATAAATGGGAAAATAGGGATGTAATTCATAAAATGACCGACCGGGTCGTTACAATACTTATCCTGTTGTGACCCACTAAGGTCATTTATGTTGTTGAGCTACCTGCTTTCATTGCATTACATACTTAGTCATACGTATTCATATGCATATCATATCTCTGTCTCTGTTACTATTTATTGATACGTCACATCATTATTTTTGGGCTAATATTTCATGACATTATGAGCCCGAGAGATTGGAGAGATTGATGACTGAGTGAGGCCGAGGGCTTGATTATGAGGAAATTTATGGGATCAAGATGCACACCACAACATATTTCATTGATTTATGCCATGATTGGCTTGATATAGCGCTTGTGTAACAACCCGACCGGTCATTTTAAGCTCTAGTGCGTTGTTCAGTGGTTTGAAGTTATGAGTAGCTTCATTTCAGGTGTTATGACTCGTAGGCTTGGTCAGAGTTGAATTCCGGGAAGTTCGGAGTCAAATTAGAAAGAAAATTCTCATTTCAGAAGCCTTAAGTTGGAAGAATCGACTAGGATTGGATTTTGAGTAAACAACATCAGAATCGGGATTTGAAGTTTCCAGCAGGTTTGTATGATGATTTCGAACTTGGGCGTACGCCCGAATCGGGTTTTTGATGACCCGGGAGCGTTTTGGCGCCTACTGTGGAAGTTAGCATTTTTGGAAGAATCTCATAAGTTTGGATGGAAGTGCATTTCAGGGTTATCAATGTCCGTTTGAGATTCTGAGTCTGGGTATAGCTCCATATGGTGATTCTGGTATTGGGAGCGCGATCGGAAGTGAATTCGGAGGTTTGTAGGTCATTTTGGGGTCATTTAGCTAAAGATAGAATTTGAAGGTTTTTGAGAAGTTTGACCGGAAGTGGACTTTTTGATATCAGGGTTGAAATCCAATTTTGGGAGTTGGATTAGGTCCGTAATGTCAAATATGACTTGTGTACAAAATTTGAGGTCAATCGGACGTGATTTGATAGGTTTCGTCATCAAATGTAGAAGTTTGAATTTCTAAAGTTCATTAAGCTTGGATTGGAGGTCGATTCGTGATTTTAGCGTTGTTTATATAATTTGAGGCCTCGATCATGTTCGTAATGTGTTTTGAGACTGGTTGTTATGATTGGTTGGGGTCCCAGGGGCCTCAGATGAATTCCGGGTGGTTAACAGATCGAAAATGAAGTTTTGGAAAGGGCTGAAGTTGCTGGTTGCTGGTGTAACCGCACCTGCGAGACTAGGGCCGCAGGTGCGGAGCCGCAGAAGCGGTCTTCGTGCTGCAGAAGAGAAAATGGATAGCTAGGCTAGGATCGCAGATGCATTCATTTTGCCACAGATGCGGGACCGCATCTGCGGAGGAGAGGACGCAGAAGCGGAATGGGCTAGGAGCCATGGACCGCAGAAGCGGCATTTGGTTCACACCTGCGAGATCGCAGAAGCGGTCAGGAGACTGCATGTGCAGAAATGTTGGAAGCAGTGAGGTTTTTTTAAATTGGGGGTTGGGTTCATTTCAACCCCATTTCATCCATTAGAGCCAATTTTGGAGCAACTTTGAGGTGCCATTTTCACCACCAAGTATGAGGTAAGTAATTTATGCTAGTTTTTAGTTAAATACATGATTATATACGGATTTGGACATGAAAATTGGTAGAAACCTGGGGTTTGAGGGGAAACCTAGAAAATGGATATTCTTGGATTTTGACAGCGACTTTGGGTATGAAATTAAGAGAAAATCATATATTTGAGTTCGGGAGTTCATGGGTAAACTTTATCTTCGAAAATTCGGAATTTGGGCACGTGGGCTCGAGGGAAATTTTGTCAACTTTTCGATGGGGGTTAGGAATTGTTATAAATGGGATCGTAATGAGTAATTGAACATATATTAATGGATTTGCATAATTATTGGCTAGTTTTGGAGCATTATGCATCGATTCGAGTCTTCGGAAGAGCATGGAATGCCGGTTATGGGTCTTCGAAGCGAGGTGAGTCTTCTTTCTAACCTTGTAAGAGGGAATTGTCCCCATAGGTGAAATAATTAGTTATGTGCTCCTATTTGTGGGGCCTACGTATGCATGAGGTGACGAGAGTCCGTGCGTAGCTACTATTATGCTATTGTCCGGGTAGTCTAGGACCCAAAAGCATGTTGTACTTGGATATATTTATAATCCTATTGACGGTTTGAAGTGCTTAAATCCTATTGAATTGGTTAATGAATTTCTAAAAGCATTAAACTTTATTTTATAAAATTGTTAAAAGAGAATTGGCTTTTCTTTGGATAATTGTTCCCTGTTATCTTCTTGATTGACTGTCTGTATGTATTTAATTTTGGAACAGGCCGAACGCCTCGGTAGATTAAATAGATGCATCTATGGTTCGCGCCATTCGACCCTCTGGCAGTGCACAATTTAAATATTGTTGGATCGGGCCGTACGACCTCGGCATGATTTGCGTATGCTTGTATTTCTTGCCTTGAAACTTATTGAAGTTGTTATTGCCTCTTCCCGGTTTTAGGATATTTGTATAACCGATGAAAAGGAATTTGGAAATTTTCTGTAAAAGAAAGAATTTCTTACTTGCTTCATTCCATTGAATTATAATCATGTTTATAAAAATCACCGATTTACTATATTATTGAGATAACATTCTTGGACCACTAGTAAGTGTTGAAGTCGACATCTCGTCTCTACTTCTTCAAGATTACACAGGATACTCATTAGGTACACGTTGTTTTTGTACTCATACTACACTTGCTGTGCATTTTTGTTGCACAGGTTTATGTGTGGCTAGTGGCATAGCGGTATGGTTGATACGGAGATTTAGGTGAGTTGCATTTATCGAGAAAACCGCAGCGAGCAGAGTCACCTTCAGAGTAATGTACTGTATTTTCATTTCTGTCCACTTGTATTCCGGACAGTTATTGTATTTTATTTCATTCCTAGTAAATGCTCCTGCACTTGTGACACCGGGTTCTGGGATGTCTATGGGTTTATTCAGAAATTTAAAATTGTTAAATGTTTTATTATTTATTCAGTGGAATTTATTATGTATTGTTTAAACGTATAAAAGAAGTGATTTTAGAAATAATTAAAACGAGAAGTTATTAGTTATTTGTTGTTGGCTTGCCTGATAGTGGTGTCTGGCGCCATCACGACCCTTAGTGGATTTTGGGTCGTGACAACATGGTATCAAAGCACTAGGTTCCTTTAGGTCTCACGAGTCATGAGCGAGTTTAGTAGAGTCTTGCGGATCGGTACTGAGACGTCTATATTTATCTTTGAGAGGCTACAGGGCTATTAGGAGCACTTCCCTTCTTGATTCCTTATCGTGCGATTTGATTCCTTGGGGCTTTTGCCCTTGTTTCCTTCCTACTCAACCTTACGCGATGCGAATCGCTTGTTATAAATCGAGAATTGAGGAATTGTAATGGTACTACGGACGTGGTGCAGGATGTTTCTCCCGGTATAGTTGATTGGGCTATAGTCGTTGCCTTGCAAAAGGATTTTTCTATCGTTTCGGCTCGGTAGTTGTGCTTCTAAGAGCTTAGAGGCTATGCACAGGTCGCTATGATGCTCACGATTGGTTATCGCATAGTAATGACTTGATAGCAGGATACTTGCCTATGTGTTGGGGCAGTGAATGACTTGGAAGGATGTTTACTCAATGCAAGATTCAGAGATTCAGAATTTTATTTCCCGGCGGAAGAGAGATAATCGGGCTATAAATGTTCAGGTTTGGTTTGATGGAGTAACAATACTTGGTATTTTCAAGCGTGATGGAATTTTCATCTGTGACGTGGTATCGTCGTCCTCGATTGAATATGTTGAGTTTGCCGGTGTTATGGTTTTCTTCAATTCGCTTTTGGGGTAGGATATTGTGAAATAATAATGGAGAGGTGACTGTTAGAGATCGCGATGTGTAGTGGTTCAGGATTGAGTCGGTATATCTAGGGTTGATGGCCCAAGAAAGATGACCTCGGGGAGATTTATAATTAGTAGCGGTTCATGGGTTCAAGCGCTACGAAGATGGATTTTATTTAAGGCAACAGCTGAGCAGCAAAGGATGAGGAAGGACATGTGGGGAGTTTTAGGCGTTGGTTAAAACTTCTAGAAGGCCAGGTATAAGAAGCAAAGGTCGTGTAGTCGATTAAAGGGGTGAATTCCGCCAAAGTGGGAGAGTGGCGGAGTTCCATATGGGCTTTGCGGTAGGATGACTACACATCTTAAAGAGAGTTTGTAATGATTTGGGAATTTTAGTGATTGATGATTGGGGTCTACAGATTTAATTTGAAGTATTGGCTATTATGCGGCAGGAGATTTGATATAACAAAAAGGAGTTGCTTGATATGAAGAGGGATACAACATAACTTAGAATTTGAAGGATGTTGTCGCACATTTAATTAATGTCCACGAGGGGTGGATGGACTTGTGCAGCTAGAGAGTGCGCTCGGACTTAGGATGGGTTATTGGTGTCGTAGTGATTATACCCCGTGTAGGAGCGTTGGAAGATGTCGACACGTAAATTCCACAGGTGTGTTATCTCTAGTGAGCAGATCGGTGGTCGCATGGTTGGTGAAGCTTCTACGAAGAATTCTATTGGTTATACAGCAAAGAGATCGGTCATACGAATGTGGTTAATGATTCAGAGTATAAAAAGAGGTTTTACAGAAAGATTCCGAGAATTTTGGCGGTTGATTGCACAAGGTTATGTTAATAAAGGATAAGGAATCTTGGTGAATTCCAGAGTTGTGTAATAGTGGCTTCAAGCTAAGTGAGAGAGTCCCACCGCCTATGATTGGGTTGCATGGTTAATTACTTGCGAGGTTTCTGGTTATTAGAATATTGATGGGTTCTTTCAGCTACGGGATCAGAACATAAGTGGTAATTTGAGAAAAGGAATTGTTAAAGGTGTGCTATAGTTGGCCTTATTGGCTCATGTTCAGACTTGGGGAAGGAGTCAAGATTTATGCTTTGTATAGATGCTGGTTTTAATGGAAGTGATTCTGCCGGGTGCTTCGTCGAGAGGTTATTCATGTGCTAGAAGATTCATGGAGTTAATTATATTCGGGGCCATGTCAGAGCGGGTGGCTCTCAACAACGGTCCTAATGGATTAAAAGAGGTAAAGTGTGGTGCCTAATGATTTCTTGCCTATAGGTACGGTTAAGAATCAAGCTTTTGTACCAGCTTATGAGAAGAGGCCCAGAATGTTCTATGATGTTTTGACTTACAGTGTAGCATTTGGGAGGTATGAAATACTTCGTGGAATTTGTGACAACATGGTCTCGTGATTCAAGGTCACTCGGGATGAGTACGGATGGAGTAAGCTATGTGTTGAATGGTGTTATTATTATTTCAAAGGCAATCAAGGATAAATTGGACGAATATAGACTGGCTAGCCATAGTTGAATTGGCATATTGGTGGTAGTGATCAGTTCCTTCAGCGTGATCAAGTTATGCAAGTGATTTGTGACGGTACGTGTGAGGCTTGTCGACCGCCATAATTGATGTTATTCAGAAGTATTCTACTGTTATGGCCTGTTATGTGTAGGTGGATCCCGGAAGGGCTATGGTGGCTTAGACTACTACTTAGAGATTTGCATATTTTACGGTTATGAGAATTCACCTGTGTGTGCTATGGTTCTCCTGAAGTGAGTTAATTGAAAGGTTTTTATATGATGAAGTGTTAATCTATTAGTGGTTCCGGAGTTATGACAAAAATCGTGTTCTATCATATATTGACATAATGGGTGCAGTGAGTGGTATGGAATTTGAATTGAGGATCAAGGTTGCAGTTCGGTGTTGACAAGGATATCACGAGCTTGAATGAGCAGGAAAGGAGTTTCGATGTCTAAAGTAAGTTGGTATTATCTTCAGCGTCACTTGAGATCGGTGTTTTGTGAAAAAAGGCTTTGCATCTTGGTTAAGGATTCTTGATCGCTTTTTAGTGTTAGTATGACCGGTGGTTTGGATGTACATACCTGTTATCTTTTATAGAAGGTTGGGGGAGCGTGCCCTATAGGAAGGTTGTATAATTGTGGCATGTAGTCACTTGATTGATCGAAGAGTTAAACCAAGTATGAAGATTGTAGTGATGTCGTTAAATTGAGAATTTATTCCTGAAGGGCACTTGAATTATTGAATTGTGGACCGTAGAGGGATTACTCCAGTTATGATGGTTGTTCCTGTGTGTTATGAGGAAAAAAAGGAGTTATTATGGACCTTTGAAAGGTTATTAGCGTGGTTTAGTGCGGTCGGAATCAACTTGAGGTCTGTGGATGGATTTAAATGTGAATATGGGCTCTATATTAGGCCAGATGTGTTCATTTCAACCAAGCGCTCCTTATGAAAAAGTAGTCGAGGTGTTATTTTGTCGTCAGCTATTTCATGTAATGATACATTACGCTGTGTGAGTTGTGAGACGGCTTGGTGAATTGCTTATGTGTTGAGATTCCGTGTAAAGATGATGTTATATGAGTAAAATGGCTCTTGAGATTCAGATCGTATATCGCACCTTAGTTGTGCTTGAGTTTTGTAGCTTATAGCGCTATATGTCCCCTCAGGGATGGTATTATGCACTTAGCATGCTTGTGACTGATACTCGGTATTTTGTTGTAATGAGCAATTTAGCTCGATATGCATCTCCTTAGGTGAGTGTTATGTGTGGATCGGGTGGCACACTGCCATGGGTATGTTATTTGGATCGGGTTGAATGCCGCAATAGTGTGATGTTGAGTAAAGTTTTCATACTTCATCTTATGTGTGTTTGTTTCCCATTTTCTGAGGAAAGTTCATATTAGTTGTGCGAGTTGAGTAGTTCCTTCTAGAGTTCGTTTCCCTTTTGTATCCCGTTCAAATTGGTGGCCTATTGGCACATTGTGGCATTATATGAGACTTTCGATCACGTCCGGGGTGGCTTATTGCCTGAGCGGTTCGTATTGGATGAGATGAGATCATTGGATTTAGGATTAGTGCAATTTGATTATATGAAGTATATTAAGGAGCAAAGACCATTATTTGGTTCAGAATGAGGTGATGGTTCTTGTCAGGAGTATAGACCCAATGATTTGTTGATTCGGCAGTTGCTTATGAATTTCTACACATCTCTTCCATCGTGGCGGTATTGTAAGAGTTAGAGCAAGACCTATGTAGGTCATGAGGTGCAATGGGAGCATCAGATCCGTGGAATTTTGATTAATTTGATAAGAGAATGTTATTGTGGTCCTGTGAGTAAAGTGGTGCAAGTTGTGAATTCAGCTAAGGTATGCAGTCATGTTTTGGTGCTGCGTGTAGTTATTGATATGGTGAGCGTATGTTGGAACAGGCCTGACAGAGAATTTTGGAAGATGGAGTTGGGCTCTAAGGCATACTTGCTTAAGTGAAAAAGGATATCTTCAAATTGATCGAGCTAGGGTACCCAGCTGAGTTGTGGTAGCACGGGTAGGGGCTCGAGGTGTTAAACAGTGATTTCGGACAACTCCAACACAGTTCTTAGCACGTTCGAGGACGAACGTATGTTTAAGTGGGAGAGAATGTAACGACCTGACTGGTCGTTTTGAGCTCTAGCGTGTCGTTCAACGGTTTGAAGTCATGAGCAGCTTCATTTCAGGTGTTATGACTCGTAGGCTTGGTCGGAGTTGAATTCCGGGAAGTTCGGAGTCAAATTGGAAAGAAAATTCTCATTTCAGAAGCCTTAAGTTGGAAGAATCCACTAGGATTGGTTTTTTCAGTAAACAACATCAGAATCGGGATTCGAAGTTTCCAGCAAGTTCGTATGATGATTTCGGACTTGGGCGTACGCCAAAATCGGGTTTTTGATGACCGGGGAGCATTTTGGCTCCTACTGTGGAAGTTAGCATTTTTGGAAGAATCTCATAAGTTTGGATGGAAGTGCATTTCAGGGTTATCAATGTCCGTTTGAGATTCCGAGTCTGGGAATAGCTCAGTATGGCGATTCTGGTATTGGGAGCGCGATCAGAAGTGAATTCGGAGGTCCGTAGGTCATTTGGCTAAAGATAGAATTTGAAGGTTTTTGAGAAGTTTAACTGGAAGTGGACTTTTTGATATCGGGGTCGGAATCCAATTCCAGGAGTTGGAGTAGGTCCGTAATACCAAATATGACTTGTGTGCAAAATTTGAGGTCAATCAGACGTGATTTGATAGGTTTCGTCATCGAATGTAGAAGTTTGAATTTCTAAAGTTCATTAAGATTGGATTGGAGGTCGATCCATGATTTTAGCATTGTTTGATATGATTTGAGGCCTCGAGCAAGTCCGTAATGTGTTTTGGGACTGGTTGGGGTCCTAGGGGTCTCGGGTGGATTCCGGATGGTTAACGGATCGAAAATGGAGTTTTGGAAAGGGCTGAAATTGCTAGTTGCTGGTGTAACCACACCTGTGAGACTAGGACTGTAGGTGCGAAGCCATAGAAGCGGCCTTCGTATCGCAAAAGCGGAAATGGATGACTAGGCTGGGACCTCAGATGCGGTTGTTTTGCCGCAGATGCGGGACCGAAATCTGCAGAGGAGAGGAAGCAGAAGCGGAATGGGCTGGGAGCCCTAGACCGCAGACGCGGCGTTTGGTTGGCACCTGCGAGACCGCAGAAGCGGTCAAGAGACCGCAGGTGCAAAAGGAGGCAGTGAGGTTCTTTTAAATCGGGGGTTGGGTTCATTTCAACCCCATTTCTTCCATTGGAGCCGATTTTGGAGCAACTTTGAGGTGCCATTTTCACCACCAAGCATGAGGTAAGTAATTTATGCTAGTTTTTAGTTAAATACATGATTATATACGGATTTGGACATGGAAATTGGTAGAAACCTAGGGTTTGAGGGGAAACCTAGAAAATGGATATTCTTGGATTTTGACCATGACTTTGGGTATGAAATTAAGAGAAAATCATATATTTGAGTTTGGGAGTTCATGCTTAAACTTTATCTTCGAAAATTTCAGAATCCGGGCACGTGGGCCCGAGAGAAATTTTGTCAACTTTTCGATCGGGGTTAGGAATTGTTATAAATTGGATCGTAATGAGTCATTGAACATATATTAATGGATTTGCATAATTATTGGTTAGTCTTGTAGCATTGTGCATCGATTCGAGTCTTCGGAAGAGCGTGGAATGCCGATTATGGGCCTTCGAAGCGAGGTGAGTCTCCTTTCTAACCTTGTATGAGGGAATTGTCCCCATAGGTGAAATAATTGGTTATGTGCTCCTATTTGTGGGGGCTACGTACGCACAAGGTGACGAGAGTCCGTGCGTATCTAGTAAGTGTCGAAGTCGACCTCTAGTAAGTGTCGAAGTCGACCTCTCGTCCCTACTTCTTCGAGATTAGACGGGATACTCATTGGGTACACGTTGTTTTCGTACTCATACTACACTTGTTGTGCATTTTTGTTGCACAGGTTTATGTGTGACTAGTGGCATAGCGGCATGGTTGATACAAAGACTTAGGTGAGTTGCATTTATCGAGACGACCGTAGCCAGCAGAGTCTCCTTCAGAGTATTGTACTGTATTTTCATTTCTGTGCAATTGTATTCCGGATAGTTACTGTATTTTATTTCATTCCTAGTAAATGCTTATGCACTTGTGACACCGGGTTCTGGGATGTCTATGGGTTTATTCAGAAATTTAAAATTGTTAAATGTTTCATTATTTATTCAGTGGAATTTATTATGTATTGTTTTAACGTATAAAAGAAGTGATTTCAAAAATATTTAAAACGAGAAGTTACTATTATTTGTTGTTGGCTTGCCTGACAGTGGTGTCCGACGCCATCACGACCCTTAGTGGATTTTGGGTCGTGATAGCTTGGGTTGAAGTTGTCCCTCCGGAGTCTGTACACACCCCAGTGAATGCAGTTACCTACTGAGTACGATTGCCGAGTGCCGAGGGATTGGGAGGATTGAGTGAATGTGAGGATTGAGTGGCTGTGAGGACTGATTGAATTGATACTCTAAGAGTATGCATATTGTTTATCACTGAGACACACGATATTTGGTATGCACACTTGACATACAGGCATAGAGATGCATTTTTCCTCATGTTATATGGTATCACATCATTCATGACTGTCACACCTCCTTTTTACACACCCGAGGGGTATACAAGGGAGTTTTTCCATTTTAAGTGACATTATTCGAAATGGATTATTTTATTCATTTTATTCATAGTCGCCACTTGGGATGGTTTTCTTTCTGGTGTCCCAAGTCACGATTTGTTTTTAAATCCCAAATTGAGGAAATTCGACTTTCCTTTTGAAGTCTGCAAACCAGAAATTCTAAATAAGGAATTCTATTAACCCGAGGGAAGGTGTTAGGCACCCCCGGATTTCGTGGTTCTAGCACGGTTGCTTACACTATTACAATTTGCCTATTATCTGATTTTAATACATGTTTTAACCTATGGTATATTTTTAAACTTATTAACCGTTTTCAATTATTTTAAGGATGATTTCACCGTCATCTAAAACACGTCTTTGGACCACGCCACATGAAATGCACCCGTAGTCCGAGACACATTTTATTTAATCTTTTTGAGATTTGGATTTGGGTCACATGAAATGCACACCCGAGTTTAGGAAAGTAATCTTTAAATAGCACGCCTAAAGCAACTACACACTTTCAAATTTGCGAGGGCCATGAAAAATTCGACTAAATGGCACGCCTCGATTTCTAAGGATTTAAATATTAATTAAGCGAGGGCCATGAATTTTGAGATTTTATTTGGCACAGCACACCTCGATCCAATTTTAAAGGAATTCAAACAAAAGCTTTTGAGGGCCATAACTATATCTTTCTTAATATGGCACGCCTCAAATCTACTTTAAGAATCTAATCAATTTATTAAAAGACTAGTGGAACTTCTGATTCACTTTTAAACCAAGCTAATCTAAATTTTAATAGCCACGGAACTAGTAGTAACAGAACCCACATTTGATTATTGAAGGAGTCTAAGCTGGCTATGGGCCTAATGACCAATTGTCAATAGCCTGAACACGCATGAGAATGCAACATGGGCCTATCCTAAAGCCCAGATCGAAGACAGGCCTGCCGAGAAGGGACGTTCAGCACATGCTGGGCCAATGACATTAAGCCCAAGCGGCAATGTGATAAAACCAGTCTTATTCACAAACCACACTACATTCATGCTCAAACAATTCTGATTCTCCAATTGACTTTAAAACCCCAACCTTAAAGTAAACAATATACTCATGACAAAATAATAACAAGCCAAGTAATGTGGTCACATTTTAAGATTTACAGAAGAAGAAGAACCTATTGCTCTCAATACTACAAAAGCTATATTGCAAAACTAAAGTAGATACTATTCACGAATTCAGATACTAAATGACAGAGAAGCAAAATCGTGCAGCTTTTAATTAAATACAATCCTAAAACTAACTCACAAGCAATTACATTGAGCTTTAAACCTTAACCAAGACCTTTCAACAGAATACCTAACATCAAACACTTAATGCAAAACATCAGGCTTAACCACATAGCATTCAAATGCTAGCAAACAATTCAACATCAACCTAAATGTTACTGTCAATACAAACCAAAACATTTCTTTCACCTATAGCCAATTTCATACAAAACTGACAACTAAACAGAAGAATCAAACCACTTACAACTTCGATTTCATACTATGACATCCTATTCATGATCAATATACTAATAAGAACATTTCCAAGGCTAAATATTACAGCCATACATGAAATTAAAAGAAGAAGAAATGAGATTCAACAACAAATAACATTAGTTTTCATCATATTTCCAGATCCAAACTTCATACTACACTTAAGTGATGTCCATAGTGCCGAAAATACTTGGAGATGAAAATAGGAAACAAAGAAATGAAGAATCAGCAATAAGCAACAGCAGAAACCAACACAGAACCATCAATCAAATAGTGCTAAGATCAGCAAATCAAGCTTCAGATTCTTGAACCAACTCCCTTATTCAAAACCCCAAATGCTCGATTTTCTACTAATCCTTTAAAATTCTGACTTATCATAATGGAATCAGAACTTGAAATCAAGCAGAAATTCAAACTATTTTCAGCATTTTTCTTAAAAGAAAACACTTAGTCGTTTCAGCTTTTCAGAATTTTTTTTAATCTCTAAAATCTGCCTTGTAAGTGAAGGAAGAGTGCCTTTAAAACTCAGATTTTCAGAATAGTCCCAAAGGCCAGCTTTTAGGAAACTTCCCAAGTTAGTTACATCAGATTCCCAACTTAGATTTCCTAAATTACCCCTTAGGATCCCTGTTTTTACCTTAGGAAACCAAATGGGTCGAATTGACCCAATAGCTCAACCAGACCTGGGCTCAGATTCAAAACCAAACGAAACTCTCTTGGAATAGGGTCTAAACTGACCTCAGAGCCCAAGTAACAAGGATGACCCCAAACCAAATCAATGCATGTAAAAAGGGAAACACTTAAATAAATTCAGAAAACTAAGAGCCAAACTAATTGACTAATCAATTATCACAAACAGGCGGGGAAATTATTTGAGCTGTTAAATTAAGCTAAATGACCAAAACTAAAGATAAAACCAAAGGTTTAAACATGCAATTAACAGAACTAGACAGACCAAAGAAATCAGAAAACAGATTTTAAAAGGAAAACAAACACCAAGAAAAGAGGTTTTGGATCCAGAATCTTTACCCAGTCTCAATTGTGATGACCTTTGACCAAAGAGGGAAGAAGAACAGAAGTGAAACATAAATGATTCGAAAGCAAAAAATGAAAGGGACTCACCGGCTAGGCTTGAAATCGAAACTGGTGTTCTGAGTTAACCCAAAACAATGTCAATCGCTTGTTCTTGGTCAAGAACAAGTGAACATCATTATTTTGTGATAAAACAGCCTTGAACAAACAGGGAATTCGGAAGAGTAGCCTTGCATGCACAAGTTCAATTTTAAGCTTTTAGGGCTTGAACTCAAATTCAAGATTCAAGGAGTTCCGGATAGATTCGAAGGAAAAGAAGTGAGGATTCGAAACGGGGAGGTGAAGGGGAGTCTGTGGTATAGATTTGGGGTTGATTGGGACCGGAGTCACCACCGGAGATTGGCAAGGATTTTAGAGTTGCGGCTAAGGGTTCCGTTTAATCTCTGAAGGATATGAGGGGTTGACGAATTTGGGGTGGGTAGGTGGATTCAGACCGTTTTATATGAATGGTGGGTTCAGTTCCGGACCGTCCGATCAAGTAAGATCGACGGTCCTGATCAAGGGGTAATTGAAACGATGTCGTTTTGGTTATGAGTGGGGCAGATCGGGTAAGGGGATGCATTTGGGCCGGTTTTAGATGGGTATTTGGGGGATAAATCAATTGGGCTTGGGATTTAATGAAATTAGCCTAAAACCTGATCCTTTCACTTCTTTTCTTTTTTTCCATTTATTTTAAAAACTCTTTTTTTCTTTTCAAAAATAAAATCTAGATTAATTCCTAATACAAATTATCTTACTAAATTAAATTAGTTAACTATAAATAACAATTACCACAAATAATTAAATACTAAATTAAAAGGAAAACTACCAAAATTCGAAACTCAAAATTAAAAATGCAAAAATTAGTTATTTTTCGTGATTTTTTCCATTTTTGTAAAACACTAATTTACTAATTAATCTAAAAATGTAAAATTAAATTCGAAATGCAAATGCAATGTATTTTTGTATTTTTATGATTTAAATAAAATTAAACATGCACACAAAATGCATACAAACAGAAAAATTCTACAATAATCTTTAAATAACAAATAATTAAAAGGAAAAATCTAATTTTGGGAGTTCTGTAGGAGTAGTTCATGTGAGGCAAAATCACGTGCTCACAGCTGCCCCACTTTGCTCGGAGACATGAAGGGTTTTCGGGAAAAGATAAAAATGAGCAATTATGAGAGATTTTTGCCCGTTTGACACTCCATGAGAAGCATTTTGAAAAGAATCTGACCGAACCTTGCTTCAAAGGTTGCCTACATATCCTTGGCTATAAAGGAATCAGGTCAGTGTAGTTCTGGAAGTTTTGGTTGCTAAAACTACCGGGAAACTGTGATTTCACTGTTGTTGCTGCTGCTACTGCTTGCTGAACTCCTTATTACACAAAAAATAAAAAGCTAAACTAGCTAAGCCTATCAACTACAAGTTACTAGATTCCTATCTATAAACCTCTTGAAGCTTGATCTTGAGTCTTGGCTGGTTCTTGCTGTGGACTCCAGTCTGAATCTTGATGCTCGTCAGCTGTAGGTACTGGTTCTTTCTTCAGCTTTGGATCAAGGCGGGACATGCGAAGCTTGTGACTTCAATCATATCTTGAGCAGTCTGCATCCTTCTCCATTTCAACCTTTGAGCTCACTTCTTTATTTTTTGTTCTTTTTCTTCTTTTCTTTGTTCTGGATTGAAACTCATTCTTTTGCTCATCTCGAACCCTGTGCCTTGAGGTAAAACCTGTTCAGACACCAAAACAAACAGACGAACGAAAATTTCTGCCCCAGTTTACACTAGAAAAATTTCGTGAGTTATTTGTAACTAACCTTTTTTTTGGAAAGCGATAACATAAGGATTGTGTGCCTTCAGGAGGAAGAGATTAGGGAATGGAACCCTATATCTAGAAAAATCTCAACTCAGAGATTGGAGCCCTAATGTTGGTAAAAAGGCGACTAGGGAATGGGGCCCTATGTCTAAAAATCTCAACTTAGGGAATAGAGCCCTAATGTTGGCAAAAGGTGACTAGGGAAGGGAGGCCCTATGTCTAAAATTCTCAACTTAGGGATTTGAGCCCTAATATTGGTAAAATGGCGACTAGGGAATGGGGCCCTATGTCTAAAAATTTTAACTTAGGGATTGGAGCCCTAATGTTGGCAAAAGAGGACTAAGGAATCGAGGTCCTATGTCTAATAAATCTCAACTCAGGGATTGAAGCCCTAATATTGGCAAAAAAGGCGACTAGAGAATGGAGGCCCTATGTCTAAAAATCTCAACTCAGGGATTGGAGCCCTAATGTTGGCAAAAAGGTGACTAGAGAATGGAGACACTATATCTAAAATCTCAACTCAGAGATTGGAGCCCTAATGTTGGCAAAAAGGCGACTAAAGAATGGAGGCCCTATGTCTAAAAATCTCAAGTCAGGGATTGGAACCCTAATGTTGGAAAAAAAGACGAATTGGGAATGGAGGCCCTATGTCACAAAATCTCAACTCAGGGATTGGAGCCCTAATGTAGGCAAAAAAGGCGACTAGGGAATGGAGGCCCTATGTCTAAAAATCTCAACTCAGGGATTGGAGCCCTAATGTTGGCAAAAGGTGACTAGGGAATGGAGGCCCTATGTCTAAAATCTCAACTTAGGGATTGGAGCCCTAATGTCTAGTCATTCTTTGTCTGAAAATGGAGGCCCTATGTCTAAAAAACTCAACTCGGGGATTGGAGCCCTAATGTTGGAAAAAACGACGAATAGGGAATGGAGGCCCTATGTCACAAAATCTCAAATCAAGGATTGGAGACCTAATGTTGGCAAAAAAGGCGACTAGGGAATGGAGGCCCTATGTCACAAAATCTCAATTCAGGGATTGGAGCCCTAATGTTGTAAAAAGGCGACTAAGGAATGAAGGCCCTATGTCTAAAATTCTCAACTTATGGATTGGAACCCTAATATTGGTAAAAAGGCGACTACGGAATGTGGCCCTATGTTTAAAAATCTCAACTTAGAGATTGGAGACCTGATGTTGGCAAAAGGCGACTAGGAATCAAGGCCCTATGTCTAAAAAATCTCAACTTAGGGATTGGAGCCCTAATGTTGGCAAAAGGCGATTAGGGAATGGAGGCCCTAT
This sequence comes from Nicotiana tabacum, assembly GCF_000715075.1. NCBI lineage: Eukaryota > Viridiplantae > Streptophyta > Magnoliopsida > Solanales > Solanaceae > Nicotiana > Nicotiana tabacum. The sequence goes on along the minus strand of NC_134101.1, from coordinate 90,759,328 downwards.
GTCTAAAATCTCAACTCAGGGATTAGAGCCCAAATGTTGGCCACAAGGCGACTAGGGAATGGAGGCCCTATGTCTAATAAATCTCAACTCAGGGATTGTAGCCCTAATGTTGGCAAAACAGGCGACTAGGGAATGAAGGTCCTATGTCTAAAAATCTCAACACAGGGATTGGAGCCCTAGTGTTGGAAAAAAGACGACTAGAGAATGGAGGCCCTATGTTTAAAATCTCAACTCATGGATTGGAGCCCTAATGTTGGCAAAAAGGCGACTAGGGAATGGAGGCCCTATGTCTAAAATCTCAACTCGGGGATTGGAGCCCTAATGTTGGAAAAAAAGACGAATATAGAATAGAGGCCCTATGTCACAAAATCTCAACTCAGGGATTGGAGCCTTAATGTTGGCAAAAGGCGACTAGGGAATGGAGGCCCTATGTCTAAAAATCTCAAGTCAGGGATTGGAGCCCTAATGTTGGAAAAAAGGCGAATAGGGAATGGAGGCCCTATGTCACAAAATCTCAACTCAGGGATTGGAGCCCTAATATTGGTAAAAAGGTGACTAGGGAATGTGGCCCTATGTATAAAAATCTCAACTTAGAGATTGGAGACCTAATGTTGGAAAAATGCGACTAGGGAATCAAGGCCCTATGTCTAAAAAATCTCAACTTAGGGATTGGAGCCCCAATGTTGGCAAAAGGCGATTAGGGAATGGAGGCCCTATGTCTAAAATCTCAACTCAGGGATTAGAGCCCTAATGTTGGCCACAAGGCGACTAGGGAATGGAGGCCCTATGTCTAATAAATCTCAACTCAAGGATTGGAGCTCTAATATTGGCAAAAAAGACGACTAGGGAATGGAGGCCCTATGTCTAAAAATCTCAACTCAGGGATTGGAGCCCTAATGTTGGAAAAAAGGCGACTAAAGAATGGAGGCCCTATGTCTAAAAATCTCAACTCTGGGATTGGAGCCCTAATGTTGGCAAAAAGGAGACTAGGGAATGGAGGCCCTATGTCTAAAAATCTCAACGCAGGGACTAATGTTGGCAAAAAGGCGACTAGGGAATGGAGGCCCTATGTCTAAAAATCTCAACTCAGGGATTTGAGCCCTAATGTTGGCAAACGGTGACTAGGGAATCGAGGCCCTATGTCTCAAAAATCTCAACTTAGGGATTGGAGCCCTAATGTTGGCAAAAGGCGATTAGAGAAAGGAGGCCCTATGTCTAAAATCTCAACTCAGGGATTGGAGCCCTAATGTTGGCAATAAGGCGACTAGGGAATGGAGGCCCTATGTCTAAAAATCTCAAGTTAGGGATTGGAGCCCTAATGTTGGCAAAAAAGGCGACTAGGGAATGGAGACCCTATGTCACAAAATATCAATTCAGGGATTGGAGCCCTATTGTTGCAAAAAGGCGACTAAGGAATGGAGGCCTTATGTCTAAAATTCTCAACTTATGGATTGGATCCCTAATATTGGTAAAAAGGCGACTACGATATGTGGCCCTATGTCTAAAAATCTCAACTTAGATATTGAAGACCTAATGTTGGCAAAGGGCGACTAGGGAATCAAGGCCCTATGTCTAAAAAATCTAAACTTAGGGATTGGAGCCCTAATGTTGGCAAAAGGCGATTAGGGAATGGAGGCCCTATGTCTAAAATCTCAACTCAGGGATTAGAGCCCTAAGGGTGGCCACAAGGCGACTAGGGAATGGAGGCCCTATGTCTAATAAATCTCAACTCAGGGATTGGAGCCTTAATGTTGGCAAAAAAGGCGACTAGGGAATGGAGGCCCTATGTCTAAAAATCTCAACATAGGGATTGGAGCCCTAATGTTGGAAAAAATACGTCTGTGAATGGAGGCCCTATGTCTAAAATCTCAACTCAGGGAATAGAGCCATAATGTTGGCAAAAAGGCGACTATAGAATGGAGGCCCTATGTCCTAAAATCCCAAGTTAGGGATTGGAGCCCTAATGTTGGAAAAAAAGAAGAATAGGGAATGGAGGCCCTATGTCACAAAATCTCAACTCAGAGATTGGAGCCCTAATGTCTGCAAAAGGCGACTAGGGAATGGAGGCCCTATGTATCAAAATTCTCAACTTAGGGATTGGAGCCCTAATGTTGGCAAAAGGCGACTAGGGAATGGAGGCCCTATGTCTAAAAATCTCAACTCAGGGATTGGAGCCCTAATGTTGGCAAAAGGCGACTAGGGAATGGAGGCCCTATGTCTAAAAATCTCAACTCAGGGATTGGAGCCCTAATGTTGGCAAAAGGTGACTAGGGAATGGAGGCCCTATGTCTAAAAATCTCAACTTAGGGATTGGAGCCCTAATGTTGGCAAAAGGCGATTAGAGAAAGGAGGCCCTATGTCTAAAATCTCAACTCAGGGATTGGAGCCCTAATGTTGGCAATAAGGCGACTAGGGAATGGAGGCCCTATTAAAAATCTCAACTCAGGGATTGGAGCCCTAATGTTGGCAAAAAGGCGACTAGGGAATGGAGGCCCTATGTCTAAAAATCTCAACTCAGGGATTGGAGCCCTAATGTTGGCAAAAGGTGACTAGGGAATCGAGGCCCTATGTCTCAAAAATCTCAACTTAGGGATTGGAGCCCTAATGTTGGCAAAAGGCGATTAGAGAAAGGAGGCCCTATGTCTAAAATCTCAACTCAGGGATTGGAGCCCTAATGTTGGCAATAAGGCGACTAGGGAATGGAGGCCCTACGTCTAAAAATCTCAAGTTAGGGATTGGAGCCCTAATGTTGGCAAAAAAGGCGACTAGGGAATGGAGACCCTATGTCACAAAATCTCAATTCAAGGATTGGAGCCCTATTGTTGCAAAAAGGCGACTAAGGAATGAAGGCCCTATGTCTAAAATTCTCAACTTATGGATTGGATCCCTAATATTGGTAAAAAGGCGACTACGAAATGTGGCCCAATGTCTAAAAATCTCAACTTAGATATTGGAGACCTAATGTTGGCAAAGGGCGACTAGGGAATCAAGGCCCTATGTCTAAAAAATCTCAACTTAGGGATTGGAGCCCTAATGTTGGCAAAAGGCGATTAGGGAATGGAGGCCCTATGTCTAAAATCTCAACTCAGGGATTAGAGCCCTAAGGGTGGCCACAAGGCGACTAGGGAATGAAGGCCCTATGTCTAATAAATCTCAACTCAGGGATGGGAGCCTTAATGTTGGCAAAAAAGGCGACTAGGGAATGGAGGCCCTATGTCTAAAAATCTCAACACAGGGATTGGAGCCCTAATGTTGAAAAAAATACGTCTAGAGAATGGAGGCCCTATGTCTAAAATCTCAACTCAGGGATTGGAGCCATAATGTTGGCAAAAAGGCGACTAAAGAATGGAGGCCCTATGTCTTAAAATCTCAAGTCAGGGATTGGAGCCCTAATGTTGGAAAAAAAGAAGAATAGGGAACGGAGGCCCTATGTCACAAAATCTCAACTCAGGGATTGGAGCCCTAATGTTGGCAAAAGGCGACTATGGTTGGAGGTCCTATGTCTAAAAATCTAACTCAGGGATTGGAGCCCTAATGTTGGCAAAAGGCGACTAGGGAATGGAGGCCCTATGTCTAAAAATCTCAACTCTGGGATTGGATCCCTAATGTTGGCAAAAAGGCAATTAGGGAATGCAAAAGGCGACAAGGGAATGGAGGCCCTTTGTCTAAAAATCTCAACTCAGGGATTGAAGCCATAATGTTGGCAAAAGGCGACTAGGGAATGGAGGCCCTATGTCTAAAATATCAATTCAGGGATTAGAGCCCTAATGTTTTCCACAAGGCGACTAGGGAATGGAGGCCCTATGTCTAATAAATCTCAACTCAGGGATTGGAGCCCTAATGTTGGCAAAAAGGCGACTAGGGAATGGAGGCCCTAAGACTAAAAATCTCAACACAGGGATTGGAGCCATAATGTTGGCAAAAAGGCGACTAGGGAATGGAGGCCCTATGTCGAAAAATCTCAACTCAGGGATTGGAGCCCTAATGTTGGCAAAAGGCGACTAGGGAATCAAGGCCCTATGTATCAAAAATCTCAACTTAGGGATTGGAGCCCTAATGTTGGCAAAAGGAGATTAGGGAATGGAGGCCCTATGTCTAAAATCTCAACTCAAGGATTGGAGTCCTAATGTTGGCAATAAGGCGACTAGGGAGTGGAGGCCGTATGTCTAAAAATCTCAAGTCAGGGATTGGAACCCTAATGTTGGCAAAAAGGCGACTAGGGAATGGAGGTCCTATATCATAAAATCTGAATTCAGGGATTGGAGCCCTAATGTTGACAAAAAGGCGACTAAAGAATGGAGGCCCTATGTCTTAAAATCTCAAGTCAGGGATTGGAGCCCTAATGTTGGAAAAAAAGACGAATAGGGAATGTGGCCCTATGTCTGATAATATCAACTTAGAGATTGGAGACCTAATGTTGGCAAAAGGCGACTAGGGAATCAAGGCCCTATGTCTAAAAAATCTCAACTTAGGGATTAGAGCCCTAATGTTGGCAAAAGGCGATTAGGGAATGGAGGCCCTATGTCTAATATCTCAACTCAGGGATTAGAGCCCTAATGCTGGCCACAAGGAAAGTAGGGAATGGAGGCCCTATGTCTAATAAATCTCAAATCAGGGATTGGAGCCCTAATGTTGGAAAAAAAGGCGACTAGGAAATGAAGGCCCTATGTCTAAAAATATCAACTCAGGGATTGAAGCCCTAATGTTGGAAAAAAGGCAACTATAGAATGGAGGCCCAATGTCTAAAATCTCAACTCAGGGATTGGAGCCCTAATGTTGGCCAAAAGGCGACTAAAGAATGGAGGCCCTATGTCTTAAAATCTCAAGTCAGGGATTAGAGCCCTAATGTTGGAAAAAAAGACAAATAGGGAATGGAGGCCCTATGTCACAAAATCTCAACTCAGGGATTGGAGCCCTAATGTTGGAAAAAGGCGACTAGGGAATGAAGGCCCTATGTCTAAAAATCTCAACTCAGGGATTGGAGCCCTAATGTTGGCAAAAGGCGACTAGGGAATGGAGGCCCTATGTCTAAAAATCTCAACTCAGGGATTGGAGCCCTAATGTTGGAAAAAAGGCGACTAGAGAATGGATGGCCTATGTCTAAAATCTCAACTTAGGGATTGGAGCCATAATGTTGGAAAAACGGCGACTAAAGAATGGAGGCCCTATGTCTAAAAAGCTCAAGTCAGGCATTGGAGCCCTAATGTTGGAAAAAAGACGAATAGGGAATGGAGGCCCTATGTCACAAAATCTCCACTCAGGGATTGGAGCCCTAATGTTTGGCAAAAGACGACTAGGGAATGGAGGCCCTATGTCTAAAAATCTAAACTCAGGGATTGGAGCCCTAATGTTGGCAAAAAAGCAACTAGGGAATGGAGGCCCTATGTCTAAAAATCTCAACTCAGGGATTGGAGCCCTAATTTTAGCAAAAAAGGCGACTAGGGAATGGAGGCCCTATGTCTAAAATCTCAAGTCAGGCATTGGAGCCCTAATGTTGGCAAAAAGGCGACTAGGGAATGGAGGCCCTATGTCACAAAATCTCAACTCAGGGATTAGAGCCCTAATGTTGGAAAAAAAGGCGACTAGGGAAAGGAGGCCCTATGTCTAAAAAATCTCAACTCAAGGATTGGAGCCCTAATGTTGGCAAAAAAAGCGATTAGGGAATGGAGGCCCTATGTCTAAAAATCTCAACTCAGGGATTGGAGCCCTAATGATGGCAAAAAGGCAACTAGGGAATGGAGGCTCTATGTCTAAAATTCTCAAGTCAGGGATTAGAGCCCTAATGTTGGAAAAAAAGACGACTAGAGAATGGAGTCCCTATGTCACAGAATCTCAACTCAGGGTTGGAGCCCTAATGTTGACAAAAGGCGACTTGGGAATGGAAACCCTATGTCTAAAAATCTAAACTCAGGGATTGGAGCCCTAATGGTGGCAAAAAGACGACTAGGGAATGGAGGCCCTATGTCTAAAAATTTCAACTTAGAATTGGAGCCACAATGTTGGCAAAAAGGCGACTAGGGAAGGAGGCCCTTTGTCTAAAAATCTCAAGTCAGGGATTGGAGCCATAATGTTGGCAAAAAGGCAACTAGGGAATGGAGGCCCTATGTCTAAAATCTTAACTCAGGGATTGAAGCCCTAATGTTGGCAAAACGGCGACTAGGGAATGGAGGCCCTATGTCTAAAAGTCTCAAGTCAGGGATTGAAGCCCTAATGTTGGAAAAAAAGGCGACTAGAGAATGGAGGCCCTATGTCATAAAATCTCAACTTAGGGATTGGAGCCCTAATGTTGGCAAAAGGCGACTAGGGAATGGAGGCCCTATGTCTAAAAATCTCAACTCAGGGATTGGAGCCCTAATATTGGCAAAAAGGCGACTAGGGAATAAAGGCCATATGTCTAAAATATCAACTCAGGGATTGGAGCCCTACTGTTGGCAAAAAGGCAACTAGGGAATGGAGGCCCTATGTCTAAAAATCTCAAGTCAGGGATTGGAGCCCTAATGTTGGCAAAAAAGGAGACTAGGGAATGGAGGCCCTATGTCACAGAATCTCAAGTCAGGGATTGGAGCCCTAATGTTGGCAAAAAGGCGACTAGGGAATGGAGGCCCTATGTCTAAAAATCTAAACTCAGGGATTGGAGCCCTAATGGTGGCAAAAAGGCGACTAGGGAATGGAGGCCTTATGTCTAAAAATCTCAACTCAGGATTGGAGCCACAATGTTGACAAAAAGGCGACTAGGGAATGGAGGCCCTATGTCTAAAAATCTCAACTCATGGATTGCGGCCCTAATGTTGGCAAAACGGCGACTAGGGAATGGAGGCCCTATGTCTAAAAATCTCAACTCAGGATTGGAGCCACAATGTTGGCAAAAAGGCGACTAGGGAATGGAGGCCCTATGTCTAAAAATCTCAACTCAGGGATTGGAGCCCTAATGTTGGCAAAAAGGCGACTAGGGAATGGAGGCCCTATGTCTAATAAATATCAACTCAGGGATTGGAGCCCTAATGTTGGCAAAAAAGGCGACTAGGAAATGGAGGTTCTATGTCTAAAAATCTCAACTCAAGGATTGGAGCCGTAATGTTGGAAAAAAGGCTACTAGAGAATGGATGCCCTATGTCTAAAATCTCAACTCAGGGATTGGAGACCTAATGTTGGCAAAAAAGGCGACTAAAGAATGGAGGCCCAATGTCTTAAAATCTCAAGTCAGGGATTGGAGCCCTAATGTTGGAAAAAAAGACGAATAGGGAATGGAGGCCCTATGTCACAAATCTAAACTGAGGGATTGGAGCCCTAATGCTGGCAATAGGCGACTAGGAAATGGATGCCCTATTTCTAAAAATCTTAACTCAGGGATTGGAGCTCTAATGTTGGCAAAAGGCGACTAGGGAATGGAGGCCCTATGTCTAAAAATCTCAACTCTGGGATTGGTGCTCTAATGTTGGCAAAAAGGCGACTAGGGAATGGAGGCCCTATGTCTAAAAATCTCAACTCAGGGATTGGAGCCATAATGTTGGCAAAAAGGCGACTAGGGAATGCAGGCCTTTTGTCTAAAAATCTCAACTCAGGGATTGGAGCCCTAATGTTGGCAAAATGCGACTAAGGAATCGAGTCCCTATGTCTAAAAAATCTCAACTCAGGGATTGGAGCCCTAATGTTGGCAAAAGGTGATTATGGAATGGAGGCCCTATGTCTAAAATCTCAACTCAGAGATTAGAGCTCTAATGTTGGCAAAAAGGCGACTAGGGAATGGAGGCCCTATGTCTAATAAATCTCAATTCAGGGATTGGAGCCCTAATGTTGGCAAAAAAGGCGACTAGGGAATGGAGGCCCTATGTCTAAAAATCTCAACTCTGGGATTGGAGCCCTAATGTTGGGAAAAAGGCGACTAAGGAATGGAGGCCCTATGACTAAAAATCTCAACACAGGGATTGGAGCCATAATGTTGGCAAAAAGGCGACTAGGGAATGGAGGCCCTATGTCGAAAAATCTCAACTCAGGGATTGGAGCCCTAATGTTGGCAAAAGGCGACTAGGGAATCAAGGCCCTATGTATCAAAAATCTCAACTTAGGGATTGGAGCCCTAATGTTGGCAAAAGGAGATTAGGGAATGGAGGCCCTATGTCTAAAATCTCAACTCAAGGATTGGAGTCCTAATGTTGGCAATAAGGCGACTAGGGAGTGGAGGCCGTATGTCTAAAAATCTCAAGTCAGGGATTGGAACCCTAATGTTGGCAAAAAGGCGACTAGGGAATGGAGGTTCTATATCATAAAATCTGAATTCAGGGATTGGAGCCCTAATGTTGACAAAAAGGCGACTAAAGAATGGAGGCCCTATGTCTTAAAATCTCAAGTCAGGGATTGGAGCCCTAATGTTGGAAAAAAAGACGAATAGGGAATGTGGCCCTATGTCTAATAATATCAACTTAGAGATTGGAGACCTAATGTTGGCAAAAGGCGACTAGGGAATCAAGGCCCTATGTCTAAAAAAATCTCAACTTAGGGATTAGAGCCCTAATGTTGGCAAAAGGCGATTAGGGAATGGAGGCCCTATGTCTAATATCTCAACTCAGGGATTAGAGCCCTAATGCTGGCCACAAGGAAAGTAGGGAATGGAGGCCCTATGTCTAATAAATCTCAACTCAGGGATTGGAGCCCTAATGTTGGCAAAAAAGGCGACTAGGAAATGAAGGCCCTATGTCTAAAAATATCAACTCAGGGATTGAAGCCCTAATGTTGGAAAAAAAGGCAACTATAGAATGGAGGCCCAATGTCTAAAATCTCAACTCAGGGATTGGAGCCCTAATGTTGGCCAAAAGGCGACTAAAGAATGGAGGCCCTATGTCTTAAAATCTCAAGTCAGGGATTAGAGCCCTAATGTTGGAAAAAAAGACGAATATGGAATGGAGGCCCTATGTCACAAAATCTCAACTCAGGGATTGAAGCCCTAATGTTGGCAAAAGGCGACTAGGGAATGGAGGCCCTATGTCTAAAAATCTCAACTCAGGGATTGGAGCCCTAATGTTGGCAAAAGGCGACTAGGGAATGGAGGCCCTATGTCTAAAAATCTCAACTCAGGGATTGAAGCCCTAATGTTGGAAAAAAGGCGACTAGAGAATGGATGCCCTATGTCTAAAATAACAACTTAGGGATTGGAGCCATAATGTTGGAAAAAAGGCGACTAAAGAATGGAGGCCCTATTTCTAAAAATCTCAAGTCAGGGATTGGAGCCCTAATGTTGGAAAAAAGACGAATAGGGAATGGAGGCCCTATGTCACAAAATCTCCACTCAGGGATTGGAGCCCTAATGTTGGCAAAAGACGACTAGGGAATGGAGGCCCTATGTCTAAAAATCTAAACTCAGGGATTGGAGCCCTAATGTTGGCAAAAAAGCAACTAGGGAATGGAGGCCCTATGTCTAAAAATCTCAACTCAGGGATTGGAGCCCTAATTTTAGCAAAAAAGGCGACTAGGGAATGGAGGCCCTATGTCTAAAATCTCAAGTCAGGCATTGGAGCCCTAATGTTGGCAAAAAGGCGACTAGGGAATGGAGGCCCTATGTCACAAAATCTCAACTCAGGGATTAGAGCCCTAATGTTGGAAAAAAGGCGACTAGGGAAAGGAGGCCCTATGTCTAAAAAATCTCAACTCAAGGATTGGAGCCCTATTGTTGGCAAAAAAGCGATTAGGGAATGGAGGCCCTATGTCAAAAAATCTCAACTCAGGGATTGGAGCCCTAATGATGGCAAAAAGGCAACTAGGGAATGGAGGCTCTATGTCTAAAATTCTCAAGTCAGGGATTAGAGTCCTAATGTTGGAAAAAAAGACGACTAGAGAATGGAGTCCCTATGTCACAGAATCTCAACTCAGGGTTGGAGCCCTAATGTTGACAAAAGGCAACTTGGGAATGGAGACCCTATGTCTAAAAATCTAAACCCAAGGATTGGAGCCCTAATGGTTGCAAAAAGACGACTAGGGAATGGAGGCCCTATGTCTAAAAATTTCAACTTAGAATTGGAGCCACAATGTTGGCAAAAAGGCGACTAGGGAATGGAGGACCTATGTCTAAAAATCTCAACTTAGGGATTGAAACCCTAATGTTGGAAAAAAGGCGACTAGAGAATGGAGGCCCTATATCTAAAATCTCAACTTAGGGATTGGAGCCATAATGTTGGCAAAAAGTCGACTAAAGAATGGAGGCCCTATGTCTGAAAATCTCAAGTCAGGGATTGGAGCCCTAATGTTGGAAAAAAAGACGAATAGGGAATGGAGGCCCTATGTCACAAAATCTCAACTCAGGGATTGGAGCCCTAATGTTGGCAAAAGGCGACTAGGGAATGGAGGCCCTATGTCTAAAAATCTAAACGCAGGGATTGGAGCCCTAATGTTGGCAAAAAAGCGACTAGGGAATGGAGGCCCTATGTCTAAAAATCTCAACTCAGGGATTGGAGCCCTAATGTTAGCAAAAAGGCGACTAGGGAATGGAGGCCCTATGTCTAAAATCTCAACTCAGGGATTGGAGCCCTAATGTTGGCAAAAAGGCGACTAGGGAAGGAGGCCCTTTGTCTACAAATCTCAAGTCAGGGATTGGAGCCATAATGTTGGCAAAAAGGCAACTAGGGAATGGAGGCCCTATGTCTAAAATCTTAACTCAGGGATTGAAGCCCTAATGTTGGGAAAACGGCGACTAGGGAATGGAGGCCCAATGTCTAAAAGTCTCAAGTCAGGGATTGAAGCCCTAATGTTGGAAAAAAAGGCGACTAGAGAATGGAGGGCCTATGTCATAAAATCTCAACTTAGGGATTGGAGCCCTCATGTTGGCAAAAAGTGACTAGGGAATGGAGGCCCTATGTCTAAAAATCTCAACTCAGGGATTGGAGCCCTAATATTGGCAAAAACGCGACTAGGGAATAAAGGCCCTATGTCTAAAATATCAACTCAGGGATTGGAGCCCTACTGTTTGCAAAAAAGGCAACTAGGGAATGGAGGCCCTATGTCTAAAAATCTCAAGTCAGGGATTGGAGCCCTAATGTTGGCAAAAAAGGAGACTAGGGAATGGAGGCCCTATGTCACAGAATCTCAAGTCAGGGATTGGAGCCCTAATGTTGGCAAAAGGCAACTAGAGAATGGAGGCCCTATGTCTAAAAATCTAAACTCAGGGATTGGAGCCCTAATGGTGGCAAAAAGGCGACTAGGGAATGGAGGCCTTATGTCTAAAAATCTTAACTCAGGATTGGAGCCACAATGTTGACAAAAAGGCGACTAGGGAATGGAGGCCCTATGTCTAAAAATCTCAACTCATGGATTGCGGCCCTAATGTTGGCAAAACGGCGACTAGGGAATGGAGGCCCTATGTCTAAAAATCTCAACTCAGGATTGGAGCCACAATGTTGGCAAAAAGGCGACTAGGGAATGGAGGCCCTATGTCTAAAAATCTCAACTCAGGGATTGGAGCCCTAATGTTGGCAAAAAGGCGACTAGGGAATGGAGGCCCTATGTCTAATAAATATCAACTCAGGGATTGGAGCCCTAATGTTGGCAAAAAAGGCGACTAGGAAATGGAGGCCCTATGTCTAAAAATCTCAACTCAAGGATTGGAGCCGTAATGTTGGAAAAAAGGCTACTAGAGAATGGATGCCCTATGTCTAAAATCTCAACTCAGGGATTGGAGACCTAATGTTGGCAAAAAAGGCGACTAAAGAATGGAGGCCCAATGTCTTAAAATCTCAAGTCAGGGATTGGAGCCCTAATGTTGGAAAAAAAGACGAATAGGGAATGGAGGCCCTATGTCACAAATCTCAACTCAGGGATTGGAGCCCTAATGCTAGCAATAGGCGACTAGGAAATGGATGCCCTATGTCTAAAAATCTCAACTCAGGGATTGAAGCTCTAATGTTGGCAAAAGGCGACTAGGGAATGGAGGCCCTATGTCTAAAAATCTCAACTCAAGGATTGGAGCTCTAATGTTGGCAAAAAGGCGACTAGGGAATGGAGGCCCTATGTCTAAAAATCTCAACTCAGGGATTGGAGCCATAATGTTGGCAAAAAGGCGACTAGGGAATGCAGGCCTTTTGTCTAAAAATCTCAACTCAGGGATTGGATCCCTAATGTTGGCAAAATGCGACTAAGGAATCGAGTCCCTATGTCTAAAAAATCTCAACTCAGGGATTGGAGCCCTAATGTTGGCAAAAGGTGATTAGGGAATGGAGGCCCTATGTCTAAAATCTCAACTCAGAGATTAGAGCTCTAATGTTGGCAAAAAGGCGACTAGGGAATGGAGGCCCTATGTCTAATAAATCTCAATTCAGGGATTGGAGCCCTAATGTTGGCAAAAAAGGCGACTAGGGAATGGAGGCCCTATGTCTAAAAACCTCAACTCATGGATTGGAGCCCTAATGTTGGCAAAAGGCGACTAGGGAATGGAGGACCTTTGTCTAAAAATCTCAACTCAGGGATTGGAGCCCTAATGTTGGCAAAAAAGGCGACTAGGGAAAGGAGGCCCTATGTCTAAAAAATCTCAACTCAGTGATTGGAGCCTTAATGTTGGCAAAAAAAGCGACTAGGGAATGGAGGCCCTATGTCTAAAAATCTCAACTCAGGGATTGGAGCCCTAATGTTAGCAAAAAGGCAACTAGGGAATGTAGGCCCTATGTCTAATAAATATCAACTCAAGGATTGGAGCCCTAATGTTGGCAAAAAAGGCGACTAGTGGAATGGAGGCCCTATGTCTAAAAATCTCAACTCAAGGGATTGGAACCCTAATGTTGGCAAAAAGGCAACTAGGGAATGGAGGCCCTATGTCTAAAATCTTAACTCAGGGATTGGAGCCCTAATGTTGGGAAAAAGGCGACTAGGGAATGGAGGCCCTATGTCTAAAAGTCTCAAGTCAGGGATTGGAGCCCTAATGTTGGAAAAAAAGGCGACTAGAGAATGGAGTCCCTATGTCACAGAATCTCAACTCAGGGATTGGAGCCCTAATGTTGGCAAAAGGCGACTAGGGAATGGAGACCCTATGTCTGAAAATCTAAACTTAGGGATTGGAGCCCTAATGGTGGCAAAAAGGCGACTAGGGAATGGAGGCCCTATGTCTAAAAATCTCAACTCATGATTGGAGCCACAATGTTGGCAAAAAGGAGACTAGGGAATGGAGACCCTATGTCTAAAAATCTCAACTCAGGGATTGGAGCCCTAATGTTTGCAAAAAGGCGACTAGGGAATGGAGGCCCTATGTCTAATAAATATCAACTCAGGGATTGGAGCCCTAATGTTGGCAAAAAAGGCGACTAGGGAATGGAGGCCCTATGTCTAAAAATCTTAACTCAGGGATTGGAGACGTAATTTTGGAAAAAAGGCGACTAGAGAATGGAGGCCCTATGTCTAAAATCTCAACTCAGGGATTGGAGACCTAATGTTGGCAAAAAGGCGACTAAAGAATGGAGGCCCTATGTCTTAAAATCTCAAGTCAGGGATTGGAGCCCTATTGTTGGAAAAAAAGACGAATAGGGAATGGAGGCCCAATGTCACAACATCTCAACTCAGGGAATGGAACTCTAATGTTGGAAAAAAGGCGACTAGGGAGTGGAGGCCCTATGTTCAACTCAGGGATTGGAGCCCTTATGTTGGAAAAAGGCGACTAGAGAATGGAGGATCTATGTCTAAAATCTCAACTCAGGGATTGGAGCCCTAATGTTGGCAAAAAGGCGACTAAAGAATGGAGGCCCTATGTCTTAAAATCTCAAGTCAGGGATTGGAGCCCTAATGTTGGAAAAAAAGACGAATAGGGAATGGAGGCCCTATGTCACAAAATCTCAAGTCAGGGATTGGAGCCCTAATGCTGGCAATAGGCGACTAGGGAATGGATGCCCTATGTCTAAAAATCTCAACTCAGGGATTGGAGCCCTAATGTTGGCAAAAGGCGACTAGGGAATGGAGGCCCTATGTCTAAAAATCTCAACTCTGGGATTGGAGCCCTAATGTTGGCAAAAAGGCGACTAGGGAATGGAGGCCCTATGTCTAAAAATCTCAACTTAGGGATTGGAGCCCTAATGTTGGCAAAAGGCGACTAGGGAATGGAGGCCTTGTGTCTAAAAATCTCAACTCAGGGATTAGAGTCCTAATGTTGGCAAAATGCGACTAGGGAATCGAGGCCCTATGTCTAAAAAATCTCAACTCAGGGATTGGAGCCCTAATGTTGACAAATGGTGATTAGGGAATGGAGGCCCTATGTCTAAAATCTCAACTCTCGGATTAGAGCTCTAATGTTGGCAAAAAGGAGACTAGGGAATGGAGGCCCTATGTCTAATAAATTTCAATTCAGGAATTTGAGCCCTAATGTTGGCAAAAAAGGCGACTAGGGAATGGAGGCCCTATGTCTAATAAATCTTAATTCAGGGATTGGAGCCCTAATGTTGGCAAAAAAGGCGACTAGGGAATGGAGACCCTATGTCTAAAAATCTCAACTCAGGGATTGGAGCCCTAATGTTGGAAAAAAGGCGACTAGAGAATGGAGGCCCTATGTCTAAAATCTCAACTTAGGGATTGGAGCCATAATGTTGGCAAAAATGCGAATAAAGAATGGAGGTCCTATGTCTAAAAATCTCAAGTCAGGGATTGGAGCCCTAATGTTGAAAAAAAGACGAATAGGGAATGGAGGCCCTATGTCACAAAATCTTCACTCAGGGATTGGAGCCCTAATGTTGGCAAAAGGCGACTAGGGAATGGAGGCCCTATGTCTAAAAATCTAAACACAGGGAATGGAGCCCTATTGTTGGAAAAAAAGCGACTAGGGAATGGAGGCCCTATGTCTAAAAATCTCAACTCAGGGATTGAAGCCCTAATGTTAGCAAAAAGGCGACTAGGGAATGGAGGCCCTATGTCTAATATCTCAACTCAGGGATTGGAGCCCTAATGTTGGCAAAAAGGCGACTAGGGAAGGAGGTCCTATGTCTTAAAATCTCAAGTCAGGGATTGGAGCCCTAATGTTGGAAAAAAGGCAACTAGGGAATACATGCCCCATGTCACAAAATCTCAACTCAGGGATTGGAGCCGTAATGTTGGCAAAAGGCGACTAGGGAATGGAGGCCCTTTGTCTAAAAATCTCAACTCAGGGATTGGAGCCCTAATGTTGGCAAAAAAGGCGACTAGGGAAAGGAGGCCCTATGTCTAAAAAATCTCAACTCAGTGATTGGAGCCTTAATGTTGGCAAAAAAAAGCGACTAGGGAATGGAGGCACTATGTCTAAAAATCTCAACTCAGGGATTGGATCCCTAATGTTAGCAAAAAGACGACTAGGGAATGGAGGCCCTATGTCTAATATCTTAACTCAGGGATTGGAGCCCTAATGTTGGCAAAAAGGCGACTAGGGAATGGAGGCCCTATGTCTAAAAATCTCATGTCAGGGATTGGAGCCCTAATGTTGGAAAAAAGGCGACTAGAGAATGGAGGCCCTATGTCACAAAATCTCAACTCAGGGATTGGAGCCTTAATGTTGGCAAAAAGGCGACTAGGGAAGGAGGCCCTATGTCTAAAAATATCAACTCAGGGATTGGAGCCCTAATGTTGGAAAAAAGGCGACTAGAGAATGGAGGCCCTATGTCACAAAATCTCAACTCAGGGATTGGAGCCTTAATGTTGGCAAAAAGGCGACTAGGAAAGGTGGCCCTATGTCAAAAAATCTCAACTCAGGGATTGGAACCCTAATGTTGGAAAAAAGGCAACTAGGGAATGGAGGCCCTATGTCACAAAATCTCAACTCAGGGATTGGAGCCGTAATGTTGGCAAAATGAGACTAGGGAATGGAGGCCGTTTGTCTAAAAATCTCAACTCAGGGATTGGAGCCCTAATGTTGGCAAAAAAGGTGACTAGGGAAAGGAGGCCCTATGTCTAAAAATTCTCAACTCAGTGATTGGAGCCCTAATGTTCGCAAAGAAAGCGACTAGGGAATGGAGGCTCTATGTCTAAAAATCTCAACTCAGGGATTGGAGCCCTAATGTTGGCAAAAAAGCAACTAGGGAATGAAGGCCCTATGTCTAAAATCTTAACTCAGGGATTGGAGCCCTAATGTTGTCAAAACGGCGACTAGGGAATGGAGGCCTTATGTCTAAAAGTCTCAAGTCAGGGATTGGAGCCCTAATGTTGGAAAAAAGGCGATTAGAGAATGGAGGCCCTATGTCATAAAATCTCAACTTAGGGATTGGAGCCCTAATGTTGGCAAAAGGCGACTAGGGAATGGAGGCCCTATGTCTAAAAATCTCAACTCAAGGATTGGAGCTCTAATGTTGGCAAAAAGGCGACTAGGGAATGGAGGCCCTATGTCTAAAATATCAACTCAGGGATTAGAGCCCTACTGTTGGCAAAAAGGCAACTAGGGAATGGAGGCCCTATGTCTAAAAATATCATGTCAGGGATTGGAGACCTAATGTTGGCAAAAAAGAAGACTAGGGAATGGAGGCCCTATGTCACAGAATCTCAAGTCAGGGATTGGAGCCCTAATGTTGGCAAAAGGCAACTAGAGAATGGAGACCCTATGTCTAAAAATCTAAACTCAGGGATTGGAGCCCGAATGGTGGCAAAAAGGCGACTAGGGAATGGAGGCCCTATTTCTAAAAATCTCAACTCATGGATTGGAGCCCTAATGTTGGCAAAACGGCGACTAGGGAATGAAGGCCCTATGTCTAATAAATCTCAACTCGTGGATTGGAGCCATAATGTTGGCAAAAAAGGCAACTAGGGAATGGAGACCCTATGTCTAAAAATCTCAACTCAGGGATTGGAGCCCTAATGTTGGAAAAAACGCGACTAGAGAATGGAGGCCCTATATCTAAAATCTCAACTCAGGGATTGGAGCCATAATGTTGGCAAAAAGGCGACTAAAGAATGGAGGCCCTATGTCTAAAAATCTCAAGTCAGGGATTGAAGTCCTAATTTAGGAAAAAAGACGAATAGGGAATGGAGGCCCTATGTCACAAAATCTCCACTCTGGGATTGGAGCCCTAATGTTGGCAAAAAGCGACTAGGGAATGGAGGCCCTATGTCTAAAAATCTAAACATAGGGATAGGAGCCCTAATGTTGGCAAAAAGGCGACTAGGGAATGGAGGCCCTATGTCTAAAAATCTCAACTCAGGGATTGGAGCGCTAATATTAGCAAAAAGGTGACTAGGGAATGGACGCCCTATGTCTAAAATCTCAACTCAGGTATTGGAGCTCTAATGTTGGCAAAAAGGCGACTAGGGAAGGAGGCCCTATGTCTAAAAATCTCAAGTCAGGGATTGGAGCCCTAATGTTGGAAAAAAGGCAAATAGGGAATGGAGGCCCTATGTCACAAAATCTCAACTCTGGGATTGGAGCCGTAATGTTGGAAAAATGCGACTAGAGAATGGAGGCCCTTTGTCTAAAAATCTCAACTCAGGGATTGAAGCCCTAATGTTGGCAAAAAAGGCGACTAGGGAATGGAGGCCCTATGTCTAAAAAATCTCAACTCAGGGATTGGATCCCTAATGTTGGCAAAAAAGCGACTAGGGAATGGAGGCCCTATGTATTAAAATCACAACTCAGAATTGGAGCCACAATGTTGGCAAAAAGGCGACTAGGGAATGGAGGCCCTATGTCTAAAAATCTCAACTCAGGGATTGAAGCCCTAAAGTTGGCAAAAAGGCAATTAGGGAATGGAGGCCCTATGTCTAAAAATCTCAAGTCAGGGATTGGAGCCCTAATGTTAGCAAAAAAGGAGACTAGGGAATGGAGGCCCTATGTCACAGAATCTCAAGTCAGGGATTTAAGCCCTAATGTTGGCAAAAGGCGACTAGGGAATGAAGACCCTATGTCTAAAAATCTAAACTCAGGGATTGGAGCCCTAATGGTGGCAAAAAAGGCGACTAGGGAATGGAGGCCCTATGTATTAAAATCACAACTCAGAATTGGAGCCACAATGTTGGCAAAAAGGCGACTAGGGAATGGAGGCCCTATGTCTAAAAATCTCAACTCAGGGATTGGAGCCCTAATGTTGGAAAAAAGGAGACTAGAGAATGGAGGCCCTATATCTAAAATCTCAACTTAGGGATTGGAGCCATAATGTTGGCAAAACGGCGACTAAAGAATGGAGGCCCTATGTCTAAAAATCTCAAGTCAGGGATTGGAGCCCTAATGTTGGAAAAAAGACGAATAGGGAATGGAGACCCTATGTCACAAAATCTCCACTCAGGGATTGGAGCCCTAATGTTTGCAAAAGGCGACTAGGGAATGGAGGCCCTATGTCTAAAAATCTAAACTCAGGGATTGGAGCCCTAATGTTGGCAAAAAAGCGACTAGGGAATGGAGGCCCTATGTCTAAAAATCTCAACTCAGGGATTGGAGCCCTAATGTTGGCAAAAAAGGAGACTAGGGAATGGAGGCCCTATGTCACAGAATCTCAAGTCAGGGATTGAAGCCCTAATGTTGGCAAAAAGGCGACTAGGGAATGGAGGCCTTATGTCTAAAAATCTCAACTCAGGATTGGAGCCACAAAGTTGGCAAAAAGGCGACTAGGGAATGGAGGCCCTATGTCTAAAAATCTCAACTCATGGATTGGAGCCCTAATGTTGGCAAAAATGCGACTAGGGAATGAAGGCCCTATGTCTAATAAATCTCAACTCAGGGATTGAAGCCCTAATGTTGGAAAAAAGGAGACTAGGGAATGGAGACCCTATGTCTAAAAATCTCAACTCAGGGATTGGAGCCCTAATGTTGGAAAAAACGCGACTAGAGAATGGAGGCCCTATGTCTAAAATCTCAACTCAGGGATTGGAGCCATAATGTTGACAAAAAGGCGACTAAAGAATGGAGGCCCTATGTCTAAAAATCTCAAGTCAGGGATTGGAGTCCTAATGTTGGAAAAAAAGACGAATAGGGAATGGAGGCCCTATGTCACAAAATCTCCACTCTGGGATTGGAGCCGTAATGTTGGCAAAAGGCGACTAGGGAATGGAGGCCCTATGTCTAAAAATCTAAACTTAGGAATAGGAGCCCTAATGTTGGCAAAAAGGCGACTAGGGAATGGAGGCCCTATGTCTAAAAATCTCAACTCAGGGATTGGAGCGCTAATGTTAGCAAAAAGGTGACTAGGGAATGGACGCCCTATGTCTAAAATCTCAACTCAGGGATTGGAGCCCTAATGTTGGCAAAAGGGCGACTAGGGAAGGAGGCCCTATGTCTAAAAATCTCAAGTCAGGGATTAGAGCCCTAATGTTGGAAAAAAGGCAAATAGGGAATGGAGGCCCCCTATGTCACAAAATCTCAACTCTGGGATTGGAGCCGTAATGTTGGAAAAATGCGACTAGGGAATGGAGGCCCTTTGTCTAAAAATCTCAACTCAGGGTTTGGAGCTCTTATGTTGGCAAAAAAGGCGACTAGGGAATGGAGACTCTATGTCTAAAAAATCTCAACTCAGGGATTGGAGCCCTAATGTTGGCAAAAAAAGCGACTAGGGAATGGAGGCTCTATCTCTAAAACTTTCAACTCAGGGATTAGTGCCCTAAAGTTGGCAAAAAGGCAACTAGGGAATGGAGGCCCTATGTCTAAAAATCTCAAGTCAGGGATTGGAGCCCTAATGTTGGCAAAAAAGGAGACTAGGGAATGGAGGCCCTATGTCACAGAATCTCAAGTTAGGGATTGAAGCCCTAATGTTGGCAAAAGGCGACTAGGGAATGGAGACCCTATGTCTAAAAATCTAAACTCAGGGATTGGAGCCCTAATGGTGGCAAAAAGGCGACTAGGGAATGGAGGCCTTATGTCTAAAAATCTCAACTCAGAATTGGAGCCACAATGTTGGCAAAAAGGCGACTAGGGAATGGAGGCCCTATGTCTAAAAATCTCAACTCAGGGATTGGAGCCCTAATGTTGGCAAAAAGGCGACTAGGGAATGGAGGCCCTATGTCTAAAATCTCAACTCAGGGATTGGAGCCATAATGTTGGCAAAACGGCGACTAAAGAATGGAGGCCCTATGTCTAAAAATATCAAGTCAGGGATTGGAGCCCTTATGTTGGAAAAAAAGGCGAATAGGGAATGGAGGCCCTATGTCACAAAATCTACACTCAGGGATTGGAGCCCTAATATTGGCAAAAGGCGACTAGGGTATGGAGGCCCTATGTCTAAAAATCTAAACTCAGGGATTGGAGCCCTAATGTTGGCAAAAAAGCGACTAGGGAATGGAGGCCCTATGTCTAAAAATCTCAACTCCGGGATTGGAGCCCTAATGTTAGCAAAAAGGCGACTAGGGAATGCAGACCCTATGTCTAAAAATCTCAACTCAGGGATTTGAGCCCTAATGTTGGAAAAAGGCGACTAGAGAATGGAGGCCCTATGTATAAAATCTCAACTCAGGGATTGGAACCCTAATGTTGGCAAAAAGGCGACTAAATAATGGAGGCCCTATGTCTTAAAATCTCAAGTCAGGGATTGGAGACCTAATGTTGGAAAAAAAGACGAATAGGGAATGGAGGCCCTATGTCACAAAATCTCAACTCAGGGATTGGAGCCCTAATGTTGGCAATAAGCGACTATGGAATGGATGCCCTATGTCTAAAAATCTCAACTCTGGGATTGGAGCCCTAATGTTGGCAAAAGGCGACTAGGGAATGGAGGCCCTATGTCTAAAAATCTCAACTCTGGGATTGTAGCCCTAATGTTGGCAAAAAGGCGACTAGGGAATGGAGGCCCTATGTCTAATAAATCTCAATTCAGGGATTGGAGCCCTAATGTTGGCAAAAAAGGCAACTAGGGAATGGAGGCCCTATGTCTAAAAATCTCGACTCAGGGATTGGAGCCCTAATGTTGGAAAAAAGGCGACTAGGGAATTGGGGCCCTATGTCTAATAAATCTCAATTCAGAGATTGGAGCCCTAATGTTGGCAAAAAAGGCGACTAGGGAATGAAGGCCCTATGTCTAAAAATCTCAACTCAGGGATTGGAGCCATAATGTTGGCAAAAGGCGACTAGGGAATGCAGGCCTTATGTCTAAAAATCACAACTCATGGATTAGAGCCCTAATGCTTGCAAAATGCGACTAGGGAATCGAGGCCCTATGTCTAAAAAATCTCAACTCAGGGATTGGTGCCCTAATGTTGGCAAAAGGTGATTAGGGAATGGAGGCCCTATGTCTAAAATCTCAACTCAGAGATTAGAGCTCTAATGTTGCCAAAAAGGCGACTAGGGAATGGAGGCCCTATGTCTAATAAATCTCAATTCAGGGATTGGAGCCCTAATGTTGGCAAAAAAGGCAACTAGGGAATGGAGGCCCTATGTCTAAAAATCTCGACTCAGGGATTGGAGCCCTAATGTTGGAAAAAAGGCGACTAGGGAATTGGGGCCCTATGTCTAATAAATCTCAATTCAGAGATTGGAGCCCTAATGTTGGCAAAAAAGGCGACTAGGGAATGAAGGCCCTATGTCTAAAAATCTCAACTCAGGGATTGGAGCCCTAATGTTGGAAAAAAGGTGACTAGAGAATGGAGGCCCTATGTCTAAAATCTCAACTTAGGGATTGGAGCCATAATGTTGGAAAAAAGGCGAATAAAGAATGGAGGCCCTATGTCTAAAAATCTCAAGTCAAGGATTGGAGCCTTAATGTTGAAAAAAAATACGAATACGGAATGGAGGCCCTATGTCACAAAATCTTCACTCAGGGATTGGAGCCCTAATGTTGGCAAAAAAGCGACTAGGGAATGGAGGCCCTATGTCTAAAATTCTCAACTCAGGGATTGGAGCCCTAATGTTAGCAAAAAGGCGACTAGGGAAAGGAGGTCCTATGTCTAATATCTCAACTCAGGGATTTGAGCCCTAATGTTGGCAAAAAGGCGATTAGGGAAGGAGGCCCTATGTCTAAAAATCTCGAGTCAGGGATTGGAGCCCTAATGTTGGAAAAAAGGCAACTAGGGAATGGAGGCCCTATGTCACAAAATCTCAACTCAGGGATTGGAGCCCTAATGTTGGCAAAACGACGACTAGGGAAGGAGGCCCTATGTCTAAAAATCTCAAGTCAGGGATTAGAGCCCTAATGTTGGCAAAAAGGCAACTAGGGAATGGAGGCCCTATGTCACAAAATCTCAACTCAGGGATTGAAGCCGTAATGTTGGTAAAAGGCGACTAGGGAATGGAGGCCCTTTGTCTAAAAATCTCAACTCAGGGATTAGAGCCCTAATGTTGGAAAAAAGACGACTAGGGAAAGGAGACCCTATGTCTAAAAAATCTCAACTCAAGTATTAGAGCCCTAATGTTGGCAAAACAAGCGACTAGGGAATAGAGGCCCTATGTCTAAAAATCTCAACTCAGGGATTGGAGCCCTAATGTTGGCAAAAAGGCAACTAGGGAATGGAGGCTCTATGTCTAAAATCTTAACTTAGGGATTGGAGCCCTAATGTTGGCAAAAAGGCGACTAGGGAATGGAGTCCCTATGTGTAAAAATCTCAAGTCAGGGATTGGAGCCCTAATGTTGGAAAAAAGGCGACTAGAGAATGGAGTCCCTATGTCACAGAATCTCAACTCAGGGATTGGAGCCCTAATGTTGGCAAAAGGCGACTAGGGAATGGAGTCCCTATGTCTAAAAATCTAACCTCAGGGATTGGAGCCCTAATTGTGGCAAAAAGGCGACTAGGGAATGGAGGCCCTATGTCTAAAAATCTCAACTAAGGATTGGAGCCACAATGTTGGCAAAAAGGCGACTAGGGAATGGAGGCGCTATGTCTAAAAATCTCAACTCACGGATTGGAGCCCTAATGTTGGCAAAAAGGCTACTAGGGAATAGAGGCCCTATGTCTAATAAATATCAACTCAGGGATTAGAGCTGTAATGTTGGAAAAAAGGCGACTAGAGAATGGAGGCCCTATGTCTAAAATGTCAACTCAGGGATTGGAGACCTAATGTTGGCAAAAAGGTGACTAAATAATGGAGGCCCTATGTCTTAAAATCTCAAGTCAGGGATTGAAGCCCTAATGTTGGAAAAAAAGACGAATAGGGAATGGAGGCCCTATGTCACAAAATCTCAACTCAGGGATTGGAACCCTAATGTTGACAAAAGGTGACTAGGGAATGGAGGCCCTATGTCTAATAATCTCAACTCAGGGATTGGAGCCCTAATGTTGGAAAAAAGGCGACTAGAGAATGGAGGCCCTATGTCTAAAATCTCAACTCAGGTATTGGAGCCCTAATGTTGGCAAAAAGGCGACTAAAGAATACAGGCCCTATGTCGTAAAATCTCAAGTCAGGGATTGGAGCCCTAATGTTGGAAAAAAAGACGAATAGGGAATGGAGGCCCTATGTCACAAAATCTCAACTCAGGGATTGGAGCCCTAATGTTGGCAATAGGCGACTAGGGAATGGATGCCCTATGTCTAAAAATCTCAACTCAGGGATTGGATCCCTAATGTTGGCAAAAGGCGACTAGGGAATGGAGGCCCTATGTCTAAAAATCTCAACTCTGGGATTGGAGCCCTAATGTTGGCAAAAAGGCGACTCGGGAATGGAGGCCCTATGTCTAAAAATCTCAACTCAGGGATTGGAGCGATAATGTTGGCAAAAAGGCGACTAGGGAATGCAGGCCTTATGTCTAAAAATCTCAACTCATAGATTGGAGCCCTAATGTTGGCAAAATAGGACTAGGGAATCGAGGCCCTATGTCTAAAAAATCTCAACTTAGGGATTGGAGCCCTAATGTTGGCAAAAGGTGATTAGGGAATGGAGGACCTATGTCTAAAATCTCAACTCAGGGATTAGAGCTCTAATGTTGGCAAAAAGGCGACTAGGGAATGGAGGCCCTATGTCTAATAAATCTCAACTAAGGGATTGGAGCCCTAATGTTGGCAAAAAGGCGACTAAGGAATAGAGGCCCTATGTCTAAAAATCTCAACTCAGGGATTGGAGCCCTAATGTTGGAAAAAAGGCGACTAGAGAATTGAGGACCTATGTCTAAAATCTCTATTTAGGGATTTGAGCCATAATGTTGGCAAAAAGGCGACTAAAGAATAGAAGCCCTATGTCTAAAAATCTCAATTCAGGGATTGGAGCCCTAATGTTGAAAAAAAGACGAATAGGGAATGGAGGCCCTATGTCACAAAATCTCCACTCAGGGATTGGAGCCATAATGTTGGCAAAAGGCGACTAGGGAATGGAGGCCCTATGTCTAAAAATCTAAACTCAGGGATTGGAGCCCTAATGTTGGCAAAAAAGCGACTAGGGAATGGAGGCCCTATGTCTAAAAATCTCAACTCAGGGATTGGAGCCCTAATGTTAGCAAAAAGGTGACTAGGGAATGGAGGCCCTATGTCTAATATCTCAACTCACTGATTGGAGCCCTAATGTTGTCAAAAAGGCGACTACGGAAGGAGGCCCTATGTCTAAAATTCTCAAGTCAGGGATTGGAGCCCTAATATTGGAATAAAGGCAACTAGGGAATGGAGGCCCTATGTCACAAAATCTCAACTCAGGGATTGGAGCCCTAATGTTGGAAAAAGGCGACTAGGGAAGGAGTCCCTATGTCTAAAATCTCAACTTAGGGATTGGAGCCATAATGTTGGCAAAAAGGCGACTAAAGAATGGAGGCCCTATGTCTAAAAATCTCAAGTCAGGGATTAAAGCCCTAATGTTGGAAAAAGGCAATTAGGGAATGGAGGCCCTATGTCACAAAATCTCAACTCAGGGATTGGAGCCCTAATGTTGGAAAAAAGGCGACTAGAGAATGGAGGCCCTATGTCTAAAATCTCAACTTAGGGATTGGAGCCATAATGTTGGCAAAAAGGCGACTAAAGAATGGAGGCCCTATGTCTAAAAATCTCAAGTCAGGGAATGGAGCCCTAATATTGGAAAAAAAGACGAATAGGGAATGGAGGCCCTATGTCACAAAATCTCAACTCAGGGATTGGAGCCCTAATGTTGGCAATAGGCGACTAGGGAATGGATGCCCTATGTCTAAAAATCTCAACTCAGGGATTGGATCCCTAATGTTGGCAAAAGGCGACTAGGGAATGGAGGCCCTATGTCTAAAAATCTCAACTCTGGGATTGGAGCCCTAATGTTGGCAAAAAGGCGACTCGGGAATGGAGGCCCTATGTCTAAAAATCTCAACTCAGGGATTGGAGCGATAATGTTGGCAAAAAGGCGACTAGGGAATGCAGGCCTTATGTCTAAAAATCTCAACTCATAGATTGGAGCCCTAATGTTGGCAAAATAGGACTAGGGAATCGAGGCCCTATGTCTAAAAAATCTCAACTTAGGGATTGGAGCCCTAATGTTGGCAAAAGGTGATTAGGGAATGGAGGACCTATGTCTAAAATCTCAACTCAGGGATTAGAGCTCTAATGTTGGCAAAAAGGCGACTAGGGAATGGAGGCCCTATGTCTAATAAATCTCAACTAAGGGATTGGAGCCCTAATGTTGGCAAAAAGGCGACTAAGGAATAGAGGCCCTATGTCTAAAAATCTCAACTCAGGGATTGGAGCCCTAATGTTGGAAAAAAGGCGACTAGAGAATTGAGGACCTATGTCTAAAATCTCTATTTAGGGATTTGAGCCATAATGTTGGCAAAAAGGCGACTAAAGAATAGAAGCCCTATGTCTAAAAATCTCAATTCAGGGATTGGAGCCCTAATGTTGAAAAAAAGACGAATAGGGAATGGAGGCCCTATGTCACAAAATCTCCACTCAGGGATTGGAGCCATAATGTTGGCAAAAGGCGACTAGGGAATGGAGGCCCTATGTCTAAAAATCTAAACTCAGGGATTGGAGCCCTAATGTTGGCAAAAAAGCGACTAGGGAATGGAGGCCCTATGTCTAAAAATCTCAACTCAGGGATTGAAGCCCTAATGTTAGCAAAAAGGTGACTAGGGAATGGAGGCCCTATGTCTAATATCTCAACTCACTGATTGGAGCCCTAATGTTGTCAAAAAGGCGACTACGGAAGGAGGCCCTATGTCTAAAATTCTCAAGTCAGGGATTAGAGCCCTAATATTGGAATAAAGGCAACTAGGGAATGGAGGCCCTATGTCACAAAATCTCAACTCAGTGATTGGAGCCCTAATGTTGGAAAAAGGCGACTAGGGAAGGAGTCCCTATGTCTAAAATCTCAACTTAGGGATTGGAGCCATAATGTTGGCAAAAAGGCGACTAAAGAATGGAGGCCCTATGTCTAAAAATCTGAAGTCAGGGATTAAAGCCCTAATGTTGGAAAAAGGCAATTAGGGAATGGAGGCCCTATGTCACAAAATCTCAACTCAGGGATTGGAGCCCTAATGTTGGAAAAAAGGCGACTAGAGAATGGAGGCCCTATGTCCAAAATCTCAACTTAGGGATTGGAGCCATAATGTTGGCAAAAAGGCGACTAAAGAATGGAGGCCCTATGTCTAAAAATCTCAAGTCAGGGAATGGAGCCCTAATGTTGAAAAAAAAGACGAATAGGGAATGGAGGCCCTATGTCTAAAAATCTAAACTCAGGGATTGGAGCCCTAATGTTGGCAAAAAAGCGACTAGGGAATGGAGGCCCTATGTCTAAAAATTTCAACTCAGGGATTGGAGCCCTAATGTTAGCAAAAAGGCGACTAGGGAATGGAGGCCCTAGTCTAATATCTCAACTCAGGGATTGGAGCCCTAATGTTGGAAAAAAGGCGACTAGGGAAGGAGGCCCTATGTCTAAAAATCTCAAGTCAAGGATTGGAGCCCTAATGTTTAAAAAAAAGACGAATAGGGAATGGAGGCCCTATGTCACAAAATATCCACTCAGGGATTGGAGCCCTAATGTTGGCAAAAGGCGACTAGGGAATGGAGGCCCTATGTCTAAAAATCTAAACTCAGGGATTGGAGCCCTAATGTTGGCAAAAAAGCGAATAGGGAATGGAGGCCCTATGTCTAAAAATCTCAACTCAGGGATTGTAGCCCTAATGTTAGCAAAATGGCGACTAGGGAATGGAGGCCCTATGTCTAATATCTCAACTCAGGAATTGGAGCCCTAATGTTGGCAAAAAGGCGACTAGGGAAGGAGGCCCTATGTCTAAAAATCTCAAGTCAAGGATTGGAGCCCTAATGTTTAAAAAAAAGACGAATAGGGAATGGAGGCCCTATGTCACAAAATATCCACTCAGGGATTGGAGCCCTAATGTTGGCAAAAGGCGACTAGGGAATGGAGGCCCTATGTCTAAAAATCTAAACTCAGGGATTGGAGCCCTAATGTTGGCAAAAAAGCGACTAGGGAATGGAGGCCCTATGTCTAAAAATCTCAACTCAGGGATTGTAGCCCTAATGTTAACAAAATGGCGACTAGGGAATGGAGGCCCTATGTCTAATATCTCAACTCAGGAATTGGAGCCCTAATGTTGTCAAAAAAGGCGACTAGGGAATGGAGGACCTATGTCTAAAAATCTCAACTCAGGGATTGGAGCCGTAATGTTGGAAAAAAGGTGACTAGAGAATGGAGGCCCTATGTCTAAAATCTAAACTCAGGGATTGGAGACCTAATGTTGGCAAAAAGGCGACTAAAGAATGGAGGCCCTATGTCTTAAAATCTCAAGTCAGGGATTGGAGCCCTAATGTTGGAAAAAAAGACGAATAGGGAATGGTGGCCCTATGTCACAAAATCTCAAATCAGGGATTGGAACCCTAATGTTGGCAAAAGGTGACTAGGGAATGGAGGCCCTATGTCTAAAAATCTCAAATGAGAAATTGGAGCCCTAATGTAGGAAAAAAGGCGACTAGAGAATGGAGGCCCTATGTCTAAGATCTCAACTCAGGGATTGGAGCCCTAATGTTGGCAAAAAGGCGACTAAAGAATGGAGGCCGTATGTCTTAAAATCTCAAGTCAGGTATTGGAGCCCTAATGTTGGAAAAAAAGACGAATAGTGAATGGAGGCCATATGTCTAAAAATCTCAACTCAGGGATTGGAGCCCTAATGTTGTAAAAAAAGGCGACTAGAGAATGGAGGCCCTATGTCTAAAATCTCAACTCAGGGATTGGAGCCCTAATGTTGGCAAAAAGGCGACTAAAGAATGGAGGCCCTATGTCTTAAAATCTCAAGTCAGGGATTGGAGCCCTAATGTTGGAAAAAAAGACGAATAGGGAATGGAGGCCCTATGTCTAAAAATCTCTACTCAGGGATTGAAGCCCTAATGTTGGCACAAAAGGCGACTAGGGAAAGGAGGTTCTATGTCTAAAAAATCTCAACTCAGTTATTGGAGCCCTAAAGTTGGCAAAAAAAGCGACTAGGGAATGGGGGCCCTATGTCTAAAAAATCTCAACTCAGGAATTGGAGCCCTAATGTTGGCAAAAAGGCGACTAGGGAAGGAGGCCCTATGTCTAAAAATCTCAAGTCAAGGATTGGAGCTCTAATGTTGGAAAAAAGGCAACTAGGGAATGGAGGCCCTATGTCACAAAATCTCAACTCAGGGATTGGAGCCGTAATGTTGGCAAAAGGCGACTAGGGAATGGAGGCCCTTTGTCTAAAAATATCAACTCAGGGATTGAAGCCCTAATGTTGGCAAAAAAGGCGACTAGGGAAAGGAGGCCCTATGTCTAAAAAATCTCAACTCAGTGATTGGAGCCCTAATGTTGGCAAAAAAGCGACTAGGGAATGGAGGCCCTATGTCTAAAAATCTCAACTCAGGGATTGGAGCGCTAATGTTGGCAAAAAGGCAACTAGGGAATGGAGGCCCTATGTCTAAAATCTTAACTCAGGGATTGAAGCCCTAATGTTGGCAAAACGGCGACTAGGGAATGGATGCCCTATGTCTAAAAGTCTCAAGTCAGGGATTGGAGCCCTAACGTTGGAAAAAAAGAAGACTAGAGAATGGAGGCCCTATGTAATAAAATCTCAACTCAGGGATTGGAGCCCTAATGTTGGAGCCCTAATAGGACTAGGGAATCGAGGCCCTATGTCTAAAAAATCTCAACTTAGGGATTGGAGCCCTAATGTTGGCAAAAGGTGATTAGGGAATGGAGGCCCTATGTCTAAAATCTCAACTCAGGGATTAGAGCTCTAATGTTGGAAAAAAGGCGACTAGGGAATGGAGGCCCTATGTCTAATAAATCTCAACTCAGGGATTGGAGCCGTAATGTTGGCAAAAAAGGCGACTAGGGAATGGAGGCCCTATGTCTAAAAATCTCAACTCAGGGATTAGAGCCCTAATGTTGGAAAAAAGGCGACTAGAGAATGGAGGCCCTATGTCTATAAATCTCAAGTCAGGGATTGGAGCCCCAATGTTGAAAAAAAAGACGAATAGGGAATGGAGGCCCTATGTCACAAAATCTCCACTCAGGGATTGGAGCCCTAATGTTGGCAAAAGGCAACTAGGGAATGGAGGCCCTATGTCTAAAAATCTAAACTCAGGGATTGAAGCCCTAATGTT
Source organism: Nicotiana tabacum (assembly GCF_000715075.1). Taxonomy (NCBI): domain Eukaryota; kingdom Viridiplantae; phylum Streptophyta; class Magnoliopsida; order Solanales; family Solanaceae; genus Nicotiana; species Nicotiana tabacum. Next base: position 90,729,979 of record NC_134101.1, on the reverse strand, counting down.
GGGAAAAAAGCGACTAGGGAATGGAGGCCCTATGTCTAAAAATCTCAACTCAGGGATTGGAGCCCTAATGTTAGCAAAAAGGCGACTAGGGAATGGAGGCCCTATGTCTAATATCTCAACTCAGGGATTGGAGCCCTAATGTTGGCAAAAAGGCGACTAGGGAAGGAGGCCCTATGTCTAAAAATCTCAACTCAGGGATTGGAGCCCTAATGTTGGAAAAAAGGCAACTAGGGAATGGAGGCCTTATGTCACAAAATCTCAACTCAGGGATTGGAGCCGTAATGTTGGCAAAAGGCGACTAGGGAATGGAGGCCCTTTGTCTAAAAATCTCAACTCAGGGATTGAAGCCCTAATGTTGGCAAAAAATGCGACTAGAGAAAGGAGGCCCTATGTCTAAAAAATCTCAACTCAGTGATTGGAGCCCTAATGTTGGCAAAAAAAGCGACAATGGAATGGAGGCCCTATGTCTAAAAATCTCAACTCAGGGATTGGAGCGCTAATGTTGGCAAAAAGGCAACAAGGGAATGAAGGCCCTAATGTTGGAAAAAAAGGAGACCAGACAATGGAGGCCCTATGTCATAAAATCTTAACTCAGGGATTGGAGCCCTAATGTTGGAGCCCTAATAGGACTAGGGAATCGAGGCCCTATGTCTAAAAAATCTCAACTTAGGGATTGGAGCCCTAATATTGGCAAAAGGTGATTAGGGAATGGAGGCCCTATGTCTAAAATCTCAACTTAGGGATTAGAGCTCTAATGTTGGCAAAAAGGCGACTAGGGAATGGAGTTCCTTTATCTAATAAATCTCAACTCAGGGATTGGAGCCCTAATGTTGGCAAAAAAGGCGACTAGGGAATGGAGGCCCTATGTCTAAAAATCTCAACTCAGGGATTAGAGCCCTAATATTGGAAAAAAGGCGACTAGAGAATGGAGGCCCTAGGTCTAAAATCTCAACTTAGGGATTGGAGCCATAATGTTGACAAAAAGGCGACTAAAGAATGGAGGCCCTATGTCTAAAAATCTCAAGTCAGGGATTGGATCCCTAATGTTGAGAAAAAAGACGAATAGGGAATGGAGGCCCTATGTCACAAAATCTCCACTCATGGATTGGAGCCCTAATGTTGGCAAAAGGCGACTAGGGAATGGTAGCCCTATGTGTAAAAATCTAAACTCAGGGATTGAAGCCCTAATGGTGGCAAAAAGGCGACTAGGGAAAGGAGACCCTATGTCTAAAAATCTCAACTCAGGATTGGAGCCACAATGTTGGCAAAAAGGAGACTAGGGAATGGAGGCCCTATGTCTATAAATCTCAACTCAGGGATTGGAGCCCTAATGTTGGCAAAAATGCGACTAGGGAATGGAGGCCCTATGTCTAATAAATATCAACTCAGGGATTGGAGCCCTAATGTTGGCAAAAAAGGCGACTAGGGAATGGAGGACCTATGTCTAAAAATCTCAACTCAGGGATTGGAGCCGTAATGTTGGAAAAAAGGAGACTAGAGAATGGAGGCCCTATGTCTAAAATCTCAACTCAGGGATTGGAGACCTAATGTTGGCAAAAAGGCGACTAAAGAATGGAGGCCCTATGTCTATAAATCTCAAGTCAGGGATTGGAGCCCCAATGTTGAAAAAAAGACGAATAGGGAATGGAGGCCCTATGTCACAAAATCTCCACTCAGAGATTGGAGCCCTAATGTTGGCAAAAGGCGACTAGGGAATGGAGGCCCTATGTCTAAAAATCTAAACTCAGGGATTGGAGCCCTAATGTTGGCAAAAAAGCGACTAGGGAATGGAGGCCCTATGTCTAAAAATCTCAACTCAGGGATTGGAGCCCTAATGTTAGCAAAAAGGTGACTAGGGAATGGAGGCCCTATGTCTAATATCTCAACTCAGGGATTGGAGCCCTAATGTTGGCAAAAGGGCGACTAGGGAAGGAGGCCCTATGTCTAAAAATCTCAACTCAAGGATTGGAGCCCTAATGTTAGCAAAAAGGCGACTAGGGAATGGAGGACGTATGTCTAATATCTCAACTCAGGGATTGGAGCCCTAATGTTGGCAAAAAGGCGACTAGGGAAGGAGGCCCTATGTCTAAAAATCTCAAGTCAGGGATTGGAGCTCTAATGTTGCAAAAAAGGCAACTAGGGAATGGAGGCCCTATGTCACAAAATGTCAACTCAGGGATTGGAGTCGTAATTTTGGCAAAAGGCGACTAGGGAATGGAGGCCCTTTGTCTAAAAATCTCAACTCAGGGATTGGAGCCCTAATGTTGGAAAAAAGGCGACTAGGGAAAGTAGGCCCTATGTCTAAAAAATCTCAACTCAGTGATTGGAGCCCTAATGTTGGCAAAAAAAGCGACTAGGGAATGGAGGCCCTATGTCTAAAAATCTCAACTCAGGGATTGGAGCGCTAATGTTGGCAAAAAGGCAACTAGGGAATGGAGGCCCTATTTCTAAAATCTTAACTCAGGGATTGGAGCCCTAATGTTGGCAAAACGGCGACTAGGGAATGGAGGCCCTATGTCTAAAAGTCTCAAGTCAGGGATTGGAGCCCTAATGTTGAAAAAAAAGAAGACTAGAGAATGGAGGCCCTATGTCATAAAATCTCAACTCAGAGATTGGAGCCCTAATGTTGGAGCCCTAATAGGACTAGGGAATCGAGGCCCTATGTCTAAAAAATCTCAACTTAGGGATTGGAGCCCTGATGTTGGCAAAAGGTGATTAAGGAATGGTGGCCCTATGTCTAAAATCTCAACTCAGGGATTAGAGCTCTAATGTTGGCAAAAAGGCGACTAGGGAATGGAGGCCCTATGTCTAATAAATCTCAACTCAGGGATTAGAGCCCTAATGTTGGCAAAAAAGGCGACTAGGGAATAGAGGACCTATGTCTATAAATCTCAACTCAGGGATTGGAGCCGTAATGTTGGAAAAAAGGCGACTAGAGAATGGAGGCCCTATGTCTAAAATCTCAACTCAGGGATTGGAGACCTAATGTTGGCAAAACGGCGACTAAAGAATGGAGGCCCTATGTCTTAAAATCTCAAGTCAGGGATTGGAGCCCTAATGTTGGAAAAAAAGACGAATAGGGAATGGAGGCCCTATGTCATAAAATCTCAACTCAGGGATTGAAACCCTAATGTTGGCAAAAGGTGACTAAGGAATGGAGGCCCTATGTCTAAAAATCTCAAAAGAGGGATTGGAGCCCTAATGTTGGAAAAAAGGCGACTAGAGAATGGAGGCCCTATGTCTAAAATCTCAACTCATGGATTAGAGACCTAATGTTGGCAAAAAGGCGACTAAAGAATGGAGGCCCTATGTCTTAAAATCACAAGTCAGGGATTGGAGCCTAATGTTGGAAAAAAAGGCGACTAGAGAATGGAGTCCCTATGTCACAGAATCTCAACTCAGGGATTGGAGCCCTAATATTGGCAAAAGGCGACTAGGGAATGAAGACCCTATGTCTAAAAATCTAAACTCAGGGATTGGAGCCCTAATGGTGGCAAAAAAGCGACTAGGGAATGGAGGCCCTATGTCGAAAAATCTCAACTCAGGATTGCAGCCACAATGTTGGCAAAAAGGCTACTAGGGAATGGAGGCCCTATGTCTAAAAATCTCAACTAAAGGATTGGAGCCCTAATTATGGAAAAAAGGCGACTAGGGAATGGAGGCCCTATGTCTAATAAATATCAACTCAGGGATTGGAGCCCTAGTGTTGGCAAAAAAGGAGACTAGGGAATGGAGGCCCTATGTCTAAAAATCTCAACTCAGGGATTGGAGCCGTATTGTTGGAAAAAAGGCGACTAGAGAATGGAGGCCCTATGTCTAAAATTTCAACTCATGGATTGGAGACCTAATGTTGGCAAAAAGGCGACTAAAGAATGGAGGCCCTATGTCTTAAAATCACAAGTCAGGGATTGGAGCCTAATGTTGGAAAAAAAGGCGACTAGAGAATGGAGTCCCTATGTCACAGAATCTCAACTCAGGGATTGGAGCCCTAATATTGGCAAAAGGCGACTAGGGAATGAAGACCCTATGTCTAAAAATCTAAACTCAGGGATTGGAGCCCTAATGGTGGCAAAAAAGCGACTAGGGAATGAAGTCCCTATGTCGAAAAATCTCAACTCAGGATTGCAGCCACAATGTTGGTAAAAAGGCTACTAGGGAATGGAGGCCCTATGTCTAAAAATCTCAACTAAGGGATTTGAGCCCTAATGTTGGAAAAAAGGCGACTAGGGAATGGAGGCCCTATGTCTAATAAATATCAACTCAGGGATTGGAGCCCTAATGTTGGCAAAAAAGGAGACTAGGGAATGGAGGCCCTATGTCTAAAAATCTCAACTCAGGGATTGGAGCCGTAATGTTGGAAAAAGGCGACTAGAGAATGGAGGCCCTATGTCTAAAATTTCAACTCATGGATTGGAGACCTAATGTTGGCAAAAAGGCGACTAAAGAATGGAGGCCCTATGTCTTAAAATCGCAAGTCAGGGATTGGAGCCTAATGTTGGAAAAAAAGATGAATAGGGAATGGAGGCCCTATGTCACAAAATCTCAACTCAGGGATTGGAACCCTAATGTTGGCAAAAGGTGACTAGGGAATGGAGGTCCTATGTCTAAAAATCTCAACTCAGGGATTGGAGCCCTAATGTTGGAAAAAAGGCGACTAAAGAATGGAGGCCCTATGTCTAAAATCTCAACTCAGGGATTGGAACCCTAATGTTGGCAAAAAGGCGACTAAAGAATGGAGGCCCTATGTCTTAAAATCTCATGTCAGGGATTGGAGCCCTAATGTTGAAAAAAAAAGACGAATAGGGAATGGAGGCCCTATGTCACAAAATCTCAACTCAGGGATTGGAGCCCTAATGTTGGCAAAAGGCGACTAAAGAATGGAGGCCCTATGTCTTAAAATCACAAGTCAGGGATTGGAGCCTAATGTTGGAAAAAGGGAATGGAGACCCTATGTCACAAAATCTCAACTCAGGGATTGGAACCCTAATGTTGGCAAAAGGTAACTAGGGAATGGAGGCCCTATGTCTAAAAATTTCAACTCAGGGATTGGAGCCCTAATGTTGTAAAAAAAGGCGACTAGAGAATGGAGGCCCTATGTCTAAAATCTCAACTCAGGGATTGGAGCCCTAATGTTGGCAAAAAGGCGACTAAAGAATGGAGGCCCTATGTCTTAAAATCTCAAGTCAGGGATTGGAGCCCTAATGTTGGAAAAAAAGACGAATAGGGAATGGAGGCCCTATTTCACAAAATCTCAACTCAGGGATTGGAGCCCTAATGTTGGCAATAGGCGACTAGGGAATGGATGCCCTATGTCTAAAAATCTCAACTCAGGGATTGGAGCCTTAATGTTGGCAAAAGGCGACTAGGGAATGGAGGCCCTATATCTTAAAATCTCAACTATGGGATTGGAGCCCTAATGTTGGCAAAAAGGCGACTAGGGAATGGAGGCCCTATGTCTAAAAATCTCAACTCAGGGATTGGAGCCATAATGTTGGCAAAAAGGCGACAAGGGAATGCAGGCCTTATATCTAAAAATATCAACTCATGGATTGGAGCCCTAATGTTGGCAAAATGCGACTAGGGAATCGAGGCCCTATGTCTAAAAAATCTCAACTTAGGGATTGGAGCCCTAATGTTGGAAAATGGTGATTAGGGAATGGAGGCCCTATGTCTAAAATCTCAACTCAGGGATTAGAGCTCTAATGTTGGCAAAAAGGCGACTAGGGAATGAAGGCCCTATGTCTAATAAATCTCAACTCAGGGATTGGAGCCCTAATGTTGGCAAAAAGGAGACTAGGGAATGGAAGCCCTATGTCTAAAAATCTCAACTCAGGGATTGGAGCCCTAATATTGGAAAAAAGGCGACTAGAGAATGGAGGCCCTATGTCTAAAATCTCAACTTAAGGATTGGGCCCATAATGTTGGCAACAAGGCGACTAAAGAATTGAGGCCCTATGTCTAAAAATCTCAAGTCAGGGATTGGAGCCCCAATGTTGAAAAAAAAGACGAATAGGGAATGGAGGCCCTATGTCACAAAATCTCCACTCAGGGATTGGAGCCCTAATGTTGACAAAAGGCAACTAGGGAATGGAGGCCCTATGTCTAAAAATCTAAACTCAGGGATTGGAGCCCTAATGTTGGCAAAAAAGCGACTAGGGAATGGAGGCCCTATGTCTAAAAATCTCAACTCAGGGATTGGAGCCCTAATGTTAGCAAAAAGGCGACTAGGGAATGGAGGCCCTATGTCTAATATCTCAACTCAGGGATTGGAGCCCTAATATTGGCAAAAAGGCGACTAGGGAAGGAGGCCCTATGTCTAAAAATCCCAAGTCATGGATTGGAGCCCTAATGTTGCAAAAAAGGCAACTAGGGAATGGAGGCCCTATGTCACAAAATCTCAACTTAGGGATTGGAGTCGTAATGTTGGCTAAAGGCGACTAGGGAATGGAGGCCCTTTGTCTAAAAATCTCAACTCAGGGATTGGAGCCCTAATATTGGCAAAAGGCGACTAGGGAATGAAGACCCTATGTCTAAAAATCTAAACTCAGGGATTGGAGCCCTAATGGTGGCAAAAAAGCGACTAGGGAATGGAGGCCCTATGTCGAAAAATCTCAACTCAGGATTGCAGCCACAATGTTGGCAAAAAGGCTACTAGGGAATGGAGGCCCTATGTCTAAAAATCTCAACTAAAGGATTGGAGCCCTAATTATGGAAAAAAGGCGACTAGGGAATGGAGGCCCTATGTCTAATAAATATCAACTCAGGGATTGGAGCCCTAGTGTTGGCAAAAAAGGAGACTAGGGAATGGAGGCCCTATGTCTAAAAATCTCAACTCAGGGATTGGAGCCGTATTGTTGGAAAAAAGGCGACTAGAGAATGGAGGCCCTATGTCTAAAATTTCAACTCATGGATTGGAGACCTAATGTTGGCAAAAAGGCGACTAAAGAATGGAGGCCCTATGTCTTAAAATCACAAGTCAGGGATTGGAGCCTAATGTTGGAAAAAAAGGCGACTAGAGAATGGAGTCCCTATGTCACAGAATCTCAACTCAGGGATTGGAGCCCTAATATTGGCAAAAGGCGACTAGGGAATGAAGACCCTATGTCTAAAAATCTAAACTCAGGGATTGGAGCCCTAATGGTGGCAAAAAAGCGACTAGGGAATGAAGTCCCTATGTCGAAAAATCTCAACTCAGGATTGCAGCCACAATGTTGGTAAAAAGGCTACTAGGGAATGGAGGCCCTATGTCTAAAAATCTCAACTAAGGGATTTGAGCCCTAATGTTGGAAAAAAGGCGACTAGGGAATGGAGGCCCTATGTCTAATAAATATCAACTCAGGGATTGGAGCCCTAATGTTGGCAAAAAAGGAGACTAGGGAATGGAGGCCCTATGTCTAAAAATCTCAACTCAGGGATTGGAGCCGTAATGTTGGAAAAAGGCGACTAGAGAATGGAGGCCCTATGTCTAAAATTTCAACTCATGGATTGGAGACCTAATGTTGGCAAAAAGGCGACTAAAGAATGGAGGCCCTATGTCTTAAAATCGCAAGTCAGGGATTGGAGCCTAATGTTGGAAAAAAAGATGAATAGGGAATGGAGGCCCTATGTCACAAAATCTCAACTCAGGGATTGGAACCCTAATGTTGGCAAAAGGTGACTAGGGAATGGAGGTCCTATGTCTAAAAATCTCAACTCAGGGATTGGAGCCCTAATGTTGGAAAAAAGGCGACTAAAGAATGGAGGCCCTATGTCTAAAATCTCAACTCAGGGATTGGAACCCTAATGTTGGCAAAAAGGCGACTAAAGAATGGAGGCCCTATGTCTTAAAATCTCATGTCAGGGATTGGAGCCCTAATGTTGAAAAAAAGACGAATAGGGAATGGAGGCCCTATGTCACAAAATCTCAACTCAGGGATTGGAGCCCTAATGTTGGCAAAAGGCGACTAAAGAATGGAGGCCCTATGTCTTAAAATCACAAGTCAGGGATTGGAGCCTAATGTTGGAAAAAGGGAATGGAGACCCTATGTCACAAAATCTCAACTCAGGGATTGGAACCCTAATGTTGGCAAAAGGTAACTAGGGAATGGAGGCCCTATGTCTAAAAATTTCAACTCAGGGATTGGAGCCCTAATGTTGTAAAAAAAGGCGACTAGAGAATGGAGGCCCTATGTCTAAAATCTCAACTCAGGGATTGGAGCCCTAATGTTGGCAAAAAGGCGACTAAAGAATGGAGGCCCTATGTCTTAAAATCTCAAGTCAGGGATTGGAGCCCTAATGTTGGAAAAAAAGACGAATAGGGAATGGAGGCCCTATTTCACAAAATCTCAACTCAGGGATTGGAGCCCTAATGTTGGCAATAGGCGACTAGGGAATGGATGCCCTATGTCTAAAAATCTCAACTCAGGGATTGGAGCCTTAATGTTGGCAAAAGGCGACTAGGGAATGGAGGCCCTATATCTTAAAATCTCAACTATGGGATTGGAGCCCTAATGTTGGCAAAAAGGCGACTAGGGAATGGAGGCCCTATGTCTAAAAATCTCAACTCAGGGATTGGAGCCATAATGTTGGCAAAAAGGCGACAAGGGAATGCAGGCCTTATATCTAAAAATATCAACTCATGGATTGGAGCCCTAATGTTGGCAAAATGCGACTAGGGAATCGAGGCCCTATGTCTAAAAAATCTCAACTTAGGGATTGGAGCCCTAATGTTGGAAAATGGTGATTAGGGAATGGAGGCCCTATGTCTAAAATCTCAACTCAGGGATTAGAGCTCTAATGTTGGCAAAAAGGCGACTAGGGAATGAAGGCCCTATGTCTAATAAATCTCAACTCAGGGATTGGAGCCCTAATGTTGGCAAAAAGGAGACTAGGGAATGGAAGCCCTATGTCTAAAAATCTCAACTCAGGGATTGGAGCCCTAATATTGGAAAAAAGGCGACTAGAGAATGGAGGCCCTATGTCTAAAATCTCAACTTAAGGATTGGGCCCATAATGTTGGCAACAAGGCGACTAAAGAATTGAGGCCCTATGTCTAAAAATCTCAAGTCAGGGATTGGAGCCCCAATGTTGAAAAAAAAGACGAATAGGGAATGGAGGCCCTATGTCACAAAATCTCCACTCAGGGATTGGAGCCCTAATGTTGACAAAAGGCAACTAGGGAATGGAGGCCCTATGTCTAAAAATCTAAACTCAGGGATTGGAGCCCTAATGTTGGCAAAAAAGCGACTAGGGAATGGAGGCCCTATGTCTAAAAATCTCAACTCAGGGATTGGAGCCCTAATGTTAGCAAAAAGGCGACTAGGGAATGGAGGCCCTATGTCTAATATCTCAACTCAGGGATTGGAGCCCTAATATTGGCAAAAAGGCGACTAGGGAAGGAGGCCCTATGTCTAAAAATCCCAAGTCATGGATTGGAGCCCTAATGTTGCAAAAAAGGCAACTAGGGAATGGAGGCCCTATGTCACAAAATCTCAACTTAGGGATTGGAGTCGTAATGTTGGCTAAAGGCGACTAGGGAATGGAGGCCCTTTGTCTAAAAATCTCAACTCAGGGATTGGAGCCCTAATGTTGGAAAAAAGGCGACTAGGGAAAGTAGGCCCTATGTCTAAAATATCTCAACTCAGTGATTGGAGCCCTAATGTTGGCAAAAAAAGCGACTAGGGAATGGAGGCCCTATGTCTAAAAATCTCAACTCAGGGATTGGAGCCTTAATGTTGGCAAAAGGCGACTAGGGAATGGAGGCCCTATATCTTAAAATCTCAACTATGGGATTGGAGCCCTAATGTTGGCAAAAAGGCGACTAGGGAATGGAGGCCCTATGTCTAAAAATCTCAACTCAGGGATTGGAGCCATAATGTTGGCAAAAAGGCGACAAGGGAATGCAGGCCTTATATCTAAAAATATCAACTCATGGATTGGAGCCCTAATGTTGGCAAAATGCGACTAGGGAATCGAGGCCCTATGTCTAAAAAATCTCAACTTAGGGATTGGAGCCCTAATGTTGGAAAATGGTGATTAGGGAATGGAGGCCCTATGTCTAAAATCTCAACTCAGGGATTAGAGCTCTAATGTTAGCAAAAAGGCGACTAGGGAATGAAGGCCCTATGTCTAATAAATCTCAACTCAGGGATTGGAGCCCTAATGTTGGCAAAAAAGGAGACTAGGGAATGGAAGCCCTATGTCTAAAAATCTCAACTCAGGGATTGGAGTCCTAATATTGGAAAAAAGGCGACTAGAGAATGGAGGCCCTATGTCTAAAATCTCAACTTAAGGATTGGGCCCATAATGTTGGCAACAAGGCGACTAAAGAATTGAGGCCCTATGTCTAAAAATCTCTAGTCAGGGATTGGAGCCCCAATGTTGAAAAAAAAGACGAATAGGGAATGGAGGCCCTATGTCACAAAATCTCCACTCAGGGATTGGAGCCCTAATGTTGACAAAAGGCAACTAGGGAATGGAGGCCCTATGTCTAAAAATCTAAACTCAGGGATTGGAGCCCTAATGTTGGCAAAAAAGCGACTAGGGAATGGAGGCCCTATGTCTAAAAATCTCAACTCAGGGATTGGAGCCCTAATGTTAGCAAAAAGGCGACTAGGGAATGGAGGCCCTATGTCTAATATCTCAACTCAGGGATTGGAGCCCTAATATTGGCAAAAAGGCGACTAGGGAAGGAGGCCCTATGTCTAAAAATCCCAAGTCATGGATTGGAGCCCTAATGTTGCAAAAAAGGCAACTAGGGAATGGAGGCCCTATGTCACAAAATCTCAACTTAGGGATTGGAGTCGTAATGTTGGCTAAAGGCGACTAGGGAATGGAGGCCCTTTGTCTAAAAATCTCAACTCAGGGATTGGAGCCCTAATGTTGGCAAAAAAGGCGACTAGGGAAATGAGACCCTATGTCTAAAAAATCTCAACTCAGTGATTGGAGCCCTAATGTTGGCAAAAAAATCGACTAGGGAATGGGGGCCCTATGTCTAAAAATCTCAAGTCAGGGATTGGAGCCCTAATGTTGGCAAAAAGGCAACTAGGGAATGGAGGCCCTATGTCTAAAATCTTAACTCAGGGATTGGAGCCCTAATGTTGGAAAAAAAGGAGACTAGAGAATGGAGGCCCTATGTCATAAAATCTCAACTCAAGGATTGGAGCCCTAATGTTGGCAAAAGGCGACTAGGGAATGGAGGCCCTATGTCTAAAAATCTCAACTCAGGGATTGGAGCCCTAATGTTGGCAAAAAGACGACTAGGGAATGGAGGCCCTATGTCTAAAATATCAACTCAGGGATTGGAGCCCTACTGTTGGCAAAAAGGAAACTAGGGAATGAAGGCCCTATGTCTAAAAATCTCAAGTCAGGGATTGAAGACCTAATGTTGGCAAAAAATGAGACTAGGGAATGGAGGCCCTATGTCACAGAATCTCAAGTCAGGGATTTGAGCCCTAATGTTGGCAAAAGGCGACTAGGGAATGGAGACCCTATGTCTAAAAATCTAAACTCAGGGATTGGAGCCCTAATAGTGGCAAATATGCTACTAGGGAAAGGAGGCCCTATGTCTAAAAATCTCAACTCAGGATTGGAGCCACAATGTTGGCAAAAAGGCGACTAGGGAATGGAGGCCCTATGTCTAAAAATCTCAACTCATGGATTGGAGCCCTAATGTTGGCAAAACGGCGACTAGGGAATGGAGGCCTTATGTCTAATAAATCTCAACTCAGGGATTGGAGCCCTAATGTTGGAAAAAAAGGCGACTACGGAATGGAGACCCTATGTCAAAAAATTTCAACTCAGGGATTGGAGCCCTAATGTTGGAAAAAAGGCGACTAGAGAATGGAGGCCCTATGTCTAAAATCTCAACTCAGGGATTAGAGACATAATGTTGGAAAAAAGGCGACTAAAGAATGGAGGCCCTATGTCTAAAAATATCAAGTCAGAGATTGGAGTCCTAATGTTGGAAAAAAAGACGAATAGGGAATGGAGGCCCTATGTCACAAAATCTCCACTCTGGGATTGGAGCCCTAATTTGGCAAAAGGCGACTAGGGAATGGAGACCCTATGTCTAAAAATCTAAACTTAGGGATTGGAGCCCTAATGGTTGCAAAAAGGTGACTAGGGAATGGACGCCTTATGTCTTAAATCTCAACTCAGGGATTGGAGCCCTAATGTTGGAAAAAAGGCGACTAGGGAAGGAGGCCCTATGTCTAAAAATCTCAAGTCAGGGATTGGAGCCCTAATGTTGGAAAAAAGGAAACTAGGGAATGGAGGCCCTATGTCACAAAATCTCAACTCTAGGATTGGAGCCGTAATGTTGGCAAAATGCGACTAGGGAATGAAGGCCCTTTGTCTAAAAATCTCAACTCAGGGATTGGAGCCCTAATGTTGGCAAAAAAGGCGACTAGGGAATGGAGGCGCTATGTCTAAAAAATCTCAACTCAGGGATTGGAGCCCTAATGTTGGAAAAAAGGCGACTAGAGAATGGAGGCCCTATGTCTAAAATCTCAACTTAGGGATTGGACCCATAATGTTGGCAACAAGGCGACTAAAGAATGGAGGCCCTATGTCTAAAAATCTCAAGTCAGGGATTGGAGCCCCAATGTTGAAAAAAACGAATAGGGAATGGAGGTCCTATGTCACAAAATCTCCACTCAGGGATTGGAGCCCTAATGTTGGCAAAAGGCGACTAGGGAATGGAGGCCCTATGTCTAAAAATCTAAACTCAGGGATTGGAGCCCTAATGTTGGCAAAAAAGCGACTAGGGAATGGAGGCCCTATGTCTAAAAATCTCAACTCAGGGATTGGAGCCCTAATGTTAGCAAAAAGGCGACTAGGGAATGGAGGCCCTATGTCTAATATCTCAACTCAGGGATTGGAGCCCTAATGTTGGCAAAAAGGCGACTAGGGAAGGAGGCCCTATGTCTAAAAATCCCAAGTCAGGGATTGGAGCCCTAATGTTGCAAAAAAGGCAACTAGGGAATGGAGGCCCTATGTCACAAAATCTCAACTCAGGGATTGGAGTCGTAATGTTGGCTAAAGGCGACTAGGGAATGAGGCCCTTTGTCTAAAAATCTCAACTCAGGGATTGGAGCCCTAATGTTGGCAAAAAAGGCGACTAGGGAAATGAGACCCTATGTCTAAAAAATCTCAACTCAGTGATTGGAGCCCTAATGTTGGCAAAAAAAGCGACTAGGGAATGGGGGCCCTATGTCTAAAAATCTCAAGTCAGGGATTGGAGCCCTAATGTTGGCAAAAAGGCAACTAGGGAATGGAGGCCCTATGTCTAAAATCTTAACTCAGGGATTGGAGCCCTAATTTTGGAAAAAAAGGAGACTAGAGAATGGAGGCCCTATGTCATAAAATCTCAACTCAAGGATTGGAGCCCTAATGTTGGCAAAAGGCGACTAGGGAATGGAGGCCCTATGTCTAAAGATCTCAACTCAGGGATTGGAGCCCTAATCTTGGCAAAAAGACGACTAGGGAATGGAGGCCCTATGTCTAAAATATCAACTCAGGGATTGGAGCCCTACTGTTGGCAAAAAGGAAACTAGGGAATGAAGGCCCTATGTCTAAAAATTTCAAGTCTGGGATTGAAGCCCTAATGTTGGCAAAAAAGGAGACTAGGGAATGGAGGCCCTATGTCACAGAATCTCAAGTCAGGGATTGGAGCCCTAATGTTGGCAAAAGGTGACTAGGGAATGGAGACCCTATGTCTAAATATCTAAACTCAGGGATTGGAGCCCTAATGGTGGCAAAAAGGTGACTAGGGAAAGGAGGCCCTATGTCTAAAAATCTCAACTCAGGATTGGAGCCACAATGTTGGCAAAAAGGCGACTAGGGAATGGAGGCCCTATGTCTAAAAATCTCAACTCATGGATTGGAGCCCTAATGTTGGCAAAACGTCGACTAGGGAATGGAGGCCCTATGTCTAATAAATCTCAACTCAGGGATTGGAGCGCTAATGTTGGCAAAAAAGGCCACTACGGAATGGAGACCCTATGTCTAAAAATCTCAACTCAGGGATTGGAGCCCTAATGTTGGAAAAAAGGCGACTAGAGAATGGAGGCCCTATGTCTAAAATCTCAACTCAGGGATTGGAGACATAATGTTGGAAAAAAGGCGACTAAAGAATGGAGGCCCTATGTCTAAAAATATCAAGTCAGGGATTGGAGTCCTAATGTTGGAAAAAAAGACGAATAGGGAATGGAGGCCCTATGTCACAAAATCTCCACTCTGGGATTGGAGCCCTAATTTGGCAAAAGGTGACTAGGGAATGGACGCCCTATGTCTAAAAATCTAAACTTAGGGATTGGAGCCCTAATGGTTGCAAAAAGGCGACTAGGGAATGGAGGCCCTATGTATAAAAATCTCAACTCAGGGATTGGAGCGCTAATGTTAGCAAAAAGGTGACTAGGGAATGGACGCCCTATGTCTAAAATCTCAAGTCAGGGATTGGAGCCCTAATGTTGGCAAAAAGGCGACTAGGGAAGGAGGCCCTATGTATAAAAATCTCAAGTTAGGGATTGGAGCCCTAATGTTGGAAAAAAGGCAACTAGGGAATGGAGGCCCTATGTCACAAAATCTCAACTCTGGGATTGGAGCCGTAATGTTGGCAAAATGCGACTAGGGAATGAAGGCCCTTTGTCTAAAAATCTCAACTCAGGGATTGGAGCCCTAATGTTGGCAAAAAAGGCGACTAGGGAATGGAGGCGCTATGTCTAAAAAATCTCAACTCAGGAATTAGAGCCCTAATGTTGGCAAAAAAAGCGACTAGGGAATGGAGGCTCTATGTCTAAAAATCTCAACTCAGGGATTGGAGCTCTAAAGTTGGCAAAAAGGCAACTAGAGAATGGAGGCCCTATGTCATAAAATCTCAAGTCAGGGATTGGAGCCATAATGTTGGCAAAAGGCGACTCTGGAATGGAGGCCCTATGTCTAAAAATCTAAACTCAGGGATTGGAGCCCTAATGGTTGTAAAAAGGCGACTAGGGAATGGAGGCCCTATGTCTAAAAATCTCAACTTAGGATTGGAGCCACAATGTTGGCAAAAAAGCGACTAAGGAATGGAGGCCCTATGTCTAAAAATCTCAACTAATGGATTGGAGCCCTAATGTTGGCAAAATGGCGACTAGGGAATGGAGGCCCTATGTCTAATAAATCTCAACTCAGGGATTGGAGCCCTAATGTTGGCAAAAAAGGCGACTAGGGAATGGAGACCCTATGTCTAAAAATCTCAACTAAGGGATTGGAGCCATAATGTTGGCAAAAAGGCGACTAGGGAATGCAGGCCTTATGTCTAAAAATCTCAACTCAGGGATTGGAGCCCTAATGTTGGCAAAATGCGACTAGGGAATCAAGGCCCTATGTCTAAAAAATCTCAACTTAGGGATTGGAGCCCTAATGTTGGCAAAGGGTGATTAGGGAATGGAGGCCCTATGTCTAAAATCTCAACTCAGGGATTAGAGCTCTAATGTTGGCAAAAAGGCGACTAGGGAATGGAGGCCCTATGTCTGATAAATCTCAACTCATGGATTGGATCCCTAATATTGGCAAAAAAAGGCGACTAGGGAATGGAGTCCTTATGTCTAAAAATCTCAACTCAGGGATTGGAGCCCTAATGTTGGAAAAAAGGCGACTAGAGAATGGAGGCCCTATGTCTAAAATCTCAACTTAGGGATTGGAGCCATAATGTTGGCAAAAAGGCGACTAAAGAATGGAGGCCCTATGTCTAAAAATCTCAAGTCAGGGATTGGAGACCTAATGTTGAAAAAAAAAAAGACGAATAGGGAATGGAGGCCCTATGTCACAAAATCTCCACTCAGGGATTGGAGCCCTAATGTTGGCAAAAGGCGATTAGGGAATGGAGGCCCTATGTCTAAAAATCTAAACTCAGGGATTGGAGCCCTAATGTTGGCAAAAATATGACTAGGGAATGGAGGCCGTATGTCTAAAAATCTCAACTCAGGGATTGGAGCCCTAATGGTGGCAAAAAGGCGACTAGGGAATGGAGGCCCTATGTCTAAAAATCTCAACTCAGGATTGGAGCCACAATGTTGGCAAAAAGGCGACTAGGGAATGGAGGCCCTATGTATAAAAATCTCAACTCAGGGATTGGAGCCCTAATGTTGGCAAAAAGGCGACTAGGGAATGGAGGCCCTATGTCTAAAAGTCTCAAGTCAGGGATTGAAGCCCTAATGTTGGAAAAAAAGGCGACTAGAGAATGGAGTCCCTATATCACAGAATCTCAACTCAGGGATTGGAGCCCTAATGTTGGAAAAAGGCGACTAGGGAATGGAGACCCTATGTCTAAAAATCTAAACTCAGGGATTGGAGCCCTAATGGTGGCAAAAAGGCGACTAGGGAATGGAGGCCCTATGTCGAAAAATCTCAACTCAGGATTGGAGCCACAATGTTGGCAAAAAGGAGACTAGGGAATGGAGGCCCTATGTCTAAAAATCTCAACTAAGGGATTGGAGCCCTAATGTTGGCAAAAAGGCGACTAGGGAATGGAGGCCCTATGTCTAATAAATATCAACTCAGGGATTGGAGCCCTAATGTTGGCAAAAAAGGCAACTAGGGAATGGAGGCCCTATGTCTAAAAATCTCAACTCAGGGATTGCAGCCGTAATGTTGGAAAAAAGGCGACTAGAGAAAGGAGGCCCTATGTCTAAAATCTCAACTCAGGGATTGGAGACCTAATGTTGGCAAAAAGGTGACTAAAGAATGGAGGCCCTATGTCTTAAAATCACAAGTCAGGGATTGGAGCCTAATGTTGAAAAAAAAGATGAATAGGGAATGGAGGCCCTATGTCACAAAATCTCAACTCAGGGATTGGAACCCTAATGTTGGCAAAAGGTGACTAGGGAATGGAGGCCCTATGTCTAAAAATCTCAAAAGAGGGATTGGAGCCCTAATGTTGGAAAAAGGCGACTAGAGAATGGAGGCCCTATGTCTAAAATCTCAACTCAGGGATTGGAGCCCTAATGTTGGCAAAAAGGCGACTAAAGAATGGAGGCCCTATGTCTTAAAATCTCAAGTCAGGGATTGGAGCCCTAATGTTGGAAAAAAAGACGAATAGGGAATGGAGGCCCTATGTCACAAAATCTCAACTCAGGGATTGTAGCCCTAATGTTGGCAATAGGCGACTAGGGAATGGATGCCCTATGTCTAAAAATCTCAACTCAGGGATTGGAGCCCTAATGTTGGAAAAAAAGACGAATAGGGAATGGTGGCCCTATGTCGAAAAATCTCAACTCAGGATTGGAGCCACAATGTTGGCAAAAAGGAGACTAGGGAATGAAAGCCCTATGTCTAAAAATCTCAACTCAGGGATTGGAGCCTTAATGCTGGAAAAAAGGCGACTAAAGAATGGAGGCCCTATGTCTAAAAATCTCAACTAAGGGATTGGAGCCCTAATATTGGAAAAAAGGCGACTAGAGAATGGAGGCCCTATGTCTAAAATCTCAACTTAGGGATTGGACCCATAATGTTGGCAACAAGGCGACTAAAGAATGGAGGCCCTATGTCTAAAAATCTCAAGTCAGGGATTGGAGCCCTAATGTTAAAAAAAACGAATAGGGAATGGAGGCCCTATGTCACAAAATCTCCACTCAGGGATTGGAGCCCTAATGTTGGCAAATGGCGACTAGGGAATGGAGGCCCTATGTCTAAAAATCTAAACTCAGGGATTGGAGCCCTAATGTTGGCAAAAAAGCGACTAGGGAATGAAGGCCCTATGTCTAAAAATCTCAACTCAGGGATTGGAGCCTAATGTTGGAAAAAGGGAATGGAGACCCTATGTCACAAAATCTCAACTCAGGGATTGGAACCCTAATGTTGGCAAAAGGTAACTAGGGAATGGAGGCCCTATGTCTAAAAATTTCAACTCAGGGATTGGAGCCCTAATGTTGTAAAAAAAGGCGACTAGAGAATGGAGGCCCTATGTCTAAAATCTCAACTCAGGGATTGGAGCCCTAATGTTGGCAAAAAGGCGACTAAAGAATGGAGGCCCTATGTCTTAAAATCTCAAGTCAGGGATTGGAGCCCTAATGTTGGAAAAAAAGACGAATAGGGAATGGAGGCCCTATGTCACAAAATCTCAAGTCAGGGATTGGAGCCCTAATGCTTGGCAATATGCGACTAGGGAATGGATGCCCTATGTCTAAAAATCTCAACTCAGGGATTGGATCCCTAATGTTGGCAAAAGGCGACTAGGGAATGGAGGCCCTATATCTAAAAATCTCAACTATGGGATTGGAGCCCTAATGTTGGCAAAAAGGTGACTAGGGAATGAAAGCCCTATGTCTAAAAATCTCAACTCAGGGATTGGAGCCTTAATGCTGGAAAAAAGGCGACTAAAGAATGGAGGCCCTATGTCTAAAAATCTCAACTCAGGGATTGGAGCCCTAATATTGGAAAAAAGGCGACTAGAGAATGGAGGCCCTATGTCTAAAATCTCAACTTAGGGATTGGACCCATAATGTTGGCAACAAGGCGACTAAAGAATGGAGGCCCTATGTCTAAAAATCTCAAGTCAGGGATTGGAGCCCTAATGTTAAAAAAAACGAATAGGGAATGGAGGCCCTATGTCACAAAATCTCCACTCAGGGATTGGAGCCCTAATGTTGGCAAATGGCGACTAGGGAATGGAGGCCCTATGTCTAAAAATCTAAACTCAGGGATTGGAGCCCTAATGTTGGCAAAAAAGCGATTAGGGAATGAAGGCCCTATGTCTAAAAATCTAAACTCAGGGATTGGAGCCCTAATGTTAGCAAAAAGGCGACTAGGGAATGGAGACCCTATGTCTAATATCTAAACTCAGGGATTGGAGCCCTAATGTTGGCAAAAAGGCGACTAGGGAAGGAGGCCCTATGTCTAAAAATCTCAAGTCAGAGATTGGAGACCTAATGTTGCAAAAAAGGCAACTAGGGAATAGAGGCCCTATATCACAAAATCTCAACTCAGGGATTGGAGTCGTAATGTTGGCAAAAGGCGAATAGGGAATGGAGGCCCTTTGTCTAAAAATCTCAACTCAGGGATTGGAGCCCTAATGTTGGCAAAAAAGGCGACTAGGGAATGGAGGCCCTATATCTAAAAATCTCAACTCAGGATTGGTGCCACAATGTTGGCAAAAATGCGACTAGGGAATGGAGGCCCTATGTCTAAAAATCTCAACTCATGGATTGGAGCCCTAATGTTGGCAAAACGGCGACTAGGGAATGGAGACCCTATGTCTAATAAACCTCAACTCAGAGATTGGAGCCCTAATGTTGGCAAAAAAGGAGACTAGGGAATGAAGACCCTATGTCCAAAAATCTCAACTCAGGGATTGGAGCCCTAATGTTGGAAAAAAGGCGACTAGAGAATGGAGGCCCTATGTCTAAAATCTCAACTCAAGGATTGGAGACATAATGTTGGCAAAAAGGCGACTAAAGAATGGAGGCCCTCTGTCTAAAAATCTCAAGTCAGGGATTGGAGTCCTAATGTTGGAAAAAAAGACGAATAGGGAATGGAGGCCCTATGTCACAAAATCTCCACTCTGGGATTGGAGCCCTAATATTGGCAAAAGGCGACTAGGGAATGGAGGCCCTATGTCTAAAAATCTAAACTTAGGGATTGGAGCCCTAATGGTTGCCAAAAGGCTAATAGGGAATGGAGGCCCTATGTATAAAAATCTCAACTCAGGGATTGGAGCGCTAATGTTAGCAAAAAGGTGACTAGGGAATGGATGCCCTATGTCTAAAATCTCAAATCAGGGATTGGAGCCCTAATGTTGGCAAAAAGGCGACTAGGGAACGAGGCCCTATGTCTAAAAATCTCAACTCAGGGATTGGAGCCCTAATGTTGGAAAAAAGGCAACTAGGGAATGGAGGCCCTATGTCACAAAATCTCAACTCTGGGATTGGAGCCGTAATGTTGGCAAAATGCGACTAGGGAATGGAGGCCCTTTGTCTAAAAATCTCAACTCAGGGATTTGAACCCTAATGTTGGCAAAAAAGGCGACTAGGGAATGGAGGCCCTATGTCTAAAAAATCTCAACTCAGGGATTGGAGCCCAAATGTTGGCAAAAAAAGCGACTAGGGAATGGAGGCTCTATGTCTAAAAATCTCAACTCAGGGATTGGAGCCCTAAAGTTGGCAAAAAGGGAACTAGAGAATGGAGGCCCTATGTCATAAAATCTCAAGTCAAGGATTGGAGCCCTAATGTTGGCAAAAGGCGACTAGGGAATGGAGGCCCTATGTCTAAAAATCTCAACTCAGGGATTGGAGCCCTAATGTTGGTAAAAGATGATTAGGGAATGGAGGCCCTATGTCTAAAATCTCAACTCAGGGATTGGAGCCCTAATGTTGGCAATAAGGCGACTAGGGAATGGAGGCCCTATGTCTAAAAATCTTAAGTCAGGGATTGGAGCCCTAATGTTGGCAAAAAAGGCGACTAGGGAATGGAGGCCCTATGTCACTAAATCTCAATTCAAGGATTGGAGCCCAAATATTGCAAAAAAGAGACTAAGGAATGGAGGACCTATGTCACAAAATCTCAACTCAGGGATTGGAGCCGTAATGTTGGCAAAATGCAGCTAGGGAATGGAGGCCCTTTGTCTAAAAATCTCAACTCAGGGATTGGAGCCCTAATGTTGGCAAAAAAGGCGACTAGGGAATGGAGGCCCTATGTCTAGAAAATCTGAACTCAGGGATTGGAGCCCTAATATTGGCGAAAAAAGCGACTAGGGAATGGAGGCCCTATGTCAAAAAATCTCAACTCAGGGTTTGGAGCCTTAATGCTGGAAAAAAGGCGACTAAAGAATGGAGGCCCTATGTCTAAAAATCTCAACTCTGGGATTTGAGCCCTAATGTTGGCAAAAAGGCGACTAGGGAATGGAGGCCCTATGTCTAAAAATCTCAACTTAGGTATTGGAGCCATAATGTTGGCAAAAAGGCGACTAGGTAATGGAGGCCCTATGTCTAAAAATCTCAACTCAGGGATTGGAGCCCTAATGTTGGCAAACGGCGACTAGGGAATAGGGGCCCTATGTCTCAAAAATCTCAACTTAGGGATTGGAGCCCTAATGTTGGCAAAAGACGATTAGGGAATGGAGGCCCTATGTCTAAAATCTTAACTCAGGGATTGGAGCCATAATGTTGGCAATAAGGCGACTAGGGAATGGAGGCCCTATGTCTAAAAATCTTAAGTCAGGGATTGGAGCCCTAATGTTGGCAAAAAAGGCGACTAGGGAATGGAGGCCCTATGTCACTAAATCTCAATTCAGGGATTGGAGCCCAAATATTGCAAAAAAGAGACTAAGGAATGGAGGCCCTATGTCACAAAATCTCAACTCAGGGATTGGAGCCGTAATGTTGGCAAAATGCAGCTAGGGAATGGAGGCCCTTTGTCTAAAAATCTCAACTCAGGGATTGGAGCCCTAATGTTGGCAAAAAAGGCGACTAGGGAATGGAGGCCCTATGTCTAGAAAATCTGAACTCAGGGATTGGAGCCCTAATATTGGCAAAAAAAGCGACTAGGGAATGGAGGCCCTATGTCAAAAAATCTCAACTCAGGGAATGGAGCCCTAATGTTGGCAAAAAGGCAACAAGGGAATGGAGGCCCTATGTCTAAAATCTCAACTCAGGGATTGGAGCCCTAATGTTGGCAAAAAGGCGACTAAGGAATGAAGGCCCTATGTCTAAAAATCTCAAGTCAGGGATTGGAGCCCTAATGTTGGAAAAAAGGCGACTAGAGAATGGAGGCCCTATGTCACAAAATCTCAACTCAAGGATTGGAGCCCTAATGTTGGCAAAAAAGCGACTAGGGAATAGAGGCCCTATGTCAAAAAATCTCAACTCAGGGATTGGAGCCTTAAAGCTGGAAAAAAGGCGACTAAAGAATGGAGGCCCTATGTCTAAAAATCTCAACTCTGGGATTGGAGCCCTAATGTTGGCAAAAAGGCGACTAGGGAATGGAGGCCCTATGTCTAAAAATCTCAACTTAGGGATTGGAGCCATAATGTTGGCAAAAAGGCGACTAGGGAGTGGAGGCCCTATGTCTAAAAATCTCAACTCAGGGATTGGAGCCCTAATGTTCGCAAAAGGCGACTAGGGAATAGGGGAACTATGTCTCAAAAATCTCAACTTAGGGATTGGACCCCTAATGTTGGCAAAAGACGATTAGGGAATGGAGGCCCTATGTCTAAAATCTCAACTCAAGGA
Organism: Nicotiana tabacum; assembly: GCF_000715075.1. Lineage (NCBI taxonomy): Eukaryota > Viridiplantae > Streptophyta > Magnoliopsida > Solanales > Solanaceae > Nicotiana > Nicotiana tabacum. The sequence continues at coordinate 90,707,792 of NC_134101.1, read as the reverse complement.
TTGGAGCCCTAATGTTGGCAATAAGGCGACTAGGGAATGGAGGCCCTATGTCTAAAAATCTTCAACTCAGGGATTGGAGCCCTAATGTTGGCAAAAAAGGCGACTAGGGAATGGAGGCCCTATGTCACTAAATCTCAATTCAGGGATTGGAGCCCAAATATTGCAAAAAAGAGACTAAGGAATGGAGGCCCTATGTCACAAAATCTCAACTCAGGGATTGGAGCCGTAATGTTGGCAAAATGCAGCTAGGGAATGGAGGCCCTTTGTCTAAAAATCTCAACTCAGGGATTGGAGCCCTAATGTTGGCAAAAAAGGCGACTAGGGAATGGAGGCCCTATGTCTAGAAAATCTGAACTCAGGGATTGGAGCCCTAATATTGGCAAAAAAAGCGACTAGGGAATGGAGGCCCTATGTCAAAAAATCTCAACTCAGGGAATGGAGCCCTAATGTTGGCAAAAAGGCAACAAGGGAATGGAGGCCCTATGTCTAAAATCTCAACTCAGGGATTGGAGCCCTAATGTTGGCAAAAAGGCGACTAAGGAATGAAGGCCCTATGTCTAAAAATCTCAAGTCAGGGATTGGAGCCCTAATAATGGAAAAAAGGCGACTAGAGAATGGAGGCCCTATGTCACAAAATCTCAACTCAGGGATTGGAGACTTAATGTTGGCAAAAGCCTACTAGGGAATGAAGGCCCTATGTCTAAAAATCTCAACTCAGGGATTGGAGCCCTAATGTTGGCAAAAAGGCGATTAGGGAATGGAGGCCCTATGTCTAAAATATCAACTCAGGGATTGGAGCCCTAATGTTGGCAAAAAAGGCGACTAGGGAATGGAGGCCCTATGTCACTAAATCTCAATTCAGGGATTGGAGCCCAAATATTGCAAAAAAGAGACTAAGGAATGGAGGCCCTATGTCACAAAATCTCAACTCAGGGATTGGAGCCGTAATGTTGGCAAAATGCAGCTAGGGAATGGAGGCCCTTTGTCTAAAAATCTCAACTCAGGGATTGGAGCCCTAATGTTGGCAAAAAAGGCGACTAGGGAATGGAGGCCCTATGTCTAGAAAATCTGAACTCAGGGATTGGAGCCCTAATATTGGCAAAAAAAGCGACTAGGGAATGGAGGCCCTATGTCAAAAAATCTCAACTCAGGGAATGGAGCCCTAATGTTGGCAAAAAGGCAACAAGGGAATGGAGGCCCTATGTCTAAAATCTCAACTCAGGGATTGGAGCCCTAATGTTGGCAAAAAGGCGACTAAGGAATGAAGGCCCTATGTCTAAAAATCTCAAGTCAGGGATTGGAGCCCTAATGTTGGAAAAAAGGCGACTAGAGAATGGTGGCCCTATGTCACAAAATCTCAACTCAGGGATTGGAGACTTAATGTTGGCAAAAGCCTACTAGGGAATGGAGGCCCTATGTCTAAAAATCTCAACTCAGGGATTGGAGCCCTAATGTTGGCAAAAAGGCGATTAGGGAATGGAGGCCCTATGTCTAAAATATCAACTCAGGGATTGGAGCCCTAATGTTGGCAAAAAAGGCGACTAGGGAATGGAGGCCCTATGTCACTAAATCTCAATTCAGGGATTGGAGCCCAAATATTGCAAAAAAGAGACTAAGGAATGGAGGCCCTATGTCACAAAATCTCAACTCAGGGATTGGAGCCGTAATGTTGGCAAAATGCAGCTAGGGAATGGAGGCCCTTTGTCTAAAAATCTCAACTCAGGGATTGGAGCCCTAATGTTGGCAAAAAAGGCGACTAGGGAATGGAGGCCCTATGTCTAGAAAATCTGAACTCAGGGATTGGAGCCCTAATATTGGCAAAAAAGCGACTAGGGAATGGAGGCCCTATGTCAAAAAATCTCAACTCAGGGAATGGAGCCCTAATGTTGGCAAAAAGGCAACAAGGGAATGGAGGCCCTATGTCTAAAATCTCAACTCAGGGATTGGAGCCCTAATGTTGGCAAAAAGGCGACTAAGGAATGAAGGCCCTATGTCTAAAAATCTCAAGTCAGGGATTGGAGCCCTAATGTTGGAAAAAAGGCGACTAGAGAATGGAGGCCCTATGTCACAAAATCTCAACTCAGGGATTGGAGACTTAATGTTGGCAAAAGCCTACTAGGGAATGGAGGCCCTATGTCTAAAAATCTCAACTCAGGGATTGGAGCCCTAATGTTGGCAAAAAGGCGATTAGGGAATGGAGGCCCTATGTCTAAAATATCAACTCAGGGATTGGAGCCCTAATGTTGGCAAAAAAGGCGACTAGGTAATGGAGGCCCTATGTCACTAAATCTCAATTCAGGGATTGGAGCCCAAATATTGCAAAAAAGAGACTAAGGAATGGAGGCCCTATGTCAAAAAATCTCAACTCAGGGATTGGAGCCGTAATGTTGGCAAAATGCAGCTAGGGAATGGAGGCCCTTTGTCTAAAAATCTCAACTCAGGGATTGGAGCCCTAATGTTGGCAAAAAAGGCGACTAGGGAATGGAGGCCCTATGTCTAGAAAATCTGAACTCAGGGATTGGAGCCCTAATATTGGCAAAAAAAGCGACTAGGGAATGGAGGCCCTATGTCAAAAAATCTCAACTCAGGGAATGGAGCCCTAATGTTGGCAAAAAGGCAACAAGGGAATGGAGGCCCTATGTCTAAAATCTCAACTCAGGGATTGGAGCCCTAATGTTGGCAAAAAGGCGACTAAGGAATGAAGGCCCTATGTCTAAAAATCTCAAGTCAGGGATTGGAGCCCTAATGTTGGAAAAAAGGCGACTAGAGAATGGAGGCCCTATGTCACAAAATCTCAACTCAGGGATTGGAGACTTAATGTTGGCAAAAGCCTACTAGGGAATGGAGGCCCTATGTCTAAAAATCTCAACTCAGGGATTGGAGCCCTAATGTTGGCAAAAAGGCGATTAGGGAATGGAGGCCCTATGTCTAAAATATCAACTCAGGGATTGGAGCCCTACTGTTGGCAAAAAGGCAACTAGGGAATGGAGGCCCTATGTCTAAAAATCTCAAGTCAGGGATTGGAGCCCTAATGTTGGCAAAAGGCGACTAGGGAATAGGGGCCCTATGTCTCAAAAATCTCAACTTAGGGATTGGAGCCCTAATGTTGGCAAAAGACGATTAGGGAATGGAGGCCCTATGTCTAAAATCTCAACTCAGGGATTGGAGCCCTAATGTTGGCAATAAGGCGACTAGGGAATGGAGTCCCTATGTCTAAAAATCTTAAGTCAGGGATTGGAGCCCTAATGTTGGAAAAAAAGGCGACTAGGGAATAGAGGCCCTATGTCACTAAATCTCGATTCAGGGATTGGAGCCCAAATATTGCAAAAAAGAGACTAAGGAATGGAGGCCCTATGTCACAAAATCTCAACTCAGGGATTGGAGCCACAATGTTGGCAATAAGGCGACTAGGGAATGGAGGCCCTATGTCTAAAAATCTCAACTCAGTGATTGGAGCCCTAATGTTGGCAAAAGGCGACAAGGGAATCGAGGCCCTATGTCTAAAAAATCTCAACTTAGGGATTGGAGCCCTAATGTTGGCAAAAGGCGATTAAGGAATGGAGGCCCTATGTCTAAAATATCAACTCAGGAATTGGAGCCCTAATGTTGGCAAAAAGGAGACTAGGGAATGGAGGCCCTATGTCTAAAATCTCAACTCGGTTATTGGAGCCCTAATGTTGGCAAAAGGTGACTAGGGAATCGAGGCCCTATGTCTAAAAATCTCAACTCAGGGAATGGAGCCCTAATGTTGGCAAAAAGGCGACTAGGGAATGGAGGCCCTATGTCTAAAATATCAACTCAGGGATTGGAGCCCTACTGTAGGCAAAAAGGCAACTAGGGAATGGAGGCCCTATGTCTAAAAATCTCAAGTCAGGGATTGGAGCCCTACTGTTGGCAAAAGGGCAACTAGGGAATGAAGGCCCTATGTCAAAAAATCTCTAGTCAGGGATTGGAGCCCTAATGTTGGCAAAAAAGGAGACTAGGGAATGGAGGCCCTATGTCATAGAATCTCAAGTCAGGGATTAGAGCCCTAATGTTGGCTAAAAAGCGACTAGGGAATGGAAGCCCTTTGTCTAAAAATCTCAACTCAGGGATTGGAGCCCTAATGTTGGCAAAAAGTCAACTAGGGAATGGAGGCCCTATGTCTAAAATCTTAACTCAGGGACAGGACCCCTAATGTTGGCAAAAGGTGACTAGGGAATCAAGGCCCTATGTCTCAAAATCTCAACTCAGGGATTGGAGCCCTAATGTTGGCAAAAAGGCAACTAGGGAATGAAGGCCCTATGTCAAAAAATCTCTAGTCAGGGATTGGAGCCCTAATGTTGGCAAAAAAGGAGACTAGGGAATGGAGGCCCTATGTCATAGAATCTCAAGTCAGGGATTGGAGCCCTAATGTTGGCAAAAGACGACTAGGGAATGGAGACCCTATGTCAAAAAGTCTAAACTCAGGGATTGGAGCCCTAATGTTGGCAAAAAGTCAACTAGGGAATGGAGGCCCTATGTCTAAAATCTTAACTCAGGGACAGGAGCCCTAATGTTGGCAAAAAGGTGACTAGGGAATGGAGGCCCTATGTCTAAAAGTCTCAAGTCAGGGATTGGAGCCCTAATATTGGAAAAAAGGCGACTAGAGAATGGAGGCCCTATGTCAAAAAAATCTCAACTCAGGGATTGGAGCCCTAATGTTGGCAAAAAAAGCGACTAGGGAATGGAGGCCCTATGTCTAAAAATCTCAACTCAGTGATTGGAGCCCTAATGTTGACAAAAAGACAACTAAGGAATGGAGGCCCTATGTCTAAAATCTCAACTCAGGGATTGGAGCCCTATTGTTGGCAAAAAGGCGACTAGGGAATGGAGGCCCTATGTCTAAAAATCTCAAGTCAGGGATTGGAGCGCTAATGTTGGAAACAAAGGCGACTAGAGAATGGAGGCCCTATGTCACAAAATCTCAACTCAGGGATTGGAGCCTTAATGTTGGCAAAAGGCGACTAGGGAATGGAGGCCCTATGTCTAAAAATATCAACTCAGGGATTGGAGCCCTAATGTTGACAAAAAGACAACTAAGGAATGGAGGCCCTATGTCTAAAATCTCAACTCAGGGATTGGAGCCCTACTGTTGGCAAAAAGGCAACTAGGGAATGGAGGCCCTATGTCAAAAAATCTCTAGTCAGGGATTGGAGCCCTAATGTTGGCAAAAAAGGAGACTAGGGAATGGAGGCCCTATGTCACAAAATCTCAAGTCAGGGATTGGAGCCCTAATGTTGGCAAAAGATGACTAGGGAATGGAGACCCTATGTCAAAAAATCTAAACTCAGGGATTGGAGCCCTAATGGTGGCAAAAAGGCGACTAGGGAATGGAGGCCCTATGTCTAAAAATCTCAACTCAGGATTGAAGCCACAATGTTGGAAAAAAGGCGACTAGGGAATGGAGGCCCTATGTCTAAAAATCTCAACTCAGGGATTGGAGCTCTAATGTTGGCAAAAGGCGACTAGGGAATCGAGGACCTATGTCTAAAAAATCTCAACTTAGGGATTGGAGTCCTAATGTTGGCAAAAGGCGATTAAGGAATGGAGGCCCTATGTCTAAAATCTCAACTCAGGGATTCGAGCCCTAATGTTGGCAAAAAGGCGACTAGGGAATGGAGGCCCTATGTCTAAAATCTCAACTCGGGGATTGGAGCCCTAATGTTGGCAAAAGGCGACTAGGTGAATCGAGGCCCTATGTCTAAAAAATCTCAACTTAGGGATTGGAGCCCTAATGTTGGCAAAAGGCGATTAGGGAATGGAGGCCCTATGTAAAAAATCTCAACTTAGGGATTGGAGCCCTAATATTGGCAAAAGGCGATTAGGGAATGGAGGCCCTATGTCTAAAATCTCAACTCAAGGATTGGAGCCCTAATGTTGGCAATAAGGCGACTAGGGAATGGAGGCCCTATGTCTAAAAATCTCAAGTCAGGGATATGAGCCCTAATGCTGGCAATAAGGCGACTAGGGAATGGAGGCCCTATGTCACAAAATCTCAATTCAGGGATTGGAGCCCTAATGTTGCAAAAAGGCGACTATGAAATGGAGGCCCTATGTCTAAAATTCTCAACTTATGAATTGGAGCCCTAATATTGGTTAAAAGGCGACTAGAGAATGTAGCCCTATATCTAAAAATCTCAACTTAGGGATTGGAGACCTAATGTTGGCAAAAGGTGACTAGGGAATCGAGGCCCTATGTCTAAAAAATCTCAACTTAGGGATTGGAACCCTAATATTGGCAAAAGGCGATTAGGGAATGGAGGCCCTATGTCTAAAATCTCAACTCAGGGATTGAAGCCCTGATGTTGGCTACAAGGCGACTAGGGAATGGAGGCCCTTTGTCTCAAAATCTCAACTCAGTGATTGGATCCCTACTGTTGGCAAAAAGACGACTAGGGAATGGATGACCTATGTCTAAAATCTCAACTCAGGGATTGGAGCCCTAATGTTGGCAAAAAGGCAACTAGGGAATGAAGGCCCTATGTCTAAAAATCTCAACTCAGGGATTGGAGCCCTAATGTTGGCAAAAAGGCGACTAGGGAATGGAGGCCCTATGTCTAAAATCTCAACTCAGGGATTGGAGCCCTAATGTTGGCAAAAAGGCGACTAGGGAATGGAGGCCCTATGTCTAAAAATCTCAACTCAGGGATTGGAGCCCTAATGTTGGCAAAAAGGCGACTAGGGAATGGAGGCCCTATGTCTAAAATCTCAACTCAGGGATTGGATCCCTAATGTTGGCAAAAAGGCGACTAGGGAAGGAGGCCCTATGTCTAAAAATCTCAAGTCAGGGATTGGAGCCCTAATGTTGGAAAAAAGGCGACTAGGGAATGTAGGCCCTTTGTCATAAAATCTCAACTCAGGGATTGGAGCCCTAATGTTGGCAAAAAAGGCGACTAGGGAAAGGAGGCCCTATGTCTAAAAAATCTCAACTCAGGGATTGGAGCCCTAATGTTGGCTAAAAAGCGACTAGGGAATGGAAGCCCTTTGTCTAAAAATCTCAACTCAGGGATTGGAGCCCTAATGTTGGCAAAAAGTCAACTAGGGAATGGAGGCCCTATGTCTAAAATCTTAACTCAGGGACAGGACCCCTAATGTTGGCAAAAAGGTGACTAGGGAATGGAGGCCCTATGTCTAAAAGTCTCAAGTCAGGGATTGGAGCCCTAATATTGGAAAAAAGGCGACTAGAGAATGGAGGCCCTATGTCAAAAAATTTCAACTCAGGGATTGGAGCCCTAATGTTGGCAAAAGGCGACTAGGGAATGGAGGCCCTATGTCTATAAATCTCAACTCAGGGATTGGAGCCCTAATGTTGGCAAAAAGGCGACTAGGGAATGGAGGCCCTATGTCTAAAATATCAACTTAGGGATTGGAGCCCTACTGTTGGCAAAAAGGCAACTAGGGAATACAGGACCTATGTCTAAAAATCTCTAGTCAGGGATTGGAGCCCTAATGTTGGCAAAAAAGGAGACTAGGGAATGGAGGCCCTATGTCCTAAAATCTCAACTCAGGGATTGGAGCCGTAATGTTGTCAAAAGGCAACTAGGGAATGGAGGCCCTTTTCTAAAAATCTCAACTCAGGGATTGGAGCCCTAATGTTGGTAAAAAAGGCGACTAGGGAATGGAGGCGCTATGTCTAAAAAATCTCAACTAGGGATTGGAGCCCTAAAGTTGGCAAAAGGCGACTAGGGAATGGAGGCCCTATGTCTAAAAATCTCAACTCAGGGATTGGAGCCCTAATGTTGACAAAAGGCGACTAGGGAATGGAGGCCCTATGTCTAAAAATCTCAAGTCAGGGATTGGAGCGCTAATATTGGAAAAAAAGGCGACTAGAGAATGGAGGCCCTATGTCACAAAATCTCAACTCAGGGATTGGAGCCTTAATGTTGGCAAAAGGCGACTAGGGAATGGAGGCCCTATGTCTAAAAACATCAACTCAAGGATTGGAGCCCTAATGTTGGCAAAAAGGCGACTAGGGAATGGAGGCCCTATGTCTAAAATATCAACTCAAGGATTGGAGCCCTACTGTTGGCAAAAAGGCAACTAGGGAATGGAGGCCCTATGTCAAAAAATCTCTAGTCAGGGATTGGAGCCCTAATGTTGGCAAAAAAGGAGACTAGGGAATGGAGGCCCTATGTCATAGAATCTCAAGTCAGGGATTGGAGCCCTAATGTTGGTAAAAAAGGCGACTAGGGAATGGAGGCGCTATGTCTAAAAAATCTCAACTCAGGGATTGGAGCCCTAATGTTGACAAAAAAAGCGACTAGGGAATGGAGGCCCTATGTCTAAAATCTCAACTCAGGGATTGGAGCCCTATTGTTGGCAAAAGGCGACTAGGGAATGGAGGCCCTATGTCTAAAAATCTCAAGTCAGGGATTGGAGCGCTAATATTGGAAAAAAAGGCGACTAGAGAATGGAGGCCCTATGTCACAAAATCTCAACTCAGGGATTGGAGCCTTAATGTTGGCAAAAGGCGACTAGGGAATGGAGGCCCTATGTCTAAAAACATCAACTCAAGGATTGGAGCCCTAATGTTGGCAAAAAGGCGACTAGGGAATGGAGGCCCTATGTCTAAAATATCAACTCAAGGATTGGAGCCCTACTGTTGGCAAAAAGGCAACTAGGGAATGGAGGCCCTATGTCAAAAAATCTCTAGTCAGGGATTGGAGCCCTAATGTTGGCAAAAAAGGAGACTAGGGAATGGAGGCCCTATGTCATAGAATCTCAAGTCAGGGATTGGAGCCCTAATGTTGGCAAAAGACGACTAGGGAATGGAGACCCTATGTCAAAAAATCTAAACTCAGGGATTGGAGCCCTAATGGTGGCAAAAAGGCGACTAGGGAATGGAGGCCCTATGTCTAAAAATCTCAACTCAGGATTGAAGCCACAATGTTGGAAAAAAGGCGACTAGGGAATGGAGGCCCTATGTCTAAAAATCTCAACTCAGGGATTGGAGCTCTAATGTTGGCAAAAGGCGACTAGGGAATCGAGGACCTATGTCTAAAAAATCTCAACTTAGGGATTGGAGTCCTAATGTTGGCAAAAGGCGATTAAGGAATGGAGGCCCTATGTCTAAAATCTCAACTCAGGGATTCGAGCCCTAATGTTGGCAAAAAGGCGACTAGGGAATGGAGGCCCTATGTCTAAAATCTCAACTCGGGGATTGGAGCCCTAATGTTGGCAAAAGGCGACTAGGTAATCGAGGCCCTATGTCTAAAAAATCTCAACTTAGGGATTGGAGCCCTAATGTTGGCAAAAGGCGATTAGGGAATGGAGGCCCTATGTAAAAAATCTCAACTTAGGGATTGGAGCCCTAATATTGGCAAAAGGCGATTAGGGAATGGAAGACCTTTGTCTAAAATCTCAACTCAAGTATTGGAGCCCTAATGTTGGCAATAAGGCGACTAGGGAATGGAGGCCCTATGTCTAAAAATCTCAAGTCAGGGATAGGAGCCCTAATGCTGGCAATAAGGCGACTAGGGAATGGAGGCCCTATGTCACAAAATCTCAATTCAGGGATTGGAGCCCTAATGTTGCAAAAAGGCGACTAAGAAATGGAGGCCCTATGTCTAAAATTCTCAACTTATGAATTGGAGCCCTAATATTGGTTAAAAGGCGACTAGAGAATGTGGCCCTATATCTAAAAATCTCAACTTAGGGATTGGAGACCTAATGTTGGCAAAATGTGACTAGGGAATCGAGGCCCTATGTCTAAAAAATCTCAACTTAGGGATTGGAACCCTAATATTGGCAAAAGGCGATTAGGGAATGGAGGCCCTATGTCTAAAATCTCAACTCAGGGATTGAAGCCCTGATGTTGGCTACAAGGCGACTAGGGAATGGAGGCCCTTTGTCTAAAAATCTCAACTCAGTGATTGGATCCCTACTGTTGGCAAAAAGACGACTAGGGAATGGAGGACCTATGTCTAAAATCTCAACTCAGGGATTGGAGCCCTAATGTTGGCAAAAAGGCAACTAGGGAATGAAGGCCCTATGTCTAAAAATCTCAAGTCAGGGATTGGAGCCCTAATGTTGGCAAAAGGCGACGAGGGAATGGAGGCCCTATGTCTAAAAATCTCAACTTAGGCATTGGAGCCCTAATGTTGGCAAAAGGTGACTAGGGAATGGAGGCCCTATGTCTAAAAATCTCAACTCAGGGATTGGAGCTCTAATGTTGGCAAAAAGGCGACTAGGGAATGAAGGCCCTATGTCTAAAATCTCAACTCAGGGATTGGAGCCCTAATGTTGGCAAAAGGGCGACTAGGGAATGGAGGCTCTATGTCTAAAATCTCAACTTAGGAATTGGGGCCTTAATGTTGGTAAAATGTGACTAGGGAATGGAGGCCCTATGTCTAAATATCTCAACTCAGGGATTGGAGCCCTAATGTTGGCAAAAAAGGCGACTAGGGAAAGGAGGCCCTATGTCTAAAAATCTCAACTCAGGGATTGGAGCCCTAATGTTGGCTAAAAAGCGACTAGGGAATGGAAGCCCTATGTCTAAAAATCTCAACTCAGGGATTGGAGCCCTAATGTTGGCAAAAAGTCAACTAGGGAATGGAGGCCCTATGTCTAAAATCTTAACTCAGGGACAGGAGCCCTAATGTTGGCAAAAAGGTGACTAGGGAATGGAGGCCCTATGTCTAAAAGTCTCAAGTCAGGGATTGGAGCCCTAATATTGGAAAAAAAGGCGACTAGAGAATGGAGGCCCTATGTCACAAAATTTCAACTCAGGGATTGGAGCCCTAATGTTGGCAAAAGGCGACTAGGGAATGGAGGCCCTATGTCTAAAAATCTCAACTCAGGGATTGGAGCCCTAATGTTGGCAAAAAGGCGACTAGGGAATGGAGGCCCTATGTCTAAAAATCAACTTAGGGATTGGAGCCCTACTGTTGGCAAAAAGGCAACTAGGGAATACAGGACCTATGTCTAAAAATCTCTAGTCAGGGATTGGAGCCCTAATGTTGGCAAAAAAGGAGACTAGGGAATGGAGGCCCTATGTCCTAAAATCTCAACTCAGGGATTGGAGCCGTAATGTTGTCAAAAGGCAACTAGGGAATGGAGGCCCTTTTTTTAAAAATCTAAACTCAGGAGATTGGATCCCTAATGGTGGCAAAAAGGCGACTAGGGAATGGAGGCACTATGTCTAAAAATCTCAACTCAGGGATTGGATCCATAATGTTGGCAAAAGGCGACTAGGGAATGGAGGCCCTATGTCTAAAAAATCTCAACTTAGAGATTGAAGCCTTAATGTTGGCAAAAGGTGATTAGGGAATGGAGGCCCTATGTCTAAAATCTCAACTCAGGGATTGGAGCCCTAATGTTGGCTAAAAGGCAACTAAAGAATGGAGGCCCTATGTCTAAAAATCTCAAGTCAGGGATTGGAGACCTAATGTTGGAAAAAAGGTGAATAGGGAATGGAGGCCCTATGTCACAAAATCTCAACTCAAGGATTGGAGCCCTAATATTGGTAAAAAGGCGTCTAGGGAATGTGGCCCTATGTCTAAAAATCTCAACTCAGGGATTGGATTCCTAATGTTGGCAAAAGGCGACTAGGGAATCGAGGCCCTATGTCTAAAAAATCTCAACTTAGGGATTGGAGCCCTAATGTTAGCAAAGGGGATTAGGGAATGGAGGCCCCATGTCTAAAATCTCAACTCAGGGATTGGAGCACTAATGTTGGCAAAAAAAGGCGACTAGGGAATGGAGGCCCTTTGTCTAAAAATCTCAACTCAGGGACCGGAGCCCTAATGTTAGCAAAAAAGGCGACTACAGAATGGAGGCCCTATGTCTAAAAAATCTAAACGTAGGGATTGGATCCCTAATGTTTGCAAAAAGACGACTAGGGAATGGAGGCCCTATGTCTAAAATCTCAACTCAGAGATTGAAGCCCTAATGTTGGCAAAAAGGTGACTAGGGAATGGAGGCCCTATGTCTAAAAATCACAAGTCAGGGATTGGATCCCTAATGTTAGCAAAAAAGGCGACTAGGGAATGGAGGACCTATGTCACAAAATCTTAACTCAGGGATTGGAGCTCTAATGTTTGCAAAAGATGACTAGGGAATGGAGGCCCTATGTCTAAAAATCATAACTCTGGGATTGGAGCCCTAATGTTGGCAAAAAGGCGACTAGGGAATGGAGGCCCTATGTCAACAACTCTCAACTCAGGGATTGGAGCCCTAATGTTGGCAAAATGGCGACTAGGGAATGGAGGCCCTATGTCTCAAAATCTCAACTCAGGGATTGGAGCCCTAATGTTGGCAAAAAAGGTGACTAGGGAATGAAGGCCCTATGTCAAAAAATCTCTAGTCAGGGATTGGAGCCCTAATGTTGGCAAAAAAGGAGACTAGGGAATGGAGGCCCTATGTCATAGAATCTCAAGTCAGGGATTGGAGCCCTAATGTTGGCAAAAGACGACTAGGGAATGGAGACCCTATGTCAAAAAGTCTAAACTCAGGGATTGGAGTCCTAATGTTGGCAGAAGGCGTAAAAGATTGAGATTGGGGATTATGAACTATCATTTTGTTCTGATTTTTTTCTTTTCTTCTCTCTTCTTTTGTTTTTGTTTTTCATTTCCCTTTTTCATTTCATTTTATTTCAATAAAATGCAGCAAGAATTTTGGAGGAAAACTTCCCTTTTGGATTGATTGTTACTGCAAAGCTGTTTATAGCATTTTGCGCAGCTTTTCTTTTGGCTGCACCTGCTTTTGCACGGTTGCCTTGGGCTGCACCTGTTTCAATTTTAAACAAAGAAAAATTGTTAGTTTGAAATGGTGGTTGGTTTTGTGGCCTTGATTGTCACGATTACTCGATCTCGGCCTGAACCTTTGTTGAGAATTTCAGCTGCTTGGTGGTTTTCTGAAGATTGATCTATCTTTCAAACTGAGGAGCTCAACTTTTCAAAATTTCTCCTAACGGCTTATAGGCTTTGGCCCTTTCATTTTATTCTGCCTCTAGGGGCTTTGGCTTGGGATTTCTTTTCATTTTCAATAAACTCCGATTTCAAAGCATCAGTTATCATGGCGAGTCAGGATTGACTTGATGCACCCGCTGAGGCTGGGTACTTTTATTTGGACTTGGCTTTTATTAAGCAGAACCCTGTAAAACCAATCTTGCCACCTTTTCTTTGAAAGGGATTCAAGGAAAAGTAAACAAAGGACAAGAAAATTAATTTAAGGAGAAGTGTCCCTTTCGGGGAAGAAAAAAAAGGACTTATTTGGGATGCATGCAGACTTCAATAGACATGACATGCTCCTTGGACTGGATACCCGATCCGCACAACTAATCCGACTTCTCACATACCCATTGCGACCCGTGTTTCAAAACCGAGAAAACTTTCCAGGACTCTTTCAATAACAATGGTGGTAGAGGGGTTTCTTCTCTTCGATCAACGACGCCCTTTGTGGGTTTTTCCCAATTGACCTCTCTCATTTCTCTTCTCTCCATCGCCTTATAGTGCTCTTTACGAGTTTTCACTAACAAGACTCTCTCATTTTTAATTTCTCTACTTACCATCGCCTTACGGTGCCCGTAGGTTTTCACCAATAAGACTCTCTCATTTCATTTCTTATCATGACTGCATCGGATCCAAACAACTGCATTCTCTGATTTTGAAAACCTTTCACCGATTGATCGGAAGGACTTGAACAATGTTTGGGTAAAATGAATCTGAATGGGATTACAACTTTGGAACCATTCAGCTGGGGCCGAACCATTATAACATCTGCCCATGTTTCACTTTTTGGGGAAAGTTGGATTTTTGTTTTGGTGTGATTGAACCCCAGAGAGAGGCTGCCTACGTATCCTTTCGGAATCAAGTCGAACGTGGTTCAAGGAAACATTTTTTTTTCGAGTTCCAAAGAGGGTAATGAAAGAAAGGTAACCGGCTCAAAGGGTTAGCAAAAGGATTGGAGTGTTTGGGGTAGCGAGAATGAAAGCCTTCATCATCCCAATCGGATAGTGCTATTGCTGCATAAGGACTAGACATAGTACCTTTTGACCGCGTCTACATTCACAGCTGCCTCGGGGTCGTTTCCTTCGATTATCTCCCATATATAACGCTCCTCTTGGTAATATCTTTTGGATAATGTATGGGCCTTTCCGTTAGGAGCAAATTTTCCCTTTGCTTCCTGATGATGAGGAAGAATACGCCTTAAAACAAGTTGTCCCACTTCAAAATTTCTGGGTTGTACATTCTTGTTGTAGGAACGGGCCATTCTTTGTTGGTACAACTTCCCGTGGCAAACTACGGCCATTCGCTTTTCATCAATCAGGGTTAACTATTCCAAACGGGCTTTGACCTACTCACTGTCTTCAATTTTAGCTTCAACAATGATCCGGAGAGAAGGGATTTCAACTTCCGCGGGTATTACGGCTTCGGTCCCATAAACCAAAAGGTACGGGGTTGCTCCGACCGATGTGCGCACAGTAGTGCGATACCCCAATAATGCAAATGGCAACTTTTCATGCCACTGCCTGGAACTTTGAATCATCTTTCTCAAAATCTTTTTGATGTTCTTGTTTTCTACTTTGACGGCACCATTGGCTTTAGGGCGATAGGGAGTAGAATTTCGGTGCGTTATCTTGAATTGTTCACATATCTCCCCCATCAAATGACTATTCAAGTTTGCAGCATTTTCTGTGATAATAGTTGCAGGGATACCGAAACGGCAGATAAGATTGGAGTGCACAAAATCTACCACAACTTTCTTGGTGATAGATTTGAGAGTGATTGCTTCAACCCATTTAGTAAAATAGTCAATGGCGACCAGTATGAATCTATGCCCATTTGAGGCTTTTGGCTCGATTGGCCCAATGATGTCCATGACCTAGGCAACAAATGGCCAAGGCGCTGAAATGGGATGAAGTTATGTGGGAGGTGCATGAATCAAATCACCGTGCACCTGACATTGATGACACTTTCGAACAAAACTGAAGCAGTCTCTTTCCATGGTCATCCAGTTGTAGCCTGCTCGGTGGATTTTCTTTGCCAAAACATACCCGTTCATGTGGGGTCCGCACACTCCTGCGTGCACTTCATACATGATTCTTCCAGTCTCTTCGGCGTCAACACATCTTAACAAGTTGAGGTCCGGGGTCCTTTTGTACAAGACATCACCACTCAAAAAGAAACCACTTGCATGCCGTCTAATGGTTCTCTTTTTGTCTCCACTGGCTTGCTCGGGGTATTCTTTGGTTTTCAAGAATCTTTTGATGTCATGATACCATGGATGAATATTTGGTTCTGCCTCAACCGTATTACAGTAGCCATGCCTTTCCTTGATTTGGATTTCCAAGGGATCAATGTGGGCATTGCCTGGGTATGGCAGCATCGAGGCCAAAGTAGCAAGCATATCAGCCAGTTCGTTATGGCAATGAGGGATGTACCTGAACTCTATTGACTTGAATCTCTTGCGAAGATCTTTCACATGTTGCCTATAAGGAATAAGCTTGACATCTCGGGTTTCCCATTCTCCTTGAGCTTGTTGGATAATCAGATCCGAGTATCTCATGATTAAAAACTCTTCGACATCTTGGTCGATTGCCATGTTCATACCCATAATACAGGCTTCATACTCGGTGGTGTTGTTTGTGCAGAAAAACCGAAGCCTAGCTGTGGCCAGATAATGCTGACCAGTGGGTGAGATCAAGATTGCCCCAATTCCAACACCCTTTGCGTTTACTGCACCATCGAAGAACATTTTCCAAGCATTGGTGTCTTCAGATATTGCCTCAACTGAATTTACCTCTTTATCCGGGAAGTAAGTGTTCAAAGGTTGGTATTCATCATCGACCGTATTTTCAGCCAAATGATCTGCTAACACCTGGGCTTTCATTGCAGTACGAGTGACATAGACTATGTCAAATTTCGTGAGCAGGATCTGCCACTTCGCTAACCTCCCAGTAGGCATTGGCTTCTGGAATATGTATTTTAAAGGATCCAACCTGGTTATGAGGTAAGAGGTGTAGGCTTGCAAATAATGCCTCAGCTTTTGAGCGACCCAAGTTAAAGCGCAGCAAGTTCTTTCCAGTAAAGTGTACTTGGCTTAATAACTAGTAAACTTCTTGCTCAAATAGTAAATGGCCTGCTCTCTCTTTCCGGTCACATCATGTTGCCCGAGGACACAATCGAAAGAATTTTCCAAGACTGTCAGATACAGGAACAGAGGCCTCCCTGGCTCAGGTGGGACCAATACTGGCAGATTCGACAGATATTCTTTGATTTTATCAAAAGCTTCTTGGCACTTGTTTGTCCATTTGATTGCCACATTTTCTTCAGCAATTTGAATATGGGTTCACACGTGGATGTCAACTGAGCAATGAATCGACTGAATAGTTCAATCTTCCCAGCAAACTCATAACATCTTTCTTGGTTCATGGAGGATGAAAATTCCGAATAGACTTTATCTTTGTTGGGTCCAACTCAATGCCCCTCTGACTGACTACGGATCCCAAGAGTTTGCCGGATGGTACCCCAAATGCACATTTGGCTAGGTTCAGCTTCAAATCATATTTGCGCAATCGCTCAAAGAATTTTCTCAAGTCCCGAACGTGGTCGTCCTGGGCTTTGGATTTGATGATTACATCGTCCACATACACCTCTATCTCTTGGTGCATCATATCATGAAAAATGGCAATCATGGCCCTCATGTAGGTTGCCCCGGCGTTCTTCAGACCAAATGGCATGACTCTATAATAGTATGTACCCCAAGGTGTGGTAAAAGCTGTCTTTTCTGCATCTTCTTCATCCATCAACACCTGGTGATATCCTGTGTATCAATCCACAAAGGACTGTATCTCATGTTTGGCGCAGTTATCAACAAGGATGTGGATGTTTGGCAAAGGGAAGTTATCTTTGGGACTTCCCTTGTTTAAATCTCTGTAATCCACACACACCCGGGTCTTCCCCTCTTTCTTTGGTAATGGAACTACATTAGCTATCCATGTGGTATCCTGAACTACTCGGATTACCCCCGCTTTCAGCTGTTTCGTGACTTCTTCTTTGATCTTGTCACTGATGTCTGTTTTAAACTTTCTTTGCTTTTGCTGGATAGGGGGGTAGTCGGGGTATGTCGGCAACTTATGAACCACCAAATCAATACTTAGTCCTGGCATGTCATCATATGACCAAGCAAACACTTCTTTGAACTCACTCAAGAGTTAGATTAATGCATCCCGGGTTTTTCCATCTGTGTGAATGCTTATCTTGGTTTCCCATATTTCTTCAGAACTACCCAAATTAACCGGCTCGGTATCATTTAAGTTCGGCTTAGGTTTATTCTCAAATTGTTCCAATTCTCAATTTATTTCCCTAAAAGCCTCCTCTTCATCGTATTCCGGCTCTTGGTTCATTATCTCACAGTTAGATAGCGTGTTTGAATCTGGGCATGAAGTCCGCAAGCATGTCATGTTATTTAAAGCCGCATTATTAGAATTGAAAGAAAAAATAAAAGAGAAAATAACGAAGATTAGAAGGAATAGAGGAAGATCAACAATGAAATATTGATTTCATTTCATTGAATTTGAAGATAAAAGGGCTTACATTGGAAATTAAAAGACAAGAAACTAAAGAAAACATCCGAGTTGCACCTTGGAATAACTCGTGATGCAGAAAAAGTGGCAGGACTAGTCTACCGGGACTCCCACCTCATTGGGAATGGAGTAGCCTTCCAATTCTGCAGTTTGGCATTAGGTCCCATATACAGCACCTCAAAGGTGCTTGAGCCTTCCCCTGGTTGAACCATGTGGGTTTCATACAGTATCTTCCTCATGGCCCCACAGATTTCTTTGATTTCTTCGGACGTAAAGACCTTATCTTCCTCTTCCTCATTGTATTTTGGCTTGACAAATGTTCTGTACAGATGCGGCACCGGCTGAGGCAAGACCCAACCATCATTCTTTCTATCATCTGCCCATATTACATCAGCTGAAGTAGGTCGGAAGCCTACCCCAAAGAACTTTTCACTAGCGGTTAGAGTAATAGGTTCAGCTATTCCTTGCAACGATTTCCCAAGCCCTTTCCCAGGTTTGTAGCCGTGCCTGATCATTTCTTTGGCCACCATGATTGATGCATTAGAAAGGAAGGGTTGAGGGCAAGGTTTTTCTTCTTCGCACTGATCAATGACCACGATTTCAAAGCCTTGGTAGACTATGTGCTCACTCCCCTCTCTTGCTTCAAGACACAGGACTGATGTGTCCCGATAAATTGATTGCTCATCTTCCCCGCGGACCACAATCTCTTGATCCTTATACTTGAACTTCACCATCTGGTGAAGAGTAGAGGGTACAGCCCTCGCTGCATGGATCGACGGCCTCCCCAAAAGAAAGTTGTAGGATGTGCCCATGTCCAGAACCTAGAAGGTTACTTCAAAGTCTACTGCGCCGATGGTCAGAATCAGATCAATCTCTCCAATTGTGTCCCTTTTGATACCATCAAAGGCATGTACACAGACGTTGTTGGGTAGGATTCTTTCGGTACCGATTTTCATATGCTGCAGAGTTGAGAGTGGGCAAATGTCTACCCTAGAGCCTCCGTCCAACATAACCCTTTTCACGTAGTACCCTTCGCATTTGACTGTCAGGTGCAGAGTTTGTTATGTGCAGCCCCTTCTGGGGGCAAGTCATTTTTGCTAAAAGAGATCTGGTTGATTGAAAAAAATCTTTCGGCCATTATCTCCAACTGCTCTACAGAGGTCTCAACATGCACATATGCTTCGTTAAGGGTCTTGATCAATACCTTTTGATGTTCGGTGGAGTTCATCAACAGAGATAACAAGGAGACTTGTGCAGGAAATTTTCGAAGCTGGTCGATCACCTCATAGTCCACCATTTTCATCTTTTGAAAGAAAGCCTCCTCTTCTTCGGCACTAATGGGTTTCTTAGATGGGAAACGCTTTCTAGTGGCATTGTTCACCTATTCTGAATTGAAATACTTTTTAGCCAGGTTATTTTCTTGAACTTCTCCCGAGATTTCTTTGCCTTTGTAAGTCATCACTGATTTGTTGTAGTTCCAAGGTATAGTGGTAGAATCCATCATGGGCTTTTGTAGAGCACGACCAATAACCATGGTCTCACTCAGCCTTGGTGGATTAATTGGCCCCCGCACCACATAAGCTTCCTTGAGAACATACATTTGGGTTGTCTTATTCAGCTCAAATCTCCTGGGAGGACTCAAAGTCATCTGCTTTTCTTTGCGGCCTCGAAAGACATAGAGAACAACATTTTTGGGAGGCGTTGCCCTAGTTTCAACTTCAACTTTGTTCTCTGACTTTAGAAGGGTGGTTTTGTTCTTTTTCTCCCCTTTTTCTTGCTCTTTGGTTTCTTTTCTACATCAGCAATGGCAATGATGGCCTTCAACGCTGGGTCAAATTCCTTGTCCTCACAAATCATTCCGATTACCGGCCCGTTGTTGTGGGCCGGCAGTGGGTTGTTAGTCATATTGGCAATATCTTCATCACTTAGCACTATCTTCCTTTGTTATATCAAGTTCTCCATGGCTCTCTTCAGAATCCAGCAATCATCCGTGTCGTTCCCTTCTGCCCCTGAGTGATAGGCGCATCGAGTACCGGCTCTATAAGTGGGTTTTACCTGGTTTGAGGAACAGGCTGTAGCAGACCCATTTGAACAAGCTTTGGTAACAGGCTAGAGTAGGGTTCGCCAATTGGTGTAAAATTTGGCCTCTTGGGTGGTTCACGAGGGTGGAAATTGTTTTGTGGAGGCCGGGGGTTGTAGTGGTTTTGGTAAGGATGCCGGTTTCTAGAAAATGGAGCTTGGTTCTGGTTGGCTTGTTGTTGTGGCCGGACATAAGGTTTAGAATTCATGACCGTGTATGGCTGAGGAGCATATGATACATCTTGGTGGGGGGTAATAGTGTTGCGGGGTCCTTTCTGAGAAAAGGGATCTGGGAGTATAGTGTTTTCTTGCACCTGACGCTGCCATGGATGTTTCTTCCTTTTTCTTGCCCTTCGCTACTCCTCCAGACCCACCCTAAATGGCTTGGGAGGTAGCTTTGATGGAGGAGCGGCTCAAGATTTGCCCTGTTTTCAACCATTTCACCAATTTTGATGGCTTCAGCGAATGGCTTACCCATTGCGGACATCATGTTTTGAAAATAATCAGTCTCTTGGGCTTGGAGGAAGATCATGACCATTTCAATCTCGTCTATTGGAGTTTTTACCCTGGAGGCTTGCTCACGCCATTTGACAGCGTACTCTCGAAAGCTTTCCGAGGATTTCTTTTTGAGATTTGTCAATGAGTTCCTATCAGGGGCAATATCAATGTTGTACTGAAACTGCCTGACGAAGTCCCAAGCAAGGCCATCCCAGATATGCCAACAAGATATATATTGATCCATATACCATTCAGACGCGATTCCGGCCAAACTCTCTCCAAAGTAGGCCATGAGGAGCTCCTATTTTCTGCCCGCTCCCCGCAACTGGTTGCAATATATTTTGAGGCGGGCAATGGGATCTCCATGCCCGTCATATTTCTCAAATTCAGAGTTTTAAATCCCAATGGTAGATGACGTGAGGGAACATACATAAGTCGGCATAGGATACACTTTTTTGTCCACTTAAACCCTGTATGTTTTTTAGACTCTGCTCCATACTTCTCATCTTTCTCGCCATCTCCTCTTGCTCAGGAGTTTTGGTGGATCTCTCTTGCCCTGCGGTGAACTCATACCGGGGTGGTTGGGAGTAAGTATAGGTGGGAAACGATGTAGGTTCCAGTGGGAAAAATGGTGTTTGGAAGGTGAAAGATGATGGGTCAAAGCTGGGCCTGGGCAGTGTAGGCTGTGCCGAAGCCGAGCAAGGTAGAGCAGTGAAGATATTCGAAGCTGTACCTGAAGCTAACACCTGGGGGCGAGCCTCAAAAGGTGATCCCACAAAGTTGGCGGAAATAGTAGGGTATCCTAGTAGGGTATTTTGATAGTTTATGGTGATGTGGAGGTCCCACTTGCCCTGGGAAAAACGCTCGTGAAATCAAGGGATTCCACTTGGTAGTTCTCTTCCGTTTGCCCAGGTATCCCACATTTCCATCATGCAGAGACACAGTAACCTATTTTCTTCGGCAACTGCCGATTTTGAAGTTGGGATGCCCGATCGGGCTCTCATCTGCAATAGGAACTGTTGGCAGAGTCATTTCTAAAGACATTTCAATGCTTTACTTCGACCTCGTGAAGTATGGATGCGAAGCCAGACTACCACAAAACCAACCACCTTTCTATAAAACCTGAGCTTAACAGTAGACCACAAACCATTCAGTTTGAAGCAAATAACACATAGGTAATCGCACGTTGGGGTGTGATGCACACGGTTGCATGTTTCATCCCGGCTTTACTTATTTTCCCCGATTTTCTCTTTTTTCCACTTCCCAATTTTCTTTTTTTTTCGCTCTCTTTTCTCATTTTTCCTTTGATTTTCTTTCGGCTCTCTTTTTCTTCCTTTTTGGGTTTTTCTTCTGGGTCTTTCTTTTTACATCTCTCTCTTATTAGAATTATTTACAAAATCATGACCGGATCCGATGAGGATTGCCTACGTATCACGGCCCCGCGTGAATTAGATCATTACGTGGTTCAAGAAAATAAATGCGAAAAATAAAGAAACAAATTTTTTTTAGGAATTTTTGATTTTCATTAATAAAAACTCCTAAACTTTCTATTAGAAAAGACTTCAAACTACTCATTTTATTGGAAAAACTACGAACAGACTCAAAATAACCAAAATACAGACTCAATAAGTGAAAAATCAGGAATACATTAAGGCTTCGACTCCTGGGGCCCGTGGGACATCATTCGGTCTCGCCACGGGTCTATATGAGAGAAACCCTTGAAGCCGCTCCAAATCACTCATTATCTGGCGGACAAATGTCATCACTGCAGCGAAGAAAGTGGTTCGAGTCATGTCCTCACATGCTTGGCATTTCATGACAATGTAGTCGGCAATGTCTCTAACCCTCGCTCGGATTCTACCCTTTTCCTGAAGCAGACGCCCGACCTACTGATTCCTGGCTTCTAATACCTGAATGTCGTGATGGTTTTGATTTTGCAATTGTTGCATTTCTTCCTCCATCTGTCCATCAAAGCATAACAATGTTACCTATCAGCTTTAAATTCCTTGGCCTGCTTGGCTGCCTCATTCTCAAGGGTAGTTAACTTTCTCTTCAGATTGGTGATTGTCCCTTCATATTTTCATTTCATTTGATGCACAAACTGTGCCCGCCCTTCTACGTTCTTTGCCAATTGGGCCTGGACTTTTGCTAGACTGGCTTCAGACTTTTCTAGGTCATCTTCACACTCAAGTGCTTTCTTTCTCAGACTGCTTATAAGCCTTTCGTCCGCTTGGCTTCTTTCTAGGTTTCTAGCAGCTATTCTCATTTTCTGGATTTGAGCTTTGAGGGCTTCGTTTTCCTGAGTTATCTTTTTCTTTTCCCCTTCGTCTGCGGCAGCCTGGATACTGTTGCCAAATTTGAGGTCCCTGATTTGTACTTCTAATTTACTTATTTTGGCCTTATAGCTTTATTCTTTTGC
Organism: Nicotiana tabacum; assembly: GCF_000715075.1. Classification (NCBI taxonomy): domain Eukaryota; kingdom Viridiplantae; phylum Streptophyta; class Magnoliopsida; order Solanales; family Solanaceae; genus Nicotiana; species Nicotiana tabacum. Next base: position 90,685,248 of record NC_134101.1, on the reverse strand, counting down.
CAACCAGCCCCACTGCTCTTGCGAGTCGTTGGTGAATTGTTGAACATGAGCTCTCTTAGCAGGTCTCTCAGGAATCTTGAACCTTTTACCGAACCAAATAATGTACTTGGGGTATACTTCAGCTCTAGCTAGATCCCGCACCATAGCCTTAGGTTCAAGAAATCTACATTCATTCCACACTTGGCGAACTCTTCCTTCCGGAAATACGGCCTTTGGGCCCAATTCAACAACATGTCCACTCAAATCTTCATCATGGGGGACGATTTGAAATCTGCCCAATTGACGCAAAACCCTATGAGGATCATATGGCTGGATGCTCCGGATGCCCATCAGGAGAAAATAACATACTTCGGCTGACATGTACACAACTTCGGTGACAGGGAGTCATCCGAACGCCCATTCAATTTTATCAGAAGTCAAAGAGCTCAAACGTGCTAACCAAGCCTCGGTACCCTCGGGAAATCCAACACCTACCACTAGGCTTTCAAATTCTTCTATGCAGTTCAAACCGGTCATGCCATAATTCATATACCTGGCCCGGTGGCAGAGATGTTCTCGTATCCACAATTGTAGTAATAAGTTTCAACCTTGGAAGAACTTTCCACCTTCTCGACAGATGGTCAAAGCTCGGTAAATTTCAGACAAAATCAAGGGAACCAGAGTGCCATTAGCTTTCTTGATTGTGACGTCAGCCATTCCCACTAGGCCCAGTTCTATGTTGCGGTCTTTTCGCGGACAGATTATAACTCCCAAGAATGCTACTATAAAGACCAAGTCTCGCCTTGCCTCCCATTTATCTTTACTTCCGGCATGAGTCAAACCAGTGTTTGGTGCTTCCAAGCCTTGGGGGTTACCATAACGTTGGTACAAGAACTGGAAAGTGCATGACCCTTCAGATAAATTCTTATCCTGGATATCCCGGCTAATACTTAACATATCTAGAAACTTATGGGGAGATACCGGCCTTGGTGACATCGGATGTCGACTTCTAATATTTCCATTAAGGCCGGCGTAACCCGTAATTTCTTCTAGTGTGGGTGTGAGCTCAAAATCAGAAAAGCGGAACACATTTCGAGTCGGATCCTAAAAAGGTATCAAGGCTTCAATTATGTCCAATCTTGGCTTGATGTTCAACAGTCCGACAAGACCACCCAATACTTTAATCATAGTTCCTCTACTGCCTTTTCCCAAATAATTCCACCACATATGAAGTTGTAAGGGGATTTCCTCAAGAGCTGCGAAGGGTTCATTTTCATTTGTGCTCATCCTGCACATTTATTAGGGTAATTTAATAACTCATTTTGACTCAAAAAAAGATTAACACTTTTTTTTCAAAAGATTTCATTCCAAAAACAAAAATTTGGCTTTGCAAATCTGGCCTTTCAGCACTTCAGGGAAGAAGATTTTAAGACTGTACTCGACAACCAGTCAAATATTTGAAAAAGAGACCATAGGCGGCTGTTCTTGCAAAAATAGCCTTCCAGCGCCCTTTTGAGGACATTCAGCTATTTTAGACAAGAATGACATCACCTTACTTATTCACAATAAAACAATAATATTTTTGTTCTTTTTGGGCTATTTTTGCAAAAGGGAAGTTGGACCTGATGAGGGTTGCCTACGTATCCCACATCCGGTGAGAATCAAACTGGCGTAGTTCGGGTAGTTTTGAAAAAATGAAACAAAACCAACAATTTTCAGAAACAAAATTCTCTTCTTTTTTTTCCCAGAATTTCGGCAGAGTTTCAGTATATTTTTGGACATTTGTTTTTCAAAAACAGACAATTATCTCTCTTAGCCCTCCTATTTTCTTTTTTCCTATTATCCATAAGCCGGTCAACAGGCAAATCCGAAGCAAATAAATGCACAAGTAGCAAGTAAGATGCATCAGATGGTCTTTTCATTTTGGGTACACCTGTCCTAGACAAACCAAACCCATGTGTTGAGTCTCCAAAGTCAAATGCACGTGATGCAAACAAACATTCCTACTAGGGATCCAGCATGAGGTTTTGTTATACTAGATTTAAAACCTGGGTTTATTTTTCTAGACCTGGCTTACCCGAGCGGATAGCTCGAGTCGGGGGGGGGGGGGCAGCGTACCGGGAATACAGAAGCTTCACCGGCTTTGCAACTTATCCGAACCTCGTTCTAAAATTGGATAAGACTCTAGATAGAAGAGAAGTCACACGAAGTGCACACTCCCCAAATGATTTAGAAGACTTAGAGAGAAGAAGGGTTTCGTAGCAGTTTATATACAATTCACAAAATATCAAAGCAGTAAAAGCGGCACTTAGCATATTAGGCTCAAACATGTACAAAAATCAGATAATACATAAAGCCAATCACAACAGCTATTCTAAGCTCGAATTCTTGAACCCTGAACTAGAGATTCTAGGTTCGATCCCCAGCAGAGTCGCCAGAGCAGTCACACCTCCTTTTTATACACCCGAGGGGTATACAAAGGAGTTTTTCCATTTTAAGTGACAATATTCGAAATGAGATTATTTTATTCATTTTATTCAGAGTCGCCACTTGATATGGTTTGCTTTCTGGTGTCTCAAGTCACCGGTTTGTTTTTAAATCCCAAATCGAGGAAATTCGACTTTCCTTTTGAAGTCTGCGAACCAAAAATTCTGTTAACCCGAGGGAAGGTGTTAGGCACCCCCGGATTCCGTGGTTCTAGCACGGTCGCTTAAACTATTACAATTTGCCTATTATCTGATGTTAATACATGTTTTAACCTATGGTATATTTTTAAACTTATTAACCACTTTCAATTATTTTAAGGAAGATTTCAACGTTATCTAAAACACGTCTTTGGACTACGCTACATGAAATGCACCCGCAGTCCGAGACACATTTTATTTAGCGTTGTTGAGATTTGGATTTGGGTCACATGAAATGCACACCCCAGTTTAAAAAAGTAATCTTTAAATAGCGCGCCTAAAGCAACTACGCACTTTCAAATTTGCGAGGGCCATGAAAAATTCGACTAAATGGCATGCCTCGATTTCTAAGGATTTAAATATTAATTAAGCTAGGGCCATGGATTTTGAGATTTTATTTGGCACAGCACACCTCGATCCAATTTTAAAGGAATTCAAACAAAAGCTTTTGAGGGCCATAACTATATCTTTCTTAATATGGCACACCTCAAATCTACTTTAAGAATCTAATCAATTTATTAAAAGACTAGTGGAACTTCTGATTCACTTTTAAACCAAGCTAATCTAAATTTTAATAGCCACAGAACTAGTAGTAACAGAACTCACATTTGATTATTGAAGGAGTCTAAGCTGGCTATGGGCCTAATGACCAATTGTCAATAACCTGAACAAGCATGAGAATGCAACATGGGCCTATCCTGAAGCCCAGATCAAAGACAGGCCTACTGAGAAGGGATGTTCAGCACATGCTGGGCCAACGACATTAAGCCCAAGCAGCAATGTGATAAAACCAGTCTTATTCACAAACCACACTACATTCATGCTCAAACAATTCCGATTCTCCAAATGACTTTAAAACCCCAACCGTAAAGTAAACAATATACTCATGACAAAATAATAACAAGCCAAGTAATGTGGTCACATTTTAAGATTTAAAGAAGAAGAAGAACCTATTGCTCTCAATACTACAAAAGCTATATTGCAAAACTAAAGTAGATACTATTCACGAATTGAGATACTAAATGGCAGAGAAGCAAAATCGTGCAGCTTTTAATTAAATACAATCCTAAAACTAACTCACAAGCAATTAAATTGAACTTTAAACCTTAACCAAGACCGTTCAACAGAATACCTAACATCAAACACTTAATGCAAAACATCAGGCTTAACGACATAGCATTCAAATGCTAGCAAAAACTTCAACACCAACCTAAATGTTACTGCCAATACAAACCAAAGAATTTCTTTCACCTATAGCCAATTTCATACAAAACTGACAACTAAACAGAAGAATCAAACCACTTACAGCTTTGATTTCATACTATGACATCCTATTCATGATCAATATACTAATCAAAATATTTCCATTGCTAAATATTACAGCCATACATGAGATTGAAAGAAGAAGAAATGAGATTCAACAACAAATAACATCAGTTTTCATCATATTTCCATATTTAAACATCATACTACACTTAAGTGATGTCCATAGTGCCGGAAATACCCAGAGATGAAAACAGGAAACAAAGTAGTGAATAATCAGCAATAAGAAGCAGCAGAAACCAACACAGAACCAGCAATGAAATAGTGCGAAGATCAGCAAATCAAGCTTCAGATTCTTGAACCAACTCCCATATTCAAAACCCCAAATGCTCGATTTTCTACTAATCCTTTAAAATTCTGACTTATCACAATGGAATCAGAACTTGAAATCAAGCAGAATTCAAACTATTTTCAGCATTTTTCTTAAAAGAAAGCACTCAATCGTTCCAGTTTTTCAGAATTTTTTTAATCTCTAAAATCTTCCTTGTGAGTGAAGGAAGAGTGCCTTTATAGGCAAGTCTTAGGGCAACATAAAATGTATTCAGTTTTGCACATTAATCCTTTTAGAATTTTTATTTTTGCTCAAGCACCCTTAGTTTAAAACTCAGATTTTCAGAATAGTCCCAAAGGCCAGCTTCTAGGAAACTTCCCAATTTAGTTACATCAGATTCCCAACTTAGATTTCCTAAATTACCCCTTAGGATCCCTGTTTTTACCTTAGGAAACCAAATAGGTCGAATTAACCCAATAGCTCAACCACACCTAGGCTCAGATTCAAACCAAATGAAATTATCTTAGAATGGGGGTCTAAACTGACCTCAGAGCCCAAGTAACAAGGATGACCCCAAACCAAATCAATGCGTGTAAAAAGGGAAACACTTAAATAAATTCAGAAAACTAAGAGCCAAACTAATTGACTAATCAATTATCACAAACAGGCAGGGAACTAGTTGAGCTGTTAAATTAAGCTAAATGACCAAAACAAAAGGTAAAATCAAAGGTTTAAATAGGCAATTAACAGAACTAGACAGACTAAAGTAATCAGAAAACAAATTTTAAAAGGAAAACAAACACCAAGAAAAGAAGCTCTGGATCCAGAATCTTGACCCAGTCTAAATTGTGATGACCTTTGACCAAAGAGGGAAGAAGAACAAAAGTGAAACATAAATGATTTGAAAGAAAAAAGAATGAAAGGGACTTACCGGATAGTCTTGAAATCGAAACTGGTGTTCTGAGTTAACCCAAAACAATGTCAATAGCTTGTTCTTGGTCAAGAAAAAGTGAACGTCATTATTTTGTGATAAAAATAGCCTTGAACAAATAGGGAATTCGGAGGAGTAGCCTTACATGCACATGTTCGATTTTAAGCTTTTAGGGCTTGAACTCAGATTCAAGATTCGACGAGTTCCGGACAGATTCGAAGGAAAAGAAGTGAGGATTCGGAACGGGGAGGTGAAGGGGAGTTTGTGGTATAGATTTGGGGTTGATTGGGACCGACGCCCCCACCGGAGATGGCGAGGATTTTAGGGCGGCGACTTAGGGTTCCGTTTAATCTCTGAAAGGAGATGAGGGGTTGAGAGAGACGGATTGGGGGGGGTAGGCGGATTCAGACCATTTTATATGAATGGGGGGTTCAGTTCCGGACCGTCCGATCAAGTAAGATCGACGGTCCTGATCAAGGGGTAATTGAAACGACGTCGTTTTGGTTTTGAGTGGGGCAAACCGTGTATGGGGATGGATTTGGGCCGGTTTTGGACGGGTATCTCGGGGATAAATCAATTGGGCTTGGGATTTAATGAGATTAGCCCAAAACCTGATCCTTTCACTTCTTTTTTTTCCATTTATTTTAAAAACTTTTTTTTTCTTTTCAAAAATAAAATTTAAATTAATTCCTAATACAAATTATCCTACTAACTTAAATTAGTTAACTCTAAATAATAATTACCACAAATAACTAAATACCAAATTAAAAGGAAAACTACCAAAATTCGAAACTCAAAATTAAAAATGCAAAAATTAGTTATTTTTCGTGATTTTTTCCATTTTTGTAAAACACTAATTTACTAATTAATATAAAAATATAAAATCAAATCCTAAATGCAAATGCAATGTATTTTTGTATTTTTATGATTTAAATAAAATTAAACATGCACACAAAATGCAAATTAACAGAAAAATTCTACAATAATTCTTAAATAACAAATAATTAAAAGGAAAAATCTAATTTTGAAAGTTCTGTAGGAGTAGTTCATGTGAGGCAAAAAACACGTGCTCACAATGACTTGTGAGCACCTAATTTTTGCCCCGCATGAAAATAACTCCTAAAAAATAGACCAAAGAATAATTTTAGTGAATTTTAGGAGTTTTTCTTTATTTAGTTGCATTCCATGCATCTTTAATATTTTTAAAAAAATCATAAGAAAAATCATAAAAATTGTCATACTTTTATTCCATGCCATCTTAGGTTTAATTTGAATTTAGGAATTTAATTTCATAATTTAATTCCATTCATTAAACAAAAATCACAAAAAATTACTACAATAGTCATGTCCACATTTTAACTTTTAGTTTTAAATTAGTAAAAATAAGTAAGATTAATTTTACAAAATAATTTAAATTAGAGTCTAATTTAAGATTTTATTTAGCTTGTTTAATTAATTCAATTAGATTTTTGAAATCAAAAGAAAACAGAGAAAAAGAAGTAGATTTGGTCTTTCAATTTCGTCTGGGCCAGCTTAATTTGAAGGCCAAAAATCCCAAATTAACCAAGCCCATACAATCTCAGCCCACTACCCAAATACTCATTCCTCTTTATTAAAACCCTACCTCCTACACTCTAATATATACACATATTAGAAAACCTAGACTAGACAATTAAAAATAGAGAACCCTTCCTCTGCAAAAAACCTAGAGAAACAACGTCGTTCCCCATCTTCCTTCTTCATTCTTCTCTCATCTTCCATCTTCTCTCATCTTTAATAGACATCAGACGGATACCCTCCCTCAAAAGCTTCAAAAACAAGGAAAAAAAAAAGAAAAAGAATCACGAAGAATTTAAATCTGGTCCGATTTTTGCTGCATTACTTCTACATCTCATGGGTGTTCGAGTTTGATTTCGATTTCAGAAGTCAAAGCTGTGTTTTGCTGAATTCGTTGTTGCTCCGTACCCAAACTTATTCATGTTTTTTAGCTAAGAGGTAAATTCAGAAAACCCCTTTGTATTTGCCATATTTATTGACGATCGGATTTCTCTTTCCTGCTCGAAATTGGGTCTTACTGTTGGTTCTACATTTGTTTGCCTCTGAATTATTTAATAAATTCTTTATATGTGAGAGTAAATTTCATAATGAGTTTGTTCATTGCAACTGTTGACATTGAGTCTATTTGCTTTCCTCAGTTGTCTCGATTTTTGCTTGAAATTGTCTGTTCCTTTTGCTGTCAATGATTTGTTTACATTTACTGTTAAATTATGCGTTGTTAAGAACTTCTACCTTCATGGTTGTTGAGGTCTTATTGAATTGATATTTATTTGAGCATGAGGATTGAATTCGTGTTAAGTATTTTGTTTCGAGTTGAAAATTCGTGATGCACTAGCTACTGTGTTTCAGCTAGTTGGTCAATTGATTCCATGTATTGGAAACAATAGAGTTGCTACCTAACAATGAAGTTCCAGTTCTATATTTTAGAGTTGGCACCCCTTATGAGTATCTTGAAGTTCCATTAATTTCAAATAGCATTTGTTTCGATTTTAGTCACTTAGCAGTTTTAGTGATTTCTTTGATTGATTCACTGGTTCTTTAGAGTTTAGAATGTTTTTCCGTCTCTCATCCTTTTACTAGTCGTATTAGTAAAGACATAAGCATAAATTGTTGGGTTGTAACTTTAAATTTTTGTAGTATCTTTTTTAGTATGTTTAGACAGAGCTAAATATTTTTTGATTTCCACATCAATTTCATAACTCACGGACCTTTACATAAATCTCAAAATAGTTTAGGAAATAATTTGAACATCGTAGTTTGCTCTAGGCGCGTAATTAAATCATCGTAATTATGGGTACGATTCCCGTGGCATAGTCGTGATACCTAATTCTCAAATTCGGGTGTGCATTTCATGTGACCCGATCATAACAACTTTGAATAATAATAAAATAAACATGTCGCGAATCGCGGGTGCATTTCATGTAGCGTGGTTTGTGGTGTGTTCCAAAATGGCAAGTGTACGACAATCGTAACTTGTTCAAGAAATAATTCCATAAATTCTAAAAAGCGGTTAAAATAATTAAAAGCAGTTATAAAGTTATAAATTCACACTAGGTTTAAAACATGTAATAAATCAGATAATTAGGCCGATTATTAATAGTTAAGCGACCGTGCTCGAACCACGGAACCGGGAATGCCTAACACCTTCTCCCGGGTTAATAGAATTCCTTACCTAGTTTTCTAATTTTGCAGACTTTTAAATAAAGTCAACTTTCCACGATTTGGGATTTTAAAATAAACTGATGACTTGGGACACCATATTAAATATCACAAGTGGTGATTCTGAATTAAATAAAATAATTCCATTTCGATTTATGTCACTTTAATTGGAAAAACTCCCTTATAACCTCCTCGGATAAAAAAAGGGGGTGTGACAGCTCTGGCGACTATGCTGGGGATTAGAACCCAGAACTTCTGGTTCAGGGTTCAGAATTCGAGCTTAGAATAATTATGATACTTGGATTTTATTTATTATCTGATTTTTACGTGTTCAAGCCTAATGTGCTAAATGTCGCCTTTTACCGCTTTGATATTGTGTGAACTGTATATAAACTATTACGAAACCCTTCTTCTCCCTGAGTCTTTTAAATCATCTGTAAAGTGTGCACTTCGTGTGACTTCTTTTCTGTTAGAGTCATATCCCAATTTTAGAACGAGGTTCGGACAAGTTGCAAAGCCAATGAAGCTTCTATATTCCCGGTACGCTGCCCCCCCTCCGGCTCGAGCTATCCACTCGGGTAAGCCAGGTCTAGAACAAATACATGTAGGTTTTAAACCTAGAATAACATAACTCCATTCTGGATGCCTTGTAGGAACGTTTGTTTGCATCACGTGCATTTGACTTTGGGACTCAACATAGGGGTTGGGTCCGTTTAGGACAGATGTACCCAAATTAAAAAGACCATCCTGATTCATCTTACGTGCTACTTGTACATCTATTTGCTTCGCCTTGCATGTTGACCGGCTTCTAGAATAGGGAAAGAAAATAGAAAAAAAGAGAAAAAAAAACCAAAAGTGAGGTAGGTATTTGAAAATCCTGAAACTCTTCCGAAATTCTGAAAAAAGAAGAAGAGAAAAGTCATTTCAAAATGAGCCAAAATTTTCAAGTGCCGTTGTCACGACCCTAAAACCAACCTGATCGTGATGGCGCCTATCGTGAAATTGGCCAGCCGGCACAACTCCCGAATTAACCATTAATCAATAACAATCATTTTTAAGCCTTTAATTAATTAGATATCTCATAATGTAAGTCTAAATAAACAGTGCAGAATTAATACACAAGCCCGGCATCGGGGTGTCACAAGTCACAAGCATCTACTAAGGTCTGAATACAACGAAGAGTCAAAAAAAGTACTAAATACAGTCTAAGGATGACAAGAAGGAGAAAATCAGTGTTGCGAACGTCGGGCATCTACCTTGCTAACTCCGATGACACTGCCACTGAGCAATCAACAGCCGCTACCGAGTCCAGAAACACCTAATCTGCACACAAGGTGCATGGAGTAATGTGAGTATGCCAACTTAGTAAGTAATAAAGGTAAATGAAAGCTGAGCAGTAAGAAAACACGCAAACCACGTCAAAATGATACAATAAAAACAGGACATTTCCAGCACAGTACATAAATTATTTACTTCAAAAATCATGCTCAATTTTAGTAAAAACCTTTTAAAACAACTTTCAATAGTTTCAAATGAGTGATAAGACAGTGAGTAAAACTTATAGAAAACGTAACCAGCCCCTCGGGCAAAACATGTATCACATACGGCCCCTCGGGCATATCATCAATAGAACCATCCCCTCGGGCTACCTCACAATCACTCATAATTAGCCCTTTGGGCACAATATGAATCAAGAACCGCCCCTCGGGCAACAATATGAATCAAACAACAGCCCCTCGGGCTATATCACATCACTCATACTGGGTACCCGCACTCACTAGGGGTGTACAGACTCCGGGAGGGGCCCCTTACGGCCCAAGCGCAATAACAAGCCATCTCATGGCATAATCAAGCATGCTCTTGGCCTCATATCAAGCCACCTCGTGGCATAACAAATCAAGCCCTCGGCCTCGTAATCATAAATCAATACCACACTGCTGCGGCACGCAGCCCGATCCCATAATATCCTCACAACATAGGCCCTCGGCCTCACATAGTTAGAAATCTCTCATTCCACTTAGGCAACAGTAAAACATGATGCTCAGCCCAAAAATATCATTTAAAACATCAAAACAGAGTAAATATGGCTGAGTTATGAAAACAGTAGAAAATAGCATGATTGAGTACAATTATGAAGTCAAACCAGTGAGGAATAGTAGAAAAAATCCCCTAAGGGTCCAAAACAGTTGGCACGAAGCCCAAATATGGCATTCAGCCAAAATATGATAATACTTTCCAAAACACAATGATATTAAATAGTTTTCAATCAAATAGGCAGTTTAACAATCATACGGGACGGACTAAGTCACAATCCCCAACGGTGCACGACCCCACGCTCGTCATCTAGAGTGTGCGTCACCTCAAAGTAGCACAACGATGTGAAATCCGGGGTTTCATACCCTTAGGACAAACATTTACAATCATTACTTACCTTAATCCGGTCCAAACTCTAGCCCGCGATGCCTTTGCCTCTCGACACGACCTTTGAATGCTTCAAATCTAGCCAAAAGCAAATTCATACCATCAAAATATGCTAAGGGAACAAGGCCCACTCGAAAATATCCAATTTATACCAAAAATTTCGAAATTGACCAAACCCTGCCCCGGGCCCACATCATGGAATCCGATAGAAATTATATCAATAGAATCCTTACACTCTCACGAGTTCGTACATATCAAATACATCAAAATCCGACATCAAATGCACATTCAAATCCCCAAAAGAATTCTCGAATTTTTCTTCCATTTTCCCCCAATTTTCACTATAATTTCTCAAATTAAATGATGAATTCAAGACTAAATCATGGAATTAAACCAAATATGGGTGAAGAATACTTATCCCAATTGCTCCACTGAAAATCTCCTCCAATTTCACCTTCTCCCAAGCTCTCCAATGGTTTTTGTGATATTGGACTTAAACCCTCGATTTCCAAATATAATCTATCTGCCCAGATATTTTCTTCATCGCGAACGTGGCAACACCCTTGCGTTCGCGAAGCACAAAGCTTCACTGAACAAAATTCCTCCTATGCGAACACGAGTACCCTCTCGCGAACGCGATGCACAAGTGACTCACCTATTCACGAACGCGACCTCTACTATGCGAACACGTAAAACAAATGCCTAGGGGTCCCAGCTATTCCACTTCCTCTACGCGAATGCGACCAAACCCTCGCAAACGCGATGACCACGAACCTCAGCCCTTCGCAAATGCGGGACCTACTTCGCGAACGCGAAGGCCAACTCTACTGCCTCACATCCTAACCCTTCGCGAATGCGGAACATCCATCGCGAACGCGAAGGTCAAAAACCGGCGACACCAACCGCAGTTTTTCTGCAACTTTTTCCAACATGAAATGATCTGTTCAACCACCCGAAACTCACTCGAGGCCCTCGGAACCTCAACCAAACATGCCAACATATACCATAATATCATTCAAACTTGTTCCAACCTTCGGAACGCTCAAGACAACCTCAAAACACCAAAATCACATCTAATTCAAGCCTAAGAATTCCACAAACTTCCAAATTTTGCTTTCAATCAAAAAGCCTATCACACACGTCACAAATGACACAATGGACCTACTCCAACTTCCGGAATTCCATTCCGACCTCTATATCAAAATCTCACATATCAACTGGAAAACGCCAAAATCCCAATTTCGCCAATTCAAGCCTAAACCTTCCACGAACCTCCAAAATATATTCCAATCACCCTCATAAGTCCCAAATCATCTAACGGATCTAACCAAATCCTAAAAATTTCAATCCAAGATCATATACTAACAAGTCAATACTTGTTCAAACCTTTCAAATTTTAAGCTTCGAACTGAGAATTGTTCTTCCAAATTCATTCTGATTACTCTGAAAACCAAAACAGACGATTTACATAAGTCATAGTACATCACACGGGGCTAGCCATGCCCGAGAACTGACGAGCAAAGTGCAAAAGCTCAAAATGATCTGTCGGGTCTTTACAGCCGTGTTCCCCTGTGCCATCAAAACTGACCGAACTACGCGGGTCTGATTCTCATCGGATGTGAGATACGTAGGCAAACCTAATTGGTTCCGGCACAAATTTTTTAAAAAAAAAATCCAAAAAGAATTCTTTAATTCCTTCCTTAGAAGCATTTCCTTAGAAAATTCAAAAAAGAAAAGAAAAGAATTTTAAACTCAAAAAAAAAAATCCTTCTTTTCGAAGTCTTTCATATGGAAAATGAAATAAAAAGAAAAACAAAATAAAAAAAAATCAAAATCCAAACTACAGGTTTCCTTTATTTTGAAGTATTTTTCTCAAAAATAAAAATAAAAAATAAAAATAAAAATCCAAAAAAAAATATTCTTTTCCTTCTGTAGAAGTCTTTCTTTCATAAATGTCACAAAAAAAACATTTTGAGAAAAATTGAAGTCCAAAAATATTTTCGCTTTTCTTTAGAAGTACTTTTATAAATAAATTATATAAATAAAACTTAGAAATCCAAAATATTTTCTTAAAAGTCCCTCTTTCGAAAATTAAGAGGCAACATCCAAAATCCAAAAAATTTTCTTTCTTCTTTAGAAAAAGAGAAAACAAATAAAAATTCAAAAAAAAAATATTTTTTTTTACTTTTGGAATTCCCAAAGTGCAAATCAAAAGAAAAGGAATTGTTAGAAGTCTTTCTTTCAAAGAATAAAAAAAAGGTCAAAATCAAAAATCCAAAAAATATTTCCTTTCTTCTTTTAAAGCATTTCTTTCAGAAAAAACAAAGTCAAAAATTCAAAAAAAAATATGTTTTTCTTTTTCTTAAAGCTTTCATGGTCAGAGTTTTATAAAAGTAAAAAAAAAAAAAGAAAAGTTAGCTTATTTACTCCATTCTTGATTTTTCCAAACTATGCAAGATCTGATTCATACAACGTCATGATACATAGGCAATACCCATCGGATTCGATCATAGCCATAAAATTAATTGAGTGAAAAATAAACTGAAAAAAGAGAGAAAGCAAAATTGAGTGAAAAAAAAAGAAAAAAAAGGAGAGCGACAAGAAATAAAAGAGTGATAAACAAAAAGAGAAAAAGAGAGTGCAAAAAAAATAAAAGAGCAACATAAACAAAATGAAGAAAAAAAAATCAAGAGTGATTAAAGAGAGGCAGAAATAAAAGAAAAGAGGTACATACTGAAAGAGTTAGTTAAGGTCAGGATGAAACATGCAACCGCTCAAACACATGGTAGAAGCGTTTAACTGTTAGGTGCATTGCATCCCAACGTGCAGTTTTCTATATGTTAAATGTCTCAAAACTAATAGGGTTGTTGGGTGTGTAAACAAGCCAGATTCTGGTAATTGGTTTTGTTGGTGGCCTAGCCTCCCCTCATTCACAAGATCCAAAGGCACAGATGGCCTCCACAAGCAATTTACCAATCATCGGTCTTGAGGATAGCCCGACATCGGCTATTCTGCAGCTAGAATCAGCAGCTGCTGAAGAGAATAAGATGTTGCATCTCTGCATATTGGAAATGTGGGACGCCTGGTCTAATGGTAGGGAACCGCCAAGTGCAATCCCTGGGTTCCCTGAGTTGATCCCCAGGTCAGGTGAGGTTACCAACGCCCTTGTGCCCAACCCACTCATCCCATGCGGGCACCCTCCAATGTTCCTGGCATGCTTTATGTGGTTCACCCCCAGGCGCCAGTTTCCAGGGCACCTCCAATATTGTTCTCTATAACACCAGTCTGCACCAGAGCGCAACCAACTTTACCACGACCATATGTTGAGACTCTAATGTTCACCTTTCAGGGTCCAAAACATCAGTCAGAAATAGCATATGTGACCCCATACTCTTTCACTCAACCTCCGAAATATGATCTCTCGATGGAGCAAGAAAAGGTCCTTAAAAATCCCGAGCAAGAGGAAATGGCTCGGATGATGAAGAGCTTGGAACAAATCCTAAAAAACATGCAAGGTCTGAGTGGCCAAAAGAGTGTCGCATACTCTGACCTCTGTATGTTTCCCCATGTCCACCTACCAACTCGCTTCAAGATGCCAAAATTTGAAAAGTACGATGGGCACAGAGACCCCGTCGCTCATCTAAAATGATATTGTAACCAGCTGAGGGGTGGTGGTGGAAAAGAGGAGCCGCTAATGGCCTATTTTGGGGAAAGACTCCCCAGAATTGCTTCTGAGTGGTATACGAATCAAGAAATTACCTATTGGCATGTGTGAGATGATATGGCTCGAGATTTTGTCCGCCAGTTCCAATATAATGTGGACATCGCTCTCGACAAAAACTCTTTATCCAATTTGAAAAAGAAAACCGCGGAAAACTTCCACGAATATGCCGTCAAATTGAGTGAGCGAGCTCCCAAGGTAAAGCCACCAATGGACGAAATTGAAATGTCCATGGTCTTTTTGTAGGCCCAAGAGGCTGACTACTTCCAGAACATAATGTCTTCTATGGGTAAGCCGTTCCATGAGGCTATCAAAATTGGGGAAATGGTTGAAAACGGTTTAGAAAAAGATCGAATATTGAGTCATGCTGCTTTTAAGGCCACATCACAGTCTACTCAAATTGGTTCGGAGGGTTTGATGAATAGAAATGGGAGTGAAGAGGGAGCCATAATGGTTTCAAGCTCGAGGGGGGCCCGCAAATCATTCAGCAAATCATATGTGCCTCCTATCGTCCCACCACACTATTATCCCCTTCAAGATGCTGCTTATGCCGTGGCACCGCCTCCCTATGCGGTGATGAACGTGCAACCTTACCCGTGACCACAACATTATCCACAAAACCGAGCTCCACCTCCCAGAAATGCCAATCCTTACCAAGCTCTATATAATCCTCAACCAAATGATACCCTATACAATCCTCGCCCAAAAGAGCTTTTTAGAAAGAATCAGTTCACCCCTATTAGTGAATCGTATTCAAGCTTGTTCCAAAAGCTAATAAGGTTAAATTTATTACAGCCAGTGGCCCCAAACCGGCCAAACCCCGAGTCCCCTTCTCACCGAGCTGACGCTAGATGTGAATACCACTTTGGAGTAGTAGGACACAATACGGAGGACTGTTGGACCCTCAAAAGGGCAGTTGAAGATTTGATTGAAGCTGAAAGAATCATTTTTCGAGATGAAGAAGCTCCTGATGTGATGAACAAACTGTTGTCTGCTCACAACACTAGGCCAATAGTCGGAATGATTTGTGAAGATGAGGAATTTGATCCGGCACTGAAGGCTATTGCAGCCATTGCCGAAATAGAAGAAAAGCCGAAAGACGGTCGCCAAGCTTGAAAGTTCCCCATCAGACGGGAATCTCAGTAGCCAGTCTTGCTATCCTTTATGCATCCAGATTATCTCAGGAAACACCCGGATGTTTTACTTTATTGTCTTACTTTCCAATGCTAACCCTCCTATCTTTTGAAATTCAAAACAAAATTAAAAAAAATCAAAAATAAAAATCAAAAATCAAATGAAATTAATATTTCATTGTCTAGGAATGTCTCTTTTCTTAATTTCACTTTTATTATTCTCTTTTTAGTTCTGTTAAATGTAGATTTCAATAATATGACATGCTTGCGGACTTCGTGCCCAGATCCTAAAATGTTGTCAGACTTCGAAATAATAAATCAAGAATCAGAATGCAATAAAGATAAGTTTAAGGAAATAAAATAAAGAGTTGGAACAACTGAAGGAAAAATGGTTCCTGATTGAAAAGGTCCAAAAATTGCAACAAGAGTACTGCCAAAAGAGTGTGTTGTACTTGGGACACATCGAAGGAAATGTCCCTGAAATAACTGTTAATGCAAATGCAGTCAAAAGGTACTATGTTAGATACTCTATATAATGTTCTCTGATTGGGATGAAGAAGACTTTCTTTCTCACTATCCAAATATTCAACCCTTTGCAAATCCTTTGCGCCAACTCCCAATCTTTGACTACTCTCTTTGGAACTTGAAAGTGTTATTGAAAAAAAAGAAATGAAAAATGAAAAAAGAGAAGAAAAGAAAGATACAAAAAAGGAAGAAAAGGAAATAAGAAAAAGAAATGAAAAATGAAAAAAAAAGATGATGAAAAAGGAAAAAGAAAGAGAAAACAAAACAAAACAGAAAAAAAATAAAAGAAAATAAAAAACAAAGTTTCTTGAACTACGTTCGACTTGATTCCGAAAGGATACGTATGCAGCGTCTCTCTGGGGTTCACACACCAAAACAAAAATCCACATTTCACCAAAGTTTAAATGGGGGCAGAAGTTATAATGGTTCGACGATGATTTCGCCTAAAAGGTTCCAAAGTTGTAATTCAATCCAAATTCTTTTTACCCCAAATCCTGTTCAAGTCCTTTCGATCAATCGGTGAGAATGTTCAAGGATCGGAGAATATAGCTACTTGGATCCGATTTAATAAAAATGAGAGAAATAAAATGAGAGAGTCTTATTGGTGAAAATCCACACAGGCACCGTGAGGTGACAGTAAGCAAAGAAATAAAATGAGAGAGTCTTATTGGTGAAAACCCACACGGGCACCATGGGGCGATGGTAAGCAGAGAAATGAAAAATGATAGTCTTGTTAGTGAAAAATCGCAAAAAGCACTATAAGGCGATGGTGAGAAAAGAAATGAGAGAGGTTAGCTGGTGAAAACCCGCAAAGGGCGCCCCTGATCAAAAAGAGGATTTTCCGTCATTAACATTGACGTAGTCCTGGGCAAGGTTTCTCGATTTTGAGGTAACATTTGTGATGAATTTCTGAGAGTCAGACAGTTTACACAGATCAAGCATCCAGTCTAAAAGGCATGTCATGTTCATTGAAGTCTGCATGTACTCCAGATAAGTCCTTCTTTCCTTTCCCCGAAAGGGATACCTCTTGTCTAAATTCATTTGTGAATTCCATTGTGTGCTTTTATTTGAATCCCTTTCGGTCTAACTATGTTCCGAAACTAATACAAAGAAGGGATGGCAAGATTGATTTACAGGTTTCTCATTTGATACAAGCTAATATGCAAAAAGGGTACCCAACATTGTCAGGGGCATCAAGTCGATCTCGACTGGCCCTGGTGGCCGATGCTTCGAAATCAAAACTTTTGGAAGGAGAAAATCAAATTGAAGTGCCTACAAGGGCAAATGAAGTTGAAAAGGTTGAGTCCCACGCAGCTAACCGTCCTGGCAAGGTTTGAAAAGCAAATATACCCCAAATTCTCTGGAATTAAAGTTGGAAGAAAGAAGCCAGAAATGAAAGGTCTATGAAGGCGAAATAAAGTTGGAAAGGGCTAAGTCTCACGCGACTAGCCGGTGCGACAAAGTTTGAGGAGCAAAAAGTTCCCCAATGCTTTGAAGTTAAAAAAAATAAGTCAAAAGGGAAAGGCCTACGAAGACAAAATAAAGTCGATAAGGTTGAGTTCCACCGACCAACCGTCATGGCAAAGTCTGGAAAAAGCAGAGGTTCTCGAGGACCTGAAATGAAATCGGTCCTCAGGGAACAAGCAGTTGCAGTTGAGATCTTCATCAAAGAAATGGAGATGAGATCAAGTGATTGAAACAATCAAGGCCACAAAACCAACCACCGTTTCAAACTAACAATTGTTCTTTGTTTGAAAACAGGAAACATGTGCAATCCAAAGCAACCTTGCAAGAAGCAGGTGCAACCAAAAAGAAACTGCGAAAGGGCTAGAAACACCTTTGCAGCAATAATCAATCCAAAAGGGAAGTCTCCTCCAAATTCGTTCCTGTATTTTTACTCATTTTTTAACTAAAAAAATGAAATGAAAAGAAAGAAGAAGAAAAATTCAAAATCTTGGCAACATAGGGTCTCACTCCCTAGCTGATGCCAGCATAACCTGGTAATCTTTTCCAACATAGGGTCCCACCCCTAGTTGATCCCGACATAACCCGAGGACTTTTCCGACATAACCCGATGACTTCCCCAGCATAACCCGAGGACATTTCCGGCTTTACCCGATGAATTCCCCGGCATAATCCGAGGATCTTTCAGGCATAACCCAATGACTTCCCCGGCATAACCCGAGAACCTTTCTGGCATAACCCGATGACTTTTCCGGCATAACCCGATGACTTTCCCGACATAACCCGAGGACCTTTCCGGCATAACCGGATGAATTCCCCGGCATAAACCAAAGACCTTTCCAGCATAACCCGATGACTTCCCTATCATAACCTAAGGACCTTTCCGACATAACCTGATGACTTCCCCGGCATAACCCCGAGGACCTTTCCAGCATAACCCGATGACTTTTCCGGCATAAACCAAGGACCTTTCCGGCATAACTCGATGACTTTTCCGGCATAACCCGAGGACCTTTCCGGCATAATCCGATGACTTCCCCGGCATAACCCGAGGACCTTTCCGGCATAACCCGATGACTTTTCCGGCATAACTCGAGGACTTTTCCGGCATAATCCGATGATTTTCCAGCATAACCTGGTAATTTTTTCCAATATGGAGTCCCATTCCCTAGTTGATGCCAGCATAGCCTGGTAATCTTTTCCAACGTAGGATCCTACTCCCTAGCTTTGCCAGCATAACCTAGTAATCTTTTCCAGCACAGGGTCCCATTCCTTAGTTGATGCCAGCGTAACCTGGTAGTCTTTCCAACATAGGACCTCCGATCCCCATTTGATTTCATTTTAGATATAGGGCCCCACTCCCTAATCTCTTTTCTCCCAAGGATACACAATCCTAATTTTATTGCTTTCAATAAAAAAGTAGTTTAGATTTTTGTTACAATAACTCACGAAATTTTCCTAGTAAAAATTGGGGCAGAAAATTGTGTTCGTTTGTTTGTTTTGGTTCCTAAGCAGGTTTTTACCTTGAGGCACAAGTTTCGAGGCAACCAAAAGAAAAGGTCTCGATTCAAATAAAAGAAAAGAAAACAAGAAAAGAAGTGAACTCTTAGGTAGAAGCTGAGAAAGATGTGGACTGCTCAAGATATGATTGAAGTCACAAGCTTTGCATGTCCCGCCTTGATCTGAGAAGCTGAAGAAGAATGAACTAGCGGTTGCAACTAACGAGCATCAAGATTCAGATTAGAGTCTGCAAGAAGAACCAACCAAGACTCAATATCTAGCTTTAGAAGGTTTATAGATAAGAATCTTGTAACTCATAGTTGATAGGCTTAGCTACTTTAGCTTTTCATCTTTCATTTTGGTGTAATAAGGAGCTCAGCAAGCAGAAACAACAGTGAAATCACAGTTTCTCGGTAGTCCCAGCTACCAAAACTTCCAAAACTACACCGACCTGATTCCTTTATAGTCAAGGATATGTAGGCAACCTCCGAAGCAAGGTTCAGTCAAACATTTTCAAAATGCTTCCAAATGGAGTTTCAAACGGGCAAAAATTGCTCGTAGTTGCTCACTTTATCTTTTTCCGAAAACTTTTCATGTTTTCGAGCAAAGAGGGGCATCTGTGAGCACCTAATTTTTGCCCAGCATGAAAATAACTCCTAAAAAATAGACCAAAATATAATTTTAGTGAATTTTAGTAGTTTTTCTTTATTTAGTTGCATTCCATGCATCTTTAATATTTTGAAAACGAAAATCATAAGAAAAATCATAAAAATTATCACATTTTTATTTCATGACATCTTAGGTTTAATTTGTAGTTAGGAATTTAATTGCATTCAATAAACAAAAATCACAAAAAATTACTACAATAGTCATGTCCACATTTTAACTTTTAGTTTTAAGATAATTAGTGTTAAATTAATAAAAATAAGTAAGATTAAATTTACAAAATAATTTTAGTTAGAGCCTCCAAATTAATTTAAGTTAGAGCAAAATTTAGGATTTTATTTGGCTTGTTCAATTAATTCAATTAGATTTTTGAAATCAAAAGAAAACAAAGAAAAAGAAGTAGATTTGGTCTTTCAATTTTGTGTGGGCCAGCTTAATTTGAAGCCTAAAAATCCCAAATTACCCAAGCACATACAATCTCAGCCCACTACCCAAATACCCATTCCCCTTTATTGAAACCCTACCTCCTACACTCTAATATATACACATATTAGAAAACCTAGACTAGACAATTAAAAATAGAGAACCCTTCCTATGCAAAAAACCAGAGAAACAACGTCGTTCCTCCTCTTCCTTATTCATTCTTCTCTCATCTTCAACAGATAACAGATGGATCCCATCTCTCAAAAGCTTCAAAAAAAAAGAAAAAAAGAAAGAAAAAGAACCACGAAGAATTTAAATCTGGTCTGATTTCTGCTGCATTACTTCTACATCTCATGGGTGTTCGAGTTTAATTTCGATTTCAAAAGTCGAAGATGTGTTTTGCTGAATTCGTTGCTGCTCCGTACCCAAACTTATTCATGTTTTTTTAGCTAAGAGGTAAATTCAAAAAACCCCTTTGTATTTTACCATATTTATTGACTATCGGATTTCTCTTTCCTGCTCAAAATTGGGTCTTACTTTTGGTTCTATATTTGCTTACCTCTGAATGATTTAATAGATTCGTCATGTGTGAGAGTCAATTTCATAATGAGTTTGTTCATTGCAACTGTTGACATTGAGTCTATTTGCTTTCCTCAGTTGTCTCGATTTTTTCTTGAAGTTGTCTTTGTTCCTTTTGCTGTCAATGATTTGTTTGCATTTATTGTTAAATTATGGTCTGTTAAGAACTTCTACCTTCAAGGTTGTTGAAATCTTATTGAATTGATATTTATTTGAGAATGGGCATTGAATTCGTGTTAAGTATTTTGTTTCGAGTTGAAAATTCATGATGCACTAGCTATTGTGTTTCAGCTAATTGGTCAATTGATTCCATGTAATGGAAACAATAGAGTTGCTACCTAACAATGAAGTTCCAGTTCCATATTTTAGAGTTGACACCCCTTATGAGTATGTTGATGTTCCATAACTTCAAATAACATTTGTTTCGATTTTAGCCACTTAGCAGTTTTAGTGATTTCTTTGATTGATTCACTGGTTCTTTAGAGTTTAGAATGTTTTTCCGTCTCTCATCCTTTTAGTAGTCGTGCTAGTAAAGATATAAGCATAAATTGTTGTGTTGTAATATTAAATTTTTTTAGTATCTTTTTTATTAGATTCATAATAGCTAAAATCACATATTTTTTCTACAATAATATTCCTTAACTCATGCCTTACAATAATCTCAAATCTTAAAGAAAGATCACTCATGAACATCGTAGCTTGCTTTAGGTGCGATTAACAATCAAACCATCGTGACTATGGGTACGGTTCCCGTGGCATAGTCTTGATACCTAATTTTTAAATTCGGGTTTGCATTTCATGTGACCCGATCATAACAACTTCGAACAATATTAAAATAAACATATCGCGAATCGCAGGTACATTTCACGTAGTGTGGTTTGCGGTGTGTTCCAAAACGGCAAGTGTACGACAATCATAACTTGTTCAAGAAAAAAATTTCATAAATCCTAAAAAGTGGTTAAAATAATTAAAAGTGGTTATAAATTTAAAAATGCACACAAGGTTTAAAAAATGTAATAAATCAGATAATTAGGCTGATTATTAATAGTTACGTGACCGTGCTGGAACCACGGAGTCCGAAAATGCCTAACACCTTCTTCCGGGTAAATAAAATCCCTTACCTAGTTTTTTGGTTTCGCAGACTTTTAAATAAAGTCAAATTTCCTCGGTTTGGGATTTTAAAATAAACCGGTGACTTGGGACACCATAATAAATATCCCAAGTGGCGACTCTGAATTAAATAAAATAATTCCATTTTGATTTATGTCACTTTAATTGGAAAAACTCCCTTATATCCCCATCGGGTGGAAAAAGGAGGTGTGACAGCTTCTCACACATCTTGACATATGGGCATATAGAGGTATTTTACACTTGCTATTTAAAAAGAAAATGAAACATCATATTCATTATTGAAAGGATTTTTGGGAAAACTCACAGTTTTCAAACTTACACATATTTTTTGGCTGTTTTGGTTAGAGATTTGGAATTTTCACTAATATACTTGAGAAGCAGAACTATTTTTCGGAAATCATGATTTTGCTGAGCATGTTAGCTTTGAGTTACTTCTTTTATTACTTGTTTTATATTGTTATGAACTGTTGTTAGCTACTGGATGTTGGACCTGACCTATGTTCCAGCTCGTAACTACTTTCAACCTAAGGTTAGATTTGTTACTTATTGAGTACATGGGATCGATTGTACTCATACTACACTTCTGCACCTTGCATGCAGATGTTGGCTGATGATGTTGCTGTGCTCAACGGGAGTTGTACTTGAAGACTTACATGTGTTTCAGTTGTAGTTGCCTCTTGTTTATAATAGCCTTAGATTCATAAAACACTGTTTATGTACTTTTCAAACATATGATGTATTTACCTCATACCAGCTTTGTTAATTCTATTCTTAGAACCTCATGAATTGTACTACCAGTCATTGGGGAATATATCAGATTCAAATATTTCTCACTTAATTTCTTTATTAAATTGTTATTGGAATTGGATATTATTAATTGGCTTACCTAGCGGGTTGGGTTAGGTTCCATCACAACTAGTTGGATTTTGGGTCGTGATAGATTGGTATCAGAGCTCTAGGTTCATATGTTCTACAAGTCATGAGCAAGTGTCTAGTAGAGCCTTGCAGATCGGTATGATGACGTCCATACCTATCTTCGAGAGGCTACTGGGCATTTAGGATATACTTCCCATCTTTCTATCCTTATCGTGTGACATTGATTCAGCTTGAAGCGTAACCTTTTGAATTCCTTCCACGAATTTGTATTTGAACATGAGCACTAGGTATTAGCTGTGCATCAATAGCTTGTGATCATATGGATGAGGTGCGAGACATGATTTATGTGTGCTGATGATGGGCTAGTCTGGAAGACTTAAGCCCGGGTTTTAACTGTAGCTTAAGCATGGAGATTTTAATTGTGTGAGCACGTGCTTTTGGACTAATATGTCTGGTAGTGTCCTTATTAGTGGAATTTGTGATTGGATGACTATGTGATGAGTATGATGTGACTGCGAGATGTGTTCAGATTGCTCGAATGTGATAAGAAAAGTTTGCTTGAGATGCATAAAGGACTATTGGGTGTTTGATTTTGTCTTTATGTGACGTATAGTCTCGATTTATGAGTGTATATATTCCATGATATTTAACCGCGAAATGAACTAGGTTATCATGCCTTGTTGGTGAGTTCAGGCTCATGAAGATTAAGTGCTCACGTGAACCCATCAATTTGGCCTTCATGCAATCTCCATTCATGTAAATCCATGCTTAGACATCGATATTTTAAAAAAACATGTAAAGGGTTAGCTTAAATGTTTCACGTATTAATTATGATGATAACAAACCAACAAATAATCAAAGAACGTTTACTTGTGATAATCTTATTTTTGCACAAGTTTATTCAAGAAAAAGATACTGGTAAAGCTCCAAATAAATATGGAAAAGAGAATATCATGTGAAGAATTTACAAAGGAAGATTATTTTCAGAGATTTAATCTCCAAGTGTCGTAGAAGGAATAATATTTGAAAGTCAAACTTCAAATATTAAATGGCTTACTACAATATCAGAAGAAGAATTTATGGAAAATATGGAAGAAAAGTTTTTCAATATCTTCAAATGAAAGTAGCTAAAATCATGGAGAAGATTTATTATTTTGTAGAAGGAAGATACTATATGGAATAGATACTACAAGTCCAAGGAAGAATATATTTCTTATGGAAAGAAAATATATTATGGGTATGGTATATTCTATAATATGGAAAGAGAATATTTTTCAAGATCAAGAAAGTGGTCAAAGATATATTGAGATCTGTGACGACCCAGCCGGTCATCTTAAGAATTAACTCTCCAATCACCTATTAACTGCTTTCCCCTTGTTTGTTTATGCTATTGTGAGTTGTCGGGAGGTTTATTTGGCATTTCGAAGAGTTTTGGGACACTTAGTTCCTAAATGAGAGCTTATGTTTTGAAAATTTGACCGTAGTCGGTATAGTGTAAAGAAGGCCTTGGAATGGAATTCCGATGGTTCCATTAGCTTTGTTGGGTGATTTCGGGTTTAGGAGCATGTTCGGATTGTGTTTTGGAGGTCTGCATCTAATTTAGACTTGAAATACCGAAAGTTGAATTTTTGAAGTTTCCGGTCCGATAGTGAGATTTTGATCCGAGGGTCAGAATTGAATTACGGAAGTTGGAGAAGCTCTGTAGTGTTGAATTTGACGTGTGTGCAAATTTCAGGCCATTTGGACGAGGTTTGATAGACTTTTTGATCGAAAGTATATTTTTAGAGTTTTTGAAGTTCTTAGCCTTGAATCCGATGCTAAATTGGTGTTTTGATGTTGTTTTGAGCGTTTCGAAGGCTGGAACAAGTTTGAATGAAGTTATAGGATATAATGGTAGGTTTGGTTGAGGTCCCGGGGGCCTCGGGTGTATTTCGGATGCTCAAACGGGCACTTTTGGACTTTGGGAGATTGTTGGTTTTCTGGTATTTTTGCAGCAATGATTTGTTCACTATGATCGCGTACGGTAAGTTGAGATCAGGCATTTTTTTGTGAATCGCAATCGCAAAGGTAGGCGTGCGATCGCATAGGATGAGCTTGTTGGTCATTGCGTTCGCATAAGGACCTTTGCGTTCGCGTAGAAGGACTTGGTGTGGCAGTGGGGTGATGGAATTTGCTCTATGCGATCGCATAGAGCTGGTCACGATCACGCTGCTTGAGGAAATTGTCTTATGCGATCGCATAGGGTTAAATCTGGGCAGTATTTAAATAGCCCATCCGTGACCCTTCTTCATTTTTCCAGCATTTTGAACAGGATTGAAGATTTTGAGAGTGATTTTTTAGGAAACCAAAGGGGAATCACTTGGAGGTAATATTTTTGACTTCATAACTCATTTTTATGTGATTAAAGACCTAATAAGTGGTGAAAAATTTGGGGAAAAATGGATAATTAGGGCTTGAGATTAAGAGTCTTATCTATGAGAGGCTATGTAACTGTTAGGAAAATTCCACTTCATTTGATTTCCTTGTCGTGCGAGATTTTGACATCACATTCTAAACTTCTGTCTTCTATTCTCTCACAGATGGTGAGGACACACACTACTCGAGATGATCAGGCACTCACGCCCTCTGCTGCAGACGTTAGTGGCTGGGCCGGGGCCGGGGTAGAGGCCGAGGAAGTGCATGTGGTGTAGCCAGAGCACCTGCGCGAGCTACCATCGACGTACCACTAGCAATTCCAGTCGGAGTTCAGGCACCAAATACGCCTACTTCTACTACTACTCCAGCACTTCAGGAGACTCTAGCACAGTTTATGAGCATGTACACCAGTTGGACTCAGTTTTCAGATATGTTCCTAAGAGAGTATGTTCCTCAGAGCCTCAGGGATGCATGGCGCGCAGAGTTTGAGCATTTGCACCAGGGTGCTATGACTGTCTCAGAGTATGCTGTCCGTTACACTAGTTTGGCTAGACATGCACCAACCTTGGTTTCTACTGTTCGTGAGAGGGTTCTCCGGTTTATTGAGGGGCTTATTCCCAGCATCAGGTCTAGCATGGATCGTGAGTTGGAGATGGATATTTCTTATTAGAAGTGGTGAGCATTGCTAGGAGGATTGCGGGTATGCATTCAAGGGAGAGAGAGGAGAGGGAGGCCAAGAGGTCTCGAGAGTCGAGCCATTATTCTAGCCCGTGCCCCAACTACAGGTCGTCATGGTAGGGGTTACATGAATTGCCCTATTCATTAAGCGCTTCCAGCAGCTAGTGGTATTTTAGCTCCTCCTAGGCCTCAGGAGCCTTATTATACACCTCTGGTATCTAGCATGCCTCCTACGCGAGGTGCTTTCAGAGGTTAGTCCAGCGGACCTGGCCCGAGCCAGTCACAACCACCACGTCCTCCCAGAGCTTTTTTTGAGTGTGGTGACACACGCCATATGGTGAGGGATTGCCCTAGACTTGGGAGGAGTACGCCTCAACAGACTTCTCAGCCACAGCGTGCCCTGCAGAGTTCTCAGGCTATGGTTACAGCTCCAGTTGCTACCCCACCTGCTCAACTAGCTAGAGGTAGAGGTCGCCTTAGAGGGGGAGGCCAGGCACAATATTATGCCCTTCTTGCCCGTACCAAGGCTATTGCCTCCGATTCTATCATCACAGGTATTATACTGGTTTGTCACAGAGATGCATCAGTTCTATTCGATCCAGGCTCCACTTACTCTTATGTGTCTTCTTATTTTGCTCTATATTTGGGTGTACCTCGGGAATCTTTGAGTTCCCCTATTTATGTTTCTACTCCTGTGGGAGATTCTCTTATGGTGGATTGCATTTATCGGTCGTGTTTGGTTGCTCTTAGTAGTTTTGAGACCATAGCCAATTTATTGTTGCTCAGCATGATAGATCTTGGTATTATCTTGGGCATTGACTGGTTGTCTCCCCATTATGCTATTCTTGATTGTCGCACCAAAACCGTAATGCTAGCTATGCCAGGTGTACTGCATGTTGAGTGGAGGGGTACTTTAGATCACACTCCCAGTAGAGTTATTTCTTTCCTTAAGGCTCAGCGTATGGTTGAGAAGGGGTGTGACATGTATCTAGCTTATGTGAGAGATGTCAGTATTGATACCCCTTCCGTTGATTCTGTCCTAGTAGTACAGGATTTTCCTAATGTATTTCCAGCTGATCTTCCGAGCATGTCGCCCAATAGAGATATTGATTTTGGCATTGATCTGTTGCCGGACACTCAGCCCATTTCTATTCCTCCGTATCCTATGGCTCCTCCTGAGTTGAAGAAGTTGAAGGATCAGTTATAGGAATTGCTTGATAAGGTTTTTATCTGGCCCAGTGTATCACCTTGGGGTGCTCCTATCTTGTTTCTGAAGAAAAAGGATGGTTCTATGCGTATGTGTATTGATTATCGCCAGTTGAACAAAGTTATAGTGAAGAACCGTTATCCTTTGCCTCGTATTGATGATCTGTATGACTAGCTTCAGGGCGCACGAGTATTTTTTAAGATTGCCTTGCGCTCAGGTTACCATCAGTTGAAGATTCGGGAACCATATATCCCGAAGACTACTTTCAGGACACGGTGTGGTCATTACGAGTTTCTTGTTATGTCATTTGGGCTGACCAATGCCCCACCAGCCTTTATGCATTTGATGCACAGTCTGTTCTGGCCATATCTTGACTCGTTCGTCATTGTCTTTATTGATGATATTCTAGTGTATTCCCGGAGTCGGGAAGATCATGAGCAGCACCCGAGGATAGTGCTTCAGACCTTGAGAGAAAAGAAGTTTTATGCTAAGTTCTCGAAATGTGAGTTTTGGTTGGATTCCGTGGCATTCTTAGGACACTTGGTGTCGAGTGAGGGTATTCAGGTGGATCCGAAGAAAGTAGAAGTCGTACAGAGTTGGCCCAGACCATCCTCACCTACTAAGATCCGCAATTTTCTTGGCTTGGCGGGTTATTACCATCGTTTTGTTGAGGGGTTTTTATCGATTGTAGCTCCTATGACTAGACTGACCCAAAAGGGTGCTCCGTTCCACTGGACGAAAGAGTGTGAGGCGAGCTTTTAGAAGCTCAAGACAGCTTTGACTACAACCCCAATTTTGATACTGCCTACAAGTTCAGGGTCTTACACTATCTATTGTGATGCCTCGAGGATTGGCCTAGGAGCGGTGTTGATGCAGGACAGTAGGGTGATTGCCTACGCGTCTAGACGGTTGAAGGTACATGAGAAGAATTACACTATCCATCATCTAGAGTTAACTGCCATTGTTCATGCCTTGAAGATCTGGCCCCATTATTTTACAGGGTTCCTTGTGAGAGTTATACTGATCATCGGAGCTTGCAGCACCTATTCAAGCAAAAGGATCTAAATTTGCGCCAGAGGAGGTAGTTAGAGTTGCTGAAGGACTATGATATCACTACTTTGTATCACCCGGGCAGGGCCAATGTGGTGGCTAATGCCTTGAGTCGCCGAGCAGAGAGTTTGGGGAGTTTGGCTTATTTACCAGCATCGGAGAGGCCTATGACGATGGATGTTTAGGCCTTAGCTAGCTAGTTTGTGAGATTGGATCTTTCGGAGCCCAGTCGGGTTCTAACTTGTGTGGTTTCTCGAGCACGGTGATGCCAGGGATGTGACCAATGGTGATGACGGGGTATTGAGTATGTAGGGTCGGATTTGTGTACCCAATATTGATGGGCTTCGGGAGTTGATTCTGGAGGAGGCCCATAGTTTGTGGTATTCTATTTGTCCGGGTGCCACGAAGATGTATCACGATTTGAGATAGCACTATTGGTAGAGGCGGATGAAGAAAGATATAGTTGGATTTGCAGCTCGGTGCCTCAACTGTCAGCAGGTGAAGTATGAGCACCAAAGACCAGGTGGGTTGCTTCAGCAGATAAAGATTCCGGAGTGGAAGTGGGAGCGGATCACCATGGACTTTGTAGTTGGGCTCCTACGGACTTTGAGAAAGTTCGATGCTATTTGGGTGATTGTAGATCGGTTGATCAAGTTCACGCATTTCATTCCTATGTGTACTACTTATTCCTCAGAGCGATTGGTGGAGATTTATATTTGGGAGGTTGTTTTTATGCATGGTATTCCAGTTTACATCATTTCCGATAGGGGTACTTAGTTCACATCATGATTCTGGAGGGCAGTTCAATATGAGTTGGGTACTCAGGTGGAGTTGAGTACATCATTTCACCCTCAGACGGACGGACAGTTCGAGCGCACTATTCAGATTCTTGGGGATATGCTCCGTGCATGTGAGATTGAGTTTGGAGAGCCTTGGGATCAGTTCTTGCCATTGGCGGAGTTTGCCTACAACAACAACTATCAGTCCAGCATTCAAATGGCACTGTACGAGGCTTTATATGGTAGGCGGTGTAGATCCCCGGTGGGTTGGTTTGAGCCGGGTGAGGCCAGATTATTGGGCATAGACTTGGTTCAGGATGCTTTGGAGAAGGTTAAAGTGATTTAGGATAGACTTCATACAGCCCAGTCCAGAGAGAAGAGTTACGCGGACCGGAAGTTTCGTGATGTTTCCTATATGGTTGGAGAGCAGGTTCTGCTTCGCGTTTCACCTATGAAGGGCATTATGAGATTTGGGAAGAAGGGGAAGTTGAGTCCGAGGTTTATTGGCCCTTTTGAGGTATTGAAGCGTATTGGGGAGGTTGCTTATGAGCTTGCCTTACCTCCCAGATTGGCAGGAATTCATCCGGTATTTCATGTTTCGATGCTCCAGAGGTATCATGGTAATCCGTCGCACGTGTTGTATTTTAGTTCAGTCCAGTTGGACAAGGATCTATCCTATGTCGAGAAGCTAGTGGCAATATTGGATAGGCAGGTTAGAAAGCTGAGGTCAAAGAACACTGCATCCGTGAAGGTTCAGTGGCGGGGTCAGCCGATCGAGGAGGCGACCTGGGAGATCAAGCAGGATATGCGTAGCCATTACCCTCATATTTTCACTACTTCAGGTATGTCTTTATACTTGTTCGAGGATGAACAAATGTTTAAGTGTAGAAGGATGTGATGACTCGGCCGGTCGTCTTAATAATTAACACCTCGATCCCCTATTAACTGCTTTCCCCGTGTTTGTTTCTGCTATTGTGAGTTGCCAGGAGGATTTATTTGAAGTTTCGGAGAGTTTTGGGACACTTAGTCCCTAAATGAGAGCTTAAGTTTTGAAAATATGACCGTAGTTGGAACAATGTGAAGACAACCTCAGAATGGAATTTCGATGCTTCCATTAGCTCCGTTGGGTGATTTCAGGTTTAAGAGCATGTTCGGATTGTGTTTTGGAGGTCCGTAACTAATTTAGGCTTGAAATGCCGAAAGTTGAATGTTTGAAGTTTTCGGTCCAATAGTGAGATTTTGATCCGAGGGTAGGAATGGAATTCCAGAAGTTGGAGTAGCTCCGTAGTGTTGAATGTGACGTGTGTGCAAAATTTCAGGTCATTCGGACGAGGTTTGATAGACTTTTTGATCGAAAGCGTATTTTTAGAGTTTTTGAAGTTCTTAGGCTTGAATCCGATGCTACATTGGTGTTTTGATATTGTTTTGAGCGTTCTGAAGGTTGGAACAGGTTTGAACGAAGTTATGGGATATGTTGGTAGGTTTGGTTGAAGTCCCGGGGGCCTCGGGTGTATTTTAGATGCTCAAACGGGCACTTTTGGCCTTTGGGAGATTGTTGGTTTTCTGGTATTTTTGCAGCAATGATTTGTTCACTGCGATCGCGTGAGTCCATCCGCGATCACGTAGGGTAAGTTGAGGTCAGGCATTTTTTTGTGAATCGCGATCGCGAAGGTAGGCATGCGATCGCATAGGGTGAGCTTGTTGGTCATTGCGTTCGCATAAGGACCTCTGCGTTCGCGTAGAAGGACTTGGTATGGCAGTGGGGTGATGGAATTTGCTCTATGCGATCGCATAGAGCTGGTCACGATCACCTTGCTTGAGGAAATTGTCTTATGCGATCACATAGATATTTCTGCGATCGCATAGGGTTAAATCTGGGCAATATTTAAATAGCCCATCCGCGACCCTTCTTCATTTTTCCAACATTTTTGAACAGGATTGAAGCTTTTGAGGGTGTTTTTTTAGGAAACCA
The DNA here is from genome assembly GCF_000715075.1 of Nicotiana tabacum. Classification (NCBI taxonomy): domain Eukaryota; kingdom Viridiplantae; phylum Streptophyta; class Magnoliopsida; order Solanales; family Solanaceae; genus Nicotiana; species Nicotiana tabacum. The sequence goes on along the minus strand of NC_134101.1, from coordinate 90,654,304 downwards.
AAGGGGAATAACTTTGAGGTAACATTTTTGACTTCATAACTCATTTTTATGTGATTAAAGACCTAATTAGTGGTAAAAAATTGGGAAAAATGGGTAATTAGGGCTTGAGATTAAGAGACCTTAACATGGGTATTTGAGGGGACAATTGAACTCTGATTTTAGTGTTCTTGTTATGTTTATACTCATGAGAGTACGAGGTTTCTGAAAATATAAATTTCACCCGATTCCGAGACGTGGGCCCGAGGACATTTTGGTCATTTTACCTAATTTCGCGTATTAGCTTAGAATTTAATTGTAGAATCTATTACTTGAAGTGTTATTTACATTATGCAATTGAATTGAATAGATTTGGGCCATTTGGAGTCGAGTACTCGTGGCAAAGACATGGTTTCGGGTTGATTTTGAGCTGATTCGAGGTAAGTGGCTTGCCTAACCTTGTGTGAGGGACCTTCCCCTTAGGATTTGGTATATTTGATAATTGAAATGCCTTGTACGTGAGGTGACAAGTGCGTACTTGAGCTAAATGTTGAAAATCCGGTTTTCCTTATGTAAATTCAATTGTGTTCCTTTTTCCTGTTTTGTACTACTTGTAATTTAAGTCTGCTGTTAGCTTAAAAAAGCATGTTTAATTGACTTAATTGCTTATTTGCTTAAACAACCTTAATTCTATTATGTGAAGCATGTTAGGTTAGAATTACCTATTTTACTCTGTACGAAATTGAGCTTAATTGAGTATTCTTTGTGTTGCTGCTGTGTATTTATTTTAGGACTACGAGACGGCATCCCGGGAGATCCCCTGTATGTATTTATGATTTGAGCTGAGGTGCAGGATACCAAGAGATCCTTGGCACGTATATTGAGGATACCAAGAGATCCTCGGGATACTAAGACTTCCCTAGAATGTATTGAGGATACCAAGAGATCCTCGGGATACCAAGAGATCCCTGGTATATATTGAGGGTACTAAGAGATCCCTGGTTATTATCTTTGAGAAGAGTGGTATTTCCTTGTGATTGTTTTTATCTTTGTTCCAGTTATTGTATTCCTTATTATCCTGTATTAAATTCTTACTGTCGGCTTTCAACTGTACTGCTTATCTTATTCTATCATCCCTTATATTTTATTTAATCTTAGTAGGGCCCTAACCTTCCTCGTCACTACCCGACCGAGGTTAGGCTTGGCACTTACTGAGTACCGTTGTGGTGTACTCATGCCCTTTCTGTGCATGTTTTTCATGTGCAAATCTAGGTACCTCCACTCAGACTTATCATGCTTGAGACGAGGCACTTGTAGAGACTCCGAGGTATATCTACCGTGTCCGCAGACCGAAGAGTCCCTTTCTACTCTCCCTTTTAAGTATTAGGGCTTCTGTATTTTCTTTCCTTTGTTAGGCATTCTGGAGTTAGATACTAGTAGACATTCAAAGTCTTGTGATCATGAGATTCCGGGTTTTTTGGGAAATGTATTTAGTTTTTGAGAGTTGATATTGTGTATGCCGAGCGGCACTTTTAAACGCCGTTTTATTTCACTATTTCATTTTTATTATTTCTTCCGCAAATTGATTCTTTTTCCGCATTGTTAGACTTACCTAGTCGTAGAGACTAGGTGCCGTCATGATAGTTCATGGAGGGCGTACCAGGGTCGTGACAAAATCTATCAAAAAAAATATTTTATTGGAAGAAGATAGCATGGTTTATTTGAAGGAGCAAATCTTTTACACTGGTCAAGGAATCACTAAAGGAAAGAGATAATACATCAAGCTCACTGAAATACTCTTACTAAAATCAAGTTATGGACGTTCCAAGATCCAAGGAAGAGAGATCAAGATTTACTTATTATGGAAGAATTTTCTTATATAATTCTTTGTAAAGGAATTGAACTCTCCAAGAAAGAAGGTTAAACATCAGAATGAAAAAAGTCAGTTTCCATCAATTAAGGAAGTCTATTAAGAAAAAGGAAATAGGTCTTCTACGGAAGGAACACTATATAAAAGAATATTAGAGTGTGCATATGTCAAGCCACAAAGATATGATCAGTACCTGTTCAAAAGGAAACTATGTAACAAAGTAAGTTTCAATTTCAAATTGTCCACAAGGAAAAAAATGGCATCAAAATGTACTCCACAAAATCAGTAAAGCAAGATTTTGTGAGCAATTACAAGAAAGTAGCGGGTGTTATTGACTCACACCCAGAAGGCAAGAAAAAGTACAATGTGTCCAAATTCAAAGGAAATTTTCAAATACTATCATGGCAATTTGTGGAAGCAAATAAAATTAGAAAAGGACATGATCAAGACAAAATATGTAGTATCAATTGACAAAGACTACTATCAGCAACCAAGGAAGGATTCAATCAATAAGGGAAACCAAATATTCAAGAAGACACATTCACAATGGTCAAAAGATTATTTCTAAATATCCCTGGCTTATGCAATAGTCAGAAGATGTTGAAAGGCTATAAAAAGGAGCTCTACAAAGGAAGAAAGCACATAACCGTCTATATTATTCTCTACCCAACTACAAGTTTTTAATTCTACTCTTAACAAGCATTGTAATTGACTTCTAGATTTATTGTATACATAAAAGAGAGTAGAGTGACAGAAAAATATTGGAGAGGTAGTGTGTCCGAGAGGTTGTGTCATTGTTCGTTTCTTTGGTGAGCGAGTGAAAACCAAATGGTCATTGTTGGTGAGCGAGTGAAAACTAACCCTTGTTCATTGCTCGTGAGCGAGTGAAAACCAACCTTGTTAACAATGGTGGTTAGCGTTAAAAATCACACAAGTTGTACTTAACCCAAATTATAAAGAGCTCGAGAGATAACATCCTTGCAACCCAATAAGACTGGATTAGGATACCACATTGGTTCTGTGTGATAGTACTTCTTCTCTCATATTTTATTATACATCTTCACTGTTTGTTGTGAGTATTACTTGTTTAAATTGAAGTACTAATAGTTTTGGTGTAGGCGGTCTCCGCATTAGTCGACTAGGTCTGAAGAATAGTCGACTAGAAATTTAAAAAGGCTACAATTTACTCCCTCTCCCCCCCCCCCCTGTACTTTCAATTGATATTAGAGCAGGTCTCATATTTTTTATTTTTTGCTTAACAGTAAGTGAGAAGCGATCCATGGCAAGTCAACAAATTACTGGAACTGTTCTTCAAGAGGGATACTCAACAAGAAGGTCACCGTACTTCAATAGTCAATGTCACGACCCAAAATCCACTAAGGCTCGTGATGGCGCCGGACACCGCTGTCAGGCAAGCCAACCAAAATACTTAATTAAATTATCATTTAAAATATTCCGAAATCACTTCTTTTATACATTTAAAAAGTACATCGCAAATTCCTCTAAATAAATAATGAAACATTTAACAACTTTTAAAATTTCTGAATAAACCCATAGACATCCCAGAACCTGGTGTCACAAGTGCATGAGCAATTTCTAAGAAATAATGTAATACAACAACCGTCCGGAATACAATATTCGATAGAAAATAAATACAATAATCTGAAAGAGACTTGCTGGATGCTGGTCGTCTCGGAAATGCAGCTCATCTACGTCTCAGTATCAACCATGCTACTTTGCTCACTAGGCCACTAGAGATGGATGTGCCTGTGCAACAAAAATGCACAGAAGTGTAGTATGAGTACGAAAACATCGTGTACCCCATGAGTATCCCGTCTAATCTCGAAGAAGTAGAGACGAGAGGTCGACTTTGACACTTACTAGTTGTCCAATAATGAATTATTATTGATGCGAATAGTCATGGATTTATTTAGAATGACAGTAATTTCAAATAAGTCACGAACAAGTAAAAGTTCCTTTTTATATTAAAGGTCTCCGGATTCATAATCCATTAGTTTTCAATTATCTCAAGTTGGGGAGAGCAAATATCAATATCAATAAATCTCAAGGCAAGCAATACAAGCATGCACAAATCATGCCGAGGTCAAACAGTCTGATCCAACAATATTTAAATAGTGCACTGCCAAGGGTCGAATGACACGAACCATAGATGCATCTATTACCCAGCTTGCGAATCATACATGCGACGCGGTCAGATATAAATAAACACAACAATCAGTCAATCAAGAATTCATCAAGGAAGAATTATCTAAGGAAAAGCCAATTCTCTTTTAACAATTCAAGAAAATGAAGTTTAATCTTTTTAGAAATTCATTTACTAATTCGATGTGATTTAAGCAAATCAAACTATTAATAAGATTACAGATATTCCAAATATAGCATGCTTTTGGGTCCTAAACTACCCAGACTTAAAAATAATAGTAGCTACGCACGGACTTTCGTAACCTCGTGTGTATGTAGCCCCCACAAATAGGAGCACATAACCAATTAACTCACCTATGTGGACAATTCCCTCTTACAAGGTTAGAAAGGAGACTCACCTCGCCCTGAAAGATCCATAACCAGCATTCCACGCTCTTCCGAAGACTCACATCGATGCACAATGCTTCAAAACTAGCTAATAATTATGAAAATCCATTAATATATGTTCAAGTACTCACTACAATCCAATTTATAATAATTCCTAGCTCCGATCAAAAAGTTGACAAAAACACCCTTGGGCTTATTTGCCCGGATTCTGAAAATTTTCGAAGATGAGGTCTACCCATGAACTCACGAACTCAAATATATGATTTTCTCTTAATTCCATACCCAAAATCATGGTCAAATTGCAAGAATATCAATTTTCTAGGTTTTCCCTCAAACCCCAACTTTTCTACAAATTTCCATGTCCAAATCCGTATATAATCATGTATTTAACTAAAAACTAGCATAAATTACTTACCTCATGCTTGGTGGTGAAAATGGCACCTCAAAGGTGCTCCAAAATCGACTCCAATGGAAGAAAATGGGGTTGAAATGAACCCATCCCCCGATTTAAAAGAACCTCACTGCATCCAGCATTTCCGCATCTGCGGTCCCTTGACCGCTTCTGCAGTTCCGCAGGTGCGAGCCACTCTACCTCTTCTGCGGTTTCCTCCATGCTCCCCTTTTCTGCTTCTGCGCCTCGTCCACTGCAGGTGCTGTCCCACTTCTGCGGATCCATGACCGCATCTGCGGTCTTTTCACTTCTGGCCAAAACCGCATCTGCGGCTCTTCTGACCGCCTCTGCGGCTCCGCACCTGCGGCCCAAATTTCGTAGGTGCGGTTCTATCAGCAACCAATAACTTAAGCCCTTCCAAATATTCCATTTTCGATCTATTAACCACCCGGAATCCACCCGAAGCCCTTTGGACCCCAACCAATCATACCAACCAGTCCCAAAACACATTACGGACTTGCTCGAGGCCTCAAATCATAGCAAACAATGCTAAAACCATGAATCGACCTCCAATCCAAGCTTTATGAACTTTAGAACTTCAAACTTCTACTCTCGATGTTTAAACCTATCAAATCACGTCCGATTAATTTCAAATTTTGCACACAAGTCATATTCGACATTACGGACCTACTCCAACTTTCGGAATCGGATTCCGACCCCGATATCAGAAAGTCCACTTCTGGTCAAACTTCACAAAAGCCTTCAAATTTCTATCTTTAGCCAAATGACTTTAAAATGACCTACAGACCTCCGAATTCACTTCCGATCACGCTCCCAACTCCAGAATCACCATACGGAACTACTCCCAGACTCGGAATCCCAACGGACATCGATAACATTGAAATGCACTTCAAGCCAAACTTATGAAATTTCTTCCGAAATGCTAACTTCCACAATAGGCGCCAAAACATTCCCGGGTCTTCCAAAACCCAGTCTGGGCATACGCTCAAGTCCGAAATTATCATACAAACCTGCCGAAACATTCGAATCCAAATTTCGAGGTCGTTTACTCAAAATTTAGATCCTAGTTAATTCTTTAAACTTAAAGCTTCCGAAATGAGAATTCTCTTTCTAAATCAATTCCAAACTTCCCGAAATTCAATTCCGACCATGTGTACAAGCCATAATACCTGAAATGAAGATGCTCATGGCCTCAGACTGCTAAATGATATGCTAGAACTCAAAACGACCGGTCAGGTCGTTACATTCTCTCCCACTTAAACATACGTTCGTCCTCGAACGTGCTAAGAACTGCGCTGGAGTAGTCTGAAATCAATAGTGAACACCTCATACTGAACCAAATAATGCTCTTAACTCATTAATATACTTCATATAATCAGATTGCACTGATCTCGAATCCAATGATCTCGTCTCACCCAGTACGAACTGCTCAGGCACTAAGCCACCTTGGACATGATCAAAAGTCTCATATGATGCCACCATATGCCAATAGGCTACCAACTCGAACATGATACATAAAGGAAACGAACTTTGAAAAGGAAATCCAATTACCCCGCTCGCGAATCATACATGCGACGCGGTCAACATAATTGAGCAGACACCCCTTTCGTGAATCATACATGCGACGCAGGCACACAGCTAATATGAGCTTTCCTCAGAAAAATAGGAAACAAACACATAAAAATAGATACGGGGAACTGTACTCAATATCACACTGTTGCGGTGCGCAACCCGATCCAAAAAACATACCCATGGCGTCGTGCCACCCGATCCACACATAAAATTCACATAAGGAGATACACACCGAGCTAGATTGTTGATCACATCAAAATACTGAATGTTAGTCACCAGCACGTCAAGTGCATAATAATGTCCCTGGAGAGGCATATAGCGCTATAAGCTACAAACTCAAGCACAACTGGGGTGCGATATATGGTCTAAATCTCAAGAGCCATTCTGCTCATATAACATCATCTCTACGCAGAACCTCAACATATAAAAATTCACCAAGTCGTCTCACGTCTCACACGGTACAATACATCATTACATGAAATAGTTGATGACGAAATAACACCCCGACTACTCTTCCATAAGGAGCACATTACTGAAATGAACACATCTGGCCTGATATAGAGCCCACATTCACATTTAGATCCATCCACAGACCTTAAGCTGATTCTGATCACACTGAACTAAGCTAATAACCTTTCAAAGGTCCATAATAACTCCCCTTCTCTCATAACACACAGGAACAACAATCATAACCTGAGTAATCCTCCACAGTCCACAACCCAATAGACTTAGTGCCCTCCAGGCATCGATTCTCAATTTAACGTCATCATCACAATCTTCATACTTGGTTTAACTCTTCAATCATTCAAATGACTACACACCACACTTATACAACCTTCCAGTGGGACATGCTCCCACAACCTTCCATAACATGTCCGTACATCCAAACCACCGGCCCCACTAACGCTGAAAAGCGATCAAGAATCCTTAACCAGGATGCAAGGCCTCTTTCACAAAACAACAATCTCAGGTGACGCTGAAGACAATACCAACTTACCTTAAACATTGAAACTCCTTTCCTGCTCATCCAAGTTCGTGACATCCCTGTCAACACCGAACTGCAACCTTGATCTTCACTTCAAATCCCATACCACTCACTGCACCCAACATGCCAATATACGATATAACACATTTTCATTATAACTTCGGAACCACTAATAGATTAACACTTCATCATATAAAAACTTTTCACTTAACTCACTTCAGGAGAACTGTAGCAACACACAGGTGAATTCTCATAACCATGGAATATACAAATCTCTAAGTAGTGGTCTAAGCCACCATAGCCCTTCCGAGATCTGCCTATACATAACAGGCCATAACCGTAGAATATTTCTGAATAACATCAATTACGGCGGCCGAACGGCCTCACACATACCGTTACAAATCACTTGCATAACTTGGTCCCGCTGCAGGAACTGATCACTACCACCAATATGCTAATTCAACTATGGCTAATCAATCTATCTTCTTCCAATTTATCCTTGATTGCCTTAGAAAATAATAATAACTCCATTCAACACATAACACACCCCATCCGTACTCATCCTGAGTGACCTTGAATCACGAGACCACGCTATCTCCAATCCCACGAACCATTTCATACCTCCATTGTGCGCACATTCGCATCCTCAACCAGTATGCCCATTCTGATAATCCCTCTACGAATCCGAAGTCTTTTCTCATTTTTCTCCCAAATGCTATACTGCGAGTCAAAACATCATAGAACATTCTGGGCCTCTTCTCATAATCTGCTACAAAAGCTTGATTCTTAATAGTACTTGTAGGCTCGAAATCATTAGGCACCACACTTTAACTTTTGAATTCACTAGGACCGTTGTTGAGAGCCGCCCACTCTGACTGTGCCCCGAATATAATCAACTCCATGATTTTTATAGCACATGCATACCCTCTCGGCGAAGCACCCGGCAGAATCACTTCCCTTGAAACCTGCACTTATACAAGGCATAAATCCTGAATCCTTCCCCATGTCTGAACATGAGCCAATAAGGCCAACTATATCACACCTTTAATAATTTCTTTGCTCAAATCACCCCTTATGTTACTCTCCCTTAGCTAAAATAACCCGTCAATATGCTAATAACCGGAAATCTCATGAATAGACGACCATGCAATCCAACCATAGGCGGTGGGACTCTCCCACTTATCTTGAAGCCACTATTACACAACTCTGGAATCCACCAAGATTCCTTCTATCTTATTGACATGACTTTGCTCAATCAAACCGCCAGATTCGTTGAAACCCTCCCGTTAGCGCTTCATGAACACTCTGAATTCTCATCAATGACCCCATATTCAATCTCTACCGGATGGCCAGTAAAATCCTTCGCAGAAGCTTCGCCAACCACGTGACCGCTAACCTGCTCACAAGGGATAACCCACCTATGGAAATTACCTACCGACATCTTCCAATGCTGCTGCAAAGGGTACAATCACTACGACATTAATAACACCTCCAGAGTCTGAGCTCACTCTCTAGCTACACAAGAACATTCACCCCTTGTGGACATCAATTAAATGTGTGGCAACATCCTTCCAATTCAAAGTTATGTTGTATCCTTCTTCATTTCAAGTAGCTCCTTACCATTATATCAAATCTCCTACAGTATAATAGCCCATACTTCAAATTAAATCCGTAGACCCCAATCACCAATCACTAAACTTTCCAAATCATTCCAAACTCTCCATAAGGTGCGTAGTCATCCTACCACAATTCCCATATGCAACTCCGCCACTCTCCCACTCTGGCAGAACTCATCCCTTTAATTGACTACTCGACCTTTGCTTCTTATACCTGGCCTTCTAGAAATTTTAACCACCGCCTGACACTTCCTACATGTCCTTCTTCATCCTTCGCTGCTCAGTTGCTGCCTTAATAAAATCTACCTTTGTAGCACTTGAACCCACAAATCGCTACTAACTTTAAACCTTTCCAGAGATCATTTTTCTCGAGCTGTCGATATTAGGAACACCGATTCAATCCTGAACCACTGCACCCCACGATCTCTGACAGTCATTTCTCCAATATTATTTCACAATATCTTGCCCTATAGCGAATTACAGAAGACCATAACACCAGAGAACTTAACACATACAATCGAGGATGACAACACTACATCGCGGATGAAAATTCCACCATGCTCGAAAATACCAAGTCTCATTACTCCATTACCCCAAATCTGGACATTCATAGGCCAATTGCTTTTCCTTTGCCGGAAATGAAATATCAGATCTCTGAATTGTGCATTGAGTAGACTTCCTTTCAAATCATTCACGGCCCCAATACATAGGCAAGTATCCTACCATCAAGTCAATAACGTGTTGGCAAAGAAGATTCTCCGCATCATAGCAACCTGTGCATAGCCTCCAAGCTCTTAGAAGAACCATTATCGAGCCGAAATGATAGAAAAATCCTTCCGCAAGGCCAGGACAATAGCCCAACCAACTATACTGAGAGAAACATCCCGCACCACATCTGTAGTACCATTACAATTCGTCAATTCTCGATTTATAACCAGTGGTTCGCGTCGCATAAAATTGAGTAGGAAGGAAACAAGGGCATAAGCCTCAAGGAATCAAATCGCACGATGAGGAATCAAGAAGGGAAGTACTTCTAACAACCCTATAGCCTCCCAAAGATAAGTACAGACGTCTCCGTACCGATCTGCAAGACTCTACTAGACTTGCTCATGACTCGTGAGACCTAAGGGGACCTAGTGCTCTGATACCATGTTGTCACGACCCAAAATCCACTAAGGGTCGTGATGGCGCCAGACACCGCTGTCAGGCAAGCCAACCAAAATACTTATTTAAATGCTCATTTAAAATATTCCAAAATCACTTCTTTTATACGTTTAAACAGTACATTGTAAATTCCTTTGAATAAATAATGAAACATTTAACAACTTTTAAAATTTCTGAATAAACCCATAGACATCCCAGGTCCCGGTGTCACAAGTGCATGAGCAATTTCTAAGAAATAATGTAATACAACAACCGTCCGGAATACAATATTGGATAGAAAATAAATACAATAATCTGAAAGAGACTTGCTGGCTGCGAGTTGTCTCAGAAATACAGCTCACCTAAGTCTCTGTATCAACCATGCTGCTACGCTAACTAGGCCACTAGAGATGCATGTGCCTGTGCAACAAAAATGCACAAAAGTGTAGTATGAGTACGAAAACAACGTGTACCCAATGAGTATCCTGTCTATTCTCGAAGAAGTAGAGATGAGAGGTCGGCTTCGACACTTACTAGTAGTCCAATAATGATATATTATTAATGCAAATAATCATGGATTTATTAAGAATGACAGTAATTTCAAATAAGTCACGAACAGGTAAAAGTTCCTTTTTATATTAAAGGTCTCCGAATTCATAATCCATTAGTTTTCAATTATCTCAAGTCGGGGAGAGCAAATATCAATATCAATAAATCTCAAGGCAAGCAATACATGCATGCACAAATCATGTCGAGGTCGTATGGCCCGATCCAACAATTTTTAAACAGTGCACTACCGAGGGTCGAACGACACGAACCATAGATGCATCTATTACCCCGCTCACGAATCATACATGCGACGCGGTCAAATATAAATAAACAAAACAATCAGTCAATCAAGAATTCATCAAGGAAGAATTATCCAAGGAAAAGCCAATTCTCGTTTAACAGTTCAAGAAAATGAAGTTTAATTTTTTTATAAATTCGTTTACTAATTCGATGTGATTTAAGCAAATCAAAATGTCAATAAGATTACAGATATTCCAAATATAACATGCTTTGTGTCCTAAACTACCCTTACTTAAACATAATAGTAGCTACGCACGGACTCTCGTCACCTCGTGCGTACGTAGCCCCCACAAATAGGAGCACATAACCAATTAACTCACTTATAGGGACAATTCCCTCTTACAAGGTTAGAAAGGAGACTCACCTCGTCCCGAAGATTCATAACCGAAATTCCACGCTCTTCCGAAGACTCGCATCGATGCACAATGCTCCAAAACTAGCCATAATTATTCAAATCCATTAATTTATGTTAAAGTACTCATTACAATCCAATTTATAATAATTGCTAACCCCAATCGAAAAGTTGACAAAAATGCCCTCGTGCTTATTTACCCGGATTCTGAAAATTTTCGAAGATGAGGTTTACCCATGAAATCACGAAATCAAATATATGATTTTCTTTTAATTCCACACCCAAAATCGTGGTCAAATTCCAAGAATATCAATTTTCTAGGTTTTCCCTCAAACCCCAACTTTTCCACAAATTTCTATGTCCAAATCCATATATAATCATGTATTTAACTCAAAACTAGCATAAATTACTTACCTCATGCTTGGTGGTGAAAATGGCACCTCAAATCTGCTCCAAAATCAGCTCCAATGGAAGAAAACGGGGTTGAAATGAACTCAACCCCCAACTTAAAAGAACCTCACTGCCTCCAGCATTTCCGCACCTGCGGTCTCTTGACCGCTTCTGCAGTTCCGCCGGTGCGAGCCACTCTACCGCTTCTGCGGTTTCCTCCAGGCTCCCCTTTTCAGCTTCTTTGCCTCGTCCACCGCAGGTGCGGTCCCGCTTCTGCGGCTCCATGACCGCATCTGTGGTGTCTTCACTTTCGGCCAAAACCGCATTTGCGGCTCTTCTGACCGCTTGTGCGGCCCAAATTTTGTAGGTGCGGTTATATCAGCAACCAGCAACTTTAGCCCTTTCAAAAATCCCATTTTTGATCTGTTAACCACCCGGAATCCACCCGAGGCCCTTGGGACCCCAACCAATCATACCAACCAGTCCTAAAACACATTACAGGCTTGCTCGAGGCCTCAAATCATAGCAAAAAACGCTAAAACCATGAATTGACCTCCTATCCAAACTTTATGAACTTTAGAATTTCAAACTTCTACTCTCGATGTTTAAACCTATCAAATTACGTCCAATTGACTTCAAATTTTGCACACAAGTCATATTCAACATTACGAACCTACTCCAACTTTCGGAATTGGATTCCGACCCCGATATCAGAAAGTCCACTTCCGGTCAAACTTCTCAAAAACTTTCAAATTTCTATCTTTAGCCAAATGACTTCAAAATGACCTACAGACCTCTGAATTCACTTTCGATTGTGCTCCCAACTCCAGAATCACCATACACAACTACTACCAGACTCGGAATCCCAACAGACATCGATAACACTGAAATGCACTTCAAGCCAAACTTATAAAATTTCTTCCAAAATGATAACATCCACAATAGGCGCCAATACGTTCCCGAGTCTTCCAAAACCCGGTCCGGGCATATGTCCAAGTCCGAAATCATCATACGATGGAACCTTCGAATCCAGATTCCGAGGTCGTTTACTCCAAATTCCGATCCTAGTTAATTCTTTCAACTTATAGCTTCCGAAATGACAATTCTCTTTCCAAATCAACTCTGAACTTCCCGAAATTCAATTCTGACCACACATACAAGTCATAATACCTGAAATGAAGCTGCTCATGGTCTCAAATGACTAAACGACGCGCTAGAGCTCAAAATGACCAGTCGGGTCATTACTGTCAATGCTATAGACATTGGAAAGAAAGAATGAAGGTTTATGTTCAATAAATAGATTATTGAGCCTAGTTAGTTATTCAGAATGGACCAAGACCTATTCCGAACAACAGTGATGGAAAAAAGCTTGTAAAAAGGGTATCTATATTTGACTACATAAAAGAATATTTGGATATTATGAAAACAAACGCTAGAGAAATCAACATGCTATGTTGTGCGATTTGTGAAGAAGAATATAAGAAAATATCCATCTGTGAGACTGCTAAAGCTATATGGGACAGATTGGAAAATATCCACGGGGACACCAACAAAGTTAAGGAAATTGAATCCAAGTTAACACTTAAAGAATATGAAAATAGTGAAAATCGAGAAGACTTGGCCGTGATACCTAGGATGAGAAAAAAGAAGAGTAGAAAGAAGCAAATAGAAAATCTCAATCCGTCCAGAGTCATCAAAAGAACCACACGAATGAGGTTCAACAACAAGAGAACTTATGCTGCTACGAATGTGGTAAATATGGACATATGAAATTAAAATGTCCCAACTTTAAGAAGAAGAATCATAGAATCTCAACTTGGAGCTACGAGGATGATCAAGAAGAAATGAAAAACATATCTCTCACGGAAAGAGGAGAAACTGACGAGGTGTGCCTTAATGCTATTATGGATTTTGATATAAAATCTTGTGGCAATGAGGATGAATCTGAAGAAGAAAATGATCACGAAAAGAATGGAGAACCTAAATTTAATGCCAATGGGAGAAATTGACAAGGTACATCATACTCCTATTACGTATTGTGATAAATGTGATGAATTGCAGGAAAATATTGAATTAGTTCTCAACGACCTTGAGAAAGTTCTCAATGAATATACTAAGTTGAGAAAAGATAAGATGAATTGGGAGATCCAACTTGAAGAATATAACAAGTTGATACATGAAAAGAAAGATTGGGAGATCCAACTTGAAGAATATAACAAGTTGAGAAATGAAAAGAAAGAGTGAGATATTTAGCTTGAAGAATATCTGGTGGAGAACAACTTACTTCAAGAAAAAAATTTTGATCTTTGCAAACAAATAAGCAGTTTGCACAAATCCCCCAGCCACTATTTTTATTGATAAAATTTGTCTCCTTGGCTTAACAACTATAAGTCAACTGAAAAGGGATCTACTAGAAAACGTCCTACTTTATGGGGAAAGAAAATATCATGTGAAGAATTTATTAAGGAAGATTATTTTAAGAGATTTAATCTTCATGCATCATAGAAGGAATAATATTTGAAAGTCAAATTTCAAATATTGAATGACTTACTATAATATCAGAAGAAGAATTTACGAAAATTATGGAAGAAAACTTTTTTTATATCTTGAAAAAGTTGCTAAAATCATGGAGAAAATCTATTATTTTGTAGAAGGAAGATACTATATGGAAGAGATACTACAAGGCCAAGGAAGAATATATTTCTTATGAAAAGAAAATATATTATGAGTATGGTATATTCTATGTTATGGAAAGAGATTATTTTTCAAGATCAAGAAAGGAATCGAAGATATATTGAGATCTATCAAAAAGGAAATATTTTATTGGAAGAAGATAGCATGATTTATTTTAAGGAGCAAATCTTTTACACTGGTCAAGGAATCACTTAAGGAAAGAGATTATTGTTGATACCCAATTTTTTTCTATATATTTTTAATATACATAAATACTTTCAAAATATCATATATATGCACATATAAGCATGCACAAGGTCTTTATATTTTTTCTATAATTTTAAAAGGTTTTAAATTGATTTATTTCTTCCTTTTTTACTTATAAAATTTCCAATAATTATCCTTCAAATTATTGTTGTGATAATTTAATCATCTAAATCCTATATTTATGCCAAATTATTGCTTAAATATTTTTTTATGCATTTTTTATAATTTCATTTATATTTTTAAGCCAATTTGCATATAATTGCAATATTAGCCTTATTAATGTACAATTACGTTTTATATGCATAAAATTGATCTTCTATATTTTAAAATGTTAAATGTCTATTTTAAATTATTTTAGTACACGAAATTATTTAGAAATTATCTATTATTTATTATAAATTATATAGTGTTAAATTGGCTATTTAAAACATAGCCAAATTGCATTTCAATTTTAGCCTCAACTAAACTCAATACCCCAGCCCAATTTCATAATAAAATACCCGATCTAGGCCCTAATTACACCTACCCGACCCAAAACCCATCAGATCCTGGCCGTTGATCTAAAAGATCAATGGTCATTGTTCATTCTTTCCTTTTTTAATTCTAAACGACCCCTAACCCTAACCATTTTCTCTACACACCGCCGCCCTAAGATCCTCTCTGCTCTCAAAACACTCTCAACCTAACCCTAATCTTCAACTACCGACCTCCCATCTCCGGTGACCTCTCATCATTTCTTAAGCCTCCAATGGCTCCTCTCATGCCATGCTTGCCTTCTCTAAGGTCTTCAAGGGCCCAGGACCATGTCGACTTGCATCTAGGGTTCATCACCCGCCTATTCTTGGCTACTCTAGTGTGATTTCAAGCAAAATCATGCCGTATTTGCTACGATCCTTGGGTTTCTGGATAAGTTTCTTCGTCTCTTTCTAGGTTATTTTGAAACCCTAATTTCTTTTCTATACCTCCTAGATCTGTACAGATACAGGACGATTTGAGTTTGTTTCTTGAATGTTTTACACTACCCTTGAGGTTTTTTACAAAAATCATGTGGTTTCAAGTGTTTTTCATCTTCTTTTGAAACTATGGTTTTCGAAACTTCTTTTAAAACATTGTTTATCTAATTCTTTGTGTTTAAACTTTTATTTCTTTCACATTTTGACTGATTCTATGATTTTACTACACCTTTAACTCATCTATGTTGAAAGCCCTAATTTTGTAGGTTTCTACGTTTGGTTTTATGTATCATCATGACTGATCGGTTCTCGTTTTTGAGTTTCTGTGACCATCTTGCCTTGAATATGTTTATACTGAGTTTCTTAGCCTAAATTACATCGATTCTCTGTGCTTGTGTTCATCTTGACTGTTCAAGACTTGCCTCTCTCTCATCAAATTAGTATTGTTTAACTTTCGTGCTTGTTAGAGTTATGTGTCGACCTGTGGTTACCCTTATCTCACTTTGTTTATATGCTAAACACTGACTCATGACTCTCTCTTGGATTGATTCTGAGTTCCCTGTTGCTTGGCTTGATTTGAAAAACTTTCCTTTAGATCATCGATTCTTCCTGTTTAAACTTGGCTTATTTGCTTATTCATGGAAACCTATGTTATTCTCCTTAAATCATTATTATTTCGAGTCCATGATTCACTGATTTGCTATATGCTGATTCTCAATTATTTCCATATTCTGCAACCTTATTTAGTTTTCTTACCTTATTTGGTTAACTGTGTTATTTGCTGATTATGCACTAACTATTTCCTTAATTGAACCCTTGTGTATTTACCCCTAATTGTCTATTTTGTACATAATGACTTACTTGATTTTCTTTCCTTAAAACATGTCCTTCTCTTTACTATTGGTTGATTACCTCTTAATTAAGGGAGTACTTGCTTGATTTGATTCTTATTAGTACATGGTTCCATAATTATTGCTTAACTTTGATTCTTGCCTTATTTTCTATCTGTTTTCAAACTATAAGTACCCTGCTTTTTATTAACACAAGACACGAACACATTGGTTAAAAAAAACTCTCTCTCTCACACTCAAAGCTTTCTGCTCTCTTTTGTGTTACTTACTACTGTTCTAAGTTAGCCAGCTGCAAGCCAATGCTGAGTATTGGGTTCTCTTTCACTTTGTGTTTACTATCTCTTTGCTGGTATGTTCTAATTTCAATTCAAGTCCCAAAACAATATGCTTCTCTTACTACTTCAATTTGTCATGTTTCTAATATGCTTCTATCTATGGTTTTGTTGTTCAACCTGCAACTAACATGTCTACTTCACGGTCTTCTTTACTGCATGCTTCTGAATATGCCCCCTCAGGATTAGCCTGCTTATGAATCCTTTTTTAGTATACCCCAATGTGACTATGTTTCTCTGATTTCTAGCATGCACCTTCCTATGTAAAGTAGTTGGCTATCCTAAGTCTATTTGATTCTGTATTAACTCTGAAGTTCATGCTGTACCTTAAAATCACTTGAACCCCTTTCAAGGCTTCTCTGATTCTATACCCATGTGCATGGGTGCTTACTATGTGCCCTATACTTACCCCAAATCCCCCATTACCACTGAGTGAATGTATGTACCTGTTTGAGTCCATGTATTAAAGTACTGATAAACCTCTTCTGGTTCTGTATTCAGTTTGTTGATTATTGATCACCTTACCCTTTTCAAAATTATCTTATTTAATAACTCCCTATGTTGTTTTTACAAAACTATTTCAAGCGAATCTCTTTTAACACTATTTTCCTACTGAACCCTTTCAAACTATGTCAAGCACTCTCACTCTACTCCTAAGTCCTTAGGTTCTGCCCCCTCCAATGTGTGTACTGCCTTGGGATCCTTTTGAGATCCGTCTAAACTCTGGCACACTGAGGCTGGCCCTTCCACATTACACTTACTCAATTTGGTTACAAAGTCTAGGTGTGAGCACTGCTCGGGATCCTTGAGATCCTTAGGGAACTCTAACATACCTAGACAATGATATTGTCTATGAAATTGGCATTTGAGGCTATTGGAGGTTTGGGGAATCACTTGAGCCTGCTTCAGGATCCCTATAGTGTAACTTTTTCTTTTTCTTTTATCTATTTATGTAATTCATTCATATGATTTGTAATAATTTGTAAACGAAAATTGGAGTGATTAATGAAAAAGTGGTGGGTAGTTACATATTTGTGGGGTAATATGGATACAAACCATGCGTATAGGATTTTCTATTTGCTATGTTGCCGTACTATGTTAGAGATCATGCCTATAGGTTTCAAGTGGTTCCGATAATATAAATCTTGTCTATAGGTTTTAAAATCAATTTCACAAGTAGATACCATGCCTATAGACTGTTATCCAGTTTAGCTTCTGTTATAACGGGTAATTACATTTGTTTTCATGCCTACAAGTTTCTAACATCATCTCTTAATAACTAGATATCATGCTTATAGGGAACAACATCAGAGATTCTGCCTATAAATCTAAAATCAATTTAGTTCAAATAAGTCAGTTCAATTCATGTTAGTTCACTTCGAAACTAGTCTAATTAGTGGTTTCTTTTCCTTAAATGAATTCTTTCGGGTACTGCCTAATTCACTATTAGAAAGCATGCCTATAGGAATTCAAGAGTTTGTTTTTAAAATCTGCCCATTGTTTTACTATATCAAACATAGTTATCATGCTCTTAGGACACCACTATTCAGCCTTTAGGCAAGCCTATAGGGTGAGTTTAAATTCTGTAACTCCGAAACTGTATTTCTACTACTTGAAGTTGTTCAGATTTAACAGGTTTAATCAGTAGGCAAGTTAAATAGGATCCTTCATATATTATCCTAATTCAGTACTTTATAACCTCTACTCACTTAGATATCATGTTCTAGGATTTGTTTTCTTAAGTGTTTTAATGTTGTTTGAAGACGTGCACTTATGTGATATGCTTGAGGAGGTAAATGTGAGCCTCTAACTTGATTTATATGCAGTCTTAAATTGTTCTAGCCTGTCGCCTAGAATTTTCTCCTTTTAAACACCTTAGGGGTTGTCTAGAACTGCCCAGCCTTAGAGGTCCTAAAAAACCTCTAAGACCACAAGGAAGGGACCTGTAGTGCATGCATAGGACATGTTCAAGGTTATTAGAACGCTTTAGGCTATGACCAAGGGGGGGGGGAGGATAGATATAGATATGATGACTACACGCTAATGTCACGTGTAGACCCTCATTGAGGAGTGTTTACCGGACATTGCGTGGGGCGATCCTGTAGGCTAACCAACTTAGGACCCTCCTTTCCAAAAATCCGTTTGCTTACTTTTTCTATATATACACAACTTGTTCGAAATCTATGTCTTATTATTTGAGTTATACAATGTCCAACGTGCTTTACTTGCCATTATTTGTTTCAACTACTTATTTGTTAATGGAATAATTCATAAATATAAGTTCGGCCAGGACCTACAGTTGTGGACCAAGAAGGGTGCCTAACACCTTCCCTTGAGGTCATTTCGAGCCCTTACCCTAAATCTCTGGTAATGCAAATCGCTCTAGGTGCCCTAACGCACCATAATTTGTTAGGTGGCGACTCTTCAAAATACCCAATTCCGAAAAAGAAATGAGTTATCACCCCCATAAACGTCGAAACCCGAACCTTTTCCTCCCCGTAAAAAGGGAGGGAGAAAAAGGGGTCACGACAGCATGGTGACTCTACTGGGGATACCTTTAGGCTCTTACCATAACGACTTATCTTTTTTTGAATTAGTCTAAGCATGCTTTATCCCGTACCCTTCTCCTTTATTTGAATTTAACTGTCCGTTTTCTTTTAAGCATTCATGATTCTTTATCCCTGAAACTGACTTGTCTCTTTGTTTTCTTTTTTCTGTAACTGTCTTTCAATTATTTAAATACTGTATTCATTTTTTTCCTACGTGCAAATACTTGACTACATGTTATTAATTGATGTATAAATCATGCTCCATATTATATTCTACTCGTGCGTATCAAATCCTATAGCAACGCTTAAATGAGTGGTTGCGCTCTTCCTATTTACCACCCTTAAATTCGGAAATGCTTATTTGCGGTAAAACCAGTCAATCAGCAGTGTAGTCGACGGTTCTATGCCTTCCCCCTCAAGTTGTCCGCTTGAGGGTGCTAGTCTAAAACCCCATAGTAGCCTTACTCTAGTAAAAATTGCGCATGCATCATGGTCAAACCTAGTCGGCCCAATATGCTGTCCACATAATGATCATTTAAGATAAGCCTTATCCAAAAGTCCATCGGGTTTTCCATAATACCAACGGACACAATCACGTTCTGTGCATTAATTTAGGGAACTAAATGCCGATATGCTGATCGTAAATGTATAAATAGTCGAGTCTGGTGGGGGTAAGGCCTAACCCTTTTGTTTTGCAGAAAAATAAGGCACGAGGTCCCCAAATTCGGTATGGTTAGCAACATCCCACTATTGCTGCTTGATTGGTGGGAGGACCTTTCCTCAAATGACAAGAAACATGTGAGAAAGTACTTGGGTAACTTGCCTTCCTTGCTAGATATTAAGCCAAACAACAAGTTGATCGAAGTTGCCACTTTATTTTGGGATAGTGAAATGGCTGTGTTTCATTTCGGAAACATAGAAATGACACCGCTTCTAGAAGAAATTGGAGGGCATGCGGGATTAACTTGGGATAGTCCCGGGCTATTGCTACCAGAAAATCGTACTGGCAGGGTATTTTTAAAGATGATAGGGCTGAAGAAGAATGTCGACCTAGTGTGCTTGAAGGAATCTTACATACCTTTCGAATACCTGTATGAGAGGTATGGCCATAGCAAGTCTTTTCGTACCTACCAAGATGAGATCTCTCTCACTTCTCTGGGTAACATCCACCGCAGAGGGTTCATTTTCATTGTATGCTTCTTAGGCCTGATAGTGTTCCCAATGAAAAAGGGAAGAGTCCACACTAGGTTGACCATGGTCGCCAAGACTTTGATGGAAGGGATTAATGGACAGACATATACCATAGTCCCCATGATCATAGCTAACATCTACAGGGATCTGGAGCGCTGTCAAAGAGGGGTCAAGCATTTCGAGGGTTGTAATTTGTTGCTGCAGTTATGGTTGTTGGAGCATTTCCAAAAGGGTCACTATCGCCAAGAATTTCCGCGAAGGGCTTGGAATGACCATATTGCCTTCCATCACCCCAAGCGGATTTCAGACAGATTTTCTCAGCTAGAAAGTGCCAAATAATGGGTAGAGTTCTTCGACAATCTGACCGACGAACAAGTGCAATGGATGTTTGAATGGTTCCCAACAGACGAACTCATCATCAGATCCAGGGATGCTCCGCACTTGGTTCTGATCGGGTTGAGAGGGATATAACCATATGTCCCTATCCGAGTTATGAGGCAAGCAGACAGGAAATAGGTTGTACCAAGGGTTTTCAAGACCAGTCATTTCAGGGCTGACTTTCAAGACGACGACGTCCCTTACAAGTGCCAAGCTCAGCACATGTGGCACTGCAAAATCATTATGGAAAAGAACACCATTGATCCAGATAGGTATCACGCAGGGCGCGATCCTCTCTACCCGGCATGATTAGAGGACAATCTAAAAGGAATGGGGATACCAGGGGCCGGTCGAGGGAATAAAATCATAGATGAAGAAGCTGAAGCTCAAGTCAAATACAACAGGCTGCGTAAGAGGGTCCACGACTCTAATAATGAACACCGGGAAATACATGAGAGGAATGTAAGACTGATCGAGGAATAAAAAGAAATGGCAGTTACTTCCAACAGGAAACTGGAATATCTGGAGCGAGGAATCGTGGAGCTGGAAGGTAAAGTCATAAAGAGGATTGAAAATTGCTAGAACGCTGAAGGAGTTGAAGAAGGACATCTGGCTAGAGCCTACTAGCTGCTGGGGCTGCACGAGATGGGGGATCTATATGATGGAGTCTGGAAGATTGAATATAGGGAAGTTCCTTTTGGGACCAAATAAGCTAGATTTATTTGCTTTTTCCTAAAATGTAATAAGGTCAAGTGCCAGTAGTGACTTATTTTTCATCTTAGCATCGTTTTGGGATTCGTCTATTTTTATATTATGAAATGAAGCATTTATTGGAATTAAAAGTTTTCCAAGTTTATTTGTCGCTAGGCCTACCTCGGGCACAACGAGGTTCCCAAAGTAGGACACGAATTTACATTTTCCCAATATGTGTTTAAATACTACAAACATTTCAGGATCCCCACTGATTTGTTATCTTTTTTGTTTTTTCCTTATTTTTATTATTCCCACCCCGTTAGGTTGGTTCACTCATACTGGCCTCATCAGCGTATCATACCAGATCCAGAGGCCCTCCACCTCCTCCTCTTCCAAGAAATACAAAAGGCAAAGCAAAAGCAAAAATGGACGACTTAAGTGGCATCCGGAAGGAGAATATTGAGAACACATAAACCTCAGATGGAGATAGTACTCCAGCCCCAAATGATCTAGTCCTGAGACTAGAACAAAAGATATTGGAACTGCAAGGAGAACTTAAGCAGGTCCGCAATTTGGAAAACTTGTCACTCACCCTGAATGTCCCCGTCATCAACCAACGAAATACAAAGAACCTAATACCTCCCCAGAACACAGAAAACCAACATCCACAAAATCCTACCACACCGGATCAACACGCAACTCCACCCCAAAATCTCCATCCACTGCCAATACCAACTCCCCCACAACATCACCATCAACCAATTCAGTACCCACAAACCACCACTTACCACACTCCCTAAGACACACCACAACCTATTCCCGATTCCCAAAACTCCACCAATGACCATCATTACACCCAAGTCCCTAGAACCCATCAAAGCAACCCTATATATGTGAAAATTGTACCTCACTCTACCCAATCAATATCCTATATACCGGAATCTTTCGAGAAGGACCTGCTCATTAAAAATATGGCTGAAGAACTAAAGAAGTTAACAAGCCGAGTTCAAGGTGTTGAAGGCAACATGGGAATAAAAGGTTTAAACTATGAAGACCTGTGCATACAACCAGATGTGGAACTGCCTGAGGGGTACAAACCTCCCAAGTTCGAGATGTTCGATGTCACAGGTGATTCTAGGGCTCATCTAAAGACCTATTGTGACAAGCTTGTTAGGGTCAGGAAAGATGACAAAATCTGGATGAAGCTCTTTATGAGGAGTCTTACTGTGGATGCTTTGTCTTGGTATATCATCCAAAATCCCAAGAAATGGTTCAATTGGGTAAGTATGGTATCGGATTTCATGGATCGATTCAGGTTCAACATAGAGAACTCACCGGATGTGTTCTACATTCAAAACTTTAAGAAGAAACCTACTGAGACTTTTTGTGAGTATGCTACTCGTTGGAGGTAGGAAGCAGCCAATGTCAGGACATCCAGAGACGAAGAACAGATGAATAAATTATTCGTTGGAGCATAGGATCCGTAATATTATGAGAGGTTGATAGTTATCGAAAATCACAAATTTTCTGACATCATCAAACTTGGAGAAAGAATCGAAGAAGGAATCAAGAGCGGGATGGTAACGAACTTCGAGGCACTACAAGCCATAAATAAGGCACTACAATCAGGTGGCATATCGAAGAAGAGAGATGTTGGGGTAGTAATGGTGGCCCAGGGCCCAAAATCTCCACTTACCTATCAATCATCTCCACCCACATATCAAACACCTCCATCCACATACCAAGCACCACCACCCACATATCAACACTCATCCCCCAGATATTCCCAACCAGACACTGTCCAGCACACCTATAACTCCCAACCATCCCATTTTCAATCACCACCAACTCGCCAAAATTATCCAAGAGCAAGACCCAACTTCGACTGCAAGCCACCCAGGCAATATACCGCCATTGCTGAGCCCATTGACCAATTGTATGAAAGGTTGAAAGCCGCGGGTTACATCACTCCTGTCCTCGACGTGGCATTAGAGAATCCATCCCAATGGGTCAATCCAAACAAAACTTGTGTGTGACATTCCGGTATGAAAGGGCACACCACTACTGAGTGCCAAAAATTGAAGGATAAGATCCAAACGCTAATTGAGAACAAGGTCATACAGGCGAAGGAAGCCGCACCTAACGTCTGCAACAATCCCCTCCCTGATCATAGAGGTGATGGTGTACATGTGATAGAGACGAATGAAGAATGGGACCCTGAGGGGTCGATTGGGCTTATTCGAGAAGGCGATGACTTTAAAGTTGCAGTCACACTTACTCATATTGTGGTACAGACTCAGTCACTAATCGAGGTAGAGGTGGCTCCGCCCGCGGCCACCCCCGCTCCATTTAAGATAGAAGTGGTCACACCCTTCATAGTGACAGTATCAACCACACCCCCATTCAACTCAAAAACAATACCCTGGGATTATGTCACTGAGGCTCGGCGAAAAGGGAAGGCCAAGGTAGAGGAATCTAACGTTGCACAAGGAATTACTAGAACCAGAAGAGTCTATACACCTAAACATTTGTGAGGTTTAAGTAAGGAGGCCACTACTAGGCAGCCTATCATTGAGACCGGGCTAGATGACATGTGGAGGAAAGTACAGGCAATAGAATATTCTGTTGTTGACCATCTGAACAAAGGCCCTGCTTAGATATCTATCCTGTCACTATTACAGAATTCAGAGGCACACAAGAATGCTTTAATGAAAGTGTTGAGTGAGTCTTATCTACCCAATAATATCACTGGCAGAGAAATAGCCAATATGGTGGGGCAAGTACTAGAAAGTCATAAAATTATCTTCCATGAAGATGAACTACCACCTGAGAGGCTGAATCACAATCGAGCATTGCATATTACGGTGCAATTTGAAGACAAGTTCATTGTCAGGGTCTTGGTTGATGGAGGTTTGAGCCTAAATATTTGTTCATTGGACACTTTGAAAAGGTTGGACAAAGGTTTCCATGTAATACGGGTATGAAGCATGAATGTGAAGGCTTTCGATGGGTCCTAGAGGGCCATAATCGGGGAAATCAACCTTTGCTTGCAGATGCAGCCAACATGGTTTGACGTTGAATTTCAGGTGCTTAACATACTAGACTCATATAATCTTCTATTGGGACGACCATGGATGCATGCCGCTGGAGCTATGCCTTCCACACTACATCAAGCCGTGAAGTTTGAATGGAACCGTCAGGAGGTAATCTTTCACAGGGATGGAAGTAACCCTATTTACACTAGTCAAACCATCCCGGTCATTGGACATAGAAGAAGGCTAGGAGGGGAAATCTATCATCACCTTGAACGGGTCAATGCCATCGAAAAGGATAAGTGATGGAGTAACAAAATAAAAAGCATACTAGCATGGTTTGGATATGAACCTAGCAAAGGGTTAGGAAAGAACCTTCAAGGTATCACTAAACAAATACAACTGAAAAATCATGGTACCACCTTTGGG
Organism: Nicotiana tabacum; assembly: GCF_000715075.1. Classification (NCBI taxonomy): domain Eukaryota; kingdom Viridiplantae; phylum Streptophyta; class Magnoliopsida; order Solanales; family Solanaceae; genus Nicotiana; species Nicotiana tabacum. The sequence goes on along the minus strand of NC_134101.1, from coordinate 90,629,241 downwards.
CTCGAATACCAGTACACATGGTAGGAGTACAAGGATTGGTCACCTCCATGGCATGGACCCTATTACCCTCTTGAGAAGCCAGTGCCACATTTGGAACAAGCTTTTCACCAAGCTGATACGACACGGGGGACTGTAAAAGAGGAAGCACTAGCTGGTTTGAAGAATTTGTTCTTGGAGGATGAAGACATGGATTGTAGTGCCATAATTTAGGAGGAGGAGGAAGAAGGCCTCACTATCCAGACTGTAAAGAGGGGAGTCGTTCTCAGGAACTGGATCGCCACACCATCCCGAGCCCACCGAGTCCCTGGGTAGCTTAGTAGATTTTTACTTCTATAGCCATTCTAGGCATTTAAGATTTCCCATAATTTTGTTTTAAGCTTTACTTGTTTCAAAATAAATGCTTGATTCATTGAGCCGTACTTTGTCTGGACGATTTTTAAGTTTTAATCAAATGCATTTGCCCTTTATTATTCACTACTATCTTTACATTTTTTCCTTTCTATAGTGTTATTATTACTTTTCCTGATGAATTAGTGACTGTGACAAGTAATGAGTCCACACAACATGAGCATAGTGATTCAGAGGAAGAAGAGGAGATACCCGAGGAAATTGTTAGAGAGGTCGAAAATTTTGAGAATAAGCCCAAGCCCAGTTTGGACGAGACCGAAGCAGTAAATTTGGGAGACGCCGAGACCCTCAAGGAGACCTGCATCAGCATTCACTTGTCACCAACCGAGAAGGAAGAGTACATTCGCTTCTTAAAAGAGTTTGATGATATTTTCGCATAGTCATATGATGATATTACCTATTTGAGCACATCTATAATGACTCGCAAGTTGCCTACTAATCCCATGTGTCCGCCAGTCAAGTAGAAACTCCAAAAGTTCAAACTAGACATGAGCTTGAAAATCAAGGAGGATTTTACCAAACAGATCAAAGACAAAGTTCTTAGGGTAGTTTAGTACCCAACCTGGTTAGCTAACAATGTGCCAGTTCCGAAGAAGGATGGGAAGGTCCGAGTATGTGTTGACTACCGGGATTTAAACAGAGCAAGTCCCAAGGATGACTTCCTACTGCCAAATATACACATCCTGATCGATAATTTCGCTAAGCATGAACTCCAATCCTTTGTAGATTGCTTCGCAGGTTATCACCAGATTTGGATGGATGAAAAAGATGCAGAGAAGACAGCTTTCATCACACCATGGGGTGTATATTATTACAAGATGATGCCATTTGGTCTGAAGAATGCTGGGGCCACTTACATGAGAGCCATGACAACCATCCTCCATGATATGATACACACAGAAATATAGGTATACGTAGACGACGTCATTATCAAATCCAAGAGGGTCGCAGATCACATAGCGAACCTGAGAAAGTTCTTTGATAGGCTAAGGAGGTACAATTTGGAACTAAACATGGCAAAGTGTGCATTCGGGGTTCCCGTAGGAAAATTATTGGGATTCATCGTCAGTCGCCGGGGGATCGAGCTGGATCCGTCCAAAGTACAAGGCTATTCAGGAGTTACCACCACCCAAGAGCAAAAAGGATGTGATAAGCTTCCTAGGACGTCTCAACTATATCAGTCACTTCATAGCACAATCCATAGTTATATGTGAACCCATCTTCAAGATGATAAGAAAATATGCCGAAACAAGTTGGACAAAGGATTGTCAAAAGGCTTTTGACAAGATCAAGGAGTACCTGTCCACACCACCAGTTCTAGTCCTGCCAGAACCTGGATGATCTTTACTACTCTATCTATTTCTATTGGATGGAGTCTTCAGATGTGTTTTGGGACAACATGACGAGACGAGGAGAAAGAAGCAATCCATATATTACTTGAGCAAGAAGTTTACACCTTACGAAGCATGATACTCTCTGCTGGAATGCACTTGTTGTGCTTTGACCTGGACAACTCAAAAGTTGAGGCATTACTTCTGTGCCTACACTACATACCTCATATCCAGGATGGATCCTCTAAAGTACATATTGAAACCCATGCTACTGGGAAGTTGGCTAAATGGCATTTACTATTAAGCGAGTTCGATATCGTCTATGTAACTCAAAAAGCGGTCAAGGGACAAGCATTGGTAGATCATCTTGCTGAAAATCCGGTGGGAGGAGCATACGAGCCTTTGAAAAACATATTTTCCTAATGAAGAAGTGTTATTCGTAGGGGAGGATATTTCCGAAACATATGACAATTGGAGGATGTTCTTTGATGGAGCTGCAAATTTCAAAGGAGTAGGCATTGGAGCAGTTTTGGTATCAGAAATGGGTCAGCATTATCCGGTGTCTGTTAAACTCAGATTTTCCTGCACCAACAACATAGCAGAGTATAAAGCCTGCATACTAGGACTCAATATGGCAGTCGACATGAATATTCAGGAGCTGTTGGTGATTGGTAATTCAAATTTGCTCGTGCACCAGGTACAAGGAGAGTGGGCCACCAAAAATTGAATTTTGGTACGAGTGAACTCGTGGGTGAATGGGTGTTTGTATTTTGTGACTTTTATTCGATTTCAAGACGTGGGCCCGGGTTGACCTTTTTGGGGCGATTTTCTTATTTCTTGTTAAAGTCTTGATTTCACTTCTTAGATTAATTTCTTCTAGTTATATTTATAGTATGTAATTGTTTTTGGCTAGGTTTGGGCCATTTGGAGTCGGAAAATCATGGAAAAGGCATTCTTGCTGATTGATTGAACTTGGTTCGAGGTAAGTGACTTGCCTAACCTTGTGTGAGGGAAATCCTCTTAGGATTTGGTACTGTTGTGATACTTCTATGATATGTAAGCACCCGGTACGCGATGTGACGAGTGCGTACACAGGCTAATTTTTGTAAAATCCGATTTTTACTGAGCAGTAACCTGTTACATCTTAATTGAGTTATACTAGGATGTGTAGTTATTATGTTTAACTTAATATCACATATTTACGTGCCTTAAATGCTTATTTGAAATATGTGCGACATTCGTAGCTGATTTCCTATTTTTCCTTGATATGTATCAATCTTAATTGTAGAATTCTTGCTGTTAATTGTTGCATTCATCAGTTTCGAGCTGTGTGTTTACTTTTGGGACTGCGAGGTGGTACCTCAGAAGATCTCCTTGCATATTTACTTTTGGGATTGCGAGGCGGTACCTCGGGAGAACCCCCTGCACATTTACTTTTGAGACTACAAGATGGTACCTCTGGAGATCTCCTTGCATATTTACTTTTGGGACTACGAATCGGTATCTCGGGAGATCTCCTATTGAGAATTTACTTTTGGGACTATGAGATGGTATCTCGGAAGCGCCCCTGTTGTTTATCCCTATGTGTTGTACTGCTATTTTTATGTGGTTTTTTCTTTATTAAATTTCCAACCTCTTATTACATTGCTAAATTTTTTGCCTTATTTATTTTATACCAGTAGGGCCCTGACCTGAACTCATCAATACTCGACCGAGGTTAGGATTATTACTTACTGGGTACTGTTGTGATGTAATCATGCTACTATTCTACACATGTTTTGTGTGTAGATCCAGGTACCTCTTATCAGCCTCAATAATAGCAAGTAGTGAGATTGTGGCGACTTCAAGGTATATCTGCCCACGTATGCATACCTCGGAGTCCCCCTCTATTCCCTCCTATGTTGTTTACCTTTCCGTACTTTTTAGACTTTGGTATATAGAGATACTTAGTTTTTCTTCTATAGCTTGTGATTTATGATTACATGGTCTTGGGAATACTGTGTATACTTTAGTGCTGGGTTACTTGTACATGCCGAGAGGCATTTTGTCATTTTATAGTTATCTGTTACAGTCTAGTTGTTAAATTCTATTTTCATTTCTGTTATTTCGTAATCTGTTAGGCTTACCTATTCATAGAGACTAGGTTTCGCCACAACATCTTATGGAAGGAGATTTGGGTCATGACAAGTTGGTATTAGAGCTCTAGGTTCATAGGTGTCATGAGTCACAAAAATAGGTTTAGTAGAGTCTCGTGGATCGGTATAAAGACGTCTGTACTTATCTTCAGGAGGCTATGGAACTGATAGGAAAATTTCAATTCTTTTGATTCCTTGTCGTGCGAAATTGCTGACTTTGAAATTCTAAACTTCTATCTTATATTCTCTCACAAATAGGGAGGACACGAACAGTCGGATCAGATGACCAGGCACCCGCTCCCCCTACTAGATCTGCAAGATGCCGGGGCCAGGGTAGAGGCCGAGGATGTCCACGTGGTGTAGCCAAAGCACCTACGCAAGCTACTACAGAGGAGCCACCAGTAGCACCACTCGGAGCACAGGCACTTGAGATGCCTGTTACTATACAAGCTCTTTAGGAGACCCTTGCACAGTTTCTGAGCATGTTTGGCACTTTAGCTCAAGTAGGGTTGATCCCACTTGCTCCTTCCACATCTTAGGCTGAGAGAGGAGGATAGACTCCCGTCGCCCGCACCCCTAAGCAGTGGTTTCGGGTCTATCAGGTTCTAGAGGTTATACTAGTGCAACCGGTAGCCCCATTTCGGCCTAAGGTTAGTGCAACAACTTCTAAGGAGGAGCAGTTCAGGCCCAAGAGGAACAAAAAGTACCACCCTCCTACTTTTAGTGGCTTGGAGTCAGAGGATGCCCATGGTTTTGTTGAGGAATGCCATCGTATCCTCCGTACTATGGGTGTAGCAGAGTCGAGTGGGGTTTCTTTCACTACGTTCTAGCTTAGAGGAGCAGCCTATCAGTGGTAGCGTTCTTATGAGTTAGGTAGTCCAGCTGAGGTAGTTTCACTTACTTGGACTCAGTTCTCGGATGTGTTCTTGAGGGATTATGTTCCCGAGAGTCTCATAGATGTATGGTGCGCAAAGTTTGAGTAGTTACGCCAGGGTGCTATGACTGTGTCAGAGTATGCGGTTCATTTCAGTGATTTGGCTATGCATGCACTAACCTTGGTTGCTACAATTCAAGAGAGGGTCCATCTATTTATCGAGGGGCCCCACCTAAGTATCAGCCTTAGCATGGCCCGGAAGGTGGAGATGGATATTTCATACCAACAGGTTGTGAGTATTTCTAGGAGAGTGGAGAGTATGCTTGCTCGGGAGAGAAATGAGAGGGAAGCCAAGAGGTCTCGAGAGTCTGGCACTTATAGTGGTACTCGTGCCACAATTGTAGTATGTCATGGTAGGGGCTATGTGAGTCACCTTGTTCATTCAATACATCCAACCGCTAGTGGTATTCCTGCTACTCTTAGGCCCTAGGAGCCTTATTATACACCGCTAGTGTATAGTGCACCTCTTGCACGGGGTTCTTTTAGTGGGTCAGCCCAGTAGACCTGGCCCGAGCCATCTACAATGGCCACGTCCTCCGAGAGCTTGTTTTGGGTGTGGCGACACTCACCATATGGTAAGGGATTGCCACAGACTTAGGAGGGGTACACCTCCATAGACTTCTCAGGCACCTTGTGCTCTACCAGGTCCTCAGGCTATGATTACAGCACCAATTACCACCCCACCTACCCAGCCAGCTCAAGGTGGAGGTCGGGCAGGTAGAGGTCGCCTTAGAGGGGAAGGCCAGGCCATATATTATGCGTTTTCTACTTGTACAGAGGCAGTTTCTTCTGACTCTATCATTACAAGTATTGTTTCTATCTGTCATAGAGATACGTCAATTTCATTTGATCTAGGCTATAGCTATTCCTATGTGCCCTCTTATTGTGCCCCGTATTTAGGCGTATCTCGTGATTCTTTGAGTTCTCCTATTTATATGTCTACACCTATGGAAGATTTTATTTTTGTAGACCGTGTGTATTGGTCGTGTTTGGTTGTTCTTAGTGGTTTTGAGACCAGAACTGATTTATTATTGCTTAGTATGGTAGATTTTGATATTATTTTGGGCATGGACTGATTGTCTCCCCATTATGCTATTCTTGATTGTCATGCCAAGACCGTGCCTTAGGGTATACTCCAAGTAGAGTTATTTTATTTCTTAAAGCTCAACGAATGGTTGGGAAGGGGTGTGACGAGTATCTAGCTTATGTGAGAGATGTCAGTATTGATACCCCTACAATTGAGTCAGTCCTAGTAGTGAGGGATTTCCCTGATGTATTTGCAACTGATCTTCCGGGCATGCCGCCCGACAGAGATATGGATTTTGGCATTGATTTGTTGTCGGGCGCTCAACCCATCTCTATTCTTCTATATCATATGGCCCTCTTGAGTTGAATGAGTTGAAGGAACAGTTATAGGAATTTATTGATAAGGGCTTCATTTGGCCCAATGTGTCACCTTGGGGTGCTCCTGTGTTATTTGTGAAGAAAAAGGATGCTTCTATGCGTATGTACATTGATTATCGCCAGTTGAACAAAGTTACAGTGAAGAACAAGTATCCATTGCCTCGTATTGATGACCTTTTGATCTGTTACAAGATGCCAGAGTGTTTTCCAAGATCGACTTATGTTTAGGCTATCATTAGTTGAAGATTTGGGAGCTCGATATCCCGAAAACTACTTACAGGACTCGGTATGGTCACTACGAGTTTCTTGTGATATCATTTGGCCTAACCAATGCCCCAGCAACATTTATGCATTTGATGCATAGTGTATTTCAGACGTATCTTGACTCATTCATCATTGTGTTTATTGATGACATTCTGGTGTAATCCCAGAGTCGGGAGGATCATGAGTAGCACTTGAGGACTATGCTTCAGACCTTAAGAAAAAAGAAGTTATATGCAAAATTCTCAAAGTGTGAGTTCTGGATAGATTTAGTGGAATTTTTGGATCACGTAGTGTCGAGTGAGGGATCAAGGTGGATCCGAAGTTGGAAGCAGTGCAGAGCTGGCCTAGACCGTCCTCAAATATAGAGATCTAGAGTTTTCTTGGTTTGGCAGGGTATTATCGTCGATTTGTAGAGGGTTTCTCATCTATTGCAACACCTATGACTAGGCTGACCCAGAAGGGTTCTCCATTTAGGTGGATAGAAGAGTGTGAGGGGAGCTTCCAAAAGCTCAAGATAGCTTTGGCTACGGCTCCAATATTGGTATTGCCTATAGGTTCAAGGTCTTATATTGAATATTGTGATGTGTCACGGGTTGGTCTCGACGCAGTGTTGATATAGGACCATAGGGTGATTTCCTATGCGTCCAGATAGCTGAAGGTGCATGAAAAGAACTATCCTGTCCACAACATTGAGTTAGCAACTATTGTTCATGCCTTGAAGGTATGGCGGCACTATTTGTATGGTGTCCCTTGTGAGATGTACACCGATCACCGGAGTTTGCAGCATCTGTTCAAATAGAAGGATCTTAACTTGCATCAGCGGAGGTGGTTGGAGATACTTAAGGATTATTATATCACTATTCTATACCATCCCGAGAAGGCCAATGTGGTGGCCGATGCCTTGAGTCGTAGGGAAGAGAGATTGGGGAGATTAGCATATCTACCAGTAGCAGAGAGGCCATTAACATTGGATGTTCAGGTCTTGGCCAACCAGTTTGTTAGATTTGATATTTCTGAGCCGAGTCGAGTTTTGGCTTGTGTGGTCTTCCAGTCTTCTCTTTATAATCATATCAGGGAGCGTCAGTATGATGACCCCCATATGCTTGTCCTCAAGTACACGGTTCAGCATAATGATGCTAAAGAGGTTACTATTGGGGATGATGGTGTATTGAGAATGCATGACAGGTTGTGTGTGCCCAATGTAGATGGATTGCGTGAGTTGATTCTCCAGTAGGCTCACAGTTTGCGGTACTCCATTCATCCGGGTGCCACAAAGATGTATCAAGATTTGAGGCAGCATTATTGGTGGAGGATAATAAACAAGGACATAGTGGAATAAGTAGCTCGGTGTCTAAATTTCCAACAAGTGAAGTATGAGCATCAACGGCCAGGTGGGTTTCTTAAGAAGTTAGAGATTCTAGAGTGAAAATGGGAGGGTTTCACTATGGATTTTGTTGTTAGGGTTCCATGGACTCAGCGGAAGTTTGATGCAATTTGGGTGATTGTGGATAAGCTGACCAAGTCAGCTCATTTCATTCCTATGATGACTACTTATTCTTCCGAGCAACTGTCTCGAGTTTATATCCGCGAGATTGTCAGGCTTCATCGTATCCCAGTATCTATCATATCTGAATGGGGTACGCAGTTTACATCATGGTTCTAGAGGGCCGTATAACATGAGTTAGGTACTCGGGTTGATATGGACGGACAATATAAGCGCATTATTCAGATACTGGAGGATATGCTCCGTGCTTGTGTGATGGAGTTTGGGGCTTCTTAGGATCAATTCTTGCCACCTGTGGAGTTTGCCTACAATAACAGTTATTAGTCGAGCATTTAGATGGCACCATATGAGGCTCCGCATGGTAGGCAGTATCGGTCTCTAGTAGGGTGGTTCGAGCTAGGCAAGGCTAGGTTATTGGGTACAGACTTGGTTCAAGATGCTTTGGAGAAGGTAAAGGTGATTCAGGATCGACTTTGCATAACCTGGTCCAGATAGAAGAGTTATGCGGATTGTAAGGTTTGTGATGTTGTATTCATGGTTAGGGAGCGGGTCTTGCCCCAGGTTTTTCCCATGAAGGGTGTTATGAGGTTCGGGAAGAAGGGAAAACTGAGCGCGAGGTTTATTGGCCCATTCGAGGTGTTGCGATGAGTTGGGGAGGTCGCTTATGAGCTTGCCTTACCTCCCAGTCTAAGAGGAGTTCATCCAGTATTCTATGTTTCTATGCTCTGGAAGTACCACAACGATCTGTCTCATGTGTTGGATTTCAGCTCAGTCCAGTTGGACAAGGATTTATCCTATGTCGAGGAGCCGGTGGCTATTTTAGACAGGCAGGTTCGAAAACTGAGGTCATAGAACATTACTTCAGTAACGGGTCAGTGGAGGGTTCAACCGGTTGAGGAGGCGAGTTGGGAGATCGAACATGATATGCGCAACTGTTATCCTCATCTTTTTACCACTTCAGGTATGTCTCTATGCACGTTCGAGGATGAATGATTGTTTTAAGAGGGGGAGGATGTAACGACCCGACCGGTCATTTTGATAGTATTAGCTTTGATCCCTTATTTACTACTTTTCCCGTATTTTTTTCTTCTTATGTGACTTGCCGGGAGGTTTTGCTTTTTGTTTCGGAGTGAGTTCGGACACTTAGACCCTAAAACAAAAGCTTAAGTTTTAGGATTTTGACCGTAGTTGAAACTGTGTGAAGACGACTCCGGAATGGAGTTTCGTCAGGTCCGTTGGCTTAGTTGGGTGATTTTAGAATTAGGAACGTGTTCGGATTGTGTTTTGGAGGTCTGTAGCTGAAGCAAGCTTGAAATGGAGAAAGTTGAATTTTTGGGAAGTTAGACCGGAAGTGAACTTTTTGATATCAAGGTCGGATTCGGATTCCAGAAGTTGGAGTAGGTTTTTAATGTCGAATATGACTTGTGTGCAAAATTTGAGGTCAATCGGACGTGATTTGTTAGGTTTCAGCATCGGTTGTAGAAGTTTGAAGTTTCAAAGTTCATTAAGTTTGAATTAGAGTGTGGTTCGTGTTTTTGTTGGTGTTTGATGTGATTTGAGGGCTCGACTAAGTTTGTATGGTGTTTTGGGACTTAGTGGTATGTTTGGTTGAGGTCTCGAGGGCCTCGGGTGGACTCCGGTGGTTAACGGACTAGTTTTGGAGTTGGAAGATTTTAGAAATTTCTGGTGTTTTTAGTTACTGGTTTCTTCTTATGCGGTCGCGCAGGAGGAGGCGTGAACGCGAAGCCTTGAGTTAGGCAGTCACCTTTTTGTTCTATGCGATCGTAGGCACCATCCGCGATCGCGAGGTTTGTATGGCCAATGAATCGTGAACGCATGGCCCCTTCTGCGTTCGTAGTGAAGAAGAGAGGACCTGGGCAGTGGGAGGATTTACTCTATGCGGTCACGTGGAGTGTTACGCGGTCGGCGTAGGTTGGCTTGGAAATGGTCCACATTAGCGACCAAATATTTGCATTCACATTGAGTATTTTAAGATGTTGGAATTTTGTTCTACATGATCGCATGAGATGTTCCCCAATCGCGTAGTGTGAGCACCTGGGCAGACTATAACATTTCAAAAATGAGGGTTTAGCCATTTTTATCAACACTTGAGATAGAGAGCTCGAATTTGGACAAAATTTTGAGAAATTTTCAGAGGCATTGATTGGGAAATAATTCTTCACTTGTTTTTGGTTATATTCCACTAGCTATCGTTAATTCCATCCTTTAATTTCACACTTCAGTTGAGAAATTGGGGGAAAAAATGGGAAAAGTTATTCAACAAAAATTTTGGGTTTTGATTGAGATTTTTACATCAGATTTGAGTAATTTTGGTATGAGTGAACTTGTGGGTGCATGGATATTCGTATTTTGTGACTTTTACCCGATTTTGAGACATGGGCCCGGGTCGACTTTTTTTGGGGGGCGATTTTTTAATTTCATGTTAAAGGCCTTATTTCACTAATTACATTAGTTTCTTATAGTTATATTTAGCGTATGTAATTGTTGTTGGCTAGATTTGGGTCATTCGAAGTCGGAAAATCGTGGAAAAGGCATTCTTATTGATTGATTAAGCTTGGTTCGAGGTAAATGGCTTGCCTAACCTTGTGTGAGAAAACTCCCCTTAGGATTTGGTATTGTTGTGATACTTCTATGATACATGAGCGTCGTGTACGTGAGGTGACGAGTTCTTACACATGCTAATTGTGGTTAAATCAATTTTTTACTGAATAGTAACCTGTTACATCTTAATTGAGTTACACCAGCTTGTGTAGTTATCCTACCTAACCTAATATCGCATGTTTACGTGTCTTAAATGCTTATTTAAAATATATGCAACATGCTTAGTAGATTTCATGTTTTTCCTTGATCTGTATCAATCTTAATTGTTGAATTCTTGTTGTTAATTGTTACATTCATCGGTTTCGAGCTGTATGTTTATTGTTGGGACTACGAGGCGGTACCTCGTGAGATCCCCCTGCATATTTACTTTTGGGACTACGAGGCAGTACCTTGGGAGAACCCCATGCACATTTACTTTTGAGACTATAAGGCGGTAGCTCGGGAGATCTCGTTCCATATTTACTTTTGGGACTACAAGACGGTATTTCAGTAGATCCCTTATTGAGCATTTTTATTTGGGACTACAAGACTGTATCTTGCGAGCACCCCTATTGTTTTTCCATGTGTGTTGTGTTGCTATTATTCTGTAGCTTTCTCTTTGTTAAATTTTCAGTCTCTTATTACATTGCTATATTCTTCTGCTTTATTTATTTATACCAGTAGGGCCCTGACCAGATCTTGTCAATACTCGACCGAGGTTAGACTTGGCACTTAATAGGTATCATTTTGATGTACTTATGCTACTCTTCTGCACATGTTTTGTGTGCAGATCCAGGTACCTCTTATCAGCCTCGATATCATTGAGCAGTGAGATTGTGGAGACTTCAAGGTATATCTACCTGCATCCGTAGACCTCGGAGTCCCCCTCTATTTCCTCATATGCCGTTTACCTTTCCATATTTTCTTAGACTCTAGTGTATAGAGATACTTAGTTTTTCTTCTATAGCTTGTGACTTATGTTGTGCTGCGTTTTCTCGCGAAAGCGGGTTTCGACATCGTGACAACTCCTTTGGATGGGAGATAGAGTATTAAAAGGAGAAGAGTCAGCACCTAATGGTTTTTGAGGTGCGTTAGGGAACCTTTTATGCAGATAACTCTGTTTGACTAGTCAACTCCACTAAAGATTGGGTAAGGGCCCAAATTACCTCGAAGAGAAGGTGTTAGGCACTCTTCGAGGTCCATAACTGTGGGTCACGATGGAACTTAAGATTATGTGGATTATAATTAGGCTAAGTGATCAAATAAACAAAGGGAATATAAAGGTCAAATAATTTCATTGCAACACGATTAACATAGATCTTAGTACGAATACAAGGTTACAACTATTTAGATCTAATAGCAACATATAAAGGAAGGGGGGTCCTACATTTTTTATCCTAAAGGATCACCCTGTGCAACATAAATAATACTTCGCAACCCCCTTGAGGTAGGGAGTTACACATATTATTCAGCAGGCACAGACTATCATCTCCTACTCCCTAATTACTATGTTAAAGTTGTTTACCTAAAAGCGCTCTAATTCAATTCTAAGTCGTGCTCTATGTGAGCACTATCCGTCCCATACCTACAGTCCAGGAGGCATTGGACCTCTATTTGGGTGGTTCTAGACCATACCTAGGGTGCTCAAAAATGTTAACATACAAAAAACATATTGGACTTCAAATATGGGCGGTTAATGGCTCAAGTTAGCCTCCACACTTAACCAACAAATGCACGGGAAACAGGTTTTCATGTTAGGTAGTTTCAGAATTAAGAACCTTAAGCCCTATAGACATGATTTCTATGTGTCTTTGAATTGAAAATATAGGCAGTTTCAGATGCAAGGCACTGCTCATAGACAAGATTATACAGTTGTTGCATGTTGATTATTGAGATTATAGGTTTCAGTTATTAAACCTATAGATGCTGTGTCTAAGTGATTTACGCACTAAGGGGAAGGAAATCTATTAGAGAAAAGCCTAGAATTACTCATGCTTTCTGATAGCGGCATAAATAAGAAGTAAACAACGTTTGAGAAATTCAACATTAACACTTTAGAGCGAGTAGTTATACTCTATAGGTAGGATCTCTAACAATTAGCGCTTGGAACCAATTTTATTATGCTTATACCCATATAGATATGTTTTCTAAGTGAGCATTATGATACAATAGCAAATGGAATAATTAAAATCCTATAGGCATGATTTCTAGTAGATATGCTGCAGTTATGAGAATTGAAAGAAAGTTCAGTGGTATTTGTTTCTTATAGGTAGGTTTTTTAGTAATACGTAGTAGTAGAAATAATTGACGTATTTGTACTCATGTTTTGCTAATATCCAAATAGTATGAGTGTGTGCTTCTCCTAACGACCTGATTTCTACAGTGCACATAGAAATTGAATGCCAATATGTAACATGTTGCATAACAAGTAGGTCACATGAATCCTGTGAGCATGTATTATACCCTTGCATGTAAATATTTGAATCTACCCGTTCCCCATTATTACTAACACCCCAATTGTTTATTACAAAGTTATTATAGACCCAATGATAAATGTAATCACAAATATTATACAAATAATGACATTAGGCTCATGGCAGGCCCAAAAGGAAACTCCTAATGTTGCTTGGGCCTTCAACAACTCTCATGTAGCATACCCAGATTTCCAACAGGGAACGATATTCATCAGAACAACCCAGAATCCATAACCAAATCACAAAACCATAGATTCACCATATTATCCTGACATTGAATCACTTAAACTAACCAATTTACATATTTAGTAGACAGTAGGAAGAAAGAATTGAGTGTCAAAGATAGTTCAGGTCTCAGTTGTAGAGAGAGTGGCTAAAAGACCCCAATCCTAGTGTGTTAGAGTTCTTTGTGTTTAGATCCTTTTCTTTGTTAAACTTGATTGATTCTAAACTTCTTACCTTTTTAACTCAGCTTTGTTAAAACCCTAATTTCCTGAAAATTCTTCTCACTTGTTACTGAGAGTTTTTAAAAAGATCTCCTTTACCTGTGGCTATGTGTTAAACTATTTCCTTCATTTTTAGTTCTATGTGATTACTTGACTATGTTGACTACTATGCTTCGAGTAGGTTCATTTACTACTGAGCCCTAGCCTACTCCTGTTACTACTGTACGTTTGTGTTGCTTCTTTTATCAATATGGTTGACCTTGCATGATTGATACTCTTGTTCATTCTTCTCTATTTATATGGGGAAGTGAAGAGTCAGTGCAGAATCATGATTCTTTCTTAATTGATCTTGATTGATTGCGAAGGTTTTCTTATAAACCCCTAATTCCACCCATTTGTTTGAATTGATTTATTCATTTCCTTTATTTGTTGTGATATTGCACCCGTGCTGAATCCTTTCCCAAATTAAGTATATTTTGTACTTAGATTTAATTTATTTACTCTATACTTTTAATATTCCCTATATGGTCAGAAATCAATATTTCTCAAATTGGTTTTCTTTCCTTAATTATTCCTTTCAGTATCCGTTTGAACAGTAATTCCTTGATTAAAGGAAAATACTTGTATTAATTGATTCTAATTGTGATTATTTCCATGTTTGTGTTAAAACTTTACTTATTACCGTATTTTCTACTCGTTTTCAAAGCTACAAATACCCTACCCACTTTTCTCTAAAGACACGAACAATTTAGTTCAGAACATACACTTATACACTCAAAACTTTCTTTCTCTACTACTACTTGTGTTATTGCTTTGTCTAGCCGGCTGAAAGCCAAGGCTAGACTGTGGAATCCTACTTGTTTTACCTTTCTGCACTTTGCTTTCTCAATTGGTATGTCCTAGTTAATTTTAAATCTTCAACAACAACATGCTTCTTTAATTGTTTCAGTTTCTCTCATTCTTGCCTACTTCTGCTTGTGATTCTGTCGTGAAACCTGCAGTCAAGTTACATTACCAACATGCTATAATGCCTCCCCTTTCACTTTAAATTAATGCACTCCCCTATGTGTGTTTCAAGGCATACTTTGTCAGTCACTTAGTGTGTACTTGCCATCCCAAGTCCCTATCCATTCAATGTGCTTATGTTCTTTTTGACTAGCATGTGATCATGCCAGTATCAGCTATTGTTGTGCATGTCCAACTAGTTCTAAGACCCTTGATGGGGTTATGTGTTTATAGTCAAATGTCGGTGTGTCCCAAATCCCTTGACCCCTGCATGACTACTGATTCTGTGTGTGATCCCATCTTGGGAGTTTTGAGTTTTGTTTACTACTACAACTGATTTTAATCACCTTTGCTACTGATTGCTTTCAAAATGGACTACCATTCCAGTTTTTAAATAAATCCCTTTCAACCCATGTTCTGCACTACCACTATACTCTTAGAATTTAGGTTCTGCCCCTTTTGTGTGAACCTTGCCTTGGGACCCTTGAGTTTCCTTTGAACTTGGACACATAAGAGTTGATGCTTCCACACTACACACACGCTCTTGGTTATGCAATCCAGGTGTGAGCACTGCTCAGGATCCTTTGAGGTCCTTAGGGAACTCTGACACACCCAGATATGAGCAAGGTTTTGGAACAATATTGGAATTGAAGTGGTTTATTACATAACTCAGAGAGGAAGTCAGGATCAGGCTTCCTATGGTTGTAACTTCTTATGGTTGCACTGCTTTTGTAATTCAATCATTTGGTCTGTAATGATTTGTAAACAACTCTGGGGGTGGATAGTGTAATAGTAAGGGGTGACTATCCATGCTTTCACTATCAAAAGGGTAGAAAACATGTTATTAGGTTTACATTCCTACTTGCATAGAAAACATGTTATTCAGACTTCTTTTCTGAGTTATATAATGAATCTGTTTCTGACTTAAGCACCCTACTTTAGGATTTTTAAATTCATACCTTAACTGTGTATGAGTCATACTATCTATGTGCATTCTTTGTAGAGGTATAACTACGCCTTCTACTTGCTTATGTGTTCCCCCTAATTGCAGTCTTATATGTTTTTGTATGTCGCCTTAGTATTTTTCCTTTAAACCTGAGGGTCATCCTAGAACCCCCCTCCTTATAGGAATAGTAGTCTTAAATTCCTCCGGGACTGATAGGAAGGGACGGGTAATAGCATGCAATAAAGGTCTAGACCAATAATCGCTCTAATTACCTTCATGGGGTGGGAAAGGATAGATATGGATATGATGACCGGTGCATTAATGCCATGTGTATCCCCTATTCTGAGGAGTGCCATACCGGGTATTGCATTGATGTGATCCATATTACAAACAAACCTAGGACACCCCTTTATTTTTTACAAGTATTCTTAGACTATAACTCTTTTCAAAACCTTGCTTTTATTGTTTTTCAAACACTTGTGTATTTAAACTCAAAATGCCCTATTATTTGAGCCTTTATTTGTTTATTTTCTAATTGCACAAATTCACCAAAAACTATCTGGCCGGGAACCACACTAGTGGATCCGGAGGGGTGCCTAACACCTTCCCGTTAGGATAATTTCATGCCCTTACCCTATCTTTGGTTATCAAATATAGTTGTAGTTGGACCTTATAGGTGCCCTAACACACCTTAAAATCTTTAGGTGGCGACTCTTCAAATTCCCAATTCCCTAAAAGGAAATGAGTCATTACATCCCTTGAAATCGCTTCACCGGTATACTCCGCCGATGGATCCTAAACTACATACGACCTAATTCCGGTAAGATTAGGGATATGTAGGCAATTCAGAAGCCAGGGTGCGACCTAAATCTTCTTCAAACCGTTCCGCTCGGTCAAAATTGGCCATCATATCGTTACCCGACAACTCTTTCATCATTCTCGGGTAAAGAGGGGCAGCTCCCTATATATTTTTAATGTGCAAAATAACTTCAAAATAGCATATATATGCATATATAAGCATGTCCAAATGTTTTATTATTTTTCCATAAATTTTAAGGGTTTAAATTGATTTTTTTTTATCCATAAAATCCCAATAATTATTTCCAAAATTATCATTTTGATAACTGATCTATTGGATTTTAATAGTTTATGCCAAAATATGGCCAAAGTGATTTTTACATATTCTTACAATTTTATTTAGTATTTTTAAAGATAAATTGCACATAATTGCATTATTGGCTCTTTTAAGGTTTAATTATGTTTTGTACGCATAAAATTGGGTCCTATATTTTTAAATTGTTTTTTATGTGTTACAAATCATTTTAGTACTTTCAATTTATTTTCAGAAAACTATTTGCTGTTTTTTACAAATTAAAAAGGGAAAAGTGGCTATTTAACTCTTAGCCACATTTGGCTTTCAATTATAACCAAATTGAACCCCAATTTCCCAACCCAATTCTCTTTTAAAACCAACCCAAACCCGGATCCCTACCTACCCCTTTTAATCTAGGCCGTTGATTCAAATCAACGGCCACCATTTCACCTTACCATTTTTAACCCAAAACGACCCCTAAACCTAAATCATTTCTACCAACCCGCCGCCCTTGAATCCCTTCTCCTCTCAAACTCTCTCTGAAAACCTAAGGCTAACCCCAGCCACCGCCACCCAAATCCACCCTAATCCCCTTTGATTCTCACCTAATCAATGGACTCCCTGGGTGTTTGAGACGTGTACTCGTCTCCTACGTCCCCTGGTGGCCCGCTTGTGTGATTTTTTGGACAGATCTCGAAGAAATCTGGTCCAATCCTTGCTCAACTCCTATCCATGGCCTCTTTCCGGCCATTCGTGGCTGCTCGAGTCAGATCCTTGGCTTTTCCGGCTAGATCGGTAACCTTTCAAAGATTTTCTCACTTTTCTGGGTTTTCTGAAACCCTAACCGTTAAGATCTTTCAATTTTCTTTCAGATCTATCTTAGATTTGTGTATGTTATGAACCTATTAAGTATTTTCCTCAAAGCTTTTCCGATTATTTTTTTCAAAGCAACTTTCCATCTTAAAAAATTAGGGTTTCTTAAACTCTTTTTAAAAGATCTCTTCTCCGATTTTCAGTGTTGTTTTAGGATTTCACTATGTTTAAATGGTTTGTTTACGTTCTTCTTCTACCTGGTTCATGATACGCTCAAATTACCCTTTAATTAAATAGTGTAAGACGATCAGTGTCAAATATAATAACCCAACAAGTTTGGGGTCGAATCGCACAGGGAATAGGTGTGAAAAGGTTACTCAAAGAGTGTGTTACTTGACTAATGTCGTAATTCTATTCAGTTAATGGTAACAAGAGTATTAATTGAGTTTGGTTTGAAGAAATAACTAATTGTGATATTGAGAGTGTAAATAATTTGATTAAAGAAACCAAGGTTGTGTCCCCTTCAATGTAGTGTAATGCTATCAGTGTTAATATGATATATTTCTAATGGAAGGTTCTTTTGATATGCAAATGAATTCTAAATGACTACCCAATATTTTTCAATAGTTGGCTAGTATTTCCTCTTTACGATTTTGACAAATGTAAAAGAGTTGCAATTAAGAATAATCAATATATACCAAATAAAACCCAGTTATTCCTAAGCGATTCTATTAAACAAGGTTTAAAGCCTTGAGTCTTTGATATTTATTTCTACCAAATTCCAACCCATTTTCCAAGCAAAGTATGAATTTAATGGCACTTGTTAATGTTTGCAACCACCAATAATAAATGAAGAATGAGAAGTAAATAAATATCAACCAACCATTATATATATATTCAATGTTAAACACCCATTAATATAACACCCATTTAGGGTCCACAACCTTACTATTTAAAGTTAACTACACATACTAAAATACAAAAGGAAGAGAATATTTAATGCCATAAAGCTTACAAAGTGAAAGATTCTTGATCCCAAAAGCTTCCAAAAGAGAAGAATATTAAATCCTTGTATTGTAGCTCCAAAATCAGATAAGATGTCCCCACAAAACCCCAATAAATCTATTTATTGTGGGTGAAAACTCGGGACAAAATTTGGACAAAAATACCCTTTCCAATTAAATATGCGACCGCATATCTGATGCATAACAGACATGTGGTCCTCTTGACATAACCATCGCATCTTCAAACCCTAGTTTCCAGTCCTTCATCACATTGATGTTCTACGGTCCGCATTGTAGATATACGATCACATTTCGTGTCGCATTTTCTGCCTACAACAATCTTCATGTCGAGTTTGCGGTCCATTATGCGGCTCGCAAACAGGTTATGCGATCGCAGGTTGGACCGCATTTCTTGCTCTGGACTTTGCCCAGAAATTTGTTGTGGTTTGCGATTCCCTTGCACATTCTGCGGCTCGCATGTTGGATTTGCGATCGCATATCCACATTTGCGATGCCTTTTTGCTCTTTTCTTGTCTTTTTGTGGCTTTTTGATTTCATTTCCATGCTCGTAATCCTTAAACCTCATACACTGCAAAAACATTAAAATTACATAAGTATAAAAGACAATTGCATCTAAAACAAACTAAAATCTAAGCAATTTGTATCAAATGTGCTGAAATTATCCGGCATATCAACACCCCCAACTTAAACTCTTTCTTGTCCTCAAGCAACTAAGACAACACTATCCTATTCTAGACTCCATCTAAAATATATGAAACAATAGTGATCATGGACGGTGTTTGTTGTTAGTACTACAAGCATGCATTTGCGATTGCTTTACCCTTCCTGAACCATCAATATTTACAAAGAAACTAATTAACTTGTGAAACTTTAAGCCTCGACCAATTTGTCAAAATGTTACCCTCAATTGAGTGCACTTGCATTTGACTCAAAAACTCAACTTCTGTTCAACCTCACAATTCATGTGCCCTCACTAGGAAGAATCTCCCAAAATCACAATATTTACAATGACAACAAAAAGGGACGAATTCACAAATACACTCACTCCCAGAAAGAGTTTCAAGTGTTACAACATACCATACCATAGGCTTGCCCTTATTTTAATTAGTTGTTTTATTCTAAGAATGCTCGATTGGCATCATGATAGATCGACGGCCAATAATAACCACATTAAATCACCTTATCCGCCGTTTGATTTCCCCCATGGTGACCCCCAACCGGTGAATCATCGAATGCCTTTAGAATTGGCATAATCTCTTCTTTTGGAACACACCTTATAATGATTTTGTCAGCACAAACACGAAACAAGAATGGTTCTTCCCAATAGTATTGTCGACAATCTCTCTAGAACTTCTTCTTTTGATAGGATTCCAATCCCTCTGGAATAAGGTCACCAACCAAGTAGTTAGCAATATCAGCATACCAAGGAGCAAAAGTGCTAGATAATGCGAATATGTGTTCATCCTGGAATGCATCATTGATTTCAAGATCTCCCTTTGGCCTTCCTGCCTCTTCAAGCCTTGATAAATGATCCGCTACTTGATTTTGAGTTCCCTTGCGATCCTTGACCTCGAAGTCAAATTCTAGCAACAACAAGACCCAAAGAATCAACCGAGGTTTTGCATCCTTCTTTTCCATGAGATAGCAAAAAGCAGCATGATCTGTGTACACTATCACCTTGGATCCCAACAAATAAGCCCAGAAATTCTCAAAGGCATAGACAATGGCAAGAAGTTCTTGCTCAGTCATCGTGTAAGTCATTTGCACCCCATTGAGTGTCTTACTTGCATAATAGACTGGGTGGAGAAACTTGTTGTGACGTTGGCCAAGCATTGATCCAATAGCTACACTACTGGCGTCACACATGAGATCGAAAGGAAGAGACCAATCGGGTGTGACAATATTAGGTGTTGTGGTTAGCCTTTGCTTCAATTCCTCAAAGGCTTTGAGACATTTCTCGTCAAACACAAATTTGGCATCTTTCTCAAGGAGTTTGCACATAGGATTTGCAATCTTGGAAAAATCCTTGATGAAATGCCTATAGAAACCGGCATGCCCCAAGAAACTTCGAACACCTTTAACGGAAGTAGGAGGAGGAAGCTTGGAAATAATCTCGATCTTTGCCCGGTCAACCTCTATGCCATGTTTTGAAATTTTATGCCCCAATACACTACCTTCATCCACCATGAAATGGAATTTCTCCCAGTTGAGCACAAGGTTGGTCTCTTCACATCTCTTAAGCACTTGTCTAAGATTGTTAAGATAGTGCTCAAAAGAGTCACCTACCACCGAGAAGTCGTCCATGAAAACCTCTAGAAAATCCTCCACCATGTTAGTGAAAATGGACATCATACATCTTTGAAAAGTAGCTGGAGCATTGCACAAACCAAATGTCATCCGGCTAAAAGCAAAAGTTCCATAAGGGTGAATGTTGTCTTCTCTTGATCCTCCAATATGATGTTGATTTGGTTGTAACCGGAATATCCATCAAGAAAGCAATAGAATGACCTTCCCGCTAGCCGATCAAGCATTTGATCAATAAAAGGTATAGGGAAATGGTCTTTGCATGTGGCATTGTTGAGCTTCCAATAATCCATACACACCCTCCATCCGGTCGCCGTTCTTGTTGGGATGAGCTCATTTTTATCATTTTCAATCACGGTTATGCCTCCCTTTTTCGGCACACATTGCACCAGGCTTACCCAAGAACTATCGGCAATAGGGTAGACTACCCCGGTATCCAACTACTTGATGATTTCTTTCTTTACTACCTCTTGCATGGATGAGTTCAACCGTCATTGATATTCCACACTTGGTTTTGTCTCACTCTCCAATTGGATCTTGTGTTCGCAAATTTCGGGGGAAATCCCTCGGATATCCGCAATTGTCCATCCAATGGCTTGCCTATTCTCCTTCAAGACTTCCAACAATTGTTCTACCTGCACATCATTAAACAAAGAAGAAAAGATCACCGGTAAAGTATCATTTGAGCCAAGAAATTTATACCTCAAGTATGGTGGAAGTGGTCTGAGCTCTAGTTGCGGTGGCTCAATAATAGAAGGTTTTGCGGGAGGAGTGACTATATTCCCCAAGTCGACAGAGAGCTTTGCTGGAGCATAAGTGTAGGACCCAAGCCCCTCCAATGCATTTACCGATTTCATATATCCTTCAATATCTTCACCATCAAAGTTCACCAAAATAACCGCCAACGCCTCAGCAAGGCATTGTTCGTCCATCTTCAATTCAACAGCATCTTCCACTTCATCAACAACATCAATCACTGAGATGCTCTCATATTCATGTGGTAGTTTCATACCCTTGCTTTCTTAGAATGTGACCTCTTCATCATTCACACGAAATTTGATATCATTCCATTTTGAATCCGTTAATGCTCTTCCTGTGGCTAGGAATAGTCTCTCCAAAATGATAGGGATCTCTTTGTCAACTTCACAATCAAGGATTACAAAATCGGCGGGTAAATGAAACTTCCCCACTTTAATAAGCACATCATCAACAATTCCCACCAGTCTCTTTATGGAGCGATCAGCCATTTGCAATATCATACTTGTGGGCCTTGTCATACCTAACCCCGCTTGTTTGTAAATGGCAAAAGGCATCAAGTTGATGCTATCCCCATTATCACAAAGGGATCTTGCAAAATTATGTGCCCCAATAGTACAAGGAATGGTAAAAGCTCCCGAGTCTTCTTTCTTTTGAACGGTAGATGTTGAAATGATGAAACTAACTCGGTGAGTCACATCCACCACTTCATTTTTTGTGGTCCTCTTCTTGGTAATCAAATCTTTCAAATATTTAGCAAAACCCGACATCTCTTGAAATGCGTCCACAAATGGAATATTCACTGATAATTTCTTGAGAATGTCATCGAACTTTTCGAGTTTGCTATCGTCAACCTTCCTAGCAAGTCTTTGAGGGATTGGAGGAGGAGTTCTAGGAAAAGTTGGTGGAGTTTTTGGTGTCTCTTTTACCTTTTCCTTTACCTCTTCCCGGTTTTCTTGTTGCACTTTCAACTCTTCCGGAACCTTTTCAACTTCAACAACACTTGGCACTTCAACCTCAACTTGATGTTTGGACTCTTCAACTTCAACCACTTGTTCACTCCCACCTTGTAGTACCTTCCCACTCCGAGTAGTAATCCCCATGACATGAGAAGTTGGACCACTCCCACTACCTTGGGGTTCACAATTGTGTCACTTGGAAGTGTCCCTTTTTGCTTGGGATTTTGTTACCTAGAGAGGTCTCTCATTTGCATCTCCAATTTTTGAATGGATGCGGTATGAGAACCAACAAGCTCGATCATATTCCTCATAGAAGTGTCGGACATCTCTTGATTTTGCAATACCCATTCAAGCATGCCTTCCAACTTAGACTCACTTGAGGAACATTGATTTGAATATTGACCCTTTGGAGGAACATAAGGGTTTGAACTCCGATTTGGGAAGTTTTTGTTGTTGTTCCAATTACCTTGATTTGAGCTGCCTTGGTCATTTCTCCACTGTTGGTTGCCTTGTCCTTGCGGGTGAGTCCTCCATTGATTTTGTTGTCCTTGACCTTGGTATTGTTTCCTTTGATATCCTCCTTGAGAGTTGTTGACATAGTTTGCCTCCTCAAAGTCTTCATTTTATATGGGTTGCATATCTTCCACCATATTTACTTTCTTCGTTTGGCTTACTGTAAACATCTTTGTCAACACATTGATATTTGTGGCAAGCCCTGCAATCACTTGATCCCTCTCTTGGTTTTCCTTGATCATGGTGGTAAAGGAAGGAGACTCATATGCAATTCCACCTGTGGTGTCCTCTGAGTGTCATGCTTGATTATGCTTCGACATTTTGTCAAGTATTTGTGTGACTCTTGCGAATGATTTGTCCATGAAAGATCCGTCAGCTGCATTCTTGGCTATAGATTGGTTCATAGGATCCAAGCCCATGTAGAATTTTTTTCAACAAGATAGAATACGGAAAACCATGATTGGGAGACCTCACTAAATATAACTTGAACCGATCCCATGCCCCATGTAGATGTTCTCCCAGTACTTGCTTGAAAAATAAAATTTTATCCCGAAGCTCAGACTTCTTACTTTGTGGGAACCATTTAGCTAAGAATACCCAGACAAGTTTAGGACAAGAATGAATGGAGTTTGGTGGCATATTATGAAGCAATTTCCTTGCGTCCCCAGCTAGTGAGTACTTGAAGCACCTCAACCTTAAAGCATCATCCGAGACGTTGTTCTGCTTATGTATCACACACACACCCAAGAAGTTTCTAAGATGTGTCGGATCATCATCAATGGAATTCCTGAAAAACCCATCTGCTTTGAGCATAAGGATTAAACCATGTTTCACCTTGAAAGTTGCAATGCCAACGGCCGGAGGTACAATAGCATTTGTATCCTCAATGTACTCCTCTAAGTCCGCAAAAGGATTTTCTTCCATTTCCGCCTCCATTTCTTCTTCATATTTGGCCATGTTTTCCTATCAACACCAAGCAAAACAAACAAAGTGTGATAGAATAGACTAATACGTAAAGTAAAGCACACACTAATTAGTAATTTCAAAACCGTATTCCCCGGCAACGACGCCAAAATATGATACACTCAAATTACACTTTAATTAAATAGTATAAGGCGGTCGGTATCAAATATAATAACCCAAAAAGGTTGGGGTCGAATCCCACAGGGAATAGGTGTGAAAAAGATACTCAAATAGTGTGTTACTTGACTAAAGTCGTAATTCTATTCGGTTAATGGTAACAAGAGTATGAATTGAGTTTGGTTTGAAGAAATAACTAATTGTGATAATGAGAGTGTAAATAATTTGATTAAAGAAACCAAGGTTGTGTCCCCTTCAATGAAATGTAATGCTATTAGTGTTAATATGATATATTCTAATGGAAGGTTCTTTTGATATGCAAATGAATTCTAATTGACTACCCAATATTTTTCAATAGTTGGGTAGTATTTCCTCTTTACGATTTTTCCAAATGTAAAAGAGTTGCAATTAAGAATAATCAATATATGCCAAATAAAACCCAGTTATTCCTAAGTGATTCTATTAAACAAGGTTTAAAGCCTTGAGTCTTTGATATTTACTTCTACCAAATTCCAACCCACTTTCCAAGCAAAGTATGAATTTAATGGCACTTGTTAATGTTTGCAACCACCAACAATAAATGAAGAATGAGAAGTAAATAAATATCAACCAACCATTATATATATATATTCAATGTTAAACACCAATTTAGGGTCCACAACCTTAGTATTTAAAGTTAGCTACACATACTAAAACACAAAAGGAAGAGAATATTTAATGCCATAAAGCTTACAAAGTGAAAGATTCTTGACCCCAAAAGCTTCCAAAAGAGAAGAATATTAAAGCCTTGTATTGTAGCTCCAAAATCAGACAAGATGCTCCCACAAAACCCCAATAAATCTATTTATAGTGGGTCAAAACTCGGGACAAAATTTGGACAAAAATATCCTTTCCGGTTAATTATGCAACCGCATATCTGTCGCATAACAGACATGCGGTACGCATTCTTGACATAACCATCACATCTTCAAACCCTAGTTTCCAGGCCTTCATCGCATTGATGTTTTGCGGTCCGCATTGCAGATCTGCGATCGCATTTCACGTCACATTTTCTACCTTCAACAATCTTCATGTAGAGTTTGTTGTCCATTATGCGGCTCGTAAATAGGTTATGCGATCGCTGCTTGGACCACATTTCTTGCACTGGACTTTGCCCAGAAATCTGTTGTGGTTTGCGATTCCTTGCGCGTTCCGCGACTCGCATGTTGGAATTGCGATCGCATATCTACATTTGCGATGCCTTTTTGCTCTTTTCTTTTCTTTTTGTGGCTTTTTGTTTTCATTTCCATGCTCTTAAATCCTTAAACCTCATACACTGCAAAAATATTAAAATTACATAAGTATAAAAGATAATTGCATCTAAAACAAACTAAAATCTAAGCAATTTGTATCAAATGTGCCGAAATTCTCCAGCACATTAGTTCATCGTGTTTAAAACCTTAAGTATTGTGGTTTCATCCGAGTTTTGGAAACTGTCTTTGTTTGTCTTGTATGTATACTGATTTCGACTGAGTTCTTTGTGTTTAGATCCTTTTCTTTGTTTAACTTGACTAATTCTAAAGTTCTTACCTTTTTAACTCAGCTCTGTTAAAACCCTAATTTCCTAAAAATTCTTCTCACTTGTACTGAAATTTTTAAAAAGATCTCCTTTACCTGTGGTTACGTGTTAGACTGTTTCCTTCATTTTTGGTTCTATGTGACTACTTGACTATGTTGACTAGTATGCTTCGAGTAGGTTCATTTACTACTGAGCCCTAGCCTACTCCTGTTACTACTGTACGTTTGTGTTGCTTCTTTTATCAATATGGTTGACCTTGCATGATTGATACTCTTGTTCATTCTTCTCTATTTATATGGGGAAGTGCAGAATCATGATTCTTTCTTGATTGATCTTGATTGATTGCGTAGGTTTTCTTATAAACCCCTAATTCCACCCGTTTGTTTGAATTAATTGATTCGTTTACCTTATTTGCTGTGATATTGTACCCCTGTTGAATTCTTTCCCCAATTAAGTATATTTTGTACTTAGACTCAATTTATTTACTCTATACTTTTAATATCCCCTATATGGTCAGAAATCAATCTTTCTCAAATTGGTTTTCTTTCCTTAATTATTCCTGTTAGTATCCGTTTGAACAACAATTCCTTGATTAAAGGAAAGTACTTGTATTAATTGATTCTGATTGTGATTATTTCCATGTTTGTGTTAAAACTTTACTTATTACCTTATTTTCTACTCGTTTTCAAATCTATAAATACCCTACCCTCTCTTCTCTAAAGACATGAACAATTTAGTTTAGAACACACACTTATACACTCAAAACTCTCTTTCTCTACTACTACTTGTGCTACTGCTTTGTCTAGTCGGCTTAAAGCCAAGGCTAGACTGTGGAATCCTACTTGCTTTACCTTTCTGCATTTTGCTTCCTCAACTGGTATGTCCTTGTTAATTTTAAAGCTTCAACAACAACATGCTTCTTCAATTGTTTCAGTTTCTCTCATTCTTGCCTACTTCTGCTTGTGATTCTATTGTGAAACCTGCAGTCAAGTTACATTACCAGCATGCTATAATGTCTCCCCTTTCGCTTTAGATTAATGCACTTCCCTATGTGTGTTTCAAGGCATACTTTGTCAGTCACTTATTGTGTACTTGCCATCCCAAGTCTCTATCCCTTCAATGTGCTTATGTTCTTTCTGACTAGCCTATGATCATGCTAGTATTAGCTATTGTTGTGCATGTCCAACTAGTCCTAAGACCCTTTATGGGGTTATGTGTTTACAGTCAAATGTCTATGTGTCTCAAATCCCTTGACCCCTGTATGACTACAGATTCTGTGTGTGATCCCATCTTGGGAGTTTTGAGTATTGTTTACTACTACAACTAATTTTAATCACCTCTGCTACTGATTACTTTCAAAATTGACTATTAGTCCAGTTTTTAAACATATCCCTTTCAACCTGTGTTCTGCACTTCCACTCTACTCTTAGAATCTAAGTTTTGCCCCTTTTGTGTCAACCTTGCCTTGGGACCCTTGAGTTCCCTCTAAACTTGGACATATAAGAGTTGACCCTTCCACACTGCACTCACTCTCTTGGTTATGCTATCTGGGTGTGAGCACTACCCGGGATCCTTTGAGGTCCTTAGGGAACTCTGACGCACCCAGATATGAGCGAGGCTTTGGAATAATATTGGCATTGAAGTGGTTTATTACATAACTCAGAGAGGAAATGAGGATCAGGCTTCCTATGGTTGTAACTTCTTATTTTTGCATTGCTTTTGTAATTCTATCATTTGGTCTGTAATGATTTGTAAACAACTCTAGGGGTGGATAGTGGAATGTGAAGGGGTGACTATGCATGCTTTAGCTATCAAAAGGGTAAAAAACATGTTATTAGATTTACATTCCTACTTGTATAATAGAAACCATGCTTAGGACTCATTTCATGCATTAGAGATCATGTTCCCTAGGACTTACACTTATTGTTTTCAGCATGTCTATTTCACTATCACATCACTTAGGAAATCCTCCATTAAATGTATTAATAATTGGTGTTTCTGTGATCATGTTCTTACTGCCATGGACACTTAGAGATCCTGTTTTAGGCTTAAACAACACTAACAAGCATATCATCTCTGCATATTCTGGTAAGCATGTCTAAATGCTGTAATATTTGTGCATATAGAAATCCTGCTTAGGATTCTGCATATACATCACTCTGCAACTCTGCATTAGATACCATCTCTTTAGGATTTCATTTATATATGCTTAAGCACGCTTAGGCTAACTACGAATGCATAAAAAGAATAAAAACATTTTTACTCAGTTTTTTTTACAAGCAACTAGCCATAATTCTATATGCTGAACACCTAGAACAACATGTTTTAGGTAATATAAATAATCTCCAAACCGTTTTAATAATTACTGAATATTTCTTACGCCTAGGAAAGCCTTAGGTAATTACATAAATAAAATTGGAGCTGCCTTTGTTTAAATATCAACTGCTACAACCAACAGGCAGGCCTAATTCAAACTTCTTTTCTGAGTTATATAATGAATATGTTTCTGACTTAAACACCCTACTTTAGGATTTTTAAATTCAGACCTTAACTGTGTATGAGTCATGTTATCTATGTGCATTATTTGTGGAGGTATAACTAAGCCTTCTACTAGCTTATATGTTCCCCCCCTCCCCTAATTGCAGTCTTATATATTTTTGTATGTCGCCTTAGTATTTTGCCTTTAAACCTGAGGGTCTGCCTAAAACCCCCTATTATTCAAAACCTTGCTTTTATTGTTTTTCAAACACTTGTGTATTTAAACTAAAAATCCCCTATTATTTGAGCCTTTATTTGTTTATTTTCTAATTGCACAAATTCACAAAAAACTGTCTGGCTGGGAACCACACTAGTGGATCCTGAGGGGTGCCTAGCACCTTCCCCTTAGGATAATTTCAAGCCCTTACCCTATCTCTAGTTATCAAACATAGTTGTAGTTGGACCTTATAGGTGCCCTAACACACCTTAAAATCGTTAGGTAGCGACTCTTCAAATATCCAATTCCCTAAAAGGAAATGAGTCATTACACCCCATGAACGTCGAAACCCGGACTCCTCTCCGCGGAGGGAAAGGGGGGCGCGACACCAAGGAACTTAAAAGGTTCAATGCAAGTGCAAAACTATCAATGTTGCATAAGCCCAGAATACATTAGTAAATGAACTTAAGAAGGTTCAAATTACTCAAATTAGGCATAGACAATCTCAGAACTGGCAGCATTAGGTAAACTCAAGTGTTAGGAAAGTTCAGATTACAAATTAGGCATGTTAAGTCATGAATTTCAAAAGTAAGAACATGCAAATCATAGACACATAAAAACGAAATCGCAAGAGTCAAATGATTTGCCAGTTAAGCAGACAACAATAAAGAACAAAAATTCCACATTATTCTGAATCAAACAAAGAACGAGAATCCAGAATCTCAATGCTTCAAAGTTCCCAAGTGGCTTCAGAGGAACCCCGGACAGTGCTCGCACCAAGAAATATTGAAAAGTCAAATCATGGTGACCTTGGCTTTCAGCCGGCCAAGAATCAAGGTATAGAACAAGAGAACAATAAAGTGATAACCCTAGTTTTTAGTAAAAATCTAGCGATTAAGCTCTGTCTCAAAGGGGAATGGGGAGGGGTTTATATAGTAGTAAAATTGGATGAACAAAGAATGAAAACATAGAATTAGGAAAGAAAGCATGCAAAATCAATTCAGAATCAATTTAGGAGAGAAATCGGGTAAACCCTAGTTCAAGAGGGAGAACACAAATAGTCAGAGATCTCACTGAATCGGACTCATATAGCCTGGTACTGAGTGTATAAAGACAAAATAATGCCCACAATCAAAGATTCGAGCCACTATAGTCCGATCTCAGAAGGTCTCACTTGCCAAACTTAGGCAAACACCTAAGTAACACCATAAATGGACGACCAATAGTGAGAAGAGACCAATAAGGTAAGTATATCATATGTAGATTCCATCTCTAGGTTGGAATCAGAGAGGAACTAGGTGTGATAGCTAGGGTTCATAGAAGATGAGAGCATGTGAGGGCGGCTGGGAATGAAAAATGGTCCCTAGGGTTTTGGGGTGGGGATATAAGGAGAGATGGGGAAATGTTATGATCTGTTGATCACTTTTGATCAATGACTGGGATTTGAGAAGAGTTGGGTCGGGTTTTGGACTAGGATGGGAATTAGGGTCGTTTGATTTGATCTTAAGAATTGGGCTAGGGATTTGGGGCTTGTTTGGTCCGACAATTGGCTCAAAAGTTGGTCTAGCTTTTTAAAAATAGAAATTAAGGGAAAAATAATTTAATAAATTAATTAAATAAATATTAAAAATGACATTTATGAAAAACAATATTTTAAAATAATAGTACAACATTATAAAAACGTATGATATTTTTTCGACCTTGAATAAAATAACAAATGCAATACAATTTTAAATACATGCTATTATTGCAAGATTATACAAATAGCCTAAAATACTAATGTAATTTTAAAAATAGAGTAAATTACTTGAAGCAAATATTATTGATGAAAAATAATGATTTTAGATAATTGAGTTATCACAAAATATTTTGAAGGAATAATTAATAATTCTTCAAGCAATTTAAATACAGAAAATAACAATTTAAAAGCTCTAAAGTTATGAAATATTATAGAAGATGTTTATATGGAATTGTAAGCCAAATAATGATGCAAAATGATGTTTTGAAAATATATATATTATTTGCAAAAATACGAGGGCAAAATTAGGTATCAACAACTTATGATTACCGGGTTTTGGGAATACTGTGTATACTTTAGTGCTGGGTTACTTGTACATGCCGAGTGGCATTTTGTCATTTTATAATTATCTGTTACAGTCTAGTTGTTAAATTCTATTTTCATTTATGTTATTCCGCAATCTGTTAGGCTTACCTAGTCGTAGAGACTAGGTGCCGTCACAACGTCTTATGGAGGGAGATTTGGATCGTGACACTATATAAGTTCATGGAACAACTACGAGAGAAGCATTATGAGGCTACTCTATGGGTCGTGAGGTATTTGAAGAGGAACCTTGACAGGGTATTGTCTTGAACAATGACTGTGACCTCCGTCTACACGGATGGTGTGATTCGAATTGGGCCGGATATACTATGACAAGATGGTAGCTCACGGATAATTCGTTTCTCTTGGCGAGTCATGTAAAAATTGCACGAGGCGCCCTATTTGGTCGCCCCCATTTAACCTATACCCATTTTTTAAAAAAGTTTTAACTTGCACCCACTTTTTAAACAACTTCAGTCCCCTTTCTCCTCCTCCTTCTCCTCCTTCGTTTTGTTCTTCTTCTTCTCATCTTTTGCTACTATTGGTGCTGGTATGAAACTTCAGTTCATGAGATGTTACATAAGTTAGTAGATAATAATTTGTGAATATTTCCACGTACGGGGAGTTTAAGTTCACACTTTGTGATTCTTTCATGATAATTTTGTTCTTTTCACGTTTATTGTTTTTAAAATTTATGATTTAGATACTGTTGGCAATCTGATTATTTTATAGTAGTAATACACTATGAAAGAATAAGATGATTATTTATTTAGTATGTTAGAAAACTTTTTCAAAAACTTCAGCTTATATAGTGTTGAAGTTTTTACAAATGAACTAAATAAATTTAGCATTTTCTGCTGAAGTTTTGAAAAAAGTTTATACAAAATTAATAAATCCAGGACCAAAAAACTTTAGCTTATTTAGTGCTGAAATTTTTACAAATGAACTAAATAACTTCAGCATCTTTTGCTGAAATTTTTGAAAAAGCTTAATGACAAAATTAATGAATCCTGGACAAAAAAACATCAGCTTATTTAGTTTTACAAATGAACTAAATAACTTCAGCATCACAAAACTTCAGCTACTAGAATGCTTAAGTTCAGCAATTACAAATAAAAACATCAACAAATAGAGAACAAAATTCAGCACTAGAATGCTTATGTTCAGCAATTACAAACAAAAAACGTCAGCACACTTGGTTCAACAATTTTGCTACTTCAGGTCCGTCTACTAGAATGCTGAAATTTGTGTGATTGCCTTTGCTACTTCAGGTCGGCATGCTGAAGTTACGCGAAAAAGTGGGTACACTTGTAATTTTTTTTGCAAAGCGGGTACAAGTTAAAACGTGACCTAAAAAGCGGGTATAGATGCAAATGCCCTGCTAGTCACCCATATTATGTAAACCAAGAAACAATATATTATGTCTCTCTTCTACGCATAAGCGAAATATAGATCCATGGTAATGATTGTTTGCGAGCTGAAATGATTGAAAGGGATTTTGCATAGCCTAAGAGTAGAACATAATTATCTTGTCCGTCTTTATAGTAATAGTTAGGCACTGCATATAGTTCGAAATTTAATTTTTCATGAACGAATCAAACATAAAGGAGGTTATCATTTTGTTTGAGATGAGCCAGCTAGACGCATACATCCCAATTATATTTCTTTTCATGATCTAACATCTCCATGAAAGCATTGGAAACTTATAGTATGAACACTTCTTCCCCAAATTGGGCATTTGAAATCCTCATGCACCAAAAAGGGAATTAAATATGAATATTACTGTCACGATCCGGATTTCCCACCCTCGAAAGTCGTGATGGCGTCGACTAATGTAAGCTAGGAAGGCCGACTATTTGAACAAATTATCTTTGTACTAGTTTTATATTCTTTAACAATTATAAAGGAATAATGTCTAGACAGCGAAAATTACAATAAGAGGAAGAAATGCAGTAAACTATCTGAAATATGTGTCTAATACAACTGTTTGAGCCTCGACCATCCAAAACTGATGTCACGGTTTCACAGACGATCTAAGAATGTTACATACAATATCTGAGTGATTAAAGATACATTGTTTCTGAACTAAGTAAATGAAACAGGAGTAAAGGGATAGAGGGAGACGCCAGGGTCTGCGGACGCCTGCAGGACTACATTGGATCTCCACGTGGACTGAATGCAGTCACCCAATCTACGGTCCAAAAGTTGCTGCTCCGGGATTTGTGCACAATGCAGAGTGTAGTATCATCACAACCGACCCCATGTGCTGGTAAGTGCCTAGCCTAACCTTTGCGAAGTAGTGACGAGGCTAGGACCAGACTACCAAGTAAACCTGTGCAACTTAACTATATATAATGGAAAATAAGAACAGTAATATACAGTCAAGTATGTGAGGGGTAACATGCTGCGGAGGAACTATCAATTTAGAATAGAAAGACAATAGGTAATTGAAAGAAACAACATATCTCAGATATCAACTAGAATCAGAAATCAATAAGTGCAAGGCATCACCCTTCGTACTTTTACTCTCGTCCTCACCATAGCAATCAAGTAATAAAAATGTGCACAACATCACCCTTCGTGCTTTTACTCTCGTTCTCACCAAATAATCAATATAATTTGCACGCAATGGTACATCGTGCGGCACGACATCACCCTTCATGCTTTACACTCTTTCCTCACAAATCATTAATGGCATCACCCTTCGTGCTTTAACACTCTCTCACCAAAATAATACATGGCATCACCCTTCACGCTTTAACACTCTTCCTCACCCAAACAACAATCACAAAAAATCGGGCAAGGGAATAAATGAAATTACATAAGAATCATGGCAAGGGAACAATAGTTCATCAATCAAGTCCCGACAAGGGAATAACATCAAAAGAAGCATCAACATCTCGGCTAGGGAGATAACATCAAAACAACAAATTTCCGGCAAGGGAGATAATATTATGATTCTCTTCTCTTTTTCACTTTTACTTCTCGACTCACTTCAAAACTTGAGCCAATGCTCTAAAAGGTTCAATTTCCACTTATACTTTCACATTTCATTGTACAACTTGAGCCAACGCTCCGCAATGTTCAAATGTCACAATACTTCCACAAACTTTGCCCAACAATAGAAATCATCATCATGGCATGAATAATACAACGAAGCCATAATAATCACAATATAAGACTCACATGCATGCTTGACACCAACGTATAGATACTCGTCACCATACCTATACATCGTACTCGACAAATACCATATAGAAAATAGGACTCGACTCCTAATCCCTCAAGCTAAGGTTAGACCAAACACTTACCTCGATGTCGCGAACACAATTCAAGCCTCTACTATAGCTTTACCTCTTGATTCTACCACCAATTCGCTCGTATTTAGTCACAAGTTACTTAATTACATCAATAAATGCTATATGAATCAATTCTAATGCATGAAAATGAGTTTTCTAAAGTTTTACCCAAAAAGTCAAAAATCGCCCCCGGGCCCACATGGTTAAAACCCTAGGTTCAAATCAAAACCTGATTACCCATTCCCCCACGAACCCATATATATAATTTATTTTGAAATCGGACCTCAAGTCGAGGTCCAAATCCCTAATTTTTGAAAAACCTAGGTTCTACCCAAAACACCCAATTTCCCCCATGAAAATCATTGATTTTGAGTTGAAATCATGTGAAAAGATGTTAATTATTGAAGGAAACGAGTAAAAATTGACTTACAATCGATTTGGAAGAAGAGTTGTCTTTGAAAAATCGCCCAAGAGTGTTTTGGTTTTGAAAGAGTGTGAAAAATGAAAGATTTTCAGCTAAGTTATAAAATTGCAGGTTGCAGATGTCGCATCTGCGACCAGGGTTCGCAATTGCAATCCCAAACTTCTGCTAAGTTCACATTTGCGAAGAAGTTCTTGCATTTGCGAGTTGGGAATTGCGAACAACTTGGCGCATTTGCAACGACTCAGTAAAACAGGGGGGATCACATTTGCGATAGAATCCTCGCAATTGCGAGGTAGGCTGGCCTGGGCTACATTTTGCATTTGCGACATGGCCCTCGCATTTGCGAAGTCGTATCTGCGAGCCAAGCTTTGCAAATGCGAAGCCTGTAGGCCTGCATTGAAACAGCCGAAAACTGCAATTCTCCAAGTCCAAAATCCACCCCGTGGCCTATCAAAAACTCACCCGAGCCCTCGGGGCTCCAAACCAAATATGCACACCAACCTAAAAACATCATACGTACTCGCTCGTGCACTCAAATCACAAAAAAAACATCAACGACTATGAATTTAGCATCAAAATCATGAAATTTACTAAGAACTTCAAATTTTCCAATTTTTCTCAAAAACAATCCAATTCATGTCGTTTCAAGTCCATTTCTTACCAAATTTCACAGACTTATTTTAAATCACATATAAGACCTGTTTGGGGCGCTGAAACCAAAACACGGGCCCGATACTATCATGTTTTAAACACCTTTCATTTCCAAAACTCATAAATAATTTCAGAAAATAATTTTTTTCAAAAAGTCATTTCTCCGGCTTGGGACCTCGGAATTCGATTCCGGGCATACGCCCAAGCCCCATATTTTCCTACGGACCCTCCGGGACCGTCCAATCATGGGTCCGGGTCCGTTTACCCAAAATATTGACTGAAGTCAAATTAAACTCATTTTAAAGGCAAAATTTATTATTTTTCATAGATTTTCACAAAATGACTTTCCGGCTAGGCGCCTGGACTGCGCACGCAAATCAAGGTGGTGCCGAAAGAAGTTTTTAAGGACTCGGAACGCAGAATTTACTTTTTAAAACAAGTGACTCACAATTACAATTATGATAATCCTATATTTTAGAAGAGCAAATTATGATAACGGCTTTGTTTGTTTTTCCCCTGAATAAATAGATAGTTTTGATAATGAGAAAAGGGTAAAAACATTCTCTTGTATATTTTCCGTCGCCTCCCTTTCAATGTTAACATAACTTGAATAAATTTAGAAAAGAAGAGAAAAAAGAAAAAAGAAAAGGGAAAAATAAAAAGAAGAGAAATAAAAAAGGAAAGGAGGAAAAAAGTGAAAAAGAAAAAAAAGTAAAACAGAAAAAAAAAAGAATTATGCGGCATAATATAAAAAAGTGAAAGTTGAAAACTAAAATAAAGTATAAAGAATAATTATTTTAATAAATACCATTAGAATGAGAGAAAATAGGTAATCGTAAAGTTGTCATTTTCATTTTTCCCCTAACGTCTTCTCATGTTTTCTTAGAACTTATTCGCGAAACTAGTATTAACCAATCTTTTTATCATGGTCGACTATATAATGTTTTGTCGACAACCAAAAGATCTCGTTCTATAAAACTATTAACTAAATGATAATGACGATCATTCTACCTATAATGTGAATTCAAACGATAGAATTTAAAAGACTTTGAGATTCTAACAACAGAATTAAGATGTGATGTATTAATAATAGAATTAAAAAAGCTCTATTAGTGTGATTCATTTTGAACGTCGTAGTTGTGTATGCAATTAACAACTTTCCTAATTTATATGTTGCTCTTTTCTTTTTGATCAGTCCCAAAAAACAAAACAAAGTTACCCTTTCCTCATTTAGAAAAAAAAACTATTTTTACAATTCTTATTGTACATATAATAGATTGATTTAAGACCACATAAATATCTTAATTTATTTTAGACAACAAATTTCAAAAATTTCATTTCTTTCATGTCAGGACCCAAACTGAAGGCCATGAGTAGCACCCAACTATACTTTTCGAGCACCAACGTACATTTTATCTAACCTTCCTTGTTATCTTTAAGGGCCAATGAGATGAATATAAATGGTAGATATGGATCATGAACAACCAACAATGAAAGTTAATGGCATGAACATACATAACATGGGATGACCAGACAGCCAAGAAACTATATATAAGGTACGAGCTACCACGCTACCATGAAAGACTATACAACTAAAATCAGCCGACAAGACATACCAAACTGTACATGAGTCAACACCTGTCTATGAGCCTTTAAAAGATCATAAGTGTTGCAACATTGGCGGAACAGGTCCCCGACATACCCATAATATCTATAACAAAAATGCATACCAAGACCACGACAAGTCCGAAGAAGGGATCTCGTCAATAACCGCTGAACTGGGCAGCCTACTGTGGTGGGGGAGATGTGTGTACCCGTCTATCAGGACCTGCAGCATGACATGCAGCATCCACAAATAAAAAGGACGTCAGTACGAATACAGTAATGAGTATGTAAGATAGGAAAGCATAAGTACGAGCAGTAATGTAAGTAGGGATAGAGAATATACAACCTGTAACATCTGGGTACCTCTGAGGGCTACTGACATGAAATGCATGATACATACATATATATACATAAACTTTTAAAACATACGCCTCTGTGGGCATCATCATCATCATGTCATACCCGACCATAATAGGCTCAAAAAAAATGTACCCGGCCATCATAAGGCTTGGTAGAATTGTACACGGCCACGTGGAGCTCGGTAAAACCCAACAGATCAGTGGTTGCACAATAGGTGTCGTACCCAGCTGTCTATAGCGCAGCTCGGTAGAGTAAAATAGATACACACACACACACACACACACACACACACACACACACACACACACATATATATATATAATGCATATTGGACTCAATGGAATAATATTCTAAACCTTTCGGAGTGACGTAAGGTCGTTATCCTCTGTACACGTTATTAGGACTAAGTCTTCATCATGAATCTTATAAGAATCAGTGAGTACCGGCAACATTAATAACATAAGAACAATAGAAGCAACATCAACATCAATCGCTCTATAATAAGGGAAACAATGTAAGTACTGCTAGCTTCTAAGAATAGAGTATCTTTGGAAGCTCGTTCATTACATCATGTACAATCGGAGTCGTGCAAAAGAAGGAAAGGGATAGCCTCACATACCTTGTATATACTGTCCAACCTCAAGCTAAGCAAATGTCGACTCCTTAGTCTACAATAGAAGAAATGACACTATCGTTAACATTTAAACATTGTAACAATTATGTACCGACCACAACCAATTTTGTGATGAAACGGACAGCGCCTCCCTTATTTATATGACTTCAAACAAGTGAAATAAATCACCAAACATCCCAAACAACATCAATAATAATCTTATTGAGCCTCCCAAAACAGTTCACCAAATGACAACATTACTACCAAGCCTTTCGACATATATTTCACAAGTTCTACCTTCAATGACGTAGCCGCAACTTGGATAATCTGAAATACATGTAGAGTAAGTGGTTACTTACCTTTATACAGAAGGAAAAACTCCAATTTGACCTTAATTGTCCACGAAATATCCCTCCAATACAGCTGCAACAACAAGGAAGCGAAACTAGCAATCAATTAAGGTTTTTCGATACTAGAATCACTTTAGAAGGATTGAAATCACCTATGGTTGATATTAAAACTTGTGGGATTATTTACAGAATATAAAACCCTTAAAACAACTTCCCACATGAGTTGGAACAACACAAAAATGAGCAACAACAAGAAGAACAAGAAACTTACTAGCGCCACGGGATTTCCGACACTTGATTTGTGTTGTTTTCCCTTTGTTTGGGTCTTTAATCTTGAGAGAACCTTGAGAGGGTGTTTATAGGGTTATAAGGTCTGAATATACTTAAAATTAATGACTTAAAATGGGTTCTAGGCATGTTATATATATCCATATCTCTTAAACCGACTATGTGTGGCCTATAGAGAGGTGTTTGGCGCAGTCTCGCAAAACGTGAATATCTCTTTACTCCAATATTATATTGATGAACGGTTAAATGTGTTGGAAGCTAGAAACATAGATCTTCGATTTGGTGGGTAGATTACCCCATTATTCTAAGTAAATTGGGAGAAAAGCTTAGTAACATTTGACATAATGTTTAAGTAAAATTATGAACGTAAGTTGCGACAACTTTTGTCGACTTTTGTTTCATAACTCGTTTGACCTCAAGACTTATAATACGGATATTATATAATTCAAATACCTTAAAACACAACCTCTTGAGTGTATTAAGAACCTCTAGGTTTACCCGAAAATACGGCTGACAACATCCTTGATTCGTTTAACTTCTAATACTTGTTAACCACCCTTATACACCTTTGTATCATTTAAGACCAATATGATTAACTTCATATCATCTCAAAGATAATCTCTTCTTGGATTTACGTTGACTAACTTATGGAATAAACTAATGTACGTGAATATGGGTTGTAACACCTTCCCCCCTTAGGAACATTCGTCCTCGAATGTAAGGGTTTATGTGGAGTCCAAATGATCGTGGAATCCAACAAAACATTCCTGTCAATTTTCCCCTATAAAATGGTCACTAGCCAAACTTGCAAGTAGTTAAGCCCAACGTATGACCTCACAAGGTTATATAAAACATAATGGATATGTACATTATTTGCATATCACCATTTTGTATTAACAAAGAGTATTATCAAGTTATTGCTTACCTCATAGAGCTGTTTCACCTTCTAATGCATCCTGCGTTCCCCTGGCATCCTCGTTATATTCCTCCTGGAACAAGTAAGGGTATTTAGACTTCATCTCCTCTTGTGCTTCCAATGTCATTTCTTCCATATTCTTGTTCCTCCACAATACTTTGACGGAAGCTATATCTTTTGTTCTCAACTTGCGGACTTGTCGATCCAATATAGCTACTGGCACTTGTTCGTATGATAGTTCCTCTGTAATTTGTACATATTCGATAGGGACGACTCGAGAAGGGTCTCCAATACATTTCCTCAACATAGATACATGGAATACCGGGTGGAAAAATTTGAATTCGAATGGAAATTCTAACTCATAAGCAACCTATCCAATTCGTCGAAGAATTTTATATGGACCAATATACCATGGACTCAACTTACCATTCTTCCCAAAATGCATAACACCCTTCATCGGCGAGATCCTCAGGAAAACCCAATCACCAACCTCAAACTCCAGATCACGACGTCGTACATCAGAATAAGACTTTTTCTTGCTTTGCGCCATCCTCAATCGTTCTTGTATCATTTTCATCTTCTCAATGGCTTGGTTAATCAAATCTGGTCCATATAATTCTATTTCACCAACTTCAAACCATCCAAATGGTGATCTACATCTTCTCTCGTACAGTGCCTCGTACGGAGCCATTTTAATACTAGAATGGTAGATATTATTGTAGGCAAATTCTACGATTGATAGATGATCATCCCAATTCCCCTTGAAATCCAGAACACATGCTCGTAGCATATCTTCAAGTGTCTGAATGGTACGTTCAGCCTGTCCGTAAGTTTGTGAATGGAATGCAGTACTGAGATTCACTTGTGTGCCTAAACCCTTCTGAAAAAACCTCCAAAAGTTAGCCGTAAATTGAGCTCCTCGGTCTGATATAATAGATATTGGCACACCATGAAGCCTAACAATCTCCTTGATATACAACTTCGTATAATCTTCAGCCGTGTAGGTTGTCTTAACTGGCAAAAGATGGGCACATTTTGTAAGTCAATCAACTATCACCCAGATGGAGTCAAACTTATAAGAGCGAGGTAATCCAATAATGAAGTTAATATTAATCACCTCTCATTTCCAGGTCGGAATCTCTATATTCTGAAGTAATCTACCGGGTTTTTGATGTTCGATCTTTACTTGTTGACAATTAGGACACTGGGCTACAAATTCTGCAATAGACTTCCTCATGTTATGCCACCAATACTGCTTCGTGACATCATGATACATCTTTTTTGAGCCAGGATGGATGGAATATCGGTATTGATGAATCTCATTTATAATCTTCTCTCGCAACCCTACCACATTAGGAACATATAATCGGCCCTGGTATCTCAGTGCCCCATCTTCTTCGATTTCAAACACCGTAATTTTACATTGTTGAATGCTCTCTCAATCGTACTAAGATAGGATCTTTATATTGCCGTGCTTTTACCTCGGCTACCAAAGATGATTCCGATGTATTCTGTGCAGTAACACCTCCGTCATCAAAGTCTAACAATCTGATTCTCATATTGGCTAGCTGATGAAGCCATTTAGTCAACCCATGTCTACTTGCCTCAATATGTACTAAGCTTGTCATTGACTTACGATTGAGAACGTCTGCCACAACATTTGCTTTACCGGGATGGTACAATATCTCAACATCATAATCTTTCAATAATTCAAGCCACCCACCCTGCCTCAAATTAAACTCCTTCTGCTTGAAGATGTATTGTAAACTCTTGTGATCTGTGTAGATGTCAACATGGACACCGTATATGTAGTGCCACCATATCTTCAAAGCATATATTACTGCAGCCAAT
This sequence comes from Nicotiana tabacum, assembly GCF_000715075.1. Lineage (NCBI taxonomy): Eukaryota > Viridiplantae > Streptophyta > Magnoliopsida > Solanales > Solanaceae > Nicotiana > Nicotiana tabacum. The sequence goes on along the minus strand of NC_134101.1, from coordinate 90,588,535 downwards.
TCCAGATCATGGGTCAGGTAATTCTTTTCATCCTTCTTCAATTGTCTTGATGCATAAGCAATCACCTTCCCACGTTGCATCAATACGCACCCCAAACCTATACTTGAGGCATCACAATATACCACATAATCTTCTGTTCCTTCTGGAAGAGTGAGCACTGGCACAAATGTCAATCGATTCTTTAGCTCATAAAAATTTCGTTCACAAGCATCAAACCACTAGAACTTAGTAGCTTTCTGTGTTAACTTAGTCAATAGTGCTGATATAGAGGAAAAACCTTCTACAAATCGCCTATAATATCCTGCTAGCCCCAGGAAGCTGCGGACTTCTAATGGTGTTGTAGGTCTCGGACAATTCTTTACTGCATCGATCTTCTGAGTGTTAAAACTAATACCCTCGTCAGATATCACATGGCCAAGGAATGCTACTTAGTTCAACTAGAATTCACATTTAGAAAGCTTAGCATATAATTTACGATCCTGAAGCGTCTGTAATATTATCAGCATGTTCCACCTCTGAACAAGAATACACAAGAATGTCATCAATAAATACGATCACGAACACATCAAGATAGGGCTCGAATACAGTATTCATGAGACCATAAAAGCTGTTGGGGCATTTGTTAGCCCGAACGACATCACCAAGAACTCAAAGTGCCCATATCTTGTTTGGAAGGCCGTCTTTGGAATATCCTTCTCCTTAACCCTCACCTGATGATACCCTGAACGTAAGTCAATCTTTGAGAAATACTTGGCACCCTTGAGTTGGTCAAACATGTCATCAATTCTTCGAAGTGGATACTTGTTTTTTATAGTAAACTTATTCAACTATCGATAATCGAAAAACATCCTTAACGACCCGTCTTTCTTCCGCACGAAAAGAACGGGTGCACCCCAAGGTGAAGTGCTAGGCCTAATGAAGCCCTTATCTAGCAAGTCCTTCAACTATGCCTTCAACTCTCGCAACTCTGCTAGGGTCATCCTATATGGAGGAATAGATATGGGTTGACGGTTAGGCAACACATCAATGGTAAACTCAATCTCCCTTTTAGGAGGAAGGCCTGGGAGTTCATCTAGGAAAACATCTGGAAATTCATTGACCACAGGGATTGATTGTAGAGTAGGCGGCTTCGCCTCCGCATCCCTAACGCGAAAGAGATGATAAATATAACCTTTGAGATCATCTTCCTTGCCTTAAGATAGGAAACAAACCTACCTTTCGGTGTAGCAATATTTCCCTTCCATTCAATGACGGGTTCACCAGGAAATTGAAACCTAACCATTTTAGTATGATAGTCAACATTTGCATAGCACGAGGCCAACCAGTCCATTCCCATTATCACATCGAAATCAACCATTTATAACTCAAATAAATTCGCTGAGGTTTGATGATTACAAATCATCACTGTGCAGCCTCTATATACCCTCCTAGCAATCACAAAATCTCCTATCGCAGTAGATACCGCAAGGGGTTTACTTATCAATTGAGGTTCAACGCCAAACTTATTAACCACAAAGGGTGTAACATATGATAATGTAGATCCCGGATCAATCAGTGAATATATATCATAAGAAAACACAGACAATATACCTGTTGTTTACCGTGAAAATGGTAACAACAAGTAAATTTGTAAATGGGACTCTAAAAATATGTGATCTATTTTTATGCTAGTTGTTAGGGCAGTTGATGCTAGGAGTATAAAGTTTAACAATAAGGTACAAGCTGAAATGGGGTAGTAATCAAACTGAGAGGCTTGCTGCCCGGGCTTCGGACTAGTCGATAAATGGCCTCAGGGTCGATATCTGGCCCGAGCTCGAGCTATTGGGGGTAACCAAGGAAGGGATAACAGTTAGAATATAATTAAAGAAGGGTCTCTATGGCCAATACAAAGCAATAAATGAAGAACAAGTATGAAAGCAATAGATGCTAAGAGTGGCATTAGGCGAGTAAGTTAGAAAGAAGTAAGAGAGAGAGAGATATTATTGATCTTGTGTAGAATAGTTGGAGAAACAACAGCCCCTTACAACGTGGTGAGAGTTCCCTTTATATAGGAGGAGAAATTATTTATAGTACAACATATATTAATTATAAAAGCATGGATATGGGACGGCTAGACGTGATGCCTCGACACAGGCTCCGGGTAGGCCGACTCTGTCAGACTTAGCTGCATGCGTTGGGAATTCCCCTTTTTTCTCTAGCCTCGATCTTCGTCTTCTTCGAGTCAGGCCTCGATGAGCCCCGAGGGAGGGGACTCGATCGCAACTCCAAGTCCTCGGGGACCCGAGGTATTCTCCCGAAGTGGCTCGATAGCAAGAAATTAAGCCCTCTGATTTCACCGCATACAACTAGTATCCGCGTTTCTCAGAACGAAGCGATGGGAAAATGATTCTGACACTTGACTCCACGAGCTTCTCATGGTGACGTCATACCAATTATGCAACCTATGGCGCGAGTTTTTGCGACAACCGGGATGTCCCACGGACTTGCATTTTTGACATCATTCAATGCACTATCGATTCTCGTTCTCCTGGATGAATGCACCGCCATCGATTCGGTTCTTCAAGAATGCACTAATTGCGTATGCCCGTTGGTCTTCCAAAGCCTCAATAATCGTGACGTTATCCCTTATAAATGGGGGTGCTTTGGTGTTGTTTTTTTATCCAAGTACCTTCTTCTGCTCATTCACCCATTTCTCCCTATCATCTTCCTCTATTGTTCATTACCATGTTCGAAGTCTACGGCCTCAAGGTCGTTTGGCATCATTTCGATAGGCCATGTCGTGGCCCTTTGCTGGGGCTTGACTATGTTATTCTATGCTACTGCTGCTGTTATTGCGTCTGCTGCCGCTGTCCCCATTGGCCCAAGATGACGATAGACGGAGAGTCGATTTTCTCCTTTTGTAGACAGTCATTTGGACTATGCACCGCTGCTCGCTCTCCTACCCAGGCTCGACGTGGCACTTTGCTCCGAGCTGGTAGCTTGCACGGCTAAGTGTTCCAAGAAGTGGATTCTAAGTAGCCGTGCAAACGAGGCGGAGGCTCACCTGGTCCGCTTTCTATCCGAGGCTCTCTTGGCCAGCGATGGTACTCGACCTTCGGCGAGCTATGGCATTTTTTCATCCCTCTAGCGTCTTGACCTATACTTTGGGGATATCAGTGTGGAAGGATGGGATGAGGCTTTTGAGGATGCGAGCCCGGAGGCTCTTGTTGCAGGAGATGGATCCTCGAGAGTAGACAAGTTTCTAGGATTTTATCACGCGTGTGCACCCTTTTGTTTCTTCCTTTCTGCATAAGAACCCCTTGCGGGCTTTTGTAATTGTATGTAAGTACTCTTTGAGGGCCGTTGTAGCTGATATTTACCAAATATGAAGATGTTTCCTTTACTTTTGCTTTTGATTTTTTGTTGTGTTCTCGTATACTCTTGTGCGTTTGCAGATATTTTTATTGTATGCCTCTGTTGATGATTGCCGATATTTTTTTGGCCTTTGGTCGACAGAAATGGCTCCGTTCCGAGCTCATCGCTGTTCTTGGAATCAAGCCCGAAATGGTCCGATAAACCTGGATTATTAGGGCCCTTGAGCCCCGTGGAGATAGAGCACCGAAGTGAAAGTTTACTTCGGGCTCTCAAAGCTTTTACTTTGAGCTTGGCGTAGATAACCTTTTGAGGTGTTGTAGGCAGGCTTCTGAGGAAGAGGCTACTCATATTTAGGCGACTTCTTGATGTTGAGCCCTCGTGGGCAGAGCTTGAAGTGCTTGTTTTTCTTTTTAGAAAGGAAAAACATGAGATCAGGTAGCGCCTCGCGCTCTGTGATGGTGCTGAAGGCTTTCCAAAGCCTGACTTCTTTTTGATGGAGGTCCTCGAGGTCGGCCACCACCTCAGGACTGGAGATGATACAGTTGGCTCCTTGAAGCCTAAATTCTTGTCGATGGAGGTCTTCGGGTTGGGTACCACCCCGGGATTCGTGCCGAGGCCGTTGGTCTCCCGAGGCTTACCCTAGATAGGTGAATCGTTGCTATTTCCCACATATATGTGGGGTGGGTCTTGCTTCTTTGGAAGATCCCATTATTTTAGATATCTATCTTTCCGCCTTGGCATCGAGTCCTTTGTTACCTTAAGCACAAAATTGTTAGTGTAGGCCCCTACTTTAGTCTTCCAATTCTATCGTAGCCATGGTAACTACTTCAGTGGCCTGCCTGGCAGGGAGGGGAGAGTTCCACTCCCAGTGCTCAGGATCCGCGGGAGTTTACTCCGAAGACTACGTCTTTGATAAGAGAGGAACATTTGGAGATGGTGAGGATAGCCTGCGGATGTGGCAATGGGGTAGCGTTGTAGGTGCTTTCCCTAGATAAGAGTATTACGGACTCTGCTGATGGATTCTTGAACGTATACTTATACCCTTTCGCGTTAGGCCCCCTTGATAGGGTCGTGCTTGACTTCTGCCTGAAGTATTAGGTTACTTTGGCGCTGATACATCCGTTGTTTTGGCGAGTGGTGCTGATGATGAGATTCTTTGCAGAGAAGGCTGGGCTTGAATTCATGCTTAGTCACCTCGTCAGGCTGTACCAACCCTTTCACCATTGAGGCCTGCTAACCCTACAGTGTCATTCGCTACGCCTTTTGTTGTTGATGATGAGGAAGACGGGGATCAAGAGTGGGCCAGTCGATTCGTCCTGGTTCGGACAGCTAACATTATCCCCGTAGAGCTCATGCCATTTCCCGAGGGGTGGAATTACGCGCATGCGTGGAGTGTCTCGTGCCTTATTAGACTTGCTTATAACGAAAACTAGTTGAGTAATTGCATTTCCTCCTTTTTTGCAGCAACTTCATGGAACGCCGGGCGAAGTTCCCGATTTACCCGGCTGGATTCGGAGGTTGGCGACCCATTCGTCTTGTGACGAGCGTAGGTGGCGAGCTATGTCCCAGGGCAGATGGGAAGCGAAACACCAAGGTATGCGTGTATGCTGCTTTCACCCTGGTCTTCGTATGTTTGAGATGATATTTTCCTCTTTCTTCTGTACTGGCTTTGTCGTTGCAGGTATCGGGTGGTTCCTTGGGGCGAGGTTGTGTCCCTCCGGAGAGGGGGAGGAGCCGCTGGTCTTCGGGCTAAGGGATTATAGTGATAAATATGATTTGCATTCCCAGTGCAATGGAGCTTCTAGCGGGGCTAAACGGGCCCTTGTCTTCGAGGAGAGATTATCGCCTGAGCCTGCTGTTCCCGAAGTCTTTGGTTCTGGAGCAGTGGGACCTCCGAGTGATTATGCCTAGACCGAGGTTTGTTCTTCCAGGGCCGGAGGGGCTGGACCAATAGGAGTGTGCTCGACCTTCGAGGAAGTCCGCCGTCTTCACTTCACGGTGAGTTTTGGCGTAGTCCTTTTGCATTTCGCATCTTCCTTTTCTTATCGAGTTTTTCTTCGGCAGGCCTTTGATAGGCTCAGGTCTGAGTTGCTCCGTCACAGGGCTAGGCTTCGAAAAACTCCGGATGAGGATGAGTCCCTTAGGCTCCTCAGCGAGGAGAAGGAGGTTAAGTTGATGCACTGGAAATATGAGGCGTACCGAAGCTCGAATTACGAGAGCTATTTGATGGAGCATGTAACCTTTCATAGTACGTATTTTGCCTTTTTGACCCTTAAGGTTAATCCTTTTGCATATGTTAGTTGCAAAAAAAGACGGAGGCTCTAGAGTACCTTAGGGGCGAAGCCGACCGAGTTTGGAATGTTTGTGATGAACTGAGGGCTCAGGTGTAGGCTCAAGCTTTTGAGGAGAAGGGTGCCTTGGCTAAGGTTCCCGCCTTTAAGGCCCAACTCCGCTTGGCTCGTGACAATGCTTCAGTTCAAGTGGATATGATCGCGAAGCTTGAGTCCGATCTCACAAAGTTCAGGGCTGAGACAATCGATGCTCGGGCTGAAGCATCATTGATTCGGACCAAGGCTGATCAGGAGATGTCAATTCATTTGAAGGATGCTACTGATGCCCAAGCCGAGTTGAAGCGGGCCCTAGATCGTGAAAAGAGGATCGAGGAATATGTTCGTTGTAGATCCTGATAATAGGTACTCGAAGAGATTGGCGTCAGGGGTTTCATCCTCTCGGAAGAGTTGGCTCGAGCGAGGGTGGACGAGCGCGATGCTCGTTCACTTCTTTTCGATGTCACGAAGAGTGAAGCTAGGGCTGATAGGTCGTAGCCTTCTAGAGTGGAGCGTAGACTTCGCCATTTTGCCATTTTGTATTTGGTATTCGCAGAGCATGTTTGTAGATAGAGAATGCACCTTTTGCGTATGTGAATAAAAGAAAACTTGAAGCTTTATCTCGTTTTTATCTCTTTATGCATTGCCTTCGACCAGGCGGACTAGTTTCGGCCTTTGGCGAGAGCCCTACGGATCCGGAGCTCATTAGACAGGTTCGGAGGCTCTTTCATGCTCGTTTAAGTGCGATTTTTATCACTAGTAGGCGTTAGAGATTTTGTGCTTTACCTAGCTGTTTTGGGTTTAGTCTCCGAGTCAAGCTTTGACTCGAGCTTGCTTGACCTTCAGTTCCCTGTGCCTACACGGGCGAACAGTAACGGTTCTTGCACCTTTACCTTGGGCATTTGCATTTTAACTATTTTGGGTTCAGTCTCAGAGTTGTGTTGCGACTCGAGCTTAATTAACCCTCAAGTGTTTTGTGCCTGCATCGGGCGGATGAAAATGGCTTTTATATGCCTTAGGTCGAAGCAACATTTTAGGTATGCGGCCCTGAGGCTCGTAATGCTGGTGATAGTGGCTCTTACGTTGTGACCTTAGGCGTGTATAGTTAACTATTTTAGATCCTGTCTCCGAATCGGGTTACGACTCGAGCTCATTTTAATCCTCAAGTTTTCAATTTCCTTTAGCTAGTGGCAGTGGCTCTTTCGCTTTTGGTCGTTGAGACATTTTAGTGTGCGGCCCCGAGGCTCGTTTGGATGGCGATAATGGCTCTTATGCTTTTGTCTGTGGGCATATTGTAGGCTTTGTTTTCCTCTCGTTAAGGTCTTTTTGAAATAATTTTTCATAACCCTTCGTCGGTTCGAGAAGAACCTTGATTTCAAGTCGTTAGCAACGATATTCAAGCACCTCGGAAGGTTTAGCTCGTAGGCTGAGTATCTCGAAGCCTTGTCATTTGGAGCTGACATGGTCGAAGATCGTTTGCTTGTTGAGGGTAGCCTGTTTTAACCGGTTCTTTTCAAAACAGATTCGAAATGATTGCCTGTGTGTTTGTTAGTGACGGTCGGGCGTCCCCGAGTCACATTAATTTGGCTGGTGCAGCCATTTTAACCGTAGTCATATGTGTTTGGCTAGAGCCATTTTTGATCCCGAGTAATAGTTTAGGCATCTACATCAAGGGTATGCCCTTTTCAAGAGTCTTACAATTGCGACATATAGCATAAACTTCGGGATTGAGTTTTATGCCTGTAGTAAGGTCTTACAAAATTTTCATGTCTGTTGAGGTCTTATAGTTTGTCATGCCTGTTGAGGTCTTACAGTTTTTATGCCTGTTAAGGTCTTACAGTTTATTCATGCCTGTTGAGGTCTTACGGTTTTTGTTGTTGCAAAAAATAGATCTGGCTTGGCCAAGTTTGCCCGCTCGGGGTCTTACGGCCTCAAGTTTTCCAGTAAATGGAGATCGATGGCAATCTCCGAGTCATAAAGTTTGCTTAGGCTCGGAGGCCATTACTCGTGAGCTCAAAATTTCCTTGTTGGAGAATTATGAATCCGGAGTTCCAACCCTGAGGTTGTGCAGGTGCCAAATTGTTGACGCTAAGTCTCTGAGTATTTTGGGACGTACTTGGTGGAGGGACCCCTGCCATGGGCATGCTAAACTTTCTTTTGGAGTACGAGATGCTTTGGGTGAAGGATACCCTTTGATTGCTTGATGTGAATACGTGTTGTTGTGTTGAATTGATCATTGCAAGACCGAGTTTGCTCATTCGGGGACTTACGGCCTAGGGGTTTTAAGTTCATGTAGACTGGCGATACTCTCTGAGTACTCAAACTACCCTTGATGTTTGTGACGCTTGCGATCTCCACGTTGCCTTACCTGAAGGTTTTGTGATTTCGGAGTTTTGACCCAGAGGCCATTTGAGCGTTGAATTCCTGGCGTCAGTCCCCGAGTGTTCGGGACGTTTCCTGTGAAGGAATTGCTACCTTACTTTGTGTAGGTGTATTTGACAAAAGGTATTCTTTGATTGCTCGGTACAATAGTACACGTATTTGCCGACGGGAGCCTGGCTATATGGACACAGTTCGTTCGACCGTTTGGCCCAGTATATCACTTTCCTATAGGAACCCCCATTTGGCGTTTCAAGACCTTTTCGAGCGGGTAGCTTTCTGGGGGAATGCCCCTTACCATTCAAAGTTGTCTGCAAAAGAAGTTTTGAGCATTTGCGGAATTTTCCTTAGACAGCTCGCAGATGTTGCCTCGTTAAAAACCTTGCTAGTAAAACCCTTCTTGTGGGACAAGAACTCGGTCGAAGGAAAAAAGTGCAACGAGTACATTTTTAGAGCCTCAAGGTCTTCGGGCAGTGTTAGCGTTACGACAGCTCTGTTCGAGTGTTTGCATAAGGGTTAGTTCTAAATTCGAAACAAAAAGGCAGATGGTCGTACCTTGAAGTGAGACATGCTAGCGATGCCTCAGGATTAATTTGTTACAATTGCCTGAGGTGAAGATGCAGTATGTTTTTTACTTTGTTTTGTCAAGTTTGATCGAGGGCGAGGCCCGATTCGCCCTTTGGTTTATTCGGGGGTGAAGGCACGAACGTTGGTACCACATCGTGTATTGCGAACATTTCCCTCGCCGCGTGCTGTTCCCCGTAGACGGTTCTGATTCCGTCCTTTGTTGGAAATTTTATCACCTAGTGAAGGGTGGATGGAACTGCTCTCATGCAGTGTACCCACGACCGCCCGAATAAGGCATTAAATCTCATGTCTCCTTTGATGACATAGAATTTGGTGTCTTGGGTCGTGCCGACCACGGTAACCGGGAGGATGATTTCTCCTTTCATTATTTTGCTTTCCATGTTGAATCCGTTGAGGACCCGAGTGGCGGGCACGATTTGGTTGAGTAATATGAGCTGCTCTATCACCCTTGACCTGATAATATTAGCCGAGCTACCTGGATCAATGAGTACACGTTTTATTTGAAAAAAAATTATAAGAAAGGAGATTACCAGTGCGTCGTTGTGGGGTTGAGACAGGGTCTCGGTGTCCTCTTCGCTGAACGTAAGGGCCTCTTCGGAGATATATCCCCGAGTTTGCTTTTCTGTAGTGATGGATATTTTTGTTCTTCTCATTACGGGTTCCTACGGGGCATCAGCGCCCCCATGATCATGTGGATGACATGTTGCGCCTCGTTTGCCTCGTTCTTCTTGGTTGCTTCCCTTTCTCGGAACTGATGTTTAGCTCGATCGCTGAGGAATTCTCGAAGATGTCCTTTGTTAAGCAGCCGAGCTACCTCTTCCAATAGATGATGAGAATACTCGTTCCTGTGGCCGTGTGTGTTGTGAAACTCGCATACTAAGTTATAATTCCTTTGCGAAGGATCTGACTGTATAAGTTTGGGCCACTTGGCTTCTCTGATTTTACTGATGGCGAACACGATGTCTGACATATCGACGTTAAAGTTGTATTCTGACAGGTGGGGCACACCCGTTGGCACTACGTTTCGATCGAACTTGGTTCTGTTGATGAGCCCTCGAGGGTCCTATCCTCGATCCATTCTCCGATCATTATGCGGTAGGTTGTGCCTTGGGGCATTCATCCTTTCCTCGAGGTATGGCTGATACCTTTCTTTGTTTGGTTTCGGCTCCTTTGCCAGGAACCTGTTTGGGTATACTGAGCCCGAAGGGGCTCCCAACTGGTCATCCTTGACCCTGATCTTCGACTGGTACCGGTTGTGGACGTCTGACCAGGTCACGGTTGGATACTCGATCAGGTTCTGTTTTATCTATTTCGAAGCCTCCGAGCTTCATTCGTTCAGGCCTTGGGTGAAGGCCTGCACCCAGTCGTCGAATACTGGCGGTAGCTCCATCCATTCCATCTGAAAGCGAGACACAAATTCCTGTAGAATCTCGTTCTCTCTTTGCTTGATTTTGAAAATATCAGACTTCCTTGTCGCTACCTTGTTGGCACCGGCATGTACCTTTACGAAGGAGTCTACTAGCATGGTGAATGAATCTATGGAATTAGGAGCCAAGTTGTGATACCACATCATGGCCCCCTTCGAGAGTGTTTCCTCGAATTGTTTTAGCAATATGGACTCGATCTCGTCATTCTTTATATCGTTGCCTTTTACCGCGCAAGTGTAGGCAGTAACGTGTTCATTAGGGTCGGTGGTACCGTTGTACTTAGGGAGTTCCGGCATCCTGGACTTCTTTGGAATGGGCTTCGAGGCCGCTTCATCAGGGAACGGCCTATGTATGAACTTCTTCGAATCCACGCCCTTGAGGACCGGGGGCTCACCTGAGGTCTGGTCGACCTTAGAGTTGTAGGTCTTGACCTTCTTATCATTGGCTGTTATCATTTTCTCATCCGATTCGATCCTTTTGGTGAGATCCTCAAGCATTTTTACTATGGCAGGGTTAGCTACCGATCCGTTATTACTTGATCACTTGGGTACCTCTTCGGCGGGTGGAGCTATTTCCGGCGTTATTGTGCTGGGAGTCTTCGGATGGCTTTGTAACTGAGTGATAGCCAACTGTTGTGCCTGCAACATTTCAAAATTAACATGAAGACTAACTTCATGTTCTTCTCGGGCTAGGGTTTTTTGGGCTTCTTGTCGGTCTCCATGTCGTATGCTTCTGTCGGTGTGTGAGGTTTTGTCAACCTGTTGTTTCGTCGGTCCGTGCGCATTATCGAGATTCTGTGGTGGCGCGCCGACAACCGAAAAAGGCGCCATTTTCCCTGTGGTTTTTGAGGTTGTCGTTCTCGACTCTGTTTACCGAACCCGACATTTTTACCTGAAATCAAAGATCTTGAAAAAGAAAAACATAAAAGATAACTTGTGTTTGGGTAATGAAACTAGCAAGAAAATAATCACTATTATTTTTAGCCCCACGGTGGGTGCCAAACTGTTTACCATGAAAATGGTAACAACAATTAAATTTGTAAATGGGACTCTAAAAATACGTGATCTGTTTTTATGCTAGTTGTTAGAGGAGTTGATGTTAGGAGTATGAAGTTTAACGATAAGGTACAAGCTGAAATGGGACAGTAATCGAACTGAGGGGCTTGCTGCCCGGGCTTTGGACTAGTCGATGAAGGGCCTCGAGGTCGATATCCGGCCTGAGCTCGAGCTATCGAGGGTGATCGGGGAAGGGATAACAGTAAAAATATAATTAAAAAAGGCTCTCTATGGCTAATACCAAGTAATAAATGAAGAACAAGTATGAAAGCAATAGATGCTAAGAGTGGCCTCGGATGAGTAAGTTAGAGAGAAGCAAGAGAGATAGAGATATTATTGATCTTGTATAGAATAGTTGGAGCAAAAGCAACCCCTTACAAGGTGCTAGAGTTCCCTTTGAATAGGAGGAGAAATCGTTAATAGTACAACATATATTAATTATAAAAGCATGGAGATGGGACGACTAGACGTGACGCCTCGACACAGGCTCTGGGTAGGCCGACTCTATCAGACATAGCCACGTGCCTTGGGAATTCCCCTTTTGATCTAGCCTCAATCTTCATCTTCTTTGAGTCGGGCCTCGACGAGCCCCGAGGGAGGGTACTCAGTCGCAACTCCATGTCCTCGGGGACTAGAGGTATTCTCCCGAAGTGGCTCGATAGCTAGAAATTAAGCCCTCCGATTTTGCCGCATACACCTGTAACAATATCTAGAGACGACTCGAGATCCTATCGACCTACTAGAGCATATGTTAGATTTTGAGCACCACTCGAACTCGGAACTGCACCTCTACCTATACCATGACCTGTTCGACTGCGGAAAACCCCATGCTGGAGGTCGAACTGATGAGGAAGAACCAAACACAAATCCAGTCGGCTGAGCCATACCACTACCTCCTCTGTTAGGACAATCCCGAATCATATGGCCACGCTGTCCGCAAGAATAGCACGTATCAGAACCTCGACGGCACAGACCAAAGTGGGCCTTGCCGCATTGATCACAACGTGGTGTTGGGGGTCTCGTCTGACTAGTATCCCCGTGATTTTGCGAGCCTAATGCCCGTGAACTCTAACCTAGACCAAAATAGGTAAATAGATCATATCGAGGCCTCTAAAACTGTGGAGGAGCACTAGCTACAGGTGGCACCGAACTCCTCGAGGACTGGGGCTTGACACTACCTCTAAAATCATCAAAATACCCTGCAAATCTCTCCCTCTTATATTGGCCCCTATCCTGCTCCATATCTGCCCTTTGCTGGCACTTACAATCCTCTAAGGTCTGGGTATAAGCCCAAATACGGGAAATATCCATGTCCTCCACCAAGGAGGTTGTCGTTCACCCATTTATCAGATGTAGTCCCAACCCGTTCATGAACAGATGCACCCTATCGCTCATCTCGGTCACCATATGGGGAGCATACCTTGTTAAAGAATCAAACTGCATACTATACTCTTGCACACTCATATTACCTTGTCGAAGGTTCAAGAACTTATCAGCTCTATCTCGTCGTATCTCAACTAGCAAGTAATGATGAATAAAGGCCTCAAAAAATTCATTCCACACGGCTGGAGGAGTGTTTGGACCCCTAGATCTCTCCCAACTATCATACCAAAAAACTACTAAATCCCGTAGCTGATAAGAAGCCACCTCTACTGCCTCTGTATCACTGGCATGCATAACCCGCAATGTACGATGAACCTGATCAATAAAAGTCTGCGGGTCCTCGTTGGGGTCTGATCCAGTAAACACTGGAGGGTTTAGATTAATAAAATCATGAACTCTCTTACTAACTGGATTATTAACAGCACCAGTATTTTGCCTCTGATCTTGAGGAGCTACCAAACTAGTTAACAACTGCATTGCATTCCGTATATCCTGGTCTGTAGTGCCAGACGGAGGAACTGGTGGTGCTGGGTGCCTTCTAATATCCTTTAGAGGAGATGAAGTAGATGAGGTATGAGACGACATCTCACTTTGAGCCTCACTTTGGCGTGCTCTGGCTTGGGGAACCTGACTGGTACCCTCTGCCGCAGTTGTATCAAGCCATCTACTATTCGTTTTCTTCCGAGTCGAAGGCATCACTAAAAGAAAACAAAGTGAATATTAGAGACGAACACTTACGACTTAACTATCTGCACGATCTAGATTCAGGAAAAAGGTAACAACTCTAGATGTCATATAGCCTCCTGATTATAAATGTGGCATGCTACACATCCATAAGCAAGACTCTACTAGACATGACTCAAAGACAACCCCTAGGAAAAACTTGCTCTGATACCAAGTTTGTCACGACCCAAACTAGAGGGCCAAGAGTAGCAGCCGGCCATACTTGCCGAGCACCAACGTACATTTTATCTAACCTTCCTTGTTATCTTTAAGGGCCAACGAGATCAATATAAACGGTAGACATGGATCATGAACAACCAACAATGAAAGATAATGGCAAGAACATATATAACATGGGATGACCAAACAACCAAGAAACTATATATAGGGTACGAGCTTCCACGCTGCCATGAAAGACTATACTACAAAAATTAGCCGACAAGGCATACCAAACTGTACATGAGTCGACACCTGTCTATGAGCCTTTAAAAGAAGATAAGTGCTACAACATTTCCGGAATCGGGCCCCTACGTACCCATAATATATATAACAAAAATGCATACCAAGACCACGACAAGTATGGAGAAGGGATCTCGCCAATAACCGCTGAACTGGGCAGCGGACTGTGGTGAGGAAGCTGCGTCTAACAGTCTATCAGGACCTGCAGCACAACACGCAGCATCCACAAATAAAAAGGACGTCAGTATGAATAAAGTACTGACTATGTAAGGTAGGAAAGCATAAGTACGAGCAGTAATGTAAACAGGCATAGAGAATATACAACCTATAACATCTGGGTACCTCTGAGGGATACTGACATGAAATGCATGATACATACATATATATACATAAACTTTTAAAACATACGCCTCTATGGGCATCATCAGCATCATGTCGTACCCGGCCATAATAGGCTTAGTAAAAATGTACCCAGCCATCATAAGGCTCGCTAGAATCGTACCCGGCCACATGGAGCTCGGTAAAACCCAACTGATCAGTGGTTGAACAATAGGTGTCGTACCCGTCCGTCTATACCGCGGCTCGATAGAGTAAAATAGATACATATATACAATGCATGCTTGACTCAATGGAATAATATTCTGAACCTTTCGGAGTGACGTAAGGTCGGTATCCTTTGTACACGTTGTTAGTACTAACTCTTCATCATGAATCTTATAAAAATCAGGAAGTGCCAACAACAATGATAACATACGAATAAGAGAAGCAACATCAACTCCAATCACTTCATAAGAAGGGAAACAATGTAAGTACTGCTAGCTTCTAAGAGTAGAGTATCTGGAATCTCGTTCATTACATCATGTACAATCGGAGTCATGCAAAAGAAGGAAAGGGATAGACTTAGATACCTTGTATATACTGCCCAACCTCAAGCTATGCAAATGTCACAACTCCTTGGTCTACAATAGGAGAAATGACACTATCGTTAACGTTTAAGTATCGTAACAATTATGTACCGACCACAACCTATTTTACGATGAAACATACAGAACCTCCCCTATATATATGACTTCCCACAAGTGAAAACAATCACCAAACAGCCCAAACAATATCAATATTAATCATATTGAGCCTCCCAAAACAGTCCACATACCTACAACACTACTACCAAGCCTTTCAACATATATTTCACAAGTTTAGATAGAAGGAAGAACTCCAATTTGACCTTAATTGTCTGCGAAATATCCCTCCAATGCTGCCGCAACAACAAGGAAGCGAAACTAGCAATCAATTAGGGTTTTTCGATACTAGAATCACTTTAGAAGGATTGAAATCACCTAGGGTTGATATTAAAACTTGAGGAAGTATTTATAGAATATAAACACATTAAAACAACCTCCCACACGAGTTGGAACAACACAAAAATGAGCAACAACAAGAAGATCAAGAAACTTACTAGCACCACGGGATTCCTGACAGTTGATTTGTGTTGTTTTCCCTTTGTTTGGGTCTTGAATCTTGAGAGAACCTTGAGAAGGTATTTCTAGGGTTCTATAGTCTGAATATACTTAAAATGAATGACATAAAATGGGTTCTAGGAATTTTATATATATCCATATTTCTTAAACCGACTATGTGTGGCCCATAGAGAGGTGCTTGGCGCAGTCTCGCAAAACGTGAATATCTCTTTACTCCAATATCGTATTGATGAACGGTTAAATGCGTTGGAAACTAGACACATAGATATTCAATTTGGTGTGTAGATCACCCCATATTTCAAAGTAAATTAGGAGAAATATTTAGTAACGTTTGACATAAAGTTTAAGTAAAATTATGAACGTAAGTTGCAACAATTTTTGTCGACTTTGTTTCATAACTCGTTTGACCTCAAGACTTATGACAGGGAAATTATATGATTCAAATATCTTTAAAACAATCTCTTGAGTGTATTAAGTACCTATAGGTTTACCCGAAAATATGGCTGACAACATCCTTGATTCGTTTAATTTTTAATACTTGTTAGCCACCCTTATATACCTTTGTTTCATTTAAGACCAATAGGATTAACTTCTTATCATCTCAAAGATAATCTCTTCTTGAATTTACGTTGACTAACTTATGGCATAAACTAACGTACGTGAATATGGGTTGTAACATTTCATTTCTTTCTTAAATTTTAAGTCAAGTACTCTCACACCTCCTCTTTACCCGAAAAAGGATATAAGGGAGTTTATCTAATTTAAGTGACACAAATCGAAATGGAATTATTTCTTTATTTTAGAGTCGCCACTTGGAATATTTACGGTGTCCCAAGTCACCGGTTTATTTTAAATTCCAAATCGAGGAAATTTGACTCTCTTTTACAGTCCGCGAACACAGAAGGTTGGGTAAGGAATTCTGTTAACCTGGGAGAAGGTGTTAGGCATTCCCGGATTTCGTGGTTTTAGCACGGTCACTCAACTATTAATAATTGGCTAATTATCTAATTTATTACATGCTTAAACCTACTGTGCATTTTTAACTTTCTAACTGCTTTTAAATTATTTTTTAAACAATTATGGAATTATTTCTGGAACAAGTCACGATGTCGTACACTTGTCACTTTGGTACACATTGCAAACCGCGCCACATGAAATGCACTCGTGATTTACAACATGTTTATTTTTATTATTATTTGAAGTTCTGGTCAGGTCACACGAAATGCACACCCGAATTGGGGATTACGTATCATGACTATGCCATGGGAATCGTACCCATAGTCACAATGATTACTTACGCGCCAAAAAGTTTGCCTACCCAAGTGATCGGCCTAGACATGCTCCTAGCGAATAATGTAGCAAAATAAAGCAATAAACATTTAAGGCCGATTTCATTTACTTCAACCCAACACCCTCGGCACCATCCAAACAAATTTTGTTTCATTTGCCTCTCATTTAAACAACCTAAGCTTTCATGCTACGTGTTTAACTAACTAATACCATAAACAAACAAATATCACACAAAGAATAATGGAGCTTAAGGATTCATCAAAGATTGAACCAATTTCCACTATAAACTTCACTAAGTGATACTGTGGAAAATTCAATGAAAGTCCCTAAATTCATAAAATTACTTATATGTTGTAAAACTCAAATAGCAGACAAGATATAAACTAATATTGATGAAGCTCTAAGGGACATGATTAGAAAATTCAAACATAACTCAGAAAGCCAACATCAAACTTAGTATTTTCACAGTCATAAACATATGAAAATTAGAAAGAGAGTTGAGAGCATAGGAATGGACCTTGATAAGCTTTCAATATTATATCTCTGTTTAAATGCATATACAAGAAGATGAACATTGAAATTCAAACATCCACAGAGATTCGGCAAAATCGAAACAGAGAAACTTTGGACCTGAGCCTACAGGTACGACCTCGCTCCTCTAAACCCCAGAACTTTCTTCTTCCTTTTTATTCTCAATTTCTATCCCTAAATTTCTGTCTCGTTCCCATTTCAATTGATGGAAACCAAGGTTGTTTTGGTTGATTATGAAAAAAGCTTTTTGGTCAAGAAAACGTGAAGGTCTGGAGGGTTAAACATTAAAACCAAATGGGATCCATTTCCAGTATTTCTTGCTACTGCCTTTGGTTTTCTCTGTAGCGCTCTCCCCATCCGTTCTCTACTGAGTTTTTTTGTTTCTATTTTGGTTCAGGCAAGGTCGACAGCGACTAGAGGAGATGGTGCGACTGCCTTTTATGTGTGAAGAAGAACGGTCAGCCTTAGGGTTGTTGATACCCAATTTTTTTCTATATATTTTTTAATATGCAAAATAGCATATATATGCATATACAAGCATGTCCAATGTTTTTATTATTTTTTTCATAATTTTATGGTTTTAAATAGATTTATTTTCTCCCCTTTTATCCATAAAATCACCAATAATTATTTCCAAATTATTGTTTTTATAAGTAATCTATTGGATTTCAATATTTATGCCAAAATATGGCTAAGGTAATTTTTATATATTTTTATAATTACTTTTAGTATTTTTAAAAGCTAAATTGCACATAATTGCAATATTAGCCCATTTGTGATTTCATTATGTTTTATATGTATAAAATTGGATCCAGTATTTTTAAATTGCTAATTATGTATTATAAATAAATTTAACATTTAAAATTATTTTGTAGAAATTATCTACTATTTTTTATAAATTAAATAGGGAAAAAATTGGCTATTTAACTTATAGCCAAATTGGCTTTCAATTGTAGCCTAAATCCAACGGACCCCTAACCCAATTAAAAAACCCAGCGGACCCAAGCCCAAACCCAAACCATACCCGTCCCAGACCTGAGTTAACCCTGGCTGTTGATCAATTTTGATCAACGGCCCGGATTCACTCTTACCATAATTAACCTAAGACTACCCCCCAAACCCTCATTCTCTCATTCCCTCAAGCGACACTCATCTCCTCTCTCTATCTCTGGTTCTCTCTAGAACCTTCTCTTCTCTCATCCTCTCCGATGGACCTTGTCCACCTTCTCCGACCACCTCCCTCGCCAAAAACCATGGCCTCTCATCATCTTCTAGCCCCTGCTTCACCCCATGCCGGTTTAACACTACCCTGAGGTCCTCAGGTGAACTTGGAGCGGTTCAACTCCTATCCATGGTGTTTCATGCCATTTTTCGGCCATCCATGGTTGTTCGAGTAAGATCCATAAATTTTCTGGCTAATACCGGTAATGTTCTAAGGTTTTCTCATCTTCTCTGGGTTCTCTGAAACCCTAACTCTTGAGATCCTCCGATTTCTTTTAGATCTATCTTGTCTGTGTATATTATGAGCTTTTGTTGTTTTCCTCGAAGGTTTTTTCTGATTTTCTCTAAAGTAACCCTTCTTCTGCAAGACTAGGGTTTATTAACCTTTTTTTAAACGACCTTTCCGCTGATTTTTAGTATTATCATATGATTTTTACTACGTTTAAATGGTTTATTTTTATCTAACTCATTACGTTGAAAACTCTAATTTGTTTGGCTCTAGTTTGTGATTATGAGTTTGTCTATACTGTTCGTTTAGTCGATTTGTCTGAATGTGTGATTCTCATGGATATGCTGTGATTAGTTAGAGTATTTCTATGACTTTCATCCTAGTGATGCCTTATTAAGGGTTCCGATTTGGTTCTTCCTGTTTGTACTCCGTTTATTGGTTTATTCATGGAAGTCTATACTATTTCCCTTAATATTAGTAATATTTTTTCGATTCTTGAAATCCTTGATTTACAGTATTGATGCTCTTATACAGATTTCCGGCTATTTTTCCTATCCCTTAAAATTATTTCTTACCTTGTTATGTGATTGACTATATTTTAATTGATTTCTACTGTTATTTCCTTAATTAGACCCTTATGTATCTAGCCCTAATTTACATATTTAGTACATATGTTACTTGAATTCTTTCCTTATCTAGTACATGCGTTCTACCATTGGTAAATTACTCCCTTAATTAAGGGATACTTGGATTATTTTCACTCTTAATTGATATTGAGTTCTATAATTACTGAAGAGTTGATTCTTTCCTTATTTTAACTAGTTTTCAAACTACTATATAAATGACTCTCTTATATAGTCTTAACACACGAACAATTGGTTCAAAATACATACACACACACACACAGACTCTCTCTTCTTTCTCTACTACTTGTGCTAGTTGCTTGTCTAGCCGGCTGAAAGCCAAGGCTAGACTGTGGAACTCTACTTTCTTTACTTTCTGCATTTTTTCTTCCTTAACTTGTATGTTCCTAGTTCAATTTTGAAACTCAACTCTATGGGCTCCCTGTCTGTTAATCCATGTCTCCATCTGCACTAATTTAATAGATTATGTGTTTAATTGCCCTTCTTGTTTACTGCTTTATTCAGTATGCTTAAGTTTTGCCCTCTCTTGTTCAAGTGTAATCAACATGTTTACTTGAGTCCTTGTTTATTTCCCTCAACTAGTATGCCATGTTAGTATCATAGACTCCTAATGTACTTGATTAACACTAAGTGGCATGACTAATTGTGTGTAATAGACCCCTGCCCTCTGCATGACTACTCCCATACCCTGTCTCTATGTCTTATTACCTATTACTATTCTAATTTCAAGCATGATCCCTTTGTTAACACTTCAAAGTAGTAGTTTGTGGTCTGGACGCCAATCAGTTACTACTTATTCTTTGTACTTGTTGGTCTATGTTCTTCTCCTCTTGTCCATGTTTATGTGTTTCATAATTGGCCCCAACCCCTTACTTACTTGTTTGTGACTTTTGAAACTATACTATTCTTTGAACTTGTTTTGTGTGTGTTGGCTTGTTCCAAGTTGTTGTTGCTCCTATCCCCTTCTCCTTTCAAAACTGTTTTTCCCTAAGCAACTCTTCTGTTGTTTTTTGCAAACTTATTTCAAACATGCTGTTTCAAACTGTTTTCAACTCAACTCTTTTAAATCTATGTCAATCACTCTCACACATACTGTTTGACCACTAGGTTCTGCACCTATTGTGTGAGCCTTGCCTTGGGACCCTTGAGCTCCCTCTGAACTTGGACACATAAAAGTTGGCCCTTCTAACTGTACTTACTCTGTCTTGGCTATGAAATCTGGGTGTGAACACTGCCCGGGATCCCTTGAGGTCCTTTGGGAACTCTGACACACCCAGGTATGAGAAAGACTATGGAACAATCTTGGCACTTGAGGTGATTTATTACATAACTCAGGGAGGAAGTCCTAATCAGGTGCTGGAAGTTTGGGCCTGTTTTTAGGATCTCTATAGTGTAACTTTTATCTTTCTTTTCTGCTTATGTAATTCATTTCAGTATTGGTCTGTAATAATTTGTAAACAAGTATTAGGGTTGGATAGTGAAAAGGGGTGGGTAATATGCATGCTGTAGTATAATGCAGGGTAGAAATCATATTCCTAGGTTTAATTTTCTCTATGCGCAATAGCAGTCATGTTTAGGTACAACATGCCAAGCATGCTATGCATTATCTATCATGCTATGTAGGATTTATATGTACTGTTTTTAGCATCTCGTCCACACTTAGAAATCCTGGCTATAGGGTAGATAATAACAATAAAATTAGTTGCTATTATGTGATTCTGCCCACGTAAACATGT
Organism: Nicotiana tabacum; assembly: GCF_000715075.1. Classification (NCBI taxonomy): domain Eukaryota; kingdom Viridiplantae; phylum Streptophyta; class Magnoliopsida; order Solanales; family Solanaceae; genus Nicotiana; species Nicotiana tabacum. The sequence continues at coordinate 90,567,711 of NC_134101.1, read as the reverse complement.
TCTAAAATTTCATTTAGAAATCCTTCTCTTAGGAAATTCTGCAATCATGTTGTGCATTTAGAAATCCTGCTCTTAGGAAATTTTGCAATCATGTTGTGCATTTAGAAATCTTGCTTATAAATCATTAGATACCATGATTAGGTTCTCGTTCATCCTCATTCAGCTACGCTTAGTTAACTATTGATGCATGAAAAGGAGTATCAACAGTCTCATCCTGCTTTAAACAAACTGGTAATAATCCCTGCATGTCTTTGCAATATTTAGAATAGTATGCTTTAGAAGAAAAACAATCTCCACACTATTTTAATAACTCTGAATAACTGTTGCATATTACTTTACGTCTAGGCAAGCCTTAGATAATAACTTAAATAAAAACCAGAACTGCCTTTGTTTAACTTTCAGCATGTTAAAATCAGTAGGCAAGCCTGATTCGGACTTCTTTTCTAAGTCGTGTAATAAATCTGGTTATGCTGTTATCACTTAGATACCATGCTTAGGATCTGAATTCAGACCTTATCTGTATGAGTCGTGCTATCTATGTGCATTACTTGTGGAGGTATATCTGAGCCTTCTATCTATTTTGTGTTTTCCCCCTAAATGCAGTCCTATATGTTCTTGTTTGTCGCATAGTATTTTGCCTTTAAACCTGAGGGTCTGCCTAGAACCCCCCTCTTATAGGATAGGAGTCCTAAATTCCTCCGGGACTGATAGGAAAGGACGGGTAACAACATGCAATAGGGTTCTAGACCAACCCTCTCTTTAATTACCTTCACGGGGCGGGAAAGGGTAGATATGGATATGATGACCAGTGCGTTAATACCACGTATAGCCCCTCTCTGAGGAGTGTCATACCGGGTATTGCATTGATGTGATCCATATTATGAGCAAACCTAGGACACCCCCCTTTACATTCCCAAGTATGTTTAGATTGCAATTATTTTCAAAATTTGCCTTTTATTTGTCCTTTTTCTAATACTTGTGTTCTAAACTTAAATCCCCTACTATTTGAGCCATACTTGTTTTTTTGCTATTTGTACAAATTCACAAACACTATTTGGCCGGGAACCACACTAGTGGATCCTGAGGGGTGCCTAACACCTTCCCCTTAGGATAATTTCAAGCCCTTACCCTATCTCTGGTTACCAAACATAGTTATAGATGAACCCTATAGGTGCCCTAACGCACCTTTAAATCGTTAGGTGGCAACTCTTCAAAATTGCAAACCCTCTTTCCTGAAAGGAAAGAGTCGTCCCAACCAAAATGTCATAAACCCGATTCCGCGAAGAAAAAAAGGGGTGCGATAGCATGGCGACTCTGCTGGGGATATTTAGGCTTATACCATTTCATACCGGTTTTGTGAATTTGTACCCTCCGTATGTGCAATTGTTTGTTTAATTCCTTTAAGCGTTTAATTTCTTCAAAAGCAAAACTGACATATCTTTCTTGTTTCCTTCCTTTATAACTGCTTTAAATTATGAAACTATTGTATTTATCAACGTGCAAATACATGTCAGCATACTTTTAATTATTGCATAATCATGCTCAACATTATACTCCACTCATTCCAAACAAATACTTTCGCAGCGCTTGATGAGTGGTTGCGCCCTTCCTATATCATTACCCCCTAAATTTGGAAATGCTTATTTGCGGTAAAACTAGTTGATCAGCGGTGCAGTCGACAGTTCCGTGCCTTCCCCTTTGAGTTGTCCGCTCAAAGGTACCAATCTAAAACCCCATAGAAACCATACTCTGTTTAAAATGTGCATGTATCATGGTCAAACCTAGCCGGGTCAGTTATGTTGTCCATATAATAATCCTATAAGATAGCCTCGTCAAACGTCCACTGGGTTTCCCTAAACCCAAACGGACATCATCACGTTCTGTGCATTTATTTGGAGAACTAAATGCTTCATGCTAATTGTTGATATTAAATAGTCAAGTCTAGTGGGGGTAAGGGCCTAACACTATTTGTCTTGTAGAAACATGAGGTACGAAGTCCCCAAATTCGGCATGGTCACCAATATCCTCCCAAGATTGCTAAGTTGGTGGGAAGATTTACATTCTAGTGACAAAACCCTTGTCAAAAAATATCTGGGAAATCTACAATCCCTCCTGGAGATCCAGCCTAACAACATGATAATAGAAGCTGCTACCTTGTTTTGGGATTGTGAAACGGCCGTGTTTCGCTTGGGAGACATCGAAATGACGCCTTTGATAGAGGAGATAGGAGGGGCGACTAGTCTAGTATGGGAAACTCCGGGTTGCTAATCTTTGAGAACCGCACAGGCAAGGGTTTCCTAAAAATGATGGCTTTGAAGAAGAATGCAGAATTGGTATGCTTGAAGGAATCGTACATCCCTATTGACTACCAGTATGAAAGGTACGGTCACAACAAAACATACTGTACTTACCATGATGAGTTTACCATCATGTCCTTGGGACACATCCATCGTAAGGTTTTCGTCTTCATGTTTTGCTTCCTAGGTCTGATCGTGTTTCCAATGAAGAAAAGGAGATCCATACTAGGCTAGCTATGGTAACTAAGACCCTAATGGAGGGGATTGGTGGGCAGACATTCAACATTGTACCCATGATCATCGGAGACATATACCGAGCGTTAGAGAAGTGTCAACGAGGAGCGAGACACTTTGAAGGCTGCAATCTACTACATCAGCTTTGGCTCATGGAATATCTCCAAAAGGGCAAATACCGACAAGAAATTCAGCGAAGGGTCTGGGATGATCACATCACTTTCCACCATCAAAAGCGAATGAATTACTTCCCTGACATGTTCGCTCAGTCGGAGAATGCCAAAGGATGGGTTGAGCTCTTTGATAATCTGACTGAAGAACAGGTTCAATGGATGTTCGATTGGTTTCCGACAGAGGAGTTCATCGCCCGATCCAGAGACGCACCTTTCTTGATACTGATTGGTCTAAGCGGAACATACCCTTACGTCCCTCTTCAAGTTATGAGACAAGCAGGTAGGAAGCAAGTCATATCTAGGGTCGACAAGATGAGCCATTTCTGAGCTAACTTCCAAAATGATGATAGTCCCCACAAGTGCCAAGCCCAACATATGTGGCACTGCAAGATCATAATGGGGAAAGACACCATCGAGCGAGATAGACATCATGTCAGTTCTACCCCTTTCTATTCTAGTTGGTTGGAAGATAATTGGGATGGTCTGGGCCAGCCAGGGTTCGTTCGAGGTCACAGAATTATAGATGAAAAGTCCGAGGTACAAGTCAAGTACAACCAGATGCGCAAAAGGATCCGTGAATGCGAGAACGAACACCACGAGGTACAAAAGTCCAACAAGAAGCTGATTGATGAATGGAAAGACATGGCTATCAGTGCCAACAGAAGTTGGGTAGGCATGGCATCTGACTTCATGGATAGATTCAGTTTTAATACGGAGAATGCACCAGACATATTTTATATCCAGAATTTGAAGAAGAAGCCCACAGAGACGTTTCGCGAGTATGCTACACGCTGGAGGTCCGAAGCTGCTAAGGTATGACCTGCCTTAGAAGAGGAGTAAATGAACAAGTTCTTTGTCCGAGCTCAGGACCCACAGTACTATGAACGGCTGATACAGTCCAGTGGCGTGTCCAAGAAAAGGGACGTAGGGGTTGTGATGGTTGCACAAAGGACCAAGTTTCCCCTCAAATACCAAACTTACCCAACACCTCCACTCACATACCAGCCAACTCCAATTTACTAAGCACCCCCACCCTCATACCAAGCTCTGCCACCAACTTATCAGTTATCTCCATCTCCCACATATCAACCTACTTCATCCATATACTCCCAACCCGCTCCTGTATACCAAACTTATAATGCTCAAACATCTCATTATCAGTCACCCCCTATACTCCAAAATTTCCCTAGACCCCGACCTAATTTTGATCGCAGACCTCCAAAACAATATACAACCATCGCTGAATGTATCGACCAGTTGTATGAGAGGCTCAAAGCTACTGGTTATGTCACCCCCATCCCTGTTGCAAACCCTGAGAATCCTTCTCAGTGGGTTAACCCAAACAAGTCCTGTGTATACCACTCCGGCATGAAAGGGCACACCATCGATGAATGTCGCTCCTTGAAAGACAAGATACAGTTAATAACAAGATCACTGCGGCAAAGGAGCCTGCTCCAAATGTCTGCAACAACCCTTTGCCAGACCATAAAGGTGGAGGTATCCACATGATTGAAGTAGAAGATGACTGGGATCCCGAAGGATCAATCGGGTCGATAGTAGAAGGTGATGACCCGAAGAAACCGACAATTAGTCTCAATCCAATAGTCCAGATCCAACTGTTTAAGAACGCTTAGGTGAATATGTATATACCTCTTGAGTTTGAAGCAGCGCCACCCGAAAAGACATCGATACCAATTGAGGTTGAATTCAAGTCTCCAGCAAATGCACCCGCACCATTTGAGGTCACAGTCTTGCCACACAAGGCACATGTTTCGTTCGAAGTATGGATAGCCACGCCGGTCCCAGTGGTGATATCAACCATGCCACCATTCTATACAAATGACGTACCCTGGGACTATACAGTCGAGGTAAGAAGGAAAGGCAAGGTCAGGATTTAAGAAACTACCGCAGCACAGGGTATGACAAGAACTGGTAAAGTCTATACCCCTGAACATCTAGCTGAATCAAGCAAGCATGCCTCCAATTGGCCACCCCTTATTGAGACAGGTCCGGATGACCTTTGGAGGAAAATACAGGCCAAGGAATATTCAGTCATCGACAAGTTAAACAAGACGCCAACACAAATATCCATTCTCTCTTTGCTGCAAAATTCTGAGATGCACAGGAATGCTCTGTTAAAGGTGCTAAATAAAGCATACTTACCAAGTAACATCACTAGTAGGGAAGTGGCTAATATGGTAGGACAAGTGTTGGAAAGCCATAAGATCACCTTTCATGAGGACGAGCTGCCACCTGAAGGGCTGGGGCAGTACAAAGCATTGCACACCACCATGCAATGCGAAGATTATTTCATCACCAAAATCCTGATCGATGGAGGTTCCAGTCTTAACATTTATGCGCTGGTAACACGCAAGAAGTTTGGTAAAGGGCTACATGAGATAAAGGATAGAGCAATAAATGTGAAAGCCTTTGATGGTTCTCAGAGGTCCACCATTGGTGAGATTAGTCTATGCCTGCAGATGGGACCAACCTGGTTCGAGGTCGATTTACAGGTGATAGATGTACTTGCGTCTTACAACTTGCTGCCGGGACGACCATGGATTCATGCTGATGGGGCCATAGCATCAATGCTGCATCAGGCAGTAAAGTTCGAATGGAATCACCAGGAAGTAATCATTCACGGCGACGGTAGCAACCCTATATACAGTCGCCAAACCATTCTGGCGATCAAGGGAATAAGGAAGCTGGGTGGAGATACTTACAACCACATTGAGAGGGTCAATGCCATCGACAAAGACAAATGGTGGGATAGGAAAATCAAGAGTATACTAAGTTGGAGTGGGTACGAACCTGGCAAAGGGCTCGGCAAGAACCTCCAAGGAATCTCTAAACCCATAAAACTCAAGAAACATGGCACTACCTTCGGTTTGGGATATGAATGCACCTGGGAAGAATTCAATAACTAGTCGCCATCATGGCGCGGTCCTTACTACCCACTGGAGCAGCCAATACCGCATCTAGAGCATATCTTCCAACATGCCGACATTATTTATGGGTCAGATGAAGAAGAAGCACTTGCAAGCAGTGAAGAACTTGTTTCTAGAGGATAGTAATATGGACTGCTGTGTTATTCTCAAGGAGGAAGGGGAGGAAGGCCCTTCCATATAGGCTGTGAATAGAGGGGAACATCTCAAGAATTGGAACATCAGGACAACCAAAGCCCGACGAGCCTCGGGCTAGTGTAATGCCCCAGAAAATTTCGCTAAGTAATATAGGATTTCGTGGTGCCAGGTAAGATAATTACAATATTTTATGTGCTATTAACAGGATGGACATTAATTGGATTTGGTAAATAAGCGTATAAGTCTTATAATAGGTAATGTGGGGTCTAATGGGAGGCCTAAGTCTAAGTCAAGTTAGAAAATTTCATAATGGACTAAAATTCCAAATGAGTTCGCACAAGTCCACAATTTGAACGAGCATATCTAAATATATATAAGGTTTTATGTGAATAACAACCTATCATATGTAAGGTTTTCAATTCTAGTTTCCAACGCTTCAAACCGTTTGTCATTTGGACATTCCTACACAAAGTTATGATCAAATTACCAAAGGCTGGAAAAATGCGATCATGTGTCAGTTATGCGATCGCAAAACAATTATGTGGTTCGCATAATTGATCTGCGATCCCAAATCTTGTCGCAAACTAAACCAGTGTAGCCCATTTTTGGGCACCAATTCCGCGATGCATTTTGCGACCCACGTTGTTGTTTTGCGGTCCATTATGCGACCGCAGACCCGATTTTGGAGGCTTGTTTTTCCTATTTTTATAACCCGACCCCATTTTAATATATAGGTTTTGGGATTCATTTGGGGTCATTTTCTACTAATTTTAGAGATAGTTGAGAGCGTATAGAGAGAGAAAGAGAGAAAGAGTCTAGCTTCATAATCACCCAAATCTTGCTCAAGTTTTAAAGAATCAAGGAAGATAACCACTTGATTGTCCTCCATCCGGGTAAGTCCTTCTTCCAAGATTTCATGTAAAAGGTTAAGGATTCAAATATATTGTGGGGATTAAAAATAGACCATGCATGTGGGACTAAGTTGTAGTATGTTATATTAAAGAACTAATTAGGGTAGTTCCTATTAAAATTGGTTGAGGGAAAAAGGAATTTCCATTTTCAGACCTTGTAGACTACTTCACATGTTATGTGTTTGATGAAATTCCTAAGATTGTTACACCATGGGTAATCTTCCTAATTATTAATTGATTCCCGCTATCTCCTTATAGATTGTTATTGCTAGAGGTGTTGGTGGATTGTAGAAACTTATGGAAAAGCTCTTTGAGGTATGTATGGCTAAACCCCCTCTTCTTAGAAATTGAGCTCACATGGTATGTAAAATTATAAGTCCGGAATTTGATTGACGTAGTATTTGTTATTTTAAAGGAATTAGTGTTGCAAGAATATATGTGAAAAGTGTGTCCCAATATGTGCAATATGGTATTCTTGATAAATTAGTGATATGTGAAGAATGTGGACGATATGCTAAATTGCCTAGCTTTCAAGTCAAGTTTAAATTGTGATTATTATGCCAAATCATGTGAATCTCTCCCTATGCTTACAACTTTAATTGCTCTTGTATGTGCCCATTATCTTAAATTGCAAGTTTGATGTTGAAAGTGAAAGTGATGTGGAATGTGAGTTATGAAATGTGGCCTATTGCCAAGTATGATGTGATAATTGTGGCTCCTAAGTTCCTATGAATTGATACATGTGAAACAAAGAATGAAATGATATGATAAATGAGAAAGGAACAATGCCTTGGTAAGGCGGCCTAGCCGATCGGGCCGTGATCGGACGTCGTGCCGCACACATGGTAGTATTGTGCTGATATTGAATTTCGGAAAGTGAGAATGAATTATGATTGAGGTACATGTCTCAAATGAGGTAACCTAGACGATCGGGTCGTGATCAGACTCCGCTCAAGAAAGTGGTGGTATTGTGAACAATGATGAACAATATTAAATTCCCAAACTAAAGTTATGGAAATTATGTGGAAGCTATGTGATTCCTTTTATTTGATGATATGGCGATTGTCTAAACCTTTTGTTGAATCCTTATGATTTCTTTGTTCTTGTATGGTTGTTCTTTCTAATGAGATGATGTTTAGTTATACATACTAGTGCTATTCGATGGCGCTAACGTCCCTTTTTCCAGGGGCGCTACGTCTTTAAATGGATGTATGTGGTTCCATAGCAGGCAGTGGTGGTCGCAGCTTTCGCGCCCCGTTTTTCCTCGCGGAATAGGGTTCATGACATTTGGGTTTGGGACAACCCTTTCCTTTTGTAAAAGGGTTCTTGCAATTTTGGAGAGTCGCCACCTAACAATTTTAAGGTGTGTTAGGGCACGTATAAGGTTCATCTACAACTACCTTTTGGTAACCAGAGATAGGGTAAGGGCTTGAAATTATCCTAAGGGGAAGGTGTTAGGCACCCCTCAGGATTCACTAGTGTGGTTCCCGGCCAGACAGTTTTTGTGAATTTGTGCAATTAGCAAATAAACAAGTATGGCTCAAATAGTAGGGGATTTGAGTTTAAATACACGAGTGTTTGAAAATAATTAGCAAAAGGCAAAATTTGAAAAGAATTACAGTCTAAAGCATGCTTACGAATGTAAAGGGGGTGTCCTAGGTTTGTTTATAATATGGATCACATCAATGTAATACCCGGTATGACATTCCTCAAAGAGGGGCTACACGTGGTATTAATGCACCGGTCATCATATCCATATCTACCCTTTCCCACCCCATGAAGGTAATTAAAGCAAACGTTGGTCTCAACCCCTATTGTATGTTGTTACTCGTCCCTTCCTATCAGTCCTGGAGGAATTTAGGACTCCTATCCTAAAAGAGAGGGTTCTAACCAGATCCTCAGGTTTAAAGGCAAAATACTAAGCGAAAAACAAGAACATATAGGACTGTATTTAGGGGGAAAAGACAGAAGCAAATAGGATATTCAGGTATACCTCCACAAATAATGCACATAGAAAGCATGACTTATACACAATTAAGGTCTGAATTTAAATGCATGGTATCTAAGTCATAGTATCTGAACTAGATTTATTACATGACTCAGAAAAGAAGTGCGAATCAGGCTTACCTACTGATTTTGACAGGTAGACAATTAAACAAAGGCAATTCTTGTTTTATTTAAAGTTGATTACATAAGGCTTGCTGAGGCGTAAAATAGTGTACAACAGTTATTCAGGATTATTAAAAGACAGTTTGGAAATTATTTTACCCTAAGAGTATGTTGTTCTAGTTGATACGAATGCAGAGATTATTACCAGTTATTTTAAACAGGATAATCAAGTGTGAAGCTGTTTTTACCACTTTTATGATCAGCAGTTTACACTAAGTGTGAATGTAGGTACGAACAAGATCCTAAAACATGGTATCTAAGATGTATGTATAAAACTCATGATGGAGAATTCCTAGAGCAGGATTTCTAAATACATATGGTAGGATTGCAGAATTTCCTAAGAGCGGGATTTCTAAATGCACGTGGCAGCGTAGAACATAATAGTAAAGTTCTAATTATTAGTAGATTTTAACACATGATTTTGTAAATGTGAACATGCGGAAACAATAAACATGAGATCTAAGGGCATGATTTCTAATGCATGTATGAACCCTAAGCATGGTTTCTATTGTGCAATTAGGAACATAAACCTAATAACATGTTTTCTACCCTTAACAACTATAACATGCATATTTACCCCATCCCTTTTCACTAGCTAACCTCAATACTGGTTTACAAGAAATTATTACAGGCCAACATGAAATGAATTACATAAGTAGAAATGAAAATAGGAAGTTATACTATAGGAAGCCTGATTAGGACTTCCTCTCTGAGTAATATAATCAATCACCTCAAGTGCCAAGATTGTTCCATAGCCTTTATCATATACGGGTGTGTCAGAGTTCCCTAAGGACCTCAAGGGATCCCTGGCAATGCTCACACCCAGATTTTTTAACCAAGATAGAGTAAGTGCAGTGTGGAAAGGCCAACTTTTGTGTTTCCAAGTTCAGAGGGAGCTCAAGGGTCCCAAAGCAAGGCTCACAAAAAAGGGTCAGAACCTAGTAATCTAAAAGTATATGTGAGAGTGCTTGACATAGATTTAAAAGAGTTGAGTTGGAAAACATTTTGAAGAACATGTTTGAAATAAACTTGCAAAACAGCAGAATAGTTTTCCTTAGGGAAAATTAGTTTTGAAAGGAGGAGGGAATAGGAGTAACAACAACTTAGAACAAACCAGCACACACAAGTCAAATTCAAAGAATAGGATCATTTCAACATTCACAAGAAGGGAAGTAAGGGAGTTGGGGACTTATAGGTTTGAAACCACATAGATAGGGAAAACATTTGACACAACAAGCATACAAAACAACTTTGAGTCTGCTGAGCAAATCAGTCATGATAACATCTATTTAAAACATGGGGAAGAATGCAGCAGGATCATATTGAAGATAAGAGTTTTGTTGAACAAAATTTGACATACTATTAGGGACAATAGAATGCACCAGAAGACTAAGTGACTACATGATTATACCAGTTAAAGAAAAGGTGGTTAGGGAACTAAGTGAGCACGCTGGACAAGTATCAAGAAACTAAGTAAAATATGATATGATGATTACACATAAGGTAGAATTTAGACATGTTTAGTAACATCAAAATATAGGGGACAAATTGAAGAACTAGTACAGTAACACGCAGGGATGCGTAGGCATGGAACAGATGATGTTTGAGTTTCAGAATTGAACCAGGAAAATACCAGTTGAGGAAGCAAAGTGCATAGAAGTAAAGCAAGTAGAGTTCCACATCCTAGCCTTGGCTTTCAGCCGGCTAGACAAGCAGTAGCACAAGTAGCAGAGAAAGAAGAGAAAGTCTGAGTGTGTGTTTGTTTTTTTGAACTAATTGTTCATGCTGAGAGGTAAAACAAGAGTGTATATATAGCACTTTAGGAGTAGGGATAATAAGGTAAAGAGAATCAGAGTTTAATCAATTAAGGATCAACCAATCACAGAACCAATTAACATAAAAGAGTCGGGAATAGACCCCTTAATTAGGGGTAATTGATTAACGGTAATAACAAGAGAGTTTAATTAAGGCAAGAATCCCAATCATACAAAGTAAAGGATCAGTAAAAATCACAAAATCATGTTGACAGATAGTTAAGGCAAGTGTGATCAATTAAGATTACAAATAAGGAAACAAATAAAGTTCATGCATATAAATCTTTAATAGAACAAACCAGGAAACCAAAATTTCAAAAATAATACTGATTTCTGGAAAGAAATATCAACTCCCATAAATAGGAAACAGGCTAAGCAAACTTCACAGAAATACAAAAATTAGCTGGAAAACAGAGGCGAATCCTAATAGAGATTAATTAGGGGGAAAATCGTAGACTAAGGGATTTGACAAAGAAAATGTTTAAGTCCCAAAAATAGGCCAAAGTAATATGACTGGTAACATAGAAAGTACCCAGAATCGAGGAAAAGGTTAGAAAAAATTGAAATATCTACTAAGGTTTGAACACACTGGTAAAAGTCAGTCACGAAGATAAAAGGAGAGTCGATTAAGTACTTAAAAGTCAAAAAACCTTTTGAAAAACAACTTGTAATGAACCCTAGTTTAAAAAAATCGAAACAGTCGGTTAAAATAGGAGGTTTTTGAAGGGAAACACCTAACAATACTCAATCACCTCAGATCTAGAAAGATCTGAGAAGAATCGAACAATAACGACTTTAGGGTTTCGTAAAATAGTAAATATGGAGAAAGATCAGTTAAAAACTCATGGATATACTTAGATCTAAGACAAATCTATAGAAAAGTGAAAAATCTCAAGGGTTAGGGTTTCAGTGAACCCAATAAAGATGAGAAAGCATTAGATCGTTACCGGTTTTAGCCGGAAAGGTCATGGATCTTACTCGAACAGCCATGGATGGCCGGAAAGTAGCATAAAAGACCATGGATAGAAGTTGCACAAGATCTGCACTAGATATCTTTGAGATCTTTCCACGAAATCACAAAAACGGGCAACCTGGAGACGTAGGAGACAAGTATACGTCTCAAATAGTCATGGGAGTCCATGGATTGAGTGAGGATCGAAGGGGATTAGGGCTAGTTTGGGTGGCGGCGACTAGGGTTAGATTTAGGTCTCAGAGAGAATTGGAGAGGAAAGGGGATTCTAGGGCGACAATTTGGTAAGAAATGAATTAGGTTAGGGGGTCGTTCAGGTTAAAAAAGGTAAGAGGAAATACTGGCCGTTGATCTTAGAGATCAACGGCCAGAATGAGAAGGGGGTCTGGGTCGGGTAGGAATTAAATTGGGTTAGGGTCGATTTTAAATTGAAATTGGGCTGGGGAATTAGGGTTTGATTTAGGATACAATTGAAAGCCAATTTAACTATATTTTAAATCACCATTTTTTCCCTATTTACAACAACAACAACAACAGCCCAGTATAATCCCACAAGTAGGGTCTGGGGAGGGTAATATGTACGCAGACCTTACCCCTACACCGAGGGGCAAAGAGGCTGTTTCAGCCCATGAAGGATGCAGTAATATGATGCGGAAAAGACAGAGCTTAGCCTTGCGAATTGAAGGGCAGAGCTTAGCCTGTAAGAAAAGCGAGATGAATAGTGCTTGAGATAGCGCTTAGTTTCGAAGAAAATTGGAGGCAGAGCTTAGCCTCGGAAGGCAGAATGATAGCCTTATGTAAGGCAAATGTAGATAGATATAGCGTTTAGTCTCAGAAGATAGAATAGTAGCCTTATGCGAAGATGCGAATTCAGATGGAGGTAGAGGCTAACCTCGGAAGGCAGAATGGTAGCCTTATGCAATGCAAATGCAGATGGAGACAACGTTTAGTCTCGAAAGGCAAAATTGTAGCCTTATGCAAATTGGAAGGTAGAATAATAGCCTTATGCAATGCAAATGTAGATGGACACAATGTTTAGTCTCGGAAGGCAGAATGGTAGCCTTATGCAAGAAATAAGATAACAACTAACAGTAGAATTTTCTTAGCTAGGAGCATTGTGGCATACAGAACATCATTGGTGTGTACTAACAGCAAATGTTGGTAAGTGTAGTGGTTTAGAGAGTCTTATTCTTGAACAATATTTGTTCCATGGGCGTACAATATGTTTAATGATTTTGCAATCCTAGTGCCTGTATCCAAAGAAAAATCGTGAGTTTTGCAAGGTGGAAGGTTAGTTCGTATCCTCGTTGGCTTTGCTTGACTCGTTTGGCTTTGATTTGGTGATACTATCTATATCACTGGGGTAGAGTTGCTAAACAAAGCAGTTTCAATAATAATCATGCATGATTTTGTAAAAGTGTGACATAAATGTATGGTTAAAAATAGCTTTTAGATGAACCGCTGACTGTGACATAGCTCGGGACATTGCAACCTCTCCTGCTGCACAATTTTGAGGGTCCTCCTCAAAATTCTGCCCCAGTTTGATGGGTTGACATTTCTGACTATTGCTCGTGCGGCGATCAGCTGAAATTACTTCAGAATTTTAAGGGTCCTCCTCAAAATTCTAACCTAGTTTTGAATTGCGGGGGTGGGGGGGGAGGGAAATAAAATTTCTATTGACCAAACCCAAAGGGCTGCCTACGTATCCCCTTTCAAATAGGAATCAGGTCGGGCGTAGTTCAATTTACATCATATAAGGAAAGCATAAAATTTACACATAGTAACGCTTGACCGCATCTTAATTGATCGGCTTTGGCCAGACATCTCCATCTATTTCTGCAAGTATGAGGGCTCCTCCTGTCAAAACCCGGTGAACCATGTATAGGCCCTGCCAGTTGGGAGAGAACTTCCCTTTGGCTTCATCTTGATGCGGAAAAATTTTCTTTAACACCAGCTGCCCCAGTGTGAACTGTCTTGGCTTGACTCTTTTGTTGAAGGCTCTGGCCATTCTGTTCTAATAGAGTTGACCATGGCAAACTGCATTCATACTCTTTTTGTCTATAAGGGCTAGTTGCTCATAATGACTTTTTACCCACTCGGCGTTCATCGAGCTCGGCTTCTTGTATGATCCTTAGGGAAGGAATTTCTACCTCGGCGGGAATGACATCCTTTGTATTGTAAACCAACATATAGTGGTTGCCCCGATTGATGTGCGAACTGTGGTGCGATACCCTAGTAGAGCAAATGATAACTTCTCGTGCCACTGCTTATGCTTCTCTATCATTTTCCTCAATATCTTCTTGATATTCTTGTTGGCGGCTTCTACAGCTCCATTTATCTAAGGCCTGTAGGCTGTGGAATTCTTGTGTTTGATCTTGAAAGTTTTGCACACAGCTTTAATCAAGTCGCTGTTGAGGTAGGAGCCATTATCAGTAATGATTGACTCTAGAGTCCCGAATTGACAAACAATGCGGTCGCGGACAAAGTCTGCCATGACTTTTTTAGTCACTACTCTGTAAGATGATGCTTCAACCCATTTGGTGAAATAGTCTATGGCTACCAGGATAAACTTGTGTTCGTTGGAAGCAGCAGGATCGATTGGCCCAATAACATCCATCCCCCAGGCAGCCAACGGCCACGGTGAGCTTGTTGTGTTGAGCTCGCTCGGAGGTACCTTTATCATGTCTGCATGTATTTGATAGTGGTGGCATTTCCGGACATACTGGATGCAGTCCGTTTCCATACTCATCCAAAAGAAACCAGCCCGGAGTATCTTCTTTGCTAAGATAAAACCGTTCATATGGGGACCACATGTCCCAGCATGAATTTCCTCTAGTAGCATGGATGCTTCCTTTGCGTCGACACATCTCAATAATCCCAAATTGGTAGCTCTCCTATAGGATTTTTTCCGTGTGAAAGAGGTTGTTGGACAACCTCCAAAGTGTGTGTTTCTGAATAGGATTTGTAAGCTTCGGGTACTCTTCTTTTGCCAAATATTCCTTGATATCAAGAAACCAAGGTTTTCCAACTGCTTCATCTTCGACATGGGCACATTAAGTTGGGTGATTATGGATTTTCGCTGGAATGGGATCAATGAAATTCTTGTCTGGATGCTGTATCATAGATAATAGGGTAGCCAATGCATCGATGAACTCATTCTGTATTCTAGGAACATGCTGGAATTCTGTATTCGTGAACCTCTTTCTCAATTCCTGTACGTGATGTAAATAAGGGAGTAACTTGGAGTTCTTGGTTATGCATTCTCCTCGTACCTTATGTATAAGTAAGTCTGAATCTCCAATCACTAGCAGCTCTTGAACGTCATGTCAATGGCCATTTTGAGTCCTAAGATGCAGGCCTCATACTCGGCCATATTGTTGGTGCAGGAGAACTTGAGTTTGGCTGACATCGGATAATTCTGACCGATTTTTGATATTAGGACTGCTCCTACGCCAACTCCTTTGAAGTTTGCTGCTCCATCAAAGAACATTCTCCAACCGTCATAGGATTCCGCAATGTCTTCTCCTATGAACGATACCTCTTCGTTAGGAAAATATGTTTTCAGGGGTTCGCATCCTCCATCCACGGGGTTTTTAGCAAGGTGGTCTACCAGTTCCTGTCCCTTGACCGCTTTCTGAGTTACGTAAACAATGTCAAACACGCTCAAAAGGATTTGCCACTTGGCTAGCTTGCCGGTGGACATGGGCTTCTAAAAGATGTACTTCAAGGGATCCATTCTCAATATGAGATATGTAGTATAGGCACAGAAGTAATCTCACAGCTTCTGAGCTACCCAAGTCAAAGCACAACAGGTGCGTTCCAATAGAGAATACCGAGCCTCGTACGGTGTGAACTTCTTACTTAGATAATAAATGGCTTGTTCCTTCCTCCATGTTTCATCATGCTTCCCCAAAATGCAGTCGAAAGCTCCATCTAATAATGTAAGGTAGAGTAATAAGGGTCTACCTAGCTCGAGTGAGACTAAGACAGGTGGTGTTGATAGGTACTCCTTGATTCCGTCGAAGGCCTTTGGGCAGTTTTTGGTCCATTTGGTGGCAGCATCCTTCTTCAACATCTTAAAGATTGGTTCACAAATAACTGTAGACTGCGCTATGAATCGGCTAATGTTGTTAAGCCTTCCCAAGAAACTCATCACCTCCTTCTTGTTCTTTAGCGGTGGTAGATCTTGAATGTCTTTGACATTCGATGGATCCATTTCTATTCCTCGGTGGCTCACAATAAACCCAATCAATTTCCCAGCAGGAACCCTAAATGCGCATTTTGCGCAGTTTAGTTTTAGGCTGTATCTCCGCAGTCTATTGAAAAACTTCCTCAGGTCTTCTATGTGGTCAGTGGCCTTCTTGGATTTGATAATGACATCATCTACATATACCTCTATCTCCTTGTGTATCATATCATGGAAAATGGTAGTCATGGCCCCCATGTAGGTGGCCCTTGCATTCTTCAGGCCGAACGGCATCATCTTGAAACAATACACTCCCCACGGCGTAATGAAAGCCATTTTCTCAGCGTCTTCCTCATCCATCCAGATCTGATGATAACCAGCTAAGCAATCTACGAATGACTGTAGCTCATGCTTGGCGCAATTGTCAATCAGGATGTATATATTTGGCAAAGAAAAGTCGTCTTTCGGACTAGCCCGGTTGAGATCCCGGTAGTAGACACAGACTCTGACCTTCCCATCCTTCTTTGGCACTAGAACAATGTTGGCTAACCACGTTGGGTATTCTACTACCCTGAGAACCTTAGCTTTGATCTGGTTGGTAACTTCTTCCTTGATTTTTAAACTCATATCAGTCTTAAACTTTCTGAGCTTTTGCTTTACCAGCGGACACATTGGATCGGTTGGTAGTTTGTAAGCCACCATAGACGTAGTTAGACCAGTCATGTCATCATACGACCAGGCAAATATGTCCTCATACTCCTTTAGAAATTTTGTGTATTCTTTCTTCTCTGATGGCGATAGGTGAATGCTAATTCGTATTTCCTTGACGTTTTCTGCATTTCCCAGGTTGACAATCTTGGTCTCGTCTAGGTTGGACTTAGGTCTGTTCTCAAAGTTTTCAACTTCTTTGACAATCTCGTCAGGTATGTAATATTCCTCTGAATCCATGTCTGTTTATTGCGTTGCTCATTGCATGTCACGGTCATTGGTTCATCAAGACAAGTAATAGTAATGTTGTATTGGTAAAGCAAGGAGAGAAAACGATAACAATAAATATTAATTCATAAGAAAAGTCAAGAATGCTTTTGATAAACTTGAGTAACTATTTTGAACATTGAATATCTTATTGCGGGATTTGAAAAATGCGAAAAGAAAATCATTTGGTAAATAAAACAGTGAATAGTGTTTGTTTTAGCTTGCTACCCCAAAGTTTGTCGGGCTTTGGTTGTCCTAATGGTCTAATTATTGAGATGTGCCCCTCTGCTCATAGCCTGTATGGAAGGGCCTTCGTCCCCCTTCTCCTCGAGAATAACACAACAGTCCATATCACTGTCCTCTAGAAACAAGTTCTTTACTGATGCAAGTGCTTCTTCTTCATCTGACCCATAAATAATGTCGGTCTGTTGGAAGGCCTACTCTAGATGCGGTATTGGCTTCTCTAGTGGATAGTAAGGATGTGCCAGGGTGGCGACAAGTTATTGAATTCTTCCCAGGTGTAATCATATCCCAGACCGAAATTAGTGCCATATTTCTTGAGTTTTATGGGTTTATAGATTCCTTGGAGGTTCTTGCCAAGCCCTTTGCCAGGTTCGTACCCACTCCAACTTAGTATACTCTCAATTTTGCTATCCCACCATTTGTCTTTGTTGATAACATTGACCCGCTCAATATGGTGGTAAGTTTCTCCACCCAGCTTCTTTCTTCCCTCGATCGCTTGAATGGTCTGGCAACTGTATATAGGGTTGCTACCGTCACCGTGAATGATCACTTCCTGGTGATTCCATTCGAACTTTACTGCCTGATGTAGCGTTGATGCTATGTCCCCTGTAGCATGAATTCATGGCCGTACCAGCAGCAAGTTGTAAGATGTTGGTACATATATTACCTGGAAATCAACCTCAAACCAGGTTGGTCCCATCTGCAGGCATAGGCTAATCTCACCAATGGTGGACCTCTGAGAGCCATCGAAGGCTTTCACATTGATTTCTCCATCCTTTATTGCATGCAGCCTTTTACCCAACTTCTTGAGTGTTACAAGCGGACAAATGTTAAGACTGAAACCTCCATCGATCAGGATTCTGCTGATGAAATAATCTTCGCACTGCACGGTGATGTTCAGTGCTTTATTGTGCCCCAGCCCTTCAGGTGGCAGCTCGTCTTCATAAAAGGTAATCTTATGGCTTTCCAGCACTTGTCCTACCATATTAGACATTTCCCCGCTAGTGATGTTACTTGGTACGTATGCTTCATTCAACACCTTTAATATAGCATTCTTGTGTGTCTCAGAATTTTGCAGCAAAGAGAGAATGGATATTTGGGCTGGCGTCTTGTTTAACTGCTCGATGACCGAATATTCCTTGGCATGTATTTTCCTTCAAAGGTCGTCCAGACTTGTCTTAATGAGGGGTGGCCGATTGGAGGCCTGCTTGCTCGATTCAACTAGATGTTCAAGGGTATAGACTCTACCAGTTCTTGTCACACCCTGTGTTGCGACAGTTTCTTCAACCCTGACCTTACCCTTCCTTCTCGCCTCGACTGTATAGTCCCTGGTTACAGCATTTTTATATAATGGTGACATGGCTGACATCGCCACTGGGATCGGCACGGCTATCCTCACTTTGGATGGAACATATGCCTTAGGTGGCAAGACTGCAACCTCAAATGGTGCAGGTGCATTTGCCGGAGACACGAATTCAATCTCATTTGGTACCGGTGTCTTTGCGGATGATGTTGCTTTAAACCTAAAATGCACAGACATATTCACTTTAGCATCCTCAGACGATTGGATCTGGACTATGATTGGATTGAGAGTAATTGTCAGCTTCTTTGGGTCATCACCTTCTGTGATCAACCCGATTAATCCCCCGGGATCCCAGTCATCTTATATTTCAATCATGTGGATACCTCCACCCTTATGGTCTGGTAGAGGGTTGTTGCAGATGTTTGGAGCGGGTTCCTTTGCCACAATGATCTTGTTATCAATCAAAGATTGTATCTTGTCTTTCAAGGAACGACACTCATCGATGGTGTGCCCTTTCATGTCGGAGTGGTATGCACAAGACTTGTTTGGGTTAACCCACTGAGAAGGATTCTCAGGGGTTGCAACTGGGATGGGGGTGATATAACCATCAGCTTTGAGTCTCTCATACAGTTGGTCGATGGGTTTAGCGATGGCTGTATATTGTTTTGGAGGTCTGCGATAAAAATTTGGTCGGGGTCTAGGGAAATTTGGGCGTGCAGGGGGTGTTTGATAATGGGATGGTTGAGCATTATAGGTTTGGTAGACATGAGCGGATTGAGAGTATCTGGGTGAAGTAGGTTGATATGTAGGAGGCAGAGATGACTGATAAGTTGGTGGCGGAGCTTGGTATGAAGGTGAGGGTGCTTGGTAATTTGGGGTTGGTTGGTATGTGAGTGGAGGTGCTGGATAAGTTTAGTATTTGAGGGGAGATTTGTTCCTATGTGCAACTATCATGGCCCCTACATCTCTTTTCTTGGACACACCACCGGACTGTAAAGCCTTATTTTTAGCTTGGAAGGCCTCGAAGTTTGTAACCATACCGCTTTTAATACATTCTTCAATTCTTTCACCCAGATTGATAATGTCGGAAAACTTGTGGTTCTTAATCATCATCAGTCGTTCATAGTACTGCGGGTCCCGATACCGGACAAAGAACTTGGCATTTGCTCCACTTCTAATGCGGGTCCGACCTTAGCAGCTTCGGACCTCCAACGAGTAGTATACTCACGAAATGTCTCTATGGGCTTCTTCTTCAAATTATGGATATAGAAAACGTCTAGTGCGTTCTCTGTATTAAACCTGAATTTGTATATAAAGTCAGATGCCATACCTACCCAGCTTGACCACTTCTTGGGATCTTGGTTGATGTACCAAGATAATACATCTCCCTTCAAACTCCTTATGAACAGCTTCATGTGAATTCTTTCATCCTTCCCTACTCCAACCAGCTTGTCACAATATGTCCTCAGATAGACCCTTGGATCACTCGTACCATCAAACATTTAGAACTTAGGAGGTTTGTAATCCTTAGGCAATTTGACATCAGGCTGTATGCAAAAATCCTCATAATTTAGCCCATCGATTCCTTTGCTTGCTTCAACGCCCTGAATTCGGCTGGTCAATTTCTTAAGTTCCTCGGCTAAGTTCCTGATAAGTAGATCCTTTTCATCAGACTCAAGTGTGCATGAGATAGGTTAGGTGGGGTGTGGCATGGACTCCACGTAGATAGGAGTGTTATGGTGGCCCGGTGTATGGGTGTGGAAATAGTCGTTTGTGGAGTTCTAAGGTTCTGGGATGAGTAGTGAAGTGTTGTTTGGGGTGTGGCAAGTGTTACATTGGTTCTTTGGTGGAGCAGCGTGATGGTGAGGAGCGGGATAATTCTGCTATTTTGGGATATTTTGAGGAAGTGTAGGGTTTTGAGCGTTGGGAAAGTTGATATCTGGGTTGTTGAGGGAAAATGACAGGTTTGCCAGATTTCTGACCTGATCGAGCTCTTCTTGGAATTTTAGCAGTTTCTATTCAAGTTGTGACACATTCTCGTTAGGAACCCGAATACCCTGGCCATCAGTGGCCTCTACCGGTTCAACTTTGTTCTCTTTCCTGATGTTGTTTAAATCTTCCATTTTGCCTTTGTTCTTGCCTTTAATAAGATTGAGAAGAGGAGTGGGTGGAGGTCCCTTGGATCTTGTGAAATAAGATGATGATGTCAGAGTGCACGAACTAACCTTTAGGGGAGGGAATAAATAAACAAAAATAAAACAAAAGGTAATCAAGTCAGTGAGGATTATAGAAAGTATTGCAATATTTAAACACATAGTGCGGGAATGTAAAGTGTGTCCTAATTTGGGAACCTCTTTGTGCCCGAGGTAGGCTTAGCGACAAATTGATTTGGAGAACTTAGAATGCTAAATGCCTCATTTTATTGATAAAATAGACGAATCCTAAAATAACACTAAATAAACAAGAAATAAAAGTCACTAATGGTCATTGGCCTTATTACGTTCATAAAGCGAATAAGTAAACCCCTATTTATTTGGTCCCAGAAGGACCTTCCCCAGATTCGACATCCTTGGCTCCGTCGAACACCTTCCCTAATTTGCGAAGTCCCAGCAGCAGGTATGCTCTGGCTAGATGTCCACCTTCTGTCCCTTCAGCCTTTTGACAGTCTTCAACCCTTTTGAGAAATTTTCCCTCTAGTTCTACTATGCCTCGCTCCAAATATCCTAACCTTTTGTTGACACTGATAGCCATGTCTTTCCATCCTCAATCAGTTTCTGGTTGGACTTTTGTATCTCAGGGTGCTTGCTCTCGCATTCACGGATCCTTTTGCATAGCTAGTTGTACTTGACTTGCACCTCGGCCTTTTCATCTATAATTCTGTGACCTCGAACGAACCCTGGCTGGCCCAGACCATCCCAATTGTCTTCCAACCAACCTGAATAGAAAGGAGTACAACCGGCATGATATCTGTCTTGCTCGATGGTGTCTTTCCCCATTACGATATTGCAGTGCCACATGTGTTGGGCTTGCACTTGTAGGGACTATCATCATTTTGGAAGTCAGCTCGGAAATGGCTCATTTTATCGACCCTGGGTATGACTTGCTTCCTACCGGCTTGCCTCATAACTCGAAGAGGGACGTAAGGATATGTTCCTCTTAGACCAATCAGTATCAGGAAAGGTGTATCTCTGGATCTGGCGATGAACTCCTCTGTCGAAAACCATTCGAACATCCATTGAACCTTTTCTTCAGTTAGATTATCAAAGAGCTTAACCCATCCTTTGGCATTCTCAGGCTGAGCGAACATGTCGGGTATGTAATTTATTTGCTTTAGATGGTGGAAAGTGATGTGATCATCCCAGGCCCTTTGCTGAATTTCTTGTCGATATTCGCCCTTTTGGAGATATTCCATAAGCCAAAGCAGAAGTAGTAGATTGCATCATTCGAAGTGTCTTGTTCCTCGTTGACACTTCTCCAAGGCTCGGTATATGTTTGCGATGAACATGGGCACGATGTTGAATGTCTGCCTACCAATCCCCTCCATTAGGGTCTTGGTTACTATAGCTAGCCTAATATGGATTCTCCCTTTCTTCATTGGAAACATGATCAGACAAACGAAGTAGAACATGAGAGTGAATACCCTATAATGAATATGTCCTAAGGACGTGATGGCAAACTCTTTAGGGTAGGTACGGTAGGATTTGTTGTGACCGTACCCTTCATACAGGTAGTCAAAAGGGATGTACGATTCTTTCAGGCATACCAATTCTGCATTCTTCTTCAAACCCATCATTTTAAGGAAACCCTTGCCTGTGTGGTTCTCAGGCATCAGCAAACCCGGAGTTTCCCATGCTACATCGGCCAATCCTCCTATCTCCTCTAGCAAAGGTGTCATTTCGATGTCCCCAAAGAAGAACACGACCCTTTCACAATCCCAAAATAAGGTAGTAGCTTCTATTATCATGTTGTTAGTCTAGATCTCCTGGAGGGATGGTAGATTGCCAAGATATTTTCTGACGAGAGTTTTGTCACTAGAATGTAAATCTTTCCACCAGCTCAGCAATCTTGGGTGGATGTTGGTAACCATGCCGAAGCTGGGGACTTCGTGCCTCATATTTCTGCAAGGCAAACAAGATTAGGCCCTTACCCCCACCAGACTCGACTATTTAATATCAACAAGTAGCATGAAGCATTTGGTTCTCTAAATAAATGCATAGAACGTGATGATGTCTGTTTGGGTTTAAGAAAACCCAGTGGACTTTTGGACAAGGCTATCTTAAAGGATCATCATGTGGACAACATAACTGACCCATCTAAGTTTGGCCATGATGCATGCACAATTTAAACTGAGTAAGGTTTCTATGAGGTTTTAGACTGGTACCCTTGAGCGGACAACTTAAAGGGGAAGGCACGAAACTGTCGACTGCACCGCTGATCGACTAGTTTTACCGCAAATATGCCTTTTCGAATTTAGGGGGTAATGATATAGGAAGAGCGCAACCACTCATCAAACGTTGTTATAGTATTTGTTTGGCATGAGTAGAATATGATGTTGAGCATGATTATGCAATTATTAAAAGCATGTTGGCACGTATTTGCGCTTTAAGAAAGCGATAAATACAATAGTTTCATAATTTAAAGTAGTTATAAAGGAAAGAAACAAGAAAGATATGTCAGTTTTGCTTTTGAAGAAGAAATTAAATGCTTAAAGAAAATAAACAAGTAATTGCACATGGGGGGTACAAATTCACAAGAACAATCTGAAATGGTAAAAGCCTAAAAATCCCTAGCAGAGTCGTCATGCTGTCGCGCCCCCCTTCTTCGTCGAGGAATCGGGTTCATGATATTTGGGTTTGGGACAACTCTTTCCTTTTGGAAAGTGGTTCTTGCAATATTGGAGAGTCACCACCTAATGATTTTAAGGTGCGTTCGGGCACCTATAAGGTTCATGTACAACTACATTTTGGTAACCAGAGATAGGGTAAGGGCTTGAAATTATCCTAAGGGGAAGGTGTTAGGCAACCCTCAAGATCCACTAGTGTGGTTCCCGGCCAGACAATTTTTGTGAATTTGTGCAATAAGAAAATAAATAAGTATGACTCAAATAATAGGGGATTTGAGTTTAAATACATGAGTGTTTGAAAACAATTAGCAAAAGGCGAAATTTTGAAAAGAATTACAGTCTAAAGCATGCTTATGAATGTAAAGGGGGTGTCCTAGGTTTGTTTGTAATATGGATCACATCAATGCAATACCCGGTATGACACTCCTCAAAGAGGGGCTACACCTGGTATTAATGCACCGGTCATCATATCCATATCTACCTTTTCCCGCCCCGTGAAGGTAATTAAAGCGAAGGTTGGTCTCAACCCCTATTGCATGCGATTACCCGTCCCTTCCTATTAGTCTCGGAGGAATTTAGGTCTCCTATCCTAAAAGAGGGGGTTCTAGGCAGACCCTCAGGTTAAAAGGAAAAATACTAAGTGATAAACAAGAACATATAGGATTGCATTTAGGGGGGAAAACAGAAGCAAGTAGAAGACTCAGGTATACCTCCACAAATAATGCACATGGACATCATGACTTATACACAATTAAGGTCTGAATTTAAATGCATGGTATCTAAGTGATAGCATCAAAACCAGATTTATTACATGACTCAGAAAAGAAGTCTGAATCAGGCTTACTTACTGATTTTAACAGGTAGACTGTTAAACAAAGACAATTCTGGTTTTATTTAAAGTTGATTACCTAAGGCTTGCCTAGGCATAAAATAGTGTACAACAGTTATTTAGGATTATTAAAATACAATTTGGAAATTATTTTACCCTAAGAGCATGTTGTTCTAGTTGATACGAATGCAGAGTTTATTACCAGTTATTTTAAATGGGATAATCAAGTGTGAAGCTATTTTTACCTCTTTTATGACCAGCAGTTTACACTAAGTGTGAATGCAGGTACGAATAAGATCCTAAAATATGGTATCTAAGATGTATGTATAAAACTCATGATGCAAAATTCCTAGAGCAGGATTTCTAAATGCATATGGCAAGATTGCAGAATTTCCTAAGAGCAGGATTTCTAAATGCACGTGGCAGCATAGAACATAATAGTAAAGTGCTAATTATTAGAGGATTTTAACACATGATTTTGTAAAGGTGCACATGCTGAAACAATAAACATGTGACCTAAGGGCATGATTTCTAATGCATGTATGAACCTTAAGCATGGTTTCTATTGTGAAATTAGGAACATAAATCTAATAACATGTTTTCTACCCTTAATAACCACAGCATGCATATTTACCCCATCCCTTTTCACTAGCCAACCTCAATACTGGTTTACAACAAATTATTACAGGCCAACAAGAAATGAATTACATAAGTAAAAATGAAAATAGGAAGTTATACTATAGGAAGTCTGATTAGGACTTCCTCTCTGAGTTATATAATCAATCACCTCAAGTGCCAAGATTGTTCCATAGCCTTTCTCATATCCGGGTGTGTCAGAGTTCCCTAAGGACCTCAAGGGATCCCTGGCAGCGCTCACACCCAGATTGTATAACCAAGACAGAGTAAGTGCAGTGTGGAAGGGTAGCTTTTGTGTGTCCAAGTTCAGAGGGAGCTCAAGTGTCCCAAAGCAAGGCTCACACAAAAGGGGCAGAACCTAGTAATGTAAGAGTATATGTGAGAGTGCTTGACATAGATTTAAAAGAGTTGAGTTGGAAAACAGTTTGAATAGCATGTTTGAAATAAACTTGCAAAACAACAGACGAGTTTTCCTTAGGGAAAATTAGTTTTGAAAGGATGAGGGAATAGGAGTAACAACAAATTAGAACAAACCAGCACACACAAGTCAAATTCAAAGAATATGATAATTTCAACATTCACAAGCAGGGAAGTAAGGGGGTTGGGGACATATAGGTTTGAAACCACATAGATAGGGAAAACATTTGACACAACAAGCATACATAACAACTTTAAGTCTACTGAGCAAATCAGTCATGATAACATCTATTTAAAACATGGGGAAGAATGTAGCAGGATCATGTTGAAGCCAAGAGTTTTGTTGAACAAAATTTGACATACTTTTAGGGCCAATAGAATGCACCAGAAGACTAAGTGGCTAGGGGACAAAGTGAGCATGCTGGACAAGTATCAAGAAACTAAGTAAAATCTGATATGATGATTACACATAAGGCAGAATTTAGATATGCTTAGTAACAGTAAAACATAGGGACAAGTTGAAGAACTAGTACAGTAACAAGCAGGGATGTGTAGGCATGGAACACATGAAGTTTGAGTTTCGGAATTGAACCAGGAACATACCAGTTGAGGAAGCAAAGTGCAGAGAAGTAAAGCAAGTTGAGTTCCACAGCCTAGCCTTGGTTTTCAGCCGGCTATACAAGTAGTGGCACAAGTAGCAGAGAAAGAAGAGAAAGTCTAAGTGTGTGTGTGTATGTGTGTGTTTGAAATAATTGTTCGTGCTGAGTGGTAAAACAAGAGTGTTTATATAGCACTTTAGGAGTAGGGCTAATAAGGTAAAGAGAATCAGATTTCAATCAATTAAGGATAAATCAACTAATCACAGAATCAATTAACACAAGGGAGTCAGGAATAAACCTCTTAATTGGGGGTAATTGATTAACGGTAATAACAAGAGAGTTTAATTAAGGCAAGAATCCCAATCATACAAAGTAAAGGATCAGTAAAAATCATAAAATCATGCTGACAGATAGTTAAGGCAAGTGTGATTAATTAAGATTACAAATAAGGAAACAAATAAAGTTCATGCATATAAATCTTTAACAGAACAAACCAGGCAACAAAAATTTCAAACATAATATTGATTTCTAGCAAGAAATATCAACTCCTATAAATAGGAAATAGGCTAAGCAAACTTCACAGAAATATAGAAATTAGCTGGAAAACAGAGGCGAATCCTAATAGAGATTAATTAGGGCAAAAAATCGTAGAATAAGGGATTTGAAAAGGAAAATGTTTATGTCCCAGAAATAGGGCAAAGAATTATGACTGGTAACATAGAAAGTATCCAAAATCGAGGCAAAGGTTAGAAAAAATCGAAATATCAACTAAGGTTTGAACACTATGGTAAAAGTTAGTCACGAAGATAAAAAGAGAGTCGATTAAGCACTTAAAAGTCAGAAAACCTTTTGAAAGACAACTCGTAATGAACCTTAGTTTAAAAAAATCGAAATAGCCGATTAAAACAGGATGTTTTTGAAGGGAAACGCCTAACAATACTCGAATCACCTCAGATCTAGAAAGATCTGAGAAGAATCGAATAATAGCGACTTTAGGGTTTCGTAAAATAGTAAAGATGGAGAAAAATCAGTTAAAAACTCATGGATATACTTAGATCTAAGACAAATCTAAAGAAAAGTGAAAAATCTCAAGGGTTAGGGTTTCAGAGAACCCAAAAAAGACGAGAAAACATTAGATCGTTACCGGTTTTAGCCGGAAAGGCCATGGATCTTACTCGAACAACCATGGATGGCCGAAAAGTAGCATAAAAGGCCATGGATAGAAGTTGAACAAGATTTGGACTATATCTCTTCGAGATCTTTCCATGAAATCACAAAAACGGGCAACTAGGAGACGTAGGAGACAAGTATACATCTCAAACAACCATGGGAATCCATGGATTGAGTGAGGATCGAAGGGGATTAGGGCTGGTTTGGGTGGCAACGACTAGGGTTAGATTTAGGTCTTAGAGAGAATTGGAGAGGAAAAGGGATTCTAGGGCGGCGGTTTGATAAGAAATGAATTAGGTTAGGGGTCGTTCAGGTTAAAAAAAGGTAAGAGGAAATAGGGGTCATTGATCTTAGAGATCAACAACCAGAATGAGAAGGGGATCTAGGTCGGGTAGGATTTAAATTGGGTTAGGGTCGGTTTTAAATTGAAATTGGGCTGGGGAATTGGGGTTTGATTTGGGCTACAATTGAAAGCCAATTTGGCTATATTTTAAATAGCCATTTTTTCCCTATTTAATTTATAAAAATAGTAAATAGTTTCTGAAAACTAATTTAAAGGGCTAAAAAGATTTATAATACATAACTAACAAATTAAAAATATAGGATCCAATTTTATCCGTATAAAACATAATTAAATCTAAAAAGGGCTAGTATTGCAATTATGTGCAATTTAGCTTTAAAATACTAAATTTAATTATAAAAATATGTAAAAATTAATTTAGCCATATTTTAGCATAAATATAGAAATACATTAGATGAATTATCAAAATAATAATTTTGGAAATAATTATTGGGGATTTTATGGATAAAAAGGGAGAAAATAAATCAATTTAAAACCATAAAATTATGGAAAAAATAATAAAACCCTTGGAAATGCTTATATATGCATATATATTCTATTTTGAAGGTACTTTGCATATTGAAAAATATATAGGAAAAGATTGGGTATCAACAACATTTCGGGGTCCTGTACCGTTGTTTATCATGTACTTTGTAGCTTGACGTATAGCCGGAGCCTTGTTGTCGGTATTTCCATACTACTCTTCAGTTGTATTTAGAGGCTCCATAGATAGGTTGTGGGTGGTGTCGGGTGTTGAAAATTTGAACTAGATATGTTGTTATTTGGCAGAATGTTTCCTTCGTATCTATTATTTTTAATAATTTGGTTAGTATGGTTGAACTGTTAATGAAAGACAAAGATAAACATTGTCAATGAAATGATCATAACGTAGGATTTATGGAGTTCATCTTCTTGTTATTCATAAATTAATTTTTGGGTAGAATGAAGCCTAATAGGCTTGCTCAGTCGGGCTTGCTCGGTTGAGCGCCGGTCGCGCCCCTTGGCTTAGGGGCATGATAGGTAGCAAGGCTAAAACAAGCATTATTCACTGTTTTATTTACTAAATGATTTTCTTTTCGCATTTTTCAATTCCCGCAATAAGATCTTTGATGTTCAAAATAGTTATTCAATTTATCAAAGGCATTTTTTATTTTTCTTATGAATTAATATTTATTGCTATCGTTTTCTCTCCTTGCTTTACCAATACAACATTACTATTACTTGTTTTGATGAACCAATGACTGTGACATGCAATGAGACAACGCAACAAACGGACATGGATTCAGAGGAAGATGACCTACCTGACGAGATTGTCAAAGAAGTTGAAAACTTTGAGAACAGACCTAAGTCCAACTTGAACGAGACCGAGATTGTCAACCTGGGAAATGCAAAAAAATTCAAGGAAACATGAATTAGCATTCACCTATCGCCATCAAAGAAGAAAGAATACAGAGAATTTCTAAAGGAGTATGAGGACATATTCGCCTGGTCATATGATGACATGACTAGTCTGTATACGTCTATTGTGGCTCACAAACTGCCAACCGATCCAATGTGTTCGCCGATAAAAGAAAAATTTCATAAAGTTCAAGACTGATATGAGTTTAAAAATCAAGGAAGAAGTCACCAATCAGATCAAAGCTAAGGTTGTTAGGGTAGTAGAATACCCAACGTGGTTAGACAACGTTGTGTCGGTGCCAAAGAAGGATGGGAAGGTCAGAGTCTGTGTCGACTACCGGGATCTCAACTGGGCCAGTCCGAAAGATGACTTTCCTTTGCCAAATACACACATCCTAATTGACAATTGTGCCAAGCGCGAGTTACAGTAATTCGAAGATTGCTTTGCTGGTTATCATCAGATCAGGATGGATGAGGGAAATACTGAGAAAATGGCTTTCATTACGCCGTGGGGAGTGTAATGTTACAAGATGAAGCCATTCAGCCTAAAGAATGCAGGGGCCACCTACATGAGGGCCATGACTACCATCTTTCATGATATGATACACAAGGAGATAGAGGTATATGTGGATGATGTTATTATCAAATCCAAAAAGGCCACTGACCATATAGAAGATCTGAGGAAGTTCTTCAATAGACTGCGGAGATACAACCTGAAACTAAACCCCGCAAAGTGCGCATTTGGGGTTACTGCTGGGAAATTTCTTGGGTTTATTGTGAGCCACTGAGGAATAGAACTGCATCCATCGAAAGTCAAAGCCATCAAGAACTACCATCGCCAAAGAACAAGAAATACGTGATGAGTTTCTTGGGAAGGCTTAACTACATCAGCCGATTCATAGCACAGTCTACATTATCTGTGAGCCAATCTTTAAGATGTTGAAGAAGGACACCACCACCAAATGGACCGATGACTACCAAAAGACCTTCGACAAAATCAAGGAGTACCTGTCAACACCACCAGTCTTAGTCCCGCCCGAGCTAGGTAGACCCTTATTACTCTACCTTGCAGTGTTAGATGGAGCTTTCGGCTGCGTTTTGGGGAAGCATGATGAAACAGGGAGGAAAGAAAAAGACATTTATTATCTCAGTAAGAAGTTCACCCCGTACGAGGACCGGTATTCTCTATTGGAACGCACCTATTGTGCTTTGACTTCGGTAGCCCTGAAGCTGAGAAATTACTTCTGCGCCTATACTACATATATCATATCGAGAATGGATCCCTTAAAGTACATCTTTCAGAAGCCCTTTCCCACAGGCAAGTTAGCCAAGTGGAAAATCCTGTTGAGTGAGTTCGACATTGTTTATGTAACTCAGAAAGCGGTTAAGGGATAGGAACTGGAAGACCACTTTGCTAAAAACCTCGTGGATGGAGGATACGAACCCCTGAAAATGTATTTTCCTGATGAAAAGGTATCATTCATAGGAGAAGACATTGCAGAATCCTATGACGGTTGGAGAATGTTCTTTGATGGAGAAGCAAACTTCAAAGGAGTTGGCATAAGAGCAGTCCTAATATCATAAACCAGTCAGCATTATTCGGTGTCTGCCAAACTCAGGTTCCCCTGCACCAACAATATGGTCTAGTATGAAGCCTGCATCTTAGGACTCAAAATGGCCATTGACATGAACGTTCAAGAGCTACTAGTTATTGGAGATTCAGACCTACTTATACATCAGGTACGAGAAGAATGGGCAATCAAGAACTCCAAGATACTCTCATATCTACACCACGTATAGGAATTGAGAAAGAGGTTAACAAAGATGGAATTCCAGCATGTTCCCAGAATCCAGAATGAGTTTTCCAATGCATTGGCTACCCTATCATCTATGATACAACATCCTGACAAGAATTTCATTGTTCCTATTCCAGTGAAAATCCATAATCAGCTAGTTACTATGCCTATGTCGAAAAGGAAGCAGACAGAAAGCCTTGGTTTCATGATATCAAGGAATATTTAGCAAAGAAGAGTACTCGGAGCTTGTTAATCCTATTCAGAAATGCACACTTCAGAGATTGTCCAACAACATTTTTCACAACGGAGGAATCCTATATAGGAGGACTCCCGATTTAGGATTATTAAGATGTGTCGATGCAAAGGAAGCATCCAGGCTACTAGAGGAAATTCATGTTGGGACATGCGGTCCATATATGAATGGTTTTGTTTTAGCAAAGAAAATACTCCAGGCTGGTTACTTTTGGATGACTATGGAAACAGACTGCATACAGTATGTCCGGAAATTCCACCGCTGTCAGATATATGCAGACATGATGAAGGTACCTCCAAGCGAGCTCATCACAACAAGCTCACCGTGGCAGTTCACTGCCTGGGGGATAGATGTTAATGGACCAATCGATCATGCGGCTTCCA